>NC_064841.1:28792142-30038571 GCF_024166365.1 Elephas maximus indicus
AATTTTATGTTGTGTTTTAGTTATTTGGAATCTTGGTTTCATGATTTTAGGTTGAGTCCAGAAATCTTCCTGAAACGCCCGGTGGTTGAAGGAAATCGCTGGAGGTTGGACTGCATTCTTAAACGAAAAGCAGTACGTACTTTACAAACAAATGCTGATATAATATTTATTTTCCCTGAAATGTCTTCTTTTTCAAAAAGTCCTTCATAAATGACAGCACTAAACTCTTACCTATCAATAATTACGCTGAATGTAAATGGACTTAAATGCACCAACAAAGTCCTTCATATACACTTAGAACTGTTTCCTTTTAGAGCTTGACAAATAGTGAAATACTGTTTTCCAATTCATTTGCTTCTGATATTTTTTCTATTACTTTTGACTACATAAATATTTTAGTCTAACTCATAAAAAAAAAAAAACTCATAGCATGGGTTATATTAGGAATGCTCATTTTTTTGTTTTTTTAATCAGTTATGGGCAGTGAATTTTATAGGCAAAAAAGTTCTTAATAAAATTTCAACATTAAATAATAAATGATGCAAAGAAATATAGCATTTCATTTTATCCATTCTTTTGTAATTTCAGTAAAAGACAGAGTCATCTGGAGAGATGGGGCCAAGCCGATGTGGAAGAATATCAAAAAGGAACCTTGATAACTGGTACTTTGGTTCCAGTTTGGGAACAGTTCATGGTCATAACGTGGAACTGTTTCCTGTGCATGTGGCCCCATAGATTCTGGGTGAGCACTGAGTGTGCTCTTCTTATTATAAAGAGTAAATAACTGAGGCAGGATAGGCTCACCGAGGACTACTTTCCATTCCAACTTCTAATGAATTGTTTTTGTGTAGTAGGTCCTTAACCAAATGAAATGAAGTTACATTATAATAACTTTGGATTTATTATTAATCATCTCCAAAATCAGGAATGTGCTAACCCGTTTACTATTATTTGAAACTGCCTCGATCTTTCTTTATTCTACCATTAAGTATTCTAGCAGAATTTGTGGATTGTAATCAATTGTGGGTAGCATTTTCCTGCTTCTTGTAGCCTTCACTCATTTCTCCTTTCCTAGTCCCTATGGTCTATTAACAACGCTCTTCCTGCTTGTTTTTCCCCTCCCCCACTTTGATGTCTTCCTCAAGCTTTATTTTAGGATTTCTGAACATAAGTGTAGAGTCAGACCTCGGTGCTGATACTGAAGGTGAAAGAAGTTGATAGTCTTTATATCAGATACGTGTTCTGCCAATTTCATTCACCAAAGTGGCAATTCTGATTCTGAAAGGCATTTTTCACCTATTCATATATTCATTCATTAAGTAATTCAGCACACAGTTGCTGAGGATCCCTTATCAGATGTGTGTTGTGCCATTCACTAAAGATGACCACCCTCACCGAAAAAAAAAAAAAAAAAGTTGCCATCGAGTCAGTTCTGACTCATGGCAACCCTGTGTGTGTCAGAGTGGAGCTATGCTCTATATAGTTTTCTATGGCTGTGATCTTTCCCCAGTAGACTGTCAGACCTTTCTTCCAAGATGCCTTTGGGTGGATTTGAACCACCAACCTTTTACTTAACCTTTGGTACCGCCCAGGGACTCCAGAGAATGCCACAGTGAACAGGATTTCATCTGTGCCCACAAAGGGCTTGATGAAGGCCTCATGTCCTGGCCTCAGTCCTAGCCTTACCAAACTCCTTTCTACCTATTGAATGGGCTGTAAATTTCTCTGTTTCTCTGTCAAATGGTACCTTTCCTGTTTCTCAAGATTCCATTTTAGTAAGTTTTTCCAGGCTTGGCTAGCAATCTTCAACCATACTAGTAAATCTCCAATAGTATTTAGTCAATACTTCCCTATTTTAGGTTTCAATCAACATGTATTTGTTGAGTGTCCAACTATATGCAGGATACTTGGCTAATCATCTGGGGATGTACATAAATAAAAGATATGATTCTCGACCTGAAGGAGTTTAAATATCTACATGAGTGTCAACAGACGTACAGAGACAGTGCCAAGATTCAAAGGCAAAGAACTGGGCAGATAAGATCCAAGACGCCCCTCACAACATGAGAGATTTAGGACATGTAGGAAAAGCAAAATTTTTGAAGGGAGCAAAGAAATTTCTAGATGTAGGAAATGTGAGGAAACATTCTGAAGGCAGGGATGCAGAAGGCTCTGGTCATTCACAGTAAGGTGACAACTGAGTGTTAGCATACATAGGATTGGGGACTCAACTGGAACAGCAGGTTGAACCAGGATGTGGAGGCTTTGTTGGGGGCAGAGGTGCAGGGGAGTGGAGAAGGGGCGACTTGATCAAAATGGCATATTGGGAAGGTGACTCTGGTAGTGGGAGAAGGTATGGAGACTCACATTCACAAAGTTAAATTTTAGATCCCTTGAGGGTGAGGTGCCTAAAAGGTATCTAAGTAAACGCCAGAAGGCTAGTAAATGCCTAAATAGGGCTCAGGAGGAAGGCCTTGCAGGTATGACCCTCCACCACCATGTCAGCTGGTACCTGTTTGTCTGTTTCCCTCATGTGCCGGTCCAGTTGACTTGTATATCACTAGTGTGGCTTCTCTTTGCTTTTATGCCCCATGAATTCTGGTAAGGTCTTTGGTGAACACCATGGCCAAGTAAAGATTATTGCTACTTCCTGAATTTTGTAGTGTTTAAATTGTGGGTAATGATTTTTAAAATTGCCTAAGGAAGTAGTAATACTATTAAAGATTAATTTTTCACTGATACATTTAGCAGAATTATTCTTCCTTAATCAAACACCATATTATTATTATTTTGGTCATGCATTTTTCACACTCAAATCATTGCAGATAGAAATTCTATGTGCTCGTAACCACTACTTCACATACATAATTTAGTTTTTGAAAGCCACAAAGTAACATCACAAAACACTGGGTTAAGAAATAATGTTTATTCCTGCATTACTGGGTCTCAGGGGCCCACAAGGTTGATTGATTAAACTGGATTTTTTTCTTTTATCTGATTGTACAGGGTTTTTTTTTTTTTTGAGAGGAATCTAGAAAACATCTTTGCCATATAGCCAACATATAGGCAAGCAGGAAACCCTGGTGGCATAGTGGTTAAGTGCTACGGCTGCCAACCAAAGGGTCAGCAGTTCAAATCTGCCAGGCACTCCTTGGAAACTCTATGGGGCAGCTCTACTCTGTCTTATAGGGTTGCTATGAGTCAGAATCAACTCGACGGCAACTTTTTTTTTTTTAAATATAAGCAAGCATCTCTTATAATGGCTGTTTCTTAGGGAAAAAATACATTATGTTTCTCCAGTGATAACCACGTTGACATTTTCCTGTTTCTTTGCCCTTCTCATATGCAAATAGCATCATTTAAAATAGTATAAACCAATATTGAGAGGCAGATTGTTCACAATATAAAAGAAATCAGCATCCCAAGGATTTCCATAGTTCTGCCTTTTACTACACTTAAAAAAAAACAAAAACCAAACCAGTTACTGTGCGGTAGATCCTGACTCACGGCGACCCCGTGTGTACAGAGTAGAACTGTGTTCCTTAGGATTTTCACGACTGTGACCTTTTGGAAGTTGATTGCCAGGACTTTCTTTTGAAGCACCTCTAGTTGGGTTTGAACTGCCAACCTTTCAGTTAGTAGTAGAGCGCTTCACGCCAGGGACTAAATTACATCATAGTTATGGTAACCGTATTCCTGCACCTCGATTTTGTTTATTTCAACCTTAGAAATATGTGCTGTTTCTGATGAGACTTACACCAAAGGAATAGGCAAGTGTGGCAACCCGGAGACTTTAAGAAAAAGGGTTTGCTTGTGGGGCGGGGGAAACCCTGGTGGCATAGTGGCTAAGTGCTGTGGCTGCTAACCAAAGGGTCAGCAGTTCGAATCCGACAGGCACTCCTTGGAAACTCTATGGGGCCGTTCTTCTCTGTCCTATATGGTCACTATTAGTCGAAATCGACTCCATGGCACTGGGTTTGGTTTTGGTGTGGGGTGGGAGGTGGGAGGATTGTCTTCAGGCTAATGTCTTTCTGTCTTGGACTAGAAGGCACATTCTTGAGTTACAGTCAGTGATCAATAGAAGGGAAAGATGTCAAGGTTTGCCTAGTGAGACAAATAATCACATCTTTGCCCAGAAAATCAAATTGAATAGTATCAATGTGGTGGGCTAGAAGGGCTTGGTGGGAAAGAGAGAAGGTATTTTCAGCCTTGCTTTAAACAAAACTGGTTTAAAAAAGAAGAGACAAATGAAGATTTGTGCTCTCGAATTGCAAGGCTGTCTGCTTTTAATGCCAAGGATAGGACTTCTTTTTATCCTTTCCTTTTCTTACAATGTTCTGTCCCCTGGGGAAATCCATGACAAGTGATAAGATTAGTGATTATCCTGGTGGTACACGAGTCAACCAAGCTATCTTCAGGCATCTGGAACTAACCTTGGCTGCACCTAGAAAATATTTTGACCACAGTACTTTGAACTATCAGAGAAAAAGCTGGCTAAGGAACCAAGTTTCTTTGATTTCAACTCTAAAATATTTGTATTTTTCATTGTTGTCTCCTGTATTTTGTATACGTAAAGCCCCTAAAAGTACGTGTTGTTTATAGTGTTGAGTCTGCTCTATTTGATGAGAAGCTAATTAAAACTCAACTTTCATGACTTTATTCTGTGGCACTCCCGGGTTAGTTGAGTACAGCGGAGATGAGAAACATGGCATGCAATTAACCTGGGGTCATCGGTTTTCCCACTTCCACTTCCTTTATTCATACTTTCCTTCCCGCTTTCTAAGGAAAAGTAATTTTCCCAAGGGTCACCAAAAGGCATTGGTATTACCCTGGATGTTTCAAAAGTATATTTCTTAAATTATAGAATTAACATCAGCCCTTTTAATCCGTTTTTTAACTTTCATTTTACACAAATATTTCCCATGTTTTGTATAAGTCTGCACTATTATGACTCAGCCAAGTGCCTTCGTTCCTAAGGAATTTTTTCCTTTGCCCTTTATAGTTTATGATAGTGTTGTAATACCTTGACGAAAAGTAGAAAAGTTTATTACTTTACTATCACGTAAATCTTGTCACTAATTAACTATTTATTATGGATCCAGATATAGGTAAACCAGGCCTTACATATAAAAAAGAACTTTTTATATCTTATTACTTCCTGATTAGTCTTATATTTAAGCTAAAAAGACTTAAAAGTCTCTATTTCCTTTAGAGTTAATTTATTTCAGTGAGAAAAGGCATAGCAAATAAGAAAATGTCAGGTATTAATAGATGGAGAGCAATAATGAAATCCATTAGTGTTAACATCTCTATTATTTCAAAAATCCATTAGTTATGCAGGTAAATGGGAAACTATAGGATGTAAGCCAAGTTCCTAATTCCCAGCTATTGCCCTTCATGGGTAATCATGTATTAAGCTAAAGAAACAGAATTCCACCCATTTAAAAAGAATGAACGATGATGAAAGATGTCAGGTGTGATGTTCTATTATTTAGGTTGAAATTTGGGGTTTTAAGCTGTGTATTTTTATCATATCTGTCAATAGGAGGATTTTTTTTTTAACTGTTATTGAGTGCTGTATTCTAAAATATTGAAATAGCAAAATAGATCTGAACTGTAGAGGAGAAAAATAAAATAATTTCTAGTTTTCACTTAGAGCCCTCAGTTAGTGGTTTACTGTTGAGTACTCACTGGCCAGAACACTCAAAATTAATCTGCTTCCTTCGTGCCTGCACTTTCATTTTCTTGTTTCTTTACTCAATCTGTGCTTTTGTACTTATAAGTGAGCTCCAAGCCAGCTGTTAACCCAAGAAGTAGAATGATATATACATTCTTTTTTATTATTTTTTTTTTTAGAGCAAGAATAGATCTTCTCCCTCTACTCAAATCCCCTTAATGCAAACCATAAATCTAGTGTGCCCCTACAAAAAAATACATACTTTTCAGATATTTAAGAAAAAAAAAAAAGTTGTCGAGTCAGTTCCAACTCATGGAAACCCCAGGTACATCAGAGTAGAACTATGCTGCTTAGGGTTTTCAATGGCTCATTTTTTTTGGCAGTAGGTCACCAGGCCTTTTTTCGAAGATACCTCTGGGTACACTTGAACTTCTAACCTTTCAGTTAGCAGCCAAGCACTTATCCACTTATCCCTTTTAAGGCTTCCTTTCAGGTATTACTGGCACCTATGTCGAGAAAGAGAGAGTACTAGAATTTTAAAATGATGAGTTATTAATGGAAATTTAGGGACTAAAGTGTGCTTGTTAGTATTGGCAGAGCAATATTGCAGGACTGTGTATGTGTTTGGTTTGCTCCCAAGATTTTATATCCCATGATATAGAACCTAAGAATGTTAACTTATATGCTACTTCACATTTTCATAGCATTGCAAAAATATCCAATTCTTATAAATTAGATGTTTTCAACCCAATAGGACTTTTTAAATGTGTGATTCAATTTTATTACATCAAAGTTTCTTACTACTGTTATTTCAGCTGAGGTGAACTATAAGCAAGCAAAAAAAAAAAAAAAAACCTAATCCTATAACATGAATCAGGTTCAAATTTTTTCATTGACAAGTGTTTGGAAATGTTATGAGGCGTAAGACTATCAGATACTTTTAGCAGTTGAAGTCACAATTTCAGCATTCTAAATCTGATTAGTCAAATATTGACACTCTTGCTTGGTGTGACAAGGTGACAGGAATGGGAGGAAGATAAATTTTTCTTTTGTTATTTGTGTCTTCACCTTCTTGTATTGCCTTTTTCATTAAATATTGTGTTATACTGGTTTTCTGGGGAAAGATTAGGAAGGATGATGCACAGAAAGGAAGAAGAAAAAGAAAATCTATTTCTAAGAGGTACTCAGTGTTTGCATTTTGTTTTGTGACAGCAACAAGGGGTGAGGATCTTCATCATGCTCTACAAAGAGGTGGAACTCGCTCTTGGAATCAATAGTGAATACAGCAAGAGGACTTTAATGCATCTGCACCCCAACATTAAGGTATCCAGGTTCATCTCTGTGAACAACGTTTCTTCTTTATTATTCTGTAGGCGTTTTTCAGATCTGTTTATATGTTTTACTCTAAACAGTGGTAATCTAGTATATATTTTGAATAAATAATTTTACATCCGTTCTCAGTCATAAAACAAAAGCTATACTTTCTTATACTCCCTACATTGATGGGGCCAACCAACTTCACATTTCTGCTTCCCTGACCCTGATCATGGAAGTAACCGTTTAGCCAAGAACAAGCTTCCTAGAGTTGTTTTAATATTCAAGAGCCCTGTTCTCATGTTCTTTATTAAGATTATCCTGTACACCCACAAGGATATATAGGTTTGGCAGATGATATTTCTACATAGGCATTTGTATGTGCTTGCAAACATATCCATGTAAATAGTGGAGCATACAGGGGACACACTTTTGAGGACTTCCTAGTCATAACCAAACACTTCAAGGGACAGAGTCACTGGGCTTGAGGGTTTAGGACCATAGTCTCAGGGGGATATCTAGGTCAACTGGCATAATATAGTCCATAAAGCCAATGTTCTATATCCTACTTTGGCGAGTAGTGATTGGAACTTAAAACCATGTAAATAGCCATCTAAGGTACAACTATTGATCTCCTCCCATCCGGAGCAAAGAAGAGTGAAGAACATTGAAGTTTCAAGGAAACAATTAGGCCAGAGGACTAATGGACCACATGAACCACAGCCTCCACTAGCCTGAGACCAGAAGAACTAGATGGTGCCCAGCTACTACTACTGACTGTGCTGAGCGGGATCACAGTAGAAGGGGTCCTGGACAGAGTGAGAGAAAACTGTAGACCAAAATTCAAACTCATAAAAAAGACCAGACTTACTGGTCTGATAGAGACTAGTAGAACTCCTGAGATTATGGCCCTTAGACAACCTTCAAACCTGGAACTGAACCTATTCCCAGAGATCACCTTTCAGCCAAACAATAGACAAGCCTATAAAGTTTACAGTAACACCCATGAGGAATGTGCTCCTCAGAACAATCAACCATACCAGATCAAAGGGGCAGCATTTGCCCAAAAACAAAGTTCTGAAGCCAGGAAGGGGCAGGAAAGATGGGTGAATGTAAATGGAGAACTTAGGGAGGAAGTGACTAGAGCACTGTCACATTGAGGGAATTGCAACAAATGTCATGAAACAAAATGTGTTTAAATTGTTCAGTGAGAAACTAATTTGCTCTGTGAACTTTCACCCAAACCACAGTAAATTGTTCAAAAAAAAGGATTATCTTGGAACCTCTTAGATATGATCTTCCTGTGACATCCGCTGAACACTGGTACACCAAAGAGAGCTCCTTAGGCTTCAAAGGGCTTTTACTACTAGTAAAAACCCAAACCAAACCAGTTGCCTTCAAGTCTTTTCCAACTCATGGTGACCCTATGTTGGCACAGTAGAACTGCTCCATAGGTTTTGCAATGGCTGTGATCTTTCAGAAGTAGATTGGCAAGTCTTTCTTCCAAGGTGCTTCCAGGTGGATTTGAACCACCAACCTTTT
Organism: Elephas maximus indicus; assembly: GCF_024166365.1. Taxonomy (NCBI): domain Eukaryota; kingdom Metazoa; phylum Chordata; class Mammalia; order Proboscidea; family Elephantidae; genus Elephas; species Elephas maximus. Next base: position 28,800,676 of record NC_064841.1, read on the forward strand.
AGTTTGTAGCCAAGTGCTAAACCATTTGCATCACCCAGGGACTCCTCTTATTAATAACACCTAGTTGTTTTTTTTTTAGTGGGTTTAGTATAAGATACTAATAAAGTAAATAAAATGATAAGCAATTTGAAAACTTGTTGACAATTCACCAAAGACCTAAAACCTATCCATAAATATTGCTTAGTCATTGAGATACATTGAGACTTAATTAATAAATCTCCAGCAGGCTTAAAATACGTGAGAATGGTATATTTCACTTTGTTAAAAAATAAAATAAAAATGTTTGTTTCTCCCAAAGATTGAAGTTTTAAGTCAAATCATTTCTAAACTTTATTCATTTATCAAATTTTTATCAAGCACCTACTATGTGCAAGGAACTGTGCTAGAATAAAAAGATTCTGTTTAAGTAACATAAAGCAAATATAATTTGTTCATGAATAACTGGAAATATGGGGTTGATCCTGCTCACTACTGTACAAAAAACAAACAAAAAAAGAGCAAAGATAAATACAATTAAGGAGATTAAATTATTCAGGCTTCATCAGGCATCTTTGTGTTTCTGGTTATGACACGCCCCATATGCAAAAGTACCACTTTAAAAGAACGGTACTTATTAACTCTTTGACAAATAAATGAATAAATGTATACGACTTTGCAAAGAAGAAATGAGGAATTAAAACAACCTAAAGATTAAAGTTTTTTTTTTACGGAAAGATTAAGGAAATTAGGGATTTTCAGCCTAGAAAGTTAAGGTCTTGCAGGCAACTTAAGGATTGTCTACAAGTAGAAGAATTAGAAAAAGATGATTAGTGGTTTTATATGTCCTTTACGTACCCCATTAGATAAGAAATGTTTAAATTTCATTGTAACATACTAAAAAATCATTTAGTATAATGTTAAAAAGAAAAGCAAGATTTAGCAGCACATAAACTATGTTTAAAATGTTTAAAGCTATGTTAAATAGAGAATAATAACCATAAAAGTAAAAGGGTGAAAATATAAGAAAATGATAAAGGTATTTGATTAGAGTGATGGGGTTTTCTTCTTTATTTAAAATTTTTTACTTAATATAGATACACTATTTTTATTTAAAAAAAATCATAAACTATACAACAGTTGAGATTTAGGTTAAATAATAGTAAACAAAGCCTTATTAATAGTAGTGGCTGGAGCCTTCCTCCATTGCTGATGGGATTGTACAATAGTACCGCAGCTGAGGCAGACAGTTTGGCAGTTCCTCAAAAAGCTGAACAAAGAATTGCCGTATGATACGGCAGTTCCCCTCTTAGGTATAATTAAAAGCAGGACCACAAATACTTGTATACCAGTATTCATTGTAGCACTATTTGCAATAGCCAAAAGGTAGAAACAGCCCAAATGTCTAGCAACAGATGAATGGATAAACAAAACATGGTACATACATACATGGAATATTATTCAGCCCTAAAGAGAAAGGAAGTCCTGATACATGCTACAACATGGATGAACCTTGAAAACATGCTGAATGAAATAAGTCAGTCACAAAATAACAAATATTGTATGATTCCACTATTATGAAATATCTAAAATAGGCAAGTGTACAGAGACCATAGTTTTTAGTGACTACCAGGGCAGGTGGGGGAGAGGAAGGGTGAAAGGAAAGCAAAGTGCTTAGGCGACACTGAGCTTCTCTTAAGGGTGATGGAAAAATTTGGAAATGGTTAATTAAAGGTGATGGTTGAAAATTGCAATGAACATAACCGATATCACTGAGCTGTACATGTGAAGACTGATGAAATGGCAAAAGTTTTGTTACCTATATTTTTAGCACAATAAAAAAATAATAAAAAGGTGAAAAGAAAAGCAGTTGCCAAATATTTTGGAATCTCTCTATGTCATGGATCGAATTATGTCCCCTCAAAAATCTGTGTATCAGTTTGGCTGGGTCATGATTCCTGGTATTGTGTGATTTTCCTTTATGTTGTAAATCCTGCCTCTATGATGTTAATGAGGGAGGATGGGCAGCAGTTGTGTTAGTGAGGCAGGAGGACTCAACCTGTGTCTTGAGGCAATCTCTTAGTGAGCAGAGAGACAGGGGGACCTCATACCACCAAGAAATCAGTGCCAGGAGCAGACCGCGTCCTTTGGATCCAGGGTTCCTGTGCAGAGAAGCTGCTAGTCCGGGGGAAGATTGATGAGAAGACCAACAGAGAGAGAAAGCCTTCCCCTGGAGCTGATACCCTGAATTTGGACTTTTACCCTACTTGATTTACTTTGAGAAAATATACTTCTCTTTGCTAAAGCCATCCACTTGTAGTTTTTCTGTTATAGCAGCAGTAGGTAACTAAGACACTCTACTTAAAGGCATATGAAAATAGAATCGGTCATACTGGGTTTATTTAGGAGAATTCTATTTGAAAGAAGGAGGTTAATAACTTCTCAAAGTTCTTTTCAAATCAAGAGCTGCGGAAATATATACCTATATCTATATGCTTACTATTTCAATTTAATGGCTACAAAAACATCAACCTACTTATTTAAAATCTCACCAGAGATAGATGTTAGTTAGAAAATGTTAAGAGTTTCGTATAATCCCAGATATAACAATTTTTGTGGGAGGAAAACTGAACCAGCTACCAAGTTGAGCTGACTTTTATTGGCATCTGAGGCAAAAATTCAAGCTAAATGGCAACTCCCCAAAATATGACATATAAGGGAGCCCTTCTAAAAGGTAAACAGGACTCTTCCTCTGCTACATATTGAGAATAAAATTAGAAGTTTGGGATTTTCTTTGGTGTATATACATAGCACGTTTTCGTTCTGATATTTTAATTACAGGAAATACTTTTCAGGGGAGAAAAACAGACCTATTTCGTCTAACGTGGATTATTTTAAAAAGGACATTTTCCACTCCTTTCTGTAAAGAAGAATCCTACAAAAAATACCCCCTGAAACATTTAGTGGTTATTGATAATGATATATTACATCAAGGTTTCTTATTGCTGGAGGTTAATAGCTTCTCAAAGTTACCTTCAAATCAAGAGCTGCCAAAATACATACCTATTATACCCATTATGTGTGTTTTCTTTTTTCCTCTCAAGGTGATGAGGCACCCAGACCATGTGTCATCCACTGTGTATCTGTGGGCTCATCATGAGAAGCTCGTCGTCATCGACCAGTCAGTGGCCTTCGTGGGTGGGATTGACCTGGCTTATGGAAGGTGGGACGACAATGAGCACAGACTCACAGATGTGGGTAGCGTGAAGCGTGTCATTACTGGATCATCCCTGGTGTCCCTCACAGTAAGATAAACCTTTATGGAACTGTGTTAAATTAATATAAATCATATAAGCAGGCATTAATAGCGTGACATTGATTAATTTATTCATTTATTGAGAAGTTACATATCCCTGCCAGGAGTAAAGAACATTGAGTCAAATATTCCATAGACCTGGTTTCAAATACCAGCCTCACCACCTTGCTAGCATGTGACCTTGGACAAATGACTTCTGTTAGTCTCGGCTTCTTCTCTTGTAAAATGGGGAAACAGTTGTAAAATTGTTAACACAATGCCTAGCACATTTTAAGTGTCCAGTATCTAATTCTATAGGATGGTCATAGTTGTTAAATGAAGTAATGATCACAAGGCTTTGGTTGGTACAGGGCATATAGAAATCACTCAGAATGATCATATTAATCATTTATTTCTGCCTTATTGTGGAAAAAAAAAAAGTTAAGGCAGTTTCAGAAACACTTGCAATTCAAGCAGTATTGTAAAGACACAGTAGCGGTGGTAGCAGTTATAGAGTGAACCTGAAGCAGCAGTTCCCTAAGGCCCAGTATTGTGGCGTCTGCAGTGACTCAGCTTGGTCATCAGACTGTGATGGGTGGGTAGGTGAGAATAGATATTAGTGACCGTTACTAATTCATGACCGTCATTATTACGTTGAAAGCACTTCGCTTTGCAACCAATGGTGGTATGATTTTCATACATTTTGTTTTATTTATTGTTATTTTTTCATTTTTAGACTATGTTATGCCAGTTGAGCTGGGGTTCCCCCAAGACCATGGTGCCCAGCCCTCAGTCCAGCAGCTAGGTACCTCAGGGCATTTGGATGTGCCTGTGAAGCGCCTATGACTTTGCCTTTGTCAAGTTGTGCTGACTTCCCCAGTATTGTGTACTGTCTTACCCTTCACCAAGTGTTTTTCCCTCCCTCATAACCATCAAAGATTGTTTCCTTCTGTGTGGAAACATTTTCACATGTTTTTATAATAGTGGTCTCATACAGTATTTGTCCTCTCATGAGTGACTTATTTCACTCAGCATTAGGATTCATCCATGTTGTGAGATGTTTTGCAGATTCATCATTGTTCTTTTTTGTTGCGTAGTATTCCATTATGTGTATGTACCATAGTTTATCTATTCTTCTGTCGATGGGCACTTAGGTTGTTTCCGTCTTTTCACTATTGTGAATAATGCTGTAATGAATATGGGTGTGCATATGTCTATTCGTGTGACAGCTCTTATTTCTCTAGGTTATATTCCTAGGAGTGGGATTGCTGGATTGTATGGTATTTTTATTTCTAGCTTTTTAAGGAAATGCCGTATCGCTTTTCAAAATGGTTGTACCATTTTGTATTACCACCAGCAGTGCATAAGAGTTCCAATCTCCCCACAGCCTCTCCAACATTTGTTATTGTCATGCCAGTAATGTCAGGGTGAGACGGTATCTCATTGTAGTTTTGATTTGCATTTCTCTTTGGGGCTCTCATGGCGCAGGGGTTAAAAGCTACCGTGTGCTACGACTGCTAACCAAGAGATCAGCGGTTCAGATCCACTAGCTGCTCCTTGGAAACCGTATGGAGCACCTCTACTGTGTCCTATAGGGTTGCTGTAGTCAGAATCAACTTGATGGCAACAGGCTTGTTGCTAGTGATTGAAAGCATTTCCTCACGTGTCTGTTAGCCACCTGAATATCTTGTTGGGTAAAGTGTCTGTTCACATCCTTTGCCCATTTTTTAATTGGATTATTTGCTTTCTTATTGTAGAGTGTTAGATTTTCCTGTAGATTTTAGAGATTAGAACTTTGTTGGCTATGTCATAGCCAAAATTTTTTTTCCCAGTACGTAGATTCTCTTTTTACTCTTTTGGTGAAGTCTTTTGATGAGCATAAGTGTTTAATTTTTAGAAGAGCTCATTTAGCTTATCTTTTGGTGTTTGTGTATTATTAATTATGGTTTATATCCTTTTTATGCTGTATATTAGGGCCCCTAGCATTGACCCTATGGGGCAGTTCTACTCTGTCCTTTAGGGTCAGTATGTATCAAGATCGACTCCACAGCAATGTGTGTACTGTTGACTCTATGTTTTCTTCCATGATCTTTATAGGTTTGGGTTTTATATTTATGTCTTTGATCCATTTCAAATTAGTTTTGTGTATGGTGTGAGGTATGGGTCCTGTTTCATTTTTTGTACAGGTGGACATCCAGTTTTGCCAGCGCTGTTTGTTAAAAAGACTGCCTTTTCCCCGTTTAATGGACTTTGGGCCTTTGTTAAACATCAGGTGGCCGTAGGTAGAAGGATTTACATCTGGGTTCTTAATTCTGTTCCATTGGTCAATGTGTCTGTTGTTGTACCAGTACCAGGCTGTTTTGACTACCATAGTTGTATAGTAGGCTCTTAGGTCAGGTAGTACAAGGTCTCCCACTTTGTTCTTATTCTTCAGTAATGTTTTATTTATCCATGACCTCTTTCCTTTCCATATAAAGTTAATGATTAGTTTTTCCATCTCGCTGAAGAATTCTGTTGATATTTAGATCTGCATTGCACTATATTTGTAGAATGCTTTGGGTGGAGTTGATATTTTCACAATGTTTAGGCTACCTATCCATGAGCATTGTATGATTTTCCATTTATGTAGGTCTCTTTTGGCTTCTTGTGGTAGTGTTTTTTTGTTTTGGTATTTTGTATAGGTCTTTTATGTTCCTGGTTAGATTTATTCTTAAGTGTTTTATTTTTTTAGGGGCTATTATAAATTGTATTGCTTTCCTGATCTCATAGTTCCCTTTATTGGTATGTAGGAATCCAACTGATTTTTATATGTTTATCTTGTATCCTGCTACTCTACTGAATCATTCTGCTAGTTCCAGTAGTTTTCTTGTGGAGCCTTTTGGGTTGCCTATGTATAGTATCATATCATCCACAAATAGGGGTTGCTTTACTTCTTCCATATGAATTGATTGAATGCTTTTTATTTCTTTTTCTTGCCTTATGTTTCTAACTCATACATTTTAATTTAGAGTACATATTGGCTACTTTTTTATACTAAAGTATGATTTGCTGTTACTTGGATTTTGAATTTGCATGAAGTTTCCCCCCAAAGTTTAAAAATGTCTATATATAAGAACCCACTCTATTGTCAAATTTTTCTTTAGATGCATTATTCTTATAACTTTTAGAAAGTTTATAAACAAAAATGCGAGGCAGTCAGGATTTAAGTTAAATAACAATAAGCAGCCTTATTAAAAGATGCCAATATTTTTGGAATCTTCCTATTTAGAAGGAAGTCCTTTTGAAAGCCAGTAGAGGTTAATAACACCTAACAGTACCTTTCAAATGAAGAGCTGCCAAAACATCTATATGCTTATTAAAAAATTTGATGGGCCCCATCTTGCTTTAATGCTGGGAATGTCAGTGACTTTTCTGGGAAGATTGCACTTCAGTGAATAGGTAACAGGGAATATGACTGACAGAAGAAACATTGCATACTTAATGTTTATCGAAGGAAAAACTTCTATAGCTCAATAGTGAATGTAACTCAGGTCATTGTATTTGAAAAAAAAAGGTTAATTGATATGAAATTTTAAGAACTTGGCCTACTGAAGGAGGAACCACAGTGGAACATTAGTATTCCTTCTGTAATGTTTAAGTAGCTCACCATTGCCCTGCTGCTGACCTCAGGGCCTTATTCATCATCCCTCAGCCCTACTTGAGTTAAAGGGCCATGTTGCAACATATCTTATACAATGTCCTTTTTTCTTTAAATAATTTCCTCAGGCTGAAACAGCAGAGTCTACAGAATCGTTACACCTCAAAGATAAAAGCAAATCTAATACAAATCTGCCCATCTTGAAGAGTGTTGATGATATGGATTCAAAAATGAAAGGCATAGGAAAGCCGGGAAAGTTCTCCAAATTCAGCCTGTACAGGCAGCTCCACAAGCGTCACCTGCAAAGCGCAGACAGCATCAGCAGCATTGACAGCACCTGCAGTAAGTCATGGTCTCCACTCTGAATTATTCTAATTATACTCTGTTCCTCTGTAGCCAGATACTATACACCTCTTGTTAAAATCTGTCTTTGTATAATGGAATAAAATGAGCAACGCTGAAAGTTCTCTCTATCATCCTTCTGAACACCGTGCCACTTTATGGCTTTGTTGTCTCATTTTGGAACCGATTTATTGTTTTATTCACACAAAACAGTCATAACAACCACAATTCATGCTTCTTATGGTGGTAGAATGACTAAGCGCTCCTATGCAAAGCCTAAAAGGAATAGGAGAAGTATTAGATGTACTTTATAAAATTTTTTTAGAAGAAATTTCATCTATCTCCCCATCCAGGAATACATCCAACATATCATCAAAGAGTCTCTACATCCTGTAAATTTATTAGTCTTTTCAAATTTGTTTTAAAGCCCTGCAGTTTTCTGTTGCACAGAATTTATGACTGATTTTATAGCCTTATCTACTTTTCAAAATGATCAAATTTGCTTTCCAGTTTAGAAAACTTGATATATATGTATAAATATATATTTCTTTGTAAAAAAAAAAAAAAAAAAATCTCAACTTTCTCCAGGTTACTTTAGTCACTGTAGAAGTCATCAAAATTTAATCCATGGTTTAAAACCCCACTTGAAATTCTTTCGCCATTCCACTGAATCTGAGCAGGGACTCATTAGACCTAATGTCGGTAAGTGATGTGTGAAGCGGCAAAACCTCTGTAGGCTTCACCTTTGCTGCAGTGTCCACTGTATGGGCATAGTGCGTGTGTTTCTGGATTGGCTTCGTGTTTGCAATTCTCATGCCATATATGTTATCGAGAGCCAGCTCTGTGCAAAGCGCTGAGTGGTACACAAGATCCTACTCCCCAAGATCTTACACTCCAGCAGTGAGGCTAAAACATACCTGATAACTATATGGGGCAGTGGTGGGTCAGTGGTAGAATTCTCACCTGCCATGCAGGATATGCAGGTTTGATTCCCAGCCAATGCACCTCATTTTCAGTCACCACCCATTTGTCAGTGGAGGCTTTCGTGTTGTTATGATGCTGAACAGGTTTCAGTGGAGTGTCCAGACTAAGACAGACTAAGAAGAAAGGCCTGGTGATCTACCTTCAAATATCAGCCAAGGAAAACCCTATGGATCACAGCGGCTTTATCCCATTGTGCATGGATGGGATCGTCATGATTGAGGGCTGTCTTGACAGTAGCTAATGACAACAACAACTGTACAGTGAGTAGCACAGGCAGTTTCGAAGTGTCGTAGACAATCAGTGGAAGGTGGGAGGACTTCCTCTGTAAGGATCCATAAAGACTTTCTTGAGCAGGTGACATTTGAGTGGGGTCTGGAAGTAAGTTGATTGGCCTGGGTGGGAATAGGAAGGCATTACAGGTGAAGGAAATGAGTTGAAAATAAAATATATCATGCTGCTGAGACACAGCATTCGATAGAAGACTAGGAAGATATACAGTGGTCACATTTGGAGGCTGGGATACCAGGTTGGGGAGTGGGACCTTTATTTAGCCAAGAATCTTGAAGGTCTTTGAATGGAAGTGTCGTGCTTTAAATGTGAATTTTTAGAAATTGTAATCTGATGACCTTTTGTAAGAAGAATCAGATTCTCGAAGAGTGAATTAATCAGGGGATAAAGTATGGTGATGGGAGTGAAGAGGAATTTGGCAACTGATAAGATATAGGGACAAGGAATCATAATAATAATTAAAAAAAAAATACAATCAAGTCGATTCCGACTCATAGCAACCCTATAGCAGAGTAGAGCCGTCCCATAGGGTTTCCAAGGAGGAGTTGGTGGATTTGAACTGCTGACCTTTTGGTTAGCAGCTGTCGTAGTTCTTAACCACTGTGCGACCAGGGATTCAGGAATAATGGTAACAATGGTAAAGTCATTACTGATGTTTATGGTGTACAGACTCTGAGTCACTGCCCTGAGTACTTGTGGTGTTCGGTAGTGATAATTTTTATCTCCACTTTACAGATGAGGTAACAGCCTTGGAGACTTGCCCAGTGATGACCCAATTTATTAGCCTCCCAGTGCTCATGATTCAGATTTGCGGTTTAGCAGAAATACAGACTACCATATAACCTTTTGGGTGAAATCCCAAGGCCAAGGTTCAGTGTACTTAGGAGATGAGGGAATTAGAACCCAGCTAACATGGCTGGGTCTGAGTCACTTGTAACTGGCCGGACCTTGAGCCATGGTTCTCAGCATTCTTTATTATGCCCAACAAACCTATGAGGACCCATTTTAATATCAAAATATTTTGAGGACCTCTGGCTTTTTAAAACGCATTGATTAACTTCATTTTGTCTGTTTTGTTAAAGCTCCAATGTAACTGCCAAATGAACTTGTATTTTGTAAAGTGTAAGAACATCAAAATATATTTTTAAATGGAGAAGAACATATATGGGAAAGATACTTTATTTATTCAGCATACAGCTAATTCTTGATGTATGTATGAATTCAGGGACTGCTCACAGTAATGCCTGGCCTCATCTGAGTTTCAGAGCTCTGAGACTGGGAACCAGGTAGCCTCTGGGAAGTCCAGAGATCCAGGTCAGGGGCACATGCGGGGCAAGATGTTAAAGGTAAAGAATTTAAAACAGGTCCTGGTAGTGCCTTGTAATTCCACTGTGTGGCTTTGATGCTTCAGGACTGAGTTTCTTTTTTTTTTTTTTTTTAATGAGATAGAGGAATGAGGTTGTCAAACCATGAAGCTGAAGGGTCTGAATTATGACTGGGTCATAGTATTTGCCCACAATTAGATTGGGGGCAAGTGGAAGAGATGTGAGCCAGGTGCTTAACACATGAGTAACTCAGGTCAAGGTCAGGCTAAGAGTGGTGATGTCTACAGTGATGGTCTGAGGAGGCCAGCGTGGGTGGTTTGCTGGCACTGATAGAAAGTATCCTTGGCATTCATCCACAGTCCCCTTCCTAATAAGCTAAATGCATTTCCAGTACATTATTTATCAAAAGAAAAAAATGCAACCTAAATGTTCAGGAGTAAGGGAATGGTGAGGAAAATGATGAATGGTTCATCCCCTGATGGAATTTTTCAGTCATTAAAAGCTGTAAGTGGGGACACAAAAATAAATGTACATGGTTCATTTATTTCATTAAATAAGTATTTATTGAGCTAACAAAACAGACAAAATGAAATTTGGTTAGGGAGTTGTTGTTAGGCGCTGTCAGTTCCAACTCATAGTGACCCTACGTACAACAGAACAAACCACTGCCCGGTCCTGCACCATCCTCACAATCATTGTTATGTTTGAGCCCATTGTTGCAGCCACTGTATCAGTCCATCTTGTTGAAGGTCTTCCTCTTTTTCCCTGACCGCCTACTTTACCAAGCATGGGGTCCTTCTCCAGGGACTGGTCCCTCCTGATAACATGTCCAAAGTATGTGAGAGCATACTTTGGCTTCTAAGGAGCATTGTGGCTGTACTACTTCCAAGACAGATTTGTTCATTCTTCTGGCAGTCCATGGTATGTTCATTATTCTTTGCCAACACCATTATTCAAAGAAATCAATTCTTCTTCGGCCTTCCTTATTTATTGTCCAACTTTTGCATGCATATGAGATGATTAAAAACATCATGGCTTGGGTCAGTGCACCTTAGTCCTCAAAGTTGGGAGGTAGAGATGGAAACTTTATATACAAGTAGATAATGAAGTACACAACATGTCAGCTGGTGATAATTATCATGGAGAACAACAGAGAAGGATAAGGTAGAGGGTCAGTGAAAACTAGGGAAACCCTCCATGAGGCAGATTGGTATAGCAGCTGCAACAATGGGCTCAAACATATCAAAGATTGTGAAGATGGTGCAGGACTGGGCAATGCTTCTTTCTGTTATGTGGAAGGTTACCTTGAACCGGAGCCAGCTCAGTGGCAGCTAACAACAACAAGAGAGGAAGGGCAGCAGGAGGAGTTTCTGTTTTGTATAGGGTGGTCAGAGAATGCTTCTCTAATGTGATTTTTTAACAGAGATCAAAAGGAAGAGAAGGATGATAAGGGGACGATGGTCCAGGCAAGAGAACTAGCAAGTGTAAAGGCTGTGAGGTGAGAGGGGGATTGGTGTATTCCAGAGACAGCCAGGAAGCCAATGTGGCTCTAGTGAAATAGGCTGGGAGAGAATGATAGGGGCAAAGTCAGAGAGGTTGGAGACTGGACTGGATTACATAAGGTCCTTCAGGCCATTGTGAAAATGTTGGCTTTTATTCTGAGTGAGATGTGAAGTCATTGGATGGTTTTGAGCAAAGGACAAACAACATCTGATGTACATGTTTTACAGGATCATTTTTGGAGCAGCCCAGGAAGACATAATAATGGCTTAGATCAGGTAGTCACAGTGGGGGTGGCAAATAGTGACCAGGCAGATACAGAATATATCTTGAATGTGGAGCTTATAGCATTTGCTGAGGCACTCACTGGATGTGGGATGTGAGAGAAGGCATTGACTCCCAAGTCTTTGGCTCAAGAAGCTGAAATATAAAATTTGGGATTTGACCCATTATGTATCTTGTTCTTTGTCATTCCTTTTTTTCTTTTTTTAACAAAGTGCCATGCTTACTATAAAGACCCTACAAGTAAGCAAACAAACCTCCTAGATATTTTGGCCATTTCAGTGCTATACAGCAGGAACGAAATAAGTCACTTGGGAGAAGTCAATAGAATTCTATTTTTAACATTACTTAGTTTTGCTAGTCTTTGGTACTTAGACATTTTTCTTTTATAGAAAATATCAATAATTTTTGGAAAGTTAATTATTCAATTAGAAATAGAATATGTATTTGGGCATGGTTAGTGTTCAAAAACTTTTGTTCTACAGTATTTATTCATCATCTACTGGCTGCCAGTAGCTATACTTGACAGTGGGGGCATATACTCTCCACTCCTGAGGATTTTATACACTAGTGGAGGGGGGTCTTTATACAATTGCATCAGAGTCAGAGGCTTTGGTTTGTGGGACAACAGCAGTGCTAGCAACTGACTCTCCGTACAGGCATCTAGGAGTTCTCTCTAGGGACAACTAATGTGGCTCTTGAAAGTTGGTTAGGAGATCAGGCTGAGAGGAAAAAAAAAAAAAGAGGAAGGGAAGAATATTCCAGGCAGAAGGAATAATGTGCCAATTTCACAGTGGCCTGGAAGACTAGGCTTGTCAAAATACGATGAGAAATGTGGTGTGTGTAAAGCCCGCAGGTGGGTGGAGGAAGACAAGACACCAGAAAGATGGATTGATGCCAGTTTGGGGAAGAGCCTGTACCCATGCTAAGCCCCTCCTACTTGAATCTCCTGTAGGCAGTAGGTGATCCTAGAAGGCTTTCAGGCAAGGAGTCTACCTGTTAGAAAGACAGATCTGGGGGCAGTGTGACCAGTCCGGTACTTCCACTGGCTAGCCAGCAGCACCATTTATTTATTCATTCAGGACACATTTTTACATCCACTGCCTATTTGTTAAGTGCCTCATTGTGCCAAGCACCGTATTTGTGATTTGTAGTTCTGCTAGGCTTCTTGCTTATTTGTCTGTATGGTCAGCATATCCCATAAACTTACAACCTTTTTAACTAGAAGTGTTTACCCTTAAAGTAAAATGGTCTGGCAAAGCTTCATGAAATGCTGCAGTGGATTGCTCCTTTTGCGCCTGTATGATCATAAGCTCCTGTTTGTCATTGTGATGTTTCTTATGGATGTCGGTTATGATTTGGGGAATACAGAATGTTAGAGCCCAAAAGATCTCAGATGCCATCTAGGCCAAACTCTGCCTTTGACACGTAAGGAATTTCTGGCCCCCAAAGGTAAAGCCCACTGTCACTTAGCTAGTTAATTCCAGGGCTGGAACAGGGACTGTCTTTAAATTTGAGGTTCTTGCTTTTTGGGATGCAGAGGACAAGAATTACATATTAGATAGATGGGCGCCATATTGATTAAAGAAAGAGAAGGGGCATGACTCTCTTTCTTTCTGCCTCTGCATCTCATACCCTGACCTGGCTTTACTGCTCTGTCATAGTCCCTCCTTACAAGGTCTCTATTCACTGTGAACCCTTTGAATGGTTCTTCCAGTGATCTGCTAGATGGTGAGAATAAGTGGCTCAACTACTGAGAATGTTCACTTTCATCATCTAATGATATATCTGCTTATAGCTCCAGCTTCTAATGATAGACTTGTGAGAGGTATAAAACCATCAGCCCACAGCTTCTACTCAAGTGGGCACATACTGCCCTAGTTCTGAGTCTTAGGAAAAAAATGTTAGAATTAAGTGTTTCATAAATGAGAGTTGAGCCTCAGTCTCTGGGTCAGCCTGAACTCAGTCTCTGAGTGGGTGTTACTACATTTTCAGATACTGGCTCCATCCGCAGCTTACAAACAGGCGTCGGGGAGCTGCATGGGGAAACCAGATTCTGGCACGGAAAAGATTACTGCAACTTCGTCTTCAAAGACTGGGTTCAGCTTGACAAACCTTTTGCAGGTGAGTATCATGCTATAGGAAACCCGGTAGCATGGTGGTTAAGAGCTTGGCTGCTAATCAAAAGGTCGGCAGTTTGAATCCACCAGCCACTCCTTGGAAACCCTATGGGGCAGTTCTTCTGTGTCCTGTAAAGTCACTATGAGTCAGAATCTACTCGATGGCAACGGGTTTGGGTTTTTTTTTTTTTTGTATCATGCCAGTGAGTGGCTGGTTATATTTTGTCTTTTCCTTTTTACATCTCAAGAAGTATGCATGTGCATGATCTAATTATCTGTTATCTTGCTTTGTTTTTGTTCTGTTTTTGAACATTTGGTAAAACTTTGAAGACTGTGATTCAGTTATGTACTCATGGGCTTTTCCCTGTAGTTAGAATAAGAAAAAAAAATGAAACAGAACTTACCTGTTAGAAATGCCAGTTTTCCTATAGACATATTTTGGGGGTAATAGTCTGTAATTCTCTAGGAGATGATAGCCCTCCTTTGATCATCTTCTTTTCTGTTTGTCATCTTCCAGTGTTAGGATGGCACATCTTTAGATTGCCACAATGCTTCTGTGTCTCAGAGGAGATAGAGACGGCCTGCCATTATTTCAACAAGATAAAAAGAAATGTAGTCAGCCTTGATAATTTGTACCAGCTCACACCTTGCCTCATGTAGTGATTATCTTACACTGTTTGTGGAGGGGGAGGAGGCTGTGTTCCTCAGTGTGAGATCTGTGTTTCCCTTGGCTGTAAAGGCATTGGATTACCCAAGCCAAGAAATGTACATTCAGTAGGCATTAGCACACACTTTTCTGAGTCAGAGTCGGGGACAGAGATATAGGACTTCTGGTCCCAGCATGGTTGTTAGTGAACAATCCTTGCCTGGTGCACCCGGGCAGATTTCATTGACAGGTACTCCACTCCCCGGATGCCATGGCACGACATTGCCTCTGTGGTCCACGGGAAGGCGGCTCGTGACGTGGCTCGTCATTTCATCCAGCGCTGGAACTTCACAAAGGTAAAGGGACATGATTTTCACAATGCAGTCCACATGAAGAGAGGCAGGCTTGGCTAGAGGAGAAACCTGGAGAGTCAGCAAGAAAGGGTTGTGATGGCTACAGCTTTGCCACTGTGTGCTGCTGGGTATGTGGCGATCAGAGCACCTGGGCCTCTGGACAAAGGAGGAAGCATTTCTGAATTTGCACACCACAGACAATCCAGAATGCAGAGGGATAGGCATTGCTCTGAGGGCCTGCATATGTTGTGACCCTTTTAACTCTTTTAATCCTCTCTGTCCTGAGTGCTGTGCTAGGCCCTGGGAATACAAAACCAAAAAGATATTTAAGTTGCTCACAAACTTGGAGAAGAGCTCAGAATTTGGAGGACGCTCAGTAAGTTCCACAGAGCTCTTTATATACCTTGTTGAATTATGTAGTTTTTGTTTGTTTTATTTTTGTTATTGTTGTTGAAAATATACACAGCAGAACGTGCACCAATTCAACAATTTCTGCATGTATGATTCAGTTACATTTATTACATTCTTCAAGTTGCACAACTATCCGCACCCTCCTTTTCTGAGTTGTCCCTCCTCCATTAACGTAAGAATGATGTAGTTTTGATTTTCTTCTGTCAGTATGTGGTCACTATGAGTCAGAATCTATTCGACAGCAGTGGGTTCGGTTTTTTGGTTTTATATATGCTGAAGGGGGCATTGGGGCTCAGTGATAGAATTTTCACCTTCCATGCAGGGGACCCGGGTTTAATTCCCAGCTAATCCACCTCGTGCACAGCCACCACCCATCTGTCAGTGGAGGCTTGCTTGTTGTAGGATGCTAGGATGCTGAACAGGTTTCAGTGGAGCTTCTAGACTAAGACAGACTAGGAAGAAAGGCCTGGTGATCTCCTTCGGAAAATCCACCAGTGAAAATCCTGTGGATCACAAGGGTGTGATCCGCAACCTATCATGGGGATGGCGCAGGACCAGGCAACATTTGGTTCCATTGTACATGGGGTTGCCACAACTCAGGGGCCAACTCAACGGAAGCTAAGAACATATATGTTCACCTGTTTCATTTAGTATTTGTGTTTTGTTAAATTGTGTCATAGGTTCAGAACGATATTATTGAAATGCCTCATACTGATTGATGCTTTGTTGTAGGGGAGGCATGAGCATGTTACCTGCAATAGCACTCGTGACGTGCAGGTGGTAGAGGGAGCTCTCCAGGCCCTAGAGAGCTGCTGATCTCCTTAGGTTCAGGAAGAGGTTACTGAAATGTTGTTACAGGACCCATGGTTTAACCATGGCTGAGGTATGCCTCACAAGTGTAGATTTAATAAGGAATTAACCTGGACCCAAAGAGTTGGCCTGGGCTGGGTAGGCACATGGAGGCCAGTTGTAGAGGATGTGAGCCTTACTGAGGTGAGAAAACTCAAGCTTTCAAGTCCCTTCCAACCCAGGGATGGCACAGGGCTCACATTGACACAGGATCCTGAGAGGTAATCCTGAGCAAAGCGAGCAGTTTGAGAAGGTAGAAACATTTTTCTTTTCTCCAAATTGAATTTCTTTTAGTGTGCCTTCATTATTTGTAAGGATTTGACCTAATGCTCAAGTATATATTGTCCAGGTGTTGCTAAGTTTCCAGGAATAACCACTTTATTTATTTTAAATGATGATGAGGCATTCTTTCCCCTGATAATTTGGAAAAAGGTTTAGTTTTAGCAACAGCTAGAGTCTCTCCATGTTTTTCATTCATACGAGCATTATAAAATTTAGCAGAAGCCCTTCTGACAAAAACTTGGCGGCAGTGGATAAATAAACAAAGGACATTACTTTCAAGCAGCTAGACTAGCAAAGAG
Source organism: Elephas maximus indicus (assembly GCF_024166365.1). NCBI lineage: Eukaryota > Metazoa > Chordata > Mammalia > Proboscidea > Elephantidae > Elephas > Elephas maximus. The sequence continues at coordinate 28,817,265 of NC_064841.1, forward strand.
AAATATTTCTAATAGTTGAGTATAGGTTATTATATCCTGCTCTTATCTTCTGCTCCGGGGAGGATAAATGGATACACCAGCAAGTGTTTTAAAAAGTGTACAACCTTTGACTCAGAAAAATTATTTCCAGATATTTAAGCAAAAGACGTAATCCAATAAGGTAATTTATTATCACATTGCTTCTCATATTTGAAAGAAAATTAGAAACAACTGAAATGCTTCTTAATAAGAATTTATTAAACAAATGATTATTCTTCCATACCATTTTATTATGAAGTTATTTTAAAATTATAATACAGAGCTGCACTGCTGCTGTGGGAAAATGTCTACAACATTTACCAGTTGCCTTCACATCGATTCTGACTTGTATAACATAGTAAAAACTGCAGGTTACGAAATAGTAATCTCATTTTTGCAGCTATATATCTCTGTAACTATGGTTGTATTAACTCTTTCGGTGCATATGTTAAGCAATACACGCTCACTGTGAAAGAACAAAGAAGGAAATACACGAAAGAGAAAGAAAATGAAAAATGAATATCTATGACCCCTTCACCGGAAAACATCCACTGTTAACATTTGTCTTTTCCAAATGAGCCAGAATTTCCATCCTAACAGAGGGATGAAGAGAACTGCTTTCTCCTCTGAGTCATTTTTGCCTGTTTTTCTTTATTTTAGATTATGAAATCAAAATATCGGTCTCTTTCATACCCATTTCTGCTTCCAAAATCTCAGACAACAGCCCAGGAGTTGAAATATCAAGTGCCTGAATCTGTACGTGCAAAAGTACAGGTGAGTCTGGCTTTTCTCTCTTACAAAGTGCTACTGGGCGAATTACTCACATCGGACTCAGGGTCCATTACAGTGGCTTCAGATTTTTCATTAAAGACAACTTCTCCAAAGCAAATCTGAATGAGCCTTTTATGATTCAGTAAACTGTTACATTTCCTATTTAAAATGTATTCAACTCACCTCCTTTCAGAAATATTTTATAGGTATAATTAATACATGTCCTCGGGAAAGGGCAGAGTCAAGGAAAAGCTATTCCTGAACCTCCTTCTGCAGTGGCCCTGGCAACACGATACACAGTAAACCCGGGACTGATAGCGCTTAAGCACCAGGAATGTGGCTGAAACTTAGCATCCTGGAAGCTACTTATAGCTCAGTCTAATTTGAGTTCTTAATTAACTATGTGCCTTTTAGAGTCTCTTTTAATTGAATAGGGGCCCTGGTGGTACAGTGGCTAAAGCACACAGCTGCTAACCAAAAGGTTGATGGTTTGAACTCACCAATTAGTCCATGGGAGAAAGATGTGGCAGTCTGCTTCTGTAAAGGTTTACAGTCTTAGAAACCCTGTGGGGCAGTTCTACTCTGTCCTGTAAGGTTGCTATGAGTCAGAATCAACTCCATGGTAGTAGGTTTGGTTTTGGGGTTTACTAGAATAAGGAATTTACTTCATAGACTCATAGAATTTTACAGCATCCAACCACCTCAACTTACAAACAAGAAAAATCAAACCCAGTGTGGCATTGCGACTTGTCCAGAATAACCCAGCAACTTACTGATGGAAGTGGAATTTGAAAATCCTAGATTAAAATTCTTATCTGCCGCCTTTTCCACCTGTATCTCAAATATCTTGGAATCATGTGGAAACAGAAGGCGGATGGGCTGCCTTTGGCATTGCCTTTTGTTCAAAGTCATCCCTATCAGTGTCAACAGCATTGGTTAAGTAAAGATCCGGGGGTCTGCTGCTGGGATCACTAATGTGGACCTACATTTCCAGACATGAATTCCAGTGACTGTGATTATATAAATGAAATGTCTAAAGCAGTTACTTTGTACTATGTACAAGTAAAAGTGTATGTCTAAAAAATAGAAAGGCATTTCAAACCATTGATCTAATAATGGAACAATCAAAAAAGGAAAAACCACCTGAGAGAAGTACCTGTGGCAAATTCTTAGTCATCCCATACCATGGAGATGACCAGTTTAAACATAGAGGCACAAATAGCTATGCATTCATATGTAAATGGATGAATATTTTTTATGAACCTGCTTAATTTTATTCTACTTTGAGGGGGAAAAATTACCCATGCTCTAAGATAAAATAGGAAACTTGGTATTAGGAAATCAACAGAATTTAAGATTTGAGCTTGCTTGCATTAAAATTGACTTGGTGGTCAATTTATCAAAATTAAAAAAAAAAAAAAACACCCACACCTGTTGCCATCGAGTCGATTCTGACTCAGCAGCCCTATAGTACAGAGTAGAACTGCCCCATAGAGCTTCCAAGGAGCACCTGATGGATTCGAACCCGCCAACCTTTTGGTTAGCAGCCATAGCACTTAACCACTACGCCACCAGAGTTTCCTTATCAAAATTAAAAAAATAAAAAAAGCTGATGTTAATTAAGCATCTATTGAAAATGTATTTTTTTATGATCAATAAAGGATGTTTTATCCTAGTATTGCATATACATGTATCTTCCACTTGCCTATTGGCAGAGCTATGACTTAGATATTCTCATTCTGCCAAAGACAGATAGATACTCTGCCTGCCTGCTCTACGAAACACCTCCCTTCATTCACCTTCTGTGCATCACTGTCTGTTAGAGATGGGGCTAGATCAGATATGCTCTTCTGATATGCTCATACGTTCATCCCCAGTATGTTCAGGTGGCCTGGACTCAGGAACCTACCAATGCAGTTGATTAAAAAGAAAGTTTACCAAGACTCATTCATTTATTCAGTCAACAAGTGTTTGCACAGTGACGTCATCAAAGCATACTTGGATTCTGAAGGGATGGACAGAAAAGGCGTTCTCTGCCTCTGGAAGCATACTTAGCTGGGGAGAGAAAGCTTAGTGATGTTAAAGAATTTGGTAATAATGCTGTAAATACCGGTACGAGCGTTCAGACCTCTATGCTATATGAGTTGAGCAAAGGGGCGAGACAGAGCTGGTTGCCTTTTAATCATCTCGGCCCCTACATCCCAAAGTTTAAGGCTGCAAGGGAGGGAATGAATTCCTCACCTTGAGGAGCCCACATTGTTGCCAACTGAGCTGGATTTTACCATGAAGTAGGTTCGCTTTAGAGCCCCTCACCTCTATGGGTGTTTTCAAGGCCCTATACTTACCTTTGTATTTGTGAATTAGTATTCTTTTTCTTAAAGAGGGTCCCCCAAATTTTAAATACATTACACCTCACAAAATCTAGATCCCTAGTGGTGGCCGGTAGACGATTTTCAGAAATGGGGAAATAATTGAGCTGTGAGAACAGCGTACACAGCCAGGAAGTGCATCTTTTTAGAAACCGGGAAGTATGAGATGAGCAGAAGCTAAAAAATAATAATCCTGCTTCGTTTCTCCTTTTCTGTAATGTTCTAGCCATGGTATTGTTTTACTTTCTTCCCAGTATTTACTGGCACAAAACATCCTTCATCTTGTTCTAGACATTACTTTCTCAAGTCATTAAAGTATAATGCTTACAGGTCAAAAGTAAAAATCTATTCCAATCTCTGGTTTTCCAGAAAATTCAGGAAGGGGCAGAGAGATAGGGTCCTGTCTATGTGGTAAAGGCTACTTAATTTTTAACGAATTTATTCTCACATTTTTAAGTCTTTGACTCTTTTAACTATCACGTGGTTGCTATCACACTCTTGGCTGAGAAATTTAATAAAACTCTTCTTTAGGATTATTGTTTTTAACATAAATCAGTGTTTCTCAGAGGCCACAAGCTTAATTAATTGTAAAGGAATAATATAATGTAGTGATTAAGAGTAACCAAAGAAGAAGAATTGACACCTTTGAATTATGGTGTTGGTGAAGAATATTGCGTATACCACGGACTGCCAAAAAAAGGAACAAATTTGTCTTGGAAGAAGTACAGCCAGCACGCTCTTTGGAAGCAAGGATGGTGAGACTTCACTTCGTCTCACATACTTTGGATATGTTATCAGGAGGGATCAGTCCGTGGAGAAGGACATCATGCTTAGTAAAGTAGAGGGTCAACGAAAAAGTGGAAGACCCTCAACGAGGTGGACTGATTGACACAGTGGCTGCAACAATGGGCTCAAGCATAACAACAATCATGCAGAACTGGGCAGCGTTTTGTTCTGTTGTATATAGGGTTGCTATGACTTGGAACCAACTCAGCAGCACCTAACAACAGCAACAGTGATTAAGAGACAGAGTCTAGAGCCAGACTATTCGAATTCTAACACTTCTACCTACTGGCTATGTAACCTTGGAAAAGTTACTTAACCTCCCTGTACACATTTCCTTCATTTTTGAAACAGGGATAATAATAGTATCTGTCTTAGAAGAGTACACATTGTTTTACATCAGTATTAGCTACAACCTTCAAGCTTTCCCTAGTGTTCTCAGGTTTTGCAACAAAGAAATTTACATTCTTCTGGATGGTCACTAAGCTAGTTCTAGACATAAAAACTTTATGCCATGTATCTATTGAAATGGAGAGAAAGAGCATTTGACAGACATAATAAAGCAAATGGTAGGTAAAATTCATGTTATTCTTTCTCCTGCAGAAGGGAAACCAATTATTTAATTAAACTATTAAAGATTGCATATATTGCCAATAGTTCCACAAAAGCCAGAATTCAGAGCCCTTTCAGGGGGGTGCCACAGCCCGCCAAGGAGAGAGGAGCCATGCCAGGCGAAATGGAGGCCTGCCCCCACCAACACTACTTTCTGCTTCTGAAAAAGTCATCCAGACCTGAGCAGACTTCAGCGGCTTCCACAGACACTTTTAGAATTATCTTGGGTGTTCCTCCCAGTGCTGAGCATTCACAGAAGCCTGCCAAGAGAGCTAAGGGAAGGCTTAGCAGGAGAAAAGCATGGGGATGGGGAAAGGAGGGAGGGAGAAGAGGTGGTTCTGAAACCACTATGCACAGAGTATGTAAAAGAATTTGTTTCTGTTCTTTCTTCAAACAAAATGAACTAGGCTGCCAAATACCGTCACTGCCGTTTTAGATATATAACCAAGACAGAGGATATTTCATATCACTTATAATTAAACCGACCCTGGTGGTGTAGTGGTTAAGTGCTATGGCCACTAACTACAAGGTCAGCAGTTCCAATCCACCAGGCATTCCCTGGAAATTCTACGGGGCGGTTCTACTCTGTCCTATAGTGTCGCTATGAGTTGGAACTGACTTGATGGCAACTGGCTTGGGCTGATTATGATTAAAGAAGCCTGGGTGGCACAAGCAGTTGGTAACCCAAATGTTAGCAGTTCAAACCCACCCAGGGGCTCCATGAAAGAAAAGGCAATCTGCTTCCGAAAAGATCACAGCCTAGAAAGCCTTATGGAGCAGTTCTACTCTGTAACACACATGGGGTTGCCTTGAGTTGGGGCCAACTCGATGGCAGCTAACAACAACAATTATGATTAAAAAAAAAAAAAAAAAGCCTTGTGCCATGTTAGCATCAGTGTGGAATCAGTACCTGATAACGATCCTTTTTATTAAGTTAGGCAGCTTTTGGTAGAAGCTACTCCTTAGTCATTGCTGAGAAACTCTCCCTGTAGGGAGGGGAACAACTCTATTTAAGTCTTACCTTCAGTCTCTTTTTATGTAAAAAAAAAAAAAAAAAAATACACCTACTCCTCACTACTATCTCATTATCCAACATTTCACATTTACAATAGTAAAAAATCTATTATCAAACTGTCTCCGCATTAACAAGGCAGCGGGCAGGGTGGCCTCCGGGAAGCTGGGCCGCAGCTGCCCTGCACCCTCCGCTCCCTCCTGCGCTGCATCCAGCTCCTATGGGGCCCACCTCCTCCATGACCAAGGCCTCCAGGGAATCCCAGCTCCTGTGCAGCCTGAGGCCCTGCAGTTCAAAACTGCTGTGGGCTGTGAAGGGAGGAAAGAAAGCGGTGTCAGAGAGGGTGTTTGGAAAAAAATGTGTAGAAGTTTAATGACATCCCAAAGTAAGCTGAACTGGGCCTGAAGCCTCTACCTTTGTGGGGCTGGGTGTGCAGCCAGTCTGCCAATGCCCTCGCAGGAAGCTCAGTGCCTCAGTGACTGGCCACACCCAGAGGGCAGAGCAGGCTCCAGGATCCATCCTAAATGCAGGGCTTGCTGGGGTGGGAGTGGAGCCCTGGAGGCGGCTCCTTGAGGGACGCCTGACCCTGCACAGGAGGAACCCATCGGCCCTCCAGTCACACAGCCCTGCTTTATCCAGCTTTGTCTCCTCCAAGCCTCCTTCTCTTCAGAGGAATAATTCATAACTGGACTCATCACGGTGATGAGCACATCAGTAAACCTTAGCAGTTATTATTTCTATGATCATATTTTCTAAATAAAAAAAAATTGGACAAATAAATGATCTGAAAATTGAAAAAAAAAAAAAAAGTCCCCCATTTTTGCATAAGGTAAATTTTCACATAACGACCTGGTCTTTGGAACCTAACCATGTCGATAAGTGAGGAATGGGTGTAAATAAAAGAAAATTTACAGGCAAGTGTGAATGACATCCAAATTTTACTACTGGATAAAATTTATTCCCACCCTTGGAGTAAATGTCCAAATGATACTCCAAAAGATCAATGTAGATTCCAAAGGACAGCAAGTGTTTTGTATTAGAGGCTGGTGTTATAGGATAAAGTGGGTAGATGGAGGTGAAAGGAGGCTTCCTTTGTGCATTTCTAAGGAAGTTACTTGATCCAGGAGCTACTTTCCATATAGGGGGCAGGTTTTCATGCAGTAACATTACGTGAGTGCTCCTGTGAGCCTTGCTGGCTGAAGCGGATATGAACAGGAGTACTTACTCTGTGTCTGATCCTGTGCTGAGCTTTTTGTAGATTATCTCATTTAATAGTCACGAGTCTATGAGCTGTACTCTAGGTGTTGTTAGCTGCCATCGAGTGAGCCCGTGACTCATGCTCAATGAAATAAAATGCTGCCTGATCCTGTGCCATCCCCATGATAGGTTACAGATTGGAAACCATCGTGATCCACAGGGTTTTCATTGGTTCATTTGTGGACGTAGGTCACCAGGCCTTTCTTCCTAGTCTCTCTTAGGAAGCTTTGCTGGAACCTGCTCAGCATCATAGTAACATGAAAGCCCCTACTGACAGATGGGTGGTGACTGTACGTGATGCGCACTGGCTAGAAATCAAACCCGGGTCTCCCACATGGAAGATAAAAATGCTAACATTGAACCACAGCTGCCCCTGTGGACTCCTGTTCCATTGCCATCGAGTCAAGTTCCAACTCACAGTAACTCTGTAGGACAAAGTAGAACTGCCCCATAGGCTTCCAAGGCTGTAATCTTTGGAAGCAGGCTGCTACATCTTTCTCTACCTGAGTGGCTGGTAGGTTCGAACCGCTGACCTTTTGGTTAGCAGCCTAGAACTTAGCCACTGCACCACCAAGGATTCTTATGTGCTCCTCTTAGATACCCAGTTTTCACAGAATAAGAAACTAAAACTTCGGGAGTTTAACTTACCAGGTTAAAGTAACATAACTGGTAAGCGGTGGGGTGAGACTCGATTCTAAGCTCTCTGACGCTGGAGCCTGGGCTCACAGCTATTAAGCACGGAGATTTTTCCTAGAAGACCCAGGATGGTTGTAACCACCAAGGCTATAGGAAGGGCAGAGCTGCTCGGCCTGTTGCCATAGCCCCAAATCCATTCCTAATTCTCCTTTTGCTTCTTTTTGGCTGCCTAGAGCCCCTAACTATACCTTTAGAAAATAAAAAAATAAAAAACTTCTCTCGCTGTAAGTCCCAGTCTACAAAAATTATCTTTCTTCCTCTCTATTAGCCTCAAAATTAACTTTTCCCTTTTGTTCTGGCAAATGGACTATCCTATCTGAATAATTGAACACTATGATATGAATGACTGACACTCAACTGTAGAGAAGTGGTTATTAAAAGAAATAACATGATAGTATGAGACAGGGTGGTGAAATGAGTTATTTTATGTGGCCTTTTGCCTTGGTTCTTTAGAAAAACAATTTAAGAGTGATTTTTCTCCTAATCCCTAATCCCTGAGGAGTTACCTAGTTTTCTACCCCAGAGGGTTTGTTACTTTTGTCCAGGGTGATTGACATTTCGTGTGTGGTGATTGATATTTCCTGGGTAAGCTATAAACAATTTGGCTTGATTCTTTTTGTCTGATCCTGGGCTGCAGCCTGCCTGTGATTGGTATGCAATTTTCAGGGATTGGTCAATATGCTATGCAAATGAAGTGTCTGTGGCCTACTGAGAGGGGACTGGTCAGTTTGCAGCCCTGCTAGGAGGGGCCATGCCTTGAAATTGACCAAAAAAAAAAAAACCCCATTGTCATCCAATTGATACTAACTCATAGCTAACCTATAGCTATAGGACAGAGTAGAACTGCTCCACAGAGTTTCAAAGGAGTGGTTAGTGGATTTGAACTGCTCCCTTTTGGTTAGCAGCCACAGCTCTTAACCACTGCACCACCAAGTTGTATATATATGCAGCCAACCACACATAAGTTTTTCAGACAGAAAGAAGCACAAGGAGGAAAGAAGAGGGAAGAGAGAAGAAACAGAGACAGAGAGAGGAGGCATGGAACCTCCTAAAAGAACTATATCATGTGTCAAGGGCTGTAACATTGAAGACAGCAAGAGGCCCAGAAGGGTCTCAGCAACAGGCCTGGAAGGGGCCCTGTGGCACAGTCAGTGGTGACAGACGGCAAGGCCAAGAGGAGCCTGTCCTCAGGGGCTTGGGGGGACATCTGTGGCCGAGAGGAGCTGAGAGAGCTATCCTGCACTGAAGAAGGGAGACTTTGGCTAGGTGCTGCCTGATCCTGAGTTGTAGCCTGTTCCTTCCTTAATAAACCACTTAACTGTATGGTCTGTGAATTCTGTGTGGCACTGCGATCAATTATCGAACCCAGAAGAAAAGTAGAGAGTGCCATGGGAGGGACAGCTGGTGTCAGAATTGGTAAAAAGTTTGGAGGGTGGAGGTAGGCCTGACTTCTACCTCATAGGGATCAGCCTTGGGCTGATCTTGATTGGCGTTATCCCTCCCTGAACTTAGGTTCTGACTCTGATACCAGTGCTACTCCCACCTAGATTTTACAGGTGGGTTTCTTTTTTTTTTTTTCTTAACAAAGTCAATTTCATGATGCTCCTTGCCTGCAAGTCATGTCAATACAGACTGGAAGAATAAGGTCCAACAATCTGAGTACTCCCCTCCTCTCCCCAACCCATGCCACAAGGGAATGTCTACAAGGAGGCCAACCTCTGCTTGAGGGACATATAAAAAATGCTTTTGTCCTAACAATCATGGTTCTACGATTGACTCGGAGGCTCTGGGAAATAAAAAGGAATTGAAATATGGGCTGGATTTACAGGGAATAAAAGCATTAGAATAAAAGGAACTTGGAATAGATACTCGGAAAGTTCTGAAAGTTTTTCTTCAAGAAGAGATTTCTGTTAGTCCGCAAATTTGACTCAGGCCCATAATATGTAAGGAGGTTAGGGTTTGTGGCTCAGGAGAAGGCTATCTTTTAAGTTAAATAAAAAATAGGACACAGTACAAAGGAAAATGCTGAATTCTAGTTACAATTTTGAGACTAAAACAAAATCAGAAATGTGCCTTTTTTACATACTTTGCAATTGTGTATTCAGACTTGCGGTTTGAAAAGAGTGGGTTATTTGGATTCCTAGTACACTTGGGGCAATAAGCCATGTTTCTGCGTGTGTAGGGAGCAGTTTGAAGACTTGTCCAAATGACATTGGTTTAAAACAGAAATGCAAGACAAGTAGGTCAGATCAGTTAAGAAAAAAAAAAAAAGTAAATTTAAAACAAAAGGAAGTCAATCAAAATGTGCTTGACTTATTTGACTGTTTATAAAACTTTCTAGACCATCAAACATTTAAAGCAGTTGAGTTTGATTTATGCATAACTTCACGGGTCCATGATTCAGGAGGAGAAGTAGGACAAGATGGAAATCATATTTTCAATCCATCTTGTGGTGATAGGCAGATTTTAAGCTAATTAGAATAATGGTCAATGAATAATAAAACCAAGTGACTTTTCGTGTGTAGCTTGAAAGCTATGTTTCAAGTTTAAGCAAAAATGATGACTTCTTTTAATCAGATGAGTGTTTGTTTTGAGGAAGCAGTAAAGGTTTGGACTTGGACAATGAGATGGATAGGTTTGGGCTCAGACAATGGGATGATAAATGCTGAGCCCTGTAGGAGGTTGGAAACCCTGGTGGTGTAGTAGTTAAGTGCTATGGCTGCTAACCAAGAGGTCAGCAGTTTGAATCCACCAGGTGCTCCTTGGAAACTCTGTGGGGCGGTCCTACTCTGTCCTATAGGGTCGCTATGAGTCAGAATCGATGGCAGTGGTTTTTTTTTTAGGAGGTCAGTACTCCCATTCTGTATGGCTTTAGAGGCATCCCGGAGACCTTAATTTACTGAAGCTCCCCCACAGGGTGATACCCGAAGAGTTCTTCTTTTGGTTTACAAATTTACTTCTTTGATACATTTAAATACCTCTGAGAAGGAAAACATTTTCCATTAACCTTCAAACGGAAGATGGCAAACATGTGACCTTCATGCTTTCCCTTCCTGGCAGCCATGCTTAATCAGCCTTGGATTTCCTCCCCAGTATGCTCAGTTCCTAGAATCCTCTCTTCAACATGGCTGTCCAGGAAACTTCGAATCGATTAAAGACTGCACTTGCAAGTCAAAACCTGTTTGACACTCCTGATCTATACCCTCTGTGAATGAGTTTATTCAATCCTTGAATTGAGAACAGGTTTCGAGAGTGAGAAAGGAAAGAAAGTTTAAGGTTTCTGGACTTGAAGAGAAGGCTGTGAAGTTACCACCAAGGAGTGGTATGTAAAACTTGTCTATCACATTCTACAGAGTTAGAAGTACCATATGCTGAGTATCCACTATGTGCCACATACCATTCTTAGCACTTTGTGTTCATTGTGCCATTTTTTTCCTTTGTGACAGGCTCAGGGGTGTATGAGTATGTGTGTGTGTGAGAGGGAGAAATCTCAATTTTTCAGTCAAGGAAACTGCACCTTTGTGGTATTGAAATGACTTGTCCAAGGTGTAAGAGCTAGGAAGCACAGAGCTATTACACAGATCTAACTGAAGGGTTCATACCTTCCCAGTATACTCTGCAGTTTTATACTGTCTGCAGAGTTACATGGAATTAGATCAGGATACGTGACCTAAGAATCTTCTCAAGGCAGCTGCAGCTTCAGAGCCATGCTCCTTAGGAACAGAGTTAAACGCTGATTTAAGTGGATGAAAGATTGAAAGTTCTGTGTGTTCCACCTTTGTTATTTCCACCTAATGAACAGTAATGCAATTCCTTGGAGATAATTTAAATCGAGATGTTTCCCCAGTGTGAATTATATTTAAATTTCCCTTCTGAGTGTTCTTCTGAGATGTTTGACTATTCATATTCACAATTAAATTTTCTCATTTCATTGCACACATTCATCTGATAAAACTAAATAAAATGTTTTGAAGGGAGCTGGATTATAATGAATACCTCAGATTGAATAAAGAAATCACATTGTCAACAGTAGCACAATTATTGTTTTTTAGTGAGTATCAGATTTGAATTTAAGTAGTCTTATAAATACAACTTTTAAAGTTATTGATTAAGCCAGATTTTTACCAGACTAAAATTGATTATATATTGAATCATTGTGTATACATCTAATAATTATGGGACCATTCTTTTTAATTTATTTTCAATTTCATTTGACCTCTTGAGGGATTATTTTAACCTTCACTTAAAATCAGGAATAACAAATCAATTTTTATGGTGGTTCTTCTATGATGTCGCACTACTGCTTAAGAAAAGTCAAGTATCGAGAGCCTACTATATGTACAACATTGTTGTGTGTTAGAATACTGAAAAAACAAAACCATTGGTTTCTTATTGTTGAAAAATCCTTCCATGTCATCTAGACCACCCTGTAGTACATTCCACAGTCTCCTCTGACATGTCTTTGATGTGACTAACCATGGCTCAAATGGTCTTCTAACACTCTTTCTAATAAAAACATTTCTGTACCACTTATTAAGTGCCAGACCTCCTTCTATATACTTTACATTAACTCATTTAATGCTCACTACAACCCTATAAAGTCAATACTGTTATTATCTCCATTTTATAGTTGAGAAATCTGAGGCACAACAAGGATAAGAAACATGACCAAGACCAACAGCCCATAAGTGGTTGAGCTAGGCTTTGAACCAGGCAGTCCATCTCTGAGTTGGTGTATTTAACCAGTCTGCTCAGGTGCCTGAACTACAAGCTCGTGCTGTAATCCAAGCAGGAGCAAGTGAGTATCTGAAGAGAGGAAGGCAGCAGTGGTAAGAAATGTGCAAATCCAATAAATCCTCAAAAGAATACATAGAATTAGGTATGAGATTAGATATGGAATCTGCAGAGAAGAGACATGCCAGAGAGCCCCCAGTGATGCCCAACTTTAAAGACTGAAAAAGCGATGGTATGCCACTGACCAGTAGGATGTTTGAGGTAGGGAACGATTTAGGGAAAACAGTCATGAGCTCAACTTTGACCTGTTTGTTCTGAGATGATGTTGTCAACTCCAAATTGATCGATATGACACACAGGTGTGATGAAATGGCAAAACAGACAGTATGGCGTGGTGGAAAACACAGGGTATTGAATGAGAGGACCCAAATTCAAGTTCTGGTGCTGACGCTCGGTGACACCGTGCAAGTTCCTTCACCTCTCTGGGCCTCGGTTTTCTTACCTGTGAGAGAGTTGCTATTACTGTCACCACTTCACAACAAAGTTGCATCTCTGAGAGTTGGAAGGACAGGCTAAGGTCTGGCAGTTAATTAAAGGGAAGATTAGATGCCTAAACAAAACGATTTTTTTTTTGTACAGCATATTAATCTGAACAATATCTATTTGGGGGGAAGCGAATAATTAGATTATGAAGTCATAACTAGGGTGACCATACTTTAATGGCCCAACCAGGACCTTCTGAGAATGAAAATGGGCACTATTAATAAATGCACCAGAACAACAAACACATTCTGGTATAACTGTGGGACCATCAAGGGAAAGAATACAAATGGTCCCCCTAGTTATAGCATCAGAAGAGGTACTTCTGAAATAATTTTGAATGAAAATAATCCTGAGTAGAAAAGGGTATATTCCAGATGTGATTTCCAGCTGGCTTCCTTCCTTATGGATTATATCTAAAGCCAGCTCCCATTCTACCTTCTCTTCAGCAAAATTCCCCACCCACCTACTCTCCCTCTCCCACACATTTTACCCAAGCCACTGTAATCAGTCAATGTAGAAGAATAAAAGATTGACTTCAGTATGTCTGTTGTCATCTCCATTGTCTTACGTTTGCATATTTCTGATTCCTGCCTTATAGTTGCTCCGCTCTGCTGCTGATTGGTCTGCGGGTATAAAGTACCATGAAGAGTCCATCCACACTGCTTACATACATGTGATAGAGAACAGCAAGCACTATATCTACATAGAAGTAAGTCCTGCTCATGTACATTAGGGTCTGAGACTCTGTCTTCCCAGAAATATTGTACAGAGACCATGGGGTCCCTGAAGCCAGGACCTGTCATGTTAATATGCGCATGCTGAGATATGAAGAGCACTGAAGAAGGCCTCATGTCACCTGAATTTTTACCTCCCCCACCTGCCTGAAATTCCTCCTGCATTTGCATTAGCTCAAAACTGCACTGGGCACTCCCCAAATCCTGGTTATGAAAATGTATCAACTTGCTAATATTATCAGCCAGAAATACACTAACATGGATACGTAGGTCTTGATTTGGTTTGGGCTGGAGGGTTTAAGTGTGAGGCAGGTACTGTTTCAGGAGAGCCCACATAGGGGCAAATTGCTAAAATAGAAGTGACTGGATGCCACAGGCTGGGGGTGTGGGAGCAGGGACCACGCAGTGAAAGGGCCATGGAAAAGGGAGGTGTGAGGATATTGAAGGTCGGCACTGCCTTCAATCTTGTGTCTTTATAAAACATTTTCAGACCGTGGAGTCTGTGTTCAAAGTATAGAGGGGAAACTGGGTTTAGTTTGTGACTTTAATTACATCTTCAAATAGATATCAAAATATTTCAGAGAATTTAGAAAACTTGGAGAAAATAAAAAGTCTTAATAATGGAAAAAATCTTCTCCCCGTTTAATCTTTTCTTTCCTACTAAATCAAAAAAATTGGGTTAGCTGGGAAAAAAAACAAACATTCTAGCCCTATTTTCCTTCCCTTTGAGTTCTGGCAACCTGCCCTCCATGCAGTGATAATTCATTAAAGGCAAGTAGGAAAGAATTAGAGCTTTGTTTATTTTGCAGGGCTGGCAACAGGGAAGGCTGATTAAAAACATTAGCAGGCTAGATGCAACGTAAGGAACCCTGGTGTCATAACGTTCCGGGCTTGGTTGCTACTCCAGAGGTTGGCAGTTTGAACCATCCAGTGGCTCCATGGGACAAAGACCTGGCAATCTGCTCCCGTAAAAATTACAGCCTAGGAAATCCTATGGGGCAGTTCTACTCTGTCACAACGGTAGCTATGAATCAGAACCGACTCAATGGCACCTAACAACAACAAATGCAATGTGGTATCCTGGATTGGATGATGGAACAGAGAAAGGACATTAGTGGAAAAATTCATGAGCCCCAAATAAAGTCTGGAGTTTAGTAACACGAAAATGACTAGTTTTGACAATCGTACCGTAGTAATGTAACAGCTGGCTCACGTGTTACCCAGAATCATTCTACTTCACCTCTTTTTAGTAGCATTCATATCAACTTTTCTTTTTAATGGCACCACAGTGTTAAATGAGGTCATGAATGCCACGTAGATAGACATGGTTGTAGACCTGGTTGACATTGCTAAGGCCTAGGCAAGCGATCAGCAGTCATTGTGCTCCTCCCAAAAAGGCAGAAGGAAAGGACGTGACATGTGGCCAGTGTATGTTCACAGCTGCTGAGGAATGTTAAAATTCTCTGTAAGCTTCTCTGTAAGCTTCTTTGTAATTTGAATTCAGAAAAACAAATCTGGTTTGTTTGCCACCGCTGAGTTTTTGATTGTTGCCCTAAAGGAAACTCAGATGAGTTTCTGCACAATGTCTTCCTGTGAGTTTGTCTTCTGGAGACATTTTACAGATTTATGTACTTCAATATAAAAAATTTCATAGTAGTAAAAATGATATGTTGCAAAGGGGTGGTAATCATATTTTGAGACACTGTTTATATATCTCTTTACTTGAGTTGACAAAAAAAAAACCAAACCCAGTGCCGTCAAGTCGATTCTGACTCATAGCAACCCTATAGGACAGAGTAGAACTGCCCCATAGTGTTTCCAAGGAGCACCTGGTGGATTTGAACTGCCGACCCTTTGGTTAGCAGCCATAGCACTTAAGCACTACGCCACCAGGGTTTTCTTGAGTTGACTAGCAAAGGTTATTTTGTGATCATTATCCTGATCAGTTACTAACGTATTACAACATTCTGTGTAACTAGAACACATAATATTTGTAATTTTTGTAACTAATTTTTAACATTCCCTTATGAAGCAACTAAATCTTTTACACAGCTATGATGATAATGTCAAACCCTGATTTTCTAGTAACAGTTTTAAAGAATGTTTTATAGATACATGAATAGCAGAAGTAATTAAAGGAACAAAAATAGTTCATTTTCCATTTTATTGGTTTATTTAAATATACTCAACATTCCTACAAAAAGGATTTGAGGCCGCTTAAAATAGAAGTTCCACCACTTGTCTGTAGGTTTGTCGTACTGTGGTGGCTTGTGTGTTGCTATGATGCTGGAAGTTACACTGCCACTATTTAAATGCCAAGGTCACTCAGGTTGAGCAGGTTTCGGTAGAGCTTCCAGACCAAGACAGAGTAGGAAGAAAGGCCTGGCAATCTATTTCCAAAAAATCAACCAATACAACCCTGTGGATCACATTGTCCAACTTGCTAGCTTTGGACACGTCATCACTAGAGATCATTTGCTGGAAGAGGACATCATATTTGGTGAAGTAGAGGGTCAGCGAGGGCATGGTAGATGCTTGGTGTAATGAATTGGCACAGTGGCCTCAAGGAAGGACTCGAACCTGCTGGTGATTGTGGGATGGTGCGGGACTGGGCAACATTTTGTTCTGTTGGTACATAAGGTTGCCATGAGTCAAACTCGACTCAACAGCAGCTAACAACAACAACAAAACAGAAGTTCAGGGATAATAAGAGACCCAAACAAATGAGACAAGGCAAAAGCAGATACCAGGAAATAATGGAGAAATGGTGGAGAAAAGGAAACCAGGCTTCTGGCATCTACCCTGTTAAAAAAGTAAACTTAGCATGATATGGGATGTTTGCCAATATAGAATTTTTATCATACACATTTACACAATGTATAGATCTGAAGGAAAAAAAATCTAATTTTCCTATTGATTAAATTTAGAATATTCCTAATGTTCTAAGAAGGTAATTTAGAAAACCACCTACCAGCAATTTGCATGGTGAAATATCAGTCTAGCCTTCCGCTTGACTAAGATGACATAAGTGACACTGCCTAGAAACGCAGGAGACCCAGGGTGAGGTGAGCCTTCTCTGATTCTGAGTGTTATTTCAACGAGCAGAACATGTCTGCTGGGTGAATCATTTTCTTTTTCAACATCAATGTAATTTTTCTTCTATAGCACATTTTCCTGATGCGCATACTACTCTGAAAAGAAAGGCTTACATGATTGTCCTGTTTATTTCCCATAGAATCAGTTTTTCATAAGCTGCGCTGATGACAGAGTTGTTTTCAACAGGATTGGTAATGCCATTGCCCAGAGGATACTTAAAGCCCACAGGTAATAGTTTTATCATTTTTTTAGGAGCCCTTACTGCAGGTGTTCTTGCGTTTACTGCTGAAATGACTCTGGAAAGCCGGTTTTAAAGTACTGACATTTACTTGCGGGCATGAGTTAACTTGCTTTGCTTTAACTAGCAGTAGGTTATTGATTCCTTAAATCCGGGTCAGTTGCTGAGAATGTTTGCGTCCATTTTTGAGGGAATCTGAATTCTTCCAGGGCACAGTCATTTTCTCCTGACATGTGTTAGGTTTAGAATTTGATTTATTTACTGGCAGATAGTGAGCTCTGTTCACTTAAATAACAAAGTAAAATATAATATTTTGTCATGGATTATATTTAAATTCTTGTTACCTTACTGTTTTATTTCCTCAGTCCGTGGGACTGTTTTCTTTTCATTACTGAGATATAATTCATATACCATACAATTCACTCGCTTAAAGGGTAAAATCCAATGATTTTTATTACATGCGCCAAGTTATATAACCATCGCCTAATCAATTTTATAAGTTTTAATTACCCCCAAAAGAAACCCTGTAGTCACTCCTTATTTCCTCCAAACCCATCCGACCCTACAAAAAAAAAAAAAAAACCAGCCCTAGTTCACTAATAATTTACTTCCTGTCTCTGTAAATTTGTCTGTTTGGGACATTTCATATAAACGGAATGATGCAATATGTGGTCTTTCTCAACTGATTTCTTTTACTTAGCATAATGTGTACAAGGCCCATCCATGTTATAACATGCATCAGTACTTCATTACTTTTTATTGCCAAATAAAATTCCATTGCATGGGTATACCCCATTTTGTGTATCCATTTGTCAATGGGTGGACATTGTGGTTGTTTCCACTTTTTGGCTATTATCAATATATCTGCTATCAACATACACGAGCAAGATTTTATGTGGATATTTATGTGGATGCATGCTTTCATTTCTCCAGGGGTAGAATTCCTGGGTCATATGATAACTTGATGTTTAATATTTTGAGGAACTGCCAGGCTGTTTTCCAAAGTGGCTACAACGTTTTACATTCCCACAAGCAGCGTGGGTTCCAATTTGTCGATGTCCTTGCCAACACATTATTATCTGTCTTTTTGATTCTAGATGTTTCTAGTAAGTAAGAAGCAGCATCTCATTGTGGTTTTGATTTGTATTTCCCTAATGACTAATGATATTGAGCATCTTCTCATGTAGCCAGTTGTGTATCATCTTTGGAGAAATGCCTGTTTAGGTCCTTTGCCCATTTTTGAATTGGGTTATTTATCTTTTTATTTTCGAGTTGTAAGAGTTCTTTATTCTGAATACAAATTCCTTTTCAGACATGATTTCCAAATATTTTCACCTATTCAGTGCTGTCTTTTTACTTTCTTGCTGGTGTCCTTTGAAGCACAAAAGTTTTTAATTTTGATAAAATCTAATTTATCTATTTTTTTTCCTTTGCTTCTTGTGCTTCTGTTGTCATACCTAAGAAACTATCGCCAAATCCAAGGTCTTGAAGATTTACCCTCATGTTTTCTTCAAGAGTCTTACAGACTTAGCTCTTACATTCAGGTCTTTGATCCATACGGTGTGAGGTAAGGGTCCAAGTTTATTCTTTTGCATGTGGCTGTCAAGTTGTCCCAGCACCATTTGTTGAGAAGATTATTGTTTCCCCACCGAATGGTCTTGGCATCTGGGCCAATTTCTTTTTTTTTTTTGATTATGCTTTAAGTGGTTTACAGAGCAAATTAGTTTCCCATTCAATAGGTTATATGCAAATTGTTCCATGACATTGGTTGCAATCTGGGCAATGTGTCAGCACTCTCCCCATTACCACCTGGAGTTGCATTCACCCAGTTTTTCTGCCCCTTCCTGCCTTCTCATCTTTACTTTTGGGCATATGTTGTCCTTTTGGCCTCATGTCGATGATTGTTCTAAGGAGCACTTCCTTGCATGTGTTGTTGTTACATATGGGCTTGTCTATTATTTGGTTGAAATGTGATCTCCAGGAGTGACTTCGGTATCTAAGGGATTCTTCCAGTCTCTCTCAGTCCAGTAAATCTGGTCCTTTTTATGAATTTGAATTTTGTTCTATATAATCAGGACTTTCTATTACGATCGTGGTCAGAGTGGCCGGTAGTGGTAGCCAGGCACTATCTACTTCTTCTGGTCTCAAGGCTGGTAAAGGCTGTGCTTCCTGTGGTCCTTAGCCTTTTGAACTAATTGTTTCCATGGACCTATTTCTTTTAATGGCTGATTTCACCTTTGTGTAAAAGCAGCAAAATACATTATTTTTTATTGTTTCAATTCATTGGATACATGCAGTAGAGAATGTTAATCACATAATACATTTGGGGATTAAAACATGCTTTGGCTTTCAGTGTCATGTGGTGCTTTGATAGCTTTCTTTCACATAATAAGTGGACCTTTTTAGACTTAAGAACATTTTATAACAGTCGCCATTTTATATGATTCATGGTTTATATCTTATTGAATCTTCACAACTACTCTTGAAAGCAGGTCATGTAGTTGTTATTGTTATTATTGTTGTTGTTGCTATCCCCATTTTTAGAGTTAAAAACTGAGAATCCAGAGGTGATACAGGACTTGTCCACGCCACTAACAGCAATAGGCAAAAATGGCTTTGAGCCCATGTCTTAGGACTTTCAGCCCAATGTCTTCCCCCTACACCATATAACTCTAGTCCATTGATGGGTAGAATTGAAGACCCCTTCAGTGTTGCCCCACACTGAGTGAAGTGGGTTGGACCTTGGTACTCTGCCCTATGCATTGACTAGTCATTGGATGCTAGCTGACTCCAGGAATCAGGTGTGACGTTGGACGAGACAGGTCCCATTGGCCCACAAAGGGCAATTCCTGGAAAAGGACTCTGCTGTGAGTGAGAAGTCACTGGCCAACACTGTCAGCAGCAGAGGGAATAACTGTCTTTATCCCATGATGGGGGGATCTGGGCAGCTCACAACAACATTCACCATATCCTACAGGGGGTACAGTAGATCTCATCCTTAACTACACATCAAAATCAACACTGGACCTTTAGAAAATACAGATAGCTGAAATCTACACCAGATTGACAGGATCACAGTTTTCTGGAATGGGGCCCAGGCACCACCTGTATTTTATAATGTTCCAGGGTGCAACCAAGATTGCTTAGTACTCACCTAGAACAGCATATATGGCCATAAATGTTAATGATGGTCTGTGCTTTTACAGATGACCTTTATACTATACCTTCTCATATAGTTTTTTAAGAAAGTCACCATAGGACCTGTTTTGAGATGACTTAAACACAGCTTTGTTTACAGTTAAACACACACGCACATGCACGTACAGAAATTTCTTACATCCTTGCCATTGCCCCAATCCTATAGGGTAATTTGTGTCTAATTTACAAAAATATCTTTGTATTTCAGCTAATAGAGTAGGATGAAACCCGGCTTCTCTCATCCCAGTTATTAGTTCCCTATAATACATGGTTTAATAAGTACCTACAAGATTTGTTTTCACATGTTTGGAATCCTGAAAGTATATTTTTCTTTAGCATATTAATTTGTCTTTAAAAATTTTGACTTCTTCCAAAATCATAGCATTTTAGGACTGGAAGAAACTTTAAGATGTTTTCTGATTTCCCAGTGATCCTGTGAGCTGTTTCTCAAAGGAAAAGGAACCTGTGGCAACGTAGCATGATGAGGTAGCACAGTGAGGTACCATGGTGAGGTAGCACAGTGAGGTAGCACAGCGAGGTAGCACGGTGAGGTAGCACAGTGAGGTACCATGGTGAGGTAGCACAGTGAGGTAGCACAGCGAGGTAGCATGGTGAGGTACCATGGTGAGGTTGCATGGTTAGGTAGCACAGCGGGGTAGCATTTGTTGCAGATTGTACTTTATGTTTGGAGGTTCACAAAGCACATTAAAGACTCTAGCAATTTCAAACATACTTTGTAGAAAATGGGAAATGAGCACACTGAATGTCAAATTCACTGTGTGTCATTTAGCTCAGATCCCTCAGTAGTCTCATTCTTCCTAACAGTGAACATTTCAAAATGGTGTGTACATCACATGTTCAGACTTTTACTGGCTACATACACATATCCTGGGAACATAACTTATGTTTTCCCCTTTTTTGCGTCTCCACATTATTGCTTATCTCCTATGTTAATGACAATTGTAACATGTGTTTTTATTTAATAATTTCAAATTGGTTAGCTTGTATTCTTAGGTAAGGTAAAGGCAGAGGGAAAAAGCTCACCTTGCAGGCTGCCTGCACTGGGGTCCTTCTTCTTCACCAAGCACCATGGTGCTCTCTGGCATGGTAACAACAGCCAACATCCCCTCTGCAAGCTTACCCTTCTCCCTTCAGAGACTTCTCTGCTGCACTCTATTCCTCCAAGACTCAGAACTTCCTTCCAAAGTCATGTGCCTAGCAACAGGATAATTTTGGCTGTTGGAAAAAGAATAGACTATAACACAAAGCAAATGGAGGCAAATGACAGCCAGCATTTGGCCAGGCATGACCAAGGAAGCCAGGCCCTCTTCCAGGTCCTCCCCTTCCAGAGAGATCTGAGTCCTTAAACTGCCAGGTCCCTCAAATGGGCTAAGCCTTCATTTTCCTGCCAGCACTGGAATCCAGCCCCATACCAATTCCCCTAAGTGATCTCTCTGTTCCCTCCACTTTCTCCTGATTCCTCCTCAACAGCCATAATTCTTTACAGAAACAGGTTTTTGCAAAACTTCCATGTTCTGATCCATGACCTAGAGCCTTAGACTATTGTTCATCCTATGTTGAATTGAGAGCAGCTGGGGGAATCACTGTAGAAAACAAAATGTTTGCTCTAACGAGTAAAACTCTCTTGGGCTTGAGACCAGCTCCCAACCCACTTGAAACCCATCTTCAAAACTCAAATATGGCTGGAGATCAGGGGGAAGAAATCATAACCTACCATTTAAAATCAGCTAAATAAGCCAAAAGATTGAATAGGACCCAGCCGATCTGGGTAGAAAACATTTTAAAAAACACTATGTGATGTGAATGAGTACTTTCTGAGTGTGATCTGAGTTCCCCTTTGCTTATGGAAACTTGAAACGCATAATTTGCTTCCTTGATTTAAAAAAAAAATCAGACAGGAGAGTGCATTTTTGCACTGTTATCACCAGAAAGTTGTCACAATGAGAATAGGCAATTGATTTAATGCCTTCATGTTTTAATATTAAACTGTACTGAAAAAATACACTCAAACTGCATTGAAAAAGACACAATTTTGAAAATTACTTGAACCCTTCATGCTTCCTATAACTGTGGAACAGCACCAGCTGGCATTTGCAGTTTGCCCATGAATGATGCCATGGGGAATATTCCACTGGAAAATCTGAGACTAACTGGGCACCAGATGCCTGGAGACCTGGAATCTGCCCAGCTCTGTCATCTACAGGTGTGTGACATTTTGAGTATATCAGTTTGCCTTTCTGATACCCTGGTTTTTCACCAAAAAAAGAGAATAATAATACCTGCCTTACCTAGCCCATGTGAATATATGTGAAAGCAATTTGAAAACTGTAAAGCACTAATTCACGTAAGGAATGATGGCATTTCTAGGAAATTCTCCTTTGGGAATGTGGTGGTGCTGTTAGGTGCTCTCGAGTTGATTTGGACTCATAGCAAACCCATGTGACAGAGTGGAACTGTCCCATAGGGCTTTCTAGGCTGAATCTTTATGGGAGCAGGTTGCCAGGTCTTTCTCCCGTGGAGCCACTGGATGGTTTCAAACCACCAACCTTTCGGTTAGCAGCCAAGCACTTAACTGTGGTATCACCAGGGCTCCTTGGGAATATGGTAGCTCGCTGTAAATTTGGACAAGGATAAAGAAGCACAATACTCAAATCTACTGTTTCAGAGTTAATATCTATGTTAGAAACAGAAACGTTTTCATTAAAGAGAATTTGGCACTGTGGTTAAGAGATCAGGTCAGCGGTTCAAATCGACCAGCCACTGCTTGGAAACCCTGTGGTGCGGTTATACCTGGTCCTATGCAGTCTCCATGAGCTGGAATCGACTCAGGGGCAATAGGTTTGGATTTGTGTTTGTTTGGTTTTATTTTAAATTATCTGTTGGCTCCTGCTGTATAAGAAGGACATGCTTTGATCTCTTTCCACTGGTGCTTGTTCATCTTGTGACAGATACAGGCACATTATTAAAACACCACCTGTCTAGAGCTGTCCACTCAGAAACTCTGCCAGAAATCTACACCCAACTCCTCCTGGAAATCCATTTTCAGATTTCCTAATATGATTTGATAATACCCTCCCCAAAAATATAAAATATAATATAATATAAAATAAAATAAAAAATATCCTGAAATATAATGTGAGGTTTTTTTGTTTCGTTTTACTTTTAGGTACCATTTACTTTGTAATTCTTTGAAATTATACAGGCTTTCTAATTGAAAACACTGGTTGTAAACTGAATAATAATGTTAGTGAATAGTTTTTGAGTCTTTCCATTTACAAGGTGCTTTACCTGTTTTACTTCATTCAATCCTCATATCATCAACCTTATGAAGTCAGTGTACAGTTATGCCCATCCTACAGATAAGGCAGCTGAGGCCAAGTGAGGTTAGGTAACTTGTCCAAGTCATACAGCTATTGATGGGTAGCACTAGGATTCAAATTGTGTTTATAGGACATGAAATTGTATGATTTACCACTAAGCCACAAAGCCTCCCTGATTTTTAGGGAAGAACAAATTTTCCAACATTCAGCCTCCCAGAAATCTAGGAGAGATACTTTATTTTAAAATTTAAAAAAATGAGATGAAGATCTTTTTTCAAGTAATTGCTTGATAAATGAAAATTTCTTAGGCTTAAAGAAAAATCCCCGTCCTGTAATTACCATATCCTGTAATTTCTATACCAAGTTGAAATGGCATGTTGGGTATGTTAGAGAAGAACTGTCTTAAAGAAACTTAAATTGTAGTTATAATAAAAAGAATAAACAACATTTTAACTAAGTATGTCAATTGCTAGTTTCATGTTTTTTTTTTCTTGTGGGATAACCTCCAAGCCCTATAAAATTCCTGGAGAAGAGGTTATCCAGGGGCAGAGATCAACAGATCATGGCATGAAAACTTTTGATTTAGATCATTTAATTTGCCTTTATTCTAGTCCAAAAATTATCTAAGTGGTAATCTCAGCAGACAGAGTGAAGAGAAAGATTTAGCACAGGGCAGGGTCAGCAATCATTTAGGGCTTGAACATGTGCCCTGGCAAAGAGAGGAAGAGAGGGAGGGACTGAAAAAAAATGAGACTGAAACAGCTGGGGCAGAGTAGGAAGAGTTTAATAAAGGGTTTTGTAGAACCTTATGTGGGGTCACGATTGTCAGAGGTTATTGAGTCCAGAGGAAAAGCTAAGTCAGACATACTGGTCCTAACCATCAATATTCTTAAATTTAA
Source organism: Elephas maximus indicus (assembly GCF_024166365.1). NCBI lineage: Eukaryota > Metazoa > Chordata > Mammalia > Proboscidea > Elephantidae > Elephas > Elephas maximus. Next base: position 28,841,566 of record NC_064841.1, read on the forward strand.
AACTTCCATTTTCCAAAGATAACCAATGGAAAAAAGTGTGTGTGTATGTGTGTGTGCAACATAGTATATGTCGTCATCTATAAAGTCGCACATACATAAAGTCAGTGCTAAATAGGGCCAGCATTTCTCATGGACTAGAAATTTTTTTAGCTAACTCCCTCATTTACAAATGAGAAAACTGAAGCTTAGAAAGGTTTACTGTATTTAAAAAGCTTAACAGCCAAACACAGAATAAAAAAGGGTTATGTCCCAAACCACCAAAAACTACAGATCAAATTCTAACATAGCTCATACCACCATACTATAAATTTCTCTCTATAAAAATCCCAACCAAACTTCTTACTTCTGACAGTAGTCACTGCTCGAAAACCTACAACAATGAGAGGATTTATGCCAGCTCTGGAAGCTTACAGTAATGAAATATGATTTCTAAATCTCAAAGTCTTAATAAAATAACGTGTCTTGTCATTGGAGGAGCATGTTGAGCTTCTCTCCAGCCTTCTTTTAGACCCTGAGACCATCCTGCTCTGAATGAACCCAGCTTTTCATAACTGAGACTCACACACAAGCCCCCCAGTACCAAGGCGAGACCAAGGGGTGGAGGAAGGGAGGGGGCTCACCAGGAGAGAGCAAGAAGGGCAGTGTAGAGGGCTTTGAGCACTATGACACAGCCGTGTGGTAGATTATTACTCTGTTTTTAATTGTACAAGCAGCATTATAGCAACCACAGAAATACAGTCACTAATTTTTTTAAATCCCCACACTCTTATTCTAATTTTTTTATTTTTCTATTTCCTGTTTGTTTATGTTAATGTACGTATTTGTATTTTCTGTATAATTGTATCTGATTTTCTTTTCCTATAACTCACCTGAATTACGATCTCAAGCCCCATTTCTACACACAAAGAACCACAAGGAAATTGAGTTTAGCCATTTCCTGGTAAATGTGGTCAAATTCAGTGAGTTCTCATTATTTCTGCTCTGTATTCAGTCAGAGTCAAAGTGCTTTCCCTATGTCCTGTTTCCAAAACATCCCCCACCTTGGCGTAGTTGATAAATGGGTCATGGATCTTTAGGCAGATGGCTTCCAGCTCTCAGGCTTGATCTGCCTCAGGCCTCTTCTGGCATCTGCTAAATATAGCTTGGGGGGTGTCTTAGTCATCTAGTGCTGCTATAACAGAAATACCACAAGTGGATGGCTTTAACAAAGAGAAATTTATTCTCCCACAGTCCAGGAGGCTAGAAGTCCTAATTCAGGGTGCCAGCTCCAAAGGAAGGCTTTTTCTCTCTCTCCATTCTGGAGGAAGGTCCTTGTCATCAATCTTCTCCTGGTCTAGGAGCATCTTAGTGCAGGGACCCCAGGTTCAAAGGATGTACTCTGCTCCTAGCACTACTTTTTTGATGGTATGAGGTCCCACTGTCTCTTTGCTTGCTTCTCTCTTTTATATCTCAAAAAATATTGAAAAAAACTTAAAACACAACTAATCTTATAGATTGAGTCCTGCCTCATTAACATCATAGAGGTAGGATTTACAACACATAGGAAAATCACATTAGATGACAAAATGGTGGACAGTCACACAATTCTGGGAATCATGGACTAGCCAAGTTGACAAATATTTTTGGGGTACACAATTCAGTCCATAACAGGGGGCTTCACCACTGGTCTATCAGTTCGTCTTACTGGGTGGCTTGCATATTGCTGTGATGCTGGAAGCTATGTCATTGGTCACCAGCAAGGTCACCAGTGATGGATGGACAGGCTTCAACAGAGCTTCCAGACTAAGATAGAGCAGAAGGAAGGGCCTGGTGATCTAATCCAAAAATCAGCCAATGAAAACCTTATGGATCAAAACAGAACATTGTCCAATAACCAACCATCACGAAGATGGGGTGGAAGACTAGGCAATGTTTCATTCCATTGTACATAAGGTCACATGAGTTGGAAACAACTCAACAGCAGCTTTCTGCCATCTCTCCTGTACTGCTGCTACCTCCTCTAGGCTGGCGGACTAAACTCAGTGTCTCTCTGGGGCTTCACCTGGAAGTAAGTCTCAGGTCCTCTCTACTCTCAAGTCCCCATGCTTAAGGGGGCAAGGTCTCACCTGTTCTCTGTCTGAAATTCTGCCTGAGGGAGGAAGACAGGGTCCCTGCACTGGAGTCTCACTGGTTTCTCTCTCCACTCCACTCCTCCCTCAGCTCAGATAATTTCTATGTATGTAGTTCCCCCAAATCTAAGAATTTGACATCATTGCGCCTGTTTCTTTTGTGAGGGTTCCACCCTGGGGCAGTGCCTACTCATATCTCCAGACCTGGGAAAGAGAAGGAGGGTTAACACATTTAAGGTGAAAAATTAAATATTTCGTAGAATCAGTCTGCTATGTTTGTAGCTCTCTTGTTGGGAACATCTTAACATTGTACCAGACACATTTTGCTATGGAGCCATCATATAGTCATTTTGACTGGCTGCATTTGGGTGGCTATACCATAATTTAGTTAACCATTCCCCATCACCTTATTACTGAACATTTATTTCCAAATGCTAGCTATTATACATGTTGTTGTTAGGTGCCCTGTTCTTCAGTCTTCCTAATTCTTCCTTATTCATTGTCCAGCTTTTGCATGCATATGAAGCGATTGAAAACACCATGGTTTGGGTCAGGTGTGCCTCAGTCCTTAAAGTGACATCTTTGCTTTTTAACACTTTAAGCAGGTCTTTTGCAGTAGATTTGCGCAATGCAATATGTCATCTGATTTCTTAACTGCTGTTTCCATGGGTGTTAATTTCATATAAAATGAAATCCTTGAGGTTAAATCCATACTGAAGGCTGTAGTCCTCGATCTTCATCATTAAGTGCTTCAAGTCCTCTTCACTTTCAGCAAGGAATGTTATGTCACTGAATAATGCAGGTTAATGAGTCTGCCTTGTTCTTCATATAGTCCAGCTTCTCTGATTATTTGCTCAGAATACAGATTGAATAAATCTGGTGAAAGGATACAACCCTGACACACACCTTTCCTGACTTTAAACCACGCAGCATCTGCTGGTTCTATTCGAACGACTGCCTCTTGATCTATGTACAGGTTCCTTAGCACAATTACGTGTTCTGGAATTCCCATTCTTGGCACTGTTATCCATAATTTGTTATGATCCACACAGTCGAATGCCTTTACGTAGTCAATAAAACACAGGCAAACACCTTTCTGGTATTCTCTGCTTTCAGCAAGGATCCATCTGACATCAGCAATGATATTCCTAGTTCTACGTCCTCTTCTGGATACAGCTTGAATTTCTGGCAGTTCCCTGTCAATGTACGGCTGCAACCACTTTTGAATGATCTTCAGCAAATTTTCACTTGGGTGTGATATTAATGATACTGTTTGATAATTTCCATATTCTGTTGGATGCCCTTTCTTTGGAATAGACAAATTTTTTGGCATAGGCAAGTGAGCACCTCCAGTGCTGCATGCGTTTGTTGAAACATCTCAATTGTATGTTATCAGTTCCTGGAGCCTTGTTTTATGCCAATGTCTTTATTGCAGCTGGAACCTCTTCTTTCAGAACCATCAGTTGTTGATCATAGGTTACTTCCTGAAATGATTGAATGTCGACTGATTCATTTTGGTACAGTGACTCTGTCTATGCCTTCCATCTTCTTATGATGCTTCCTGCTTTGTTCAATCTTTTGCCTATAGAATTCTTTAATATTGCAACTCAAGCCTTGAATTTTTCTTTCAGTTCTTTCAGCTTGAGAAATGCCTAGTGTGTTCGTCCATTTTGGTTTTCTAACTCCAGGTCTTTGCACATTTCATTATAATACTTTGTCCTCTCTAGCCACCCTTTGAAATCTTTTGTTCAGCTCTTTTACTTCATTATTTCTTCCATTCGCTTTAGCTACTCTACATTCAAGAGCAAGTTTCAGAGTCTCTTCTGACATCCATTTTGGTCTTTTCTTTCTTTCCTTTTAATGACCTCTTGCTTTCTTCATTTATCATGTCCTTGATGTCATTCCACAGCTCGTCTGACCTTCAGTCATTAGTGTTTAATGCATCAAATCTATTCTTGAGATGGTCTCTAAATTCAGGTAGGATATACTTGTTCGTACTTTGCCTCTCATGGTAATTTTCTTCAGTTTCAAGTTGAACTTGCATATGAGCAATTAATGTTTTGTTCTGCAGTCGGCCTCTAGCCTTGTTTTGACTGATGATACTGAGCTTTTCCATCACCTCTTTCCACCAAAACCAAAACCAAATCCATTGCCATCAAGTTGAGTCTCTTTCCACAGATGTAGTCAATTTGATTCCTGTGAATTTCATCTGGCAAGGTCCACATGTATAGTCACCATTTATGTTGTTCAAAAAAGTCATTTGCAATGAAGAAGTTGTTGGTCTTGCAAAATTCTGTCATGCAATCTCTGGTGTCATTTCTATCACCAAGGCCACATTTTCCAACTACCAATCCTTCTTCTTTGTTTCCAACTTTCACATTCCAATCGCCAGTAATTATCAATGCAACTTGATTGCATGTTTAGTCAATTTCAGACTGCAGAAGTTGGTAAAAATCTTCAATTTCTTCATCTTTGGCCTTAGTGATTGGTGGGTAAATTTGAATAAGTCTTATTAACTGGTTTTCCTTGTAGGCATATGGATGTTATCCTATCACTGACAGTGTTGTGCTTCAGGATAGATCTTGAAATGTTGTTTTTGACGATGAATGCAACATCATTCCTCTTCAATTTGTCATTCCCAGCATAGTAGACCCTGTCATTTTCTGATTCAGAATGGCCAGTACCAGTCCATTTCAGCTCACTAAATACCTAGGATATCATTCCTCATGCATTCCATTTCATTTTAGACGATTTTCAGTTTTCCTAGATTTAGTTAGTGAATTTCAAAATAAAACCTTATTTCACAAGAAGCCTGAGAATGCAGTTTTGTAAAATTGTTCTAAAGTGGATGATGAATCAATTGCCTGCATCATGGGTAGTTACCCGTGGCTTGGTGCCCGATTGCTCTTATCTTGCTTTTAAGACCATAAATAATTCTGCACCTTAAAGGCTCAGGTTCTTGCCCTGAGCTGATTGCTATCATTTGCATCACCCTCTGTTCTAAGCAGGGCTTCCAATTGGTATTCCAGTTAAAACCCCTGCTGAGAATTTGCATTTCTAACAAGTTCCCAGACAATGCTAATGCTGCTGGTTAGGAACCAATTCTGAGAACCACTAGTAGAGCAGTGGTTCTTAAAATTTATCATACATAAGAATCACCTGGGGATCATGTTAAACTCTAGATTGTGATTCAGTATATCTGGGGTGGAAATTCAGATTCTCAGTTGGGGTTGAAACCAGAACCATCCTTATAACCAGAGGTTCTAAGCCCTAGTTATAAGGATGCACAGTGTTTCAGAAGGAGATTAGAACCCTCAGCAGCTGGGAACTCTTGTCTTCCTTGGATTGGATCAAGGAAGCCGATTAGATATACTGTCACAGAGAATTTTGCTTCATCGGCTCAAATTTAGCCACAATTTTATGGTCTGAAATTCCAGAGTCCCTTTTTCTACAACAGTGAAAACCTAAGTCATTTCTGGTCATTGGCCAAACACAGTTTTAAAATTTCATGATTCATCAAATGCAAAAACTACTGCATTGAAAAGAGCAGAGGCCTCGATAGGAGACAAGTGAGTTCCGAGAAGAAGGCGATGCTAAATATTCTGGTTCTTACAAAATAAATTTTCAAAAGAATATTTTATCTAAAGATATAAGATCTTGATAGATTATTTCTCAATATTCTGCATACAAACTCTCCATTTTGAAATTACTTTTTCTTTTAAAAAGCACAAGGATAAAATGAAGCCACTTCCTACAAACAGAATCATAAACACCTGGTGTTCAAAACCAGCAATATCACTTCTAAAATTTTTTTCCATCAAATGTGAAAAATGACACGTAAGCATACAAAGCAAAATAGCTATTTTGAAGTAGCAAAGGGTTAGAAACGATCTAAATGCTTATCAGTAGAAAACAAGTTTAAATATCATGGTATAGATATATGGTAGAATACTTTGTAACTTTTTTTTTTTTTCTTAATGAGTAACTCTTCATGAACTGATACGGAAGGATTTCCAGGATACACTGTTAAATGATAAAGATAGCATTCAGAACAGAGTCCCTGGATGCTGCAAACAGTTAATGCATTCAGCTGCTAAACAAAAGGTTGGAGGTCCAAGTCCACCCAGAGGAGCCTTGAAAAAACGCCTGGTGATCTACTCCCAAACAATCAGCCATTGAAAACCCTATGGAGCACAGTTCTTCTTTGACACACATGGGGTGGCAGTGAGGCAGAGTCAGCTCCACGGCAACTGAAGAACGTTTGTGTAGAAGAAAAGAATGTACATATGTGCTTTTAAATCCATAGACTATTTCTAAAGGAACGTGGCAGAGACAAGTAACAGGAGCTGCCCTCGGGGAGGGGGCAGGGGGCTGGGAACAAGCAAATGAAAGAGATGTTTTTTCACCACATAGTCATCTACCTCTTAAATTTTATACCATGAGTATATATTACCCGGAAACCCTGGTGGCGTAGTGGTTAAGTGCTACAGCTGCTAACCAAAAGGTCGGCAGCTCAAATCCACCAGGTGCTCCTTGGAAACTCTATGGGGCAGTTCTACTCTGTCCTTGTAGGGTCGCTATGAGTCGGAATTGACTGCACAGCAACAGGTCTGGTGTATAAAAAAAAAAAAATGTATATATTACCCATTAAATATGTAATTTGATTTGTTAAATGTCTTGTGCAGTTAATCTCTTCCCTAAGAGAATTCCCTAGAAATAAACATTTTTCCAACCTGACCCCATCCTCCCAAGGCCACACCTCATTTTATTTCATTTGAAATAGTACTGAGTGTATACCATGTGCAAGAGTCCTCTGCTGGTCACTGCCAAAAGTAGAAAGACATGTGAAGAGACATCCTGTGCTTCAGAAGAGCGTATCACACACTGAGGCAGCAGACCTGTATATCACTGTTGTATAAAGCAGCAGGGGTGCTGAGCAGACCTTCCAGCCCTGTGCTGGGGGAGCCCAGAGGTGGGAGTAAATCGATTTTGCCTGGAGGATCACGAATGGCTTGACAGGAAGTAGCCTTTAAGCCGACCCCAAAGGATAAGTAGGATTTTGATAGGTAGAGAAAGACATTCCAGGCTAAGCGAAAAGAGGAACCTAGCTTCATAAGTAGAAAGGTTGCACCTTTGAGCAAAGCAAGTACAGTCATGCACCACATAACGTCCGTTTGGGGAACATCAGACCACATATATGTCTGTGGGCCCATAAATTCAGAAATCCCGATCAGAGAAAAGGAAGTACCAGACGTAGGAGGGAAAGCAACAGCTTCCTGCATGCAACAAGTGTATCTCCTGTCTCTTGCATACAAAGCAGCTACACTGCCAAGCGCCCATTTGTTATTACAAACCATTGTATGTACCTCAGCTTTTTAATATAATGGGCTTTACGGGGATTGGTTCATAACTATAGGTTGTACATAAGCTGAACATTCACAACCCAGGGACTGTCCATACACAATATGGTGTTCTTATAACATCCAAATCGCGTAATATCCTATTTCACAGTACATATCCTGGACATTAAGTGATGCGTGACTGTAGTCTCCTGTCACCAGAGTGTGGGGATAATGGATCATGGGGAAGATGATTCTGGAAAGCCAGTTGAGGCCAGATGTTGCCAAATTTTAAGTGCCTGGTTTAATTAAAGTTTTTGATTCTGGCAACGGTACATAGATTAAATATTCTTTCTGTTCTTCTTTTCCATTATCTTGTTTACCATTTAGAGGTACGAGTCTTACCCTCACCAGGCAGAGAACTTTAATAGCTTACATTTTTTCCCCCCAATTCAAACTATGTTTGCCATCTAGTGATTAATTCCTGCCATTACAACAACCTACTTAAAAACCCTTGTTTCTCAGGGCTGCAGTAATGCTCACAGGCCTCCAGACTCCACTCCCTGCTCATCACTTCTGCCCTGAACCTCACTTTTCATGGACATCTAACTACGTCGACATTCAGCAACCTCAGAAATAAAATCTGACCCTTCAGGGAGTGATAATAATATTTACATGAAAGAAAAACATAAGTGTTTAGAAGAAAAGAGCATTAGAAAGCATTATGAGAAGATTTAAGTAGGATCAGATTTGAAAATTAACCCCTAGCAGCACCTGTGTGCAAACGTAGCCCTCTCAGATACTCCGGTGAGATTCCTTGACTGCAACGGATACTGCAGTTTATTTCCAGGCTGTCGCTTCTTGCTGTGTGTCTTATAAACAGAGACAAGGGCTTTATTAGCTTTTGCCTCCAAATAGGTTGTACCTGTTTGAACATAATTCTCCAAATGTCTGGCTGTCTGGATGCAGGTCAAAGTAGGAGCCACACTTTCTTCATGTATCCTTATATCATGGAGTGGAATTCCTTTTCCTTAAAAGCTTGTAATTAAACAGCTGGGAGAGCGGGCCAGAAAATATTGTGTTATATGTGCCTGGGATTTAAAAATAAACATCCGTCACTCAGAATTCTTAAAAGGCCCCGAATAACATTTTGCTGCTGAAATATCAGAGTTTCTAAATAGAGACAACTTTTTTTTTTAATTGTGGTTAGTGTAATGCATTGCCTTGAAGTCGATTCTGACTCATAGCGACCCTACAGGACAGAGTAGAGCTGCCCCATAGGGTTTCCAAGGAGTGGTTGGTGGATTCGAACTGCTAACCTTTATAACAAAACATTTGCCATTTCAACGTTTTTTTAGAGGTACAATTCAGTGACGTTGTGTCCATCACGTTGTACAGTCATCACCACTATCTGTTTCCAAATGTTTCCATTGTTCTTAACAGAAGCTCAGTGTCCCCTAAGTAACAATTTTCTCTTTCCCGCCCTCTACCATTCCTCCCGCCTCTGACCCCCACCCCAACCCCTCATAACCACTAATAAACTTTGCTCTCTATATATTTGTCTATTCTAGATATTTCATGTATGTGAGATCATACAATATTCCATGTTGGTTGTAGCATGTATTAGGACCTCATTTTGCTTTAAGTTATGACTTCTGTGTTGGTAAATATACTGAGTTCAGTCTGCATTTTTGCTCCTAAGATGTAGGCTGTGGGAACTCATTTACTCAACAATTTAAAACTGAGTGCCTAGTGTTCACCAGGCTCTGAGCTAGGGACTATGGATAAACTCGTTAAAGGCATGACTATTATGATAATGCCTTTTTAAACCTTTGTAATAACCCCGTTCCATTGGAATTCAAGCAAGAGGTCCTCACCCTGAATTATGTCCTGTGGAGGATCACGTATGGAGAGACAGTGAGCACAATTCCCACCTTACTGACAAGTGCAGCTTATTTTTTTCAAGTTTCTATGAATTGCTAGCTTAGATAACAGCTTCTGGCCTCTAATCCAACAGGAAGCCCTGAGATGTGATAGAATGTATTATAGGAAGTCATTTGCTCATCTCTAAAACCAGGTGAACTGCTTGGATGGCATTTGAAACAGCTGTTTTATCTCTTTTGGGTGAATCTCTCTGCATTTGACTTTTGCAGGGAACGCCAGAGATACCGGGTGTATGTTGTGATACCGCTCCTGCCAGGGTTTGAAGGAGACATTTCAACCGGTGGAGGAAACGCGTTACAAGCAGTAATGCATTTCAACTACAGGTACCAAAATTCTAAATGGCCTGTTCTGAGCCTTTAGTCGGCTGTGGACGTGAGCTGGTGAAGGGAATGGCAGAGTGGACGTGAGCTGGTGAAGGGAATGGCAGTGCTTCTCCATATCCATTCAGCAGAACTCTGAACAAATGAGCGCTCCTCATTTTTCTTCAGAACCTTGGCCTGTTAACTAGTTGATAAAATAAAAATGAAGTCTAAAATCATAAATAGTGGTCCTAGGACACGTGGGAAATGTAAAAGAACTAAAATATTGATCCCTCTTTAGTATTCATGGCCCATTTTATGTATATACATACAAGTAACATATATATACACACACACACATATATGTACAGAGAGTACATCTTTTGCCTATTACGGTGTGTGAGAATTTTAGCTGTGCTTTGGTCTATATACATGGATTGAAGATTTGCCCATTTCTAAAGCTATCTGATTTATAACATGTCAAACAGTATTTAAAGCACTGCCATAAAGTTTAATTGGATTTTATCTGCTTCATTTGCCATTCTAATATTATTTTTGGAATGTCGTCAATTGTAATTATTTTCTATGACTATTTTCTTGGGCTTGAACCAACTGAATGAAATAACATGCTTGGCTTTTGTTCAGCAACCAAAACTATAACCTTTTATTATGCAAAACATCTCTATTTGCTGGTGTCCTCTTTAATAATATCGACATTTCCCAGGCATAAATATATTTTTGATTACTTTCATAGAGCAAGCAGATAGAGCATAGACCTTTTGATTTTGTCAGTCTCTGTCATCCCTCAAGTGTTATCAGAGCCTAGAGAAACAAAACTCACTAACAGAGTCAGTTATTTGAGGCTATGTTTTTCACTTTCAAGCGGGTTTTGCTGATTTTACGGAGACAGGCCAGGTATAATTGTTCCTTAAATTTCTAAATTACTCTAAGTGTTTGCCCTTTTCACCTCTGAAAGCAATGTGATTCTGAAAGTATTCACTATTGAGGCATTCTAAATTTAACTTTGCTGTCACCAAATTTTCTAAGAGGGAAAGTTTATTCATAGCCCATCTTTTTTCATTGGCTTCTCTTTCTGAAATCTCACATTAATTTTGTAACTTTTCAACTTTTCCATCTCAAAACAACTACTTTGCCCCATCGATAACATTATAAAAGGGTTACTTATATCGTTTTTTAGCTTTTGAAAATATATGTAACATCTTTCTCATAGAACAAAATAAAAAGTGCTTCTCATAGAAGCACTTGTTTTTACTTGAGTTAGGATTATACCCACTGATATTTGTAATTGGGATTGTTTGTTTTGAAACCTCCATAATTGTTTCTTTCCTTTAAATGTTTTTAGAACCATATGCAGAGGAGAAAATTCCATCCTTGGACAGTTAAAAGCAGAGAGTAAGTAGCTGTTTCTCTCTTCCTCCATGGTTATTCTTTTAATATGACATTAAGGTATCAGAAATAATGTTTTCATAGTGTGATTACAGAACTCTATTCACAAAAGGTGTCCCATAAAATATCTGACAGAGATATATTATTTATTCTTATTAAATTGCCCAAACCAGTGTTCAGATGAAGACACCAAGACTTGAGAGGCATAGGTAGAACAAAAAGAGAGTGGTTTCATATACATAAATATATATATACAGATATGTACTTATGTATATAAATTATAAAACCACTCTTTTTTATATACATACTTTTTAATTATCTATTAAGCTATAGTCATTGTTTGGATAATAAGTGAGATTTGTAAGGTAACTCACAAAGACCCTGTATGTGTATTCTCCTCTCATCCTTCCCCATCATCCTGGACAGTAGAAAGGACAGGTGTCATCTCTGCTTCAAAGGTGGGAAACAAGTGCTGCAAGGTTAACAGGTATTTATGTACCCACCTGCATATACAGGGTACTCACAACACTTTCTTATATTTATGGAAGGAAACCAATTATATACCCATTTTGCCACCAGTAACATTTGACTAACCTTTAAGAATATCATATTAGAGGTAGATAAACAATAATTTTTTTTTTAAATCACACTACTACCTTTCACTTCTCTATTTCTTCATACTTTTCAAACGCACCTTTTCAAATATCTTCTTAATTGATCCTCCTCTGTAACTCTTGGCTACAATATAATGTAACTATGGATTTACTTATTTACATCTCCCTGAAGTGACCCTAAGTGCAGCACATAGTAGGTGCTCAGTAATGGTGTATAACCCTGTGTGACATGTATGGGTGATTCCACAAGAATTACTCTGGGCTAACAGCATTCTTTAATGAAAATGGAAAAACTAATCTCCAACTTTATATGGAAAGGAGGAAGGCCTGAATAGCTAAAGCGATATTGAAGAAGAACAAAGCAGGAGGTCTCACGCTTCCTCATCTCAAAACTTACTATACAACCATGATAATCAAAACAGCCTGGAACTGGTTCGATTACAGACACATAGAACAATGGAATAGAATTGAAAGCCCAGAAGTAAACCCATCCATTTATGGGCAGCTGATCTTTGACAAAGGGTCAAAGTCCATTCAGTGAGGAAGAAACAGTCTCTTTAACAAATGGCAGTGGCAAAACTGTATATATATATATATATATATATACACGTGTGCAGAAAAATGAAATAGGATCCATTCTTCACACATTCCACAAAAACTAACTCAAAATGGATCAAAGACCTAAAAATTAAAACTATAAAGTTCCTGGAAGATGACAGAGGATCAAAACTAGGGGACTTAATTTTCAGCATAAATAGCCTATCAAACAAAACTAAAAGTGCACAAACAACAGAAGATAAATTAGGTAACTGGGATCTCCTAAAAATTAAATACTTAATATGCTCATCAAAATACTTTACCAAGAGTGTAAAAAGAGAAACTACAGAATGGGAAAAAAAATCTTTGCAATGACATATCTAATAAGGTTCTAATTTCTAAAATATAGAAAACTTCAACAACTCAACAAAAAAGACAAACAGTCCAATCAAAAAAATGGGCAAAGGACATGAACAAACACTTCACCAAAGAAGACATTCGGTTGGCCAACAAATACATGAAAAGATGCCCACGATAATTAGACATTAGAGAGATGCAAATCAAGACTGCAATGAGATACCATCCCACCCTTGCAAAAATGGCAATGATCAAAAAAAAAAAAAAAAGAATAAATGCTGGTGAGGTTGTGGGGGGATTAGAACTCTTATACACTGCTGGTGGGGATTGTGTGATGGTACAGCCACTATGGAAAATGGTATGGTGCTTTCTCAAAAAGCTGGAAATAGAAATACCTTCTATCCACCAGTTCTACTCCTAGGTGTATATCCTAGAGATACAAGAGCAGTGATATGAGTAGACATGTGTGTACCTATGTTCGCTGCGCATTATTCACAATAGCAGAAAGATGGAAACAACCTAAGTGCCCATGCATACAATGGGATAGTACTACTGTAAAGAATAATGAGGAGTCCACAAAACCTCTTATAACATGGGTGAACCTGGAGGACATTATGCTGAGTGAAATAAGCCAATCACAAAAAGACACTAAGAAGTGCAAGTACATGAGAAAAAGGGGTAATTTCAGTAAATGCTATAACATATACAATTTTACAACAACAATAAAAACAAACCAAAAATATACGTGTGCTTACATAGGTAGATATGGATGCAACAATGTACAGAAAGGCATATGCAAGCAAATGGACATGAATTTATAGGTGTATCTGTAGACACATGTATATACACATTAGTGTGTTGCACATGGGGCCCTAGTAGTAGAGTAGTTAAGAGCTCAGCTGCTAACCAAAAGGTCAGCAGTTCAAATCCACCAGCCTCTCTGTGGAAACCCTATGGGGCAGTTCTGCTCTGTCCTATGGGTCATTATGAGTCAGAATTGACTTGCCGGCAATGGGTTTACTTTTAGTTTGGTGCTGCATATATCCACATTTATAGCAAACCACAAAGGGGGCACAGTTGCAGGGACTTCCTAGACATATCCAAACAACTCGTTGGGATTGGTTTACTGAGTCATAAGGCTTGGAACCATAGTCTCAGGGGACAACTTAGTCAATTGGCCTACCATAGTTCACAAAGATAATGTTCTGTATCTGAGTTTGGTGAGTACTGTCTGGGGTCTTAAAAGCTTGCAGGTGGCCATCTAACATACAACTATCGGTCTCTACTTGCATGGAGCAAAAGAGAATGAAGGAAGTCAATGGCTCAAAGAAAAAACTAGTCCACAGGACTAACACCCAATACGAATCACAACCTCTTCTAACCTGAGATCAGAACTAGATGGTGCCTGGCTACCACTACCAACCATTGTGACCAGGCATACGATAGAAGGTTCTAGATAGAATGGGAGAAGAATGTAGAACAAAACTCAAATTCCTAAACAAGGCCAGACCTATTGGACTGATAGAGACTAGAGGACTCCCCGAGACTATCACCCTAAGATACCCTTTGAACTTGGAATTGAAGCTATTTCTGCAGGTCACCTTTCAGCCAACTAATAGATTGGTTTATAAAATAAACAATATCACCTGTGAGTAACGTGCTTCTCTAAACAATTAACTATATGAGACCAAACGGTCAGACAACATTTACGCAAAAGCAAAGATAAGAAGGCAAGGAGGGGAAGGGAAGCTAGATCAACAGAAACAGAACAGAGTGGAAATAATGAGAATGCTGCCACATTGTAAAAATTGTAACGAAATGCAAGGAACAAGTTGTATAAGAATTGTTAACTTAAAACTTACAGTTTTTGCTGTGTAAACTTTCACCTAAAACACAATAAAATATTATTTTTTAAAAAAGGTAACCCCAAAGTCAGCAACAAAGAAGTAATTTTCTTAGCGCTAAGTATTCAATGTAATAATGACTAATGAAACAAACTGCTTAAGGAAAAAAAAAAAGCTGGAACTAGACCCAAGTGGCCTCATCTCTAATTCAGGTTGGATCCAAATTTTTAAGAAGGCTAGAAAGATTAGATTTTATCCAGAGGAGAAGATAAAGTTAGTGGAAGCTACTGAGCTCTGAAGTGAACTCATTAAAGTGGTACTGTATAAAATTCACTTACTGTTGGTAAGCCAGGTAGAGGAGAAGGATAATGGTACAGGGATAATGGAAAAGGAGGGTCATGCGTGAATAAGACTGTGAAAGAAGATTTGAGAGGATGTAGGAGCATCCCAGAAATACATGGTGGGTTTTACATCTAAAACTCAATCAACACAATACAACATATTAATAGAATTAAGGAAAAAAACGCACACACATTGTCATCTCAGTAGACACAGAAAAAAGCATTTTACGCAATCCAACACCCTTCCTTTCATGATTAAAAAAAAAAAAAAAAAACAGCAAACTAGGAATAAAGGAAATTTGCTTGACCTGATAAAGGGCATTTACAAAAATCCCAGAGCTGACATCATAGTTAATGGTGAAAGACTGGAAGCTCCTCCCCAACAAAATGAGGATGTCTGCTCTCACCATTATTATTCAACCCTAGTGGAGGTTCCAGGCAGAGCAGCTGGGCAAGAAAAAGAAATAAAAGGTATCTAAATTGGAAAGGAAAGAGTAAAGCTATCTCTATTCACAGGTGACATAGTCTTGTGTATAGAAAATCCTAAGGAACACACACACACACACACAATTAGCACAAATCAACCAGTTCAGCAAGACTGCAGCATACAAAATCAATATACAAAAATCAATTTCATTTAGAAAAGCATCAAAAAGAATAAAATACTAGGAATAAATTTAACAGAAGTAGTGCAAGATTTGCACTATACTGAAAATTACAAAATATCATTGAAACAAAGATATAAATAAATGGAAAGAAATTCCATGGTCATGATTTAAAACAATTAACATTGTTAAGATGGCAATATTTCCCAAATGGATTAAACACAAACCCTATCAAAATCCTAGCTGCCTTTTTGCAGAAAATGACAAGCTGATTCTAAAATTCATGTGTAAATTCAAGGAACTCAGAATAACCCAAAGAATCTTGAAAAAGAAGAATAGCACTGGAGGATTCACTCTTCTCAACTTCAAAAATCACTACAAAGCTACAGTAATCAAAACAGTATTGTACTGGCATAAGGAAAGGCATATAGATCAGTGGAATAGAATTGAGAATCCAGACAAAACTTATATTTATGGTCAACTGAACTTCAACAAAGGTTTGAAGATATTCATTGGAGAATGAATAGTCTTTTCAACAAATGATGCTGGGACAGCTGGATATCCACGTGCAGAAGAATGAAATTGGATCCCTACCTTATACCATACATAAAATTAACTCAAAATAGATAAAATATCTAAATGTAAGAGATTAAACTATAAAACTTTCAGAAGAAAGCATAGAATTAATTCTGTTACCTTACATTCAGCAAAGTTTCTAAGATTTTACACCAAAAACAAAAACGTAAAAACAGATAAATTGTTCCACTACCCTAAAAATGCCCTGTGCTGCATCTATTCCTCCCTCCCTAAAAAAAAAAAAATTTTTTTTTCACCCCAAATGCCTGGCAACCACTGATCTTTTTACTGTCATTATTAAAAAAAAAAAAAAAGTTGCTGTCTAGTCAATCCCAACACATCGTGACTTTATAGGACAGAGTAGAACTGCCCCCTAGGGTTCCTGAGGCTGTAAATCTTTACAGGATGAGACTGCCACATCTTTCCCCCATGGAGCAGCTGGTGGGTTCAAACCACCAACCTTCCAGTTAGCAGCCTGGTGCTTAACCACGGCACCACCCGGGCTCCTACTGTTTCTATAGTTTTACCTTTTTTCCAGAATGTCACATGGTTAGTTTGTAGCTGTTTCAACTTGGCTTCTTTTACTTAGTAATATGTTTAAGGTTCCTCCATGTCTTTTAGTAGCTTAATAGCTCATTTCTTTTTAGTACTGAATAACACTCCGATTATATGAATATACCACACAGTTTGTTTATCCATTCACCTATTGAAAGACATTGAAACTATTCTGTATGATATTGTAATGGTGGACATATGACATTATGCTTCTGTCAAAATCCATGAAGCTAACAGCACAAAGAGGGAACACTAAAGTAAACTATGGACTTTAGTTAATAGTGTTATTGTTGTTAAGTACCATCAAGTTGATTTTCAATTCATAGCAACCCCATGGAGCAGAGTAGAACTTCCCTATAGCGTTTTCTAGGCTGTAAATCTTTATGGAAGCAGACTGCCACATCTTTCTTCCGTGGAGCACCTGGTGGGTTCGAACCGCTGACCTTTCAGTTAGAAGCTGAGCGCTTAACCACTCTGCCACCAGGGCTCCTATTTAGTTAATAGCAGTGCCTGAATATTGGTTCATCAGTTATAACGAATGTACCAGGCAAATGTGAGATATTAATAGTAGAAGAAACGATGTGTCAAGGGAGAGTGATTGTATGTAAGTTCTCTGCATTTCTGCACAATTTTTCTGTGAATCTAAAACTGCCCTAAGAAATAATGCCTATTGAAACTAGATAAATTGGATTTTATCAAAAATAAAAATGTTTGTACTTCGAAGGATACTACCAAGAAAGTGGGGGAAAAACAGAATGTGAGAAAATATTTGTAAACCATATAACTTATAAAGGACTAGTATACAGAATATATAGAGAACTCTTGTACCTCAACAATAAAAAGACAAATAAACCCATTTTAAAATGTCTATTCAGGGGATTTGAATAGACATTTCTCCAAAGAAGATATACACATGGCCAATAAGCACAGGAAAAGATGCTCAATATTATTAGTCATTGGCAAAATGCAAATAAAAACCAAATGAGATTACTTTCCAACCACTAGGATGACTAGAATAAAAAAATATAGACTATAGCAAGGGTTGGCAAGAATTTGGAGAAATTAAAATTACATTGCTGGTGGGGATACAAAACAATGCAGCTACTTTGGAAGACAGTCTGGCAATTCCTCAAAAAGTTAAACATCAAGTTACCGTACGGCCCAGCTGTTCCACTCCTTGGTGTATACCCAAGAGAAATGAAAACATGCCCACACAAAAACTTGCACGTGAATGTTCACAGCAGCATTACTCTTAGTAGCGAAAAAATACAAACAACTCTAGTGTCCAGTGACTGATGACTGGCTAAATAAAATGTAGTACATCTATATCCATACAATGAATTATTATTCAGACATAAAAAGGATTGAAATAGTGATTCATACTACAACATGGATGAACCTTGAAAACATTGTGCTAGGTGAAAGGTGCCAGACAAAAAAGGTGAAATGTCCAGAGTAGGCAAATCTGTGGAGAG
Source organism: Elephas maximus indicus (assembly GCF_024166365.1). Taxonomy (NCBI): domain Eukaryota; kingdom Metazoa; phylum Chordata; class Mammalia; order Proboscidea; family Elephantidae; genus Elephas; species Elephas maximus. Next base: position 28,859,567 of record NC_064841.1, read on the forward strand.
AAAGTAGATCAAGGTGGGCTGGGAGGAAGGTGTAATGTGGAGTGACTCAGGTGGGTGGGATTTCCTTTGGGGTTGATGAAAATGAGACAGTGGTCTCAGCTCTGTGATTATACTAACACCACTGAATTGTACAATTTAAAAAGGTGAATTTTATGGTGTATTAATTTTTAAATTATCTGGAACCATTAATAAATAATAAATTAAGCTTTTGGTACATGTACATAATATTTAAAAAAATTAAGTGTACATATATTGGTGTTGGTTGTTTAATAATTTTTCACTGATGGTATGCTCAATCTAAAAAACTTTAGGAACAGCTTGAGACACAAGGCATGCACATCACCAATAACAAACGTTGCTGAAAATTGTATCTAATTATATCCAGGACAGAGATTTACCAGAGCACAATCCCTGTTTCCATTTTCTAATGGCTTAAAATGAGAATGACAGCGAATGAGTAACTCTATAAAAGACGTATTGATAAAACAGAATCAGGAAAGCCATTCAGTACTGGCAGTTGGCTTGTAAAAAATGCAAAGGTGAGGTCATAAAAGAACAAAATGTCAAATCAAATCAAATTCAGTTTCTCAACCATAGAAATGTCCTGGACTTATTATAAAGCATTTCCTTTGACTCTGGGCCCTTGTCCTGCCTTTGCCTATTCAAGGGGGAAAATTGGATTTTAACACAAGAAGTAATTTCACAGCTAAGCCCTCTTATGAAAAGATTTCAGAGTACCCTGGGAAGAAGTCAAAATCAGGCATCTCAGTGGGGAAAACATTCATATTCTAAAGATGGAGAGAACAGATTACTGACACAGTGCCCTTTCTGAGCTACAGTGTTGTATTGTTGGTTTTGTTTTTGTAAACGTGTGGTGGGTTTTAAATACATGTACCAGCTAAGCTCTAATTGGATAGAGAAATGCAGTCATGCTACTACTGTTTCAGTTATTTAGAAATAACAAAACTGCTTCTATGACTATGTTAAAATTCCTGGAAAGAAAACCGGCCCCTGTTAGGGCATAATTATTTGATATTCCAACCTTTAGGGGTTTAATGTTTGTTTTGAAGTCTTTCTTTATATTTTATTATAATTTTCGTGAATTTTAGCATTTTAGCAGCCAATTTAGTATAATTTAACACAAAGGTCAGAGGATTTTAATCAAGATTAGAAATATACATGTACCAAGTGCTATAAGTTTTTAAGTATCAAGTCTAACACAAATCTTGAAGCCCTTTCATGAAATTTCCTTATAAACATGAGAAGTCTGGTGTATCGAATTCTCTTGTTGTGCCGTACACACACACACACACACACACTGATGTTCATGATAGATATATCCCTGCGGCCTACATACATCTCCAGATTCCCAAATATCTCTGTTATGTATTGCATATATCCCCCCCTCAAAAGGTAGAAGTCCAAAACCCTGTCCCTGTAAATATGACCCTGATTGGAAATAGGGGTTTTCTTTTATTATGTTAATGAGGCCATATCAGAGTGAGGTGGGTCCTAAATCTGATCACTTCTGAGTGGTGTCTCATAAAAGAGTAGAACAGACACATGCACACAGAGGGACGACAGATGCCATGTGAGAATCGTCTACAAAGCAAAGGAGCGCCATGATCGTCAGTGGACAGCAGAAACTAGGAAAGAGGACCCACAGAAGGAATCAACATGGCTGAAACCTTGATTTGGGCTTTCAACCTCCAGAACTGTGAGAAAATAAATTTCTGGTCCTTAAAGCTACCCACTTGTGGTAATTTTTTGTTAGGACAACACTAGGTAACAAAGACAGCCTCCATGACATAATTTGGAAGCATCTGTGATACCTTCTCCACCAATTGCTCCATAGTAATGCTTACATACTTTCCGGACTTTATCATATCTTTTTCAAAAAGCACTTATTTACTCAGTACATCCTCATACCACAAGTGAACGCATTCTTTCAACATCACCAACTTGGTGTTTCTTATTTGTTAAGCCAGTTTTCTTCACAGAATAAAGTATTTATGAAAACAGCTTCACAACGTGCATTTTCTTCTCTCCATGTAAAGTGCGTGATGGATTCATTCACCTCAGAGCTGGGCGCCACCATTGCATTTCGTAGTTTACGCCTCAATTCATCCGAAGTGTCCACTTTCTAGCTAGGAGCCATCATCTTTCTTTTAAGTTCTGTTGCTGGTGCCAATGGCTAGCTTTCTTCTCAAGACCAGTTTTTTTTTTTTTAATTAACTTTTATTGAGCTTCAAGTGAACGTTTACAAATCAAGCCAATCTGTCACATATAAGTTTATATACACCTTACTCCGTACTCCCACTTGCTCTCCCCCTAATGAGTCAGCCCTTCCAGTCTCTCCTTTCATGACAATTTTGCCAGCTTCCAACTCTCTCTATCCTCCCATCCCCCCTCCAGACAGGAGATGCCAACACAGTCTCAAGTGTCCACCTGATATAATTAGCTCACTCTTCATCAGCATCTCTCTCCTACCCTCTGTCCAGTCCCTTTCATGTCTGATGAGTTGTCTTCGGGGATGGTTCCTGTCCTGTGCCAACAGAAGGTTTGGGGACCATGACCGCCGGGATTCCTCTAGTCACAGTCAGACCATTAAGTCTGGTCTTTTTATGAGAATTTGGGGTCTGCATCCCACTGATCTCCTGCTCCCTCAGGAGTTCTCTGTTGTGCTCCCTGTCAGGGCAGTCATCGATTGTGGCCGGGCTCCAACTAGTTCTTCTGGTCTCAGGATGATGTAGGTCTCTGGTTCATGTGGCCCTTTCTGTCTCTTGGGCTCTTAGTTGTCCTGTGACCTTGGTGTTCTTCATTCTCCTTTGCTCCAGGTGGGTTGAGACCAATTGCTGCATCTTAGATGGCCGCTTGTTAGCATTTAAGACCCCAGACGCCACATTTCAAAGTGGGATGCAGAATGTTTTCATAATAGAATTATTTTGCCGGTTGACTTAGAAGTCCCCTTAAACCATGGTTCCCAAACCCCCGCCCTTGCTCCGCTGACCTTTGAAGCATTCATTTTATCCCAGAAACTTCTTTGCTTTTGGTCCAGTCCAATTGAGCTGACCTTCCATGTATTGAGTGTTGTCCTTCCCTTCACCTAAAGCAGTTCTTATCTACTAATTAATCAGTAAAAAACCCTCTCCTTCCCTCCCTCCCTCCCCGCCTCGTAACCACAAAAGTATGTGTTCTTCTCAGTTTATACTATTTCTCAAGATCTTATAATAATGGTCTTATACAATATTTGTCCTTTTGCCTCTGACTCATTTCGCTCAGCATAATGCCTTCCAGTTTCCTCCATGTTATGAAATGTTTCACAGATTCGTCACTGTTCTTTATCGATGCGTAGTATTCCATTGTGTGAATATACCACAATTTATTTACCCATTCATCCGTTGATGGACACCTTAGTTGCTTCCAGCTTTTTGCTATTGTAAACAGAGCTGCAATAAACATGGGTGTGCATATATCTGTTTGTGTGAAGGCTCTTGTTTCTCTAGGGTATATTCCGAGGAGTGGGATTTCTGGGTTGTATAGTAGTTCTGTTTCTAACTGTTTAAGATAACGCCAGATAGATTTCCAAAGTGGTTATACCATTTTACATTCCCACCAGCAGTGTATAAGAGTTCCAATCTCTCCACAGCCTCTCCAACATTTATTATTTTGTGTTTTTTGGATTAATGCCAGCCTTGTTGGAGTGAGGTGGAATCTCATCGTAGTTTTAATTTGCATTTCTCTAATGGCTAATGATCGAGAGCATTTTCTCATGTATCTGTTAGCTGCCTGAATATCTTCTTTAGTGAAGTGTGTGTTCATATCCTTTGCCCACTTCTTGATTGGGTTGTTTGTCTTTTTGTGGTTGAATTTTGACAGAATCATGTAGATTTTAGAGATCAGGCGCTGGTCGGAGATGTCATAGCTGAAAATTCTTTCCCAGTCTGTAGGTAAGACCAGTTTTTATAAATAAAATTTTTTATCACTTTTAAAGAGTTATTACATAAGCAAGGAGGAGTGGGAAGTAGTATGGGCTGTGGGCTGTGAGGCATGCTCACTCTCCAGCCAATTGCCTTGCTATGGAATGACACAAATCTGTACCTTAGAAAGTTACAAATTATTTCATGTCTTAAACCTTCGGGTTGCTAACCAAGAATCAGTCTCACTAATCTTAAGAAACAAGCCAAAAAAAAAAAAACTTTCATTTTTAAATAATTTATAAAAGACTTTCTAGGAGGTGCCACATACCCTTCAGCCTAATTCCCAAAATATTAACATTTTACCCTATTTGTTTTCATTTTGTTTTTTTTCTGAACCATTTGGGAATGAGTTACAGCCATGATTTACCTCTAAATACTTAAGTGGGTACTTCCAAAAGAAACGAAAAGGACAAGGACAATATCTCAATCAAGAATAGTTTGATTATCAAAATAAATGAAACTAACATTGATATCATACTATTATCAAGTCTATAGATCTCATTGAAATTTTGTCATTGTCTTAAAAATGTCCTTTATGGCAAAATGGAAAAAAACTGTTTGGTTTTTTTTTTTTCTTTCAGGCTCAAGGTTCAATCCAAAATCATGTCTTGAATTTAGTTGTCATGTCTTTTTAGTTTCCTTTAATCTGGAATAGTTCCTCATTATTATTTTTTTTTTGGGGGGGGGGGAGCTTTCATGATCTTGATATTTTGGGAGTTATTTTGTAGAATTTCCCTCAATTTGGGTTTGTCTGTTTTTCCTCATGATTATATTCAGGTTATGCATTTTCTACAGTGACATCACACAAGTGACATTGTGTTCTTAGTGCAGCGTATCAGGAGGAACATGACACTGATTTGTCTCCCCTAAAGAAAGTAGTGTCTGCCAGCTTTCTCTACTATAAAGTTGCTATTTTTCCCTTAGGAAGATACTTTGGATAGTTGCCAAATGTTGATTTTCTAATTCCATTATTCTATATTTTAGCTCCTTCTACATTTACTAGTTTTTTCTAAATTTGTTGGTCGAAACTCTACCATAAGGGGAGTTCTTCCTTCTTCAACATTTGTTTATATCAGTATGACTCATGAATTCTTATTTTATTCAATTGGTTATAATTTTGATGCTCAGATTGCCTGGATTGGGCCAGTGAGGGCTTCTTCAGGCTGGCCCATAAATCCTTTTGACATGTCCCTATCAGTCTCCTTTTTTTCTTACTACACAAGATGTTTCAGCTTCATCTAACCGTATAATCAGCCATATCATCAAGGAGCCTAAGTTCTTTCTAAATGATATTTAGAAGCCAAAATCTGGGTGCTAGGTATGCTCATTGCTACCGGGATATCATTGCTTTAGATCCTAGGTGTGTGCACACACCAATCTGTGCATTCACCCATCCGTCCAGCCATCTCCATACTGATATCTCCAATGACAATTCTCTTTCTGTTTTCAAAACTCATTTCTCTCAGAATAAAAAACATGATTCTCATTATCCATGATATATGCACTTATTTCCTCAATCCTGAATTGCTAGCCCAGAGAAATAAGTTAGTCACAGAAGGGCCAATATTATATAATCTCACTTATAGGAAATAAGCAAGTATATAGAAACCAAAGATTATTAGTGGTCACCAAGGTTGGGAGGGAAGGGACAAAGGGGAACTTTTGCTTAGGGGGCATTGAGTTTATGTGAATGGTGCTGATGTGACTTGGAAAAGGATAGCAGGAATGGTTGGTTTTACAACTGGAAAAATGTAATGTCACTGAATTGTACATGTAGAAATTGTTGAGCTGGCATATATTTTATTATGTATATTTTCACCACAATCAAAAAAAAAAAAAAAAAAAGAATTGCTAGTCCATACCACTATAAAAAATAACGTGTTCTCTAGAGTTCAATATTTGTTTATAGTTTTTACTCTTTAGCCTAAGGATATACACTCAAAATTCTGTGTTCAAAAGTTAGTTCTATTATGTTATAAATTAAATATAGTTAGGTTCATTCCTTTCAGTTTGTATTCCATTTTCCCACCCCCTTTTTTTTGGAATATTAACATGCTTCTAAGAGAACTATTAAAAGGCATGATTAAATAAGTGTCATTTCCTTATACTTTCCCACAGTTCCTACCCTGCCTACCCATCCCGTATTGTTAACCAATTCCATTAGTTTCTATATTATCCTTGCTGTGTTTCTTTGCACAAATGAGCAGATAACATGTATATTTTCTTGTTTTTCCCTATCTCTTCCACAAAAATAGCAACCACATACTCACTTGTACACTTTGCTTTTTTTCATTTAACAATATGTCCTGGAAATCATTTTATATCAGTTCATAGGGGTGTTTATTCTTTTTTTCTCTCTCCTTAATCTTTTATGCATGGATGTACCATAGTTTTTTTCATTCATTTTCCTGTGTATGGGCGTTTAGGTTGTTTTCAATATTTTTCTATTACAAGATTATTTAGTGAATAACCCTGTGCATATAAGTTCATATTTGTTGGAGTTGTTTACTTAGGGTAAATTTCTACAAGTAGGATTGCTAGGTCAGAAAGTGAAAACAAAGGTACTTTTATTGCATATTGCCAAATTCCCCTGTAGAAAGCATGTACCAATTTGCAGTCTCAACACTAATATATGAAAAAAAAATATATGAGAGAGTGTATTTCCTACAAGTCTTTCCAAGAGAATGTGTTATCATACTTTTTATTTTTTGCCAGTCTCATAGGTCAGAAATGGTTTCTCAGTATAGTTTTAATTTGCATTTCTATGATTATGAATAAGGATGAATAGTCTTTTCAATTGTGCTGTTTTAATCCACCACTCATCTGTCTGTTTATCGTACCTTGGTGGCTTGTGTGTTGCTGTGATACTGGCATCAAATGACCCTGCTGTCATTTGAAATATTCCACCAGTATTTCAAATGACAGCAGGGTCACCCATGTTGGACAGGTTTCAGCAGAGCTTCCAGACTAAGACAGACTGGGAAGAAGGACTTGACAATCTACTTCTGATAGAATTAGCCAGTGGAAACTTTAGTAACAGCAGCAGAACGTTGTCTGATATAGTGCCAGAAGTAGAGCTGCTCCAGTTGGAAAGCACTCAAAATACGACTGGAGAAGAGCTTTGACATATTGCATTGGGCAAATCTGTTGCAAAAGACCTCTTTAAAGTGTTAAAAAGCAAAGACGTCACCTTGAGGACTAATGTAAGCCTGACGCAAGCCAGGGTATTTTCAATCGCCAGGTATCATGCAAGTGATATGGAAGACTGAAGAAGAATAATGGCTTTGAATTATGGTCTTGGTGAAGAATATTAAAAATACCATGGACTGTCAGTAGAATGGAAGAAATATAGCCAGAATACTCCTTAGAAGTGAAGATGGCGAGACTTCATCTCAGTTATTTTGGACGTGTTGTCAGGAGGGACCAGTCCCTGGAGGAAGACATCATGCTTAGTAGAGGGTCAGTGAAAAAGAGGAAGACCCTCAATGAGATGGATTGACGTAGTGTCTGCAACAATGGGCTCAAACATAGCAATGATTGTGAGGATGGCTCAAGAACAGGCAGTGTTTCTTTCTGTTGTACGTAGGGTCACTATGAGTCTGAACTGACTCGACAGCACCTAGCAACAGCAGTGTTTTTGTGAATTGACTATATATGTCTTTTTCTTATTTTTTTCTCAATATTTTGACCTTTTCCTTTCTATTATTGAGTTCTTTTATATTAGGACTCTTACTTTTTATAATACATAATGCAAATATTTTCTCCTAGTTTGTCATTTGCCTTTTGTTTTTGCTTGTCATGTTTTGAGTCATGCAAATGTGTTTGTTTTTAATGTAACCAAAATGATCAATCTTTTCTTTCAATGCCTCTGGATATTACAAAGCCTTTCCTATACTCAGTTTGTGCAGGAATTCAGCTTTATTATTTTTTTCTAACACTTGTATAATTTCAGGTGCTTCTAATCCATTTACAGTTTATTTTTGTGATCAGCATGAGCTATAAATATAATTTTTATATTTTCAAATGCCTATTCAATTATCCCAGCACCTTCTATTTAAAAGTCCTTCCTTGTCCTAGTCATTTGAAATGCCACCTGTATCACATACTAAATTTCTGTATTTACTTGGGTCTATTTCTGGACTTTCTATTCTGTTCACTGGTTACCTGTCCATTCATGTGCCAGTGCCTCACTCTTTTAATTATATAGGCTTTTAGTGCATGTTCATAGCTGATAGGGCTAATGTCCCCTCTTACCTCTGCTTTTCCAGTTTTTTCCTAGTTATTCTCGAATGTTTATTTTTCCATGTGAACTATAATATCAGCTTGTCTAGCTGCATAAAAATTGTGTTGATATTTTTACTGAGATTACATTATATTTATAAATTTACCTGGGGAGAATGGACATCTATCTTTCCAATGTTCACTTGTCCTATCCATGAACAAGGGCATCTCTTTCCATTTGTTCAAGTCTATTCTTGTGTCTTTTGATAGTGTTTTAAATATTTCCTCATCAAGTTTTGCAAAGTTATTGTTAAGTTTTTCCTTAAATATTTTGTCTTTTTTGTTGCCATTGTAAATGGGGTTTTGTCTATGATTATAGTCTCTAACTGGTTATTGTTTGTGTATTAGATACCTAGTGCTGCTATAACAGAAAGATCACAAGTGGGTGGCTTTAACAAAGAGAAATTTATTCTCTCACAGTCTAGGAGGCTAGAAGTCCAAATTCAGGGTGCCAGCTCCAGGGGAAGGCTTTCTCTGTCTGTTGGTTCAGGGAGAAGGGCCTTGTTATCCATCTTCCCCTGGTCTAGGAGCTTCTCAGCAGAGGGACCCAGGGTCCAAAGGACACGCTCCCCTCCTGGCTCTTCATTCTTTGTGACATAAGGTCCCCCAGCCTCTCTGCTTACTTCTCTTTTTTATATTTCAAAAGAGATAGACTCAAGACACAACTTAATCTTGTAGATTGAGTCCTGCCTCATTAACATAACTGCCTCTAACCCTGCCTCATTAACTTAACATCTGTTAACATCATAGAGGTAGGATTTACAACACATAGGAAAATCATATCAGATGACAAAATGGCGAAGGATCACACAATACTGGGAATCATAGCCTAGGCAGTTGACACACATTTCTGGGGGACACAACTCAATCCTTAACATGTATGAAAGCTGTTGATTTCTATATGTTAATTTATATCCTACTGAACTTATCATCTGCAAATGGAGGTGATTTTACTTATTTTCCACTTCTTATATGATTTCTCTTGTCTAAATGCCTTGGATGATACTTCTAAGACAATATTAAATAGTATGAAACTATACACATATACATATATATTATATGTATGTAATACATGTAAGAGGAGTTCTTGGGTGGTGCAAATAGTTAAACTCTGGATTACTAACCAAAAGGTTGGCGGTTCAAACCCACCCAGAAGTGCCTTGGAAGTAAGGCCTGGCATTCTGCCTCTGAAAGGTCACAGCCTTGAAAACCATATGGAGCAGCTGAACTCCGCACACATTGTATTGCCATGAGGAATCAGCTTGTTGGCAACTAACAACAACAGTACATGTATTAACAGTAGATGTATTATATATTTTTAAGCACATTAAGAAAGTATCCTTCGTTTTCTACTTTCTTCATTGTTTTCATTAGGAATAGGTACTGAATTGTGTCCAAAGCTTTTCAGCATCTGTTGATATAGTCATATGATTTTTCTTTCTAGATCGGTCGATATGATATAATAACAGAGTTCTCATATTGAACAATTGAGCAGAATTGCACCCCAGGACATGTCTCGCTTGGTTATGGAGTATTATTTTCTTATTGTTAACTCTACTCTTAATTGTATGAATACCAAGGCTCTGTGGAAGTGTGGATAACCCTGGCGGCATGGTGTTTAAGAGCTACGACTGCTAACCAAAAGGTCAGCAGTACGAATCCACCAGGTGCTCCTTGGAAACTCTACGGGGAAGTTTTACTCTGTCCTATAGGGTCGCTATGAGTCGGAATCGACTCAATGGCAAGGGGTTTGGGTATGGAAGCGTGGTTCAAAGAATGGTATCATCTAGGGTGCTTATTAATCTACAGATTTCTGTTGAAGCAGAATATCTGGGGAGGGCTGCAGGAATTTGCTTTTAACAAGTCCCCACAGGTGGTCTTTATGCACACTGAAAACCACTGTTCTACTATATTGTCCAATGTGAAGCTTCTAAAAATGGAAAATTACTGCAAAAAAAAAGTATTTACTTCACCAAAGGGTTTGCTCACTGATTCCAATAAAAAGCTGTTTTGTGTCTTAAAATTTTAGATTCTAGATCATGGTCAGCTGCAGGAAAGTAGATGATACAGAGAAACCAAAAGGTAAAACATTAGCAGCCAACTGAATATTCATTCACTCACTCATTTATTCGTGTTTAACACTGTGCAAGGGCTGAGGATACAAAATACATAAGACCCAATTCCTGTCCAATAGTAGAGAAATGGAGCCTTAGAAAAACATGTATAAAAGAATACATTAGGCATTATATTAGAAATATTTTCTAGGAATTGGGTAGGCATCGGGGCTTAAAAGAGGAAATGCTCCTGTCTCCTGGATCAGAGAAGACTTTAAAAAGGAGGTGTTGCCTTCGATGAAGAATCTTTACAATATAATGTTAACAGATGTGGAAAGAAATTGATTTGCAAAACTCCTATTTACATGAAACTTTGCAGACATGCATCCCTTACACCTACACTTGAACTTGTGGCAAACACAGTTACAAGCTCTCTCAGACATACAGGGAAGGTAATCTGTTAGTGGAGGGATCTCTGTACATAACCTATCAAAGAATTTCTTTCCCAGACCTGCAAGCTTAATAGAAACACTGGATAACATCAACAGTAACAGAAAACCTTAGTAATAAATGGAAACTTCCATTAATGGAACTATTTATATGCTTCATGTTCTCTAAAAGGGAGAAAAAGATTTATATTCTCTTTCTATTAGAATGTGAAATGGTTTATTTCCACTCCATTTATTCTTAGTATCAGGCAACCATTTTGTGGGAGAGGGACCATAAAATCCTGTGACTTACTCTGATGCCAGGGTAATGATTATTGGTTGCTTGGTACGGAAATTGTCTCTACCTGTCACCTGATGAGAGGGCAACGTTTCAAAGTACAAACCTAGTACCACTTCTCACCAAAGTCAAACGTGGTGAGGATTCTTTCATTTCCTTATTTTAATGACCTAGAAGGTTTTTATTTACTCGAAGCCTGTACGTTTTAACTGCTGTTTTGGGCTGGATATGTCTGCGTCAGGTGGTCTTGACGCACATCTTGCACTGAATTTAAATGGCAGCAGGTGTCAACTAAGATAGATGTAAGTGTTACACTGAAGTCTTGAATTATCTACTGTGGCTTAGCTGTAATCATCACTCGTCGGTAATTACCTGCCAAATCACTAAAATAAAATGTTCACATTTGAATTTATTTAATGAATTAAGACTTTAATGATTTAATGATTAGGAAAAAAAAAAGCGTATTCGTCCAGATTAACAATATAAAACTCTTCAGACAGCAAAAATAGATCCAAGGAAAATTCTGAAATAAAAAAAAAACTATACATATTATAATCTATTCTTAAGAACATATTTAAGTAGCATATTTATTTTACAGAACAATAAAACTTAATATGCCCTGATTGAGCTTGGTCATATTAATTTAAGCAACCTTTTTTTTTTTTCATTTAAATTTACAGTTGGCGATCAGTGGATAAATTACATCTCATTCTGTGGCCTTAGAACACATGCACAGCTTGAAGGAAGCCTAGTCACTGAGCTTATCTATGTCCACAGCAAGCTGCTGATTGCTGATGACAACACGGTTATTATTGGTAAGTAGATGGCCTAAAATTTTGTGCCACGTAAAAAGTCTTTCTTATTGTCCTTGTCAAGCTTCCTTTGCAGTTGAAAGGGGCAGTAACACAGTATTTGAAACATTTCTGAAGCAATTCTTTTCTCTTACATCCTTTCCAATTCCCATTTTAATTTGCGAAGAAACTGAGGCACAGAGCAATTAAATGGCCTTTGTGCACATGACAATGGCTGGAGGCAGCTTTACCCTAGCAGTCCAGTGTCTGCCTGTGTTCTTTATTGTTCCCTTATTTTTATTCTGAATCCAAGTACCTAGATTTTGGGGATTAGAAGGGCAAAAAGTGCATCATAAATGAATACCTGGTGGTATTCTGGTGAATATCTGTGGTAACCATTACCACAGATCTAAAATTACACAAGATAATATCAGAAGGATATTAACACATTGCTGCCTCTAGGCTTACCAATTTCGTTCCTAGCATCTATGTTTTGTGTGTTATAATCAGAGTGTACAGCAGCCCAGCATTGTTGTTGTGTGTATGAGTCTGGTAGGAACTGTGTATTAATGATGTGTAATCCTAAAGTCCGCAGTCTTTTCTTGTCAGGAATACGCAGTACATTTCTCCAAGGTCCTATCCCCACTGACAGATTTGAGAGTTATTTGCCCATTCTACCCAGATAAGATCAACTTGACAAGAAGGGTGTTGAAGTTTAGCCACCTTCTTTCGTACATATATAGAAAGCTTCAGTTGCTCATCATTGAATTGTTTCACCTTCCAGTACCATGTTAGGCTAATACCAAAAGGCCAGGATGGTAAACAGTAATAACAACTACCCAAATAAATGAATGGGTTGGTAGAGGGAGAAGGCGCTTAGAGACAAAATGTGAACTGGGAATTCTGCTCATCTGTTTTAAATAAAATGCAGTTTCTCAGTTATAATAAGGGACTTTCCTATTTTTTAAGAAACTGAATATCCTGCAGTGTTTTGAAAGTTTTTGGCAGTAAATATGCCTTTTCCATCTCTATTCTCCACTGGGGAAAAAAATAATAATGTGTATCTAAGAGTAATGATACTGTCTTATCTGCAACATGATTTGAAAAGAAAGAAGCAGTTCTGAAACTTGTGCCAAAAATGTGTAGAACTCTGTGGGGAGATACGTTCTTTTAGTACTTGCACAGGACAATTAAGAAAAATATCTGGTGTCTTCAATCTCTTACTCTATATTACTCTTATTTCCCTCAAGTTACTCTGCCTTGCTCTTCAGAAGCCAAACCACAGAATATTTTTCTATTAATTTCGCCCTTGACAACAGGAATGGAAATATATTGATGCTTGCTGAAACACAAAAACAAAGCCAAGTAAAATTCAGTTGATCTCTTCATCAAGATTTCAGAACTCCTGAAGTAAAAATTGACAGATGTAAATATTTCCCTTTTAAAGCTCATTTTAGCTTTCAGCCTGCATTACTTAACACAAAGTATAAATGCAAAGTAGCTTTCTGTAACGGAGCTAACAGTCAAATACATTTGTTGAGTTTTTTAATTGAATTGTTTTCCAGAAAGTTCTGTGAACCCCCGTAGGCTACGCTTTATTTGAGCCAGCAATGATTGATCAATTTTGTACACAATTCTTATCTTCTGTCATAAAACTGAAGATGTAGCCTTGGGAGTGTCAAGAGGTCAAATTTGTCAGTCCTTACAGGCTGCATTTCTCCTTCCTCAAGGGCAGTGTTGTTTAAAGAGCAGATTTCCCCCACAGAAAAATCCAAATGTGCTTTGGTTCTTCTCATCTCATTAGAAACTCTCTGAGTAAGTGGGTTTGTTTTTGCTGCTCCAATACATCAGCTCTGCTTGAGTTTATAACACAAAAAAAGTTTGAGAGTTTGAGAAGTTAGCTTGAGAATATTTTACAGGTGTTAAGCAAGTATTTGTATTTAAAGGCTTGGTTTAAAGGAGGTTAAAGTAAATGTGACTAGTTTTTCTGACATGACAGACCTATGCCAGAATAATTGAATAATTGACATAAGGAAAATGAGGTATTGTTTATCTTCATTTTCTTCCTCACAAGGAAATATTTGTTTTCTCATATTGAAGATCTCTTTTGTCTATAGCTTTAATTATCTGTTGCCCTGGGTGGCCCTGCTAGTCTTGAAATCTGTGACCCAATCCAGTTTTTTCTAATCCATCTTAATATTGGCACTCAACCAAACTAACATTTATTTGTCTTTATTGAATAAAACAAGGCTATCCTTTTTTTTTTTATCCTTTAAGTAAAGAGCTCTGATGGCACAACGGTTAAGCGCTCAGCTGCAAAACAAAAGGTTGGTGATTCGAACCCACCAGGGGCACCGTGGGAGAAAGGCCTGGTAATCTGCTCCTGTAAAGATTAACCCTTTACTGTTGAGTCAAGTCAGCTCCAACTCATAGAGATCCAACTCATAGAGATCCTATAGGGCAGAGTAAAACTGCACCCAAGGGTCTCGAAGGCTGTAGTCTTTACGGAAGCAGATCGCTACATCTTTCTCCTGGCTGGTACCTTTCATTACCAGCCAAGCACTTAACTGCTTCATCACCAGGGCTCCTTTCCATAAAGATTAAAAAAAAAAAAAAGACTACAGCCTAGAAAACCCTATTGGGAAGTTCTGCTCTGTCGCATGGGGTCACTATGAGTCAAAATCAACTTGATGGTACCTAACAACAACAATCCCTTTACGTAGAATTTAAGTCTACCCTGCTGGCTAAGTGAAACAGTTTTTTTTAATGTTAACTAATATGCTACAAAGCACAATCCAAAGAAAAAAAAAACCATTGCCATCAAGTGGATTCCAACTCATAGTGACCCTATAGAACAGAGTAGAACTATCCCATAGAGTTTCCAAGGAGCACCTGGTGGATTCGAACTGCTGATCTTTTGGTTAGCAGCCATAGCTCATAACCACTATGCCACCAGTGTTTACAAAGCACAATAGGGAGATGTAAAAATGAATAAAAGAATACAGTTGCCCTCAAAGGGAGAGGCAGGTATTCCTTCCACCTCACTGCAAGAAACATCTGGATGGATACTGAGGACCTGGAGCAAGAATGTCCAGAGGCAATCAATAAGGTTGTGGGGAGATGGGGAGATAGGTCCAGTTACTGAATATCCGTATGTGAAATAGCAAACTTGAGAGTGGTGGGTGAGGGTGGGAATCAACTTCCGCTTACGGGGTAGTTGAAGGATGAATGAATTACACTCATTCTAAAAAGATTTCGTCCAGTAGCTCTCAATCCTTACTGTAATAGAATTGCCTGGGAGAGCTTTATATATATGTATGTGTATATTTTTATATATATATACACACACACACCACTTATGGGGAAGTTTGCTCATGCAATTTATTTTAAAATGGATCAAAAAATAAGATGGGTTAATTGGTGAATAGAGAGTTATGGAGGGAAATCCTAATGTCTGGTTCCTACTTCCAGAAATTGCGATTGAATTGGTTTGGTTTGGGGCCTGGGCATTAGGCTTTATTTTTGTTTTGACATCAGAATTTTTAGAAAGCTTCCAAACTGAATCTAATGTGCAAGCAGGATTGAGAAACTCTGGTCTGGAGGTACAAGAGATACTAGTAGGTAGAAACTACAGTGTAGCCCCTTTGGGCTCATTGGTTGAGTCCATTCTCCTTTAAAACAAGCTAAACAGGGAAGGGAGAGTGTATTAGTTTCCCATGGCTGCTGTAACAAATCACTACAAACCTAGTGGCTTAAAAAATGTTTATTTTCTGTAGGCTAAAAGTCCAACATGGGCTTCCCTGGACTAAAATCAAGGTGTTGGCAGGACTGCATTTCTTTTTGGTGGCTCTATGGGAGAATCCATGGAGCCCTGGTGGTACAGTGGTCAAGTACTTAGCTGCTAACAAAAAGGCTGGCAATTGAACCCACCAGCTGCTCCATGGGAGAAAGATATGGCAGTCTACTTCCTTAAAGATTACAGCCTAGGAAACCCTAAGGGGCAGTTCTACTCTGTCCTATGGGGTCACTATGGGTGAGAATCCAGACAGCAACTGGTATTGGAAAATGCATTTTCTTACATTTTCTAGCATCTAGAGACTGTCCACATTCCCTGGGCATCTTCAGAGCCAGCAACATCATATCTCTCTAAAGCTTTCCCAAAGCCTCAACCCATTTTTCTGTAATCACATCCCTCTCTGACTCCCTTTCACTTTTAAGGGACTTTGCGATGACATTACAGGGTCGCTATGAGACGGAATTGACTTGAGGGCAGAGGGTTTTGTGATGGCATTGGGTCCACCTGCCTAATCCAGGATACTCTCCCTGTTTTAAGGTCAACTGATTAACAACCTTAATTCTATCTGCAACCTTAAATCCCCTTACCATGTAACCTAACATATTCACATGTTTCAGGAATTAGAATGTGGTCATCTTTGAGGTTCATTATTCTTTCTGTCACAGAAGAACTAACAATTTCTTAAACAAGACACACAAACTCAAAGGAAAAGATTGATAAATCTAACTGCATTAAGATTCAGGACTTTATTCATTAAAACTCAACCCCACTGCCATCAAGTCGATTCTGATTCATAGAGACCCTATAGGGTTTCCAAGACTGTAAATCTTTATGGAAGCAGATTGCCACATCTTTCTCCCACGGAGCCATTGGTGGTTTTGAACTGCTGACCTTTTGGTTAGTAGTCGACTGCTTTAACCACACAGCTGCCAGAGCTCCTTATTCATGAAACGACATCATAAAGAGAATAAAAAGATAAGTCATAAACTGAAAGAAGGTATTTGCAACACTTCCTATCCAAAACTCGTAAAGTACCCCTATAAATCAATAAGAAAAGATAAACATCCAAAGGAAAATGGGCAAAGCACTCGTATAGGAATTTCACCAGAGGACACACCCATGGACCATAAACGTATGAAAAGATATTCAGTCTCATTATTATAATAATGAGACAAATAACAGTTTTTAGAAATACCAGACTGGAAAAAATTTTAAAGTTGGGCAGTCCTATCTATTGCAAAGAGCCCTTGTAGCCCAGTGGTTAAGCATTCAGCTGCTAACCAGAAGTCTGTGGTTTGAACCCACCAGCTGGTCTATGGGGGAAAAGACCTGGCGATCTGCTCCTGTAAAAATTATAGCCTAGGAAATTCTACGGGACAGTTCTACAGTGTCATATAGGGTTGCTAGGAGTCAGAATTAACTTGACAGCACACAACAATAACAATATCTATTGCTAGTGTGAGTACAAGTTGGTATAACCACTTTGGAAAGCGGTATAGCATTACTTAATAAAGTCCCACACCCTGCAACCCAGCAATCCTGTCCTATAGAGAGAGCCTAGATAAAACTCTCGTATGTGTACACCAGGAAACAAGTACACAACTATGTAGAACAGAATTGTGCCTCACAGCAGAACTCTGGAAGCAACCCACACATCCATCGACAGTATAATGAATAAATAAATTCTGGTGTGTCCCTCCAAGGAAAATAAATGAATTGTGATTACTCACATCAAAGCAGAAAAATTCCAAAGACATAATATTGAACGAAAGAAGCAAATCTCAAAGGGTTAGCTATTATAGGATTTCACTTATATAAATTTTAAAAAACGATCAAAAGTAAACTGTCTTTTGTTTACGAAAGCATGCAGAGCATGGGGAATACAAAATTCAATACAAAGGGTCCTTCTTGGGGAGGGGAAGTGGATGGGAGGGCACAGAGGGCTTCTGGGTGGGTAATGTTCTGCTGCGCAGCCTGGGTGATAAGTACAGGGACATTCATTGTTCAGTTTATTGCTGCTTAAGTCGTACAGACGTGTTTTCACGTACTGTTTTGCATTTTGCTTTATTTCACATTATTTTTAAAGTTCCCTAATTACAAAATTAGAAAAGATCACTTACTAAAAATATTCATTTTTTAAATTATCAAGGGAAAGTCCTAATAAAAATAAGGAATTTCAGTTACCATAAAAAGTAATACATAAATGCAATATGTATTTGTTGTAAACAGTTCGAACTGTAAGGAAGTACCTAGAGTAAAAAGTAAAACTCCCCTTATTGGCCTCACTCTCTACCCCGGAAGGAACTCACCACTAGTAACAGTTCGATGTGTGTCCTTTGCTCTCTCCTCCTCTTCATATGTTACACGAAATGAAGTAATACTATGTCTGCTGCTCTGAACTTGTTTTCCTGAATAGAGGAAGTCTTAGCAATAAGAATAGAGGTGGCATGTACAATCATCAATATCTCATTTTCAGTATCTCACTTATTAAATTCATCTAAAATTTTCTCATCATTTTCTTCACATTCCTATTAAGTAGTAGCCAACTCACTTACGCATGTGGTTGAGGGTTAATGCCCTCTGTAACTCTTGATGGCCCCTGAGGCAAAAGAACCACACATTCTCTCACTAAGAATTCCAGCTCAGGCTGCCAGGAATGTATTTCTCCCTTTTGGAGTGTGGGGGCCCACTGTGGTGGAGGGAGGCTGGGGGCCCGTGTAAGAGCGTGTGTGTTGTGAGGAGGCTTTTCCGTCTGGCTCACATCCTGGTTACCCCGACAGTGAACACAGCAGCATCATCTCCCCAGCCCAGGCAGCCTGAGAGTAGGCTGCACCCAGGCCCGGGCAGCTCATGAAGCCCAATAGCAGTACTATGGGAATTGTGTTCCCTGCTTCCTTACAGCGCACACATCTGGGAGGGGGTGAGTAACTCACAGAGGAGGCTTCTTAGATACAAATGCTACATGTCTCCTATTGCCAGAGTCTCTGGTGGAGATACTATGGCATTAACAAGTGTCTGATAAGAATGCCAATAATTTTTATTTGTGGAGCAGTTTGTGGGGTCAGTAAATGCTTTCACACAATCTTACTTAATTCCCACAATAATCCTATAAGGTCACATTATTATCTCAATGTACAAAAGATGAAATTAAAGCTGAGAAAGTCCAATGATGCTCAGTAATGCTCGACCAACTCTCAAACCCAAAGATATGTCTGCAAATTTATATTCTGTAATCAAAATATAAGTTTATGTATTAAGGGTGATTTGTTGCTAATGAAACAAAGTGTTTTAAAGGTTTTTACAGCACACCAATAGCACTCCCAAATGTCTGCTATGTGCTCAGTTCTGTCACCCAGGGCCAGCACAGGCACCATTTACCTCCGTAGTCATCATTGATTTATATATTAACTATGACAATGTTGTGACAAATGACAGTACAGGCAGTCCCCAAGTAACGAACAAGATCCATTCCTAAGTGTGTCTTTAAGTCAAATTTGTAGGTAGGTAGGAACAGGTGCGAACAGTTCTCATTTAGCTTTACTTTAGTGCAAGAAAAGACTCGAAGTCTTTTCAATGATTTAAAATCTGCGTATGCAGAAAGCGAAGGTGAGTGTGATGGAGAATTTGTTGTAAGGATTGAACAGTTTCAAAGTGAGGGCAAATTTACATAACATTAAGTGGCAAGTGCGAGTTGTCCTTAAGTTGGATGTTTGTAACCCAGGGACTGACTGTATTCTCTTCTGGAAGGGGCTGCTTTTCCCAAGGCACAAAACCCCGCCATTTGGGCTCATGGCAGGGTTGCTACTGCCTTTCACCTCTGGCTGTCACTGTCACAGAGGGCATGTTCAACCTGACCCTTCTGCTCCACGTCTTCAGAAACGGTGGAAGGTTGAACTAGGGCACGAGAAGCACTGAGAGTCACTTGGGCCCTTTCTGTGGTTCATAGGACACCTCAAGGATTCAGAAGAGCAAATCTGCAGTGATTAATGCAGAAACATCATGGCGATTTCTGAATACACAACAGAGGGCTGCAGAAAACACAGGCTGAACTAATTAAAATATGTGCCCTTCACGTATCAAAGTCAACATTCTCAGCTCACTGAATTTAAAAATAGAATGAAGGGAAGTTGATACAGAAGCTGTTGGCATGCCACACAAGTGAGGCAAGAGAATGGAAAACCCAAAGCCATACTTAAGATTAGACACTATTGTGAAGGTTCTCTTCAGTTTTGACATTCATAAGTACGTGACTATGGGTTAAAGTCTACAGAGAATCTAATTCTTTAGTCTAAAAGCAAAGCCATCTTCTGTTTTGAGCTAGTAAACTTTTTTTTAAAGTGCTTGGTGCATATATTGGAGCCCTGGTGGCACAGTGGTTAAGAGCTCAGCTGCAAACCAAAAGATTGGCAGTTCAAATCCACCAGCCACTCCTTGGAAACCTTATGGGGCAGTTCTCTGTAGGGTCACTCTGAGTTGGAATCATTCGATGGCAACAGGTTTAGTTTGGTTTGGTATGGGTTTGATGTATATATCAGTTAGACTCCTTTGAACTACAAGGTACAAACAATAAGGAAAATGTATTATCTCACATAGCAGATGGTAGGGAAATCCCAGGGTTTGTTAGTTCGGTGACTTAAAGACCCAGAGTCTTTCTCCTTTCCTCTCTGCCATCCTTGTACCATCCATTTGTTTGTACCCTAAAACCAAACCAAACCAAACCAAACCCAGTGCTGTCGAGTCGATTCCGACTCATAGCAACCCTATAGGACAGAGTAGAACTGCCCCAGAGTTTCCAGGGAGCGCCTGGTGGATTTGAACTGCCAACCTTTGGTTAGCAGCCCTAGCACTTAACCACTATGCCACCAGGGTTTCCCTTTTGTACCCTAGTGGTTGTAAAATGGCTGCAGCAACCCTGGGAATTCTGTGCTGACCCACCCCCTGAAGCCAAAATATCCATAGGCTGGAAGAAACAGCATTCCATCTTGTGTCCCTTTAAAAGAAGGAGAAAAACTTTCTCAGAAGCCCCCAATAGATTTTCAAGCCTCACCGGCTAGACTTAGGTCAAATGCCTATTTCTAAGCCAGTTACTGGCAAAAAGAGTGAAATTACTGTGGCCGTTTTAGACTAATCAAGATTCATCCCTGGATTAAGGAGGACTTCTTTTCCCTAAAACCCATCTTGTCTTGATAACCTGAACAAAATCAGGCTCTCGTTAGCAAGTAAGAATGGAGTGGGGAGGGCAACCAGCAGTGTCTGCAACAGTGGGAAGTTGCTTAGTTTCACTGTTTCTCCCTATAGGCTCTGCTAATATAAATGATCGAAGCATGCTGGGAAAGCGTGACAGTGAAATGGCTGTCATTGTACAGGACACGGAGACGGTTCCTTCTGTAATGGACGGAGAAGAGTACCAAGCTGGCCGGTTTGCCCAAGGACTTCGGCTGCAGTGCTTTAGGTCGGTCCTACAAAGCTGTCTCTCTTACACAGTAGTACATAATAGGCAGTGGATCCCAGCCCCAACCTCTTGCCCTTAGCACACATTTCATTTCCGGGTTCTTTTTTTGTCTAAAACAGCATTTCCCAGAATATAGAATGTATACTACCAGTAATATATGAAATTATGTGGTTCACAAACATTTTTTAATCATTTTTTTTTTTTTAATGTTATTTAAAAAAAAAAAAAAAGCATTTTAAATCCATTAATTGATTAGGACCAGGTCAGGACAAACTGTCCAGTGCCTATTTAAATTTTTTTTTAAGTGAGTCTTTTTTAAAATTAAAATAGCTGTAGTAACACGACAATATGATACAAATCATTAAAAGAGCATTCTGGTAGCTACTGGTGTAAAATTTATGCGTGGGAACCTGGTCCTCAGGTTTAAGGGGACTCCAGACATGGAATACACCTGATCTTCTGCAGAAGACGGGAGTTTTAAACAAATCTGTGGTCAAGCATAAGGAACATTGGGCTAGAGGCAAAGAGCCATGTAACCATAAATGAGTCTTTCATTCAATAAAGCTTTACTGAGAACTTTCTAGGGCTGGGCTGTAACTGCCCACCCCTGCACCCACAAGACCCATAGTCTATTCTCCATGGCACTGATCCTTCTAGAACCTAACTCAGATCATGCATGTCGCTCCTCTGCCTACTACCCTCCATGGCTTCTTACCTCACCTACAGTAGATCCTGGTCACCAACATAATGTCGCCTCCTCTCAATCTCCGCCCTCTTCTTACTGCAGACACACCATCTAAAGAACACCCTAGCCATTCTCTCGCCTTGCAGTAAGTCCACAGTTGTATGATTCCAAAACTATATTTGCCATGTTGTGATTTCAGTGTGGCCTCTACAGTGAGAGGCAGCCGGTCTCTTACATAGCGTTAGTTAAGGCGGTGCTTTAAGCTATTTGAGGGAAGGCACTGCACAAAAATGTATAGCAGTGCTGTCATGCTTCTTGTGTTAATGCCCAAATTTGGAAACTGGCTCACTTGTGGAGAGACACGTAATGGACGCTTCAGTCCCTGCAAAGGCAGGCGTCCATCTTCTTCATACCAAACAGTTCCCACGGGGGACTTTAGAGAACCAAGATATGGGGGGTGGAGGGGGAGTACTTTAAAGAACCAAGATAAGCTTCCCATTCAGACGGTTCGTTCTGTCCTCAGCTTGCTCAAGGAGCTCTGCAAAGCCAGCCCTCGGTATCTACTGTCTGTACCTTCTAACAACTTATTGCTGTATTTACTGCCTCTAGTACACATTGTTTTGCCAATAATATCTCCAAAACACTGATATGTCAATTAAATTCTAATGTTAATTTGTTTTGTTTAACAGGGGAGAATTTAAAATTAGCATCCTGCTAATTAATCCATAGGGAAACCCTAGTGGCGTAGTGGTTAAGTGCTACGGCTGCTAACCAAAGGGTTGGCAGTTCAAATCCTCCAGGAGCTCCTTGGAAACTCTATGCGGCAGTTCTACTCTGTCTTATAGGGTCGCCATGAGTCGGGGACTCGACGGCACTGGGTTGCGTACTGCAGCATGTAGAAGGAAAACAAATTCGCTTGTAAACTGGAAATATGTGTCCTATTTTTTCCATTTCATGAGAACTTAGATACTCCCTTTAAAGTGCTGGGATTCTTTATAACTTTTTAAATGTGTAATAATTACAGGGTTCTGATTACAAAATATTATATTTGTATTGTAGAAAAATTGAGCAATTCCAAAAAGCAATAAAACAAAATATTATATTTGTATTGTAGAAAATTTGACAAATTCCAAAAAGCAATAAGAAAATTAAATTCATCTGTAATCCAACCACCCAGTGCTAACAATTTTAACGTTCAATATATATTATTCCACTTTTTTTCTGTACATACTTAACATTAATATACTATGTATTTTTTTAAATTAGGATCTACAGTTCTCCAGTGTTCTTTATTATTTAAATAATGTTACACACATTTTCCAATGTCATTAAGTGTTCTTAATAGTTGTATTGCATTCTATCATATGGATATACCATAATTCATTTAGTCTATACCTCATTGTTGGGCAGCTTTTTTCGCTGATATTAAAAAAATGAGTAGGTAGCATTTTGTTCACCTCCTTAGGCTAAACCCTAACTCTGTAGTTTCTAGTTAAAGGAGATGTGCGTCTTCCTTTGCCCGCTAATATTTTGCTGTGTCACTAGCCGTGTTTTTAGAGGGTTTATTCCTCCCATCTTTACTAATAATCAAATTCCATTATTTAAATAATCTTTGCTAATTTGTTGGATTTCAGATGGCATCTAATTAGCTTGCATAACTGAGGGTATTTTTCTAAAAATGGTTTGTTAGCGATGTATAATTGTTCTTTTCTAAATTGCCTAGCATATTCATATCCTTCGCCTATTCCATTGGAATACTTTTTTTTTAATGATTTATAAGTACTTTCAGTATATAAGATACTAATTCTTTTGTCATATTTGTTACAAATATGGTTAGTCAATTACCTTTAATCATATTTAGAGTATTTGGGGGAAGCTTTGAAATTTTTATGAATCAGATCTATCAGTTTTTTCTCTGTTTTTTTCTTCCTTTTTTGTATGCATGTAATAGCTTCCCCAGCCCAAAATCAAATATATATGTACATTTTCTTCTAATGATTGCTTGAGTTTACTTTTTACCTTTAACATTTACAATTTATTTTAATGTAAGAAGTGAGGTAAGAGCTCTAACTTTTTCTTTCCCAAATAACCAACTGATCCAGACTCTATGATGTATGAGACCCTCTGCCTATCCAATTTGCTACGCCCCTTTGTAATACACTGAATTCCCACGTATATTAGGACTAACTTCTAGCCCCTCTATTACGGTCCATTGAAAGTCTGTTTACTTGCATGCCAGTGTGATAGCGTTTTAGTTTTTGCAGCTATGCATGTTAATATTTGGGAGCCCTACTTCTTGCCATACTGCTCCCTCAAATCAGTCTTCTTTGGCAGAATAATCTTAGCTATTCTTAAATGTTCATTTTTCTATAAGAGCTTTAGAATTACTTAAATTCTCTCAAATCCTTATTAGTTTTTTTTTTATTGTGATTACCGTCGATTTATAGATTAGTATAAAAAAATTGACACCTATAATATTGAGTCATCCTGTGGAACAAGGTATGGGCTTCCATTTATTCAACTTTGTTTTATTGTTCAATAAAACGTTAAAGTTTTTTGTTCTTTAGTACATCATTAGAGGATTGTTTGTTTTTTTCCGTTTTTTATTAGTCCTATAGATTTCATGCTAAGTTTATTCTTTGGTGGTTTATTTTTCCTGGCAATTTTCAAACTGTCTTAAAGAGGTAGTTGTTCTTGAACAATTATTTTCACTTTGCCCTAATGGCAAACACAGATAATATATTAAAAAACACCGCAAAAACCTTGTGTCAATTTTAGCCTCTCTTTATTAGGAAATGTTCCCAAAGATAAATAGTGTGGCCTAGAACACAGCCATTTTCTCACTTAAAAAAAAAAAAGCGTCTTCAATCCATTTTCCATCTGGGCTATTTTTGCATAGAAATAGAGAGACACATTTCAATGTGAAATTAATTCTAAATAGAGACAGAATCAACCATCAGGGTACTGCACTGAATGTCACCACTATGTGCGGAACAGTTCATTAAGTCCTGGAAAATTATTCCAACTTTACAGATGTAGCCATCACTCAACAGAAACCATTATCCACACGGTAGAGCTCAGAATCGTTTAAAGTGATAGACACGAGGAACGCACAGGACAGAAACCATCTTCTGCGGTTTCCTTACTGTCCTACTTCCTGTAACAAACAATAAAGTGCTTTATGCACTTCAATATAAAATCAACCTCGTTTTCTCCCAAATCATATTTTCTCAAAGGAAAACCCAAAGCACTTTGTTTTGTGTTTGCCGTGCATTTTAATGTAAATTTCTTATAATTAAGATGCCAATGGGAGAAAATAATTTATTGCTAAATATTGTTTTCTTTAAAAACTTCTCCTATAAACAAGCCCTTAACTAATAACTTGGTGGACACGTTGCCTCTCCTTTTGTTCTAATTTAAAACCAAAGTCGCAGAAATACTCTTTTTGCTCAATTTTCAGGGGGTTAGACCTGACCCAAATCAAAGTTATTTTTACATTTGACTTATTGCCGTCACTTACACTGTCCTTCACATCTGGTATAGGGAAATTTTGCTCTGGATCTCAGCGAGTAGCCAGCCTCTCTGCCTGCATGCAACATCCCTGAATCTCTCTCTGTTTGAAAGCTATTTCTATGTAATCAGGAGGCATTGTTTTAAATAAGATTTTGAGTTTATAAGACTCAATTCTAATGTGGTCGTAGAGCCAGATCCATTTATTTTAAACAGCTTTTACATAATGAAAAAAAAGTACAGATTTAAACTAAAATGAGATGTCCATTTTTCCCTGTAAAATTGGCTGAGCTTTTTCTGGAGTTGATCATACTGGAGATGACTGAGGAGAACATATGCATTGGTACAGCCTTTCTTGGAGATAAGTTTGGCACGTTCTTTGAACCAGGAATTTTAATTCTAAAATTTGTTCTAATGAAATAATCATAAAAATTTACAAAATATTGTATGTAAATAAATGTTTATTATATCACTATTCCTAATCATGAGAATTGGAAACCACCCCAAGTCCATAATAAAATAATTGGTTATTTAAACATAATAAAATAATTTGTTAAATTTCACGTTATGGAAAACTCTGCAGCCATTAAAAATAATGATGTAAATCTATGTTTATTTAAATAGAAAGAGGGCAACAGTATAACAACTTCCACACTGTTAAAGCAAATGGTCAATTCTCCTTCCTCATTCTACCCAATCTGTCAAGTTCAAATTTGATACGGTTCACTTCGATATACTTCTCCATGTGTTCCAGGACATCACAACTTCTGGTTTTCTCCAGCCTCACAGTTTTTCCTCCTCAATCTTTTTAATGATTCCTGCTTCTCTCACCTACTGTTGGTCCTCTTCTCTGCCTATACTCACTCCTTCAGCGAACATATGGGCTTTATATGTGAAGGCCCCATGCATCTGAGGGCAATTCTCAGTTTATATCTCCAGGCAAGTCTTCTCTCCCAAACACCGGATTCATTTATTCAACTGCCTACTCAACTTTGCCACTTGGACATTCAAAAGATACCTTACCCCGTTCAAAACTGAATTCCTGGTTTTTCCCCCACAAGTTGACTACCCATGGAATTCCCCTATGCAGTTAATGGAAACTACATTTTTCTAGTTGTACAAGCCAAAAACTTTTGAGTCATCCTTGATGCCTTACTTTTCTCATGCCCTAATAGGATCGCCATGAGTCAGAATCGACGCAACGGCAATGGGTTAGATCCAACCTATTGCTAAAACCTATAGGCTGTACCTTCATCTCCACTGCTACCACCCAGGTCCAAGCCACCATCACCTCTCACTTAGACAGCTGCAATACCTCCTCACTGGTCTTCCTACTTCAACCCTTGCCCCATACAGCCTGTTCTCCACGAGCAGCCACATTTTAACATGGAGGCCAGATTCTGTCATTCCTCTGCTCTAATGCCTACGGTGCACCCCTATCTTACTGAGTGTAAAAGCCAAAGTTCTTATAAGGTGTATTTTCCCATTGTTTTTCTCCCTGTAGCACAGGCCTTTTTGGTATTCCTTGAATGTACCAGGTGTATGTGAAAAAGGCTTTGGACTCAGTTTGAGTTTTAGCTCAATTACTAATGTGTCTCCAAAATTTAGTTTCCTGTCTACAGAATGGAAATCATATGTCCCATCTACGTCACAGGATTAAAGTGGAAGTCCTTTTTAACCCTAAAGCCTTCTATAAATACAATGAGTTATTATCATTTTCCAATATGACCTCTCAAACTTGTCTTGCTTTGCTTGAATATTTTCTGTTATTTCTAGTCCCCTGTTTATATGTGATTAACTCAAACAACATCTAGTATGTGATTTCTTTTGTCAGGCACTCTGGAGATATGAGAGTAACCAGGACATGGTCTCTTAAATTTACATTCTAGAAGTGGGAGACAAACCTGTTAAAAACAAAAAGGTTATAAAATATTGCACTGATAAAAGCATAATCCTGGTAGGTTTGAACATTCTTCCTTTTGGGAAAAAAGGAAGAATGTTCAAACCTACCAGGATTGACGAGGAGAAATGGGAGAGCCAAAAAAGGTTTTATAAAGGTGACCTTGTACTGAATCTTAAAAGATGGTAGGTGGAGTTAGGCAAATAGGTGGTAGAAGTAAAAGCCTTCTCTGACTAGCCTTGCTGTGTATTCTTAAAGCACACCCTGCATTTATCATAATTTTAATTCATTCATTATTTGATGCATATTATTGATTCATATGATTTGTTCAATCATTATTTATTCAATGTTGGTGTCACCCACCAAATTTAACTCTAGCCAGAGAGGCTCCGTGTGTTTATTTATTTCTCTATCCTGAAGTTCAGCATAGTGCTTGCCCCAAAGCAAAGAAAGAAGGGAAGGAGGGAGGGAGGGAGGAAGGACCATGTCATGGTTAAGAGCACAGGTTTGGGAGACAGATCATCCTGGTTGGAGTCCCAGCTCTACCCCTTACCAGGTGCATGACCTTCATCTAGTTACTTAACCTCTCTGGGCCTTCGTTCCCTTATCTATAAAGTGAATATAATAGTTGCTTCTTTATGGTGTTCTTTAGGACTTAGTGAGACAATCTTTGCAAAGGGCTTAGCACATTGGCTGGTAACATGTTTTGAACGCCAATTTTATTCTCCAAGGCTTTGAACACCTTAGGCCAAATTTAAAGGACACTGTTAGAACAAAATTAGGCCTTTCTTTCCAGTAGTTAAAACATTCAAGCATCATAGCAATATATGTATCAATAAAGAAAAATTGACTTCTATGGTTGAGTGCCTGAATTATGTTACCCTTAGAAATGATACCTTCAGCAAACTGCTTTTTCTCAGTTACTCAATTTGGAAGGCATTTGTATTTCAGGGTTGTCCTTGGCTATCTTTCTGATTTGAGTGAGGACATTCAGGACCCAGTGAGTGACAAATTCTTCAAGGAGGTTTGGGTTTCAATAGCAGCTCGAAATGCTACAATTTACGATAAGGTGAGTTTCATGTTTCTTTTCCCCCATTTTTCTGTTGAATATCATCACAAAATCCATATCATTATTTCCACATTATACTGGTACAGCATTTGTTAACACTGAAAAATGAAAAGTCAAAAAGCGTTATGGGTTAGAAGGGGCTCTAGTAGCCTTCTAATATCTCATCTGTTGCAAGAATCCCATTGTACGCACCCCTAGCACATGGTTACCGCAGACTCTGAACATGTCTAATGATGAAGGGAAGAAAGGCAGGTAGAATTGATAAGTGAGTGAGACCTGGATTCACATCTTGCTCATCTAGTTGTTGGTGATGTATCTGTGTGCACAGTGACTTGACATTCTGACCCTTCTTTTTCTCACCTCTAAAATGGGAGGAATATTCACTAGAGTGGTCATGATGATAAAGAATAGTCCATACAATGTATTTAGCCCATAGTGTGAAATAAGTGGTATCCATCTTTATTAATCTTATTAATAATGAGACACTTCCTTTGTTGGGCAGCTGTAATGTTAAAACAGTGTTTTAAAACTAGCTCTATTTGTTATGGAGGCCAAGTACATATCTCCTGGTAAGTTTTATCCATTGGTTATTATTTTTTTTTAAATGTGAAAGAATTGAGTTGTCCAACTGTGGAACAGGTTATCTTATGAAGTAATCAGCTTTCCTTCATGGAAAATATTCAAGTTGAGATTCCTTGAGCATCTATCAGAAATTGGGTAAGAGTATGTTCTACTTTATGACCTTCCAGGGTCCCTTCCAGTATGGAGACATCATCATTCTTAGTGAACCATGACAACTCTCTCCATAGGCTTATTTAAGGCCATGATCAAATAGGTCATGAGTAAGGAGACTTTTTAAATGTAATTTTATAAATGCAGTATACAGTCTTGATTAAGTCCTCAACTGGGTGAGAGACAGCTATAAAAAGACATTTTGGGGATAGTATGGTAAGTCTAAGGAGCCCTGGTAGTGCAGTGGTTAAGCTCTCTGCTGCTAACAGAAAGGTTTGCAGTTCAAACCCACCAGCCACTCTGTAGGAGAAAGATGTGGCAGTCTGCTTCCATAAAGATTACAGCCTTTGAAGCCCTGTGGTACAGTTCTACTCTGTCACATAAGGTCACTATGAGTTGGAATGGACTCAACAGCAACGAGTTTGGTTTTAGTATAATAAATTTGAATATGGGCATCATCTTAAATGAGATTATAAAACTAATTTTCTTAGGTGTGATCATGGGCATGTGGTTATGTAAAATACAATCTTACCCTTAGACCAGAACCTCCAGTGAGATTCAGGGTGATTGTTATCCACAAAATTAACCTTAATGGTAGAGTAACAACAGTGAGATTCCTTGCCACTAGTTGACTCTGTCCTGGGGTTAACCACTTGTTTAGATCAGATATAAGGGTTTAATTACGATTTTTTTTTTAATGAACCAAATCTAGCAGTGTCTTTGTAGTAGGAAGAGAAGAAACTCTTAAATCAGATCTTTGTCTGTTGGAATATTTCCTGTAAGGGGATGTACTTCTAAACTTAACACTCAATTTTGCAATTGTGTTTTAATCAGGTGTTCCGGTGCCTTCCCAATGATGAAGTACACAATTTAATTCAACTGCGAGACTTTATAACCAAACCCATATTAGCAAAAGAAGATCCCATTAGAGCTGAGGAAGAACTGAAAAAGATTCATGGGTTCTTGGTGCAATTCCCCTTTTACTTCTTGTCTGAAGAAAGCCTACTGCCTTCTGTTGGAACCAAAGAAGCCATGGTGCCTATGGAGGTTTGGACTTAAGAGAAATCTGGAGTTGTACTCTTTTGCAGACCAAGGACTTTCACTCTGAAGACCACACTGCATGCAGTGACTTTCTGGAGACCTCACAACCAAAGCCTGTCCTGGCACACGTCTCCAACCCATTAACCCACTGGGACAGTATCAAGGACTGACATGGAATGGCCTGGAAAGAATGCAGCTATACTGTAGGGACACTGAACCTGAGCAGAGCTTTATAATTCCTCCAGCCTCTACTTGTGAAAAAGGGACTGTGTTCTTGTTGGTAGGCATGTGTGACGACATCCCATGACGTACACCAAAATGCATTTCCTTTGCTAACGAGAATTTACCTGTTGCCAAAAGTTGTCTGAACCTCCTCGTTCTTCATGACCCTCATTTATGCAGCGAAGTCTCCTGGGTCTGCCCTGGTCTTGTACTCCCTGCAAGCACTGTTTGAGATATTGTTTACTGCC
Source organism: Elephas maximus indicus (assembly GCF_024166365.1). Lineage (NCBI taxonomy): Eukaryota > Metazoa > Chordata > Mammalia > Proboscidea > Elephantidae > Elephas > Elephas maximus. The sequence goes on from NC_064841.1 coordinate 28,890,054, forward strand.
AGAAGATGTTGTGATGCTCCTTCTAGGGTGCTTGAGATCCCTGTCTATCTGACCCTGGGATAGTAGTGCTTCCCCAAGAAGGACATGGTCGTTATTCCTTTTTAGTGACTAAAAGGACAGGACAGACTTCAGTCTACACAGCAGCCCATGCTAGGCACTTCCGATAACATTGAATTGTATGTATTTTGACACCAGGGGGCAACAGGAAGGAATTAAATTCACTTATTGAAGCAGAGATTTCACTTTGCCCCCCAAGCCACTGACAAGATGTGTCTTTGTGATAGGGCACACCTAATGAAATGGGGAAACGTGCAGTGTATTTGATCACACAGCAACCAGATAAAACTCAAAGATAGAGCACGCCTCCTTCAGAAACCTTCAAGGTGTCAGTGGGGATCTCATCCAGATGAGAAGATCCCTTATATGTGAAAAAAAAAAAAAGTAGGCCTGTAAAATTTCCTGTCATCTTTAGCTGGGCGATCAATTGAAATTTAAGTTTCTACATTTCAAAATCAAACTAATGAACTCAATTTGTCTTTCCAGAAAATCAGAGGCTGTGTAACTCGTACGAAGTTCATAAGTACGAGTCTAACCTTGTTTGACATCCAGCTCTTGAGCTACATTATCTCCTTTAAGGAAAATTAATTGATTGCAAACTATGTGCTGCTTTGCTTACATTATTTAAATACACATTAACATTCCACAAGGACTTCCAAAGAAGTTTCAGATGCTTATTAACTCACATTGCCCTGGTCTGTGAATTGTTCTGGAATTTTCCTTTTTGGGTGTTGAGTATCCTTTGATATAACAAAGCTCTAAAAAAAAAAAAAAAACTAAAAGTAGTCATCTTAGAAGAGCTAATATGGATTCCCAAAAGGCCTATGCCTGTAAAACGTGGGCTAACTGCAATGACTGCAAATTTCTATGGGCTACCTGGACAGAATCTCATCTGCGTGGTTCTTCTGAGAAGCAAGGACCCAAACCCCTGTTTTCATGGAGCTAATAGTTCAGTCAAAAGGTTAAACAGAAGGGCAAGGTCAGTGATATGGGTTAGTAGAAGAAAGAGACAGTATCACAACCAGGGGAGGGTTTCACAGCCAGATACCGTTTCACGAATGAGGCGGGACAATGTAACCCACAATGGAAATGAAGATACTTTTATGAATAAATAACTTATATGGCTGAAAATGGTAAAAACAACTTCATTCTATAGCAGCTGTAAATAAAACATTTGCTCTTTATAAAAGAAGTTTAGATTGGCATGGAAAGTATTGAGTGTATATGGAATGCCTACAGATTTCTCATATTTTATTTTGAAATATATTTTAAGGCATATAGCAGTCAACAAACTGACCTTTGATTTTGTGCAGGATGTTCACATACAATCCTGAAAACTAAAAGCCAGAAACAGCTTTTCCAGGCACTTATTCCAACCTCCTCCCCATTTTACAGATGAGAAAACTGAGGTATGAATTGATTGAAAAACTCGCTTAAATCCATCCGATTTATAGATGGTGGAACTGAGACTAGTGAAATTTCTGCAGTCCGTTATTGACTTCTCCTTTCACTTTATCACTGCTCAAAAATGAGAGACTGTAAATAGATTTCAGACAGCGTTTCTCTAAACTATTTTGAACCCTGTGATATTATATATTTTAGTGTTTATTGGTCTTTCTCAACCTACTAGAGCGCAAGGGGGCAAGGACTCCATGTATTTTGTTCATAGTGTACCCCCAAACCTGAAATAGTGCCTGGCACATAGTAGGTGCCTAATAAATGTTTGTGGAATGAGTCACTGAGGTGGAGGAGAGAGCTAGTGCAATGAAAAACATACTGAGTCTCAAGAAATCTTACTGCTGGTTTCTGTGACAAATTTTTTCTACTGCATCTTCTCAAAGCTAAGATGCTCATCTGCAAAGATGAGTGGCTACAAGATTTACTTGGAGGGATTTTATGGAAAATTCAGGGCACTAATTGCCTCTTTTGCAGTAGCAGTTTACATAGTATTCTGTAAAATTCACATGGACTGTGGACACAAGATGCACTGTCTGACCTACTTACCCATTCTTCTCTGACATCATTACTACCTAGTAGAAGTTAAAAAATTTTACCTGTAACATTGAGATGTCTGATATGAACTTTAAAATGCAAATAACTCAAAGCTTTGAAAAAGCTATTATGAAGCTGTTCAACATTTCAAGTGGACGATAATCTTTCGAAATGCCTATAAATACAAAAAACAAAAGCAAACCTGTTACCATTCAGTCAGTGTGACTCATACCGACCCTATAGGACAGAGTAGAACTGCCCCAGAGGGTTTCCAAGGCTATAATTTTTATGGAAGCAGACTGCCACATCTTTCTCCCACAGGGCAGTTGGTGGATTTGAAATGCCAATCTTTTGGTTAGCAGCCGAGCACTTATCCAATGTGCCACCAGGGCACCTTTGCCCATAAATTCTATACATGAAACCTTGATAATCTCTAATAATTTTTGTTTTTGAGAAGAAAAAAATTCTATTATTGCCATATTTTTATGCAAATGACACACACCTATGTTTGCTAACTGCACCTTCCCCCGTGAGATATTTTCATAAGTGCCACTATGCCAATTTTTTTTACATGTTGCTATAAAAAAATTAGCATAGCGTGCTTATGAAAATACCTTGCAGGGGGAGGAGGGTTGGCAAACAAGCATAGAAGGTGTGTGTTATTTGCGTGAAAATATGGTACTAGAAATGAAGGGTAGACTGTGACATATCAGTGGCACTTAGATTGGCCATGCTCAGTCACTGGAGGATGTACAGTGAGCCTGGTGAAGGTATTTGTTCTGTATCAAGTGTCCACCCTGTGACATATCCTTCAGTGGGATGTTCTTAGTTCTCAGAATCAATGCATCACAGAGAAGGGTGAAGAGCTGGTCATTATATAATTGTGTAGCATATTATGAAACAAAATATTGCCTTGATTTTAAAAGCACCTTTGGAAGAAATAACTAGTTTGTAGGTACTCAAAATATGGGCAGTTAATCGCTTCTGTAATATCTTGGGAAATTGTAATACATCATGAATTAACAGCCTCCCAGATGAAAACAGCAAGCCAAGAAGTCATTTTGAAGATGTAAGACCATAAGTAGATTAGAGTTTACATATATAGTAAACAACCTGCACCTCGTTCTGTTTCTCCTCAGCCCTTATTCCTCCAGCATCTGCCTACAACGAGAACACCATATTCTGTAACCATTATAGAGGACAAGAAGTTCCCCGGCAAAACCAAAATCAGACCCCTACAGTAAATCCTTAGTTTAACTCATATTTTTAAGTTACTGACAAAGTATTACTTTTCACCTTCTCCTAGCTGATGAGGCATTTGAGCACTTGCAGATGCTGGTCACCTTCTCCTCATCCCTCTCTACTCTCTCGTTTAAAATCAGTAAATGCGGAAGGATTCTAGGTATGCTTATGCAGTTTTACTTCCTTGGAAGATCCTCTGAGGCCAATTACTCCTGGCAGTATGGAGATTTTAAATGGGTTTTACCCAGGGCTGGGCCTTGAGAAATTCTTGAATCTAGAAATTCCCCGGAAAAGAAAATTCATCAGCCTCTATCAAAAAGTTGCGGGTGAATGGTCTGACTGAGACTAGAAGGACCCCGATGGTCATGGCCTCCAGACCTTTTGTTGGCCCAGGACAGGAACCATTCCCGAAGCCAACTCTTCACACATGGATTGGACTGGACGATGGGTTGGAGAGGGATCAGGTGGACACTTGAGACTATGTTGGCATCTCCTGCCTGGAGGGGAGATGAGAGGGTGGAGGGGGTTAGAAGCTGGTGAAGTGGACACGAAAAGAGAGAGTGGAGGGAGAGAGCGGGCTGTCTCACTGCGGGGGAGTAACTGGGAGTGTGTAGCAAGGTGTACATGGGTTTTTGTGTGAGAGACTGACTTGATTTGTAAACTTTCACTTAAAGCACAATAAAAATTATTTAAAAAAAAGTTGCAGGTGAACAATCAGTAGATTTGCATTATTTTTAAGGGGGACACATGTCATAGTGTGATTCCTAATACAGGAAACACTGGTGGCATAGTGGTTAAGAGCTACGGCTGCTAACCAAAAGGTTGGCAGTTTGAATCCACCAGGTGCTCCTTGGAAACTGTATGGGGCAGTTCCACTCTGTCCTATAGGGTGGCTATGAGTCTAAATTAACTCGACGGCAACAGGTTAATGGCAATGTAATTCACATGTGATCTAATACTTGAGTTTGGAAGGCTTTAACTTGAGGTTAAAAGGATTCATTGAAGGAACCAAAACTTTTACGGCTTAATTTTGTATAGATTGTCTTATTTAGCCTTTATATCATTTATGATTTATAACTTAAGAACAAAAAGTAGTCACAGGATAAGTGAAAATTTGTCACATTAGTCGTTTTAAACTTGCAAGTTTTAAAGTCAAGATTGGGATACCTGTCCAACCAAAATGCAGACTACTTCCTCTTTCTTATTTTCAAGCAGCTGTAATTCTTCACGTTATTCCAGATAAATGCACGTAAGCGAATGTCATTCTAGTTCTGCTTATTTGGTGCTAGGAAATATAACTTCATGCTCTCCTGTATTCCTCTTGGATTCCTTACAAAAAATGGTCTGGACCAAACGTACTGATACTCTCCTGAACCATTTTAAAGATTCATACAAAAGTATTGCATTTGGAGCACACACCTCTCTGGCACAAAAAACAAATACTCGGTAATGAACATCCATTCAGGATATCCAAATATTCTGGGGAGAATTCCAGCTCTTAGCCTCCCCTCCAGGGCAGGGGCTGGCAAACTAAGGCTGGGCCTCCTGTTTTTGTAAACAAAGTTTTATTGAAACACAGCCAGGCCCATTTGTTTACATGCTTTCAGGACCCTATGACCCACAAATCCTAAAATATTCACTATCTTTAAGCAAAAACTTGCCTATCCCTGCTCTAGAGATAGCAGAGAATACCCAGATAGAGATCTCAACCCAAAAGATTTTGGACAGTCTTAATCTACTTCGTAAACAGGGTTTTCAAGTCTCCCTATTCTAGAGGCTAAAAGAGAGCCCAGCACTCTACAGTGGATTTGTTCTAAGAACATAACCAAGTCCTTTCAGGAATGAGAATCACCTGGTTTGGGATTCTGGAAAGAGCTGTGGTCAGCTAAAGCAGACTTCTCCCCACTGAGTACTCATAAACAAGCATGGCTGGAAATGTTTCCAACTAAAGCGTTGAATGAATGAAGATGATAGACCTAAGTGTTGCACTCAGAATGAGAATCATGTCATCAGAAAACAGTTTCCCTGAGTTTTCCTTCTGTGAAGCATTGGAAGTGATATGTGTATCTACTTTTTCCTTTAATACCTGGTCCCTTAACTGAAATTTTTTTTTTGGGGGGGGGTAATGAAGGTATTCATTAATTAAACAATTAAAATTATGATATCCCCAGTGTCCCTCTATTCTCTCCCCCGGCCTTTTTTTAAATTTTGTTGTACTTTCTGTGGAAGTTTACAGTGCCAATTAGTTTCTCGTTCAAAATTTATACACAGATTATTTTGTGCCGTTGATTGCAACCCCACAATGTGTCAGCACTCTTCCCCTTTCCGCTTCGAGTTCCCCATGTGCATTTGTCCAGTTTTCCTGTTCCTTCCTGCTTTCTCATCTTGCCTTTGGTCAGGAGTTACCCATTTGGTCTCATGTACTCTAATGAACTAAGAAGCACATTCCTCATATGTGTTGCAGTTTGTTTTATAGGTCTGTCTAATCTTTGGCTGAATGGGCTTCAGAGTGGCTTCAATTCTGAGTTAGCAGGGTGTCTGGGTACCAGCAGTGTCCCTCTTTTAAAATAAGATTGCTGCTCCTGCTTGCTGAGGTTTTTAGAGCCAGTGTGCTCTATGTCTAAGATGTGGTTAGGTGCCGTTGAGTCAATTTTCAACTCATAGCAATCCCGTGTGACAGAGTAGAACTGCCCTATCTTTATGGAATCTTTATGGAAGCAAATCATCAGATCTTTCCTCCTCAGAGCCACTGGGGGGGTTCGAACTGCCAACCTTTTTGTTAGCAGCCAATTGCTGAACTGTTCTGCCACCAAGGCCCCTTGTGTCTGTGATAGAGACAGAAATTAGTTCCTCTGAAGCCCTACTCTGCACAAAAGTTGTGAGCCCGCGAAGGTCCGTTACAGGGCCACAGTGTTCCCTGCCCCTCCCCCCTTCTCCCTCAGCCCTCTCTCACCTATGAGGTGCGATGATGCAGTGAGAAGACAAATTGCTTTTAAAAGACCGGTGCGACATTCTATAGAGCACATAATGAGTAAGGCGCAGGTGCTGGGGGACGTGAATGAACGAGTCACACCAGGTTCCCCACCTTCATGGCACTTACATTTTAGTAGCTGCAGAGTACAAAGCTATTTCCTTTCTCAAAATAAGAAAATGCCTGAAATAAGAGGTCTTGGATGCCTATTTGAGAGTGAATTTTCTCAAGCTGGGAAGAAGGGCAAACTGGGGTACGATAAATGCTGTGTTCTGAGGGCACCAGAGTAGAAGCAGGAAACAACAGTACTACTGTTACCACCAGTAATTGTTGTTGTTGTTGGTAGCTGGCGCTGAGTCGATTCCAACTCATGGCAGCCCCATGTGTGCAGAAGAGAACTGCTCCATGGGGTTTCAAGGCTGGGACCTTTCAGAAGCAGATCTCCAGGCCTGTCTTCTGAGGCATCTTTGGGTGGGTTTGAACCGCCAACCTTTTGCAACACCCAGTAATATTTACTGACCAGTGGTTTTGTTGATCAGGGCTGCTTCTAAGCGTTCCTGTGTTTTAACCGATTCAATAGCTCTATAGCCAGTACTCTGCAGCTAGAGGATCAAACTCCAATGCTCTGGAGTGGCCATGGCCCTAAGACCTCCTTTCACCTCCTTTTCAAGCCCCTGAACCTTACATACAACTTCCTACTACATCAGGTATAGGTATGGCACTAGCCTGCAAATACCAGTGGGAAAAGCATGGACCTCAGCAGTAAGCAGAGCTCATCTAAAAACTCAGCTCTGCCACTTACCACCAGTGGGACCTCCCTGACCAGGTGAACCTCTCTGAGGTCTCCAAAGACATAGTAATAAGACCTCACTGGGTGTCAGTAAGACACTGAAGATGAAGTGAAATACCTAGGTGAAAGCACAATGCCTGGCACATAGTAGGTGTTCAACAGACAGATCTCTATCAAAGCAGCCTCACTGCAGCAACTGCCCTTCATTTATTCTCTGGAGCTGAGTCATGGCATCTTGAATGGAGAGGATACACACACTCCACGCCCACACCCAGAGTCTGAAATTACTCTTCACATTTCCAGAAGCAATAAAATGATAGTAATTTAAGGAGTCCCTGGGTTGCACAACCTGTTAAGCGTTCAACTACTAGCCAAAAGGTTGGCAGCTCAAACTCACCCAAAGTTTCCTCAGGGGCTGGCAATCTACTCCCAAAACTTTAGTCCTGAAAATCCTATGGAGCAGTTCTACTCTGCGCACATGGGGTTTCCATATGTCAGAATCGATTCAATGGCAACTAACAACAACAAACAACGACTTCCAGGTGAGGCTCTAAGCTGGAGGGAGGGCAGAGAAAGGTGTAACAGCAAAGAGGACACTAGATGTTTTTATCTAAATTCCTATTTTACCTCCATTGTTGGTTTACTATACCAGGAATGTAAGCTAAAAGTCATGAATTAATGCCCCACAGGCCAAAGAGAGATAGTGGATTTCTGAAATGCCTTTCCCTTTTTTTTGAGGGGGGAGGGGGTGTGGGGGGACTCTCTTACTCTAATCTGATGCAGAGGTTGTAAGTTCAAGGCTCACAGGCTGTATTTAGCCAACAAGTATGCTTATTTGGCCCACTTGGTATTGTTTAACATTGTAAATTAATTGCCAAATTTAAAAATTAGAAGATTTCACATAAAAGTTTGGTTTACTTACTTTTATGAAAAACTAGAATATGTGGGAACAATAGGCCATATAGCATCAATGCCTGTTGGGGATGAGCAGCTGTCCCCTTTAGAGGAGGCCTGTGCTCACCAAGTCACCACAGTCTCCACCATTCTCTGTTGTTAAACAAGAGCCATGCTTATAACTTGCTTTGACCAATAGAATGCGGCAGAAGTGACATTGTACAACTTTCAAATCCAGCCCCCAAGAGGCCTTATGGCTTCTATTTTTATTCTCTTAGAATGCTGCCATCATGTGAGGATGAGGCACCATGCAGAGACAGACGCCCAGGTGGTAGGCACACCAACTGCCAGGCATGGGAGTGGGGCCTGTCATGGATCACCCAGACCCAGTCAATTGCTAAAGAAACTAGCAGAAAACCCCTTAGTTAAGCAGAGCCCAAATTGTTGACCCACAGAATTCTGAGCAAATAAAATGGTCCCTGTCTGAAGCCGCTAAGTTTTGAGATGGTTTATGACACAGAAATAGGTAATTGATTTAGTCCGGCCTCTTCAGGGTGCTCTAACTGCTCTATAAACTACTACCATCTGTCTTCCAGCTCCACCACTCCAACTAAATTGATCATACATTTTTAATTAATGTACAATTTACAGACAGTGCCTATATCATAAATACGCAGCATGAAGAATTTTCACAAACTGAGTGTACACTTACGCAAGTGATACCAGAGACAGCAAGGTCGAAGCTGCAATGTCTACTATGACCTAGCCTGGGAAGTCACACAAAAGTCAAGGTTACTGCAATATCCTATTGGTTACATGGGACAGCCCTATCCAGTGTGGGAGAGGACTAAAGAGCATGGATACCAGGAGGCAGGGATATTTGGAATCATCTTGAAAGCTAGCTACCACACACATTGCCCACTATATTCCTTTTTTCGGAATCCTGTTTGCCCAGGTAGATATATGTTTTTGTTTTTCACCTGAGTTGCTTATTTGTGTGAAAACTCTGCTTCCCAGGAGATATACATTATATTTCCGTGCTTGCAAAAACACCAAAGCCTTTGGTGTTCATACTCATAGTGAGTTCTCTTATTAAGGGCTGGCTGTCAAATGATATTCATAAAAAAGGAAATCATGATAGATGTCTAGTACTTGACAAAGAAACCCATTGAATTCAGGAATCTGAATCTCGATTAAGCCATGGGTATTTTTTGTTCTTTTGAGGCGACTTCAACTTTTTTTTTTTTAACTTGTCTTTTCTATTGTTGTAAGTAGTGAGATTTATTCCACCTGATTTCATGTTTTTAAAAGTGTCTTTTCAAGTAACATACATATTAACGAGGTACTTGACCCTTTTTGTAGAAGTCCAGAAAGGTATAGAAGGGTGGTACTTTTATAGGCCAGAAAGACAGCCTCAGCAAAGGAAGAGTGCCTAAAAAAATGTTTTATTACAAACAAGAAATGGTCATTATAATATCTCTGAAAATGGTACCGCATGAAAAACTTTAATGATAAGTATTCTTTTTTGTTTCCGCTAGTCAGTGGCTCTTGAGTTCTTTTTCACCCATGAAAACATTGATGGACACCAAATAAAAGTTTAAAGAGCATGAGTAACAGCAATACAATGGGCACCCGAAAATTTCTTTTGCATTCAAACCAAAACCAAACACAGTACCATTGAGTCGATTCCGACTCATAGCGACCCTATAGGACAGAGTAGAACTGCCCCATAGAGTTTCCAAGAAGCGCCTGGCGGATTCGAACTGCAGACCCTTTGGTTAGCAGCCGTAGCACTTAACCACTAAGCCACCAGGGTTTCCTTCTTTTGCATTAGGAAAAATAAAAAGAGGGAATGTAAATTTATCCCTGCTATCTTTTATTTATTAAAACAAAATGCCACTTAGCACAAATGTAGTCATTACTATCCAAAGTAGGATATAGATGAGCTTTGAGAATTCGAGGGGAAAGGGTCGCCACTCGGCTGGGGTGTCTCTCCCATTATGTAGGCCAGAGAGATAAATCATGGACGGAACAATCCCATCTGAGTTTGTATAACCCCCTGATTGAGAGCCTCAGCCCAGAAACAGACCACTGAAACATAGTTTTCATCTTAGCTACTCATTCCTTTTATTTTTAGGTGCCCCCTGTCTTTTTTTTTCCTGTGTTTGAGATTCTCAAAGAGCTTTTTGTTCTTATGCTGAAACAAGCTCATGACAGATCCTAAAACCTCCCGTGGGACACCTTTCTATAGATAAACTGGGTACGTACTGCTCAACCTGTGTCCAGTTTGAGGCAGAGATCCATGCAAGGCACCACCAGCGTATGCCTTTCCCAGGTGGCACCATGGGCGAGTGTAAACCTCAAACAAAAATAAACAAATTTTTCACCTTACTTAATCTCTCCAGGGTTAAGATTCATAGTTACAAATGAAATTTTGGGGGAATCAAAGACAGATAATATAATTTGAACATCCATTGCAGGCCAAGCTTCTGATTTTACAGTTGAGGGAACTGATGCAAGAGTTGTGGTAAGGATACACGAATCAGTAAGTCAAAGTAGTCTTGCTGTTTAAAAGCACATATAAATATGAAGCATGGACCCAAGGCCAGAAAAGTTTTCAGGGTTGCTGCCCTCAGGCTAAGCAGTTCAAGACAGCATGTACCAGACCCAAGTGCCCTGAATTTTCTCTGGTAAAATACATCTCCTCTACTTGATAGCAAGGACTCAGGCCAGGATAAAGTTTAGACCTCAGCGGTGCATATGTATGTGTTTTCCCCACAGACCAGGCTGCTGTTTCACTCACCACATCAGGATCCTCATTGAGTCATGCATGCCGGGGGCACATCACAGACACCTACTAGGTCAGCCTACAGAAGCCCGGGGTAAGGCCAGCAAATAGTCCACCATTCTCCAAAGAGCTTCAAACATTTCAAAATACGATCTCAACATAGCTGCTCCTGGCAGATCAGAGCAGCTGTGGTTGTTTTGTTTTTTGTTTTGTTGCATTTTAGAAGCAAACAATGGAGCGATTAATTGAGTTGGAAATATCTGAGTATTAGAGACACAGGCCCAAAGCTCTTAGGTTTATTTGAGGGAGTGCACGCACGTGACCCAGCCGATGTAGCCTGTAAACTGGTAAGCATTTTCTCACTCATCCACGCTATCAGGCTACAAACAGCATTAACTGTTGCCCAGGTTAAAATGCTTTGTTGACCTTTCCTGACTTTCTGCATGCTATTTTCAAAAATCCAAATGATCTGTTTGATTTTCAAACCTTATCCTCAAAGTATTTGGGGAATTTTTTAAAGACATATACAATCATAACTCTGAAAGAAAAAAATAAATCTATTTGCTAAGTCAGTTTTTGGACAAAGGCAATACAGTGTAGTTAAGAGATTTATTGCACGGAATTGGCATTGTGTAAGCCAATTCCTTATAATTAATCTCTTCATATAGTTCTCCTACTGGTTCTATTGCTCTGGCTGAAAGCTGATTGATACATAGGCCAAGGCAATATTGTAGGAAGGGACATCAACGGTGTCTTCTAGATCCGCTTTTTGTACCATTGAGAACTGCTCATGCCCTATATTAAGGCCAGACTATTAGACTTCTACAAGAAGATCATCGTGAGTGATGGTGAGAAGGTCAATCCAACTTCTACTCCTTGGTTTCTGGAACGATGTATTCTAGCTTCTGAAAACATACAACTATATAACGGTCTTTGATCCACATCTATATAATGGTCTTTAATCCAAACTATATACCAGATCCTGGAGGACAGAGCCTGTGTCAGTCAAGGTCCAATTAAAAAAAGGAAGAAAGGAAGGGACGAGGGAGGAAGGATGCCTGGTTAAGTCGATTTTCTGTAAATGTCAAAAAATAAATGGTGCTTTGGACTATCTTTTATAGAAGAGAACAGGAAAGTTAACATAGTCTCGGACAAGAAAGTGAGTGTATTCTGCTGTCCTTCCCAAGTAAACAAAAACTGCTTTTCATCCTCTTACCTGTTGGGAATTATAAAAACTGCATTCACTAGATTAATAACTGCCCATCAAGTGCCAGAGTCTGTCTGATCTGGTCCAGGAAAGATGCCTTTGTGGTACAGCAGCTGTGATTGGGAATACTACTTAATGAAGTCTACAGAGTGTCATTGTTAACCCCTTAGTATTTGTTTTAGTTATAAAATGCATACAGTGAGGTGCATAGAGTGCAAAATATTAAAGTGTACTGCTTAATGAATATTTACATATTTATATACCCATAAAACCACCACCCAGATGAAGATACAGAACACTTCCAGCACCTAAGTAGGTTCCCCCTTCAGCACCGCTCCCCCCACATAACTATTATTCTGACTTCTATCATCATTGATCAGCTTTGCCTGTTCTTAAACGTCGTATAAATTGCTGGGTTTCATTTGCTTGATATAGTATCTGTGAGATTCATCCATGTTGTTGCATGAAGCAGTAGCTCATTATTATTTTTTACTGCTCTGTGGTATTCCATTGTATGAATATGTTATAACTTATTTATCCATTCCTCTGTTGATGGACATTTGGGTTGTTTCCAGCTTGGAGTTATTATTAATAAAACTGCTATGGCCATTCTTGCATTTAAACAGTTTATGGGAAATAAACAATGACAGGACAGTTGTTGGCACTTACAGCTTCCCTGCATGGGGCCGAGCCAGTTCCTGTGATACTGGAGAAAGCCCTCAGACAGAGAAGCAGACAAAGGGATATAGGTGCTGAAGGTAGGAAGTGTGTATGGGAACCATCCACCATGGCTTCGGGTAAACCCAGGATCAGATTAAGGGGATATCAGACGGGACATTAACAGCTTCTGCTACATTACTTCACAGGGATATTTTGAGGCTTAAATGTGGTGATGGGTGGCTGCTAACTGAAAGGTTGGGGGTTCAAACCCACCCAGTGGTGCCACAGAAGAAAGGCCTGGCAACCTGCTTTCATAAAGATTACCAGCAAGAAAACCCTATGGAGCTCAGTTCTACTCTGTAAAACGTGGAGTCACCATGAGTCACAATTGACTTGACATCAATGGGTCTGGTTTTTGGTATGTACAGCACATAGCATTGAGTGATCACTGAGTAAAAGATTATTATTATTACTAAACTTAATAACTTTAAACTTTTGAAGCATCAGACCTCAGGTGAATACTTATACCATACCTGCTACCCTATCCCATCCTCCTTCCCTGTTGCTGTATAAGCCTTAATACTCAGAGGGTAGTCTGCATATCAATAGCATCACTATCAACTAGGAATTGTGTTAGAAATGCAAGATTTGGGGTACCACTGTGATAGTTTCATGTGTCAACTAGGCTATCAGTCTCAGTAATCTGGCAGACACTGGGCTGGTTGCTGTTCCGTAATGTAATGCAACGTAACGTAATGTAATGTAAAGTAATGTAACTTAATGTTAGTGATCTGAGGCAATCAACCAATTAGTTGAAAGGGGAGTTTCCTGAGGGATATCCCTGGACCCTACACTCTTCTGGTCACCTTGACCTTCAGTTCCTGCAAAAGTCTCTGGACTGCCACCTAACATGCAGATTTTGGGTTTGCCAGCCATCCCCGCCCCCCAATCCTGTGAGCCACAAGTCTCCAGCCTGTCACATGACCTACAGATTTGGAACTTACCAGCTCTCACAATTGCATGAGCCATTTCCTTGAAGGAAAGCCATCTCTCCATATATGTATACACATATTCACATGTATACATATCACTGTTTTTGCTCCTCTAGAGATCTCTACTAAAACAACCACTGAATCAGAATCTGCATGTTGACAAGTCCCCTGGAGATCTGTACATATATTGCATTTTATAACCACTGGTTTGAGGCAGGGCTTTGAACTGGTTTGTTTCAGTTTGAACCACTGCGGAGAATTTGCATTGCGAACAAGTTCCCAGGAAGTTATACAGAAGAATCACCTGGGGATCTTTTAAAATGTAATTTCTGATTCAGTATATCTGAGGTAGAAATGCAAATTCTCAGCAGGGGTTCAAACAGAAGAACTAAACGGTTTCAAAGCCCTGGCTTGAGGCAAACCAAAATCAAACCAAACTCATTCCTGAAGAGTCAATTCCCACTCAAGCAACCCCAGAGGACAGAGTAGAACTGTCCCGCAGAGTTTCCAAGGAGCAGCTGGTAGATTCAAACTGCTGACCTTTCGGTTAGCAGCTAAGCTCTTAACCACCGTGTCACCAGGGCTCCAGCTTAAAGCAATGGGTCTCAAAATTGGCAGTACACTGGGATCACATGGAAAGCTTTAAAACTTAATATCTTGGTCCCACTCCAAGGGATTCTAGTTTAATTGGCCTGAGATGTAGCTATGAGATCTGGATTTTTTTAAATCTCCCCAAGTGATATTCATATGCAGCAATATTTGAGAACCGCTGGCTTAAAAAAGGGGGAGGGGTAGTCAAAATTCTCAAAACGCCCCCAATATCATAGCTTGTATTGTTGTTGGGCGCTGTTGAGTCAATCTTCAACTCATAGTAACCCCCATGTGACAGAGTCCAACCGCCCCATAGGGTTTTCTAGTCTGTGATCTTTACAGAAGCAGGTCACCAGGTCTCTCTCCCATGGAGCTGCTGGGTGGGTTTCAGTTAGCTGCCAGGAGCTTAATCATTGCACCATGAGGTCTCCTTAATTTCGTAGCTAGCCTGCCATTAAAGAAATAACGTTATTCCCAGAATGGGAAGAAACCACTACTTAGGTTTGTGCAAAATCTTTTCTATTCAGCTTGAAATTTTTTAAATATCCGGGGGTGAACTGGTGAATTTGCTCTTTTAAAAATAGAATCTGGGATTCAATTCTCACAATAGCTGAAAACACAGCTAGACTCTCATCCTATAACAGGGGTGGTCTAGCCACAAAGTGTAAGAGAAGCAGGTTGTTCTCACCAGCAAGACTAAGGTGATGGGAGAGGGGATAGCTGTCCTTTGGGGCCAGAAGAGATAGAAGACTAGGTCTTTCTGAGTAACCCCAAAACCAATTGCCCTCCGGTCAATTCCAACTAATAGCAATCTTATAGGACAGGGTAGAACTACCCCATAGGATTTCCAAGGCTATAATCTTTACGGGAGCAGATTGCCACATCTTTCTTCCACGGAGCTGCTGGTGAGTTTGGATTGCCAACCGTTCAGTTAGCAGCTGAGCGCTTACCCACTGAGCCACCAGGACTGCTCTCTCAGAAATAGGGAATTGCAATTGCTAAGGCCCTAGTTAGCACTCTTTCCTTAAAATGCAGTTGCCAGATTTAGCAAATAAAATACAGGACGGCTAGTTAAATTTTAACTTCTAATAACAGTGAATCCTTTTCTGGTAACAGTATTGTTGACACATAATTGAAGTACCATCCCGTGGGTTCACAGTATACAATCCAATGGTCTTAGTGTAGTCACAGAGCTGAGCAACCATCACCGCGGCGGCCACTGAACCCTTTTTGTCGCGGAATGCCTAGGAATCTCTCATGCAACACAGTTTAGAAAATGCCAGTTTTTATTTAAAAATCAATTTTGTTTAAAAAAAAGATAGAAGAAATATACTTTTCCAGAAGGAAAAAAAAGATTAGGATTAAAGATAAAATATTATTAGAAGTTATCTCACTTTATTTTTCTTCCTTCTGCTTTTCTGTATTTCCAAAGTTTTTATAGCAGTTTGAGAATCAAAACTGGAGGCTTTGTTATTCGGCATAATATTAATTATGTTAGATGTCAGAAATATTTTTCAGAACTACATGAGGTATTTAAAAACAAAGTATGGTATCATGATATTTGCAAATTACTTTTTAAAGGTCCAGTGAAAATATGTATTTCTAGAGACAATAAGTATGGCAGAATGTGAACAATTATTGCATCTAGGTGGAAAATATATTAACACTACTCTTTTTCAACTTTTCCATAGGTTTGAAAATGTTCATATTAAAAAGAGAGATAAGAAGTAAAAGGCTCCTTCTGGAATAATATGGCAATATAAAGCTATTATATAAAGTGTCTGCAAGTACATACCTGTGTACATAATGCAGAGAAAAACTGTCTGAAGATGTGCACAGAATAGTGGTTTCCACTGGAAATGAGACTGAGTTTAGGGGGCTGTCATAGGGAAGATTTTGGCTTTATTTATAATGTATCCAATTTTTCAAGAATGCAATCGTGTATGACATTTACAAGAAATGTTTTCACTGGTGCCCTGGGTGGTGTTCAAGATAAATGGCATCAGAACCAGGAGAGTCTATACCCTAACCCCACTGAGTAATGCCCCAGGTCTAGGACCTGTGTTCCCACATGGAAGAGAAGATGATGTTGTCTGATCCAACTGGAAGATTACCTAATCCTGCTCTTAGCTAAAAAGAATAAAATTCTGCCTCCTGTCAGAATCCTGGAGCATGCAGCCACACAAGTACCCCTTAGGAGCCCTGAAGGCAGAGCAGAGGCCCTTTTCTGAGCAGAAAGAACAAGTGGGATGACTGCTTTCATGGCTGCTTGGTAGTAAACGCTTCCATGTGTGGGAGAATTCCTCCGGAGACTTCTCTTAGTCAGACACAGAAGGACAAACATTATAGGAGCCCGATTATATAAAATATCTACAATAGGCAAATACACAAAGACCGAAGTTTATTAGTGATTACTAGGGTGGGAGGAATGGGTACATATTGCTTAAGGGTACTGAGTTTCCCTTTTGCGGTGAAGAAAAACTGTTGGAAATGGAGAGGTGATGGTGGCTGCACAATGTGGTAAACATCATTAATGTCCCTTAATTGTGCACTTAAAAATGGGAAATGTGTTGTTATATGTATTTTACCCAATATTTTTTTTTTTAATTCAGTGGTTTTAAACAGTGATCACTTATTCGTGCCTGCATATCTGTGGGATGGCCAGGGGGTCAGCTGATCCAGGCTGAGTGTGAGTCCAGGTCAGCCCATACGCCTCTCCTCCTCCTCCTTGTACCACTGGGCTGACTGGAGCATGTTCCTCTCATGACAATGACAGAAGCACAAAAGGGAAACTGAAAACACAAAACGCCTTTTAAAGACTAAGCCTGGAACTGACGCATGGTCAGTCCGCCACTGCCCCATTGGCCAGAGCAAGCCCCATGATCAACTCCCTCTAGTGAGAGCAACTGCAAAGTCGCAAGGTAAAAAAAAAAAAAAAAAAAAATTTTTTTTTTTTTCAGGTAAAGGAGGGGTGAAATGTTACAGCCCATAAGACAATATGCCAAAACATCTAGAGGACTGCTATTCCTGGTTCTTATAGTCTATACCAAGGAGCCCTGGTGGCACAACGGTTAAGCACTCAGCTGCTAACCAAAAGGTCAGCAGTTTGAAGGAGAAAAGACCTGGGATCTGCTCCTGTAAAAATTACAGCCTGAGAAATCCTCTGGGGCAATTCTACTCTGTCATATAGGGTCACTATGAGTCGGAATCACCTCCATGGCACACGAGAACAGCATAGCCTGTATTGCCAAGTCGGTGGTGCTCTGAACCCATCTGTACCTCTTTCTTTGCCTGATTGAGCCGTATTCTTCTGGAGACAAGCAAGAGCGTCCAGTGATTTCTTCAGTTCTGGCTTTCTTCAAGAGAAAGATTTCCGAACTAACTGTGACTTCAACCTTCTTAAACTTACTGCTTGGGTGAGCCCCAAATTAAATAAGAGCCTTCAACCCTTCTCAGGGAAAAAAAAACCTCTGCTTTAATTACACTCGAATATGCTGTTTTGTCATTTTAGAGATTATATGGTTTTATTGCATCTTTGACATATTTTCCTACAACAGAATATGTATTTTATTCCTCTGTTTTCCTGGGAACTTCATATGGTTATGACCATGTTTTCCTAACTAAAACTCAGGGTGCACAAGCTGACAAGTAGGAGGACAGCAGAAAAGACTATTTGAAGCTGGCAATTAATGAATTTGACTTATTGCCTATTACTGAGAATTTGTATTCTTCGTACAGTTCCTCACAGGGTATCAAATTTTGATTGCATCCAGGGAACTCAAACTGTCTTCCATAAATAGGGAGAACTCTGTAGAGTTGTAGGCAACATTTTTATATGCAAAATGAGTTACTAACTTATCGCGCTAATTGTTCCGGTGTTTATCCCCCTCAGTCCCAAACCCTCTCTTTGGATTTGCACTAAATCTTTTTACCAGAGCATTCTGTGTAAAAAGCATTCTGTTGCATTCTGGTTGATAAGCAATATTTTTTTTTATGAGGTTCCACTTCCACAAACATTGCATCACCTCACAAGGAAATTTATACCTCTGTTTGCCAGGATCTCAAGCCAGGAACATCAAATTAAAAAATAATGTTCTCAGACATAAACAGAGGTCAATGTCACTGTTTCAGGGTATCGCAGGCACAATCCAGTCCTGCAAAAATAACATCAGCACTCACTGCGCCAGGCCCTGTGCTAAGCACCGTATGTGCATCTTCTTAGTGAATCCTCACAACAGCCCTTTGAGGTAGGTGCCACTGCCCAGAATACTGACGGGAAAATTCACCTGACAAGGCCTTATAGATATTGGCAAAGTCTGGATTTGAAGGCAGGTGCATGTAACCCCACGGTTTTTTTTTCTACCTTTGAAAGGGCCCCTTGACCTCACAAGGAGGAAAGATTACAATGGGGCTGCACTTCTCACCTCTGAGGTGTTACCAGAGTTGAATCTGCCACAGGCAGTCAATCCTCATTATTTGCCGATACTGTATTTGCGAATTTGCCTGTTGTTGTGTTGTTAGGTGCAGTGGAGTTGGTTCTGACTCGTAGCGACCCTGTGTAAAACAGAACAAAACACTGCCTGGTCCTGCGCCATACTCACAATCATTGCTATGTTTGAGCCCATTGTTGTAGCCACTGTGCCAATCCATCTCCTTGAGGGTCTTCCTCTTTTTTGCTGATGCTCCACCTTACCAAGCATAATGTCATCTTGTGTCATCTGCATATCACAGGTTGTTAATGAGTCTTCCTCCACTCCTTATGCCCTGTTCTTCTACATATAGTCTGGCTTCTCAGATTATTTGTTCAACATACAGATTGAATAAATATGGTAAAAGAATACAACACTGACGCACATCTTTCCTGATTTTAAACCACACGGTATCTCCTCGTTCTGTTCAAATGGCTGCTTCTTAGCCTATATACAGGCTTCTCATGAGCACAATCAAGTGTTCTGGATTTCCCATTCTTTGCAAAGTTATCTATCATTTGTTATGATCCACACAGTCAAGTGCCTTGGCATAGTCAATAAAACAGGTAAACATCTTTCTGATATTCTCTGCTCTCAGCCAACATCCATCTGACATCAGCTATGATAGCCCTCATTTCATGTCCTCTCCTGAATCTGGCTTGAATTTTTGGCAAAGATACCTTACTTAATATATATTGCTGATGCATTAATTGAACTCACAACCAACAGCACCACGACTCATGCCTGAACAAAGTTTGTCCAACACATGTATTCTCTCTGTAAGGTACATCACAGCCTTCTTGCACTTAGGAACACTAGACAGCACTTCAGCCCTAGGCTCAGGGGCCATTTTAAACAGCAAAATCACCAACAAAAAGCATAAACAAAAATGCAAAAAATGTGGCATTAGTTTACAGTATATGAGGTAAAACAAGAAGGCAGTGTTACCTTGTTGACCTCAGCTGGGACCACGCATGTTGGGCTGCTGGCAACTCTCAAGATTTTTGCCACTGTGTACACATCCATGTATGACCACAAGAGCACCATAAGTATTGATTGATTTTGTGTTACGAAGAAATTTTAGTGAGTAAGGAAATATGTCACTTTGAGGACTAAGGTGCACCTGACCCAAGCCATGGTATTTTCAATCTCCTCAAATGCATGCGACAGCTGGACAATGAATAAGGAAGACCAAAGAAGAATTGATGCCTTTGAATTATGGCCTTGGCAAAGAATGTTGAATATACCATGGACTGTCAGAAGAAGGAACAAATCTGTCCTGGAGGACATCATACTTGGTAAAGTAGAGGGTCAGCAAAAAAGAGGAAGACCCTCAAGGGGATGGGTTGACACAGTGGCTGCAACAATTGACTCAAACAGCAATAATTGTGAGGATGGCACAGGACTGTGCCGTGTTTCTCTGAGTCAGAACTGACACGTTGGCATCTAACAACAACAAATTGTCTTTCAACAGAAATACACACAAAGCAAGGTTGTTTATTGATCAATTGACAAAAATGTGACCAGAGGCTCCAGGAGCCTAACCTGTATTTCTCCTAGTAAACAGTATTCACTAATTCAATATTCACTATGACTTTGTAAAACACTCCGCTGCTAACCAAAAGGTTGACAGTTGGAACCCACGAGCGGCTCCACAGAAAAAAGACCTGGTGAACTACTCCCTTAAAGATTACAGGCTAGAAAACCCTGTGGGGCAGTTCTGCTCTGTCACATGGGTTGGTATGAGATGAAAATGGACTTGACGGCACCTAACAACAACATCAAGAATAAGAATAATTTACTGTATGGTACTGACCCAACCAGAAGAAATTCCGGAGAAGTCAGAACAACTTGATCAAGGCAAAACCATAGAACCTTCCTATACACATCCAAACACCTTGAGAGACTGAGGTACGGGGGCTGAGGGCTGGGGAAAGTGGTCTTGGGGAACATCTAGATCAATTGGCATAACATAGTTCATAAAGAAAGTGTTCTATATCCAACCTCGGTGGGTAGTGACCGGGATCTTAAAAGCTTGTCAGTGGCCATCTAAAATACATCTATTGGTCCCATCATGTTTGGAGCAAAGGAAACTGAAGAAAACCAAAGACACAAGGAAAATATAAGTCCAAAGGACTAGTGGACCACATGAACCACAGCCTGCACCAGCCTGAGCCCAGTACTAGATGGAACCCAGGTAGCACACCACTGGCTGCTCTAAGAGAGATCACGACAGAGGGTCCCAGACAGAACTGGAGAAAAATGTAGAACAAAATGCAAATTCACACAAAAAAGACTAGACTTACTGGTCTGACAGAGACTGGAGGAACCCCCAAGACTATGTCCCCCAGAAACCCTGCTAACTCAGAACTGAAGTCCACTCTCGAAGTCCACCTTTCAGCCAAAGATTAGACAGGCCTATAAAACAAACAAAAACGTGTTACTTAGTTCAATGAATTATAAAAGACCAAACGGGCAACACCTGCCCAAAAGGGAAGATGAGAAGGCAGGAAGGGACAGGAAAACTGGCCAAATGATCACAGAGACCCCAGGGTGTAAAGGCAAAGAGGAGAGTGCTGACACATTGCGGGGATTGCAACGAATGTCACAAAATAATTTGCGTATTAATTTTTGAATGAGAAACTAATCTGTGCTGAAAACTTTCACCTAAAACACAACCAAAAAGAAAAAGAAATTCCTAAGAACTGTCTTTGAATCCTGCTAAGCCGTCAAAGGGAACCCTGGTGGCATAGTGGTTAAGAGCTAAGTCTGCTAACCAAAAAGTCAGCAGTTTGAATCCACCAGCTGCTCCTTGGAAACTCTATGGGGACAGTTCTACTCTGTCATATAGGGTTGCTATGAGTTGGAATTGACTCAACGGCAATGGATTTGGTTTTTGGTTTGGTTTAAGCCATCAAAAATGAGCCCTGGGGACTCAATGGTTAAGAGTTCATCTGCTAACCAAAAGGTGAGTGGTTAGCCACTCCACGCGAGAAAAGACCTGGTGATCTGCTTCTATAAAGATTACCAAAAAACCAAACCCAATGCAGAGTCGATTCCGACTCATGGCGACCCTATAGGACAGAGTAGAACTGTCCCATAGGGTTTCCAAAGAGTGGCTGGTGGATTCAAACTGCCAACCTTTTGGATAGTAGCTGAACACTTAACCACTATGACACCTGGGAAATGCTATAGGGCAATTCTACTCTCTCCTGTAGGGTCATCATGAGTCAGAATTCAATTCCACTAACTTTGCCTGGAGTAGCTACCAAAATATCTTTATCAGCTCTTCTATCTTCCATATTCATTATTTGTGGGTACTGCCCTGCTGGCGTAGTGATTAAAGAGCCCTGCTGCTACCCAAAATGTCGGCAGTTCGAATGCACCAGCCACTCATTGGAAACCCTCCGGGGCGGTTCGACTCTGTCCCGTAAGGTCAATATGAGTCAGAACCAACTTGATGGCAACAGGGTTTGTTTTTTTTTTTAATCATCCCTGGTGGTGCAAACATTTAATGCACTCAGCTGCCAACCAAAAGGTTGAGGTTCAAGTCCATCCATCCACAGGCACCTCAAAAGAAAGACCTAGTCATCTACTTCTGAAGAAGCAGCTATTGAAAATCCTATGGAGCACGGTTCTACCCTGATGCACATGGGGTAGCCATGAATTGGCATCAACTAGCTTTGCTTTGCAGCTCTTCCACTTCACTTCATAATCCATTCCTACCTTGCCCAGCAGGAGGCTTACAAGCCACAGGAGTTTACTGCAAAGATCTGCCCCCCGAAGTCCAGGCTTTCGAGAAGCCCCTTTGCACATAATCTATAGTTTCAAACAGACTTGAAAACAGTGTGTATAAATATAGCCCAAGTTATAAACTATTCCCAACAGGATTCTCTCTCTTACAAAGCTTTCTTAAATGTGTAGTTCAGCTCTCCCTACCTACTTACCACAAATTCAGCCCCCACAAGCCCCAGCAATACCCTTTCTTTTTGGAAGCAGGCGCTTCAAGAAAGTGGTTAGGTTTGGGCGTGAGCAAAGAGAATTATAACATCACAGTTAAAAACCTGAGTTTTCAAATCACAGACCCTGGGATTCAAAATCCAACTTGTTTACTCACTGACATGGGCAAATTGCTTAATCTGAATAAAAATATTTCCTAATCCATAAAGTGGAGCAATTGATAAACTAAGTCGTGTAATGACTATAGAGGGTTTAGGAGAGCACTTGGCCTGTAGAGAACTCCCGCTGTCTTTGTCATTATTGCTTATGCTGTTAACAGAGGGAAGCTTAGCAGACGCAGAATACCCTGCCACATAGGTCATCCCTAGTATACCCAGCAGGGCAAACACTCTCACATAGAGAAGAACCAGTTTCTTTGAACTTACTTTCTCCCCTGAGCACAGGATACCTTTCCTTCTACATTACACTTCTCCGCTTTCTCTTTAACCCCCTCACACTGGAACTGTTGCACAACCATATGCAAAAAAAAATTAACTTCAACTCTTATCTTGTACTGCATACAAAAAATTAACTTAAAATAGAACATAGGCCTAAATATTAAGCCTAAAAATATAAAACTTTGAGAAGAAAGCATAGGAGAAAATATCTGTGTCTTTGGGGTATGCAAAGATTTCTTAGAATACAAAAAGCCCAGAAGATACGGAAAACAATCAGTAAATCGGGTTTTATCAAAATTAAAAACTTCTGGTCTTCAGGAAAAAAATTGTTCAAAAAATGAAAAGACAAGCCATAGACAAAGAGAAGATATTTGGAAAACACGTTATCTAAATAAAGTACTAGTATCCAGTATATATAAATAGTTCTTAGAACTCAATAACAAAAAGACAACCAACCCAATTAAAAAAAAAAAAGATTGAAAAAGACACTTCACCAAAGAAAACATATAGATGGCAAATAACCATATGAAAATATGCTCATCTTTAGTCACTAGGGAAATGCAAATTAAAAATGTAATGAGATGCTACTTCATACATACAGTAGCTAAAATAAAAAGACAGGCAACACCAAGTGCTGACAAGGATGCAGAGCAACTACAGCTATGTTACTGGCGGCATTGTAAGTGGTTAAACCATTGTGGAAAATAATCCGGCAAATCTTACAAAAAAATAAAGCATAAATTTACTCTATATCTCAGCAGTTGCACTCCTAGATATCTACCCAAGAGAAATGAAAGCATACAGCTGCACAAAGACGTTAATGAAAATATTTATAACAGCATTGTTCGTAATAGCCAAACACTGGAAACTGAAATGTCCTCTAACTAGTGAATGACTAAATAAATGTGATGCAATGGAATGCCACTCAGCAATAAAAGGAAATGAAACACTGATACATGCTACAGCGTGGGTAAAAAAAAAGAAAAAACCTCAAAAATATAATGCTAAGTGAAATAAGCCAGACATAAAAGACCACATATTGTATGATTCCATTTATATGAAATGTCCAGAAAATGCAAACCCACAGAGACAGAAAGTAGATAAGTGGTTGCCTGAGGCTGGGAGTGGGAATGGTGATTAACTGTAAAATGGGCAGGAGGAATGTTATTAGGGTGATAAAATGTTCTAAAACTGGATGATAATGATGATTGCACAACCAGTAAATGTACTAAAAAATCATTGAACTCTATCTACCCTTAAAATGGGGGAACTTTACAGTGTATAAAATATACCTTACTGTTCTTGTTGTTAGGTGCTGTCAAGTCGGTTCTGACTCACAGCAACCCTATGTATAACAGAACAAAACATTGCCCACTCCTGCACCATCCTCACAATTATTGCCGTGTTTGAGCCCACTGCTGCAGCCACTGTGTCAGACCATCTTGTTAAGGGTCTTTGTCTTTTTCGCTGACCCTCTACTTCACCAAGCATGATGTCCTTCTCCAGAACACTTAATTGTGCTCACGTGGAGCCTTTACATAGACCAAGAGGTGGTCCTTGGCAGAACAAGGGGATACTGTGTAGTTTAAAATCAGAAAAGGTGTGCATCAGGGTTCTATCCTTTCACCATACTTATTCAATCTGTAGGCTGAACAAATAATTCAAGAAGCTGGACTATATGAAGAAGAACGCGGCATTAGGATTGGAGGAAGACTCATTACAACCTTGTTTACTGAAAGTGAAGAGGACTTGAAGCACTTACTGATGAAGATCAAAGACCACAGCCTTCGGTATGGATTACACTTCAATATAAAGAAAGCAAAAATCTTCACAACTGGACCAATAAGCAACATCATAAATGGAGAAAATATTGAAGTTATCAAAGATTTAATTTTAGTCAGATCTACAATCAACATCCATGGAAGCAGAAGTCAAGGAATCAAACAACACATTGTATTGGGCAAATCTGCTGCAAAAGTCCTCTTTAAAGCATTCAAAAGCAAAGATATCACTTTGTGGATTAAGGTGTGCCTGACCCAAGCCATGGTATTTTCAATAGTCTCAGATGCATGTGAAAGCTGGACAATGAATAAGAAGGATCGAAGAAGAATCGATGCATTTGAATTATGGTGTTGGTGAAAAATATTGAATATACCATACCTCAATAAAGCTGTTTAAAAGAATCGATTCATGGGTAATGTTTTTGGTCTCATGAAACTAGCCAAATTTTCTGCACAATAAAATGAAGATATAAGATCTACCTCACAAACTGTGAATATCCAATGAGCTATTAATCTGAAAGTGCTTTTGATAACTGAAAAATTGTTAATAAATGAAGGATTCCTTTAACTCAGTGGTGAACTGAAATTATTTCATTCTTTCCTCTAGGTGGTAGTAGAATCTAAAAATCCGTAGTCCCTGGTAAACGCTGTGGCTTGGAACAAAATTACCTTTCTCATAGGTTACATTCCTAAAGGAAGTTTGTAGTCCATTTGTCATGTAGTCCGGAGCCTTCTCCTAAATAACGTAAAGCTAACAAACATCTGACTTCAGTGCTGACCCTCTAGCCACACTTGCCAAAAAAATTGAATTGTCAGTTGCACAGACAAGATGCTTATTCCATGTTGTATGGTTTCCTCGTCCTGTGGAATTATTCCTGTAACTGAACCACGTTAATCCTCCATTTCTTACCACTTTCATAGAAACTTTAGTTTCTATCGCAATTACATACTTTTCTTTGGTTTCATTTTTAACACTCTCACTGCTTTAGTATTAAATTAGGGGTCTGGGGGTCACTAACATTCATAACATATCTCAAAAATAAACCCAAATGAAAGGACAAATATTGTATGATCGTACTTATGTGAAATAGGCAACTGTATAGAGACCAGGGCTTATTAGTGGTTACCATGGGTGGGAGAGAAGGCGACTGGGGAGCCATTGCTCAGGAGGGCACTCAGTTTCCGTTAAGAGTGGAGGAATAATTTGGAAAAGGAGAGCAGTAATGTTGTACAACATAATGAACATAAGCAATGTCACTGAATTGTGCATGTAAAAAAATGTCACATTGACAAATGTTAAAATATACTTTTACTATAATCTTTTTTAATCCTTTATTTAGATTGCAAATAAATGAATAAGCAAACAAACCCAAGCAGAGCCAACATGGATCGATGAAGAAATGCAACCGAAGGGCCCCTGTCTGCTCATCCCATCTGTTGGTGGTAGGAGCAGCTGCTGTGTTGTTGTTACTTTGCTGTGTCTTACATAGATTTATTTATAAGAAGGTTTGTGTATGCAAAATTTAAGAAGAGCTTCTGTGTTGTGTTCTGGACTTCAATATGAGCCCAGCCCTATTCCCCTTTAAAAAAAAAAAAAAAGGTGAGTATGTAGCTTATATCTCACATGTCTGTCAGTTTGTCGTACTATGGGGGCTTGTGTGTTGCTGTGATGCTGGAAGCTATGCCACCAGTATTCAGATACCAGCAGGGTCACCCATGGAGGACAGGTTTCAGCTGAGCTTCCAGACTAAGACAGACTAGGAAGAAGGACCCAGAAGTCTACTTCTGAAAAGTATTAGCCAGTGAAAACCTTATGAATAGCAGAGGAACATTGTCTGATATAGTGCTGTAAGATGAACCCCTCAGGTTGGAAGGCACTCAAAAGATGACTGAGGAAGAGCTTCCCCCTCAAAGTAGACTTGACCTTAATGATGTGGATGGAGTAAAGCTTCCGGAACCTTCATTCACTGATGTGGCACGACTCAAAATGAGAAGAAACAGCTGCAAACATCCATTAATAATTGGAACCTGGAAGGTACAAAGTATGAGTCTAGGAAAATTGGAAATCGTCAAAAATGAAATGGAATGCATAAACATTGATATCCTAGGCATTAGTGAGCTGAAATGGACTGGTATTGGCCATTTTGAATCAGACAATTACATAGTCTACTATGCTGGGAATGACAACTCGAAGAGGAATGGTGTTGCATTCATCGTCAAAAAGAACGTTTCAAGATCTATCCTGAAGTACAATGCTGTCAGTGATAGGATAATATCCATATGCCTACAAGGAAGACTAGTTAATACGACTATTATTGAGATTTACGCACCAACCACTAGGGCCAAAGATGAAGAAATAGAAGATTTTTACCAGCTGCTACAGTCTGAAATTGATCGAACATGCAATCAAGATGCATTGATAATTACTGGCAATTGGGTTGCGAAAGTTGGAAACAAAGAAGAAGGATCAGTAGTTGGAAAATATGGCCTTGGTGATAGAAACAATGCTGGAGATCGAATGATAGAATTTTGCAAGACCAACAACTTCTTAATCACAAATACCTTCTTTCACCAACATAAACGGCGACTATACACATGGACCTCGCCAGATGGAACACACAGAAATCAAATTGACATCTGTGGAAAGAGACGATGGAAAAGCTCAATATCATGGGTCAGAACAAGGCCAGGGGCTGACTGTGGAACAGACCATCAATTGCTCATATGCAAGTTCAAGCTGAAACTGAAGAAAATCAGAGCAAGTCCATGACAGCCAAAATATGACCTTGAGTATATCCCACCTGAATTTAGAGACCATCTGAAGAATAAATTTGATGCATTGAACACTAGTGACAAAAGACCAGACGAGTTGTGGAATGACATCAAGGACATCATCCATGAAGAAAGCAAGAAGTCACTGAAAAGACAGGAAAGAAAGAAAAGACCGAGATGGATGTCAGAGGAGACTCTGAAACTTGCTTTTGAGCATCGAGCAGCTAAAGCAAAAGGAAGAATTGATGAAGTAAAAGAACTGAACAGAAGATTTCAAAGGACAGTTCGAGAAGACGAAGTAAAGTATTATAATGACATGTGCAAAGAGCTAGAGATGGAAAACCAAAAGGGAAGAACACACTTGGCATTTCTCAAGCTGAAGGAACTTAAGAAAAAATTGAAGCCTCAAGTTGCAATAGTGAAGGATTCCATGTGGAAAATATTAAATGATGCAGGAAGCATCAAAAGAAGATGCAAGGAATACACAGAGTCATTACACCAAAAAGAATTAGTCAATATTCAACCATTTCAAGAGGTGGCATATGATCAGGAACCGATGGTACTGAAGGAAGACGTCCAAGCTGCTCTGAAGGCATTGGTGAAAAACAAGGCTCCAGGAATTGATGGAATATCAATTGAGATGTTTCAACAAACAGATGCAGCGCTGGAAGTGCTCACTGGTTTATGCCAAGAAATATGGAAGACAGCTTCCTGGCCAACTCACTGGAAGAGATCCATATTTGTGCCTATTCCCACGAAAGGTGATCCAACTGAACGTGGAAATTATAGAACAATATCATTAATATCACACGCAAGCAAAATTTTCCTGACGATCATTCAAAAGCGACTGCAGGTAACTGCCAGAAATTCAGGTCGGTTTCAGAAAAGGACGTGGAACCAGGGATATCATTGCTGATGTCAGATGGATCCTGGCTGAAAGCAGAGAATACCAGAAGGATGTTTACCTCTGTTTTATTGCCTATGCAAAGGCATTCAACTGTGTGGATCATAACCAACTATGGATAACGCTGCGAAGAATGGGAATTCCAGAACACTTAATTGTGCTCATGAGGAACCTTTACATAGATCAAGAGGCAGTTGTTTGGACAGAACAGGGGGATACTGACTGTTTTAAAGTCAGGAAAGGTGTGCGTCAGGGTTGTATTCTTTCACCATACCTATTTAATCTGTATGCTGAACAAATAATACGAGAAGCTGGACTATATGAAGAAGAATGGGGCATCAGGATTGGAGGAAGACTCATTAACAACCTGTGTTATGCAGATGACACAACCTTGCTTGCTGAAAGTGACGAGGACTTGAAGCACTTGCTAATAAAGATAAAAGACCACAGCCTTCAGTATGGATTACACCTCAACATAAAGAAAACAAAAATCCTCACAACTCGACCAATGAGCAACATCATGATAAACGGAGAAAAGATTGAAGTTGTCAAGGATTTCATTTTATTTGGATCCACAATCAACAGCCATGGAAGCAGCAGTCAAGAAATCAAAAGATGCATTGCATTGGGTAAATCTGCTGCAAAGGACCTCTTCAAAGTGTTGAAGAGCAAAGACGTCACCGTGAAGACTAAGGTGCACCTGACCCAAGCCATGGTATTTTCAGTCGCATCATATGCATGTGAAAGCTGGACAATGAATAAGGAAGACCGAAGAAGAGTTGACGCCTTTCAATTGTGGTGTTGGCAAAAAATATTGAATATACCACGGACTGCCAAAAGAACGAACAAATCTGTCTTGGAAGAAGTGCGGCCAGAATGCTCCTTAGAAGCAAGGGTGGCGAGACTGTGTCTTACATACTTTGGACATGTTGATCAGTCCCTGGAGAAGGACATCATGCTTGGCAGAGTACAGGGTCAGCGGAAAAGAGGAAGACCCTCAACGAGGTGGATTGACACAGTGGCTGCAACAATGAGCTCAAGCATAACAACGATTGTAAGGATGGCGCAGGACCGGGCAGTGTTTCTTTCTGTGTGCATACGGTCACTACGAGTTGAACCGACTCAACAGCACCTAACAACAACAACAACATGTAGCTTAGCTTTTTGCTCTTCATCTGACGGTTGCTAAAAGCACTGGATCAAGTGGGAGAGCCCAGAGCACAAGGCATATGGGACCCTCTGTGCAGTGAGGACAGGCAGTGCCATAATCGGAGCCCCTGAGCTTCTTCAGTTCCAATGGGTGGCAGGACCAGTCCTTTAAGGGGCTATTGAAAGCCGGAGCTTGGGCCACAGGCTGTGTTTTGCAAAAGGAAGAAGACAGAAGCAGCTCTAGAATGCTCACGTGGGAGTGGTACAGACGGATAGTCCAACAGTGAGATTTCCTCACTGATGGAAATATTTTCACACAAGGGAAGGGTTTGAAAAACAGCACCTGCCTCCTGAAGCCCTCCCTTCTGTGGAAACAAGTCAGCTTTTAAAATACAATACCATAAAAGCCTTAAAAAGTGGTATTTAACAACATGAGAATAGCCTACCAGAAAGAAATTAATGCAAAATCAATTCAGGCCCACAATTGACATCTGCTGTGTTACCCAGAATGGCTCTCTTCTATAACTGGAAATCTATGGGCCTAATTCTGGGATGGCTAGAAGGAGGTTTATGCCTTCTGGGGTGTAGCTGTGCAATCTATCATCAGGGAGAAAATGTGTAACCCTTCAAGACCAGCAGAAGCTGGGGCTCTATTAGAAAACGCACGCTTAAAATTAACACGGAGTCCCTGGGTGGCACAAGCAGTTATGTGCTCGACTGCTAACCGAAACGTTGGTGGTTCAAACCCACCCAGAGGTGTCTCAGAAGAAAGGTCTGGTGATTTGTTTCCTAAAGATCACAGCCATGAGAACCCCATGGAGCCCAGATCTGCTCTGCACACTTTGGGTGGCCATGAGTCAAAATCGGCACAATGGCAGCTGGTTACTGGTTAAGAGTGATGCTCAACAACAGGTCTAGGTCTTTAAGGCCTGCCAAACCTGAAGTCTCTCCACGCCAGTCAGGCTTTGCCTTCCCTAAATATAGTTCGTAGCAAACAATGAACCATTCCTGCTTTGAAGGTTGACAGTGAGTGCCCAGAAAAGACATAGCCAAGCTCAAGGCTGTTTTGGATGTTCCCATGAAAACTGTTGCCCATCAAATTAATTCTGACCCATAGCAACACTACAGGACAGAGTGGAACTGTCCCATAAGGTTTCCAAGGCTGTCATCTTTACAGAAGCAGACTGCCACATCTTTCTCCCATGAATCCGCTGGTAGGTTCAAACCTCCAACCTTTTGGTTAGCAGCCAAGCACTTAACCTCTGCACCACCAGTGCTCCTGTGCTAGATGCTAAGACCTGGCTTTTCACTGAGTGATTGCCCAAACTCAAGGCACGCAGTCAGTCTACATCCCTCAGTTTTCGCGCCCACCCAAGTGGACATGATTGTGATTTAGTTCATTAAAAACTATTGTGAGTTAATTATGCAAAAAGCACATAGAAGTTCCAAGTTTTGAAATAAATTATAATGAAAGAGACTGAGAAGGAGCCTTCAGGGAAGTGGGAGGGGAATGGGAAAAGAGCAGTATCAAGAAGTATCCTTCCAAAGGAGGACGTTGGTAAGAGTGCCACAGAGAAGACAAGATGACGACTGCGTGCCCACTAGGCCAGGCCTTTAGGAGGGTGCTGTTCACCTTGGGAAGCAGATTCAGGGGAGTGGAAGGTAGATCAGTGGGTTGTGTAGAGGGAGATGGAACAGACACCAATCGGTGGCTGCGGCTGCCCTCTCTTGTGAAGGGAAAGGAAATGGGAGGTTTATTGACAAGTGGAGGCATTAAGTAGAGAGAGACTGTTTCATGTTGCAAAGATTCTATGAAAGTGGGTTCCTCTCTCCAGTGCTGAAATAACAGACTAGGAATTCTAATCGTGCCCAAGGTGCTAGTTCTGCAAATGGTCCCATAGCAGGGTTTCAATAAATACCTTTGGAAGTAAGCAGTTTTCCATTCTTAAAACTGCCTATATGCAATTTACATTGAAAGCAGAAATTATTTTTAATCAGATTGAAAATTTCCACTTCCTCATTTTTTGTTGTATGTGCTGTTAAGTCAGTTCCAACTAGTAGCGACCCTGTAAGATGGAGTAGAACTGCCTCATGGGGTTGCCTGTGCAGTAATCTTTATGGGAAGAGATTGCTAGGTCTTTTCTTCTTCAGAGCAGCTGGTGGGTTTGAACCTCCAACCTTTCAGTTAGCAGCCAAACACCTTAATCATTGTGACACTAAGACTCCTTCCTTAATATTTAAGGCTTTACTGTTTTCTTATTTGTGTGAGCTTGGCAAATAATATCTCTGGATGTCAATTTCCTCATGTATAAAATTGTGTACTGGTGGACGGTTCATGCATAAGAGTACCTGGCTCAGGGTAAGCAGATTACACTGCCTGCTGGCACTGTGATTGTATCTGTTTGTCATCCAGAGGGGGAGACATGTGGCATCCTTACTACGTAGCCAGATCACTCACAAAATATCCACAAGTTCTTGAAAAAAAGTAATTCTAACCAAGAAAAAGTAATTCTATTTGCAATGTAACTAATGCTTCACATCAGGAACATGGCGGCATGCCCACCTGGGCCAGGGCACTGTGACTCAGGAGGCTTGGGGTGGAGAAGACAGCCTCTGTATTCTGTGGAAGGCAGCCAGAGGAGGGGACCGGGTGGGTACTAATGCAGGACTGGACTCTCATGGCACTTTGGAGATACCGTCCACCCCTACAGAATTATGCTGGGAATGAATTTCCCATGCTGTTAGGATATAGGTGCACTCACAAGGTGAGCTTCCGGGTTAGATGCCTCTGTTACAGTGCGTGACAAGTACTCGAGCCCATGTCCATGATGAGGTGAACTGTGCGGTTTCTCAGAAAATACCCTAATATTAGACAGAGTGGCAGTCTTATAGAAGTAGCCTTCATGAATGGTCACTGTCCTGTCCTGGGAATGGGGCGAGCCTGGTTTGAAATCTCAGCCTCATCACGGAGGAGCCCTGTGATCTTTGGCAAGCTACCTGACTTCTGACCCTTGGCTCCTCATCTGTTAAATGGGATAATAATAGGGCCTGACTTAAAGGGTAGATGAGAGGACTTGAGAAGACAATGTGTATGAGGCATTTGACAATGTTTGTGCACGGTGGCTTTATTTATTTATTTATTTTGGTCCTTCATAGCGAAGAACAACATTCCTCAGTGTTCTTTCTTATTCCTGATGTTTCATCAGCTTCTGGGGGCAGTAAAGATTTTCTTTCTTGTTCTTAGAAAGATCCAGGATTTGTAAGAGGTGTGGGGGGAGGGGTAGTGATATAATTGTTTATCTGCTTTCTAAAGGTCAGAGCCTAAATTCATGTTTCTCTTACTGGTTTCTCTCTGACTCATTTTAGTGCCTTAGTGCCTGAAGAAAATTATGTATTTCCTGTCTCACTGTTTTTTTTTAATCTGAAAAATGGACTTTTTAAAATCATTTCCCCTCCCCTATGTTTTAGATTTTTTTTTTTTTTTTGGAGACGTTTTGGTTTCCTTCCCAGCAATAAGGAATGGGAGAAACATTTCTCCAGTGGTATCCTTGGAGAACAGATACCATAGAGCCATGGTTCTCAACCCAGGGCCATTTTGCCCTCCCCCCTTCACCAGGCGATATCTGACAATGTGTAGAGACATGTTTGGTTGTCACAACTGGGGAGGGAAAGCTGCTATTGGCATCTATTGGGTAGATGTTTAGCCAGGGATGCTGCTAAAACGTCCTACAATACCCAGAACAGCCCCCCCACAACGAAGAATCACCTGGTCCAAAATGTCGGTGGTGTCAAGCCCCAAGATGTTAGTGATTCTCCCTTTCTTTTTCTCTTTCTCTTTACGTGGTTGTCCTCTCTCCCCTCAGCAAGCCCCTCCCCTCTCTCCTACTGATCTTTCTACTCTTTCCCCCTCACCATTAAATCTTTTTTTCATTCTCTCTATCATTTTCTCTATCACTGTTCAGTGTTTTCCTTCAAGTTGTGATCCTCCTTCAAAGTTCTCAGCCCTTGGAAAATACTCATAGAGCTGATATTCCAGAGTGGCCACTAAACAACTATGCGCCCTGGGCAGGTCACTTCACCTCTCTAGGGCTTGCTTGGTTTTCTCCCTGGAGATGTACATCTCACTGGGCAATCTCGAAGGCTCAAATCTGTGATTGACAGCTGTCTTGGCAACTCTGCTGCCTAGCAATCCCAAATGCAAATCTCGATGTGAGAGTTGTTGTTGGGTGCTGTAGAGTCAATGCTGGCTCACAGCAGCCCCATCTGACAGGGTAGAACTGCCCTGTAGGTTTCCTTAGCTGGAATTTTTACAGGAGCATATAAAAAAAAAAATTTTTTTTTTTTTTATATCACTAGGTCTTGCTCCCACAGAGCCACTGGGTGGTTTCAAACCACCAACCTTATATTTAGCAGTCAAACATTTAACCGTTGCACTATCAGGGCTCCTTCAGTGTGACGGGACATACTTAAACAAAAAAAATTGAGAGTTTATTTTTTATAGCAAGAAGGCAAAAGATGTTTATGCAGTTGGGTGGATAGACTGAAATTCAATCCCGCCAAGACAATTGGAGGTAACAGAAAATCTGTAGGTGATTAGTTTTCAAAGAAACTTATGGGAAACTTAAATGAATTAAAAATATTGATTACAGCATTATTTATAATAACAAAAAATTAGAAATAATGCAGACAGCATGGGGATTTATACAAATAAATTATAGTATATTTATATGGCGTAATACCAGGAGGCTCTTTAAAATAAGAATTATGAAGAGTTCTTAACAACACAGAAAATGCTTAAATACAGGTAATAAAATGATATTTAGAGTATACTCATACTTATGAAAAAGATAGTACCATTTTTTATAGTGAACATATTTTTAATTTTAAAATTTTTATATTTTCTTACTTCAAAAGTAATACACGCTAATTTATAAACAATTTCAAAAACTCAGGTGAGAAAATAGGAAAAAATCACCGTACTTGCATCATCAGTTCACCCCTGACACATCTTTCCAGTCTTTTCTTCTTTCCATTTTTTAAATAACAATGGGGTTATCTTGTTTTTGGAACCTGCATTTCCCTTCCCGGTCATTAAATATCCCTCTGCAAAAGCATTGATATTACAGGCAGCCCTCAGATTATGAATGAGTTCCATTCCTACATCTGCCTTTAAGTTGCATTTGTATGTAGGTGGGAACAGTTAGATACGGTCTGTATCTAACATCAGTTAGTCAAAATGAAGAGTACTAATTCACAGCCCAGTGACCTGGCTGCCCTGGTGTTATTGATGCTTCTCTTCATTCTCAAGCAATGGAATCGACACAAAGTAGAGATTTCACAATGCTGGGCTTATTGGTGCCCATGATGGAAACATAAAAAGGCAAGGTTCTAATGGTGCAGGTCATTTAGTAAACCTCACTCCCTCCCTCCCTCTACCTCCCTAGTAAATGGGTAAGTAAAGTCCTGACCTTTCCACTAACCTATAATCTGGTGTGTTTGATCAGCCCAGAGCAGGAGAATCCCTCGTATTCCACCCGACTTTCCATCTCCCTCTCCCACTGTGATGGTTAAGGTTATGGGTCAACTTGGCTGCGCTGTGATTCTCAGTGGTTTGGCAGCTATGTAATGATGTAGTCATCCTCCATGATATGATCTGATGGGATAAGCCAATCAGCTGTAAGAGGAGTTTCCTCAGGGGTGTGGTCTACATCCAAGATACGTATGGACATTCTGGCAAAGCTCGCTGGTTTGCTCTGGATCCTGTTTCCAGCCTGTCGTCATCTGACCTCTGGTTCTTGGGACCTGAGCCAGCGGCCTGACATATTGCCTGTCGATCTTGGATTCGTCAGCCCCTGCAGCTGTGTGAATCAGGAGAAACCTCCAGCCTGAGACCTGACCCACAGACCTGGGACTTACCAGCCTTTACAACTGTGTGAACTATTTCCAGGAGATAAAGCTCTCTCCCTTTCTCCTTCTCCATCTCTACATATATATATACGCACATATATATACACTTCATTGGTTTTGCTTCTCTAGAGAATCCTGCCTAAGACACCCATCCCCACTCCATCTGTCTGAATCAAAGCGGCCGCCTGTTTCTCAAACCCTTTCTCCAGAGTGGGGGTGGGAGCAGAGACTTGTCTGTCATCAAGTTCCCTTGACACAGGCTGTCTGCGGTGCTTTTCCCTGTGTGATTCACTGCCAAGTCTGCATTCTGCTTTCCTGTCTGGGGATGATATGACACCAGATTTTTCTGGTTAAAGAAAAATTGCTTACTAGCTCATTTCTCTACCCAGGCACAAGAGATACATGGTTACACTCTGAGAAACTTCTAAGGTTCACATAGGCCCTGGAACTGTCCTTGATGGCTCCCCTCCAGTATCAAAGCCTTGAGCCCACAAGTGGAAGCTGCTCCAGGAACAAAATCCCAAAGGAGACAAGCTTCCTTTTGTTCCATGTGTGTTCTGTAACTCCTTTCTTGGTGTCTTGTGTCCTGCTCCAGATCCAATTTCCACCCCTCCCTGGAGGCCTTCAATCAGGCAGAAGATACCTGACAAACACATTTTCCTATACCTTTTGGGGATTCCATATGCTGGCATGTTTAAAGAGGACTACAGAGGACAATGCTTAATCCAAAGATATGACCATGTAACTGCGGGACCTCAGGTGACAGCAATGGGCTGTTTGACAGACAGGTGCTTCTGCGACATCACCAAAGTTCATGCCCACTTCACTCACACATGAAGGACTGGAGTAGGAGAGGAAACCAAAATAAGTTGAGCCCCATAGTGTGCTGAAGGTGGTGCTAAGTGTTTTCTATGGTTTTCCCACTTATTCCTCATATACCAGGTATTGTTATCCCAATTTTAATATAGAATAATCATGACTTCAAGAAGTTAAGTTATTGGCCCAAGAGATAGAGTCAGGATTTGAATCCAGGGCCTTGATTTCAACACAGCATGATAATGCTGCCTCTCCATAAGACTAAAATCAAACTCACTGCCATCAAGTCATGATGACCCCATTTGTACTGCTCCGTTAGGTTTTCTTGGCTGTAATCTTTATGGAAGCAGATCACCAGGTTTTTCTTCTGTCAGGCCTTTCTTCTATCTACCAGGCCTTTTTCTGCGGTGCCACTGGGTGGGTTCAAACCGCCAACCTTTCGATTATCAAGCCAAAAAAAAAAAAAAAATTGCCCGTCGAGTCGAATCTGACTCTTAGTAACCCTAAAAGACAGAGTAGAACTGCCCCACAGGATTTCCAAGGAACAGCTCATGGATTCAAAATGCCAACCTTTTGGTCAGCAGCTGAGCTCCATTAGACCCTCTCACAAGACTGTGTTGTTGTTAGGTGCAGTGAAGTTGATTTCAACTCAAACAACCCCATGTGACAGAGTAGAACTGCCCTATAGGGTTTTCTTGGCTGTAATCTTTACGGAAGCAGATTGCCAGGTCTTTCTCCCGCAGAGCCACTGGGCGTCTTCGAACTGCCAACTGTTCCTTGGCAGCCAACCCTTAACCATTTGTACCACCAGGGCTCCTAAGCCTAGGGCCAGTATTTTGTCAAAGGAAAAATTTTTTCAAAAGTCAAGCCCTAAAATGGCATCCTTCTGTGCTTTGGTTTATAGGTGAATACAAATGTCTTTGCATCCAGTAAACATCTCTAACTGAGCCCTATTGCCCTGGGCATGTGGGACTCTGTAGGTTCAAAGGAAAAGATTCCTCCAATTCACTTGTACTGATTGTAATTATCACCTCCCTACCTCCTTTTTTTTTTTTTTTTTTTCTTTTACCTCCTTTAGGAAACCCTAGTGGCACAGAGGTAAGTGCTATGGCTGCTAAACAAAAGGTCAGCAGTTCAAATCCACCAGGCACTCCTTGGAAACTCTATGGGGCAGTCCTGCTCTTCCTATAGGGTCGCTATGAGTTGGAATCGACTTGACGGCAACTGGTTTGGTTTGGTTTGGTTTTTTTGGTACCTCCTTTATATCATTGTAATTGCTCCCTCACAGTCACAAAAGTAAACAACAGAAGATCTAGAGCAATGGTTCTCAAAATGTGGTCCCTGGTATCTCCGGGGAACTCATTAGATATGCAGTTTCTTGGACTCCACCCCAGACCTGAGGGTGGGATTCACAATCTATATCTTGACAAGCCCTCCAGGTGATCCTGATGTGCTAAAGCTTGAGGGCCACTGGCCTAGAGAATGTCATGGGCATATATCCTTGACTCCATCCTCACATCCGATCAGTTGCTAAACTCTGTGAATTGTCTGTGCCTCCACAGTCTACACCGTGGCCTCCCAGTAACCTTCCCGTCTCTCACTCCTTGCTTCCTTCTAATCCTTGCCACCCTCTGACACCAATTAACTCTCTGCTCTGATGATGTCATGTAACTGTTCGAGCGAGAGCCAAATTCCTTACTGCGATATTCAAGATCTCCAAAACATGCATTCAACTTTTGTGTCTAATCTTATTTCCTACTCATCCGTTCCTTTAAGCACCTTATACCCAAGTAATACAAAACTACTCACCCTATGCTACAGATTCAAGCTTTCTCACCTCTGTGCCTTTGCTTAGGCTGTTCCCTCTGCCTGGAATTCCCTCCCACTCATTTGCACATATCTGTTAAGGCCCAAGTTTTTAAATGCCATTCCTCCAGGAACTCTCATAGGCTTTATATTTACTTCCCATATGGCACTGATTAAATTATACTCTATGTTTGTGAACATGTTTC
The DNA here is from genome assembly GCF_024166365.1 of Elephas maximus indicus. NCBI lineage: Eukaryota > Metazoa > Chordata > Mammalia > Proboscidea > Elephantidae > Elephas > Elephas maximus. The sequence goes on from NC_064841.1 coordinate 28,928,445, forward strand.
ACCTCCCTACTAGATAGTAGGGAGGGCAGAGCTGTGTCTCTTTTCATCTTTGTATCTCCTACAGCACCCAGTACAGGAGCAGAGCTTAATACACAGTTGTTAAATGGATGAAGGAAAAAAAAAAAGCCAAAGAATATTGGAGCCACAAAAATAAAACTGAAAGATTTTCCTTCCCTTATTATTATTATTATTTGTCTTTCCTATCAAATCAATGACATTGTTATTGGTTTGTTTGTTTTTTAACAAAATGTCATCTATTGTCCATTTTATCTCCTCTCAAAACCAGGCCAGTTAGAAAGCACAGATTGTAACACAAGTTATCAAGGATGATAGCATCTATAGAACCAAATCATTTCCACAGCCATCTGTGGCTTGAGTTTCTGGATGGGAAAACGAAATTACAAATTATGTCGCAAAGCTCCCCATTGAACAGCATAATGGGTAGTGAAGCGTTAGGTGTTTCTCTTACTAAGCAACGTAAGAATGAAAGCAGAAACAACACTCAAGGAAACACTTGCTAGAGTATTAGAAGTCTCCAGTAACAGTTGCTGGCCTGGCTCAATTCCAACGTGAGGAAAGAGATCTGCTCAGACCCAATTTTAGTTCTTTAAGTTTTTGTTTTTTTTTTAAGTAGTGGGATACTCTGTGCCCCATATTGAGGTCCCTACTCATTGAAGACCTTCCTCCACATGGGCTAAAAAAGATGACAGAAGAAAAATTTTCAGGTCCTTGGCCATTGGGCACCAGCAGCAGTGTTTTAAGCACTGGACAGAAACCAGAGCAGAAGAGATGGCCGAGTCCACCTTACCTTTCAGTGGGAAGTCTGTTGCTATGGAGAGGCAGAGGGTCTGGTGTGTTTAGAGAGTAGTCCTGATTTTGACAAGTTGTAAATTTCCCTGAAAATTCAAATGTAAGAGATGTAATCTCTCCACCCCCAGGCTCTGGGCTTCTAGCTTTCTGTGGTATTTGCCTTGCTTTTTTTCTGTCTGGCTCTACAATTTTCTTTTCTTGGTAAAGACTCTAATCTTTCTGCACACCCAGTGAGGCCTCTACCTGCCCTCTGTCCAGGGGACGGAAGAGATAAGGAAATGGCATGACACCACAGAGTCGGGCTGGGCTGGGCTGGGCTGGTACGGCTCAACCTGAGCAGAAGTGGTCCCTTCTGCTTCCACCTTGCTAAGCAGGGTAACTCCCTGGCTGCAAGCAGCCCTCTCAGCTGTTGCCTCAGCCCTGGCCTGGTCTATCACGTGCGTTGCTGCAAGTCATGAGCTTCCAGGTGGACTACTACCATTCCTTCTTTTTCCTGCTTCATGTGGGTTTTCATAAGTAGCAAGCACATTTCTTAAGTCCATATTTTATCTGGAAAAGTCTGTCTTTGAATGTTTTGAGGTGGTTGAACACCTCAGCAGAATGTTTAAGAGTCTCCTCCACATCTCAAGATAAGCTCATAAATGGGCAGTTGTTTTGGAGTTGGTATCACTGTAAGGCAGCCACTTGGCAGTGTCAGAATTCAGGGTACAAATTAAAAGAGCCATTTTTGAGAAATAAATACTTAATGACATGGAAAGATGATCACTACGTAGTATTAATTCATACACATATTAAGCACATAGTACAGGTTACAAAATAATGAACATTATTATGTATATACTGACACATACACACTTACAAATATGTATAAAATGGGACTGAAATGATAAATATTAAGATGTGAACAGTAGTATCTCTTTTAAGTGGGTGAGTTGTTCTCTTTTCGTTTGTTTGTTTGTTTTCCCTACTGATTTATATCTTTATTTTCCAAATTTTCTACAATGAACAGATTTTGTTTTGGTAATAAGAAAAGACAAGCGAAACACATGTTCAATTTTCTAAATAAATCAATATCTCAATAAATAAGTCATTGGGGAAGGAACAAGGGACGCTTCCCTGCGGAAGGAGGATCCCTGGCTTAGTTCATTGAGGGTTCAGGTAACAGTGTGACACTCTGGTCTTAGCAGTACAGGGCAGGTGAGCAGGGATGGACTCCTAGGATTTGGAAAACCCAACCCCTGAGGCAGGTGTGGCTCAGTTTCCATCCCATTCCAGCCAGGGTTGGCACCAAAGGAACCCATCAACATCAGGCAATCCTCAAGAGTCAGGCAGGTAAGTTTTCTGTCTCAAACTGATTTGGCATTTGAAACTGTAGGGAGGAGCAACAATGACAACCACTGTGAATTATGGGAACATTAGAGGAGCTGGCAAGGTCTCCCCTGCATTCCCTCGGCCCCCTCCTCCTGCCTGTGGGGAGTGAGCTCCGTGCATTCTTCTCCAGGAAACATAGGACAATCTCATATATGACATCTCCTACCATACACAGAAGGAGCCCTGGTGGCCCAGTGGTTAAAGCACTCAGCTGCTAACTGAAAGGTCGGTGGGTTTAACCCACCAGCCGCTCCACAGAATAAAGATGTGGTACGCAGTGGGTTTTTAATATGCTTTGATAAAGATTTGCACCCTTGGACCAGACTTAATAGTCTTACTGAAATTGGAGGGACCACAGAAGACACGGCCCATGGGCTCTCTGTTAGCCCAGAACTGAAACCATTCCAGAAGCCAGCTCTTCAGACGAAGATTAGACTGGACTATAAGCCATAAAATGATAGTCGCGAAGAGAGTGCTTCTTAGCTCCAGTAAATACATGAGACTAAATGGGCAGCTCTTGTCTGGAGGTGAGATGAGAAGGCAGAAAGGAACAAGGAGCTGGTTGGGTGGACACGGGAAATCCAGGGTGGAAAGGAGGAGTGTGCTGTCACATTACAGAGAGAGCAACTAGGATGACATAACAATGTGTGTATAAATTTTTGTATGAGAAACTAAGACAGGAAACAGAGGGGCCCCCAAATCTGTAATTCACATAAACAAATTAAAGTGACAAAGTATCAGGAAATGGACCAGGGTGCAGAAACAAAGCCATTCCCTAGAACAATGGGGCAGGGTATCAGAAAACAGCCTGGAAACTTCCTTAAAGTTGTCTTTCAGAAGCAGCCAGATGAAACCAGCCCCAGGGATATGAGCAGAACATCCACCTATGACCACTATGTGACCTTCCACCAGAGCAGTGAGGGGCTGCAGCCTCAGCTGGGGAATCAAATTTGGGCAGCGAGAGACTGCACAGGTGTGACACCCCATAATAAGTCCTGCTACGAATCCCAGAAGCCTTCAGGACAGGAGTCATCTTACAGCTGCTGCACACGCACCATAGTTAACATATCTCTTCCCAGGTGGGCCACCTCCTGGAAAGCCCTGCCTATACCTATGAATAAACATAAATCTTTTCCCGCCCAAAAACCTTCAGAACCCATGCAAATCCTTTGTTCTGGGAGATAGGGGTAAGCGTTTCCTAGGCCCTCCTCGTCTCTGCTTGCAAACCTCTTTAATAAAGCTTTGCTCGTGTGAAAATTCTTTTTGCCTTACCTGTTCATTCTTGACCAGTGAGAGGCAAGAACCGTATTCAGTTAAAGGCATAGAGACGCCAGCAACAAAACTAGCTTGAACTGTAAACTTTCACTTAAAACACAATTAAAAAAAAAAAAAAGATTTATAGCCTTGGAGACGCTATGGGGGTAGTTCTACTCTGTCCTATAGGATCTCTATGAGTTAGAATCAACTCGATGGCAACAGGTTTGGTTTATCATATACAACGTCTGCTCTTGGATATCTAACAGACCCCTCCAAGTTAGTTATGTCCAAAATGAAACACTTCATTTCCCTCTAAAACTTGCTCTTCCCTAGTTTCCAAATTCTCAGCAAATGGTTTCCCCATCCACCCAGTTGCTCAACCCAAGAATGGCGGAGTCAACCATGATTCTTCTCCTCATTCTCCAAATACAAGCTATCAAGTCCTCTCATCACCAATTTATAACCCTAACCCAGCCTCTCAGAGCCCTCCTAACTGGCCCTCCTGCTCTTAACTCTTCACTCGCTCCAAACAGCAGCCAGAGTGATTAAAGAAATAAACAAACAAATCAGATCCTCTCACTCCCGTGGTTAAACCCTCCAATTGCTTCCCATTGTTGAGAATGAGATCTAAACTCTTACACTGGCCTATAAGACCATGATATCTCTGCCTCTCTGACCTTATCTTATACGACTGTCTCCATCTGCCATTATGTTTCAGTCATGCCGGTCACTTCTTGTTACTCCAAAATGCCAAGCTTCTTTCAACCTCAAGGCCTTTGCACTCGCTGCCGCCTCTGCCTGCAATACTCTCCCCTCTACATATTTACATGCTTAACTTCAGTATTTCCTGCACCTACAACAGTGTCTGACATATACTGAGGAAGCACTCAGGAAGCACTCAATATATATTTTTGAATTAGTAATTTACTAGAAAATCTTTTTGAACCTTTTTTAAAAAATAGACTCTCTTCCTGCCTTATATTGTACAGTGACCAGAACTTCTATTTTTCTGATAACTGGGTATCTTGTGGTGATTAAGGGTCATTATAACCAATGAATTGAGCACATGGAAAGGTAGTGAATTTCCTTCTTCATTCATTCAACTCAAAATCAAACGCAGGTATTATGCTGCACTTATAGGTGCAGAGATGAGATGGGCTCCACCCCATCTTTGTAGAGCACACAATTTAGAGGGGAGAAAAATGTGTAAATAAATTATGATATTGTGATAAAGCATAATCATTGAAATATGCTCAAGTTATAAAGGCAGCACAAAGGAGGAGGGCTTTACAGTAATTTTACACAAATTATATATGCCTTCTACATTTGTTTGCCAACTGTGCCCTTCCCCCATGAAGTATTTTCATAATGGCTGCTACAGCATGAGGATGTGGTTGGCAAACAAATGCAGAAGTTGTGTGTTATTTGCATGAAAATATGGTAACTTTGTGGTTTGGGGGCAAAGATGGACTTTTAATAAAGAATGGGACTTTGGAGCGACACAGGCGACAAAGGCACTTCCACACAGAAGACGGGGATTATGCAAAGTGTGAAATTTTTCATCATCACTATTGTTTGAGAAACCATTAACTGTTTGGAATTGCTGGAGGATAAAGTTGAACAGGGGAGTGCAGGTGAAAAAGTGAGGTGAGTTGGCAAGTATGCGGCACTTAGGAACATGGGCTTTGTCCTAATTGCAAGAGAGAGTGGGTAAAGAGTTTTACACTAAGGAGGTACATGATCCATTTGAGAGTTCAAGAAGTTCCTTTGATCACCATGTGAAGGACGGATTGGAAGGTCATGAGGCTAGAGTAAGCCAGCCTGTCAGGAGACCAGTGCCAATGTCCAGGTTAGAGATGAGATAGGAAGAATGAAGAGTGAGGGAGCAAAGTCAGCCTTTGTGATTTGTTGGCTGTATGGGTTGGGAGAAAAGGTGGGGTCCAAATAGTTCCTGCATGACAGGGAGAATGGTGCTGCCAATAGGCAAGACGAGGAATGCACAAGGAAAACTCACATGGAGTAGATGGTTAACTGTTTTAGATGGGTGGAGTTTGATATCTAGGATTAGATGTGCAGGAAGAGACTGGAGGAACGATCTCTAAAGAAGGCTTCCAGGCTGAAGATATGGATAAGAGAAAGGTTAGTGCATGGGCAGTAGTTGAAGTCATGGACATGGATGAATGGAAGAAAGAAGAGATGGGAAAGAACACCTGTGTAATGTCAACACGGAAAGACAAAAAGTTTTAAGAAGTAGTGAGTGCTCATCCTATCAAACGCATGCGAGAAGTCCAGTGAGACAAGGACTGAGACCATGGGGCCAAGGAGGTTATTTGTAAGTGTGAGTGTGACTGAAACCTGCTTATAGGCTGAAGAGAAGAACTCTGTGATATGGCCAATTACATTTCCCTCTCAAGATTCCTTTCCACTTTGTATAATGACGGTTTGTCTTATCTACTTCAAATGATGGTTGTCAAGTGAGATATGTTAGTACTGGTCTTCCAACACAGATATACAGGTAAGAGATTTATTGGGTAAAAGGCTTATTAAAGAAAGGAGAGGAATTGGACGAGGCTGCGACAGTCATGAAACCAGGATGCAGATCTGACCCCTGTGGAAGACAAAAGAAAAGATGGAAGGATGAGTAGAAAATACTCTTACACACCAGCGCAGTTCCAAGAAAATTTCAGCAAGGCCAGTGAGGAGCCCTGGAGTCTACCTTAGGGAACAGATCTACCTTAGTATCCCTGCTGACCTCAGTCATTGGCTGGGAGTGTCTGTGGGACCTGTGGCCTCTGCATAAATGGGTGGATTTTAGAGCATATGAGACCAAAGGTTTGTTATCTCACCTCCTGCAGTCTGAGGTCTGAGAGGGCATTTTCATGGCCACTACATAGCATGAGTCCCTGGCTTGGGCAAATGGCTGAAGCACTCAACCAGTAGCCAAATGTTTGGTGGTTAGAACCTACCCAGAGGCTCTTTGGAAGATAGGCCTGGTGATCTGCTTGTGAAAGGTCACAGTCTTGAAAACCCTATGGAGTAGTTCTACTCTGCACACGTGGGTGGGGTCACCATGTGTCCAAATCAACTTGACAGCAACTAACAACAACCTGGAGTAAGAGATTTCAAAGTACTCTGTAAAATGTTGAACAGGTGACTAACTTACAATGTCATTTTTAATCAACAAGTCTTTATTTTTAGTAGCTGAGAAAGTAAGAGAATGAAAGTACTTTGTTTCTGCTCTCATGTTGCTTAAAATAAATTGAGGAACATTCTCATTGTGTAATGCCACAGAAAAATGTAAGGAGATCAAACTGATTTGTATACTAACCTCAGGGCACATGCAATAGGGTGAGCATATTTTTATCCCTAACTGTAGTTTTCTTTTCATGTGTTAACCTGTGTTACTTCACCTAAAAAAAGCATGAGGCTAGGGTTTTGCTTAATTGAGGGTTATAATTAGTTGAATTCTGGTTCATCAAAATTTTTGCTTCCATGCCAATTTGGGAAACCCTGGTGGCATAGTGGTTAAGTGCTACGGCTGCTAACCAAAGGGGTCGGCAGTTTGAATCCACCAGGCACTCCTTGGAAACTCTATGGGGCAGTTCTACTCTGTCCTATAGAGTCACTATGAGTTGGCACCGACTCGACGGCACTGGGTTTTTTGGTAAATCAAAATATTTCAGCAGAGCCCTTAGGCATTAATGCCCCAGACCTATAGTTTGTTTTGTAAGGCCTGCAAGTCAGGTGCTGAGATTTTGGAAAGATGTCATTTATCCCCGCTGTTTGGGAAAATTTGCATAATTGCATATCACATATCGTGGTCCTTCGCTGATAAAGCAGCTTTGCTTTTTTTTTTTCCTCTGTCTCCTTTTTCTTCTCTGGGACCCCTTAAGGTGTCCCAGTGATGCTCATCTCTGTGGTTACTCCATGGAAGGGCAGTCATCGGTGGGATTCTGATGTATGTTTTCATTAGGGACAAAGAACCCAGAAGACATGTGCACCCCTGAGAACTGCCTTGTGTGACATCATCACAGGTCTTTACACCCTGAATCTGGGTATTTTCCAGGCCCAAACCAAGGAAGAACTGTTGCTCTAGTATTGCTGCTCCTCCATCTTGTAAATGAATTCCTCAACTAGTGTTCATTTTGGAGTCTCACCCTCTTGAAGATGAATATATAAGAAGGGCTTATGGGATGCAGGCTGTCTAGCTGAAGCCTGTATTTTCTAGATGGCACTACTCAACCTGCTTAGAGCTTGAGCCTGAACGTATATGGTCACTTATTTTTAACACTAAAATGCTTATTAGCTCTTTCTTCCCTTAAGTGTGCTCTCCCTCCTCCCATTAAGACTACATGTTTATAGTCCCAGGACAAAGTCCTTTGGTGAGAGTTGGGGGCAGTTCATTGTGACTTATCCCCAATCTGTTTTCAAGTCTCATGGCTCTAAGTCAAACCTCGAACATCTATAATGATATAATAATAGGAATAGAAAATAGAATTATTTTCTTAAGTATTTTTATTAATGATGAATCTGAACAGATGGTAAAAAGTCATATCTAAGATGTATGTGGGCAAGAATTTAAGATTTTGTCTGAAAGCTTCAAGTTCAGTAGAGCTAAAGTCCATACCATTTTTTCAGAAGTATTGACTCTCCTCTCTCAATGGCTAAGACTCTGTGGCCCTGGACAAATATTCGCATCTCCCTGAAATCAACCTTATTATGAATAAATTAAGTGTCATAGACATTCTATCTTCCTTGACGGAGATTTTACAATGCCTTAAAAAGGAAAGTATGACTTTAAAGAGATGGGACTAGTATGATCTCAACTACATTTAAAAAGATACGTCTATGCCTAGGGAAATGTCTTCAGAAAATATACTAGAATGACGTCTCTGGATGGTAAGCTTATGGGTGATTGTTATTTTCTCCCTGTGTTTTCCATTGTGGGTATGGCTGCCTTTTATTATCAGAGGAGAAATTAACTATTTAAAAAAGAAAAGTTGACTGCTAAACCACAATTATCGTGTGGCTCATGGAATCAGTTTCTCGGTTGTATAGTCAGACAAACTCTGCACTTAAACAAATTATATGTCATTGGGTCTTGTTCGACTCTTGTCGCTTGGCCAGCAGATCCTTGAGGACACCCAACTGCCTGGATAGCGTATAAGGGAAATACGTTTTGTCAGCTACAAAAGAAAAGTCTATGTTGTCAGGGAACCAAAGCTTATAAAAGGAAAGCTTTTGTGAAAGTGGCCATATTCCTCACCCTTGCTGCATTCCCTTCCCCCCACCTACCACCCCCCCCCCCAATGTTAATGACAGAACTCCTGTGTGTAGACAAGTGTGGAGAAGTTTCTATAATAGAGGGTTGCATTGTATGTAGGGTTGTGTCCCTACGGGCCCATGCAGCTGTGTGCCCTTGGGTCAACTTGAACAAATTTCCGTGCAGAAATGCAGGCCCAGCCAGATAGCTAAATGAAACCTACTCAACTTGGAAAGCGTTTATGAAAGCCTAGAGTTGCTGCAGACTCAAGAGGTTTTGAGGATCTACAGAAGATAATTTTGGAAACAATTAGGCTGCCTTTAAGACTCCTTTTTAACTTAAAGTTGGCCTGGGGCGGGGGGGTGGGCAGCAGAAAAAAAATATTCCTATAGTATTTACCTTCCCCCCCCACCTCTCTTTCTTCCATCATTGATTCATGCCTTGCTCCTGATAAGAGCTTCTTTGCCCTGTAAAGAGTTAAGGAGAGAGAATTAGTAAGTCAGGAACCCAAAAAAAAAAAAAAAGTCAGGAACCTAAGCTATGTAATATCACTTACTATGAACAAGAGATAGAAAAAGCTAATTCTGTGACGGTAATGAAGAGCTTGGCTTTCAGGGATTTATAGGAAGCAGCCTAGGAGATTACATCATCAGCTCAAAGTTGGAAGAGTCTGGCAAGTATTTTAAAAAAGAATCCAAGTCTTCATAGTCCTGTAATTCTTATCCTTCCTGACCGCTGAGGCTCAGTAACCTTCCAGAACCTCAACACTTTGGCTATCAGAGTCAGAAGCAGCATCAGAGGTCATCTTACCCAGGGACTGCAAACTCAAATGCCTACAGGAGCCAAGAAAGTAACATAAATTAATGAAAAGGATTGGGTATAAAATAATAAAGAGTGGTGGGAGCTGCAACAAACCAAAAAGTACATGCATTTTTTGCAAACATTGTATGGCCCAAAGAAAACACAGCTACTAGCCAGTGTTGTCCTATGGATTGCCTATTTGTGACATATGGCTGCAAATGGATCCAAACTAATTTCATACAGCAGTGAAGTGACTCACTCAAAGTCACACAGCCAAATAGTGTCAGAACCAGAACTGGAAGCCAAGCTCCTGGATTCTTAGGCTAGTGCTGGCCACAATATACCATGCTGCCCCACAGCCTGAATCTTGGGTGGACATTGGTTCACCGGAGAAAGCACTTCTCTCCTATGATTAAAGCTGCTATCAGGCATTTTAGTGAGAAGGAGAGAACTTTTTCAGTAACACCACACAGATTCCAGTCTACCTAACTGGTCATGCCAGTTGTAAATGCCCTCAATGTTTTGCAATAAGCTTTAAGGCTTCTCCTGCACCTTGAATTTCTTCCTTTGACAGCACCATGTGAAGAGTGTCACCCTGTCGGGTTCCTCTCTAGATACAGTTTAGAACTGGCTGCTCCTCATTCCAAAGCTTCAGGCACCAAAACCATGGTTTGGGTCTAAAACCCCCAAGTAAGGTATTCTGAGCATCAGTGCGAGTTTTGCTGAAAGTTACCTTTAACTTTGTCCCTAAGATGTTGGAGGAATTAATTACTAGCTGTAAAGCCCTTTCAAAATTAGGAAAGAAAGGATCCATGGACCCATAAAATATTATTATAATTAATGAATACCTATCAATAAAGTGTGATTATGAATAATGGGCATTCTTCACAGGTTATCAGCCTGAGGCATCTTCCAACAAGTACTTTTAGGATCATCCAAATTGCCACGAATTTTCTCTTTGTAATTCCTCATGGGAGCTTTGTCCAATGTAAAAATATGCTTTTTAGGCTTTTAAGAGAATATCACTGACATGCTTATATGCCATGAATTAGTAACAACGGATACTAGATATTTAATTTCCATTTATAATTTCTTGCTCTTGAGAAACTTTTCCAAATTTCCTCAAGCTTTGAAAGTCTTGTCAGATAATATAAATTTTTAGGAGATCTTCTCCCCTGACTAGTCCTCCATCCAAAAACCCAACGTCCTTCTGGTTTTCCAGTTAGGAGGAACTTTTTTATTTATAAACATCGAACACCAGGCAGAGCTTGGGGTCTACACATACATAGCAAATGTTCAGTAAACATTTGTCAAGTGAGTGAGTGAGCACAGTTGCACCGTTTGGAAGTATGGGCAATGAATGTAAGCACTCTGAGGTGGGAGGCTACCCTAGTTCTTTAGGGAAATAAAATGTTCTCTGGTAACAGGACTCAGAGACCTTGATTTATGAGGCCTGGACTGGATTTCTAGTTAATTGCCCAAGCCCACTTAATAGCTGATAGTGACCTCACTGCTCAGTGGTGATGGAGGCTAGGTTCAGAACTTGAATTCATTCACTTATGGACAGTGAGTAAAAATGCCAAAGTTATTGGGCCTAAGAACAGAACAAAATGATTGCATTGATTCCCTTAATACTCACAAACCACATAAGTACAGCCTTGAAACAGACATATCTAGGTTCAAATCCTAGACTATAATAACAGCAAATATTTATACAGCAATTACATTATGCTTGGCACTACACTAAGTGCTTTGACATACACTATCTCATTTAATCCTTACAACAGTCTTATGAAGGAGGTACTATTATTATGCCCGTATTTAGGTTAAGAAATCAGAAGCAGAGAATTTACCCCAAATTATATTGGTAAGTAGCAGAGTGGGATTGGGCTCAGGTCCGCCTGGTTCTAGGGTTTGAGCACTTTATCCGTATAGTATATGGCCTCACATCAATCACAGCTTTACTATTTATTACCTCTACAGCCTTAAGTGAGTCCCTTAACTTCTATGGGACTTGGTTATCTCATCTCCAAAATGAAAATAGTCATGTCTATTTTGCCTGAACATCAGTCTCTTCTTTGTCCCTCCCTCTGACTCTAACCATAAGGTTCAAAGGGAGCTGCATGTTTCTCAGACTGCCCATTCCTGGCCCCATGGATGGGCCAAAGGATGACTTCATGACCCAAAGAGCCCCACTCAGGGTAACCTATCTTCTTGGCCATATTTGTTTGGTCAAGAGATGAGCGCTGACCCGTCAGGTCAATCAAGCCCTCTGGGGTTTTTAAACTTGGCACCAGAGAAGGTAAGGCTCAACTCTTTGGTAGTGGTAAAGCTGAGAGATGGGACCCAGGCTCCACTTCCCTGTGTGTGAAGAAAGCCTGGCTGAGAGGATGAAACAAATACAAAGACTGAGCATAAGGAAATAATGGAGAAAGAGGCCCAGGTCTACACACCCGCAAGTCCTAGAAACTCCTCTACCGTTTTCCCAGTTCTGTTCTGGAATTGCTGGCACGAAAAAAAAAAAAAACCCTGACAAGTATAGCATTGGGCCTATATAAGTTTATGTAACCACATGTAGGGAAATCCATTTACAACAGGTCCAGATTTTAGATATACCACATTTGGCTTAAGGGGAGACTTGGGAAACTATCTCAACATTGGAGTTTTACAGTCCATCACCTTTGTGCTCCAGTGCTATGTATATGATCTGGACATCTCCTGACTCTTGTTACCTGACCTATCTCTTCCCAGCGTAAACTTATTGCTCTATACAAGCCCTTGGAATCTTGGCTTTCATGAATCCCATTTTGCCAGAAAGTTAGTGCCACATGTCAGAGAAGCAGGAATTAGCTACATGCAAAATGTTCAAAAAGCAGGCAATAATGAATTTTATTCAGGGTTTCTTAAGATTGCAAATATCAATGCCTTTTTGTTCAACTCATTTTAGGATCTAAATGACTTAGAAGAGAATACACTAGATGTTAAAGAGGATTGTAGTAGACCTTGCTGGTGCTCTGTCCAGATCCCCTTTACTCCAGCTGCAGTGAGTATTGGCTGATGAAGGCTCACACCTGCACCCTTCTCTTAAGAATTCCCCCCGTTCACAGGAGGTTATACCACCACCTTTCTGAAAATCATCTGCAGTCAATGGCTGATTGATACAAAAGCTCAGCCCCTGTCTTAGGCTAGGTTCTCTACAGAAGCAAAACCACTAAAGCGTGTATATATATATATATATATATATATATATATATATATATATATATATATATAAAGAGATTTTTATCAAGGGAAGGGCTCACACAGTTGTACAGGCTGGAAAGTCCCAAGTCCCAAGAGGCTTCTCTCAATTCACGTAGCCACAGGGGCTGGCAAACCTAAGATCAGCAGGTCTCGGAGAGCAGGGCTCTTGCTCATAGGCTGTGAAGATCAACGAATCCCAAAATTGTCAAGCACGTCCACAAAGTTTCTCCTGATTCATGTACCAGGAGCTGGTGAACCCAAGATCAGCAGGGCTTCTGCTCTCAGGCTGTAACTATGTATGAATCCCAAGATCAGCAGATAAGCTGATAGCTCAAGTCCCAAGAGTCAGAGGTCAGATGAACAGGAGGTAGCCACAGAATCCAGACCAAGCAAAAATCCAGAATGTCTGCTTATAGTCAGAGGTAGACCACACCCCCAAGGAAACTCCCTTTCAACTGACTGGCTACTCACAGCAGATACCATCATGGGAAGGATTACATATAGACACTGAGAATCATGGCCCAACCAAGTTGACACACAATCTTAACCATCACAGCCCCCTTGGTTCAAGGCGGAACAACTTTGTGGGGCCATTCACATTTCAGAGCTCCCGTGGGATCAGACTGAGGCTAGACTTCACTGAAACCACTCTTCCCCTGCTGTATCCTGCTTCCCTCGCTCCCTTATACAGTTTGCCTGAGATCATGCCCTCAATCAATCACTATGATAAGAATCCACTTCATAAATCAGTCAATACCAGGAGTGGTTCTGAGAATCAGGCTTCAATGGTGGCATCGTGAAGTTGGCTCACTCACCAGCCAGATGACAATGAAGACCTCATCCCTAGTGTTAGGTATTGATACTTCCTAGCATGCTGTAACAGAGCAAGAGCTAAAACTTTCACGTGTAGAGAACTGAGATGGAATATCAGGGAGAGGGGGGAGTGGAGCATTCCTGTGAGTGGATTTTGAGGGTGCCAGATCAAGGTGAGTAGGGTGGAATATAAAGCAACATAAGGGCGAGTTTATCAGTACATGAACAATTTCTGATAACACAGGATTTAAATACTCTGGAAACGTAACTGTGAGCCAGTTCTTATTAGTATGCTACTAGGGAGGCTCTTGACATCTTAGTAAAAGAATGTATGGCATAGAGGAAGGGGTCAAAACATCAAAAAGTGGGCAAGCTAGAACAGATCTACTATGCAAAACCAGAAAACCAACCAGCTGACAGGGTTCCTTGGGAGGGTCTGAAAGATGCTCTGATCGCAAGGCAAAAAAAAAAAAAAAGTGCTCTGGTGAGAGAGGCAACAGTAGCATCACTAAGAAGCTGGTAGCAGCTGTAGGCAAGTGCTGTAACAGCATTCGGGTCCCTGATAACAAGGGAGATAGGACTGAAATAGCAGAAGCCAAATGGAAACACAACCATCAGAAGCAAGGTAGATGTAGTAAATGCAACTGGCAGCAAGGTCAGAATGGTAGCCGGGGTGTCTGACCCTCAAGGATCTATGATCACAAATAGAGTGTGGTGTTCTTTTGGAAAGATAGATGAGCAGCTGACAGGAATTATCTATCTATCCATCTATCTACCATCTATCATTTATCAGTAATCTATGTTTTCCCCCAAAATAAATGAGAATGATGAGCAGAAGACTGTGTTGAGCTTCTCAGTGGAAAGACAAACTCTCTTGTCTAGTTTCCTCACCTGAACCAGTTATAAGAGTCAGAATCATTTGATTGAAAGGCCAGTTCCCCATGAGAAAGGACCTTGCAATGCCATAGAAAAGAATACAACAGTGATTTTCCCAGTCCTTCTCCAAAGAGGCTAAGGCCATCTATTCGAGAAACTATACACTGAGAAAAAGGGAATAGCCATGTCTTTTGAGCTATTTGATATAGGGTCCATGTTGACCTGGATTTTTTGATAAAAATCCCCAGAGAAAGTAGTATTTACTCAGAAATTCCTTCCTAGTTATTTATCCGAGAGAAATGAAACATACGTCCACAAAAAAGCCTTGTACAAGAATGTTATAGGAAACTTTATTTATAATAACCAAATGTCAGAAACAACTCAAATGTCCTTCAAGAAGGGAACAGATAAATCATAGTACATTCATGCAGTAGAATACTCCTTAGCAATAAAAAGCGACGAACAACTAATACATGCAACAATATGGGTGAATCTCACAATTATGCCGAGTGAAAGAAACCAAACAAACAAAAAAACTCATTGCTGTTGAGTTGATTCCAACTCATAGTGACCCTATAGGACAGAGTAGAACTACCCCATAGGGTTTCCAAGGAGCAGCTGGTGGATTTGAACAGTCGACCTTTTGGTTAGCAGCCAAGTTCTTAACCACTAAAGAAGGCAGATAAAGAGTAAACACTGTATGACTTGAACTGGGAATTGAAAGCTAAACCAGTAACCACTTGCCATTGAGTTGATTCTGTTTCATGGAGGCTCCATGTGTGTCAGAGTTGAACTGTGCTTCATAGGATTTTCAGTGGTTGATTTCTCAAAAGTAGATTGCCAAGCCTTTCTTTCAAGGTGCCTCTGGGTGGGCTCGAACCTTCAACCTTTCAGTTAGCAGACAGCACTCACTAGGCAGGAAAGGTGAGGACAGAGAGGGCATGCCAGGTTGAGGGAATTTTTGAGCAAAGGTAAGGAGTTGGCAAGTGCATGGGAGTGTTGAGAATGGAAGCCATTTGACGTGCTTGGGAGATACTCTGACCACGTGAATGCATGTTTGTATGGTGTGTGTGTTTGTGTGTGTGTACACCCACACAGGTGTGTGCCTTCATGTGCACATGTACAGCTAATGGCACTTTGTAGATCTTATCTGTTGGCAACCTCAGCATCTTATACAAAAGTCTTCCCAAATTCAACTGCTTTCCAGATTTGGCCTATAAAACCAATACTGAGACAGCCCCTGCCAAGTCCAAGGCGGGCAGATGGCAATGACCACACCACAGCTGAAAACTCTAGTTTTCTCTTGAAATCACAGCTCTATCTCTTCACTCTGTCAAGCAGTCAAGGGCTTCCTTGTAATCAAGAAGCAACAAACATTTGGGGCACCCTTTCTCAGTTTGCCTCCGCTTGTTACTGTGTCATTTAAGACAAGAAAGTTGATCTTCTGAACTCATTCAATTTCTTTCAGGAAGGTGTTTCTGTGAGTGGCAGGATAGCTGCAGGCAATTCTTCTGCATACTCAGGGCTAACCTTCAGAGAAGAGACAAATGGAGTTTTTTTTTTTCCCCCTAGAGAAAAACTAAAACTTATTGGAAGAAAAGTTAGGAGAGTTCCCAGGGGTGCAGATTAGAAACATTTTGCTATTCTTGATCAGTTCAACAGAACATTCTTTTTGTTATATTTGGAGGGGCATGGGGTAGGAAGATTCTCATACCAATAATTATTAGTCTTGAGGAAGGCTTTTTAATGTATTTGAGTTCCTACCTTACTGTAGCATATTCAAAACCATATTCAAGTTGCCTAAGTTTCTTATATTTATTTCCAAATCTGCAATGCAATTAAACAATGGCCTCACTTCTTTTAAGAAAGGAAAGATAAAGGCAGGCAGGCAAAAGGTAGATATATACACAGATATATGGCAAGACAACCACCATCTACACTAGCTACCGAATAAAACCAAACCCATTGCCACTGGGTTGATTCTGACTCATGGCAATCCCACATGTTTTAGGGTAGACCTGCTCTATGGAGTTTTCTTTTTGTTTTTTGAGGGGGAAGCTTTTTTTTTGTACTTTAAATGAAGCTTTATAGAACAAACTAGCTTCTCATTAAACAGTTAGTACACACACTATTCTATGACATTGCTTAACAACCCCTTGACATGTCAACACTCTCCCTTCTCAAACTCGGATTCCCTATCACCAGCTTTCCTGTCCCCTCCTGCCTTCAAGTCCTTGCCCCTGGGCTGGTGTGCCCTTTTAGTCTCATTTTGTTTTATGGGCCTTTCTAATCTTTGGCTGAAAGGTGATCCTGAGGAGTGAATTCATTACTGAGCTAAAGGGGTGTCCTGGGGCCATACTCTCTGGGTTTCTCCAGTCTCCATCAGGCCAGTAAGCCTGGTCTTTTTTTGTGAGTTAGAATTTTGTTCTACATTTTTTTTCAGCTCTTTTGTGGTCTATTATGGTCCCTGTCAGAGCAGTCAGTGGTGATAGCCAGGCACCATCTAGTAGTACCGGACTCAATCTGGTAGAGGCTGTGGTAGTTTTGGTCCATTAGTCCTTTGGATCAATCTTTCCCTTGTATCTTTAGTTTTCTTCATTCTCCCTTGCTCCCAAAGGGGTGAGACCAGTGGAATATCTTAGAAGGCCGCTCACAGGCTTTTAAGACCCCAGATGCTGCTCACCAAAGTAGAATGTAGAACATTTTCTTTATAAGCTATGTTATGCCAATCGAGCTAGATGTTCCCTGAGACCGTGGTCCCCACAGCCCTCAGCCCAGTAATTTGCTCCCTCGGGGACTTTGGGTGTATCTATGGAGCTTCGTATGACCTTGCCTTGTACAAATTGTGTACTGTCTTACCCTTCACCAAAGTCCATGGAGGTTTTCAATGTCTGTGATCAAAGCTTCTCTAATCACATAAAATTATTTACAGAGATGAACCTGGAGCTAGCTAAAGTTACCAGACTGCATTCATCCATTTTTGTCTGTTTGTATCACCTGCCTCAAATTGTCTGCCTTTGTCAGATCCTCTTTTACTGGGAGGCATTTTTGTGTTGAGATTGAGAATAACCTTAGCCTTAGTAGCTAAGCATGGTGACTCATTTTGTGGCTTGATCTACGCTGAAAGGACCAAGTCCTGTTACTGGATTTGGGTGGCAGAGTTCCCAGAGCAGACAGCCAGCCCCTTTGGCAGGGCCTGTGCATGAGCAGACAGCCATATGGGGTCCTGATTAGTCGTCTAGTCACGTGTCTGCTTCTGGAGGTAACTCCTCTGGCTGGGAAGTCATGCTTTTCAGTTATCTCCTTGGAAAACCTTATCACTTGTGTTCGTTCTAACAAAACATCCAGCATTTTATTCATTTAACTATATTGAGTTTTCTGTGCTGGCACTGAATGTAAAAAAATACACCAAATCCCTGCTTTCGTGGAGCATTTTGCTTAGTAAAGAAACCTTATAAACAGGTTCTGCAGAAAAAATTATCAAAACTTATTTAATAAGTTTTATCTTTGGAAATTTAGCTTTTCTTTAATTTTTAAAGTATTTAAAATTAAAACACAAGGCTTCCTCCTATAAAACAAATAGAAATATGTGCATACTTTTATTTTGCACTTTGTGAAAACCTCTCTTGTGTCTTTAGAACAGAGTTGTGTTCATGGCACTCTCATTTAGGATGGCAGGAGGGTGCTGGCCTAGTGGCTTTTATCTACCGGAAGGCTTCAGTGGTGGTCACCTAGTCACCTTTTCAAGTGCCTCCAAATTTCTTGGCGGGGGCCTTAATTTCTTTAGCTTAAGTCTTCGATCCCTACGAAAATGTAGATCTCTATGAGAGACAACATTTTAAGAGATACCACCAGCTACTTTTTTAAAAACAATTTATTTGTTGTTGTTGTTGTTGAGAATACACAAAGCAGAACAAACACCAAGTCAACAATTCCTACATATGCAATTTGGTAATATTTATTACATTCTTTAAATTGTGCAACCATTCTTACCCTGATTTTCCAAATTGGTCCTCCCCCATTAACATAAACTCACTGCCCCCTAAGTTTCCTATCTAATCTTTGCAGTTGCTGTAGTCTATTTGATCTCATATTGATAGATCTTAAAAGAGCACAATTCTCAAGGCAGACATTCTGTACTAATTAAGCTAAACTACTTTTTTCTTTACTCTTTGGTTTAACAAAGACTTCTGGGGATATTTTTGGTTTAAGGTTTAAAGATTATCTCGGGTCAATAATTCCGGGAGTTCATCTGGCCTTCATGGCTCCAGAAAGTCTGGATTTTCACTAGAATTTGAAGATACTTACTCTTTTATCTGAATAAATGAATGAAGTTGAGAGTCTTTGGGGGAGAGCAAGCCACAAAAGGGGGAATTCAGACTCAACCATCCTCTCTACGTACAGCCACTTTCTCTCCACACTCCCTTGGTTATCTGATGACCTTCCACTTCTTCCTGTCACCTATATTAAGATGCCTTCTTATTTATAGCTATAGCTACAAACTCTCTCATGAGCCCCAAATCACCCCATGAATATAGCTCTGTCAGTCCTAAAATTAGAAAGGATAGACCAGAATTCATCTTCTTCCCCCTTGAAACTATGCCTCCTGTAGTGCCCAACTAAAGGGGACCCCATTATTTCAGTCACCAAAACTAGAAATCTTAGTGTTATTTGCAATATCTTTCTTTTCTCCACATTCAATCAACGCATTCATCTAACCCCTTCCCTATAACTTCTATTTCTTCTAGCCTACCTTTTCTATTTCTCCTAACTTATCTACGATAATATCCTGATTAATCCCCTTGCCCTTCCCTTGTCTCTGTCCCCTCCAATGTCTCCTGTACTTTGATGGCACAACCTTCCCAAATTTGCTCCACTCAGGACTCTTCACTACACAACACACTAAGTAATTTCAGTCTGTGGCATTCCAGGCCCTCTACAATACATAATCAACTAACTTCCCACTCTCTTTTCCCACAGAATCTATCACCTATTATACGCTTTTGAAATTCTGGAATAGTTGCTAGAATAACTTTTCAAACCAAAATCAGAACACTTGGTTTGACAAAAGAATAATTGTGAGGCTATTAGGAGAGAATGCTTTCACTTTACACCAAACCAACTCATTGCCTGACTCATAGCAACCCTGTAGGACAGAATAGAACTGCCCCATAGGGTTTCAAAGGACTAGTTGGTGGATTTGAACTGCCAACCTTTTGGTTAGCAGCCATAACTCTTAACCACTGTGCCATCAGGGCTCCTCAATTCGTATAATATTGGAAAAATCTAGGTCCTACTGTATAATTTCTCCTGCTCAGTTCCTTCCTGCCTCTCTGTGTTGCCATCCTCTCTGCCTGGAAGCATCCTTCCTCATTCTCTTCACCCTCATTGCACAGCCTATTGGCTTTCTACTTGTCTGTCCAATCCCAGATGAAGCACACATCCTCCATTTCCCAATTGAAATTAATTGTGTTCTTTGTGGTCTCAAGCCATATTTCAAATTCTCTCTCTATGTTTCCTGCATTAAGGAGGTATGTGTTTTATTCACCTTTATGTTCCCCATTAGTGTCTATATAAATAAGCTCTTCTTGAGCATCTGTTACGTACTAAACACTCTTACTACTCTGTTTGACTCTCGTAGCAAACTTCCTGTGTGCCATTACAATCTTAAAATTGAGGAAATTGTACCCAGTGGTGGTGAAGTGACTTGTTTAGATTCACACAGTAAGTGGCCAGCCTGGAGTTCAAACCCACTTATCTCTGGCATCAGAGCTCTGCATACACAGGAAGTGCTCAAAACAGTCTTTTTAAAAATGGAGTTGAGTCAGGTGCAACAAGAGATAAGGGACTCAGTCTGCAAAAGAAGTCAGAACGGAGGAGATTAGAGGCCTTGATATATTTTTTTTTCTCTTCATAACAAGGAAGATACCAGCTAGCTGATTAGATTTCAAGGATCATTGTGGATGAAGTACAAGAGAAAGAAATGAGTGAACAATAAAAAAGAAGGGCCACAAAAAAAGAGCTTTTTTCAAAATGCATTTCTTCTTTCTTTATCAGAAGAAAGGAGCCCTGGTGGCACAACAATTAAGCACTTGACTGCTAACCAAAAGTTTGGTGGTTCAAACCCACCAGCTGCTCCTCAGGAGGAAGATACGGTGGTCTGCTTCCATAAACATTATAGCCTTGGAAACTCTATGCGGCAGTTCTACTCTGTGAGTAGGAATTTACTCAACAGCAATGGGTTTTTCATTTGTTTGTTTTGGAGGTGTTATCAGAGGTAAGCATTTTCCCTTTCAATACTTATGGGAAGTTGCTCCAACATCCTGGCATATACTAAGTCAGCAACAACAGCAGTTGAGTCCTCAGAGCACCATAGGTTGCAGAACTTCAGGCCCTGTGCTCACCCCCACACCACCACTCACCCTTCTTAGCCTCATTTACCCATCCCCAGTGGGAGGTGTCACCTGGGACACACTATGACATCCAACTGATGGGGTCACCAATGATGGGGAGACAATAAAACACACTGTTCCATTTGAAGTGTGATAAGAAAAAGGGCAGAGGCAGGGCCAAGATGGCAGAATAGACAGACAGTTCCAGCAAGCCCTGTTTACAACAAAGACCCCCCCAAAAAAAAACAAGTGAAATGAGTATATTTATGATAAGCTAAGAGTCCTGAACATTAAAGGCAAAGTTAGAAAACGAACTGAGTAACTGGGGGAAGAAGAGATGGTTCAGAAGCGGAGAGGAGTTACCGGCCCTGAATCGCTGAGAGCCCTCAGGCAGCATTCCCGGGAGTGGCTGCAGTTGACTGATACTAGCTTTCAGCCGCAGTTTCCTCAGGGAGAAGCAGCCAGCCACACAGCCTACTCACAACTCCAAACCAGAGAAGGACGGCGCTCTCGGCCAAAGCTAAGTACTTGCATATATTTTCCCATGCCCTCCCCACTCTCAAGCCAGCTTCAGCAGCTGTTGATTTCTCTGGGCCTGAGATAGGCCCTGTTGAGCACCTAGAGCCATACTCCCAGCCTTGGAGAAGAAATAAATTTCCAACTGGAGGAAAAGGTAATCTGTCAGCTCCACTAACTGGGGGAGCTCAGGACAGAAGCAGCTCCTGTCCCGGCATAAACAGCCCGTGGACTTTGAGTACCCTTCCCACTGCATAGACCTGTGTGGACCTATTTCAGGAGAATAGGCCTTTGTTGGCAGACCACAATTGTTTCAGCTGTGCGGTGGAGAGGTGGGTATTCGAAGTTTGACACCACTTTGCCTATTAAACAGGGTCCTCACGACCCACATCAGGGACCTAAGGACTGGTGACTCCACTCAGGTCACTGAGCCACCCGCGACAGGGGTCCAAGGATAACTGGTACCTCCCAGTCCTTACAACCAAAAATATTGGGTGCCCATGGTCTGTCTGCAGAACTCACACATCTGTACACTGTAGGGAAGAGGGACACACTTTCCTCAGAGACAGCTGGGGGAAGATTCTCAGCACCCTGTCTTGTTCAGAGCATGACCCCCTGTTGCAACCAGATATGGGTACCTACACCACTCACTCCTGCCCCTCTAAGACTATACGACAGAGCCTGTAACACACACTTGATGATTGGCTACCTGGATACCTGAGCTGAATTTGTACAACAAAAGTGAATGGACTCCTAGACTGATATACCTGATAACAGCTCTAGCCATCTGGGGACAGGACGTCAGAGCTCCAAAGGTGAAAATATTCAAGCTAGCTCACTCAAGCAACCCATCTGGGCATATCAAAACAAAACAAAGCAAGAAGCTACAACACAGTAAGCAAACATAAAATAAACTGATACAATAACTTATAGATAGCTCAGAGACAACAGTCAATATCAAGTAACAAAAAGAAACAGACCATGGTCGCCTCAACAAGCTCTCAAAACAAAGAATCAAGGGATCTTCTAGATGAAAATGCCTTCCTGGAATTACCAGATGAAGAATACAAAAGATTAATATACCCTTCAAGACATCAGGAAGGAAATGAGGCAATACATAGAACAAGCCAAGGAACACACAGATAAAACAGTGGAATAAATTAAAAAGGTTATTTAGGAACATAATGAAAAATTTAATAGGCTGGAAAAATTCATAGACAGACAGCAATCAGAAATTCAAAAGATTAACAATAAAATTACAGAAGTAGACAACACAATAGGAAGTCAGAGGAGCAGAACTGAGCAAGTGGAAGGCAGAATTTCTGAACTTGAAGATAAAGCACTTGGCACCAATATATCTGGAGAAAAATCAGATAAAAGAATTTTTAAAAAATGAAGAGACCTTAAGAATCATGTGGGATTCTATCAAGAGAAATAACCTATGAGTTATTGGAGTACCAGCACAGGGAGGGATAACAGAGAATACAGAAAGAATTGTTGACAATTTCTTGGCAGAAAAAATCCCTGATATCATGAAAGATGAGAAGATATCTATCCAAGATGCTCAGTGAACTCCACATAAGGTAGATTTTATAAAGAAAGTCACCAAGACATATTGTAATCAAACTTGCCAAAACCAAAGATAAAGAGAGAATTTTAAGAGCAGCTAGGGATAAACAAAAAGTCACCTACAAAAGAGAGTCAGTAAGAATAATCTTGGACTACTCAGCAGAAACCACGTAGGCAAGGAGGCAATGGGATGACTTATATAAAACACTGATGGAAAAAAATTGCCAACCAAGAATCATATATCCAGCAAAACCTCTCAAATATGAAGGTGAAATTAGGACATTTCCAGATAAACAGAAGTTTAGGGGATTTGTAAAAACCAAAACAAAACTACAAGAAATATTCAAGGAAGTTCTTTGGTTAGAAAATCAATAATACCAGGTATCAACCCAAGACTAGAACACTGGACAGAGCAATCAGATGTCAACCCAGACACGAAAATCACAAAAATAAATCAAGATTTAAAAAACGCTCAAAACAGGGAAAAAGAGATGTTATTATGTGAAAGAAGACGACGTTAAAACAATAAAGGGGGCTAAGAAATGTAGTCATAGATCTTTCATATGGAGAGGAAGACAAGGCAATACACAGAAATAAAAGTTAGGTTTAAATTTAGAAAAATAGGGGTAAATATTAAAGAAACCACAAAGGAGACAAACTATCCTACATATCAAAATAAAATGTGAGAAAAAAATAGAGACTTAGAAGAAACAAAATCAACAAAAACAAACATGAGGAAAAGACAATCTATAAAGACAAACTACTCAGCACAAAACATCAAGGGGAAAAAGAAACTCTCAACAACACACAAAAAAAGACATCAAAATGATAGCACTAAATTCATACCTATCCATAATTACCCTGAATGTAAATGGACTAAATGCACCAATAAAAAGACAGAGAGTGGTAGAATGAACTAAGAAACATGATCCATCTATATGCTGCCTACAAAAGACAACATTAAACTTAGAGACACAAACAAACTAAAACTCAAAAGATGGAAAAAATATATCAAGCAAACAACAATCGAAAAAGAGTAGGAGTGGCAATATTAATTTCTGACAAAATAGACTTTAAAGTTAAATCCATCATGATGGATATGGAAAGACACTAATGATGAAAGGGACAATATACCAGGAGGATATAACCCTATTAAATATTTATGCACCCAATGACAGGGCTGCAAGATACATAAAACAAACTCAGCATTGAAAAGCGAGATAGATAGCTCCATAATCATAGTAGGAGACTTGAAAACACCATTTTCAGTGAAGGACAGGACATCCAGAAAGAAGCTCGATAAAGACACGGAAGATCTAAATGCCACAATCAACCAACTTGACCTTATAGACATATACAGAACACTCCACCCAACAGCAGCCAAGTATACTTTCTTTTCTAGTGCACATGGAACATTTTCTAGAATAGACCACATATTAGGTCATAAAGCAAGCCTTAGCAGAATCCAAAACATTGAAATATTACAAAGCATCTTCTCTGACCATAAGGCCATAAAAGTGGAAATCAATAACAGGAAAAGCAGGGAAAAGAAATCAAACACTTGGAAACTGAACAATGCCCTGCTCAAAAAAGACTGGATTATAGAAGACATTAAGGATGGAATAGAGAAATTCATAGAATCCAATGAGAATGAAAACACTTCCTATCAGAACCTTTGGGACACAGCAAAAGTGGTGCTCAGAGGTCAATTTATATCAATAAATGCACACATCCACAAAGAAGAAAGGGCCAAAATCAAAGAACTATCCCTACAACTTGAACAAATAGAAAGAGATCAACAAAAGAAACCCACAGGCAGCAGACAAAAACAAATAATAAAAATTAGAGCTGAACTAAATGAAATAGAAAACAGAAAAACAATTGAAAGAATTAACAAGACCAAAAGCGGGTTTTTTGAAAAACTCAGCAAAATTGATAAACCATTGGCCAAACTGACAAAAGAAAAACAGGAGAGGAAGAAAATAACCTGAATAAGAAATAAGATGGGCGATATTGCAACAGACCCAACTGAAATTAAAAGAATCATATCAGATTACTATAAAAAATTGTACTCTAACAAATTTGAAAACCTAGAAGAAATGGATGAATTCCTAGAAACATACTACCCACCGAAGCTAACACAAACAGAGGTAGAACAACTAAATAGACCCATAACAAAAGAAGAGATTGTAAAGGCAATCAAAAAACTTCCAACAACAACAACAACAAAAAGCCCTGGTCCTGATGGCTTTACTGCAGAGTTCTACCAAACTTTCAGAGAAGAGTTAACACCACTACTACTAAAGGTATTTCAGAGCATACAAAAGGCCAGAATACTCCCAAACTCATTCTATGAAGCCACCATACTCCTGATACCAAAACCAGGTAAAGATACCACTAAAAAAGAAAATTACAGACCTATATCCCTCATGAACTTAGATGCAAAAATCCTCAACAAAATTCTAGCCGATAGAATTCAACAACAAATCAAAAAAATAACTCACCATGACCAAGTGGGATTCATACCAGGTATGCAGGGATGGTTCAACATTAGAAAAATAACTAAAGTAATCCATCATATAAATAAAACAGAAGACAAGAATCACATGATTTTATCAATTGATGCAGAAAAGGCATTTGATAAAGTTCAACACCCATTCATGATAAAAACTCTCAGCAAAATAGGAATAGAAGGAAAACTTCTCAACATAATAAAGGGCATTTATACAAAGCCAATAACCAACATCATCCTAAATAGAGAGAGTCTGGAAGCATTCCCCTTGAGGTCGAGAACCAAACAAGTATCCCCTTTATAACCACCCTTATTGAACATTGTGCTGGAGGTCCTAGCCAGACCAGTTAGGCTAGATAAAGAAACAAAGGACATCCAGATTGGCAAGGAAGAAGCAAAAGTATCTCTATTTGCAGATGGCATGATCTTATACACAGAAAACCCTCAGGAATCCTCACGAAAACTACTGAAACTAATAAAGAGTTCAGCAGAGTATCGGGATGAAAGACAAACATACAAAAATCATTTGGATTCCTCTACCCCAACAAAAAGAACATTGAAGAGGAAATCACCAAATCAATGCCATTTACAATAGCCCCCAAGAAGATAAAATACTTAGGAATAAATCTTACCAGAGATGTAAAAGACTTATACAAAGAAAACTAAAAAACACTTCTGCAAGAAACCAAAAAAGACCTACATAAGTGGAAGAACATACCTTGCTCATGCATAGGAATACTTAACATTGTAAAAATGTCTATTCTACCAAAAGCAATCTATGGATTTAATGCAGTTCTGATCCAAATTCCAATGACATTCTTTGATGAGATGGAGAAACATATCACCAACTTGATATGGAAGGTAAAGAGGCCCTGGATAAGTAAAGCATTACTGAAAAAAGAAGAATAAAGTGGGAGGCCTCACTCTTCCTGATTTTAGAGAGTATTATATCGCCACCGTAGTCAAAACAGTCTGGTACTGGTACATCAACAGATACATAGACCAGTGGAAAAGAATTGAGAATCTAGACATAAATCCACCCACATATGAGCGGCTGATATTTGACAAAGGCACAAAGTCAGTTAAGTGGGGAAAAGACAGTCTGTTTAACAAACAGTGCTGGCATAACTGGATATCCATCTACAAAAAAATGAAACAAGACCCATGCCTCACACCATGAGCAAAAATGAACTCAAAATGGATCAAAGACCTAAATCTAAAATCTAAAATCTAAAATGATAAAGATTATGGAAGAAAAAAATAGGGACAAAGTTAGGAGCCCTAATACATAAACAGTATATAAAACATCGCTAACGTTCAGATGAAAAACCAGATAACTGGGAGCTCCTAAAAGTCAAACACCTATGCTCATCCAAAGACTTCACCAAAAGAGTATAAAGATTACCTACAGACTGGGAAAAAGTTTTTAGCTATGACATTTCCAATCATAAATCTGATCTCTAAAATCTACATGATACTGCAAAAACTCAACAACAAAAAGACAAATAACCCAATCAAAAAATGGGCAAAAATATGAACAGATACTTCACTAAAGAAGATATTCAGGCAACTAACAGATACATGAGGAAATGCTCATGATCATTAGCCATTACAGAAATGCGAATCAAAACTACAATGAGATTCCATCTCGCCCCAACAAAGCTGGCATTAATCCAAAAAAACACAAAATAATAAATGTTGGAGAGGTTGTGGAGAAACTGGAACACTTATACACTGCTGGTGGGAATGTAAAATGGTATAACCACTTTGGAAATCGATTTGGTACTTCCTTAAAAAGCTAGAACTAGAACTACCATACATTCCAGCAATCCCACTTCTTGGAATATATCCTAGAGAAATAAGAGCCTTTACATGAACAGATATATGCACACCCATGTTCATTATAGCACTGTTTACAACAGCAAAAAGATGGAAGCAACCAAGGTGCCCATCAATGGATGAATGGATAAATAAATTATGGTATTATTCACACAATGGAATACTACACATCAATAAAGAATAGTGAGGAATCTGTGAAACATCTCATAACATGGAGGAATCTAGAAGGCGTTATGCTAAGTGAAATTAGTCAGTTGCAACAGGACAAATATTGTATAAGACCGCTAGTGTAAGAACTCAAGGAATAGCTTAAACAGAGAAGAGAATATTCTTTGATGGTTACAAGAGCGGGGAGGGAGGGAGGGAGAGGGGTATTCACTTATTAGATAGTAGATAAGAACTATTTTAGGTGAAGGGAAAGACAACACACAATACAGGAGAGGTCAGCACAACTGGACTAAACCAAAAGCAGTTTCCTGAATAAACTGAATGCTTCAAAGTCCTGAGTAGCAGGGGTGGGGTTTGGGGACCATGGTTTCAGGGGACATCTAAGTCAATTGGTGTAATAAAATCTACTAAGAAAACATTCTGCATCCCACTTTGGAGAATGGTGTCTGGGGTCTTAAATGCCAGCAAACGGCCATCTAAGATGCATCAATTGGTCTCAACCCATCTGGATCAAAGGAGAATGAAGAACACCAAGGACACAAGGTAATTATGATCCCAAGAGACAGAAAGGGCCACATAAGCCAGAGACTACATCAGCCTGAGAACTGATGAACTAGATGGTGCCCAGCTACAACCAATGGCTGCCCTGACAGGGAACACAACAGAGAACTTCTCAGGGAGCAGGAGAGGAGTGGGATGCAGACCCCAAATTCTCGTAAAAAGACCAGACTTAATGGTCTGACTGAAACTAGAAGGACCCTGGAGGTCATGGTCCCCAAACCTTCCGTTAGCCCAGGACAGGAACCCATTCCCAAATCCATCTCTTCAGATAGGGATTGGACTGGACAATGGAATAGAAAAAGATGCTGGTGAAGAATGAGCTTCTTGGATCAAGTAGACACTTGAGACTATATTGGCATTTCCTATCTGGAGGGACAGAGGTGGTCAGAAGCTGGCAGAATAGACACGAAAAGAGAGAGTGGACGGAAGGAGTGGGCTGTCTCATTACGGGGAGAGCAATTAGGAGTATATAGTAAGGTGTATATAAATTTTTGTATGACAGACTGACTTGATTTGTAAACTTTCACTTAAAGAACAATAAAAAGAAAAGGGCCAATCACGAAAATAAGGCCAGTCTTAAGTGCCGTTGAAAGTGCTGTCTGTCTCACCTTGGCTTAGGAAAGGGCCTGGCCTTGTCTCACAGGCGGGGACTGAAATGGCGAACGGTACCGTAATTATTAAGGCATTAATGTTAATGTATGGGTTCCACTTCTACCAACCCATTTTGATGACCCAATAATGAGTTCATTGCAGGTCTGACTAGTCTAAGGCTTCCAGAATGAAATTGCTTCATCAAATTTGGACTTTCTTGATGGGATGCCTCTGGCTTCATTGTGTGATCAGCTCTCAAAGGCTTGAAAGCAGACTGCTATTCTGTTTTAATTTCTTTTTCTTTTCTATTCTCACCCTTAGGGATTTTGGATAAAGCAGTTTATTAGCTGGGTTCACTGGCTTGTCTCCTCAGAGCCTGAAACTATACTTCAGACTTAGCCAAGGCCCTTTGTGAGCATGCCAGCTAGAGAAGCACAGGCAAGCAGGTGCAAAGTGTTTTGTTCAAGTCACCCTTCCTACAGAAAGACTGAGAATAAACTCTGCTAGGCCAGCTGGTGAAGTTCCCAAGAGCAGAAAGTGCTGAGAAAATGATCATTTTCATAGTCTGAATAGTATTCTACTATCTACTTTCTACAAACCTGAAGTCCAAAAAACTCTGAAAAACAAGAGTTTTATTTGTTTGTTTATAAATTTGTATCAAGGCCATTTGGTGGTAAAACCTGACTGGAACTGACAGGAGGCTATTTATATTATAATCTTTATACCGTTTAGTATGAATACTTAAACATTGTACTGCAAAAAAATACTATGTTTAATTTTAAGGTGTTGCCCCATCCCTGCTGGAGTGTGTGTGTAAATATGATATATTCTCATGGCACCAAAATGTGAAAAATTGGAAATCCCAAAATACATATAACCCAAAGGACTTTAGATAAGGAACTGTAGATTCATAAATATTCCTGCTTAATAATTTAATGAAAAATTTTACCCCATCTCTGTTTTTGTGAATTTCTTTTTCTTAATGGGTTGGAACTTGTTTGCTGGTCCAAGAAAAGCCACTTTATTGTCATGGAACCAGTTCTAGACCATGAGTTTGGAAGCCTGAGAAAAAATCATTTAACTCCTCTGAGCTTCAGTTTTCTCACCTGTGAAATGGGAATGGTTCCAGTCCTAGCTTGGGTAGGTTTGAGACTAAAGAGGTGAAGTCCCTTGAAATGAAAAATCACCACAAAAATATCAGGTATGACTGTCAAAACCAAGCCACGTGATCATTCAGTTGGTGTCCGTTTTAGTTATCTAGTGCTGCTATAACAGAAATACCACAGATGGCTTTAACAAATAGAAATGTATTCTCTCACAGTTTAGAAGGCTAGAAATCCAAATTCAGTGTGCCAGCAGCAGGGAAAGGCCTTCTCTCTCTGTTGGCTCTGGGGAAAAATCCTTCTCATCAATCTTTCTCTGGGTCTAGGAGTTTCTCAGCACAGGGACTCCAGGTCCAAAGGACATGCTCCTCTCCCCTCTCTTCTTTCTTGGTGGTAGGAGGTTCCTCGCTCTCTGCTTGCCTCTCTATCCTTTTATCTCTTGTAAGATAAAAGGTAATGGAGGCTACACCCCAGGGAAACTCCCCTTACATCAGATTAGGGCTGTGACCTGGGTAAGGGTGTTGCATCCCACCCTAGCCCCCTTACAACTGATTGGCTGGTCTTATCAGATCATATTATGGGAGATGATTCATCATTACTTAACTGTCAAACTGCTGAGAATCATGGCCCAGCCAAGCTGACATATATTTTGGGAGGACAAAATTCAATCCATGGCAGCGTCCTTTACAGAATTCTTCCTGATTTAAAAAATGCATGTTCCATAATTCAACTACACCTAACCCCATCATTTTCTGTTTATTTTGAGTCTCGTTACCCTCTCACTCTTCAGTCGTATTGGACAAGTGTTGAATACAATGCCTGAGTAAATTTATTAATATATCTTTGCATGTTCCTAAAGGCACTGGGCCACATGTGTCTAGATTGCATTAGAGTTTAACTATTCCAGCATAAGAACCCATTGATTCTTTCATGGCTGAATGTCTTTGGTAAACCAATATATTTTTTAAAAAAAAGAGCAAATTCTTTTCCAATTTGAGAAGAGAGTAAGACTAAGAGAAGGAGTTTATGCCAACAGCCAACTAGCACTGTTGTCTATGGTAATTAATTTTAAGTGGTTTGTATTGGTGGGTCAAAGAAACACCTTAAACACAGCAGACAAGATCCTAGTGAAACTAGAATAAGCAGAAACAAGACCAACAAGACCAGATACAAAGAATTACAGAAAAAGGCTTGCTTAAAGGGCAGGAAGTCCAAAGCTCCCTGGGCCTTTTGGCTGATGCATATTTGCCTTCCGAAAGGCATATACTGCCTTTGTCTTCAGAGTTTTAAAATATACATGCATGGTACAAATGTATACCAAAGGGGGGAAAAAAACCAAAACAACCAAACCCATTACCATTGAGTCAATTCCGACTCATAGAGATCCTGAGGACTTAAATGAGGTTTAGAATTAAACGTAACCACGATAATAAATTGCAATGTATTGATTTTCTATATTGTGCTGGGCATTTAAATATATTACCTCATATAGGCTTCACACCATTTCAATATAGGAGGTATATTTATCTTTCTTGTGCATTCTGGCTGTTTATGGCTGTATAACAAAGCCAAACCCAAAGCCCATTGCCACGGAGTCAATTCTGACTCATAGCAATCCTATAGGACAGAATAGAACTGCCCCAAGGATTCTTAAGACTGTAAATCTTTATAGAAGCAGACTGTCACATCTTTCTCCTGCATAGCCGATGGTGGATTCAAACTGCCAACCTTTCAGTTAGCAGTTGAATACTTAGCCATTTGTACCACCATGCTCCCTTGCTATATAACAAACCACCCAGAAACTCAATGGCTTAAAAACAATTCCTATTAGCTCTTGTGGCTTTGTGGGTTAACTGGGTTCAGGTGCATGGTTCTCTTTTGGAGTCTCATGCAGTTGCTGTAAGAAGGGGCTAGAGCTGGAGACATCTGATGACTCAATTGTGCTGGACATCCATGATGGTTTCTTTACTCACATGTCTGCCTCCTTAGCTGGAATAGTTGGAACACTGGGGGGCTGGCTGGGCATCTCTTCTCTCTCCAGGTTTTCTCCATAGGGCTGGCTTGGGCTTCATCAAATCATGGCAGTCTAAGGATAGTTGGACATTTACATAGTAACTTTCTTCCCCTAGATTGAGTGTTCTAAGAGAACTAGGTAGAAGCTACAAGATTTCTTATGACCTAGCCTCAGAATTCATGCAAAGACAATTCCACCAAGTCTTAGGCTGGGTCTTCTAGAGAAGTAAAACCAGTGAAGCATCTATATGTATATAAAGAGAGAGAGAGAGATTTATGTCAAAGAAATGGCTCATACAGTGGTAGAGGCTGAAATTCCAAGTTCATGGGTCAGGATGGAGGCTTCTCCCAACTCATGTAGCTGCAGGGGCTGGTGAACCCAAGATCCAGACCACAGAGGCTGATGAATCCCAAGACTGGCAGGCAAGCTGCCAGTTCAAGTCCCAAGACCCAGAGGTCAAATGAACAGGACTCAGCTGAATCATCCAGAATGAGCAAAAGCCCTAGAGCCTTGCCAGAAAGTCCACCTACATTAGATGCAGGCCACACTCCCAAGGAAACTCCCTTTCAACTGATTGCCTATTCACAGAAGGTCCCATCATGGAGATGATCACATTATATCAGATCTCATCATAGAAGCGATTACATCATTACACGACTGCCAAACTACATCATAACTGCCAAACCACTGAGAATCATGGCCTAGCCAAGTTGATACACAACCTTATCGATCACATACCAATTCTATTAGTCAAACATGAATCACAGGACCAGCCCAGATTCGAAGGGAGTGACCTACACAAAGGTGCAGATTCTAGGAGGTAAGTCTCACTGAGGGACCATCTGTGGAGACTAGCTACCCCATCATGTTTAAATGAATAAGGCTTTGCAAAGTCAGGAAACCCTGGTTGCGTAACGGTTAAGAGCTACAGTGGCTAACCAAAAGATCAGCAGTTTGAATCCACCAGGTGCTCCTTAGAAACCGTATGGGGCAGTTCTACACTGTCCTATAGGGTCACTGTGAGTCAGAATCGACTCAATGTCAGTGGGTTTTGTTTTTTTTATTTTGCCTAGTTACTTGTCCAAGGTCAAACACCTTACAGGTAGTCAAAATAGAGTTTAAATTCAGTTCTCCCCAAAAGGTCAACATTTACTCTAAAGCAAAGATGAGAAGATAAGAGGACAAGAAAACTAGAGTACAGGAAATGGAACAATCAGAACACAATTAAAGAGAATGTTTGTTGACACATTTTGCAAAACATAACTAATGTCACTGGACAATTTGTGTGGAAATTGTCAAATAGGAAATTAATTTGCTATGTAAACTTTTACCAAAAACAGTAAGATATTATTTTTTAAAACTCTCACTAACTAGAGAATAGATAAGTGGTAACTTTGGTGAAAGGTAAGACAGTACACAATACTGGGGAAGTCAGCACAACTTGACCTGGGCAAAGTCATAGAAGCTTCATAGACACATCCAAATGCCCTGAGAGACTGAGGTACTGGAAGGAGGGCTAAGGACCATGGTTTCAGGGGACGCCTAGCACAATTGGCATAACATTGTCTATAAAGAAAATGTTCTACATCCAACTGTGGTGAGTAGCATCTGGGGTCTTAAAGCCTGTGAGTGGCCATCTAAAATACATCTACTGGTCCCACTCCTGCTGGAACAAAGGAGAATGAAGAAGACCAAAGACACAGGAAAAAGATTATTCCAAAGGACTAATGGACCACAACTACCACAACCTCTACCAGGCTAAACCCAGAAGGACTAGATGATGCCTAGTTACCACCACTGACTGCTCTGGCAGGAATCATAATAGAGAGCCCTGGATGGGCTGGAGAAAATTGTAAAATAAAATTCTAATTCACACACACACACACACACACACACAAAGTTGAGGCTTGTTGGTCTGACAGAGACTGGAGAAACTCCAAGAATATGGTCCCTGGACACTCTTTTAACTCAGTACTGAAGTCACTCCTGAGGCTCACCCTTCAGCCAAAGATTAGACAGGTCTGTAGGGCCAACAATAATGCACAGGAGGGACGTGCTTCATAGTTCAATCATGTATATGAGACTAATGGGCACACCGGCCCAAAAGCAAAGACAAGAAGGCAGGAAGGGACAGGAACACTGGATGAATGGAAATGGGAAACCTAGGGTAGAGAAGGGGGGAGTGTTGACACATCTTGGGGTTGGCAACCAATGTCACAAAACCATTTGTGTATTAACTGTTTAATGAGAAACTAATTCGCTCTGTAAACTTCCACCTAAATCACAATTAAAAAAAAAAAACCTTTGGATCCGGCTCTACTCTGACTCATATGTTTTGCAATGAGTCAGGGCCAACTTGACAACTTGGTTTACTGGTATAGTCGAGACAACAGAGGTTCAGAGAGGGTAGGGACATCCTTAGTTGTCCAGTAAGAGTAAAAGAGTAAGAGTAAAAGAGTAAGAGTAAGAGTAAGAGTAAGAGTAAGAGTAAGAGTAAGAGTAAGAGTAAGAATAAGAATAAGAGACTCGCAGAGGTTGGGCCCCAATGTGTCTGTCACACCCTAGAGATGTTTCCACCATCTCTAGGCAGAACATATCATTCATTTGTTCATTAATTCATTAATTCCTTCATCTGGTCAACATTGCAGAACACTCCCGATGGGTAACAGTATTGTTACTGGCACAGGAGGGAAGGTTTTTGCTTTGAGCAGAGGGCACGTGTGTACCCTGAAGGTGAGGACCCCTGTCTGGAAAAGTCGAGATCCACACAATGGAATATTATTCAGCTGTAAAAAGGAATGATGTTTACCAGGGATGGGAAGGAAGAGGAATGGAGGGAATTATTGCTTAGGAAGCAATGAGTCTTTGTTTATGGGGATGGAAAGTTCGGCAAAGGGCATTGGGGATGGTTGCACAACATGATTGATGTAATTGATCTCACAAATTGCATACATAAGCAATGTTGAGTTGGCAAATGTGGTGTTAACTATGTCAACAATTTTAAAAAAGGAATGAACCACTGAAAAAAAATTCAGTTCTCTGTGATTCCACTATGCCATAGTCTATCAACTAAATAAAATTATCTGTGTGCTATAAGTTAATTTATTAAAATAGTATTTAAGGTACTACACAGAAATGCATGAACAGATGGTCTCTATCCTTTAAAAGTTCTAGAAGGCTGCAGTTTAGAGTGAATACAATATTGGGCTTGGAATTAGAAGCTCGTAGTTTGAGTCCTGATTCTGCTAACTTGGCAACTTATTTAACCTCCTTGAGATTCAGCCTCTTCATTGGAAAAATGGGAAAAATGATGCCTTTCCTGCAAGCATTGGTGTAAAAATCAAACAAGATATGTGAGAGTGTGATTTTGTTAGCGATAAAGCATATATACAGTAAAACCTGCAAAAGCCAGAACCTGTGTAAGGCAGAAACCTGTCAGAGAAGGAAAACTCAAATACAATGAAATCTGTGAGAGCTGGAATTCAATGGAACTACCTTGTTTTTAGGGGGGTCTCACAAGTTTTCCGCCTTTAACAGGGTACAGTCACCACTTTTCTATTGCTCTCTATTTAGTGGAAAGTATTTGAGTTTTCCTTCTCTGGCTGGTTTCACTTCATGCAAGTTCTGGCTTTTGCAGGTTTCACTGTATATGGTGGTGGTGGACTTTAACTGAGAAAAGTGTGGACCTGTGAAAAGTTTACAGCAATATAAAAGAGGAGAGTGTCTCTTCCTGGGATGTGTGCAAGTTAGCCTGGATGGGCATTGGCCAGGAGTGTACTAGTGACTCCTCAAGTCACCGTGACCCTGTACCAGATGCCTGTGAAGCTCCTCCCATCTCTATATTCTCTGGCACCATATGCATCCCTGGGTAATCCAAACAACCCTGGATTGCAGGAGGTACGACTTTCCTTTACATGATGGCAAACCACCATTTTGTCAGGGAATAGATAGGACACCATAGTCCCAAAAAGCCGAATCTTAAAGAGCATACAGTGCTTCACTTCATTTAACTTTTTTTTCCACCTTGGCTTCAAAATGTTTGCTGTGGTAGATCAGTTGGGAGTGACATACTATAGCAATGCAGTGGGAACCAGAGCAGGACCCAGGATTGAACTTGAGTGTAACTGTGTCTGATGAACTGGGATCAACAGAGCCCAGTGTAGCACAGTCCTGTAGGCATAGATGGGTGGGATGGAGGAGAACAACCCAAGTGGGGGGCGTGAGCTGGGCCCATCCACCAGGTCTGAGCCCTGGGGAGAGGATACAGCAGCTTCGGGCTGCAGTTCAGATCTCACAATCACATTGTTCTACTCAGTGTGGTTTTCAGGCCTGGGGAGTAAAGACAGACAAAAGGGGACAGGGTTTGACAACGCTCTCCTTTCTTCCTGGAACTCCTTGTGGTTTGGCAGAGAGAAGTCTGTTTAGGTGCCATGGCTTGCAAAGGAAGGAGCTGTGAACCTTTGAACTCTAAGAAGTAGTGTGAATGCCACCTTGTTTGTAAGGATATGAGTAAATTTGGGATACAGAACAGCTGACTCCTAATAAAGATTTAATCTGTGTACAGTGATGTTTTCCAAATTTCTCACCAACAAGCATTCATTTTATTATTTTCCCCTCATGGAACCTATTTTAATTATCTAGTTCTGCTATAACAGAAATACTACAAGTGGATGGCTTTAACAAACAGAAGTTTATTCTCTCATAGTTTAGGAGGCTAGAAGTCTCAATTCAGGGTCCCAGATCCAGAAGAAGGCTTTCTCTCTCTGCCAGCTCTGGGGGAAGCTCCTTGTCATCAAGCTTCCCTAGTCAAGGAGCTTCTCAGCGCAGGAACTCTGGGTCCAAAGGACATACTATTCCCCCGGCTCTTGTTGCTTGGTGGTATAAGGTCCCCCTGTCTCTCTGCTCACTTTTCTCTTTTATATCGCCAGAGAGGATGGCTTAAAACACAATTTAATCTTGTAGATTGAGTCCTGTCTCATTAACATAACTGCCTCTAATTCTGCCTCATTAACATCATAGAGGTAGGATTTACAACAAAGAAAAATCATACCAGATGACAAAATGGTAGGCAATCACACAATCCTGGGAATCATGGCCTAGCCAAGTTAACATAGGTTTTGGGGGTTTACAATTCAATTTCAATCCATGACAGACCCCATGCTTTAAATAATTCTACCTATAAGTATGAAGTTTTTTTTTTTTTTAGTTTAATTTAGGTATTTTTAAAGTGCTCAATTCAGTCAGTTTTAGAAAATTTATGTTACAATCATCACCACTATTTACCTTCAGAACATTTTATCACCCCAAAATGAAGCCCTCTCCCGTTAGCAGTCATTTCCCATTCCTTCCTTATCCCAGTTTCTGGCAACCACTAATCTACTCTCTATCTCTGCGGATTTTCCTATTCTGGGCATTTCATATAAATGGAAGTTTGCAATATGTGGCCTTTTGTATCGGGCTTCTTTCACTTAGCATGGTATTTTCAAGATTCATTCATGTTGCAGGTTGTATCAGTACTTCATTCATTTTTACAGCTAAGTAATATTCCATTGTGTGGATATACGACATTTATTTGTCCATTTATCAGTTGATGGATATTTGAATTGTTTTCACTTTCTGGCTATTATGAATAATGCAACTATGAACATTCATATAGAAATTTTTGTGTGGACATATGTTTTCATTTTTCTTGTGCATGTATCTAGGAATGGAATTGGTGGGTCAAATGGTAATTCTATGGTTCTTTTTGAGAAACTGCCAAAGTATTTGAAATATAAGATTTTAATCAATAATTTTCAGTTTTTTTCTTAATAACCCTATGTAGATATTAATTAGGACTTCTGATCAGCATGAGGTAACCATTGTTACTATATTGAATTCTTATCTTTTTAGCCAAAAGTAAAGCTGTTTAGCTTGTACCACCTAATTTTTTTTTTTGCAAAATGTAGTTTTTCTTAGACTTTTGGAAATATTGACAATAGTGTGAATACTCTCATTAATGTACCTTTGAAGTCCATGGAGGGCCAGAACTCCAGACTGGGAACAGGGCAAATAGTGTAAATATCTTCTGGGAATTTTTTACAAGAATTTAGAATATCAATCCTCTTCTCCTTTCCTTTCTTCTCATCCCCGACTGCAATCCTTTTATTTTTTTTAAATTCTTACCAAGCCCTGATAACTATAATTTCTAGACTTTAGAATTTTATTGTTTAGTAAAATAAAATATAAATAAATAAAAGTAGACTTACATGTATTTGTCAATTTGCACTTAACAATGTTTAAAAACCCATATTATATCACCATGATTTCATCAGTGGACAACCCCAAAAGGTAGATACTAGACTAAAGGATAGTGCTTTATATTTATTTTAATAACTTTTTATAAAGTTACCAATTTATTTGATTTTTCTCATTTTGTTATAGACCAGAGAAAACTGTAGTCAAGTATATCAGGGTAAGTTAATGTATAACTGTTCCTAGCCTCACCCACCTAGCTGTCCTCAAGAAAATGCTACTATTTCCTTGTAAAATATATTTCCCTGTAGTTTCTCCTCTCCAAGAAGTGCAGACTTCTCTGCTATACAGTTCCCAGGCTTTTGTGATGCAGAATTAGAAAAGAAGGAATGCAAGACAAGTGGGAAGAAGACAGCAAAGGATGCCTAAGAAAGGTTAAGTTGATCTACCAGCATATGATAAAGAACTGGGAGGGAGAGGAGTGAAGAAACTGAGAAAGGGAGAAAAATATTCCTTTTCATTGAGCGTAGTTTTCTTTGGGTAGGTGTGGTATTGGGGAATGACAGATTCCAGGATGGCATAAGAGATTGGAGAAGGAAGAAGAAATATGAATTGCTGCTTGGATAGAGCAGTACTCGTTACTATTTTTCAAAAACATTAAGCAAAAAGATTGGAATTTCTTTTTTAAATATAGAGATTGGACTTCATGATCGAGGATTCATAAAGGTCATACAAAATTGTGCAGTAGATGATGTTTGACTTTCAGACTATTCTTCTCCCAGATCAGCTGGTATTTCCTTTCCTCCCCTCCCAGACACTTTGATTCTCTTCCCCTACCCTTTAAGCAAAATTTGCTGTCAGGAAATAAGGAAAATTTATTCGTTCAAGGGTAGTACATATGTGATGTATAAAAAAAATATATATATAGATATGTGTATAAACATATATATATAAATAATTACCCTTTTGAGGTCAATGTTGGGTAACTGTAAAGATCTATTAATCTGCTCATTCATTCAAAAAACATTTAGCAATATCTCCTAAATGAAAAGATTTTACCTAAAGGCTAATTTTTTTTTTTTTTTAAAGGCTAGCTAGCTAGATATACTGGTGAATTAACACCTAGCCCTTGAACTAGAAAAAAAAAATTTACCCCAGACATGTAAACAAAATTATCATAGTACCCAATATAGTATGTACAAGGCATACTCAGGAATGGGGTGATCAACTCTATTTCTGGGGGGGTGGGGCAAGGGGAGTGGCAAAGTTCAATAAAAACTTCCTGGAAGAGGTGACAACTGAGCTTAAGAAGGTAAACACCAGCATATCAGGCGGACTAGGGTGGAGAGAACATTCCTGTAAGAGCCAACAGGAAAGAGTGAACTATTAACAGACTTCAAGTGTGAGTCTGGGAATGGTAGAAAATGAGGCTGCAGAAGTGTGCCAGGATTACAAGACAAAGGTAGATTTAGGACTTTGTCATGTGGCTGATAGACGCTAGTGAAGGGATTTCCTCAGAGAGACATAATTTGCATTTAGAAAGTTTCCTATACTAAGATTCTGGAGCCTTGATTCAAGAAGAGGCCAGATGTAGGGAGACTAATTAGGCAGCTCTTCCAATAGTCCAGATGACAGAGAATCCGGAGAGATGCTATGATATAGGTTCATTCAATTGGAGTTGAGGAAGGGAGAGATTAATTCTGACTGGGAAGATTTGGGAAGACATCTGTGAGGTGGGATTTGACTCTCTTGAAATAATTGAATTTCAAAGATACAAGTAGAAGGAATTGGGAACTCTTTGGAGATAGTCTGTGTTAGCTCTAAACCCCCAATGCTCAGCACAGATCAAGTCACATAGCAGGCTCTTAATGCATGTTTGTTGGATAAATGTGAAGGAAATCCCAGGCAGTATCAGTTATCTCTTGCTGCATATTAACCCACCCCAAAAGTTAGTAACTTAAAACAACAGCCATTTATTTTGACTGGACCATCCAGAGACTAGGTGAACAGCTCTGCTACTCTGGCCAGGCTTGTTTGATGTCAGCATCAGCCGTCATCACTCACTCAGGCATCTGCAATCATCTGGTTGCTTAGTGGCTGGATGGCTGTCAGTTTGAGGGGTAGTGGTGACTGAGCCACGTGTCTCTTATCATCTAGCAGTCTAGCCTGGGCTTGTTACCATGGTGACATCAGGGTTCCAAGTGAGTGAACAAGAGTATGCAAAGCCTCTTAAGGCTTAGGGTCAAAACTGGCATAACATCACTTTTGCTGCATTCTGCTGCACAAAGCAAATCATAAGGTTAGCCTGGATTCAAAGGGTGGGGAAATAAGCTCCATTTTTTAAAATTATTGTTTTAAAGATAGACATACATATATGTGTATGTATATATATAAAACCCAAAACCCAATGCCGTCAAGTCGATTCCGACTCATAACGACCCTATAAGACAGAATAGAACCGGCCCATAGAGTTTCCAAGGAGCGCCTGGCGGATTCAAACTGCTGACTCTTAGCCACTACGCCACCAGGGTTTCCATATATATTTATATATATATATATATATATGTAAAACACAACATTTGCCAAGTCAAGGTTTTTCACATACGTAATTTAGTGATACTAATTAGATGAATCCTGTTGTACAACCATTGCCAACATCCACTGCCAAATTTTCCATTACTGCAAACGGAAACTCAATGTTTCCTAAACAATGCTTCCTCATTACCCCCTCCCTCTCACCCTGGTAACTACTGATAAACTTTTATCTCTGTATAGTTGCCTATTCTAGATATTTCATATGTGAGATTATATAACATTTGTCCTTTTGTGATTGTCTTACTTCACTCAGCACAATGCTTTCAACATTTATCCATGTTGTAACATGTATCAGGACTCATTTCTCTTTATGGCAAAGTAAATATTCCATTGTATGCACGTATCACGTTTTTTTTATCCATTTATCTGTTGACAGGCATTTAGATTGTTTCCACCTTTTGCTTACTGTGCATAATGCAGCAGTGAACATTGGGATACACGTGTCTGTTTGCATCACAGTTTCAAGTTTCTTGGTTCTGCGAAAGCTGGAGCCTGTGGAAGGTGAAAACCTGTCAGAGAAGGAAAAGTCAAACATTTTCCGCTAAAACGAGGGATAGTAAAGCGCACCCTGCCAAGGGTGGAAAACTTGCAAGACTCTGAAAAACAAGGCAGTCCCATCGAGTTCCAGCTCTCACAGATTTCACTGTACTTAGGTAAACTACACTCCTGGTTGGGAGAAAATGAAAAGCCACAATCCAAAGGGCTGTAGATACACTGGGGAGAATAATTGCAGCCATATTTACAGACTACCGCACAGGCAGAGGGAAGAGCCTGAGCCGGGTCAGGGTCAGGCGTTAGGACTGTGCTGAGCACATTCAGTGGAGCATGGACTGACCACTATGACAAGAGGACAGGGGTGGTGGGAGGCAAAGGTGTGTAGTACAGGATGGAGCTGGTTAAAAATGTAGGGTCCAGACTATAGAGGATTTCGAAGGCCAGGCTGAGGGTGCTTGGACTGTATTCTCCACTCCCTGGGCAGCTATTAAAGGTTTTCGAGATGGGAAAATGACAGTCAATTGAAGCTCTGATTTAGGAATTCCAAACCTCAACTAAT
The DNA here is from genome assembly GCF_024166365.1 of Elephas maximus indicus. NCBI lineage: Eukaryota > Metazoa > Chordata > Mammalia > Proboscidea > Elephantidae > Elephas > Elephas maximus. Next base: position 28,970,027 of record NC_064841.1, read on the forward strand.
TATGGCTGTTTATTCATTTCCGGCCCTATGCCCTCATCGTTCAGTAGCAGACTGTTTATTCCTGCTGTGAGAAAATCTTGTAGGGCAACAGGGTCTCCCTTTGGGTCTCACTCCACCATTATTCCTTGCCCAGTGATTTCTAGCATGGCGACTGCACCCATTCCAAACGTTAAACCAGAGCATTTGAAATGCTCAGGAGCCAGCTCAGGTTTACTGAAATGACTACATGAGTGAAGACTACAATACTCTCAATGATTTACAACACGTTTGCCAGTCCAGGCTAATTTTTATCTCCTTCTCTCCTTCCCTTGGTAATAAAATGAATGCAATTAGTAATCTTTTTATATGCATGGAACATAATATTAAACTTTGCGAAAGGGCCACTTGTGTGAGTTAGGTATATTCAACACGTCTCTTGAACAGACTGTGAACTATCCTGGAGTTCCTTCCCACTTTCTGTTTTGCAGACCTGGAAACTTAACAAGCAAAGAAAGGCTAGCAACTGAGTGGTGATGCTGAGTAGCTGGGATGTGATCAGGTATGAATCCTGAGCTACCTTAAGTAACAAAGTCCTAGCCTTCTAAGAACAAACCCCACCACGGATCCTTAAGGTGTCCTAAAGAGATCGCTCAGGCCAAAAATGGCAGTATTTCAGAGTATTCCAGAATCCTCTACTGGGGGATTCATGAAATGTTCTCCTCCTGTCTTCCCATGTAATCAACCACGTAATTCCTGTGCATCCTCCGGAGTTTCACTTCTAGAATGTAAACTCAGGGCCACATCTGTCTGATTTCCCACTTAATCATTGTTGTTGTTAGCTGCCGTTGAGACAGTTCTGACGCATGGTGACCTTATGTATAACAGAATGAAATGTCCGCTCCTGCCTCATCTTTATGATTATTGGTATGTTTGAGTTCGTTGCTGTCCGTTGTGTCAGTCCATCTCATTGAGGGTTTCCCTTGCCTTAGCTGGCCGTCTACGTTCCCTAACATGACGTCCTTCTCCAGCAATTGAGCCGTCCTTAATTTTATATTTATGATGCATCTAAAGGAAGTGAGTCAGAGTCGTGGACAATATTCTGTGATTCATAGGGTTTTCCTTGGCTAATTTTTGACTCCTTTTTCTTTTTTTAAATTGAACTTTAGATGAAGGTTTACAGAACAAACTAACTTCTCATTAAACAGTAAAAAAAAAAACCCGTTGCCGTCGAGTCAACTCTGACTCATAGCGACCCTATAAGACAGAGTAGTACTGCCCCACAGGATTTCCAAGGACCACCTGGTGGATTTGAATTGCCAGCCTTTTGGTTATCAGCCATAGTTCTTAACCACTATGCCACCAGGGTTTCCAAACAGTTAGTACAAATATTGTTTTATGACATTGGTTAACAACCCCACGACATGTTAACACTCTCCTTTCTCAAACCTGGGTTCCCTATTACCAGCTTTCCTGTCCCCTCCTGCCTTCTAGTCCTTGCCTCTGGGCTGGTGTGTACCTTTAGTCTCGTTTTGTTTTATGCGCCTGTCCAATCTTTGGATAAAGGGTGAACCTCAGGAGTGAATTCATTACTGAGCTAAAAGGGTGTCTGCAGGCCATACTCTCTGGGTTTCTCCAGTCTCTGTCACATCAGTAAGTCTGGCCTTTTTTTGTGAGTTAGAGTTTTGTTCTACATTTTTCTCAGCTCTGTCTGGGACCCTCTATTGAGATCCCCGTCAGAGCAGTCAGTGGTGGCAGCCAGGCACCATCTAGTCATACTGGACTCAGTCAGGGGGAGGGCGTGGTAGTTGTGGTCCATTAGTCCCTTGGATTAATCTTTCCCTTGTGTCTTTAGTTTTCTTCATTCTTCCTTGCTCCCAAAGGGGTGAAACCAGTAGAGTATCTTAGTTGGCTGCTCACAGGCTTTTAAGATCCCAACCGTTATTTACCAAAGTAGAATGTAGAATGTTTTCTTTATAAACTATGTTATTCATTGGCTAATTTTTGGAAGTAGATTGCTAGACCATCTTCCTAGTCTTAGTCTGGAAGCTCCAAAGAAACCTGTCCACCATTTGTGACCCTGCTAGTATTTGAAATACCAGTGGCATAGCTTCTAACATCACAGCAAAATATAAGCCACCACAGTGCAACAAATTGACGGACAGGTGGTGGACTTTATTACGAGGGTCCAACATTCAGTTAGTGTTTAGTGACTATTAGTCTATTGAATGAATAATCAAAACAAAGAGAATGGGTTAAAGAGACTGACAACATTGGGTTAGCTTTGAAGTGTGCCACTTACCAGCTGTGTTTTCATAGGTAGGCTACTTAAGCTCACTGATCCTCAGATTTACCATATGTAAAATGGAATAAGAGTATCTATCTTAGAGGTTTTAGGTAAGAGAGTACCTCCATAGGGCCTAGCACACAGTAGGTACTCAATAAATAAGAGAATAGGTAAGTTGCAAGAGGAGACAGTCCCAAATTCTGGCAAGTAGAGTTCTACCTTATATACCAAAGTGTGCAAAAGAGGAAGTATGGAGCAGATCAACTCTGTTAATCTGTAGCTGGCAGAGAGGAGCCCTGAGACGAATTTTTACCACTTTACGTTCACCTGCTGGGCTCCCAGCATCTCACTGATCCATTTCCTTCCTTGTCTCGGATAGCCTATTATGTCAGATGGCACCATGACATGGCCAAACGTGACCTCACATTGCTAAATAAAACTAACACAAATGTTGGGTTTGTTTGTTTTTTAAGCATCTTCACAATCTGTTCCCCACCATCCTTCAACAATTTCATATCTAGAACAAAAAACTTTCAGGCAACAGAAATTTATAAAAGTGTGAAAATTAGCCGTCATAGGAATAAAACCAGTTGCCATCAAGCCAATTCCAATTCATAGTGACCACACGTGTGTCAGAATAGAACTGTGTTCCACGGGGTTTTCAATGGCTGATTTTTTCAGAAGCAGATCACCAGGCCTTTCTTCCGAGACACCTCTGGCTGGACTCAAACCTTCAACCTTCCAGTTAACAGCCACCCAAGGACTCCTCATAGGAGGAAAACGGGTTGGGGGGAGACAAGAAAAAGCAGGCAACAAAGAAAATGAAGGCAAAAGGAACACAATAATGGCAAATGTGAGTACCAACAGGGCAACAGATGGCAGTGTCAGCCAGATCTGGCTTCCAGCTGAGTGAAGCCAGGTGGGACTGATGGTGACAGTTGTCACAGAGGACAAGTGTTGTGAAGTCAGCCCGCTCAGGACAATTGCAAAGGTCACACAAGGTCAGACCAGAAGCCAGGGCTGGAAATGCCCAGGCCAGGTTCTTGCCACAAGTTCAGTCATTCCTTCCATGCTACATCATGGGGCTAATACGTTTGCTTATGTGTGCAAAAGGCTTGTTTGGCACAAAGATGGACTTTCTACCTAAATCATTCCTAGAAAGCTATGTTTCACGTAAGTTTATAGTATCAATCTGTAACCAACCTTTAATCAGCCACTAGTGCCTTACCCTAGTTGTGTGCGTCAGGGTTGTATCCTTTCACCATACTTATTCAATATGTGTGCTGAGTAAATAATCCAAGAAGCTAAACTATAAAAAGAAGAACACAGCATCAGTGTTGGAGGAAGACTCACTAACAACCTGCATCATGCAGATGACACAGCCTTGCTTGCTGGAAGTGAAGAGGACTTGAAGCACTTATTAACGAAGATCAAAGACCACAGCCTTCAGTATGGATTATACCTCAACAGAAAAAAAAAAAAATCCTCACAAGTGGACTAATAAGAAACATCATGATAAAGGGAGAAAAGATTGATGTTATCAAGGATTTCATTTTACTTAGATCCACAGTCAATGCCCACGGAAGCAGCAGTCAAGAAATCAAAGGACCCATTGCATTGGGCAAATCTTCTGCAAAAGATCTCTTTAAAGTGTTAAAATGCAAAGATATCACTTTAAGGATTAACCCAAGTCATAGTGTTTTCAATCATCTCATGTGCATGTGAAAGCTGGACAATGAATAAGGAAGACCTAAGAAGAACTGATGCCTTTGAATTATGGTGTTGGTGAAGAATATTGGATATACCATGGACTGCCAGAAGAATGAACAAATCTGTCTTGGAAGAAGTACAGTCAGAATGCTCATTAGAAGCAAGGATGGCTAGACTGCGTCTCACATACTTTGGACATATTATCAGGAGGGACCAGTCCCTGGAGAAGGACATCATGCTTGCTAAAGTAGAGGGTCAGCAAAAAAGAGGAAGACCCTCAACGAGGTGGATTGGCACAGTAGCTGCAACAATGGGCTCAAACATAGCAACGATTATGAGCATGGCACAGGAGAGGGCAGTGTTTTGTTCTGCTGTACATAGGGTCGCTGTGAGTCGGAATTGACTCCATGGCACCTAGCAAAAACAAGAACAACTGCACGGGGATTTGGATTATTCCCTCCTCCCCACCTTCTGTTTCCTAAGGTTGGAGCTCAATCCATCATGAGTAGGCTGGACTCACCAGGGCTCAGAACTAGGTAAACTGAACAGCAGTGTGAAAATACCACTGACCGCGCACACATAAGCACAGAGGATTGTTAGCTGTTGTGTCAGTTAATCTGTGCCCCTCCCATTGCCTCAGATACACGAGAGAAAGCTATGAACCACATGTTGTTTTAATTAGTATTTTAACTGTATATGGTTATTTTGGAAACCCTGGTGCCATAGTGGTTAAGTGCTATGGCTGCTAACCAAGAGGTCAGCAGTTCAAATCCGCCAGGTGCTCCTTGGAAACTCTATGGGGCAGTTCTGCTCTGTTCTATAGGGTCGCTATGAGTCGGAATCGACTCGACGGCAGTGGGTTTGGTTGTTTAGTTTTATGGTTATTTTTGAAATACTCCGGGTTGACAGCTGATTGAAGATGTTATTTAGGAATTATCCTGGAGGGTCCTCTATGTGCAGAACTCTGGACTATGTCTGTAGGACTCAGCCATAGGGCAAAGATTAATCATGACCATCGGAGGCTCATAATTTGGAACGGAAGGAGCCATGTGAACCTTAGATACAAAGCAAGACGAAGGCGCAGGCAAAAGCCAGTGGGAAGAGAGTGGAGGAAGGATCAATCATATGTACTCAAGTGGTGTTCGAGTGCCTACTCTGTTTCAAGGACTGGGGAGACATAGAAAAATAAGCAAAGCCCTGCCTTCAGGAAGATTGCAGTCAAAGAACATTCAATATATGCACCCAGTCCTAGTGGCTTTTCTCCACTGCCCTCTTGCTCCATCCCTCCCCTCCTTGATCACTCTGGCCCTTTGCTTTTTCACAGTTCTCATCACTCACTGTGGGGCACTGGTGGCATAGTGGTTAAGAACTCGGCAGCTAACCAAAAGGTCAGCAGTTTGAATCCACCAGCTGCTCCTTGGAAACCCTATGGGGCAGTTTTACTCTGTCCTATAGGGTTGCTATGGGTCAGAATCAACTCTATGGCAACGGGTTTATCACTCTGTAAAACAATCACGCTCATTTATTTGGCTACTTATCAATTGTCTTTCTCTCCCACTGGAATCTGCCCTTCATGAGAGCAGCGACATTGTTCACACTATCCCTAATCCTCTAGAATGGTGCCTAGCAGTTAATAGTTGCCCAATGAATATTTGATGAATGAATGAAATACTGTGTGACAGGAATAGGAGAGGCCCATAATGGAAAGAATTAAGAGCATCGACTCTGGATTCAGACTACCAGTGATCATCGAGTCGATTTTGACTCATGGTGGCTCTATATGTGTCAGAGTAGAACTAGGCTCCATAAGGCTTTCAATGGCTGACTTCAGAACTAGATCACCAGGCTTTTCTTCCAAGGCACCTCTGGGTGGACTGGAACCTCCAACCTTTTGGTTAGCAGTCAAGCATGTTAACCGTAACCATTTGTACCACCTGGGTTCTCTGGATCCAGACTACCTGGCTTCAAATCTCAGTTCCCTACTGTCTTAGTTATCTGGTGCTGCTATCGCAGAAAAACCACAAAAGGATGGCTTTAACAAACAGAAATTTATTTTCTCACAGTTTAGGAGGCTAGAATTTCGAATCCAGGGTGCTGGCTCTAGGGGAAGGCTTTTTCTCTGTCTTGGCTCTGAAGGAAGGGCCTAGTCTCTTTGAGCTTCTGCTCCAAGGCGATTCTGATGTGCCTTGGCATTTCTCTTCTCCCAACTGTGCTCTGCTCACTTGCTCGCCTAATCTCTTTTATATCTCAAAAAAGATTGACCCAAAATATACCCAACACTAATCTTATCTCCTTAACATAACAAAAACAACCCATTCCCAAATGGGATTATAAGCACAGGCATAGAGGTTAGGATTTACAATGCATATTTTTTTGGGGGGACACAGTTCAATCCATAGCAGGCACACTAACAACAACAATCTTGACAGAAGCAGACTGCCTCATCTTTCTCTCGAGACGTGTCTGGTGGGTTTGAACTGCTGACCTTTAAGTTAGCAGTCAAGCACTTTAACCACTGCACCGCTAGGGCTCCTAGAGCATCTATTAACCAAACCAAACCCACTGCTGTTGAGTCTATTCTGACTCATAGTAACCCTATAAAACAGAGTAGAACTGCCCCATAGAGTTTCCAAGGAGTGCCTGGTGGAATCGAACTGCTGACCTTTTGGTTAGCAGCTGCAGCCCTTAACCACAATGCCACCAGGGTTTCCAGAGCATCTATTAGGCAGTGCAATTTCAGTGTAAAGGAAAAGAACTTTTTTTTTCTGCTGGAAGGTATGATAAAGAGACAAAAAAACAGATTAATTTTCCTCCCCTGTACATTTATAGGAGCTCTGGTGGTGCAGTGGTTAAGAGCCTGACTGCTAACCAAAAAGGTCAGTAGTTGGAATCCACCAGCCACTCCTTTGGAAACCCTATGGGGCAGTTCTACTCTGTCCTGTAGGGTCACTATGAGTCAGAATCCACTTGACGTCAGTGGGCTTTGGGTACATTTATAACTAAAATGGAAATAATATTCCTGGTCCTGGGGATTGATTTTGATGGTTGTTAATGATCGCTAGTATTTATTGAGTCTTTACCACATGGCAGACAATTTACATATGTTACCTTACTCAATTTTCACAAAAACCTTGCTAAATCAATTATGACAGACTCTTACATGGTTGTTCCCAGTGAACCACACCTCCCAGTATTCACACCGTTATGTAGTCTCCTCCGACATTGACTTTGGGCTTAGCCACATGACTTGGTTTAGCCAATGGCACATTAGGGAGCATGATACAAACAGGTTGGAGAAGGCCTTAAACATTGTCTGTGTCCTTTTGAGATCTAATTGCCATGTAAGAAGCTCAGGCTAAATTGCCAAATGATGAGAAGTCACATGGCAAGAGATTCTGCAAGATGAGATGCCATTTAGGACATTCAAGCCCTACAGAGCTCCCAGCTGAATGCAACTTCACAAGGGACCGAAGCAAAACCAGCAAAAGACCCACCCATCTGAGCCTAACCCACAGAATCATTTAAAAAGTAGTACATCGTTGTTGTTTTAAGCCACTATATTTTGAAGTGGTTTGTTATATAGCAATAGATGGCTGAAATATAGATAGCATAATTTACAATTGAAAAATACAGGCATCTCAAATACGACATGTCCAAAACAAAACTCTTGAGTCCTCTTCACAATTTTCTCTTCTCCTTAGATTCCCCCACCTCAGTAAAAGGCACCAGCACCCATACAGGTACTCAGGCCAAAAATCTGGAATTATCATTATTGACTTTTTTCTTTCACTCATACCCCTCAACCAACCTACCAGCAAGTCCTGTCAGTGCTGCTTCAAAATATGCTTCTGAATCTCTCCCATAGTGCTTCTTACTGCCTTCTCCACCACCCTAGTGCAAGAGCCATCATGCCTCCCTTGAATTATCACAACAGCCAGAGGAAGTGGGGACAAGAAAAAAAAAGAATGTTGGCACCAGAGACAGCCAAGGGTAAAGGGAAGATAGGCGGACACCTTCTGATTCAACATCCCTTGCTATCACTTTTCACCCCCAACACCCTCGGTATCTTCAGGAAAATGTGTCCGGAGTCTGGCAGGAAGGGGGGGTCTGATAGCTCTCCTTCCCCTCTGCCACAAAAGTTTTAGCTCATTTCTAGAAAAAGTATAGTCCCTGGGTGTTTGTGCATCACACCTGCTGCAATCAATTTGGAGTAAGTTTCTACATCTGACGTGGGGGAGATAACAAATTGAGGGGGACTGAGGTCTTGAGGCAAGTATGATCCCACCCTCTGCAAACTTGAATGCTGCTTTGGATTTTGGTAGTTTATTCCTCAAGAGAAGAGATCTGGAGAGGAGAAGGTTAATTGACTAAGCAAAGGCCAGGACTTCCCTTAAAAAAAAAAAAAAAAAAAACCAGCAAGATGTGTTACCTCAATAAATAATTGATTGGCTGCCTATTCACAGACTAATAGAAAAATATTGCAGAATGCCTACATGCCAATCAGTCTGCAGTTAGTTAAATAAACACTCCATACAGATGGTACTTGTAAAACCCAGATTTATACTTTAATTGTATGTTTTACCCAAGCACACACATAATATCCGGTAACTTCAATTCAAAGTCTATTAAAAATCTCATGGCCTTGCAAAGGTTACCTGGCATCTTGTAGGCCAGATCCAGGGCTGAATAGACACGTCCCCTGCTACTGAGTGTACAATAGCCAAGCACTCAAACGACGCTTCTGTTACATTTGCTGCCCTTGCCGAGAAACATTGTGGGCTGTGATCCTCTCGGCCTGCTGTGATTCCCCAGACTTCAGGGGCACGGCTGCTGTGGCAGCAAATGCAAAGGCAGGATGTGTGTCTGCAGATGCCCTAAAAATGCAGCTCCATCAGTGTCATGGATCATAATTATGTCCCCCCAAAAACGTGTGTATTAACTTGGTTAGGCCACGATTCCCAGTATTGTGTGGCTGTCCTCCATTTTGTGACTATAATTTATGTTGAGAGGATTAGGGTGGGATTGTAACACCTCCCTCACTCAGGTCATCTCCCTGACCCAATGTGAAGGGGGTTTCCCTAGGATGTGACCTGAACCACCTTTTATCTCTCCAGAGATGAAAGGAAAGGGAAGCAAGCAGAGAGTTGGGGACCTCACACCACCAAGAAAAAGCACTGGGAGCAGAGTGGGCGCTTTGGACACAGGGTTCCAGCACAGAGAAGCTCCCAGGCCAGGGGAAGATTGACGAGAAAGGCCTTCCTCCAGAGCCGACAGAGAGAGAAAGCTTCCCTGGAACTGATGCCCTGAATTTGGGCTTCTAGCCTACTAGACTGTGAGAAAATAAATTTCTCTTTGTTAAAGCCATCCACTTGTGGAATTTGTGTTATAGCAGCACTAGATAACTAACACAATCAGCAACTCCCATTTTTACATAAACAATTTTCTAATTCGTTTGACATGCTTTTAAACAAAAAAAGAATAATGATGACATCACCATAATAATAGTTAAGTTCTACTCCATCCCAGGATTGTGCTAAATGTTTAATCCTCACAACAACCCTATAAGGCAGGTACAATTATTACCCCACTTTCCATATAAAAGGTCAAGAATATGAAAAAACACAGAGAAATCAAAGTTAATATCACTGATAATTAGATAGATTGATACCACACAGTTCCTGATGAGATGCACTCAGAAGGATACAAAATCACTTCTGTGGTATTCTGTCAGTTACCCTAGCTGGCGGGTGCGTTCAAATTCTATAGAACCTTTCTAAATGCATTGAAGATTCACATTTAGTAGGGTAGGTTTTTCCCAACTGAACAATTTTCCATTTCCTATTCCATTGCTTTGTTATTTTCACAGGTAGATAAACAATGAGAGAAAGGGCAAAAAAAGGCCATTTCAGAAAAGTGATGCTGAGGGAGGAATTCAAATGGGAGTTGTAATATGCAGAATATAGACAGGCTTTATCTAGATTCAGATGAGACTGTTCTTGGAGGCTGTTCCTTCTAGCCTCTTCATGGGCATAGTTTGAATACTACTTTAGCCAACCCTTGATTATTTCCACAAATGGAAAGAATAATAGATTACTGTACATAAAACAAAACAGGCAGAATCCACCAGCACTGCTAGGAGCAAGCTTCTGGTGCCCTCCCCATTGCTACATCCTGAGAATGTGCCCATTGTTCCTCTTCGTCACTTTCCTTGCTGTCTGCCTGCTCAGGGTCAGGTTCATCTGGGCACCCACTATTCTCCCCTCCCCCTCCCTTCTACCATGGTATCCAGCAGAGGGCCTCAAACATAGGATTTCTTCAATCAATGTATGTTAAATAAATAAATCTATTTCGGGGAGTAGAACCCAGTGAAGCAATCAGGAGATAAAGTCTAATGGTAGGAAAAGATCCCTGAATTCATTCAAAATTCTATCTGTACACATGCAGATGATTGGAACATAAGTAAATAGAAAGCACTCCAGTTTCACCTGCTTCCTAGATAACAATTTTCAGTGAGAGGAGGGGGAATTTAAGGGTTAGGTTTCATAAACTGTAGCAACAAAGTCTTTAGAAGAAAGACACTGGTAGATTCAAAGAGGAGATCTATTTGGTTATATATCTAGGAACAAAACGAATGGATCTTAGGTTGTATGTATCTTTAACATAAGGAGGTATCAGTATTTGTGAAAGTGTCCCAGGTGATTCTACGGGGCAGCCAGTGTTAAGAATCAATGCTGGAGATAATACATGGTCACATTCCCAAACCAGCAAATCATGGTAATTGTCAGTTCCAATTTCAAATTCCAGTAGGAAAAAACCCATGTGGCTCAGCTTAGATCAAGTATCTACCTCCATTCCAATCACATTGGCAGAATAGGCAGGATCTCATTGTGCAAACAGGTTTACTAGGGACCCCCATTCTTGGGATAACTCAGGCAATTCTTAAAGAAAGAGGGGGTTGTTATCACTGGCTAGACAGACACCTAAAAATGTGGAACAAATATATACGGTGGATCTAATTTGTTTCAAAATTATGCAAGGCAACTAACAAAGATATAACCAATGCAAGATTTTTAAAAATCAGTTAAATGAGGAATTAAAAAAATCAGTTAAATGAAGCAGAAAGGAAAAGAGATTGTGGGAGAAATCAGAAGAAAAAAGAAAGAAGTTCAGTGCCCCAGGTTATGCCACGAGACCCAGCACACTCTGCTAGGGGTGGACCCCAAATTTCAGTGCGGGCTTCCTTGTAGCAAACACAAGGAGAGAAGGTCAGCTAGAGGATTTCCAGCATTCATAAGATAAAAACATACCAGTAGAGAGAAGAAGGGCAACTTTTCTCGAACAGAGCCCTGAGAAGAATTTCTTTTGTGTGGTTTAGTAAGCCACATCCTCATCGATCTTCCTGCAGGTAATAAGGCAATGAATTGGTACAACGTTACTCACCATAGGCCCATAACCCAAGGCTGAAGCCCAGAAACTACAGCAGGTGCAGCGAGTGGCCAGTGCGATGCGCTTGAGGACTGTCGCACTGGCAGAACAAAGAACAACTTCAGTCAAGACTTTGTATTCTTTTCTGAAAAGAAATCTCTTGTGTAAAATTTCCCTCAAGATGGCTTCTCCTCCCTCCAACCTCAACCCCCGCTCCTACCACAAATTCTCTGGTGTCAAAGTTGGGTTGTTTACTTACATGAGAGCCTAGCAATTCAACTAGTCAGAAACCACATTAGACATTGCCCTCTTAAAAGAGCTCTGAGGAAGCTGTTGAGGTTCTCTATGTGACTAGCATTAGCTGGTTCACAGGGGAAAGATGAGAAGGTGTGAGAGACAGGCATATAAAGAAAAGGAAATGAAGTTCCACACCCAGGGCACTGCCATTTTATGTTCACCTTTCAGAAAACCTACATTTCTATTTATCTTCTACCTAAACCTGCATTTGAAACAGACTTAGTTCTGAGTTTCATTTTTTCTTATTTATTCAGAGAGTTTTCTATTTCCCCAAGATGAGTAGGGTCAACATATTAAAAAAAACAAAAACAAAAAACTGTGCCAAGGAATGTCTATTGTGTTACCCAACAACATGAAGATGGGAAAGATTCAGCCCTGGGACATATGAAGATCATGTAGGTAGCTGCCGGGGCCTGAGTTCCACTTTAAGGATATACCCTGACACAGACTTCTAATCTAGTGCACTCCTTTCCTCTGTGACACCCTACTGGGCACACTCAGCAAGGTTGGGCCATACCGCAACATGGAGAAGGAGACAGTGGGCATTGTAAAGGGCATGGGCCTTAGAGTCAGAAAGGCCTGGGCTCTAATTCTGCTGTTACTGACCAGCTGCTCAACTTCTGTCAGTCTCTGTTTTATCACCTCTAGAATAGTTATAATGATGCCTTTCTGTTGAGGTTAGAGACGTAAAGATTAGTAATAATGCCAAGGATTAGAAAGAGTACAGCACATAAAATAGAATCTGTTGAGTAAATAGGAGACACTCTATAAACGAAGATCATTAATTAACCCATCCATCCATCAATCAATCTACATGTTATTTTTATTTCTTTTTCCTACTCTTTGCCTTTTCTATGTATCTATCAGCTACTCAGTAAGCCAGGCAGAAGGAATAGAGTAGCAATGAGAGATCTCATGGTAAAGAATCAACTTCTTTCAGAAAGCATCAGTTCTAGAGGAATATTCCATGTCTCTAGAGAAGTGAACACAGGGGGTTCATAGTTCAGTATTTCCCAATTGTGTAGATGCAAAAAGCAATGGGAAACAGGAAGTGAGCTGACTTTCCACAGTAAACAGAGGTTCTTACAACTGCCTTGACCCTGGCTATTAGTCTTGTGACACTCTCATTGGCTCTGAAGTGTCGATTTGTCCACCTGCCCTCACTATCCCACAACACAGCTCTGGTCAAAACCCTACATTTCTGTAGACACAGTCTTCTTGCTCCTCACGCTTGGTAAAGACAGGTTCTAATGTTACTTATCTCTGTATTCCTGAAATATGTCTGTCTGAGCTCCTAGGATGCTTTTAATTCCTTGTTTATAACATTTTTTTAATCATCAAATTAACACATACTTATTATAAAAATCTGGAAAATGCACAAAAATTTAAAGAGGAAAAGAGCAATTCCTGGTGATTGGTCCATCCAGAGATATGAGGCCCATTAATTACTCCCTGGTCTTTTTATACCCAGCACAAATGCTTACTTTTTCTCCCCAAAATAGAGTTACATGATACATACTGTGTTATGGTATGTGATTTCTCCACACAACAATATATTGTAAACACTTTCCCATATCATTACATATTTCCTTTTATTCTTGTTTGAGTCTCTTTTATTTTTCCAGAATCATAGTGAGAACACCAAAGCAGGAAGTCAGGAAACTTGGGCCCCATCTGACTAGGCGAGTCTGGGTGAATTATTCTGTCTTCACCTGTATGATCTACAAACTCCATCCCAGCATCAAAGGTTTAGACAGGTACTAATCTTTTCTTAAAATACACTCAGGGTTTTACAAATGACAGACTGTTAAGTTCAGGTTTTTACAAGTCCATGTATATATGTTCTTTGTAAGGGAAAAATCTGATGACCAGTCAAGGGCCTTCCAGGCATGCCAGATGTTTTTCAGGAAGGGAGGAAGAAATGCCTAACATATTCCGTTGAGATATGCGCTTCTCCCCTCTGCTGGCCTCTGATAGAGGTATAAATCTCTCCATTTGCTAATTCTGGTGGATTGCTGAATTTGAACTCTGATGCTAATAACGGTCTATTGAACTGGATTGTCATGGCTTAGGGGGCACTGATCGAGGCCTCTCTTTTTACTTGACTTTAGCACTCTGTCTATCCTCACAGAAACCCTAAGTGCATGGTTTGTGGAAATACTTTCAAGGAGCTCCAGAACTTTTAATTTCTTAACAATAATAAAAATAACAATCATGATAGATCCTGTGACTAACTGAATTTTTTTTTAAATCCGGGTAGAGTTTTCCCCCACTAAGCCTACCTTTTTCCTGATTCCGTTTCATTCCATCAAATCACACATTCCCACTGTTTTGAATCCTAATATTTCGAGGATTATTTCCACCAAAAATGCTTTCTTCTGTCTACGATTAGACTATGTTGTTGTTAGTTGCTGTCGAGTCGATTCCGACTCATGGCAACCCCATGTGTGCAGAGTAGAACTGCTCCATAGGGTTTTCAAGACTGTAACCTTTCAGAAGCAGATCACCAGGCCTTTCTTCCAAGGTGCCTCTGGGTGGGTTCAAACCACCAAACTTTTTTTTTTTAATAATTTTTATTGTGCTTTAAGGGAAAGTTTATAAATCAAGTTAGTCTCTCACACAAAAACCCATACACACCTTGCTACACACTCCCAATTACTCTCCCCCAATGAGACAGCCCGCTCTCTCCCTCCACTCTCTCTTTTCGTGTCCATTTTGCCAGCTTCTAACCCCCTCCACCCTCTCATCTCCCCTCCAGGCAGGAGATGCCAACCTAGCCTCAAGTGTCCACCTGATCCAAGAAGCTCACTCCTCACCAGCATCCCTCTCCAACCCATTATCCAGTCCAATCCATGCCTGAAGAGTTGGCTTTGGGAATGGTTCCTGTCCTGGGCCACCAGAAGGTCTGGGGGCCATGACCACCGGGGTCCTTCCAGTCTCAGTTAGACCATTAAGTCTGGTCTTAAGAGAATTTGGGGTCTGCATCCCACTGCTCTCCTGCTCCCTCAGGGGTTCTGTGTTGTGTTCCCTGTCAGGGCAGTCATCGGTTGTGGCCGGGCACCATCTAGTTCTTCTGGTCTCAGGATGATGTAGTCGCAAACCACCAAACTTTTGTCTAGTGGTTGAGTGCTTAACCATTTGAGCGATCCAGGGACTCATGACTAGACTATAAAAAAATAGGAGGTTAAATAAAAAAAAGTCAAAACACACAAAAACAAACCAGATGAAATAAACAAGTAGTATTGCAAGAGAAAATGGGTTATATAAAGGAATATATATATATATATATATATACAATCATACTGTGTTTGAAAACAGTTGGCACACGTCATACTTATTTCACATTATTTTGGTGGAGTCCAGCGCCTACAATTTGAAGTCCAAAGACCTGCATGTCAAGTCATTAAACCTCTTATTTGTAAAATGGGATGATAATATTGCCCGTGAGAAGTAAATGAGAAAGTGAAAGTAAAAGCAAATCTAAACTCTAAAGTGATACACAACTGTAAAGAAAAAAAAAAAAAAAAAAGATCAGCATGGTTTCTTGCAGCTCATAACAGGAGACTGAAAAAATGCCAATTTCCCCACATCTTTTGTTTTCCTTAACAGAGGTTCCCAAAAGTGAAACTTCTGAGTTTTCTTCTTGGTCTCTGGTTGCTGACTCAGCCAGCCTAAGAATCTAGTTTCCCCCTGGCAGAGGCAACCCCAGAGCCATTCTTAGACCTCAAGTACGGTCTAGTGGGTGGAACAGCAAATCCATGAACCTGTCTGACCTCAGCTTTGCCAATTGCTCTTGCTCAACTGAGTTAGACATTTAGCCTCTCAGTGGGTCATTCTCTAGGATTCCAAACCAGTACAACCAGTCACACCATCTACCTCACCCAATGGATTACAGTCAAAAGGAAACATTGGGCCTGAGCAGCCTGGCATGACAAATTGGAGAAGAGGGTTTTTCTGACACTGCAAATGCTTCCTTTTGACTACAGAGACCGGCAGGTGAGGGTGTGCAGTGATAGGTGAGCAGGAGTCAGGCCAAAGCTGCTTTGTCCGGTACCATCACTGCCTGTTTACTACAGTTTCTTTATCTGGAAAATGAGCTTATTGGCTCTAAATGAGTTGATTTTAATAATTTTCTCTGATATTTATATATGTAATTTACAAAACCCTCTTACATATTATTACTCAGTTTTATTTTCAAAAGAATACTGAAAGATAATTAAGGTAGGTTTTACTCATCTCCCATTTTATAGATGAAGAAATACAGACTGAGAAAATTTAAGCATTAAAGTGCTCTGGAGGTTAAAACACTTTAGTAGGTCCCTATCTGCTCCATATTTTAGTCCAAATTCCTGAATATGGTCATTGTTCTAACCCCTAATCATGTCTTCAGCTCCAGCCCTACTCTACCTACCTACCTTAGTTTCTCTAAGACCAAACCAACCCATGGCAACCCCACATGTGTCAGAGTAGAACTATGTTCTACTCCACAGTGTTTTCAATGGTTGATTTTTTGGAAATAGATCACCAAGCCTGTCTACCAAGATGCCTCTTGGTGGACTTGAACCTCCAAACTTTCAGTTAGCTGCCAAGCACATTAACTGTTTGCTCTACCCAGCAATTCCTCTAAGACAGTGGTCCTCAATGTGTGGTCCCTGGACCAGCACATCAGCATTATCTGAGAGCTTTATAGAAATACAAGTTCTTGGGCCCCACCCCAGGCCTACAGAATCAGACACCTTGGGGCTGGGGCCTGGTAGTCTGTGCGTTAATAAGCCCTCCAGTTAGAGAACCACAATAATAAATGTCTAATATCATCTAGTACCTAGTCCATAGATGGAAACCCTGGTGGCATAGTGGTTAAGTGCTATGGCTACTAACCTCAATGTGGGCAGTTCAAATCCACCAGTCCATAGATATAGTTTACATGTGACAAGTAATATTGGCCTTGAAGTCTGGGCATGGCTGGTATACTTTACTGGCTAATTCTGGTCCTGTAGAGAAAGACAAACAAGCGACTATATAGTTGTCTTTGCCATTAGGTTGGGGCAAGCAACTTGATTCCCAATGACTTCTCTTAACTTCAGTGTCCTGGTCAAGTTCTCCTAACCAAACTACAGCATAGTTGCATTAAGTCATTTGGTGATTATAAAAAATAATAATTAAAAAAAATACCCTTAGAAAAATGAACTGTTGAGCACATAGGTTGTCTGGCTGTACACACTGGCACTTTCAGTCCCTAGAAATCGCATCATTCCCTCTCTCCCATCACTCTATGGTCAATTCTTTTTTGATGCCTTGTCTCCTTTGCACCATTATCTTTCACTCACAGTTCTTGGCAAATCTATAGTCTTTAATGTATTAGACTGTTGCCTTTTTCTCACTTGCACCAAGGATCACGAGATTCATGCAGGAAAATCATCCAGATTGATGCCACTATAAAGTCTTGGTCTCCATATTCAGCTGGGCTCCTGCAGCCTAGAAATCCTATGAGGTTTCCTTAATCATCTCCTGTATTTTCCCCAGTGACCATTTCACAGTCCTCTGACTTTTGTTCACTCTCATTAGATGACCTCACCGCTCCTACTCACAGAGTCAACAGAAGCCTCCCGATAAGAAAGTCAGGCACAAAACCCACAAACTCACCTGCATAATCTATTTTTTCTTCCTCGTTTCCTGTCTTGAAAAAGTTGTCCCTCCTGCCTAAGATCTATGCCCTTTTGTTCTGCTATTGAGCCTGTCTCTTTGTCCTTTTCCAGGGACTTGATCTTCTTGGCCATTGATTATTCTTTATTTCTTCTTCTTCTTTTTTTAATCACTCCCTCACTACTTGTTTATTTAAACACATTCAAGTCTCTCTCACCTGAAAAAGAACTCTTCCTGGACCCCATCCTATCCCTCAACTTCATCTTGATTCCTTTCTCCTTTTAACAGCCAAACTCTTTGAAGAAATTTCTGGAGAAGGTCCATAGCGAGCATCAGATTCTCTCCTCTACGAGAAAAGGTAAAAACCTCTTCTCTAAACCCTCTCCCTGGGAGATCTCAGCTACTCATTCCTTCAGATACCCTACATGTACTATTGACTCCTGTTCCCTCTTCTGAGCTTTCCATTTCCTGGATTTCCAATTGCGCAAACACATCGAACTCAGCAGGTCTCAGGCTGAACTAGTCACTTTTCCCCACCCTCAAACAAGCCCCAGCTGTGTTTTCTGTCTCGAAAAGTGGTACAAGCCCCTCTTGATTGCTAAAACCCAGAAAGCATCCTAGATAATTCTTTCCCTCACCCTCCCCATCCAATCAGTCACCAAGTACTCCAAATGTTCTACTATCTAGATGTGTCTCAGATCTATACACTTCATCCCCATTTCGACTATCCACAGGCCCAACTGCCTGGGGGACTGCAACAGCTTCATAATGAGCTCCTCTGCCTTGAGTCTTGTTCCTTTCTGGTCCATTTTCCAGAACGCAAGTGCCCTAATCTTTCTACTATGCAAATCTAATCATATCACTAGCTTAAAACTCATTAATGGTTTCCTGTTGTCCTTAGGATAAAGTCCAAGCTCTTCAATGTGGTCACCTTGGTCCTTTGTTACCTAGCCCCTGCCTGTTTCTCCAGCCCTTTGCTCTCGACACCACCCACTCGCAGACTTAATGCACCGAACATAATGACACTATTTCAAGGCCTCAAATGAACCATGTACTCTATCACTTTTAGAACTTTGCAAATACTATTTTCTCTGCCTGCAAATTAAGGTCAGCTTCATCTTGGAAATTACCTGAGATAGATTTCCTTAGCAACAGTGGCATATTCTACACTATGACTGGCCAGAGCCCTTAGTTATGAATAACTAGAGTTCCTTATGGCTTATAAAGTTCTTCACCCTTTTTTAAAAAAATAAACTTTTGGTGTAGGAATAATGTATACTCATCATGAAAAATTTAGAAAAAGAGGGCATGTCAGTAGAATGTATATGTATGTTTATATGTTTATATTTACATACTTTAATTTTTATTTAAAGAATATGATCATCCTGAACATATTGTTTTGTAGTTTACTTTTTTCACTTAACTTTCCAATGCCTTTAACCATTCTCCAACAAAATTTTTAATGACTGCAATGATTCTGTTGATTATATCATAGTTTATTTAACCCAGCTCCTATGCTTAGATATATATGTAGATTGCATCCAATTCTAATTTTCAGTCTTAAAAGCAACACTATGCCGAATTTGCTTGCCTTTTTTTTTTTTTTTAAAGCAGATTTTATCTTCTCAAAAACCCTGTGAGGATTTTGGATTGACTATGTTCTCTTTTTTTTTTATGTTCTCTCGGCATTAAAGAAGGAGGAAATAGAGATTCTGAGAGGTTATGATTTGTTCAATGTCTCAAGCATAGGAAGCGGCAGAGTCCGGACTAGACTCCAGGACTTCTAACTCATGACACTATTGAATCTTGCCTCAACCAAAAACAAAAAAAACAAACCCATTGCCTTCGCGTCGACTCTGACTCATAGCAACCCTATAGGATAGAGTAGAACTGTCTCATAGAGTTTCCAAGAAGTACCTGGTGGATTCGAACTGCGGACCTTTTGGTTAGCAGCTATAGCACTTAACCACTATGTCACCAAAGTTTCCAGTATTGTTATTTCTCAGCTTAGCAGAAGGAGGTAGTTTGGACAGAATGGAGGATCAGAGGATATCAGGCACTTGTAGAGAGATGGCCACATGGAGTGTGGACTTCAGGTAACATAGGCAGGGGGTTTACATAATGCTCACAGCCAGCCAGCCCAGCTGGGTACCACAAGTCAACCCTCTCCGCCCCCGCCCCCGCCCCCCCATTTGCCATTGAGTCAATCCCTACTCATAGCAACCCTATAGGACAGAGTAGAACTGCCCTATAGAGTTTCCAAGGAGCTCCTGGTGAATTCAAACTGCTGACCTTTGGTTAGCAGCCGTAACTCTTAACCACTATGCTACCAGGGTCTCACAAGTCAGAAAGCGGTGGCTAAATGAAGCCCGGAATCCCTGGTGGCGTAGTGGTTAAGTGCTATGGCTGCTAACCAAGAATTCGGCAGTTTGAATCCGTCAGGCACCCCTTGGAAACTCTATGGGGCAGTTCTACTCTGTCCTGTAGGGTCACAATGAGACAGAGTCAACTCGATGGCAGTGGGTTTGGTTTTTTTTTTTTGGTTTAAATGAAGCTAGGGCTGTAAACAAGCTCTGAAAGCAGCATGTGGCTAGAACCTAAGAAAGACTGGCCTCAAACCAGTCCTCTGGCCTTCCAGAAGTCCTTCGTGCAAAGAACTTGCCAGTCTGGAATTCTCAGCCTCTGGAGTTTATGTATTATCTGACAATTTCGTTAGTAATAATCTGTTTTGGGGAGCTGATTTTGAACAACTGTTCTGAACAATTCCAAAAGTCTAATTGAGTGCATAAATTTAGCCACAATAAGGTTAAATGGGCTAGTTAAAACTCCACTCTTCTTTGCTTTTTGGCAAAAATGATATTACCTTGGTGGGGAAACCCTGCTAATGAAAGCAGGTAGTCTTTGACCTTATAGTAAAACTTTTATTGCTGTTTAATAAATGCAATTTATTTTGTAAGAAAAATCTTTAAAACATGAGGCCCAAGGTGGAAAAACGACAAGAGATTCTTCAAAGCAACTAGTTTCTAACTCTTCAGCCAGTAAATGCTGTCTTTTACCCATTTACTCATTTTTCATGTATAAATTTTTTCTTAATTTGCGTTTCACTGAAAGCAAAGACTGAGATGAGGACTTGAGAGCCAGTAACTTATTTGTGGTGATCCCAGGAAGCAGAAGTGAGGGAGTAGGGAAGTGATTCAGGGAAAGGAGAATCGACAATAAAATGTTTAAGGAGTGCATTTTCACTGTGAACGACCATGGCTTACTCCTTCTGGGTACTTCTGAAGTACTGCACGGACCATGCCCCAACATTGTCCCACCAAGAGATGGGAGGCTAAAGCATTTTTCCATCAACTTCCTAACCTACTGACTGAAGATTCCCTCTGGAAGGTGCCATTAAATCCGCCCTCCTACTCTCCCTTTCTCCTGTAGTTTTAGGCTCTGGGCTCTAGCTAAGTAGCCTTCTGAGGCTTCAGAGAAAGCCTTGAGGTCAAAAGCAGACTGTTGCAATGAGTATGCACTCAAAATGGGCACCAACTACTAGCTAACATTACTAAACATTTTGATAAAAAATTCTACAGACAAGTCCTAATCAAAAGGGGGGGGGAATGTGGAACAGAATTTCAAATTCTAAATGAATCCAGACCATAAACCAAAACTATTCCCTGAAGTTGTCTTTGAAGCAAAAAATAGCTTATTTTGATCAGTAAAGTACACCCACTTTGAGCATTGTGCTCTTTTAAAGAATTACCTATGTGAGATCAAATTGACAATGGCACCTTGAAAGGTTGGATGCAAAGCTTAGGGGGCAGTAAATTTAAGATAATGGTGGTGGAAAAATGTGGAAAATGGTAGGGAGAATGGTAGCACAATGTAAAGAATGTAATCAATGTCACTGAATTGTACATGTAGAAATGGTTGAAATGGAGTATCTTTGGCTGTGTATACTTTCACTAAAATATAAAAATTAAAAAAGGGGGGGCATCAGTGAGACATGTGGAACTGTTCCCCACAGTTACACTGAAATCAGGTGGGCTGATAGCAGGTCATTCAGGTACCACTAGTGTCTATACACATGCCTTTGTACTTAAGCAATTTCAATAAGGCCTTCCTCTGTTTAAAAACATACAAACAAAAAACCCCCAAAAGAACAAAACAAACAAAAACAACCTGCAACAAGAGCAAAGGTTTCTTTTCATTTTTGTTTTTGACTGGTGCAAAAAATCCGATTAGTATTTTACATGCTATATTGTTTAGAATGTGAAATGAAGAGGGGAGAAGCATTTGTCTAGATCATTCTTAATTAAGCATTCCATTAAACCTTGGCATTACACTTTTTACACACAGTACGCTAAAATAAAATTAGATAGTTCTGTCAACATCATTAGTCATCAAGGAAATGCAGATTAAAGCCACAATGAGATAACACTTGGTACCCACTAGGATGGTGCGAGGGTTGAGGTTGTGTGTCAACTTGACTGGACCATGATTCTCAGTGGTTTGGCAGTCATATGATGTTGTGATCCCTCCCATGATGATATTTGATATAATGTGATCACCCCCATGATGGGGTCTGCTGTGAGTAGCCAATCAGTTGAAAGGGAGTACACAAATGTTTATAGCAGCATTATTCATAAGAGCCAGAGAGTGAAAAGAGCTCAGATACCCATCAACTGATACATGGATAAACAAAATTTGGTATATCCATAAGATAGAATATTATTCAGCTATACAAAGCAAGTACGAATACATGCCCCCATATGGATAAACCTTGAAAACATTTTGTTAAGTGAAAGAAGCTAGTCAAAAAAGACTGCATGATTCCATTTATACGGAAATATCCAGAAAAGGCGAGCCCATAAAGGCAAACTAGATTGGTGGTTGCCAGTGGCTAGGGAAGGGGTAAAGGGGAAGAGGAGTGACTGCTAATAGAAAGGGATTTCTTTCTGGGGTAATGTAGATGTCCTAAATTGCACTGGACAACTAATCTAAAGGTTGGTGGTTCAAACCCACCCACTGACCCCATGGAAGTAGCACTTGGAGGTTTGCTTCTGTAAAGATTAAAAAAGATTAGAGCCAAGAAAACCCTGTGGAGCAGTTTCATTCTATAACACACGGGGTTGCCATGAGTCAGAATCGACTAGGCAACAAGTTGGTCGGTTGGTTTTTTTTAATGTCCTGAAATTAGATAATAGTGGTAATTGCACAGCTCTGTGAATATACTAAAATGTACTAACAAAAAAATTTTTGAAGAGTGAATTTTATGATATATGAATTATATCTCAAAAAATAATAAATCAGAAAAAATTATACAGTGCCATTTCCCAAGTCTCATTAATCACTGTCACAAGGAAGTGAGCACCACTGGCTGAAAAGCTGCTAAATTAGTGTCTGGGTCTGACTGACTAGTTGTTTCACCCAATTTGTTTTTATCCAAATCTTTTACCTCCAGGTTTGTAGAAGATGAGAAAGAGGCACACACAGACCTTATCCTCAAACAGATTTTGCTTTATCACAGTAGACAGAAAAAAATTTTCATTATAGCATTAGTTTTAGACTAGATTCAAAGAAAATTCTAAGGAAGCACCTGGCAGGGAAATGTTAACTCTGTCCAGGAGCTGAGAAGGCCTGAGGGAAAGGGGGCAGGTTCTGGATCTAAGCAGAGGGAGGTGGCAGGGAGGGTGTGAAGGCCAGAGGAGAAATACTACGCAAGGATGGCCTTGAGCATGGTGCCATGCCAAGGGGCCAATTTAGGGGATGCGAGAAAGTGTGATTTTGGAAAAAGGCATCCTTAGATGCAGCGCAACAGGCTTCGAGACCTTTGGCAATGCCTTGAGTAACTCCTGACCTCAGTTTTCTCAGCTGTGCAATGGATATAATAACGTTAGCCCACTATGGATATTAAATTAAGCAATGTAAATAAGGAGCCTGACACAGAAGACACACTTAGTAAAAAACAGTAAATAGTAAAAAAAAAAAAAAAATTTTTTTTTTTTTTTGTTATTGAGGATACAGAACATAAAGTGGGGAAGAACGTAAGAAGAAAGAGACAATGGCTTAAGCAAAGTAGGGTGAACACAGAATCTTCCTGCGTGAGACTGCCTGTGTTAGTCATTTGATCATAAAACACCAAGGACTACTTTCATTGAATTCCAACTATCAGTTATGGTAAAATCTGTTCAAAAAGTCGGGAGAACTTATATGAAATATCTAGAATAGGCAAAAGTATAGAAACCAACGTTTCTCAGTGGTTACCAGGGGTTGGAAAAGGGGAGTCACTGTCTAATTCACTAAACTCGCTGTCTAGGAAACAGTGAGTGTCTCTTAATGGTGATGGGTACTGGTGATGGTTGCACAAGATTAATGTAATCAAGAAAATATAAAAAGGAAAAAAGTTTGGAGAAAACGTAAAATTTGTGAGAAGAACTTAGGGTAGCGTAAGGGTAATTTGGAACCAGCTTGCAGAGGAACTTTGTGGAACTCCCCAACAGCTAACTTGTACTGACAGTTCCCTGGCCAGCACTCTTACAGGCATTTTCTCATTTAGTCCACATAACAACAGCAAGAGCTAAGTGCTGCTATTATTCTCGTTCTTCTAAATCAGAACACTAATGCTTAGAAATCTTCAGTAACTTTCCCAGGGTCATACAGCTATAAGTAGCAGTGTCATAATTGAAACCCAAACCAAAACAAACCAAGCCTGTTACCGTCCAGTCGATTCCGGCTCATAGTGACCCTAGAGGAAAGAGTAGAACTGCCCATAGTGTTTCCAAGGCAGTAACCTTTATGAAAGGAGCCCTGGTGGTGCGTAGTTAAGCACTTGGCTGTTAACCAAAAGGTCTGCCGTTCAAATCCACCAGGTGCTCTGGCAAACAAAGATGTGGCAGTTTGCTTCCGTAAAGATTTAGAGCCTTGGAAACCCTATGGGGCAATTCTACTCTATAGTGTCGTTATGAGTCGGAATCAAATCTGCAACAGTGGATTTGGTTTGGTTTTAATCTTTATGGAAGCAGACCGCCACATTTTTCTCCCGTGGAGCAGCCAGTGCGTTCAAACGGCCAAACTTTCAGCTAGCAGCCGAGCACTCAACCACTATAGCACCAGGGCTCCTAAACCCATTGCCATGGAGACAGTTCCGATTCATAGTGATCCAAACCCAGGTCTCTTTAAATCCAAAGAAAGTGCTTTACAAGGAAAGGTGTGGAGTGAGGAGCTGTTGGTAGTTGCTGTCAAGTCAATTCAAACTCATGGTGACTCCATGTGTGCTGAATAGAACTGCTCCACAGGGGTTTCAGAAGCAGACCACCAGGCCTGTCTTTCAAGGCACCTTTGAGTGAGTTCAAACTGCCAACCGTTCAGCCCGCAGTTGAGTGTTTAACCATTTGCAATACCCAGGGTAGCCTAAAGTGAGGAGGGGAGGAAGGAATAAAAACAAAGATGAAACTTGAGGAGGACGTTCACATTCAATAGCTTCTGTCCAGGGCTGTGAATTTGCATACTCCGGGGCCTCATTCCCGAAGTCTTCCCTATGCGCACAATTCCAGGGATGACATCTGCACAGGATACACGGTGCATGGTGGCAAAGCAGCTGCCTGCCTACATCATCAATCGTAATCTCAAAGTTGCTTATGAAAACATTTCAAGGTAAGAGTGTGTCAAATCCAAAGAAGCAAACCCGTTGCCATCAAGTTGATTCCAACTCATAGCAACCCTACAAGGCAGAGTAGAACTGCCTTATAGGGTTTCCAAGGAGTTGCTGGTAGATTCAAACTGCCAACCTATTGGTTAGCAGCCAAGTTCTTAACCCCTGTGCCACCAGTGTGTAAACCAAAAAATGAAACCCATCATCATCAAGTCAATTCCAACTCATAGCAACCCTATAGGACAGAGTAGGACTGCCCCATATGGTTTCCAGAGAATGGCTGGTGGCTTTGAACTGCCGACCTTTTGGTTAGCAGCTGAGCTCTTAACCACTATACCACCAGAGCTCCCAGTGGGGGCTAAAAGGCATGAAAAAATTGAGAAATACGTGCAGGGGAATGTGATAAGGAGTGAATGAGAGATAAATAAAAGGTCAGATTGCAGCAGTCAGTTGAGGTCAGGAGTAGGAAAAGATAAGGGGAAGGTGTGTTCATCAGAAAGGGAAGGAAAAGGTAATTTTGGTGCTGAATACTCTAGGGTAGGGCAGTCTGGGGGGATGGGATCTTTGGACAAAGTATCCGTTATGAGTCCTGGGGAATAAGAATCGGAAGGGAGAGAGAAGAAAAGAAAGCCACAGAAAAACCTTGCCTGCTTTGCAGTTTCACTAAGAACTATTTCTGGGTTGTTTTTGTTATAGATGGCAGGATGGAATACAAAATAGCTTAGTGATTGGTCCTCTCACTTAGAAAAGAAATGCGCAGGAAGTTTTGGTGACTCAGTAATGAAAGTGACATTGTTTTTGAAGTGTGAACCATACAAGGGAAATTTTTTTTTTTTTTTTTGTAGTTGTTTTTTTGACTGTTTGATTTGTCCCAAATATGTTTGGAAAAGGGAACATTTTTCCACCCATGAAAGAGAGATCTCAGTTATGAAAGATGTTATCGCTACTCACAAGTCAGCTTGGCAATAACGAAGTTTGATTTCTCCTTTGGTTTTGGATGCTCAGAATCTAAACGTTTCAACAGGCCTCTGGGGGCCATTCTCCCATATACTCACGCTAGATGTGCACTCTGATATGGTTTCACCAAGTCACTAAATGGGACCAGTGTTAAAATTTCAAGTATTAAGGTTTAGGGAAACACGGCCTAACCAAGTCAATACATACATTTGGGGGGGACGTAATTCAATCCATGACAGTTCCTATCTAAAGTTATAATAATAATTTTTAAATATGATAGGCCAAGTACTTCTAAGTATGACCAGGATGCTCCTTAGAAGCAAGGATGGCAAGGCTATGTCTCACATACTTTGGACATGTTATCACGAGAGATCAGTCCCTGGAGAAGAACATCATGCCTGGTAAAGTAGGGGGTCACAGAAAAAGAGGAAGGCCCTCAACGAGATGGATTGACACAGTGGCCGCAATAATGGGCTTAAGCACGATTGTGAGGATGGCACAGGACAAGGCAGTGTGTTGTTCTGTTGTGCATGGGGTTGCTATGTGTTGGAAACAACTCAATGGCACCTAACAAGAGTAATAACAAGTAATCATATCTGAAATCATTCAGAAATTCTAAATTAGCTTTAAAAAAAGACCTCAAATGGAAGGTGGATCAATTAAAATACATTTGAGAAGACATATTTGTGGTAGCTTAAATCCAAATATGCACTAATACTATATTAATAATAAACATTCAAAAATATATTGAGACATTACCTTTTAAATCCATTAAAACCTGTTGCCTTTGAGTTGATTCTGACTCATAGCAACCCTATAGGACGGAGTAGAACTGCTCTATAGGGTTTCCAAGGAGCAGCTAGTGGATTCCACTGTGGCAACAGGGCTCCACCCTTTAAATTGAGCTTTCAAATCTAAACTAGAGCCCAAGAACCATTTGAAAGCCAGCATAATATCTCAGGTGCATGAAACATGTCACCAAGATTTTGGGTTGATTATAGTAAAGATTTTTAAAGAGGATTTTCCTCTATTTCATTGCTACATAGTAGCTACCTTAATACGATCTGAATAATGCCTATCAGTTTATACAGCTGTTTCATATGTATCTCTTACTTATCCATCATAGTGAAATGCATATTAATATTATACCCCTTTTACAGATGTGGAAACTGAGCAGCAGAGTGAAATGAAGTGGTTTTCAAAATTTTTTATAGCCTAGCAAATTCTTATTAAGAAATGGATGTCAGATACACAAAACCCATAGGGCCAAAGGTAACTCCATTTCCTATGCTGCTGGGACCAACCCCTCCCAGGAGGCTCTCCTATGCACAGTTTAAAGACCAGGGGTGTAATTAGAAAAAACTATGAGTTTTAGATTCATACAAGCCTGATGTTAACCTCTCTAATTCTCAGTTTCCAAATTTGTAAAATGGACATGGTAATATTACAGAGTCCTTTACATTATAAATTCCTAATCTTAACCCTAACCCTATCTTTGTCTCTCCAAAGAATTACGTGATATGCTCAAAATATTGAAAGGGGAACTTGCAGAATAGATTTTCTGCCACCAAATCTATGACTTTTCCCTCTAGAACATGTGACTACAGTCTGGAGTCCTCTCTTAAAGACACAAAGTATCTTAGGCCGGGTTCTCTAGAGAAGCACAACCAGTAAAGCAAAAAAAAAGCATACAAATATATATATAGAGAGAGAGAGTATTATATCAAGGAAATTGCTAACGAGATTGTACAGCCTGGAACATCCCAGGTCTGTGGGTCAGGATAGAGGCTTCTCCTGATTCATGTAGGTAGCCACAGGGCCTGGTGAACCCCAGATTGACAGGTTGGAGAGCAGGGCTCTTGCTCACAGGTTGCAAAGCTCAACGAATCCCAGGGTCAGCAGGCAAGACTGCAGGTAAGCTGCTAGCTCAAGTCCCAAGAACCAGAAGACAGATGAACAGGAGCCAGCTGCAGGATTCAGAAAGAATGAAAGCCCACGAGCCTTGCCAGAATGTTCACTTATATTTGATGCAGGCCGCACACCCAAGGAACTCTCTTTCAACTGATTGGCTACTCACAGCAGAATCCATCATGGGGGTGATCACATACCAAATCTCAACAGTGAGCCGATCGTAACATTATATTACTGCCAAAACACGTGGCCCAACCAAGTTGACACACAATCTTAACCACCACACATAGCATGCATGTTCCTTTAATAGAGGCCTCCTTGTGTAGTTTTTTTTTTTTTTTTGGTGTAGTAAGAGCAGAAGGCTGATAAAACAAAAAGAAACATTTAAAGTAAATGCTCTTAACCCTGGTCCAAAACAATTGGATGGGTTTCAAGTGCTCAGTGAACCCTCCTGAAATTATGGGCAAAAATGTATATGTGTGCACATGTGCATTTTTCTGGGGAGAAAATCCATGGCTTCAAAATTATCAAAAGGGTTCATAAACTAAGAAAAGTTCAGATCCCATAGATTAAGGAGTCCATTCCTTGACCATGGACTTTGATATTCCTTTTGTAAATTGAGCCTGAGGTTGTTATCAGCTCATCCAATCTCTGTCCAACCAAGGCCTATGATTTACAAACTTTAACGAGCTTAAGAATCATCTGATTATAAAAGCCAAAAACAAATATATCTAGGTATAATATGATATTAAGGAATCATTGATATTTTTGTTAGATGGTATTAATGAAAACTTTTCAGATAATTTAATTGTGAGTATGATAACACACAAGGAAAAATGTCACCTGTAGACCCATTCAAACATATTCTTTTTGTAAAGATAGAAAAAGAGGCTGGTAGGATATTCAATACAGAATAGATTCAAAAAGAAAGAAAGACTTAATTTTATTCAAACTTTCATTGGCAGTCAATTGGGTGAGTCAGTAACTGGTTTCCAGAACAAGCTTTAATACCATTGAAGTTCATCAGAAAAGTGCATAAGCATTTTATTATGAAAGTGAATTTCTTTGCAGAGGTGATTATGAATTACATCATGCAAAAAAAGTTCTGTCCCTGACCTGTCTTGGGACAATTTTTCTTTTAATATGATAGTAGCATAGTGGTTGCTCTGCCCCCCATTTTTTATAATAAATTTAAAATTTTTTAGAATGGTTTTAGATTTACAAAAAAGTTGCGGAGATATTTCCTATATACTCAGCACTCAATTTCCCCTATTGAGAACATCTCATATTACTCTGGTACATTTGTAACAACTAAGGAACAACTCACCTATCAGTTTGTCATACTGTGGTGTCTTCCACACAATTGTCAAATGCCTTTGCATAGTCAATAAAACACATGGTATTTTATTGGTATTCTTTGCTTGTAGCCAGGATCCATCTGACAGCAGCAATGATACCCCTTGTTCCACATCCTCTTCTGAATCCAGCTTGAATTTCTGGCAGTTCCCTGTTGATGTACTGCTGCAACTGAGTTTGAATGATCTTCAGCAGAATTCTTCTTGCGCGTGACATTCATGATATTGTTTGGTAATTTCCGCATTCGGTTGGATCACCTTTCTTGGGGATAGGCATAAATACAGATTTCTTCCAGTTGATTGGCCAGCTAGCTGTCTTCCAAATTTCTTGGCATAGACAAGTGAGCACTTCCAGCACTGCATCTGTTTATCGAAACATCTCAGTTGGTATTCCATCAATTCCTGGAACCTTGTTTTTTGCCAGTGCCTTCAGTATAGCTTGGACCTCTTCCTTCAGTACTACGGTTCCTGATCATATGACACCTCTTGAAATGATAGAATGTTGACCAATTTTTTTTGGTACAGTGACTCTGCATATTCCTTCCATTTTCTTTTGATGCTTCCTGTGTCATGCTATATGTTTCTCATAGAATCCTTCAAAATCGCAGCTCAAGGCTTGAATTTTTTCTTCAGTTCTTTTAGCTTGAGAAATGCCAAGTGCGTTCTTCCCTTTTGGTTTTCTAACTCCAGGTGTTTGCATGTTTTGTTATAACATTTTACTTTGTCTTCTCAAGCTGCTCTTTGAAATCTACCGTTCAGCTCTTTTACTTCATTATTTCTTCCATTTGCTTTAGCTACTGTACATTCAAGACCAAGTTTCGGTTTAGTAGTTAAGCTTCCTGATATATCAGACCATTATATTGTCTGATTCAAAATGGCCAATACTTGTCCATTTCAGCTCACTAATTCCTAGGACATTGATCTTTATCTGTTTCATTTTTGATGACTTTCTATTTTCCTAGATTCATACTTTGTACATTTCATGTTCCTATTTTTAATGGATGTTTGCAACTATTTCTTCTTCTTTTGAGTTTTGTTACATCAGCAAATGAAGGTCCCGCAAAACTTGACTCCATCCACTTCATTAAGGTCAGCTCTACTTTGAGGAGGCAGCTCTTCCCCAGTCGTATTTTGAGTGTCTTCCAACCTGAAGGCCTCATCTTCTGGCTATGTTCAGGCAATGTTCCACTGCTATTTATAGGGTTTTCATTGGCCAATTTTTTCAGAAATAGATCGCGAGGTCCTTCTTCCTAGTTTTTCTTAGTCTAGAAGCTCTGCTGAAAACTGTCCACCATGGGTGACCCTGGTGATATTTGAAATACCGGTGGCATAGCTTCCAACATCACAACAAGATGCAAGCCTGTGACAAATTGACAGACAAGTGGTGGTTTGAGGAATACTGGTCAGGTATTTTCAAAATGTCCTTCAACTTGGATTTGTCTGATTTTTTTTTTCCTGTGGTTAGACCGGGTTAGGAGTTTGGAGATAAGAATATTACAGAGGTGACGTGTCCTTTTCATTACATTGTATTAGGGGAACATGCTATCAACACGACTTATCACTGATAAAGTTAACCTTGAACACTAAATCAGGGTAGTATTGCTGTCTGCTAGGTTTCTCCTCTATAATGTTATCTCGCACCTTCCTTTCCATACTCTATGTTTTGGAAGCAAGTCACTAAGCAGGTCCCACACTCAAGGGCCCCTCCTTTATTCAAGATGCATACTAAAATGCACAATTTGAGACAGCTATGAAATAACATGATATCAAGAATTAGTTTCAGAATGTTTTAGCAAAGAAAAAAAGGCATGGAAGGGATAGATAAAAATACATCTGACAGCATGTTGATGACTGATGAAGCTGGCGATGTGTACAGTGGAGTGTATTAGTTTCCTAGAGCTTCTGTAATAAAGTACCACAGGCTGGGTGGCTTATAAGAGCAGAATTTATAATATCACAGTTCTGAAGGCTGGGAGACTGAAATCAGTGTGTTTACCATGTTGATTCTTTCTGAGGACTTTGAAACAGGACTTTCTGTTTCATGCCTGTCTCCTACCTTCCAGTGATGGTTGGCAATTGTTGGTGTTCTAATCTCTGCCTCCATCTGTCTTAGGCTGGGTTCTCTAGAGAAACAAAACCAGTAAATCGTATAAATAGAGAGAGAGAAATTTACATCAAGGAAATGGCCCACACGCTTGGAGAGGCTGGAATGTCCCAAGTCCGTGGATCAGGATAGAGGCTTCTACTAATTCACATAGCTGCAGGGACTGACAAACCCAGGATCGGTAGGTCAGAGAGCAGGGCTCTTTCACACAGGCTGCAAAGACTGATGAATCCCAAGATCGGCAGGGAAGACTGTAGGTAAGCTGCTAGCTCAGGTCCCAAGAACTGGAGGTCAGATGAACAGGAGCCAGCTGCGGGATCCAACACTAGCAAAAAGCCCCCAAGCCTTGCCAGAATGTCTGCTTATATTCGATGGCAGCCACGTGCCCAAGGAAATTCCCTTTCAACTGATTGGCTACTCACAGCAGTTCCCATTATGGGGGTGATCACATTGTATCATATCTCATAATGGAAGTGATCACAACATTACATGACTGCCAAAACACTTAGAATCATGGCCCAGCGAAGTTGACACACAATCTTAACCATCACAATGGCTGTCTTCCCTCTATCCCTCTTTCTGTGTCTCTTCTCCTCTTTTATATGGACCCTATTCATATTGGAAGGAGCCCTGGTGGTTCAGTGGTCAACTGCTGAGCTGCTAACCGAAAGGCTGGCCATTCAAATCCACCAGCTTCTTCTTAGGAGAAAGATGTGGCAATTTGCTTCCATAACGGTTACAGCCTTGGAAACCCTACGGGGCAGTTCTACTCTCTCCTAGAGGTCGCCATGAGTTGGAATCAACTCGGCAGCACACAACAACACCCCTATTAAATTAGGACCCAACCCATTCCAGCATGACCTCATGTTAACTTAACTGATAATATTTTCAAAGACCCTATTTATAAATAAGGCCATTCACAGGTACTGTGAGTTGTTATTTTTATTATTGTTGTTAGGTGACATTGTGTCAATTTTCCACTCATAGCAACCCTATGTGACAGAGTAGAATGGTCCCATCTCTCTCCCATGGATCCACTGGGTGGGTGCAAACAGGCAATCTTTTTTTTAGTAACCAAGTGCTTAACTGTTTTGCCACCTAGGGCTCCTGTTCTCTTCACTGGGGCGGGAGGGGGTGGTTAGGACTTCAACATATCTTATGGGAGGATGAAATTCAACCTATAACAGGGAGTTAGATACACTCTCTACATATGTTTGGAATTTTTCAAAGTAAGAGTTAAAAAATAATAAAAGAATCAACAGAGGGATTCTCTTCTCAAATTGCAGAGAGCTTTCAAGCAGACCAGGATTTCAAACACAGCGGTGCTCATATTCCAAGAACATATACATAGGAAAACAGACCAATTGTGGAACACGGCTTGAGAGAGTTTGAACTGATTTATGTCATCAACCAGAAGGATTTAACAAAAAAGGTTACAATGTAATAGAATAGGATCGTGACTTTTGTCCAGCCTATATCAGTCTGCCTCCATGCTTCTGTCAGTTTGTCATACTTTGGGGGGCTTGCATGTTCCTGTGGTGCTGGAAGCTATGCCACTGGTATTCAAATACAAGCATGGTCACCCATGCAGACAGGTTTCAGCTGAGCTTCCAGACAAAGACAGACTGGGAAGAAGGACCCGGCGATCTACTTCTGAAAAGAATTAGCCAGTGATAACCTTAAGAATAGCAGCAGGGCATTGTCTGATATAGTGCAGGGAGATGAGTGAGCCCCCCAAGTTGGAAGGCACTCGAAAAACAACTGGGAAAGAGCTGCCTCCTCAAAGCAGAGTTGGTCTTAATGACATGGATGGAGTCAAGCTTTCAGAACCTTCATTTGCTAATGTGGCACTACTCAAAATGAGAAGAAACAGATTTGAACATTCATTAATAATCAGAATCTGGGATGTATGAAGTATGAATCTAGGAAAATTGGAAATCATCAAAACTGAAACAGAACGTGTAAACATTGATACCCTAGGTGTTAGTGAACTGAAATGGACTGGAAATGACCATTTTGAATTGGACAATCATATGGTCTACTATGCCAGGAATGACAACTTGAGGAGGAATGGCATTGCATTCATTGTCAAAAAGAACATTTCAAGCTCTATCATGAAGTACAACACCGTCAGTGACAGGAAAATATCCATACACCTACAAGGAAGACCAGTTAATACGACTGTTATTCAAATTTACGCAACCACTAAGGCCAAAGATGAAGAAATTAAAGATTTTTACCAACTTCTGCAGTCTGAAATTGATCAAACATGCAATCAGGATGCATCGATAATTACTGGTGATTGGAATGTGAAAGTTAGAAACGAGCAAGAAGGATTGGTAATTGAAAACATGGTGTTGGTGATAGAAATGATGCCAGAGATCGCATGACAAAATTTTCCAAAACCAATGATTTCCTCATTGCAAATCCCCTTTTTCACCAACATAAACATCGACTACACATGTGGACCTTGCCAGATGGGATACACAGGGATCAAATTGACTACATGTGTGAAAAGAGTTGATGGGAAAGCTCAACATCATCTGTCAGAAAAAGGCCAGGGGCCCACTGTGGAACGGATCATCAATTGCTCATATGCAAGGTCAAGTTGAAACTCAAGAAAATTAAAACAAATCCACAAGAGCCAAAGTACGACCTTGGGTATATCTCACCTCAATTTAGAGATCATCTCAAGAATTAGATTTGACACATTGAACACTAATGACAGAAGACTAGGTGAGATCATATTTTTGCCTATTCCCATGTATGACATCAAGGACATCATACAGGAAGAAAGCAAAAGGTCATTAAAAAGACAAGAAAGAAAGAAAAAACCAAAGTGAATGTCAGAAGAGACTCCGAAACTCTCTCTTGAATGCTGAGCAGCTAAAGCAAAAGAAAGAAATGATGAAACGAAAGAGCTGAAAAAAAGATTTCGAAGGGTGGCTCAAGAAGACAAAGTATTATAATGACATGTGCAAAGACCTAGAGAAAGAAAATCAAGAGGGAAGACTTGGCATTTCTCAAGCTGAAGAACTGAAGAAAAAATTGAAGCCTCAAGTTGCAATATACAAGGATTCTATGGGGAAAATATTGAAAGATGCAGGCAGCATCAAAAGAAGATGGAAGTAAAACACAGAGTCACTATACCAAAAAGAATTGGTTGACGTTTTACCATTTCAGGAGGTGGCATATGGTCAGGAACCCACTGTACTGAAGGAAGAGGTCCAAACTGCACTGGAGGCACTGGTGAAAAACAAAGCTTCAGGAATTGAGGGAATACCAGTTAAGATGTTTCAACAAACAAATGCAGTGCTGGAAGTGCTCACTTGTCTATGCCAAGAAATTGGAAGGGAGCTAGCTGGCCAACTGAGTGAAAGAAATCCATGTTTATGCCTATTCCAAAGAAAGGTGATCCAACCGAATGTGGAAATTACT
This sequence comes from Elephas maximus indicus, assembly GCF_024166365.1. Classification (NCBI taxonomy): domain Eukaryota; kingdom Metazoa; phylum Chordata; class Mammalia; order Proboscidea; family Elephantidae; genus Elephas; species Elephas maximus. Next base: position 29,004,769 of record NC_064841.1, read on the forward strand.
AAACAATATCATTAATATCACACTCAAGTAAAATTCTGCTGAAGATCATTCAAAAGCAGTTGCAGCAGTATATCGACAGGGGACTGCCAGAAATTCAAGCTAGGCTGAGAAGAGGATATGGAACGAGGAATATCATTGCTGATGTCAGATGGATCCTGGCTGAAAGCAGAGAATACCAGAAAGTTGTTTACCTGTGTTTTATTGGCTATGTGAAGGCATTCAACTGTGTAGATCATAACAAACCATGGATAACATTGTGAGGAATGGGAATTCTGGAACACTTAATTGTGCTCATGAGGAACCTGTATATAGATCAAGAGGCAGCCATTCAAACAGAACAAGGGTATACTGTGTGGTTTAAAGTCCAGGAAGGTGTGGGTCAGGGTTGTATCTTTCTACCATACCTATTCAAGCTGAACGTTGAGCAAATAATCTGAGAAGCTGGACTATATGGAGAAGAACACAGTATCAGGATTGGAGGAAGGCTCATTAACAACCTCTGTTATGCAGATGACACAACGTTGCTTGCTGAAAGTGAAGAGGACTTGAAGCACTTACTGATGAAGATCAAAGAACCACAACTTTCAGTATGGATTACACCTCAACATAAAGAAGACAAAAACCCTCACAACTGGACCAATAAGCAACATCATGATAAACAGAGAAAAGATTGAAGTCAAGAATTTCATTTTACCTGGATCCACAATCAACACCCATTGAAGCAGCAGTCAAGAAATCAAAAGACACATTGCATTGGGCAAATCTGCTGCAAAAGACCTCTTTAGTGTTGAAAAGCAAAGACGTCACCTTGAAGACTAAGGTTCGCCTGACCCAAGCCATGGTGTTTTCAGTTGCCTCATATGCATGTGAAAGCTGATCATGAATAAAGCAGACAGAAGAACTGATGCCTTTGAATTATGATGTAGGTGAAGAATATTGAATATACCATGGCTTGCCAAAAGAAGGAGCAAATCTATCTTGGAATAAGTACAACCGGAGTGCTCCTTAGAAGCAAGGATGGCAAGACTATGTCTCACATACTTTGTACATGTTATCTTGAGGGATCAGTACTAGAGAAGTACATCATGCTTGGCAAAATAGAAGGTCAGCAAAAAAGAGGAAGACCCTTAACAAGTTGGATTGACACAGTGGCTGCAACAATTGGCTTAAGCATAAAAACGATTGTGAGCATAGTGAAGGACCAGTGTTTCGTTCTGTTGTACATAGTGTCACTATGAGTTGGAACCAACTTGAGGGCACCTAACAACAACATATGAATCTGATGGTTAAAGTGCTTGACTGCTAACCGAAAGGTCACCAGCTCAAAAGATGTGACAGTCTGCTTCTGTAGAGAGTTATAGCCTTGGAAACCCTATGGGGTTACTATGAGTAAGAGTAAACTTGATGGCAGTGGGTTTGATTTTTATATCAGTCTATGGGCGAAGTACAAACACCCATGGGCAAAGTATAGCATGGGTTAAATTTTCATATGTCCCATGTTCTAGATGTCATGCTAAAGGGAAGAGGTCCTGGTATTGCTTCAGAGGATGAAAAAAATAAGGTAGCCTGATTGCTGAACAGCCAAGTGCTCTACTGTCTCTCTGGAGCAAGGCTGAGCTGTTGTTTCATGGAAGTCTGGCCAAAAAATGGAGCCTTCTATCTGGTTCTGCTGGCGCCTCCAAAAGTTCCAACATGGTGCAGGCCAGGCTGCTTCCACTGTAAGTGACAGAGTAGAGGACACAGAGGTCTAAGCAGCTTTCCAGGGCCTCCTTCACTGAGAGTTCATATATGAATAACATATTAGGAACATCTAGAGGCTCAGTTGTTAGTATCCTGTTGTTATTTTTTCTCTACTGGCTAGAGTCTGTTTCTGAACCCCTTCTGGTCCTCTCAGCTTTTTAGACATCTGCACATTCAACTTGTTTATTTATGAGATTGGCTTTTGTCTCTTGTGGAGCTATAATCTACATCATTATTCTTTTGGTCTATCCAAGTATGGGCCTTGCTGATTATGTTGTTGTTGTATGGTGTAGAGTCTATTCCAACTCATAGAGACAGGATAGGACAGAGTAGAATTGCCCCTTAGGATTTCCTAGGCTGTAATCTTCATGGGAGCAGATTGTCAGATCTTTTCTCCCACAGAGCAGCTGGTAGGTTCGAACTGCTGACCTTTCAGTTAGCATCCAAGAGCTTAACCATTGTGCCACCAGGGCTCCTTTTGCCCATCATAGGCACCCACTAAATATTTGGGAATGGGAAAAACTAAAGCATTTGCCAATTTGCCAGGGTCTTGTTTAAGCGTGAAGATTCCTGAGTCCTGCCCTCTAATATTCTGGGAATCTACATTTTAATCAAACACTGCCCCCAATTTTTGCTTCAAGTGCCCACATAGACCATCTTGATGACCCCTGCATTTCCAGTGTCTGAGACAATAAATGTTTTGATGAGTGGATATATAAATAAGTGAATGAATTTATACTCTCTGTGAATGGATGAAAAAGGTGGATCCACAGCTGATTTTTATTATCAGGTTTTTCCACAGAGTAGGCACAGAACTCTTGGTTTATTCTCAGAATCAATTAATCATATGAAATCGTAACAAAATGTGAAATATTGACACTTAGAGGATGTGAAGGGCTTTTCTAAAAATTTTTGGACTTCAAAGTGGCCAGTTCTGTCCACCTTTGCCAGCTTCTTCACTGCACTAATTTATAGATTCATTTTAATAACCATCACTTTTGCACTAGAAAATGGAGCTCAACAAGAAAAGCTCTCTTGCTCAACAGTCCCATGGTAGAAAACTAATAACTACAATATAGAGTATTAAGTGCTGTAAGAAAGATAACACATAACCCATTTTCCAGTGTAGACCTTTTCAAAGCACCAAATCAGCCAGGATGAGAGTGTTTAATCTCTGGAGAGGCTTGGCCTCTACCCCTTTTGGCCAACTGATCCAAACAACTCCCCATTCCTCACCTTTTCTCTGGGGTTCTCTGGCTTTGAGAAACCCCTCAGACAAGCTTCCGAGGTCCTAGCTTTGCTACTTTCTCCCACACAAGCATCAGTACCACACATGGCAAGGGACTCATTTAGCTTTGCACTCTCAGGTGACCCTCACATTAAGGGAAATATGGCTGTATTTACAGTTTCCCTAAGATTAGAAGCAACACAAGTGGATAGGACTTGAAACGTTTGGGGCACAATACAGGCTAGTAGTAGAAGGAAGAGTAGAAGAATGGGAATATGATAGGAAACAGTAAAAATAAATACAGCCTTGTTATTTTTTATTTATTTTTTTAGCACAAAGCCTTCAAGTCCCCGAAGCCCTTTCCTCTGCTAATTCTGTAGTATTGAGAAAGTCACATAGTGCTTCTGGACCTTGGTTTCTTTATCTATAAAATGAAGGGGTTGGGCTCTTATCTCTGAGATGCCTTCCAGCTTTAAAAGTCTGATAAAAACTTATACCTACCCTATGACTTCATGTAAAGATCCAGCTGGGCTGCCCCCATCCCTTGTCCCTCAGTTCTGGGCTAACCTGGGAGGTTATGCTACTCAAATATATAGCTATGAGATGAAAAACCGAACATTATTTTTTGTGTATGTGGTGGGGGAGGGGGAGCTTTGAACCTAAAATTGAACCAGACACAGTTCTATAAAAAAGTTATGGAGAAAAGTGAAAACTAACTGAGATAGCCAGCAGGGAGCAAAACAGCACAGTCTTTTGACATGGTCTGGACAGGCTCTGGTGGTTGGAATAAATGTCCTTTCATCGTTTCTATTACGGCATGTTTGGTCATTGACTAGACGTGCATGGAATGCTTACTGTTGCAAGACACTGTGTTGGGTACTAAAAATATTGGAGGAAAAGGCAAGCTGAAGACTCCATTATTTGGCCAGAATACAATTAAATTTAACACGACCTTAGAATTTACAGAGGTTAAGGAGCTTCTAAAAAAAATAAAACAATTAAACGTTTACAATAAATGTTGAAGGATTACAACCATGTATTAAAATTTCTATAGATATTTGTCGTGAGAATTTTCTCAAAGAAGGAAAACAGAAAGTGCTGTTTTGAAAGGGCTTGCCAAACTTTTAGTAAAAATAGTCTTCCATATTTGGAGAAAGTATAATGCTGGTATTTGAGATAAAGTTTTATATTTGTCTTCAGGCTTAAATGGGGCTGGTTAATTAGGAAAAATGCTCCTAGCCCATTTAATACAAAAGAGTTGTCATTTAACACTAATATTCCCAGATTAACTAGTTTTATATATACATAAACTATATCCAGTTACCACGGAGTCAATTCGAACTCATGGCAACTCTGCTGCAGAGTAGAATTGCACTCCATAGGGTTTTCAATGGCTGCAATTTTTGGAAGTAGATCACCAGGCTATAACCATTTGTACCACCCAGGGACCCTATATTATACATATGAATATGTTGTTATATGCTGTCAAGTTGGTTCCAACTCATAGCAACCCTATAGAACAAAGTAGAACTGACCCATAAGGTTTCCAAGGAGCAGCTGGTGGATTTGAACTGCTGCCCTTTTGGTTAGGAGCCAAGCTCTTAACCATTGTGCTACCAGGGCTCCATATATATGAATATAAATAAGTAAATATATACATATATATATTCAATCAATGGGAACAATAAAACAGCTATGTTATTTTTCTTCTGTTGTTTGGGGATTTGAACTCAGGCAGTCCAACTCCAGGGTCCACGCTCTTCACTTCAGATATACTATATAGATTACAGTATGTTGAATTGAAGGCTCTGACACTTTGAGGTCCAGTATGGAAACAGAAGGAAGAAAGGGTAAGAGGGCAAACTAACTGGAAAAGAATGGACAATGCTACCAACAAACAGAAAGGGAGTCACAGTGAGTCTGGAAAATAGTGGTAATGTTAGCGAATGCTAACAGAAAACCAGGACAGAATGTGTAACTGGACAATGGGAAGCTGAAGTTTTATTTTCTAAGGCAGAGTTATTTATGATGATGATAAATTTTCTGGCTGGGCTCCTGGAAGTAAATTTAAACAGACTAAGAGGCAAAGGTCATTCTAGCAAAGGAATCCAAGAATTGTGAAGTTATCTATTTAGACGGATCTGTTACATAAATGTTGAACAAGCCTAATAATGTTGTCTGAGAATGTAGTATGTAGGGTTTCTACCTTTGGAAACTGTCAAACTTTACTTTGTGACGTGGTCAATTCTGGTTAATTTCTTATGGGGTTATGTGAAAAGCATGTGTATTTTTAGTTTCCTGGGTTGTTTTGTTTTACATATGCTGAGAGCTTCTGTCTTTTAATAAGAGAATTTAAATATTTATACTTATTTTGATATGTTTGTGCTTATTCCTACTACATTATTCTTTGGTTGTAAGTAAAAGCAGAAACCAACTCTGGTTAACTTAAGCAAAAAAGGAAGGTTAGTAAGGACCCAAAGAATTCATATTAAGGCTTGAAGAAGGAGTAGGTTTTATTTTCCAAAAACAGCTGCAATAGTAACTTCCATCCCAAATGCTCTCCCTCTTCAGTGTGCCTTAGACACTATCCGCCATCAAAAGGTGTGACTTAACGTGTCTTGGACTTGAATCTGGGTAGACTTATGAGGATGGCAAAATTGAAGTTACAAGGCTTCTAAGGTTAGGTGATATAAGGTGATAGAGTTTCTGCCTGGTTCTCTTGGGATGCCTGCTGTTGGACCTCAGCCACCATGCCATGAGGAAGTCCCAAAAGCCCAAGGCAAGGCCCATCTGGAGAGAAATCTAGGCTCCTAGCCAAAAGTACTGCCTGAGAGTCCAGCTGACAGCCCAGCGCCAACTTGCTATGCATGTGACTGAGCCGTCTTGGAAGTGGAGCCTCCAGCTCTAACTGATGCTGTATGGAGCAAACAAGCCTTCCTCACCAAAGCCTGCCCAGATTGCTGATTTGTAAGCTAAATTAATTATTATTGTTCTTTTAAGTTTATGTGTGTGTGTGTGTTAAGTTGTAAAACCTGAATAGCCGTAGTAGGGGTAGGGAGTCTGGTGACTCAGCGGTTAAGAGCTCAGCTGCTAACCAAAACGATCAGCAGTTTGAATCCACCAGCCGCTCCTTAGAAACCCTGTTGTTGTTGTTAGGTGCCGTCGAGTCAGTTCCGACTCATAGCGACCCTATGCACAACAGAACGAAACACTGCCCGGTCCTGCGCCATCCTTACAATCGTTTTTATGCTTGAGCTCATTGTTGCAGCCACTGTGTCAGTCCACCTCCTTGAAGGTCTTCCTCTTTTCCGCTGACCCTGTACTCTGCCAAGCATGATGTCCTTCTCCAGGGACTGATCCCTCCTGACAACATGTCCAAAGTATGTAAGACGCAGTCTCGCCATCCTTGCCTCTAAGAACTGCCCTATGGGGCAGTTCTACTCTGTCCAACAGGGTTGCTATGAGTTGGAATCAACTTAACAGCAATGGGTTTGGCTTTTGGTTTGAGTAGGAATAGCGCTACTGTCAGAACCTAACTTTGAGGGGGATAAAGACCAGAATCAGCCCAAAGCTCATTTCCATGAGGTAGAAGTCAGACATACCTCCACCTTCCAACCTTTTTACTAATTCTGATACCACCTGTTCTTCCCACAGCACTCTCTACTTCTCTTTTGGGCTTGATAATCCATTGCAATGGCTACATAGAATTCACAGACCATACTTACAGTACAGTGGTTTATTAGGAAGTAACAGGGTACAATTTAGGGTCAGGATCAACAAGCTACAACTCAGCATCTGGATCGGGAAGCATGCAGGCAAAGTCTCCCTTCTTCAGTGCGTGACAGCTTTCTCAGCTCCTCTCAGCTGTGTGCATCTCCTCTCAGCCACCTGAGGACAGGCCTTCTCTTGGCCCCCTGAGGACAGGCTCCTTTTGGCCCTGCTGTCTGTTACCACTGATTCTGCCACAGGGCCCCTTCCAGGCATCTCGCTGTCTTCTGTGTTACAGCCCTTGACTGGTGTTACGGCTGTTTTAGGAGGTTTCTTGCCTCCTCTCTCTCTCTGTTTCTTCCCCCTCCTTCCTCCTGCTTCTCTTCCTGTTCTTTCTGTCTGAAAAACCTCTGTGGGGTCAGGTGCATATGTACACAACTCTTTGTCAATTTCAAGGCATGGCCCCTCCCAGTGGGTGGGCCACAAACTGACCAATCCCCTCTCAGTAGGCAGCAGACACTTCATTTGCATAGTCTATAGTCACTTCATTTGCATAGTCTATTTAATGATCCCTGCACTTTGCATACCAATCATGGGGCAGGCTACCGCCCAGGTCCAGACAAAAAGTATCAAACCATCCTTGTTTACAGATTACCCAGGAATGTCAATCAACCTGTTTGAAAGTAACAAACCCTATGGGGTAGAAAACTAGGGCAAAGGTAACTCCTCAGAATCAAGCTGTTTTTCCAAAGAACCGAGGCAAAAGGCCACATTAAGGAACTCATTTCACCACGTAAGTATATATATATAACAAAACATTTGCCATTTCAATATTTTTCACATATACAATTCAATTAATTTACTAAGTATAAGGTGGCTTATTACATAGCATAACAGAGAGCCAAGCTTGGAAATGGGCAGGAAACAAAGAAACAAAGCAACTTCTGAGGAACAGGAAGGAGAAATGGCCTTTAGCAGGTACCTTATGGGTAGGGTACCACAACTGGAATAAATGAATGATAACCATTTTCAGTTTCATTGCCATTCTTAAGTTTCAGGTTTCGGTAAAGGGCATTTCACTGCTCTGATTTTGGACACCTCCTTATCCTTTGGCTACCAAAGAACAGAAAACCTGAGTAACAACCCCCAACAATCTGTAATCAAAGGGGAAGAGGCAATTAATCAACAATATGAACACAGGAAATCTGTATTCATTTACTATCACTGCTAAGAAAAATGACCACTACTTAGTGACTTAAAACAACACAAACTTATTATGTCACAGTTCTATCATTCAGAAGTCCAAAATAGATCTTACTGAGTTAAAAAACAAGGTGTTGGCTGGACTGCATTCTTTCCTGGGAGCTCTAGGGAAGAATTTGTTTCCTTGCTCTGTACAGCTGCTAGAGGCCACCCACATTCCTCAGTTCATGGCCCCCTCCCTCCATCTTCAAAACTAACAATGGTGCATTTCTCTGTGTATTTCTTTCACATCCCATTTTTCTCTGACTCCTCTTCTGCCTCCCTCCTTTCCTTTGAAGGACCGTTCTGATTATATTGGAGTGTCTGGGTGACACAAACAGTTAAGTGCTCAACTACTAATTGAAAGGTTGGTGGTTTGAACCCAGTCAGAGGGGCCTCAGAAGAAAGGCCTGGTGATCTGCTTCCGAAAGGTTGCAGCCTTGAAAACTCTAGGGAGCACAGTTCTACTCCGCAAAACTTGGTGTTGCCTTGAGTTGGTATCAACTTGATGGCAACTAGTTTGGTTTTGGCTTATGTAATTATATTGAGCCCACCTAGATAATCTCCATAGCTCGAATTTCTGAATTTAATCACACCTTCAAAGTCCATTTTGCCATGTTAAATAACATATTCACAGGTTCTGGGGATTAGAACGTGGACATCTTTGGGGGACCATTATTCCATCTACCACAATATCCAAAGGCTGAATGGATGCTTGGTGGGCCCGGCCTCACTACTCCACACATTCTGGTTTATGCTTTTCCTTTTCTGCATTTTATTAATTTCAAATTATCCTTGATCCATTTTTTTCCACTTAAGCAGTTTGTAATTTAAGCATCCAATTTGTATTTGTCTAGTACGCAACCCTTATATTTATCATGCATGGTTGACTTTTATTTTTCTGTATGTATTTAGAGCTAGTATTTATATATTATATATATAGTTATTATTACTTTTTACTTTATGAACCAGCATTTACAAAGTCTTAGTTACAAGTTTTAATTTTTATAACAAGAAGAGCCCTGGTGGTGCAGTGGTTAAGTGCTCAGCTGTTAACCAAAAGGTTGGTGGTCCAAACCCAGAAAGACGTGGTGATCTGCTCCCATAAACACTACAGCCTTGGAAACCCTGTGGGGCAGTTCTACTCTGTCTTATAGGGTTGGGATGAGTTGGAATTGACTGAACAGGAATGAGTTTTTTATAACAGGAAGTGTTTGTTGGCAAATAACAGAACACTTAACTAGCCCCAAGCCCAAGCCCAGTGTCTTCTTGTCGATTCCAACTCATAAAAAAAAAAAAAAAAAAAAAGAGACCCTATAATATCTAACTCATGGGGGCTTAAACACTGAGAAAAATTTATTACCACACATAAAAGGAGTTCAAAAATGGGTTGTTCAAGGGCTAGTTAATTTAGTAGTTCAGTGATAGCATTAAGGAACTAGGTGCTTTTCAACTTTTTTATTTCATTTTCAAGCTCACCTCCTTCTGTTTGGAAAATGGCTGCTATGTAGTTGTTGTTGTTAGGTGCAGTCGAGTCGGTTCCAACTCATAGAGACCCTATGCACAACAGAACGAAACACTGTCCAGTCCTGCGCCAACCTCACAATCGCTGTTATGCTTGAGCTCATTGTTGCAGCCACTGTGTCAATCCACCTCGTTGAGGGTCTTCCTCTTTTCTGCTGACCCTGAACTTTGCCAAGCATGATGTCCCTCTCCAGGGACTGATCCCTCCTGACATGTCCAAGGTGTGTAAGACACAGTCTCGCCATCCTTGCTTCTAAGGAGCATTCTGGCCGCACGTCGTCCAACACAGATTTGTTCGTTCTTTTGGCAGTCCATGGTATATTATATGTTCTTCTTCAACATCACGATTCAAAGGCTTCAATTCTTCTTCTGTCTTCCTTATTCACTGTCCAGCTTTTACATGCATAGGAGGCAACTGAAAACACTATGACGTGGGTTAGGCGCACTTTAGTCTTCAAGGTGACGTCTTTGCTTTTTAACACCTTAAAGAGGTCTTTTGAAGCCGATTTGCCCAATGCAATGCATCTTTTGATTTCTTGACTGTTGCTTCTATGGGTGTTGATTGTGGATCCAAGTAAAATGAAATCCTTGACAGCTTCAATCTTTCTCCCGTTTATCATGATGTTGCTTATTGAGCCAAGTGTGAGGATTTTTGTTTCCTTTATATTGAGGAGTAATCCATACTGAAGGCTGTGGCTTTTGGTCTTCATCAGTAAGTGCTTCAAGTACTCTTCGCTTTCGGCTAGCAAAGTTGTGTCATCTGCATAATGCAGGTTGTTAATGAGTCTTCCTCCAATCCTGATGCCCCGTTCTTCTTCATATAGTCCAGCATCTCAGATTATTTACTCAGCATACAATGCACAGGACAACCCCCCACAATGTAAATTATCAGATCCAGATGTCAATAGTGCTGAGGTTAGAGAAATATTGCCTTAGAGGAAGTGATTGAAATAAGCAAGGTGAAAGCTGAAATGCCTTTTATGACCCAGCTTTGGAAGTCACACATGATCGTTCAATGACCCAGCTTTGGAAGTCACAAACGATCGTTCTGCTGTATTTCATATAGAAGGTATCTATATAAGGATATGAGTGCCAGGAGGCAAGGCTCATTGGGAGCCATCTGAGAGGATGATGGCTGTTGTAGGCAGGAATTTTACCCTCCTGGCCCATTTCTTTTATTTCCTTCCTTCCTAACTTTGATTGTCAAAGGAAAACTTATAACCCTCACCAGACTTCACTTCTCATTGGTCAGTGTTGCGCGATATGCCCATGCCTAAACCAGTCATTAAAAAAAAAAAAAAACCAAACCAAACCCAGTGTCGTCACCAGGGTTTCCAAACCAATCATTAGGAGAGGGAATAATGAGTTTAGACTAGTTAACATTCAACCTCCTTCTGGGGTTAGAGAGAGCCCATAGTCTTTAGACACATAGAAGATAAATTCTCATAATCAGTGTTTTGTTAGTAAAGAAGAATGAGAATGGTTTTGGGTAGGTAACAAACAAGAGTTTTGCTACCTTTCCTTACTATTATCTTTAGTATCCCACATCTTCTCCTTGTTGGACTCTATTGTAGTTATCTAGCTCTGGCATAACAGAAATACCACAAGTGGATGGCTTTAACAAAGAGAAATTTTTTTTCTCACAGTCTAGTAGGTTACAAGTCCAAATTCAGGGCTTTGGCTCCAAAGGAAGGCTTTCTCTCTCTGTCAGCTCTGGAGGAAGGTCCTTGTCCTCAATCTTCCCATGGTTGAGGAGCTTCTCAGGTGTAAGGACCCTGTGTCCAAAGGACATGCTCTGCTCCCGGTGCTGCTTTCTTGGTAGTATGAGGTTCCCCCACTCTGAGCTTGCTTCCCTTTCCTTTTATTTCTTGAGAGATAAAACGTGGTGCAGGCCACACCCCAGGGAAACTCCCTTTACCTTGGATCAGTGAGGTGACTTGGGTAAGGGTGATGTTACAATCCCACCATAATCCTCTTTAACATAAAATTACAATCACAAAATGGAAGGCAACCACAGAATATTGGGACTCATGGCCTAACCAAGTTAATACACACATTTTGCGGGGGACATCATTCAATCCATGACAGACTCATTTTTCTTTTTCTTTGAAATACATTTTCTAATAATAATTTTGGAAAGGATCTGTAGATTACCAGATCCATTTTCCCGATGTACTGGAAAATGTGTCATTATTTTGTACACTCTCTAAAAAAAAAAAAAATTTTTTTTTTTTTTGTTTTTTCTTAAATGTTAGTTTAGCTGGGTAGCGAATTCTGGGTTAAAAACAATTACCTTAGAATACTTTGTTTCCTTGTTTATTAGCATCCATTGTTGCTGATCAGAAGCAGGCGATGTGCTTAGGATTTTCTTTTTATCCTTGATGTTCTTAAATTACACCATGATGTGTTTAGTACTAAGTGGGCGCTTCGAACATGATGATAATAGGAATATTTCCTATCATTTCTTTGAATGTTTCTTCCCTTCCATTTTCTGGATCCCCTATTAGATGAATGTTGGAGCTCCTGGAGTTATTCTCCATATTACTTTTCTCTCACAGCTTTATCCTTTATCCTGCAATTTGAAAGAAAAGTGGGCCCAGGGTTAAGGTTTACTAATTTACTCTTGGGTTGTATGCATTCTGTCTCAGTCAGGATAACATGGTGATTAAAAGGTTGAGTTCATGTCCTGGTTCAGATATTTATTGCTATGTTAACCTGGCTCAGTTAATTTCTCTATCCTTCAGTTTGGAGCCCTGACTGTGCAGTGGTTAAGAGGTCAGCTGCTAACCAAAAGGTCAGGAGTTCAAATCCACCAGCCGCTCCTTGGAAACCCTATGGGGGCACTTCTATACTGTTCTATATATACGGTTGCTATCAGTCAGAATCGATTTGACAGCAACGGGTTAGGTTTAGGTTACGTTATCCTTCAGTTTACTCATCTGTAAAATGAATATGGTAATAATATTGCTTACTTTATAAGATGACAAAGATTAAATGCATCAATATGTGTACACATAGAACAGTACATGCAGCATAGTATCACCTATTATTTATTGTTCAATCTATTAATTTTTTAATTTAAATACATATATTTTTAGGTAGTCTTCTAACTGGTTTATTTTCATAATAACCTAGTTGTTTTATGAATGTAAGATCCCGTATTATTCATCTGAAGACAAAAAAATATTTTTTTTAATAACTTTTATTAAGCTTCAAGTGAACGTTTACAAATCCAATCAGTCTGTCACATATAAGTTTACATACATCTCACTCCCTACTCCCACTTGCTCTCCCCCTCTTGAGTCAGCCCTTTCAGTCTCTTCTTTCTTGACAATTTTGCCGGCTTCCCTCTCTCTCTATCCTCCCATCCCCCCTCCAGACAAGAGATGCCAACACCGTCTCAAGTGTCCACCTGATATAATTAGCTCACTCTTCATCAGCGTTTCTCTCCCACCCACTGACCAGTCCCTTTCATTTCTGATGAGTTGTCTTCGGGGATGGTTCCTGTCCTGTGTCAACTGAAGGTCTGGGGAGCATGGCCGCCGGGATTCCTCCAGTCTCAGTCAGACCATTAAGTTTGGTCTTTTTATGAGAATTTGGGGTCTGTATCCCACTGATCTCCTGCTCCCTCAGGGGTCCTCTGCTGTGCTCCCTGTCAGGGCAGTCATTGATTGTGGCCGGGCACCAACTAGTTCTTCTGGTCTCAGGATGATGTAGGTCTCTGGTTCATGTGGCCCTTTCTGTCTCTTGGGCTCTTAGTTGTCGTGTGGCCTTGGTGTTCTTCATTTTCCTTTGCTCCAGGTGGGTTGAGACCAATTGATTCATCTTAGATGGCCGCTTGTTAGCATTTAAGACCCGAGACGCCACATTTCAAAGTGGGATGCAGAATGATTTCATAATAGAATTATTTTGCCAATTGACTTAGAAGTCCCCGCAAACCATGTTCCCCAGACCCCCGCACTTGCTCCGCTGACCTTTGAAGCATTCATTTTATCCCGGAAACTTCTTTGCTTTTGGTCCAGTCCAATTGAGCTGACCTTCCATGTATTGAGTGCTGTCTTTCCCTTCACCTAAAGCAGTTCTTATCTACTGATTAATCAATAAAAAACCCTCTCCCACCCTCCCTCCCTCCCCCCCTCGTAACCACAAAAGTATGTGTTCTTCTCAGGTTTACTATTTCTCAAGATCTTATAATAGTGGTCTTATACAATATTTGTCCTTTTGCCTCTGACTCATTTCGCTCAGCATAATGCCTTCCAGGTTCCTCCATGTTATGAAATGTTTCACAGATTCGTCACTGTTCTTTATCGATGCGTAGTATTCCATTGTGTGAATATACCACAATTTATTTACCCATTCATCCATTGATGGACACCTTGGGTGCTTCCAACTTTTTGCTATTGTAAACAGAGCTGCAATAAACATGGGTGTGCATGTATCTGTGTGTACGAAGGCTCTTGTATCTCTAGGGTATATTCCTAGGAGTGGGATTTCTGGGTTGTATGGTAGTTCTATTTCTAACTGTTTAAGATAACGCCAGATGGATTTCCAAAGTGGTTGTACCATTTTACATTCCCACCAGCAGTGTATGAGAGTTCCAATCTCTCCGCAGCCTCTCCAACATTTATTATTTTGTGTTTTTTGGATTAATGCCAGCCTTGCTGGTGTGAGATGAAATCTCATCGTTGTTTTAATTTGCATTTCTCTAATGGCTAATGATCGAGAGCATTTTCTCATGTATCTGTTGGCTGCCTGAATATCTTCTTTAGTGAAATGTGTGTTCATATCCTTTGCCCACTTCTTGATTGGGTTGTTTGTCTTTTTGTGGTTGAGTTTTGACAGAATCATGTAGATTTTAGAGATCAGGCGCTGGTCAGAGATGTCATAGCTGAAAATTCTTTCCCAGTCTGTAGGTGGTCTTTTTACTCTATTGGAGAAGTCTTTAGATGAGCATAGGTGTTTGATTTTTAGGAGCTCCCAGTTATTGGGTTTCTCTTCATCATTTTTGGTAATGTTTTGTATTCTGTTTATACCTTGTATTAGGGCTCCTAGGGTTGTCCCAATTTTTTCTTCCATGATCTTTATCGTTTTAGTCTTTATGTTTAGGTCTTTGATCCACTTGGAGTTAGTTTTTGTGCATGGTGTGAGGTATGGGTCCTGTTTCATTCTTTTGCAAATGGATATCCAGTTATGCCAGCACCATTTGTTAAAAAGGCTATCTTTTCCCCAGTTAATTGACACTGGTCCTTTGTCAAATATCAGCTGCTCATACATGGATGGATCTATGTCTGGGTTCTCAATTCTGTTCCATTGGTCTATGTGTCTGTTGTTGTACCAATACCAGGCTGTTTTGACTACTGTGGCTGTATAATAGGTTCTGAAGTCAGGTAAGGTGAGGCCTCCCACTTTCTTCTTCTTTTTCAGTAGTGCTTTGCTTATCCGGGGCTTCTTTCCCTTCCATATGAAATTGGTGATTTGTTTCTCTATCCCCTTAAAATATGACATTGGAATTTGGATCGGAAGTGCGTTAAATGTATAGATGGCTTTTGTTAGAATAGACATTTTTACTATGTTAAGTCTTCCTATCCATGAGCAGGGTATGTTTTTCCACTTAAGTATGTCCTTTTGAATTTCTTGTAGTAGAGCTTTGTAGTTTTCTTTGTATAGGTCTTTTACATCCTTGGTAAGATTTATTCCTAAGTATCTTATCTTCTTGGGGGCTACTGTGAATGGTATTGATTTGGTTATTTCCTCTTCGGTGTTCTTTTTGTTGATGTAGAGGAATCCAAGTGATTTTTGTATGTTTATTTTATAACCTGAGACTCTGCCAAACTCTTCTATTAGTTTCAGTAGTTTTCTGGAGGATTCCTTAGGGTTTTCTGTGTATATAATCATGTCATCTGCAAACAGTGATAACTTTACTTCTTCCTTGCCAATCCGGATACCTTTTATTTCTTTGTCTAGCCTAATTGCCCTGGCTAGGACTTCAAGTACGATGTTGAATAAGAGTGGTGATAAAGGGCATCCTTGTCTGGTTCCCGTTCTCAAGGGAAATGCTTTCAGGTTCTCTCCATTTAGAGTGATATTGGCTGTTGGCTTTGCATAGATGCCCTTTATTATGTTGAGGAATTTTCCTTCAATTCCTATTTTGGTAAGAGTTTTTATCATGAATGGGTGTTGGACTTTGTCAAATGCCTTTTCTGCATCAATTGATAAGATCATGTGGTTTTTGTCTTTTGTTTTATTTATGAGATGGATTACATTAATGGTTTTTCTGATATTAAACCAGCCTTGCATACCTGGTATAAATCCCACTTGATCAGGGTGAATTATTTTTTTGATGTGTTGTTGGATTCTATTGGCTAGAATTTTGTTGAGGATTTTTGCATCAATATTCATGAGGGATATAGGTCTATAATTTTCTTTTTTTGTAATGTCTTTACCTGGTTTTGGTATCAGGGAGATGGTGGCTTCATAGAATGAGTTGGGTAGTATTCCGTCATTTTCTATGCTTTGGAATACCTTTAGTAGTAGTGGTGTTAATTCTTCTCTGAAAGTTTGGTAGAACTCTGCAGTGAAGCCGTCCGGACCAGGGCTTTTTTTTGTTGGGAGTTTTTTGATTACCGTTTCAATCTCTTTTTTTGTTATGGGTCTATTTAGTTGTTCTACTTCTGAATGTGTTAGTTTAGGTAGGTAGTGTTTTTCCAGGAATTCATCCATTTCTTCTAGGTTTTCAAATTTGTTAGAGTACAATTTTTCATAATAATCGGAAATGATTCTTTTAATTTCATTTGGTTCTGTTGTGATGTGGTCCTTCTCATTTCTTATTCGGGTTATTTGTTTCCTTTCCTGTATTTCTTTAGTCAGTCTAGCCAATGGTTTATCAATTTTGTTAATTTTTTCAAAGAACCAGCTTTTGGCTTTGTTAATTCTTTCAATTGTTTTTCTCTTCTCTAATTCATTTAGTTCAGCTCTAATTTTTATTATTTGTTTTCTTCTGGTGCCTGATGGATTCTTTTGTTGCTCAGTTTCTATTTGTTCAAGTTGTAGGGACAGTTCTCTGATTTTGGCTCTTTCTTCTTTTTGTATGTGTGCATTTATTGATATAAATTGGCCTCTGAGCACTGCTTTTGCTGTGTCCCAGAGGTTTTGATAGGAAGTGTTTTCATTCTCTTTGCTTTCTATGAATTTCCTTATTCCCTCCTTGATGTCTTCTATAACCCAGTCTTTTTTCAGGAGGGTGTTGTTCATTTTCCAAGTATTTGATTTCTTTTCCCTAGTTTTTCTGTTATTGATCTCTAGTTTTATTGCCTTGTGGTCTGAGAAGATGCTTTGTAATATTTCGATGTTTTGGACTCTGCAAAGGTTTGTTTTATGACCTAATATGTGGTCTATTCTAGAGAATGTTCCATGTGCGCTAGAAAAAAAAGTATATTTTGCAGCAGTTGGGTGGAGAGTTCTGTATAAGTCAATGAGGTCAAGTTGGTTGATTGTTGTAAGTAGATCTTCCGTGTCTCTGTTGAGCTTCTTACTGGATGTCCTGTCCTTCGCCGGAAGTGGTGTGTTGAAGTCTCCTACTATAATTGTGGAGGTATCTATCTCACTTTTCAAATCTGTTAAAATTTGATTTATGTATCTTGCAGCCCTGTCATTGGGTGCGTAAATATTTAATATGGTTATGTCTTCCTGATCAATTGTCCCTTTTATCAGTATATAGTGTCCTTCTTTATCCTTTGTGGTGGATTTAAGTCTAAAGTCTATTTTGTCAGAAATTAATATTGCTACTCCTCTTCTTTTTTGCTTATTGTTTGCTTGATATACTTTTTTCCATCCTTTGAGTTTTAGTTTGTTTGTGTCTCTAAGTCTAAGGTGTGTCTCTTGTAGGCAGCATATAGATGGATCGTGTTTCTTTATCCAGTCTGTGACTCTCTGTCTCTTTATTGGTGCATTTAGTCCATTTACATTCAGGGTAATTATAGATAAATAAGTTTTTAGTGCTGTCATTTTGATGCCTTTTTATGTGTGTTGTTGACAATTTCATTTTTCCACATACTTTTTTGTGCTGAGGCGTTTTTCTTAGTAAATTGTGAGATCCTCATTTTCATAGTGCTTGACTTTTTGTTAGTTGAGTCGTTACGTTTTTCTTGGTTTTTATCTTGAGTTATAGAGTTGTTATACCTTTTTGTGGTTACCTTAATATTTACCCCTATTTTTCTAAGTAAAAACCTAACTTGTATTGTTCTATATCGCCTTGTATCACTCTCCATATGGCAGTTCAATGCCTCCTGTATTTAGTCCCTCTTTTTGATTATTGTGATCTTTTACCTATTGACGTCCATGATTCCGTTATGTGTATTTTTTTTTTTTAATTAATCGTAATTTGTTTGTTTTTGTGATTTCCCTATTTGAGTTGATATCAGGACGTTCTGTTTTGTGACCTTGTGTTGTGCTGATATCTGATATTATTGGTTCTCTGACCAAACATTATCCTTTAGTATTTCTTGTAGCTTTGGTTTGGTTTTTGCAAATTCTCTAAACTTGTGTTTGTCTGCAAATATCTTAATTTCGCCTTCATATTTCAGAGAGAGTTTTGCTGGATATATGATCCTTGGCTGGCAGTTTTTCTCCTTCAGTGTTCTGTATATGTCGTCCCATTCCCTTCTTGCCTGCATGGTTTCTGCTGAGTAGTCAGAACATATTCTTACTGATTCTCCCTTGAAGGAAACCTTTCTTTTCTCCCTGGCTGCTTTTAAAATTTTCTGTTTATCTTTGGTTTTGGTGAGTTTGATGATAATATGTCTTGGTGTTTTTCTTTTTGTATCAATCTTAAATGGGGTTCGATGAGCATCTTGGATAGATATCCTTTCGTCTTTCATGATGTCAGGGAAGTTTTCTGTCAGGAATTCTTCAACTATTTTCTGCAAATATCTTAATTTCGCCTTCATATTTCAGAGAGAGTTTTGCTGGATATATGATCCTTGGCTGGCAGTTTTTCTCCTTCAGTGTTCTGTATATGTCGTCCCATTCCCTTCTTGCCTGCATGGTTTCTGCTGAGTAGTCAGAACATATTCTTACTGATTCTCCCTTGAAGGAAACCTTTCTTTTCCCTGTTCTTGGACTCCAATCACCCGCAGGTTATCCTTCTTGATAGAGTCCCACATAATTCTTAGGGCTTCTTCATTTTTTTTAATTCTTTTATCTGATTTTTTTTCAGCTATGTTGGTGTCGATTCCCTGGTCCTCCAGATGTCCCAGTCTGCATTCTAATTGCTCGAGTCTGCCCCTCTGACTTCCTAGTGTGTTGTCTAATTCTGTAATTTTATTGTTAATCTTTTGGATTTCTACATGTTGTCTCTCTATGGATTCTTGCAACTTATTAATTTTTCCAGTATGTTCTTGAATAATCTTTTTGAGTTCTTCAACAGTTTTATCAGTGTGTTCCTTGGCTTTTTCTGCAGTTATCCTAATTTCATTTGTGATATCATTAAGCATTCTGTAAGTTAGTTTTTTATATTCTGTATCTGATAATTCCAAGATTGTATCTTCATTTGGGAAAGATTTTGATTCTTTTGTTTGGGGGGTTGGAGAAGCTGTCATGGTCTGCTTCTTTAAGTGGTTTGATATGGATTGTTGTCTCCGAGCCATCACTGGGAAACTAGTTTTTCCAGAAAATCTGCTAAAAAAAAATGCAGTCCGATCCCTATCAGAGTTCTCCCTCTGGCTCAGGCTATTCAGATGTTAATGAAGCCGCCTGGGGAGGGTGGGGGAGGGAACAGAGAGATAGGAGAGTAGCACCTCAGAATATAGCCAGAGTTGCTTGTCTTGCTTGGAATGACTATCATATCTGAGACTCCTGTGGGGCGCATTGCCTATGTGTGCTGGCTGTGTGGAGATTTCCCCCAGGGGGTCTGGCCCGCTGGAGTCACGGTCAGATCCTCCACTTCCAGCCCCACACCCAGCGTCAAGGCTCCCCTACTGGGACGGTGCACTCTCGACTCCAAAATCAGTCGCTGCCTCCCGGGGACTTCTTGTCCCTCCAGCCGCGTGGCCGTGCCGCCTCCAAGAACCAGTTGGGCCTCCTCCCGGGGTTAGTTCAGATGGGTGGAGCAGGTCCCCGTGCTTGTGCCGTGACCGAGTGTCCCGGCTGGGACGCTGTTCTCCCCGCTCCAATACCAGTCGCTGCCTCCCAGGGACTTCTCCTACCGGCTGCGTCCCACGCCGCCCACGCGACCGGGCTGGTCCCCTTCCCGGGGTTAGTTCAGGAGGGTGGAGCAACTCTTCGTGTTTATGCCGTACCTGTGTCCAGTCCAAATCCCTGTGGGACGGTTCCCCGGCTCGGACGCTGCTCTTTCTGCTCCAAGACCAGTCACTGCCTCCCGGGGACTTCTCCTACCGGCTGCGTCCCACGCCGCCCGTGGAACCGGGTGGTCCCCCTCCCGGGGTTAGTTCGGGGGGGTGGAGCCGCTCTCTGTGCTTGTGCCGTACCTGACTGGTACGCTGGCTCCAAGCTCTGGAAACAATCGCTGCTTCCCTGTATTAGTTCGTTCTCCGTCTCTAAATCTGTGTTTGTTGTTCAGGGTTCGTAGATTGTTATGTATGTGATCGATTCACTTGTTTTTCCGTGTCTTTGTTGTAAGAGGGATCCGAGGTAGCGTCTGCCTAGTCCGCCATCTTGGCTCCGCCCCCCAAAAAAATATTTTAAAACTTCATTTTTGCTCTATTAACAATAACTCAGGGTGTTTGTTCTGCTTGCTTATTGAAGTTGGTGCCTCTCTCTCAATAGTAATACTTTTCTACCAGTGATGGGTGGTGATTTGGAGTTGTCTGCCTGTCTTAATATTTGGAGCCCTCATTTGCCTATCTGTGGTGCCAATTCTGAGTGTTTGTTTTGCTGATTGTGGCGGGAAGGTGGGCAGGACAGGGCATGACCTAGCGCAGGGCATGCAGGTAGTTTACCTGTATGTGAAGGAGTGGTCCCATTTCTCCTGGCAATTGGTGAGCAGTTCGTTGGGGTGCTTGCTACTCTACCTCTTTGGCCCACGCACTCACACTCACAGAGAGTGTCTATAGAGACTGGGGGTGGACATGTCCACGTGCTGAGCCTCATTATCCTCCTTAATTTTATTGACAGCACTTGTTGTCAGTTGCTCTTGTGTCAGCTCCATCTCATGGTGACCCTGTGTACAAACAAACAAAATGTTGCCTGGTCCTGCTTCATCCTCATGATTGTTGGTATGCTTGAGTCCATTGTTACGGGCACTGTATTTTGAATGGCTTCCAACCAAGGGGGCTCATCTTTCAGCACTGTATTGGACAATATTCTGTTGTGGTCAATAGTGTTTTCACTGACTACTTTTTGGAAGAGAGTGCCAGGCCTTTTTTCCTAGTCTGTCTCAGTTTGAAGCTCTGCTGAAACTGGTCCACCATGAGTGACCTTGCTGTTATTTGAAATATTGGTGGCAGTTTCCAGCATTAGAGCAATATGTCAGCCACTACAGCATAACAAACTGACATAGCACTTACCACTATCTAAAATAATCTTAGCAACTGATAATTTATTTATGAGTTTGTTGTTTGCCTCTGTGAAGGCAAGGATTTTACATTATCCAAGGCATCATCTCCAGGACTTAGAAACTGCACCTTGCACAAAGTGATCCATATATTTTTTTGAATGAATAAGATAATGAACTAATGCAGTTCTTAGTTACCGTGATGAATGCGCCTTTTTCCTTATATTCATTGCCTCTGAGCTTGAATCTGCCCCAACTGTCACCGTAGTCCAACCCCACACAGTTTAGGTTTGTGGCTCCACAGGCAATCCAACTCTGCCTGCTTTATATAATCTGTATAATCTAAGAAGTTCTCTGAAATACTGGACCACTGATGCTGCTTGTCTTCTAGAACTTTTTTTTTGGTCACCTTTTAAAAAATTGTGTTTTAAATGAAGGTTTACAGAGCAAATTAGTTTCTCATTAAACAATTAATACACACATTGTTTTGTGATATTGCTTGCCAACCCTACGATGTGCCAACACTCTCCCCTTCTCTACCTTGGGTTCCCATTATCAGCTTTCCTGTACCCACCTGCCTTCTCGTCCTTGCCCCTGGATTGGTATGCCTTTTTAGTCTCGCTTTGCTTTATGGGCCTGTCTTTGGCTGAAGGGTGAATACCAGGAGTGATTTCAGTACTGAGTTAAAAGGGTGTCCAGGGGCCATACTCTTGGAGTTTCTCCAGTCTCTATCAGACCGTTAAGTCTGGTCTTTTTCTGAGTTAGAATTTTGTTCTGCATTTTTCTCCAGCTCTCTCTGGGACCCTCTATTGTGATCCCTCTCAGAGTAGTTGGCGGTGGTAGCCGGGCACCATCTAGTTGTGGTGGACTCAGTCTGGTGGAGGCCCTGGTGGTTGTGGTCCATTAGTCCTTTGGACTAGTCTTTCCCTTGTGTCTTGGTTTTTTTCCTTATTCTCCCTTGCTCCAGACGGATGTCTTCTAGAACCTTGATGAATTTTAAAGATTTTTTTCTTCTTTAAAGAATATCTAGGGATTTGTGGTGATAGAAGATACAGGGGGTTTGCTTTTGGAAACTCCACAGTAGTGTTTCTGATTTCCAAAATGTGGTACATAGATTCAATATTGAATAACATTTACCCTAATAAGGAGAACATAATCCCCTTTGAGCTCCTCTTTCTTGTTTATAATTTTAAAAATATAAAAATATTTCAAATAAACAGAACAATACAGAGAACACTATAATGAATACCCATTACTAATAATCCAGATTTAACAATTCCAAACATTTTGCCATGTTTGCTTGGTCTTTCTTTTTTTATAAATAAACTAAATGTCATTGTTGAAGTCTTCTCTTTCTTCCATTCCTTTCTCCCTTCTCACTATCTTTTAGTTGACCTGTATCCTTCCTGTCTGTGTCCATGCTTTTTATAGTTTACTACATATTTATATAGACATAAACATATTGGTCTTCAGACTTTAAAACCATACATAATGGTATCAACTATCTCAGTCTTTAAGATTAAACTAAGGAGGAAAATCTCACTTTGGTTCAAGTCTTGAATGCCTTTTCTGGCATTTGCTAATCTCTCTCTTAACAAAGTAAAGGCAGACCCTCAGGCTAAAAGCCTGGGGCAGGCAATGACTAAAAAAAAAACCAGCTAGCTAGAATTTAATAATAATACTGCTTTATTTTCCATTATTTTTATTTTAATGGTATTCTTTTTTGTTTTTTGCAAGCTTTCCATTTACAGTAGCAATTTACGCTTCCTTTTAGATTAAATGTAAGAAAAAAGAAATGTATCAATTAAAAAAAAATGTTAATAACAACAGTAAGGCAGCACACAGACCTGGCAAAAAATTATGAAAGTAGCACTGGAATGGTTGAAATTTGTTACACACTTGACCTACAGGGTAAAGTTCGAGCTCTTCCAGGGAGCATACAAAGCAGTACCTGATCTGACCGCTGCTGGCCTCTCCAGCCTTAAGTCACCATTCTTCCTTCACCTCCAGCAGTACAAACAGCTCGGAATTTCCCCCTCCTCTTCATCATCGATGGCACTAGTTTTTTTTTTTTTTTTTTCTTCATCAGTGACGCAATGGTTAAGTGCTTGGCTGCTAACTGAAAGGTGGGCAGTTCAAAACCACTAGTCGCTCTGCAGGAAGAAGATGTGGCAGTCTGCTTCCGTAAAGATTACAGCCTTGTGAACCCTATGGGGCAGTTCAGGTCTGTCCTATAGGGTCGCTATGAATTGGAATCAACTCGACAGCAACTGGTTTCAATGTCCTGTAAGTCAAGAAACCATAACTTACGGAGTTTATCTTTAGGAACCCTGGTGGCACAGTGGTTAAGCGCTCAGCTGTGAACCAAAAAGTCGAAAGGTGGAACCCACAAGCTGCTTGGCAGAAGAAAGATGTGGCAGTTTGCTTCCTTAACGATTTCAGCCTTGGAAATCTTATGCAGCAGTTCTACTCTGTCCTATATGGAGAGTTCTACCCTGTCCAAATGGACTTGACTGCAATGGGTGTGTGTGTGTTTTTATCTTCTCTTACCAGCTGGAGGTGTCTTTGCTATCGTAATCCTCCCTTTCATGGTATTTCCTGTAGCCCAGCACCACTGCTTCCACTTGGCTCTCGCGCCCATCCCCTCAGGCTTCCAGGAAGCAATCCTCTTCTGTAACTACTCATCACTAAATTTCCAAATCTAACTACAAATCCAAGGGTAGAATTTAGTGCCAGGGACAGGGCACCCTACAGCCTGAACAGCTTACTAAAGCCAAAAGATCTGTTTGTGATGTCTCAAATAAAATCTGGACTATAAAATCAAGACTCTCCATGAAAACAAATGTTTAACCCATTTTTTTTTGTTGTTTGGAGCTTTAAAAATTGTTATTTATAGATCTGACCTTTAATTATTTTCTTTCAACACTAATACATTAACCTGTCATCTAGAAGAAGGTTAAAAAAAAAATAGAAGGGAAAAATAAGAACAATGATGGGAAATGATAGTTCTTTAGCTCATTTCAACATTACTTGGTGGCTTACTGCCAGCTACTACAAAAAGCTGGATGATTTCATTATAAAATGAGAGGTAAAAATCAAGTGTTTGAATATAATGCGTTTAAACATTTGATATACGTGTAACGTTTACAGGCAAAAACTCCCAAGCAGTTGTGGCCATAGAGATGTTGGAGAAATTTTCAAGTTCCATGGTGCATGATTTATAACTCATATGAATACAGTAATACCAACAAAAACCGTACGGTGCACACCGAATGCGGTTTAAAAGCCCTCTGTCTGCAGTTGTGATGTACTAACTGCACTGGCTTCCATCCATTCATTGGAAAGCCTTATTCTGAAGCTGATATTCACACTACATATAAAAAACAAAAACAAGAAAACAAAACAAACCCTCAGAGTCCTTGGCCAGAAGTAAATTATTCTCCTAGCAGAGGTCCTGAGAATACTTTCAAAGCTACTGCTGTATTTGAAAAAAAGTTCAGTTTTAGCGTTTTCTTCGGATACGTCTAATTTTGTATGGCCAAGGCCGGAGAGGAAGGATTGCAATGGGGACCTGGGGAAGTGACTTCACACTCTTGATTACAGAATGTCATGTTTACTACTGTAAATATTGAGCCTCTAAAGGAGAAAGCGGGTGAAGTGAAATCGCTCCCACGCTTCCATCTTGTATGGCACATTTTATCCGCTAGCCAACTTTCTCCATCAATCCCGGTAGGTCAGCCGCAGAAACGCTGCCTGAAACGGCAATGTGAAATCCTGAGGCAGCGTGTGCTGCCTAAACCAGAGTTGGCTTTGGACAGTTACCTGAAGCATTCAAGATGTTGCACCCAGAGAAAAAGCTCGTTTCAATTCGGTCGTTTCCGTGGGGAATTGCGGCAGGGGCCGGTCCTGGGTGTGGCGATGCCAAAAGGGAGCTCCGATCTTCCAGTTTTCCCGCTTCTGGCAAACCTTTGCAACCCGAAGCGGCCAGTGACCCGCACCCGGGAACGGCCATCTGCGGTCCCAGTGGCCGCAGGCAGACCCGACCCCACGGCCCCTGTGAACTGCCGAAGCCAGGCGCTGGGCAAGCTAGGCGTGCGCGCTTCTCCCCCACTCGCTCGGCGGCTGGGGGCGGATCCCCTTCCAAGCACACAAGTCCTTATATGCACCGGTTGCACCAGTCCGCGTTACTCCAGCCCCACAAATAACTAATGGGGGAGGGAGGACGTCGCTCTTTTTTTCTCTGGCTTTTTCAATGTCAGATCATTTGAGTCCCTCCAAGAAACCCCACGATGCGATTGAACGGGCCATTTGCTGCAGCGCACGCATTGGACACACACAAATAAAGCCTCCTTGTTTGTACGATAGGCATGTCCGCGTCCCGGAACGGCACTCGGGTCCAGCCGGTTTGGCCCGCAATAGCCGGGGCGGAAAGGGTGCGCGCCCCTCCCCCATGCACGCTGGTGCAGAGGGACCCGGTCAGGAAGCGCGGCCTCTCCTCCGCCGGAGACCACGCCTCCTCCACCTCTTTTTTTTTCTCTCTCCCCCTTTACTCCTCCCAGGAAGCGGTGATAGACAGTTCTGTGTGGCTCTCCACCCCCACTCCCCCAGCTGAGTGGAGGAGTTGATGTGTCTCATTATAACAGCCAATGCAGCCGCCATCCACGCACAAGCAAAGAAGCATGTCCCATTTAAATACACCCACGCAGCCCCAGCGCCCTTAGCCGATCAGGGCGCGCAGCCCACACGCACCGCGGCTGGGGATTGGAGATCCGCGCAGGTCGAGCTCCCGGACCCGGCGGACGGCCGCGCCGAGGGTCGGGATTCGGCGCTGTGGGGCCGGGGTGGGCGGAGGAGGCTGGGCCCGGGCCTCTGGCGCTGCACCCGCATGAAGACGCGAGTGAGATAGACCAAGGTGGAATCTCCAGGGCAGAAGCTTCGGAGGGGTTTTGGTCCATTTCCCGGCGAACAAGTAGACATGGCGAGCGACTCTCCGGCTCGCAGCCTGGATGAAATCGATCTCTCGGCTCTGAGGGTGAGCAGAACACCTTTTCTGATTTCTTCCCGGTGGGTTAGGTCAGGGTGAACGGGCTCGGCGCGTGGACCGGGGCTCGCGCTGTGGGCAGAGGCGAGAGAATGCGACGGGAGGGAACGTGGATTCTCGTTTCTCTTCGGGGTTTGCTCAGGTGCTCTTGCTGAGCCCCCAGGGCAGGGTCTGTGCGGTACGTGTCCCCCTCTGGCTGTGACCGAGGCTCCCCCGAGAGCGCGTGGAGCTTACGCCAGTTTATCGTAGACGGGTGTAAGAGCCTTAAAATGAAAGACTCGTCGGTGTGTGTGTGGACACCCCGGGCGGTCGCCTCGTGCCAAGGCGCGACACCCGGCTGCCCCTTTCTGCAAAAAAAAAAAAAAGCAGCGTGAATAAAGGCACTGGCCTCACGTTTTCCAGTTACCTGCAAGATGACATTGTGAGCCTGACTGTACCCACGAAGCCGAACCTGCCGCTCCACGGGGGCAGTTACTGCTGTGCTTGCCTTGTGGATGGCAACGGCCCTCAGCCTCCCCTTTCCTGCCTCCCGCGCCCCGGCCCTCTCTGGGCGCACCCTTAAACGCCCGTCTGCCACTCACCTTTATTTGTGGTTTTAACTCAGCCCAGCCTGTGGTTTCTGACTTTGGGGCTGTGACATTTCAGCTTTATGGCTAAACTTAAGCAGGTGAAAGGGATGTGTTTTCCGCTTTTTTCCAGTCACACCGGAACTCCCGGAGTGTGTGTGTGTTTTCCTTCTGTCTGTGGCCAGTTCTTTGTAGAGCACCTCCCTCCCCCCAGCCCCACTGGTTTGAATTTACCTTCACGTGAGTTGCCTCCGACGCAGTTTCATTGTATTGACTAAGACATCACTGGTATAGAATCCATTTTACTGTTGTTTTGTGAGCAGAATATCAGGAATCCCAGTGCAGCCTCGACGCCTCTCTACCCCCAACCCCCAATCCTGACACACTCAAGGGAAGGGGGCAGAGCTTTCTTGCCATTTTAATTAGATGCTGCCTGCAGGGAAGAGGGTGAGGGATGGGGGTGGCGGCAGCAGCGGGGTCTGGGGGAAAAGATTGGGCACCAATTTAAGGACGACTTCTTCTCTTGAACCCTTCCCCCTTGAAAAATAACAGTGACTAGATATATTTGATACATGGTGGATGGGTGAGGCTAAATTGATGGTGGCTCTCAACACCGAGACACGCAAGATTGAAGTTCACACGCCCTACTGAGGAACACATTGTTAGATCGAAGCTAAATCTTGGGACCATTTACCTGAGTCTTTTTAGTACTTCTGACATTGCCTCTTTTCTCCAGGGTATTTTAAGAGCGACTACTGTTATCAAAGCTGTACTTTTTCCTTAGCCTCCCTCCTTTTTCCCTCCTTTTTGTTCCAACTCGGCTCCCCCCTCCCCCCCTCCACTTTAGTTCAAGAGATGAGGTTTCAGGAAGGCAGTCCGGGGGTTGTGAAGGAACAGGGGGGCCGTTTGAAACTGCCTGTACTGATAGTTGGGTAGCAAAAGCTCATTCGTGCGTTATTACAGTAAGTGATTTCCCTGGGGCTGAAATGCCATGTTCAGAACCCGCTGCCTCCGGGCAGCTGGGGGTGGGGGTAGTTAGTAATAGGGTGGGTGCTTTGACCAAGTCCTTGTCCTCCTGTTTGATGGACTGTGTGTGTTCTTTTGTCCTACTTGCTGTACTAGGAGTAGCTGCCGGTGGGTTAAGCAGGTAGATGTATGGGCCAGACCTCAAGGTGGGGGAAATTGTAAAAGGAGAGGGGTTCAGACAATGGGCAAGGCTTGTGGTGATTTCCCTAAGCCAGAATCGAGACATCTACATCACTCCTCTAATGAAATACTGTGTTGTGATTTTTAAGTTAGGCTTTGACCTGTCACCAGTGGGCTTTTTCTGGGGAAGGTTTTCTGAGATAGAGAGCAGAGAGCCTGCAGGCTTGTGAGAACCACGAGGGCTCGCTGGGCTGGCCTGGAGACACTTCACATTAGGATACCAGGGCTTGTGAGATCTGTATTTCGAAAAGATACCGTTCTACGGCTCACTGCAATTGCTCTTTGTGGCCTGGGCTGCCGGCTTAGTGGTCTGCCTGTTTTTCTGCCTGCCCCGAGGTGTGGGCAGGGAGGGCAACAGCTGGCCCTAGAGACTGGAGCACTGCTGGCTGGAGGACTTGCATGTAGGTGTGGAAACAGTTGCATTCTGGAGGGCTGGGGTCAGGGACTGTTTTGTGGTAGGTGGGGTGTGCCAGCCGAGAGTGGGTTCAAAGGCCACATAGGTAATCTCCACAAATCAGAGAGCAGATCATATCTGCCTTCCCAAATTAGGAGAGGTGGGCTCATCTAGTTGAGAAGTCTCATTCGTTCCCAAACCCTCAGAAGAGCTTTGGTGCTGAGAACCTCCTGAGGAATGCCTGACCCCTGAAATGCAGCCAAGGTCAGTGGCTTCTAGGAGAATTAGCTGCAGTCTTTGGGTCCCATGCTGTTTCAGTGACTCTTCAATGTACACAGTCAAGGCCCTTTTTATAAGCCCTGGGCTCAGTGCATTAAAACCAGATCCTGTCTGGAGAGGCCTTTAGTCCCTTCTCATTTTGGGGGCTTATTGTTCTCAGCCAGTGATCCTAGACTGGACCCAGTCTAAATTTTCCCCAAATAGTAACAATGCATAATTTACACCAGAGCAACCGATGACAGCACTGATCATTTAAATTATGCAAGATTTGGATGGTTTTTAAAAGTGAGATGAAAGCAGAATCTTCTTTGGTTAGAAAATAGAAAATTCAAATCCGGTTTATTTAGTTCCGATTTCTAGAGCTCACAAAGGTAAGCCTTAAGTCTGGGAGGGTGGGGGGATGGTTTCATAGATTTAGAGCTAGAAGGGAATTGTGGAGAGTTCAGCCACTGTTTTCATTTAGCACATAGGAAACTGGAGCCCAGAGAGGTGAAGCCCCTTGTCCAAGGTCACACAGCCCCTGGGAAGGGGGGAAGGAGGAGGACGTTTGGGAAGAGAATCTAGGTTTCCTGACTCCTCATTCAGTGCTCTTTTCTCTAAGCCACATCGTCTGTGGCTGAATCAGAAATCAATAATACATTTTCTGCTTGAGCACAAAAAGCGGCAGAGAGGAAAAATTTCACCAGGGTTATGGGATTTTATTTATTGAGAAACGGGGAAGCTGCTTCATGCATGTAAACTGGTGATACACAGAACCATGGAGCTTCAGGGTACCTTTGGAATTCATCTTGTCTAGCCCCCTTCAGTTCATCCACTGGAGGCAAATGACCATCTCAATCGTCTAGAACAGATAGGTGGTTGTCCTGCACAGGTGACCTCTCTCAGTAACCCGTCACAAGGGTCAGATTAGACATCCATATTGTTTAGATACCTCTGCGTGTGAGGTTTCTAGAGTTCTGTGCACACTTTCTATCATCAGTGTGGGTACGTATATTATATGTAGTATTACGAATATAAACTCTGTCCTTGTGGGTGTATGAAAATGTGTGTGCATATATAGGCTACAGAAAACAATTTACTCATTCAAACCCAGGGCTTGAGTCATTCTTGCTTCAAGACATCAGGAATGAAATTTGCCACCAGTATGCTCTGTTACATATGAGGTGAGCTCAGGCCAGAAGCTTTTTGGAGATAAGCATATTTCTGAACCTGAGCACCTTGGCTGTCCTTAGCTTGGCCCACAGGGGAAGGCATTCAAGGCCATCATTTGGCCGCCATTGACCTCATACTCTCAGCATCTGCCAGGACTTGCATACACTTTTCTAGTTGAACAGAATTAAATGTCTTTCCACCCGACCCTCACTCCCTTCTGGGTCTAGCCAGTTCCTTCCTCATTGAAACCCAGATTTTAGAAGTGGCCTCATCTTGACGCCTTGCGCACATCCTTGTGTGCTACAATTTTTATGCTTGTGTTTTAATTGGTGTGGATTTTCTTTCTCTTGGCTCCTGGAGGGCAGGGGCTAGGTCTTGTTCATCTTGGAGTCCATAGTCCTTGTTAGTTGAATGAATGAATGCGTGAATGAGTGGATGAGTAAATGCAGTGGAATAAGCACCAGCTCCTGGGGTCCGTGTCTACGTCTTAATAGTCTGTGACTTTGGGTTTAGCCTTAGTTTCCTTAAAAATCGGAATAATAATAACTGTTTGCCTTACAGGCTGTTTTCAAAAATCAAATAAAGCATTATGGCAATGCTTTGAGAACTGTAAATCATTATACAGATATGTTGTTATATGATTAAAAGAATTTTATGGGAAACTTGATTCCACCAACGTTTGATTCTAGTGACTGCACCTAATACAGAATGATCCTGTCCAAAAGGTATCAGAAGGACCTGCCTCTTTTTAATGGCACCTAAAAAGAACATTGGTGTCCCAGGGTGGCTCCACTACTAACTGAAAGGCTGGTGGTTCAGGCCCACTCAGAGGCACCTTGGAAAATCAGCCTGGCCATCTACTTCTGGAAGGTCACAGCCTTGAAAACCCTATGGAACAGTTCTACTGTGTTCGCATGGGGTCCCCATGAGTTGGAATCAACTCGACAGCAACTAACAACGACTTACTGTTTCTCTGGTGGTCTGGACTGATCTTCTTCCCAGCATCAGCATTGATTGGCTATGAGGTGAGCTCTGCCCAGAAGCTTTTTGGAGATTAGCATATTTCTAAACCAGTGTGAACATTATTCCTCAAAACTTTTTAAAAAAACCTTTTCCCCTACCTATGGATTAACCATTATTTAAATATGAACAAATTTATTATGCCTGTGCCTTTTCAAATGTTTTTTTTGGAGAGGAGGGGCACCTAAAATGATACACTAATAGCCCAGTATTTAAAACCTTGTGATCAGAGATCTCAAGAGACTTAAAGAAATCTTGAAACATAATTATTTTATTATCGCAGTCTACATAATTAAATTTGGTCTTAAGTGAGATTTCAGTAAAGTTGTACAAATTGATAAGATAACAATAGCTTAAAATGATAATAACATTGCAGTTTTTTCATTAGGTACGTTTGTTGTTTTTCACAGATGTTAAGCAGGTGTATTCTTTACAATGACATTGCCTTATAATAAAATAGGGTGTACTGGTAGTTATCAGAACATCAGAAAAATGTGCATAATCATTTCCAGTATTCATTATTAACTGAATAATCTTTAGTACAAGAGCTACTCGAAGTCATAGTTTATCGTTTGCCTAATTATCTGCTTAGAAGGTCATGTTATATTTTGTTGATGAAAGAACACCCAACGCTTTTCCTTTTTGGTTTTTCCTTCATGGAAATAATGTTTTTCCCCTTTGTCTGTAAGGCTCTTTGAAATCTTGTCATTTTGAGTCTTGCTGGTTGGCCCTTTCTTTTTTCTCTGTCTCTGTCCTGGAATTAATCTTCCCTGCCCTTCTTGTTTCGACACTGTTCCTTCCTTCAGTGATAGTTCTGAAGTCCACCTAGCTTTGAGCTACTGTGATAGAATCATGGCTGCTGTGCCCAGCTGAGCCACAGTGCGACCGGTCTCTAATTCATTGTTTCTGATAGCATTTGCGATAATTTGAGTCTGAAAGATGCTTTATTGCCACATTGGTTCTTCCATTTCTATGGGGAAAGTAGATCTGAACACAGGGCCTAAACTGGTTTGTTAGCGGTGTGCTGAGACTTCCAAGAAAATCTTGGTGATATTTTTTGAATGAGATGTTATTCTGCGCATATGAATACAAGGATCCTAGTGGAGAGAGAAGGAGGATTTAAATAGAAAATGTTGGATGAATTCCGCTTGTAATTTCTTCCATTCTGGTTGGAAGCTTATTTCCTGCGGAGAAAGATGCTTCTCAATCCACTTCTTTTTACATGCCCAGCTGTCTTCAGGTGTCTCAAAACACATTTTATTTCTCTCCAATCTTAAAAATCTCTCTTTAGTATCTGTTGAGAGTCCCTTTATTTCCATTCTTACCTGCAGCCATTGTGGTTGCCTTCCCTTGGGCAGCATCTATGTCAAGACCCACCTTCCATGTCTCTACCACCAGTCTTCCCTCCTCTAGTCTTTCTCAGACACTACAGCCATATTAATCTTCCCAGCACAGTTTCAATCTGGGTATTTCTGATTCAAGACCTTCCTTGATCAAACCTTTAGTATAGTGTCAATACCAGCTATAATTCAGCTGGACCTCTGTTACCAGAATAAGGTTCTTGCCTCTCACTGGTCAAGAATGAGCAGTAAGGCACATAGAATTTTAGAATTTTCTACACGAGCAAAGCTTTATTGAAGAGGCTTGCAAGTGGAGACAAGGAGGGCCTAGAGCGCAAGGCATACTCCCCTGTCTCACAGAACAAAAGACGGACCTGGGTTTTTAAAAGTTCTTGGTGGGGGGTGGGGAAGATTCATGTTTATTCATAGGCACAGGTGGGGATATGTTAACTACGGTGCTCTTGCAGCAGCTTTCTAAGATGGCTCCTGTCCTGGAGGCCTCTGGGATTGGTAAAAAAGGACTTATTATGGGGTGTCGTGCCTGCACAGTATCCCGGCTGCTGCAGCAACCCTTTACTGCCCGCGGTGGAGGGTCACACAGCTGTGACAGGTGGATGTTCAGCGCATGTCCCTGGGGCTGGTTTTCTCCAGCTGCTTCTGAAAGACACATTTAAAGAAGTTTGTGGGCTATTTTCTGATACCCTGCCTCACTGTTCTGGGGAATGGCTTTGTTTCTTTGCCCTGGCCCATTTCAGGTTACTTTGTTTGTAGATTTGGGGGCCCCTCTGTTCCCTGTCTTAATAAGTCTCTAGGTTCCACACCCAGCCCCCTATTACCTCCTTGGTAGTGTAGCCTGTCTCTCTTTTACTTGCTTCTCCTCTAACCACACCAGCCTCTTTGCTGTTCTTCCAACAGCCACCCTCTGATCTCAGGGCCTTTGCTCCCTGTCTTACCTCCACCTTTTTTTTTTTTTTTCCTGTTCCCTGTCTTAATAAGTCTCTAGGTTCCACACCCAGCCCCCTATTACCTCCTTGGTAGTATAGCCTGTCTCTCTTTTACTTGCTTCTCCTCTAACCACACCAGCCTCTTTGCTGTTCTTCAAACAGGCACCCTCTGATCTCAAGGCCTTTGCTCCCTGTCTTACCTCCACCCCATTTCTGTAGTTTTAATGACCATTCCTTCACAAACTTCCACTCCTCTCAGAGGGAACCACTTGCTTCTCCTATGGATGCTCTTTAGGGGGTACACTATCTTAACATTTTCTGTGTCTGCTGCCCTAGCCCCAACCACGCAAGTGCCACCCTTTCCATAGAATTGTTCCTGATTTCTATGAGATCAAAATTATCCCTCCCACTTAGGACACACTCCCTCAGAACTGTCTTCACACCACTTTCACAACACCGAGAACTTTCTGTCTTGGCTTATGTTCACTACTAGACAATGAACTTCTTAAAGGCAGTATGTATATTTGATTTACTTAGTATCCCCCACGAGTTTCTGTTACACAGTAGGTGTTCAGTAAATTTATATTGAGCTGACAGAATATATAATGTATGGCCTTTTTAGGATGGCTGGAGGTGGTGTTGTGTAGAGAGAGTATAGAAATTCCAGAAAGGTGGGGACAATGTACTAACCGTAGCGCAACTTCAAGGGATGCTAATTATACTCTACTCCATGTTGCACTACTCCAGGGATCCTTTTATGTAGGGTACAGCTGCAGGGGCTGCCAGTCACACAGAATACAATTCCGGGGGTGCTGATTTGCAGGAATACAATGCCTGGTCCTGGAGAGGAATCCATGTCCCTGGAAAGGCATCCCTTTTTGTAGAATTTCCTTGGGAAAATGTTCCCTCCATTTTCTCCATATTCTAAATTCGGAGAAATTTTAAATGCTGTGGGTTAGAATTCCAAGGCCTCTGTGTGTGTTGGGAATGTGTTTCAATCCTTCCACTGTGTCCATGCCATTTACGACTACTGTTTTTATCAAATGGTGATAGAGTGGGGCCGATGATGTTGAGTTTTTGTCTTGATAGAGCCGGCAGTGGGTGGAGAGGATGTGGGAGAGAGTGAGGCTGGGTGAAGAGAAGCCCTGCTGGTAGTTAGAAGTCCAGAATCATAGTGTTGGCTCTGACCTCACCCTCTGAGCCTCAGTTTATTCTCATGTAAGATGAGTGTGTTGGGCCAGAAAATGCTGGAGGTGACATCCTGCACTGTCGTTCTTCTGTGATAAATCCAAGGACATATAAGGGAACTAGAGGCAGGACTGAAGGTGTTTAAGTAGCCATGGATTCTTATTCTAGGTCTTGGGGATACCAGGTATGCAAACTGTGGACCTCAAGGAGCTGGGAATTACCATGGAAAGTAATATATCTTCCTCATTTTTAGAAGAGTTTTGATTTTTCCAACCTTTATGTCCTGATTTATAATTTGAAATGTGGTTTTGGTTTTGGAGATGGAACAATGGGCCTGAGGGCTGATGGTGACTTGTGTTGGGCAGTGCCCTATAGTGCTGGTTACCTTAGTTCAGACTCTGAAGTAAGGATGGATTTTTGAGAACTGCCTTTTAATCAGCAGAATTAAGAATTTGGCTGTAGGGATCAAACTGAAAGTTCATAGACCTTAACATTATGTATATATACATACACACACATACATATACACATATGTATGCACACATTATATATACAAATACTGACATTTGTTTGATTAATATAGTAGAAGGAGTTGTGGACATCAGCAGTGTAAATTTGAGCGAGTTCAGTGTTCTCTGATTCTGTGAAATGTGATTAACTATAGGAGCAAGAAATGCACATTTTATCCAGCATTCATATGTCATTTTTTTCATTTATGCATTTGTTCACATGCTTATTGACTGCTGCTAGTTGCTAAGACAACACTGGTGTGGTCTCTACACTTAAGGTGTGAATGGTTGGGTAGAGAGAACAGTCTTATACCACACTTAGCCTCTTTCGCTACACTCCAGCCACGTTGGTCTTTTACATTTTTTGAACATGTCAAGCTAGTTGTTGTAGTTCCCCATGCTCAGAAAACTCTGTCGCCAGATTTTCACGTGGAGGGCTCCATCAGATGTTTCTTGTGTCACTTACCTATTGCTACGTAACAGATTACTCCAAACTTAGTGGTTTAAAGCAACAATAATCCTTTATTATCTCTCACAGTTTTTATGGGTCAGAAATTCAACAGCAGCTTAGCTGGGTGGTTCTGGCTTGAGGTCTTTCACGAGATTGCATTCAAGATGTCAGTATGAATTGCTGTCTTCTGAAGGGTTTAGTGGGGCTGGAGGATCTGCTTCCAAGATCAGCTATGCATGTGATGCTGGTTGTTGGCAGGAGGCTTCAGTTCCCCCTCAAGTCGGCCTCTCCAGGGACTGCTTGAGTATCCTACTGACATGATGCTGGCTTTCCTCATAGTGAGCAATCCAAGAGAGCAAGGCACAAGACACAATGTCTTTTATGACCTAATATTGAAAGTCACACACTGTCACTTCTACAATATCCTATTCGTTACCTAGGTCAGCATTAATACCAGAAGGAGGAGTTATTGAGGGCCCTCTTGGAGGCTGCCTACCACACAGAGAGGCTTTTCGTGATGTATATGTCTAAAGTAATACTCCTTTCCAAGTGTATCTATGACCATCCAGTTTAGTGTTTATTGTCTTTAAAATTGTGTGACTGAATATATATATATATATAAAATTTAATCTTTCTTCTTCTGCTGGAACCTAAGCTTTCTGAGAATAGGGATCTTGCCTGCATATTTACAATTATATTCCTAGTGCTTAGAATTGTGCCTGGTGCATAATAAATATTGATTGAATAAATATCAGTTGAATAAATAAAATTAATTTGTTTAGAAGGGACCTCATTTTTTTTATTACACTTTATACCTGCAAATAGTGAGTTGAGGCAGCTTCTAATAAAAGGCACTGATAGGATAAAGCCATAAAACTATTAAGATAATGGTAAAAGGAAAAATCTCTCCATCTTTCTCTCTCTCTGTGTCTAGGACTTAGTCATCATCTTGTCAAATTTGGATCTCTTGTAGGTGGAAATTGAGCTCAGAGGAGCACCTTGTCTTGAAACTCCAATGGCAGAGCTGGGTCTAGAATGCGGGTTTCCCCATTCTCCTTACTACACCTCAACTCTCAGTGACATTGCCTGGACATTCTAGTGGATCATTTAGTCCCACCACACAAAAATTAATGTAACAAAATGTGGATACGAAGATGGTTATCGAGGTGCTTGCATGTGCTGAACACGCTTAGCACAGCCTATGCTCCATTGTGAAGTAGCCACATCTATTTAATTTGATGGTAGAGGAGATCACATCAAAGTTAATCAATATAGATAATTAGTTGTGTTTTAGTTGTTGAAAATAAAAAATTAACATCCTATGTGCAGAGAGAATCCAATTATAGGGTCTTTGCTGCATTGAGTAACCAGGATGACCCCTGGAGGTCCAGGGCCTAGAAAATGCAGCGTGGACTTCTGAATTATTAAAAATTTGCTTAAATAAAAAAAAACAAGGCTTTTTCTTAGTCTCATTATAAAAGCAATACATGGGCATCATTGAAAATTTGGAAAATAGAGAGAAAGAAACTCTCAACGCATACACAATCGTGATTCCCAGTGATAACCATGGATACATTTTGTTATATGGCTTAGCAATTTTTTTCTGTGCATAGTTAAATAGATAGCTAAAAATATTAAGATCATATTGTATATATTTTCTGAAACTTTTTTGGACTTAATTTGCATTTTCTCATGTTAATATTTTTCTATGGCATAATTTTTAAAACTTTATCATGGGTAATTTTAAACTTATATAAAAGTTGAGTTGATATTAGAATGCATTGCTGGTAAGAATGCAAAATGGTACAGTCACTTTGGAAAACAGTTTGACAGTCCCTCATGTGACCCAGCAATTCTACTTCTAGAGAATTGAAAACATATGTCCACACAAAAACTTGTACCCAAATGTCCGTAGTAGCATTATTCATAGTAGCCCCAAAGTGGCAACAACTCAAATATCAATACACTGATGAATGGATAAACAAAATGTGGTATAGCCATTCAATGGAATATTATTTGGCCATCAAAAGGAATGCACTGATACGTTCTACAACATGGATGAACCTTGAAAACATGCTAAATGAAAGAAGCCAGTCACAAAAGACCACATGTTCTACGATTCCATTGATGGGAAATGTCCAGAA
The DNA here is from genome assembly GCF_024166365.1 of Elephas maximus indicus. Taxonomy (NCBI): domain Eukaryota; kingdom Metazoa; phylum Chordata; class Mammalia; order Proboscidea; family Elephantidae; genus Elephas; species Elephas maximus. The sequence goes on from NC_064841.1 coordinate 29,041,954, forward strand.
TAGGCAAATCCATAGAAAGAGAAAGAAGATTAGTGGTTGCCTGGGGTTGGAGGGAAGGGGAAAAGGGGAGTTACTGCTAATGTCCTAAAATTAGATAGTAATGATGGTTGTACAACTCTATGAATATACTAAACATCGCTTAATTATACACTTTAAAAGGGTGAATTTTATAGTATATGAATTACATCTTAATAAAGCCATTGTAATAAAAGTAGACAGAATAATATAATGAGCCCCAGTTTAAGAATTACCCAATGGTGATCAATCTTGTTTCATCTATACCCCTACTACTTCCCCCATATTAATTTGAAGTATTATTTCAGTTGTAAATATTTTAGTATGTCTGTCTACAAGATACTCTTTAGAAAAAATATATAACCACGGTACCATTATCATGCCTAAAAAAATTAACATGTAATTTTTAGGTTCTTCAAATGTTCAATCGGTGTTCAAATTTCCAGTCTTATGTCTTTTAACGACTGCTTAGCACTTTGTTGTAGGGATGTGTCATAATATATTTAACCAATTCCTATTGATGAAGCTTTAGGTTAGTTACAACTGTTCCATTCTTGTAAATAGTGCTTTGATAAATATCCTTGTACACATCTTTGTGCGTTTCTCTGTTTTCTCAGGATAACTTCTTAGAAGTAAGATTTAGAATGAAAGCGTATGAGTGGTTTCTAAGGCTCTTGACATTGTCAGGCTGCCTTCCAAAAAGGTTGTAACCATGTACATTCCCACTTTGAGTGTATGAGAGTGCCAGTTTCCCAACATCTCTGCCAAACCTGGCCATTCCATTTTTTTTTTTTAAATGAGGTACTTCATGTGGAGTGCAACTAACAACAACAACAACAACTTAATTGAATACATAGAATTGGGAATGTTAGGATACTGTGAGGTCCCTTGGGGGTAAAGGTCGAAGAAAAGTGATAGATTAAGCACAGCTGTTGGAAGTTTGCCAGGCAAGTTCAGGGCTGCTCAGAAGAAGGAAAAGAATCATGACAAGAGCCGTCTTTCGTGAGACACCCTAAAAAAGGAGTAGTGCTGATTTACAACTTTCTAGGTTCTCTTGAAGTGATGGGGAGGGGAGTATCAATCCATCCCACTGACTAAGCATGTATTTTGTGCCAATCAGCACACTTGTTTTTATATTAAGGAGGGAGCTTGATGTGGTGGTTAAGAGTGTGGATCTAGGAGGCAGGTGGTTGAATTCAAGTCCCAATTTGGCTATTACTACCTATGTGAGCTTAGGCAAGTCTCCTAACTTTTAGTCCTAGTTTCCTAATTTATAAAATGAGAATAATAATAGAATTTATCTTATAAGTTTGTCGAGGATTAAAGCACTTACTAACGTAGATCTCTGAGAACAGTGCCTGGCATCTACTAAACGCTGTATATGTATTAGGAGTCCCTGGATGGCACAGATGGTTGGGTGCTCATTTGCTGACCTTAGGATCAGCAGTTCGAACCTACCCAGAGATGCCTTGGAAGAAAGGCCTGGCGATGTGCTTCTGTAAGGCCACAGCCATGAAAATCCTATGGAGCACAGTTCTACGGTGCACACATGGGGTTGCCATGAGTCGGAACCAACTTGACGGCAACTGATTTTTGGGTATACTTCTTAGCTATTATTACTCTTTATTAGCTCATTTAATTCTCACCACAGTTTCCTCTGGAGTAGGTGTGTGTCATCTGCAGATATGCACACTGAGGCTTAGACAAAGTGAACAATTTACCCAGGGCCTTAGAGCTAATAAATGGTGAGCTAAGACTCACCTATCCTGAAACCATTGCCCATAGTGATTCACATGGCCATCATTTGACTTAAGGAACTTGTTGTGATATCAGAATCATCTGACATATTATTTCCCTGGGGTTCACAGATTTCCCAGAACCATTTGACTTTGGGCACAAGTTCTTCTCTTTGATGAGCATAGTGCTATTTTAGAAGTTATTTCAAAAGTATTTCTTCTCTATGATTTCATTTTTTTAATAGCCAAGGACAGCTCAAAATGTGTTGTTTTTCCTTTCTCTTGTCTAAAAACCTAAAAACAAAATGTGAACTATTTTGGGATCAGCAGTGATTTCCTTGTGCAGTATGTATACCCGTTGCCATCAAGTCAATTCTGACTCATAGCAACCCTATAGGACAGAGTAGAACTGCCCCATAGGGTTTCCAAAGAGTGGCTAGTGGATTTGAACTGCCTTTTGGTTAGCAGCTGAGTTCTTAGCCACTGGGCCACTAGGGCTCCGCAGCATGTATAGGGAATTGTAAAAATGCAGTGGGGGTGGTGGCTGACCTCTTCTGACTTCAGGAGAGGGAAGGAGAATCAATATCAACAGCCCAAGGCTGATTCTTATGAGGCAGAGATCAGACATGCCTCCTCTCTCTGCGATCTTTACCAATTCTGACACCAACCTTCCCTCCCAACGCATTCTCTACTTCTTTGCTGCGTTCAATAATTCATTGCAGTGGCCATATACAACTCACAAATACGATTATGGGGTTTATTAGGGAAGTTACAGGTTACAGTTCAGGCTGAGGAACACTCAGGATACAGTTCTTCGATCAGGATAGCCTCTTCTCAGCCATGACCATAGGCACACCTATCTCTGGCCCCTTGGCTTCTGCCCTGCTCAGACAGGCCCTACAAAGCTCTTTTAGCTCCGCTAGTAATTGCCGGGAGTCACCCCATTCTGCTATTAAGTCTTGGCCCAAAGGCAATCGGCTCTCTTACTCCATGGGCTGGTGAGCCGAGCTCTGCCACCAAGTGCCCAGAGGCACCTCACTCCATCGGGAAGCCTCCTGCCTGAAGACACCCAGCTTTCTCACTCCAAGGGTCAGCGAGCCCAGCTCAGTTATGTGCCTGGAGGCATCCCACTCTGCCAGCAAGCCCTCTGCTGGAAGGCACTCAGCTTTCTCACTCCCTGGACCAGGAAGCTCACCACGCCGCCTCCTGCAAGTCTCCTGGTTCTGCTGCCTCTGCTGCCGATGTTTCTTTGCAACTGCTTCTCACCATCTCGCTGTCTGCAGTGTTACAGCTCTCTCTCTGTGTCTCCTGGGTCTGGGAGGGTCTCAGTATGGGAATCCTGGGTCTAAATGAAACACTCTGCTCCTGTCTCTGCTTGGTGATAGTCAGGTCCCCCTTTGCTCTGGGATTGGCTCTCTTTTAAGCCTAGCAAGATGACAAAACTGACCAATACCCTCTATGGGGTTCCATATATCTTATTTGAATACCCCCACCCTCACAAGTGTACCATGTATCTGATTTACATTATTAGCAAGCTAGCCAGTCCCCTTGGTGGGCCACAAGCATCTCATTTGCATTCTCCCAGCCAGTCGTTTGGTGGGAGTTACAAGACCTATGGCTAGAAGGGCAATAGTAATTCACTACATTGCCTGTCATTTTTTTAATAAAATCATTTAAGTATGTTTGGAAGATATGTGGAATCAGGTTCAAGGACTTCTATTTTTTAAGAATTAGGTAGCACAGTGTGCAAGTGTTCCACACTGCCTGGCGTGCCTGGAGTGGTTATCTCAGGTGTAGGCCCGACTGCATTTTGTGACTTCTGCCTTCCTGAGAATGTCACCTTGACTTCTTCATCTGTATATGGCCTTGGGTGTCTGGCTGGGTGAAACTAACAGACTGACTTCACATTCACATGCATATGACCTTGGGCCTCTGGCTGGGTGGAACCAGAAGACCCTGGCCACCCAGCAATCATCTTGTGATCCCCATCCCCCTTGTGAGTGAGTAATTCCACAATTATGTGCATATACCCCATCACTTTAACTCACATATACTCTGTTAATCAATCCCAACCAAAGCCCTGCTTGGGGTTGTCTCATTCCTGCTTACCTAATCTTGCAACTTTCAGTCAGAATGTTGTGTTTTTACCTCATAAATATACCTATGTGACTCCACCATTTTGGAGCATTTGGTTTCACTTCATAAGATCAGAAGTGTCCCTGGTTTAGACTGTCTCGAACCTTCAATAAATCTCTTTGTTTTTATTTTTTAACAGGTGTGTGTTCTTACTTGTTGACAGCAGAAATTTTGGTGATCATAAGAGACGGTGGGATGTACCAAAAGCCATGATATAGGAGAGGCCATTCTTCAGCTTTCCTCTACTTGATAATGATTAAAATAAAAACCTTGAGTTACACTGTTTCAGATGGGTATAGATATTTTAAGGTTACAATGGAGAAAAAGGAAAATAGAGCTGGGAGACAAAAGAGTAAGGAGCCCTGTGTTTTGAACCAAAGTCTACTTTTCACCTGGTTTATAAGTCAGAAACTATTAAAATTGGTGTAACTATGTGGTTGTCATTCTTGAGAAGGCCAATAGCCTTATTTACTAGATTTTATAACCTAACCCTCCATTAAAAATGCCTATAAATTATATATGCCTAGGGTAAAAACCCAGAGCTTCATATGGATGTGGTTTCATCATTTCTACCTCTAGGTATTTTTTAGCCTCCTGTAATCAAATTATAGCAATGTGGTGGGTGGAATTGGTTGTAAGCAGTAATTGCATAGTGTATTTAAATAATAATAATAATAATACTTAGCATTTATAGAGCACTTTATATCTTCAAAGTACTTGCAAACGTTACCTAATTAAATACTCTCTGTGATTATAATCTGGATATAAAACAAAAGCCAAACCCAGTGCTGTCCAGTTGATTGTGACTCATAGCCACCCTACAGGATAGAGTAGAACTGTACCATAGAGTTTCCAAGGAGCACCTGGCAGATATAAAAAAAATAAATGCACTTAAATCCAAAATAGGGTCATAAGAAAAGTTATGTATTTGAACATTAATGCTGACTAGGCTTGAAAAACCTATGCAACGATGGGAAGGTTAGAGTTTGGTATTCTGTTTCATTGTTTTTGTTCATCTCAGTTCAGCCTGATGGAGGGATTTGATTACATCTGCACTTTATTGATGCCTCTGCTTGATTTTGATCCTTAAGGGCTGAGTATGGTCATCACTGAGTATGGTCAAGCTACTAGCGTCTAGGGTCTAAAAAGCCTGTGAGTGGCCATCTATGATACTCCACTGGAGCAAGGAAGAATGAAGAAAACTAAATATACGAGGGAAAGATTAGTCCAGAGGACTGATGGACCACATCTAGCACAGCATCCATCAGACTGAGTCCAGTACATTCCGATAGTGCCCGGCTACCACCACTGACTGCTCTGACAGGGATCACAACAGAGGGTCCTGGGCAGAGCTGGAGAATAATGTAGAACAAAATTCCAACTCAAAAAGAAAGACCAGACTTGCTGGCCTAACAGAGGCTGGAGAGACCCTGAGAGTATGGCCCCTGAGCAACCTTTCAGCTCAGTACTGAAGCCACTCCTGAGGTTCACTGTTCAGCCAAACATTGGACAGGCTGATAAAACAAAACGAGACTAAAGGGGCACAGCAGCACTGGGGCAAGGACTGGAAGGCAGGAGAGGACAGGAAAGCTGGTAACGGGGAACCCAGTGTCCCGAAGGGAGAGTGTTGACATGTCATGGGGTTGTTAACCAGTGTCATAAAACAATATGTGTACTAACTGTTTAATGAGAAACTAGTTTGTTCTGGAAACCTTCATCTAAAGTACAGTTAAAAAAAATTACAAAATGGGCTTCCTCAGGACATTTTGTGCCGTGCCTTAGATGAAATTCTATTGGTAAGTGAAAATGAAGTGGTGTAGTGTGGGGAAGAATGGCTATGCATTGTGGTTTAGTAATTTTGATCTGAGAATAATAGATTATGCTCCACAGTAGGATATAACATAAAGAAATGCAGTAAAAAAAAAAAAAAAACAGTAGAGAAATGAAATGTCATTAGTTTGGCTGTACTAACTAATTCTTGCTGTTTTGGACATGAATTTGTGTGTTTTCCTCTTTGCACGTATGGCCTGTGTTGCTAATTTAGATGGTGTTTGGAGCAAGGAAGAAGCCCTGGTGGCACAGTGGCTAAGCGCTCAGCTGCTAACCAAAAGGTTGGCGGTTTGAACCCACCAGCCACTCTGAGGGAGAAAGATGTGGCCCTCTGCTTCATTAAAGATATACAGTCTTGGAAATCCTATGGCTAGTTCTACTGTGTCCTCTATGGTCTTGTGAGTTGGAATCGACTCCATGACAGTGGGTTTACTTGGGGCAAGGTTGATGGCAATCCTGGTTGTTTAAAGCAACGTTGTACACAAATTGATAAGGAGCATGTATCACAATTTTATTTCATATGCGTTGCTTTTGAGAAAGCGAATTTGGAGATCTCTGGGAAGACCTATTTTACAGGGAAAAAGGGTGGTTAGATCATTAGATGGGATAAAAAAATCCCTGGTTAAAAATTATTAGGTTTTTTGCAATACTGACAATTAAGGGGACAGATCCAACTTTCTCAGAAGAGGCCTTGACATTATTAAAGTCTCAGAAAATCGCTCAAGCATTTTTATCAAAATGTTAATTGCTTTCTAGACAAGGCAGTGAATTATATCATGCAAAAAATTCTGACCTGCACCACATTTGGGCAGCTTTTTTTTCCTAGAGGTGGTGGTATCATAGGCTCTGTTTAAGGAAACCACAAATTTGAAATGTCTTCTCAGCCTTTCCACCCAATTTAATTTATACTGCCTTTTGCATGGGTGAAAGGGTCCTTCGAATTAGGGAGTGCTGCGGTTTTTCAATTCAGCTCTTAAAGAACTCCTTTAGAGGGCAGAGACTGAGTAAAACATGGAGCCCTGGTAGTTCCGTGCTAGCGTCCTACTCTGAAATGGTTGATAAGACCGAAGTCAAGAGTTTGCTGTGCCTTGAAAGGCATCCTCTCTTGCCTTCTTTCAACGGGTAGCTCTAGCACCAATCACAGAGAACTGTTCTCTTACCATAAAAATAAACTAAAGTACTACTCTGCTGTCCTCAAGCTTAATATCCAGGTGCTTCTCTGAGAAGGAATATTGCACGCAGACACTCTTTTGTCTGAACAATATGTATGTTCTCTCTGTGAGTATTTTAAAGCTATACGTCGTGCTGGTATTGTAGTCATCATTTCTTGTATGTAAACAGCATTTATTTTTGGAGAAGAGCAGATACAAAAGTGTGAAATACAGACGTATACACTTTTTTTTTTTTTCCTTTGGAAGGGGGAGGAAAGGGAGGAAGAACAGTGTTCTTTAAAATCACAGTAACCCAATCTTAGTTACTCCTTTGTTTTCCCTGACTGACTGAAAATTAGCAGGGGAAATCTCCTGGGACCTGACCAGCTGGGTACCTAAACCTCCACTGAACCGATTGTACCAGAAAAGTGCTAGAGGATAATTATCTTAGGTCTTCATCACTGGGAACAGAAAGGGTTTCTCCCAAGGAGGAAGCCTCTGTGAAGACAGGACATTGTACACATTCAGTGACATGTGTATGACGCTTAGAGTAAAACATGAGCAACACAGAGATCAAAGCCTCAGATATGGGGTTTGTTTTCTAGGTTGAAAAGGTGGATGTCAAAGGGGTTTGAAAGCTTTGCGTCCCTTTGTGGTCTCTGAACCAAAAAGCTCTTGCCAGCTCTTCTGGTTCCCACCCCCTGCTTTAATTTGTGTGTATGTTTGTAAAAGGTACCTGGGGTTTTCAAAGCAGCAGGGGGCATTCCTGTGACTATTGTGCTCCCAGTCCCCTTGAGACCAGGTCTGTTTCTTGCCTTCTCTGGGAGCAGGGTCTCTCTTTGTATATCATCACCTACAATGCAAGTTGCATCAGATTTAAAGAAGGAGTTCTCTGACCTCCTTTTCTGTTTCCTGGCTGTGGTTGCTGCCTTTTGTAATTTGCTGCTGCTTTGTAGGATTCACAGTTAGGATTTTGGCCCCATGGACATGCTGATTAGTGGGCCAAGTACACTCTGATTTGCCTTGCTTGATCCTTGAGAACTCCCTGTTGATGAATATTTTTGTCAAATTTTCTATGAGAATTAGGTTCACTTTGTTGTTTAGTATTCCCTTTTGATAATGAATGGTTTTAAAGTTTTCAAATGGACATCTCTGATAATTTTTTCATAAATTCCAGTGAAATTGGAATGTAAATAAATTACAGATCCATTTGAATGCCATAGCTTGTGGAACTACTAGCTAAAACTTTATTCAGACTATGCTTTATGCCCTAATACACATAAATCTGAATTAAAAAATATGCTTGTGGATGTAAATAATATGGAACCCTCATACATTTTTGGTGGGAATGTAAACAGTGACATTGTTTCTTGACATTTTAAACATAAAGTTACTATGTTGTTAGGTGCCTGTGAGTCGGGACACATAGTGACCCTATGAACAACAGAATGAAACACTGCCTGGTCCCGTGCCATCCTCACAGTCATTGCTATGTTTGAGCTCGTTGTTGCAGACACTGTGTCAGTCCATCTTGCTGACGGCCTTCCTTTCCTTCACTGACCCTCTACCTTACATGATGTTCTTCTCCAGGGAGTGTTCACTCCTGATAACATGTCCAAAGTACTTGAGACAATGCCTAGCCATCCTTGCTTCTAAAGAGCATTCTGGCTGTACTTCTTCCAAGACAGATTAGTTTGTTCTTCTGGCCATCCATGGTATAGTCAATATCCTTTGCTAATACCATAATTCAAAGGCATCAGTTCTTTGGTCTTCCTTGTTCATTGTCCAGCGTTTGCATGCATATGAGGTGATTGGAAATGCCATGGCTTGTGTCAGGTGCAATTTACTATATGATCCAGCAATTCCACTCCTGGACATTTGCCCAAAAGAAGTGAAATCACATGTCCGCACACAAACTTGAACATAAGTGTTCATAGAAGCATTATTCGTAGTAGTCAAAAAGTGGGAACAACCTAAGTGTTTATCAACAGATGAATTGGATAAACAAAATAAGCTGTATCCATACAATGGAATGTTATTTGGCCTCAAAAGGAATGAAGTACTGATACGTGCTACAACGTGGATGAACTTTAAAAACATGCTGAGTGAAAGAAATCATCCACAAAAACTACATGCTGTATGACTCCATTTATATGAAATGTCCAGAATAGTCAAATCTATAGAGACAGAAAATAGGTTAGTAGTTGCCTGGGACCTGGGATGAGAACAGAGAGTGACTTCATATGGGCACAAGGGATCTTTTGGGGTGATGAAAGTGTTCTAAAATTGAATTGTAGTAAAATGCATTTTATGGTATATAAATTTCACCTCAGTAAAACTGTTAAAATAAAATATGCCTGAGACATTGTTTTATAGCTAAACCAGCACCACAAAATGCAAGGGCAAGTTCTCTGGTCTGGTCACTCTATGGTATTTCTAGGAAGGCCATCTCCTCAATACCTTGAGTGATGGGGGGACTCTGGTCCCATCCTCACCTTTGTACTTAGGTTCATATCATCCTTTATACCAAAGGGCTTTTACAAATGTGGTCATAATAATTTCCTTCAAGCTAAGGAGGCTCAGATACCTTATCTCTTCACCAGAGAAAGAAGGACTTTGCATTCAGGACTAGCATATTTATTCCTGTCGAAAACCATTCCTTACTGAACTAACTTCCTCCCTCTCTCCCTTCTTTCCTTTTCATTGTTGTTGAAAATAAACACAGCAAGGCATGAAGCAATTCACCAATTTCTGTGTGTACAATTCAGTGACATTGATTACATTCTTCAAGTTATGCAACCATTCTCACCGTGCTTTTCTGAATTGCTCCTCCCGTATTAACATAAACGCACTGCCCGCTGGCCTCTAAGCTTCCTATCTAATCATTCGAATTGCTGTTGTCAGTTCCATCCCATGTAGATACTTCTTTAAAAAAGGACAATGCTCAAGGCAGACATTCTTTACTAATTAAGCTAAACTTTGATTTAAAGAAGACTTCAAGGGGGTATTTTTGGTTTAAGGTTTAAAGATTATTCAGGGCAATAGTTTCAGAGGTTCCTCCAACCTCTATGGTTCTAGAAGTCTGGATTCCATAAGAATTTGAAATTCTGCTCGACATTTCCCCACTTTTGATCAGGATTCTTCTGTAGAGTCTTTGATCAAAATGTTTCTTTATGAACTACTTCAATTCCTTGGATGTTTCATGTTTTTTCTCACCTTTCTACCTTTATGCGTGCTGCTCCTCTACCTGAACTGTCTCCAGTCGCCATCACAGTATGCCATTTGTTAACAGGTACTTTACTTGTTTGCCTTCCTCTCCCTTCCATCCCTGGAGGAAACTGTAAGCTCCAGCTCCATATAGCAGGAACTGGGTCTTTTTTATTCTTGTATCTCATATATTAATGGCATGAATGGCTTCTCCTGACTGCCAGCCTAAGTCTCAACTCCTTAACTTAAAATAAATAAATAAATAAATAAATAAATAAAAAGGTCATTATCTATTTTGTACATCAGCAGCCACTGTCCCACTCCCCCTCTGTGCACTAACCCAGTGTTTTCAAATTGTAATGAGTTGTAGAGTAACTGTATTGGGTTTCAGTAAGCTTTTGAAAAAATTAATTAGAATGGAGGAGAAAAACAGCATGCACATATTGTATATGTGTGTATTAGGTCACAGTGTATAATGTGTTTCTTATAGGGTATTGGGGTTAAACAGTTTGAAATCAGTGCTCTAACTCAGTGCATAGGACTGCATAAGACTCAACTAAGTTAATTATGCAAATTCTAATTCAGTAAATCAAGCATGCCATTGTCGTTGTTGCTAGGTGCCTTCAAGTTGATTTTGATTCATAGCGACCCTATGTGACAGAGTAGAACCACCCCATAGGGTTTTCTAGGCTGTAGTCTTTATGGGAGCAGATTACTAGGTCTTTCTTCCATGGAGTTGCTGGGTGGGTTTGAACCACCACCAGGGCTCATAAGTCAAGCATGGGGCTGACAAGCCTGTAGCTCTGCAGACCCCACATGATGTCCTGCAGTTTAAGAAACTATGATAAACTGCAATTCCTGACACGCACTTAGATGATGCAGGCCTCTCGTTCATTTGTGAAACACCTATCAAGAGCAAAACGCGATGCCAGAGCCCCAGATACACGGGTAAACACAAAAGGTGCAGTCTAGCTGGTGAGATGGAGTAGTGCATGTGGTCACTACTTCCCTTGTCTTCACTTCACACGGCCTGTAGTGAACAGCTATTCTTCTGTCAAAATGTAACTCAGAAGAATTAGACAATGTCTTCTGCTATTTCTCATTTAAAAAAAAAAAAAAAAAACCAAACCAAAACTGTTGCCGTCCAGTCAATTCTGACTCATAGCAATCCTGTAGGACAGAGTAGAACTGCCTCATAGAGTTTCCAAGGAGTGCCTAGTGGATTTGAACCGCCAGCGTTTTGGTTAGCAGCCGTAGCTTAAAGTTCAGTGACATGATCACTTGAGAAAAAGAATTCTCCAATTTTGTGGTAGCAGAGCTCTTTGGGGAGGGTGGGTAGTGGGGGGCTTAGAGGTCATGAGAGGCTGATAAGAAACCAGGAATGAGTTGCCGGAAACTACGGAGCCGCTATGGCCAGGAAAGCACCCTCTGGGAAATGTGTGGAAGAGAGGAGGCTTGGGAGGTTTCCAGAACAAATGGGGGCTCAGAGCCAGTTGACCTTGTGGTCATCACCCAGGGCCGACATGGTCTTGGATATCATAAAAACAAGAGACAGAAAAAAGCCATGCACGCTGTCATATTATGTACATGACAAGTGTGAAAGAGCAGCCTGCAGGTTTCTACAGTACCATGAGCCTTAGTGAGACTGGGAAGGTGGGGAGACTATGGCCCTTCCCTCTGAGCAATTGAAACACAGGGTAGCATTTTCATAAAACCAGTGGGAACTGAACCCATGCTTAGCTTTGTGGACTGCTTGTGTCAGATGCTGCACGGGCTGGTGGCTCAGGCTGGCCTTGGTTGTGGGCAAGACTTTCAGGGAGGAGTTTATGGCCCAGGATTTGATGATTGTCAGCTTTTCACTTCCTAGAACTTGATGTGATCAAGACATTGAGTCTCAGGTCACCAACACACAGATGTACTTGACAGTGATCTGGGGCATAATTTGTATAATAAAAGTAATAGCTATGCCAATATTAATTGCTAATATTCTTTGTGACCATTTGCTATGTGTCAGGCACTGGGCTAATTATTTTACAAGTCTCTTATTAATGCAGCCACATTTTATGATATGTGTTATTTAGGGTCGCTATGAGTCAGAATTTTTATGAGTCAGAATTGACTCGATGGCAATGGGTTTGGTTTTTGGTTTTATTATTATTCTAATTTTCGAGTACCTGGGTGGTACAAATCATTAACATGCTTGACTGCTAACCAAAAGGTTGGAGATTCCAGTCTACCCAGAGGTACCACAGAAGAAAGGCTTGGCGATCTTTACCCAAAAAATGGCAGACCGTGAAAACCCTATGGAGTGCAGTTCTACTCTGATACACATGGGGCCACCATGAGTCAGAATTGACTTAATGGCATCTGGTTTTTTTCTTCTAATTTTACAGATGTAGAAACTGAGATTTAGCTTAAGTGTCTTGCCGAAAATGTCAGAGCCTGGCTTTGAACCCAGCTTGGTGTGATTTTAAAACTTCTGAATGTAAGCATTGTGCTCTTGTGACTTCCTGTTTTCCAAATAAAGAGTGAAAATACTTAACTAGTGTGGAACTCCTGTATCTGCTCTTTAGAGAAGTGCCTTCCTGACTTAGAAGGGACTTGGGAATCTGAAATTTTGATTGGAAATTTGCTCGGTGGGGCTGGACCGAGGCTGAGGTTGAGAATGGAGGGCTAGCTCTGCACCACTTAGAGGTCAGAACACAGATCCCACTGTGCGTGGTTGTCACGTGGTCTGGATAATCCAACAAACACACTCTCCCTTCCTGATCCTATCAGTTCACAAAAACCCCTGTGCCTAAGACACTTTCTTGTGAAAAGCATATCAGTTACAGTTAGTTCATCATCTAGATCCTCTGGTTATCCTTTATCTCCCCTATGTTGTTCTGTCTTGCTTTGTTCACACTTTATTTATATCACTCCCATCTCTTTTTTATTTTAGGATTATTTTTCTTATAGCACTGATAGCTTTAAATTACAGGCTTCTTAAGGGCAGGAATAATGGCTTGTTTGCATTATGCCTGACACATAATTCTGTGTAAGATATATTCACGGAGTCATCAGTTTGGATCCTGTGGCCCCTGTGCCCTGAATGAGTAGGGGACTGGCTCTAAATTTGGTGTGTTTTCAACCTTTAAGAGGAGGGTTTGTAATACTGGGAAATCAAACCTTAAGGAGGGGGCACAGTGATTCCTAAGAAACTGAAAAACCTGTGTTCTAAGCAACTAGGGGACTTAATGTTGACATTATTAGAAACAGTCTAGGGGCCTCTGAAGTCCAATGGAAAGAAGCAGAAAGGGGCCCTGAGATGGTGAAGTGTGGCCTTTACTTGTTGCTTTTTGTCTCTCCTTCAGACTTTAAAGTGGTTCATTAACACATCAGACTGTAAACCTCTTTAAAAGCACCAGCTCAGCAAATGAAACATGGTTGAGTTTTTATTGGAGACAAGTCATTGCGAACGTGCAGTAGTTATACTCCTGCTTCTGCCTAACAGGCTCTAAAACGCACTGACTGTGAGGCAGCTTCACCAACAACTAGCAGGAAAGCAGAGTGAGAGGACGTTGTGTTACGTCATGATGGGATAGCTTTCTGGCGAATTGGCTGACTATCCATCCCTGGATTTCCTCAGCACCTGTCGTTCATGGCACATTGTAGGCACTCAGATTTCCGTTAAATGAAGTCATTTGGAACCTTTCAAGTTTACTTCTAAGAAGCCTGTGAGAAAGAAGGATTTTCTTTCACACAGGAGCGTCAGATGAAGTTCAAGGGTCACCTCTTAGTGTGGGCAGCAGATGATACATAGATTTCAGTTTCCTGGTAGGAGTTGGGAATGAAGGGACGAGTATGGTGGCAGACTCACTCCTGCCTTCCTGAGTGCTGTGCAGAGAAGCTTGCACGTGCCCAACCTGGTATGGAACAGAAGGAAGGAGGCTGAGGTGCTTGAGCACATCAAAGACCAGGGTTCATGCATCTGGAAACCCCAGAGCGTCTCAGAAGAAGTTGCAGGTATTAGCCTAGAAATATGTCTCAGAGGCGTAAAGAAAAATCCCCTTGCGTTTGTCTGCCCACACTGACATTTGTCCATTTCTTTGTTTTATTATTAGCTTTTAAATATTGATTAGCTTTAGTGAGTGCTCACTGGCTCTTGTGGTCTCCCTCTTCCAGCTGTCAAATGGCATTCCGGGAACAGGAAAGGTGGAGGGGGAAGCTTTTTCATCAGGTCTGCAAAACAGAATTCAGCATCAGAGGCTATCATCCAGTTTCCCATACTCTGTACTGCTAAGCTTGGGTACTTTTTTCTTTTCCAAATGCAGACTGCTGCACTTCACAGTAATTAGCTGATATGACTGTAATGGACTCTGCCTTCATTGGATAGACTCTTTAAAATCGAGGGTATTAAATTGACTCTTCCTTTCTCAGGTGATAATGAGTAGAAATTCCAGCTATAAACATAGAGCTAATAGAGTCCAAGTTTTTATAGGCTTTGGGGTGGTAATAAAAGGAGAGGGGAACAACATTCTTTCAGAGTGCTGCGATTCTTGACAACCTGGCTGAGTGGTCCCAAGGAGGCAAATGCACCAAGGGCTTTGTGTAATGAAGGAGAAAAGGATGATAGGATGGACGCACTGCCTGTTCTGCTGCTGATTTGTTCCGAGCTGTTCAGATCTTCAACCTGTTCTCAGTCCTTCTAAAATCAGGAGCTATAAATGAGTGACGGTGGCCCCTCGTTGGGATTCCTTTGGCAGTGAATTTAGCCAGAACATTTCTGGTGAGTCTACAGACAGTGAATGATATGAAAAGTAACCATAAAATAATTTGGGCTCATTTGTGAGCTTGTGGCTTATCTAGTTTGTTTTCAAGGTCACAGGAAGCAGAATAGCTTAGAAGTTACGTCAGGGGTCAGACTGTCTGGATTTGAATCCTGGCTCTCCAGTTTCCTAGCTTTGCATCTTGGGGCAAGTTGTGTAAACTGTCTCAGCTGTGTCCACATCTATAAAATGGAGATAATAATAACAGGGATAGTGCAGGAATTTACAAAAATTGCTATAAAGTAGTCAGGACAGTGCCTGGCATATTACGAATGATGCACAATAAATATTCAACGTATTCAACACCAGCATTGTTTTTCAAACAGTTTGAGAGCCGACTACAGTCCCGCACAGTGCAAATGACTGGTGTACATGCCGCACTCAAGAAGCCCAAAGTGTAGTGGTAGAATCAGATATAAAAATAGATATATTTAGTAGGACCACCAGGGTGGATGACTAGCTGTATGGGGTTGGAGGATGAACCAAGGTGGGGAGCGGGGGGTTTCATGGAACTGAAATAATTTCAAGTAACCCTGAACAGTTTTGTGGTGGGGAGGTGCTAAACAGCAGTGTAGATGAAGAATTAGTGGTTCCTTGGAAGAAGCCTTTGCATCTTTCCCGTGCTCTCCTGCCCTGCCCCCACCCCAGTACAAGCCACATCACTCCATGGCTGGATTGTGGTGTCTGTCTGTCCTACCTGCCACCCTCTGACTCCAGACCTTCCCTCTTCAATCTTATTAGCACAGGCTCTGGCAGAATTGTGCATATGAAGTGTTATTTATTAATAAGCAGCAAGGTGTGTGTCCTTCTTTGTTTGAAAAGTCTCAAAATTGCTAAGAACAAAGTACCTTTGTTTCAGTCTTAGGAAATCTGTTAATATCATACAACACATTAGTAGGCCGAAGGAAATTAATTCTACAGTCATCTCCACAGATGTCAAATAGGCATTGATAAAATTTAGCACTCTTAGGTAAGAAAAGAACAGAAAAGAAAACCTACTCTTATTAAACTAGGAATAAGGGGAATCATTCTTAACTTGATACCACTAACTTGATAAAAAAAAAAAAACCGGCAGCCAATCTCACGGTAATCGTCAACCCAGAGACTCTTCTGTGGCTGACGCTGTTGGTTACTACCTATCAGGCATAGCCCCACTTTCTTGCTGAAAAAGCTCTGGATTTGCTTTGGTGTTTACACTCCCACACTCTCAGGGGAAGTGGAACCCTCCCCTGCCCCAGCATGGGGAAAGTAGAATAGCTTAAGCCAGTCATGGGGAGCCCATTTCTTTTGTGGTTGATTGGTTTAGACAAGACAGGTAACAGCCCTGGCCAATGAGAGGACCAGGGCAAGCCTTGCTGGTAGTTCCTAGGGAATTTTTCCTCAATTTAAAAAATGAGCATTTAAAAATGAGACTTGCACTATTCAGGACTTGGACATTGTCTATAAACTGATACTTAGAATTGCTGTAGCCATCTGGAAACCGTGAGGAGAAAGCCTGGAGAATCACAGAAAAACTGAACCATGTCCTTATATTGTTGAGCAGCTAAATTAATCAATCAACTTTGGAACTGGACTAACTCCAGACTTTATATTATATTAGATAATACAATTTTCTCATTGTTTAAGCCACTGTCAATTGTGCATTTTATTATTTGCAGCTGCAACATCCTAACTGATAAATATTTCCTTTTAAGTTGGGAATCATGCAAGGGTGTCAGGATTAAGATAAGAACCAATATTCAGATACAATATTCTGGAAATTTTAGTCAGTGAAATAAGGCAAGAATTAGAAGAAATAAGAATTATAAGTGTTAGATGATAGGGATAACATTGTCGTTATTTACAAACTGGGCCTTTAAAACTCAAGATAATAAACTAAAAAATGATTAGAACAATAATAATTCAGTAAAGTGGCTGGACACAAAATACATATACCCAAATCAATACAAATCAATAGCATTCTTATTATCCGGTCAAAATAACTAGTTAGAAAATTTATTTGAAAAAAGATCTCTTTTACAATAATAACAAAAAAATGTGAAATATCTAGGAACAAATTTAACAAGAAATCTGTAGGACTTATATGAATAAAAATTTAAAACTTAATAATGTACATATTTAATACCTGAATAATTGCAGAGATATACCGTGTTCCTGAATAGGAAAACCTAGTAATGTAGAGGTATCTATTCTCATGTTTATATTGAAGTTTAGTACAATTTGAATAAAAATATCAAGCAGGAATTTGTTTTAGGACTTGATGAAATGATTCTAAATTTCATCTGAAGGAACATCAGATAAAAATAACCTCCTAGTCACTTGGTATAATTTATATTTCTGTCGTGTTTGTGTATGTATGTATTATAGGTCTGTCTGTGCTATATTGCTGCATAAAAGTTTATAACAATTATAACTTCATAGTACATTATGAGTTTGTTAATGTAGAAACATTCTTTCTCCTGTGATGACTTTTTCTAGGAATTATTTTTGGTTTCATAGGACTGATGTGTCTATTTTTTTTTTTTTACTTTTGGTAAAAATATACATATCAAAACATATACCCGTTCATCGTTTTCTACATGTACAGTTCAGTTGATTACATTCGTCATGTTGTGTCACCGTTCTTTCTATCACTACCCATATTTTTTCACTATCATTAATTTCGACTCTCTGTCCACTGAACTTCTCTGCTGGTTTTGAGTTACTGTTGTGAATTTGGAGCCCTGGTGACAGTGGTTAAACACTTTGCTGCTAACTGAAAGGTCAGTGGTTCAAACCCACAAGCTGATCTGTGGAAAAAGATGTGACAGTCTGCTTCTGTAAAGATTACAACCTTGGAAACCCCATGGGACAGTTCTACTCTGTCCAGTAGGGTCACTATGAGTCGGAATTGACTTGATAGCAGTGGGTTTTTTTGGTTGTCAATTTGTTCTCATATAGAGAATTCTTTGGAAACCCTGGTGGCATAATGGTTAAGTGCTATGGCTGCTAACCAAGAGGTCGGCAGTCCGAATCCACGAGGCACTCCTTGGAAACTCTATTGGGCAGTTCTACTCTGTCTCATAGGGTCACTATAAGTCGGAATCGACTCAACGGCAGTGGGTTTGGTTTTTTTTGGGTAGAGAATTCTTTAAAAGTGTGCACTGCTCAAGGCAAACTTTTTTTTTTTAGAAGTGTGCTTTAGGTGAAGATTTACAGAGCAAATTAGTTTCTCATTAAAAAACTAATACACATGTTGTTTTGAGATGTTGGTTGCTAATCCCGCAACATGTTAACACTCTTTCCTTCTTGACCTTGGGTTCCCCATTTCCATTCATCCAACTTTACTGCCCTTGCCTGTGTTGTCACCCTTGCCCCTTGACTGGTGTGCCCATTTAATCTTTTATACATAGTTGAGCTACGTGTATTATTGTTCATTTTATGGGCCTGTCTAATCTTTGTTTCAAAGTCTGTTTTACCTGAAATAAGTGTCGCCAGTCATGCTCTTTTTTGGTTGCTGTTCGCTTGGTATATTTTTTTCCATCCTTTGATTTTTAATGTATTTTTGTCTTTGTTTCTAAGGTGTGTTTCTTGTAGGCAGCATATTGATGAGTCCTGTTTTTTTCATCCATTCTGTCACTCTCTGTCTCTTTAAGGGAGCATTTAACTATTTACGTTCAGTGTGATTATCGATAGGTGTGAGTTTATTGCTGTTATTTTGTGTTTTTTTTTTTTGTGATGCTGACATTATCTTTGTTCTTCTTACTCTGCTGTGCTGAATTCCTTCTGTTTGTGGATTTTTCCATTTCTTTCATTTTTGTAGATTTTGTGTTTACTGAGACTTTATGTTTTTCTTCTTTATTTTGATGAGTAGGCTTGTTAACTTTATTTGGTGGTACCTTGAAATTTACCCCCATCTTCCCAAGTTTCAACCAGTCTTTCATTACTTGGTATTGCTTTGACTTCCTCTCCATTTGAAAGTTCCATACCTACACCGTTTGTCCCCTCTTTTATTGTTCTGATGTTGTTGTTATTTACAGATTGACCTCTCTGGTTCCCTGTTGTAAATCTTTTAGTTTTATTTTATCCTTGAGAGTTTGTTGTCTAGGTTGATATCTGATTGATGCTGTCTTGTGTCCTAGATTCAGGTTGTTGTTTGATATTGTTGGTTCTCTAACCAAAGGACTCCCTTTAATAATTCTTGTAAGTTTGGTTTGGTTTTTACATATTCCTTTAATTTCTGTTTATCTGGAAATGTCCTAATTTTGTCATCATATTTGAGCAAGAGTTTTGCAGGATGTGTTATTCTTGGATGGCAGTTTTTTTCTTTGAATGTTTTATATATGTCATTCCATTGCCTTCTGGCCTACATGGTTTCTGCCAAGTAATCAGAGTTTATTCTCATTGGTTTCCCCTCTGTTTGTGACTTCTTGTTTTTCTCAAGCTGCTCTCAGGATTCTTTCTTTGTCTTTGGTTTTAGTGGGTGTGATTATATTATGTCTTGGTGTTTTTCTTTTGGGATCTGTCCTACGTGGGGTTTGTTGAGCTTCTTGGATGGCCGGCTTTTCGTCTTTCATGATACTAGGGAAGTTTTCTGTGAGCAAATCTTCAATGATGCTCTGTTTTTTCCATTTTCTCCCACTGTTCTAGAACTCCAATTGCTTGTAAAGTTTTGCTTTTGATTGTATCCCACATTGTTCTCGGGGTTTCTTCATTTTTCTTTCTCTTTTTCTCTGATTTTTTCTCAAAGTGCTATCCAAGGATTTGTCTTAAATTTCACTGATGCTGTCTTCCATTGTTTCACATTTGCTCCTAAAACCTTCTGTTGCACTGACCATTTCTAAAATCTTGTTGTTTGTCTTTTGGATTTCTTATTGCTGTTTTTGTATGATTTCTAGTTGTTTATTTATTTTGACATCTTGTTCCTGTATTATTTTTTCTGAATCTTTCCATTGCTTTGTCTGTGTTTTCCCTGATTTTGTCTATTTTTTCCCTTAATTTTGTCTGCATTTTCCTTCCATCTGTTAGAGAACCCGAATATTAGAGTTTTGAATTCCCTATCAGGTAGTTCACTTGCCTTTTCTTCTACTAGAGGGTCATCTGGTATTTTATTTTGGTTGCTTTCTAGAGCCATTCTGTTCTGTTTTTTTAATATGTTTTTATATTGTCTGCTTTCTCCAGGACATTCAGGAATTTTCTTTGTTTATTGATTGTAGATTTGATTGTTTTGTCCTCCTTTTTTGTTTTATTCGATTATGCCTGGGCAGGTGAGCTGGATGTGTTTCGTTGCTTACTTGTCCATGGGCATGATACTTCTTGCCACCGTGTCCAGGTGGTCCGGGCCGGTCACTCAGCTATGGTGCAGCAGGGCAGATCCAGCGGGGTGAAGGGATGAGAATGATTTGCTTGCAGCATGAAATGGTGCTGACAGGGCAGGGCTGGGGGCAGTTTAGGGTGGGCTCCAGGGGACCATGCCGGTTGTGCTCAGGGGTTGTACTCGGCGCACGGTGCAGATCGGCAGGAGGGAAAGGAGAGAATGTAAAGTGCAGAGCTAAGAGGGTGAGTGAAAGAAGGGAAAGAAGAGAAAAATAAAAGCAAAAAAAGAGAAAAAAGCCAAGGAAAAAAAGAGTAAAAAAGGAAATAAAATGGCAGCATGGTAGGATTCCCTGGGTGAGGGATGGGCAGACCCAGCAAGGCCATGTGCTGGTGGCTTTCTAGCAGAGTGGTATGGCTTGGTCTGTTGAGAAGAGGTATGGGCAGCCCATGGGGCTAGGTGGGCAGGAGAAAGGAAAGAAGGGAAAGAGAGACGAGAAATTAACCAACCAACCAACCTTCAAACAAGAGTAAATAAAAAATAATAAAAAACAAAAATAAAATATGGTGATGGAGGAACCAGCTGTTGGGGGTGGAGCAGAATTGTGGTGGCAGAGAGCTGATGTCTCTCTTACCAGGTGGCACAGCATGGCCCATCAGGAAGGGATGGAGGCAGCACAGGGCCTAGGTGGGAGGAAGAAGGAAAAGGGAGAAATGGAAAGATACAGAAAAATAAAAAATATGGCGCTGAGGGAGCTGGCCTGTGGGGGTGGCACAGACCTGGGGAGGCCATGTGCCAAAGGCTCTTCAGCCAAGCAGCACTGCACAGCCCACCAAGAAGGGGGGTAGTGGTGCATAGGGCTAGGTGGGCAGGAGAAAGGAAAGGAAGAAAAAGAGAGAGAAGAAGCAAAAAAAAAAAGAAGAAACAAAACAAAAACAAAAAATAAATGCTGCTGAGGGAGCTGGTTGGTGACTCTCCAGTTGAGTGGTGCAGCACGGCCCCTTGAGAAGTACGGGGGCAGTGCACAGGGCTGAGTGGGCAGAAGGAAGGAAATGTGAGAGAGAGAGAAAAAAAAAGAACAGAGCAAAGAAGCCAGGGAATCACAGCCCATCAAGAGGGGAAGAGGATGGCACATGGTGCTAGCTGGATGAGATAGGAAAGAAAGGAGAGAGAAGCAACAAAAAAAGCCCAAAAGCAATATCAAAAAACAAACCAGAAAAACAAACAAAAAAATGGTGCTGAAGGGGTCAGCCGGTGGGGGCGGGGTGGACCCTGGCTGCAGTTGACCGTGGCCATTGGAAAGCGGCAGACGCTGTGTAGAGGGAAGAAGGGTTGGGGCTGGGAAAACATATACCCTGGTTACCGGGTGCTCTGTCTCTTGCTGGGAGCCCTGTGACGTTGCCTTCCCATACTCCCTGTCTGAGATCCTTGGTGGCTGTAGTCCAGGAGAGTGAATGCATGCTGTGTTAGCTGGCACGGGACCTCCACTATGTAGCTCTCCTCATTCTCTGTCAGTTTCTTATTCCATTTGGTGCTCAATCGAGTTCTTTATTCCTTCATTTTGTGCTTAGGGTTCCAGGATTGATGTTTTTACCTGTTTTACTTAGTTTTTCAGATCTTTGCTGCAGAGGGTCAGCATGGTGCTTCTGTCTATAGCACCATGTTGGCTCTGCCTCTGAGTCTGTGTAAGCTTTGAGTGAAGGGTGAACCTCATTAGTGGTGTCAGTACTGAGTTAAAAGGGTGTCTGGGGGCCATACCTTCAGAGTTTCTCCAGCCTTCATTAGACCAGTAAGTCTGTTTTTTTTTTTTTAAGTGACTTTGAATTTTGTGTTACATTTTTCTCCAGCTCTGTCTGGGACTGTTTGATCCCTGTCAGAGCAGTCAGTGGGGGTAGCCTTGCACTGTCTAGTTGTGCTGGATGCAGTCTGGTGGAGGGTGTGGTAGTTGTGTTCTGTTAGTCCTTTGGATTAATTTTTGCCTTGTGTATTTGGTTTTCTTCATTCTCCCTTGCTCCAGACGGGGTGGGACCAGTGGAGTACTTTAGATGGCTGCTCACAAGCTTTGAAGACCCCAGACACCACTCACCGAAGTAGAATGTAGAACATTTTCCTTATCAACTGTGTTATGCCAGTTGAGCTAGATGTCCTCCTAGACCATGGTCCCCAGCCCTCAGCCCAGTAACTCGATCCCTATGGGAATTTGGATGTGTCTATGAAGATTCTATAACTTTGCCTTGGTCAAGTTGTGCTGGCTTCCCCAGTATTGTATGCTGCCTTACCCTTCACCAAAGTTACCACTTATCTATTGTCTAGTTAACGTTTTTCCCTCCCCCCATCTCCCCTTTCTTGTAACCGTCAAAGATTGTTTCTTTCTGTGTGTACACCTTTTCATGAGTTTTTATAATAGTGGTCTCATATAGTATTTGCCCTTTTGTGATTATTTCACCCAGTGTAATGCCCTCCAGGTTCACGCACCTTGTGAGGTGTTTCACAGATTAACCATCATTCTTTATCGTTGCATGGTGTTCCATTGTATGTATGTAACATAGTTTGTTTATCCATTCATGATATCGATGGGCACTTAGGTTGTTTCTATCTTTTTGCTGTTGTGAATAATGCTGCAGTGAACATGGGTGTGCGTATGTCTGTTCGTGTGATGGCTCTTATTTCTCTAAGATATATTCCTAGGAGTGGGATTGCTGGATCATATAGTATTTTTATTTTTAGCTTTTTAAGGAAGGGCCATATAGTTTTCCAAAATGGTTGTACCATTTTACATTCCCACCAGCAGGGCATAAGAGTTCCAATCTCCCTACAGCCTCTCCAGCGTTTGTTATTTTCTGATTCGTGCCAGTAATATTAGGATGAGATGGTATCTCATCATAATTTTGATTTGCATTTTTCTAATGGCTAATGATCCACAAGCATTTCCTCATGTGTCTTTTAGCTGCCTGAATGTTTTCTTTGGTGAAGGGTGTGTTCATATCCTTTGCTTATTTTTTAATTGGATTGTCTTTTTGTTGTAGAGGTATTGGATTTCGTATAGATTTTAGAGATTAGACCTTTGTTGGAATATCCATAGCCAAATTTTTTTCCCCAATCTGTAGGTTCTCTTTTCCCTCTTTTGGTGAAGTCTTTTGATGAGCATAAGTATTTAATTTTTAGAAGATCCCAGTTATCTAGCTTATCTTCTGGTGTTTTTGTATTGTTAGTTATGGTTTGTATCATAGTTATGCCATGTATTAGGGCCTCTAATGTTGACCCTATTTTTTCTTCCAAGAACTTTGTAGTTTTTGGTTTTCTATTTAGGTCTTTGATCCATTTTTGAATTAGTTTTTGTGTATGATGTGAGGCACAGGTCTTGTTTCATTTTTTTACAGGTGGACATTCAGTTTTGCCGCACCATTTCTTAAAAAAGACTGTCTTTTCCCCGTTTAATGGACTTTGGGCCTTTGTTGAAGATCAGATGACCTTCACTTGTATGGAGTTATATCCAGGTTCTTGATTCTGTTCCATTGGTCAATGTGTCTCTTGTTGTACCAGACCAGACTGTTTTGACTACTGTAGGAATCGTAGGTTCTGAGGTCAGGTAGTGTGAGTCCTCCTACTTTATTCTTCTTATTCAATAGTTCTTTACTAATCTGTGGCTTCTTTCCTTTCCATATAAAGTTAACGATTCATTCTTCCGTCTCGTTAAAGAATGCTGTTGGTATTTGGATCGGAATTGCGTTGTATTTGTTGATTACTTTGGGTAGAATTGACCTTTTCACAATGTTGAGTCTACTTACCTATGAGCATGATATGTTTTTCCATTTATATAGGTCTGTTTTCCCTTCCTGCAGTAGTGTCTTGTAGTTTTCTTTGTACAGGTGTTTTATGTCTCTGGTTAGATTTATTCTTAAGTATTTTTGTCTTATTTTATTTTTTTTTAGGGGCTATTGTAAATGGTATTGCTTTCATGATTTCTTTTTCATAGTTCTCTTTATTGGTGTGTAGTTATCCAACTGGTTTTTGTGTGTTTATCTTGTATCTGTCTAGTCTGCTGAATCAAGGTGAACATTCTTTGCTAGTTGAGCTAAACTGCTGTTTAGTTGAAAGATGACTGATGGGATAGTTTCACTTTGAGATTGTTTTCAGTTTTTTTTGCTTGGAACAAAGTGCACTTTTGCTCCTGAGAGCTGGCTTTTAATCACATAGGCATATTTACCTTACTTATTCTTTGCGGTGTCATTTTTTCCTATTGTTGTTGTTAGGTGCAATCAGGTCAGTTTCTACTCATAGTGACCTATATGACAGAGAAGGACTGACTGCCTGTAGGGTTTTCTAGGCTGTAGTCTTTACAGGAGAAGATTGCCAGATATTCTTTACACAGAGCTGCTGGGTAGGCTCGAACGGCCAATCTTTTGGTGGTACATCTATTTGCTTAGTTTGAATCTATGTCTGTCATGTCCCATATGTATCACCTTTTCTCTCTTCATTTTCATATCTGTCTTTTAAAACTGGATCTGGTAGTGTTCCTTGTTTGTCTTTCACAGCATATATAGTATTTTCCAAACTGTCAATTATGTTCTTTATTACCTCCAGTTTTCCTTTTACATTTTAGACTTGCTTTACTATTACTTGGAAACCTTGGTGGCACAGTGGTTAATAGCTCAGCTGCTAACCAAAAGGTCAGCAGTTTGAATCCACTAGCTGTTCCTAGGGAACCCTGTGGGGCAGTTCTGCTCTGTCCTGTAGGGTCGCTATGAGTTGGAATCAAATCGACGGCAGTGAGTTTGGTTTTTTTGGTTTTAGTATTACCTGGTGAGTTCATTAAATCACAGATTGCTGGGCTCTAATTCTAAGGTTTCTATTTCATTAGGGCTGAGGTGGAGCCTGAGAACTTGCATTTTTCACAAGGTGATGCTGATGCTGCTGCTCCTGGGATGGGAAACTGTTCAGTAGAAAGTTTATTTAATAGAAAAGCAAAAATTACTCAAATCGTGTCATAGCTAAATTTCTCTCATTCTTCCTCCCTTCCTCCTTACCTCTCCCTGTTCCCTTCCCCAACTTCTGAAAGCAATATGGAGCCAATAAATACTATTGATTAGATAAGTGACATGACCAAAGCAACGCTTTGGAAAATTAATCTGGTGATATTGTAAAATGAATTGAAGAGAGCAGAAGGCTTTGCCAATAACATTTTTTATATGGGGATTGTTACAGCCTTAAAATAAATAATTAGAATAAAACAGCTTGCTTTTGGAAGGATGGTTAAGATAAACCTAAGATTGGTTTAAGTTGTCATGAATTTGATGTGACTGCATGACTTCTAATGGAAATGTACAGGCTTGTGGCTGTGGATATGGAGCTGGAGCTTGGGAGAAAGGTGAAAATTAAACATAGAAATACAATGATAGATTGCTTGATTGATTCAGTAATGTTCCAGGCACTGACCTAGACCCTACGATGGGACCATTCAGAATGACTGTGAGTGTAGTAAGGTTCTGGCAGTTTAGCTTCAAAGTGACTGAGAGGAGAGTTCACAGGGTGGGGTATTTGAGAGGAGAGAGGAAAAAGGGGGAGGCCCTGAAAGACAAAGAGGAGAATGTAGAAGGAATGATCAGCCATCACAGTTAATCAGGATACTTGATCCTCACATCGTAGAAGATAATATCGGGAAGGAAGCACAAGGCAATGCCAAATGCTACTGCAAAGCAAGAAGATTATGGTAGAGAATCACAGCCACTGGATCCAATGGTTGGAATGTCTTGGTTGGCCTGCAAGAGTGTTTTTTGGAAGGAGAAGAGATGTATCTTTTGTAGTGGGATGAGGGGAGAGCTTGTGAGGATGTAAAGGCTATGGTTACAGAGCAATTGTTCAGGAAACTTAGTGTCAAGCATTAGGGGAGATTAGAACAGCAGAAAGCTGACAGTCTTTTTTTCTTCCTAAAATGAGAAAGGCCTTTGGGTAGTGAAGATAGGGAGAAGGAAGCAATGAGGGGAGAGAGATAAAGGCATTGAGCTTGCAGTCTTGCCCATCTCAGTAAATGACCGCTCTATCCTTCCAGTTGCTTGAGGCAAAAACCTTGGAAATCATCCTTGCCCCTCCCTTTCTCCACTTCCCACCTTGGATCCACCAGAAAATTCTTTTGATACTACATTCCCTGCAAAAGTGTATTCAGACTGCAACTACTTTTCACCTATACTTGGCCCTTATCATTTTTCTTCTGAATTATTGAGTCTCCTAACTGACCTCCTTCCTTTGCCTTTGACTGTAAGTCTATTCTCAACACACTGTCTAGAGTGATCCTGAGAGACTGCAGTTGGATCATGCCACAGTACAAAATCTACCCGGTGGTCTTCCCTTTTACTCATCAGAGTAATCACAATGGTCTACAAGGTCATGTCTGAGCTGTACTCCTGTCCCGCACATCCCCCATCTCTCTCCCTTCATCTGCTATGCGTCTACTCCCCCTTGCTCAGTGGCTTCAGCCACACTGACCTCCTTGCTGTTCCTCAGACCCTCCAGAAATGCTCCTACCTCAGACCTTTAGGAATGCTCTTCTCCAAATATCAGCTTGTTTTCTTGCTTCTTTCGCATCATCTTTTAAGTGAGGCCTGCCTGAACATGCTGCTTTATAAACTGCAACTTCACAGGGTTTAATACCACCTAACATGCTCTTTTTTAACATGCTGTGTATTTTGCTTACTGTGTATCTCTGCCTACAAGGCTGTAAACTCCATGAGGGCAAGGATGCTTTTCCTCTGTTTTGTTCATTGCTATATTCCCAGTGGCTAAAAGTATCTTCCAGTATAGGCTGTAAATGAGTATTTAATTAATATGAGAAAAAGTAGGCATGATAATTGAGGAAGATGGGCCATAGAAGGTAACAATAATAATTGTT
Organism: Elephas maximus indicus; assembly: GCF_024166365.1. NCBI lineage: Eukaryota > Metazoa > Chordata > Mammalia > Proboscidea > Elephantidae > Elephas > Elephas maximus. Next base: position 29,069,016 of record NC_064841.1, read on the forward strand.
ACTATTTGTTAAAGTAGATGCTTTACATCATCACAGCTTTCTTGCATGGTGGGTATCGTTTTCTCATTTTGTAGGAAACTGAGTACTGGGAAGGTTGGTAAGCTTGCCAGGGCTAATAAACTTGCACAATCACTCCTAGATTATGGAGGTACTCTAGTATAACTGGTTAAGAAAGGGGGATAAAAGTCATAGGATTTAATCTTTGAAGTCAGCAAGGATTTTTCTGAAATAGGAAGAAAGGAAGAAAAGGTAGGTAGAGACAGATAGGAGTTGAGATTGAGAGTGTGTGAGGAATCTCTTCACTGATGGTCTTAGTTTTTCTTAGTAAAGGAGGAAGCCAGGTTATCTAATGAGACTGAGTGGATGAGACTGGGGATTTTAGAAGAGCAGGGAAGGTATGAAGTTGACCCATTCCAGCAGTCTGCTGAAGAATCTACAGGAGATCAACAGTAGGATTCCTGCAGCGTCTTTAGGGTCCAGTTAAAGTAATAAATCAGCAAACCAAAATATGATAGAAATTGATGACATCTTTGATACCATTTAATCTAGTTCCCAATTTTTACACTTTATCACCCTGCACCCCTTTTGTCTGCTGTCTACCAAGACCTTGATCATTTCCACTCATCTTTGAAAATTGTACATCTGTTTTGCATTTGGTTGTTGGTTGGTTGAATCTCACTGTTCACTGAGCTTACTAACTCCAGTGACCCTTCATTTGTCCACCCCTACCTAATCATCTGTCCCTGTTTCTGGACTTGAGGAGTCGGTGGCCGTAGGAGCAAAGCACTGAAGGGATGACACTGGTAGGGTGTGGTGAGAAAGGGGTTAATGGACAGGTGCAAAGAGAGAGAGGAAGGTTGGAGGTACAAAAGAGGATGGAGCTGCAATTCAAAAATGGGGAGAGACTTGAATAAAACTCATCCCTGTTTAAAATAGTTTTATATGTATTCCAGAATGATTTTGATGTTTAATAAAATGCACGCTTTTACATTCATGGTTCTGTCTTTTCTTCCGTTTTCTTTTTTTTACAAGGGGTATCTATTTTATTCATATTTTAACTTTTTTTCCCCCTAAAACATGTGGAGATTACTAACAGGATGTTTTCTTCATAAAATTAAGGGTAAATACTATGTAGAAAAAGTCTTTCCTACTGTGGTTAGGGTTGCTATGAGTTGGAATTGCCTCAACAGCAATGGGTTAGCATGGGTAATAAGTATAATTTCTTAAATTTAGGGTTTGTAGTTAAATTATGCATGCTTGTGTTTTTATTTTTTATTTTTATTTAGCCAAAGAGGTACGAAAAAGTTGGCATCTCTGTTGGTTGCGATTAATAGTTTATCTGAGGTAAGAATTGTTGGTCCATAAACCAGTCTTTCAGTATTTGGCAGATTGTTTAATTTGTTATTTTTGAAATTAGCATGTGTATATTAAAAACAAGTATTAAATTAATTGCTTTTTCCAAAACATACGTATTAATCATAAATAAATTGAATGGGGTGTATATAAATACAATGTACCAGTTTATGTGAATTCAGAGTTTTTAAAAAAATATAAAGAGTTTAATCTAAATGATTTATGTGATTGTAGTCATTTCTTCAAGGAGCAGTGGTGGCGTAATGGTTAAGCACTTGGCTGCTAACCCAAAGGCTGGCTGTTCAAATCCACACAGTGGCTTTTTGGGAAAAAGACCCAGTGATCTGCTTCTGTAAAGATGATGGCCTAGGCAGAGCCAACTTGTCACCCTAGACAGAGGTATCATGTCTCTCTGTAGCAAAGACCTGAAAAACTAAGTAAAACAGATACAAATGTCAATGCTGGCACCCTAAGCATCAAATGAAAGAATAAAGAACTAGATCAAACATCAAATAGATGAAGAAACTGAAGGAAAACAGAATGAGGAGAGACACAGAGTGGAGGTCCCCTGCCAACTAACATAGTAGAGCATCCCCATCTTGGCGAACAGCCATCAATGACCCCAGACAGGGAGTACAGGAAGGCAACTTCATGGAGCTCCCAACAGGAGACAAAGCACCCGGCAATCAGAGAAACATTCTCTCCCATCTGTCACTCTTCCACTCCATACAACACCTCCACCCCTCCCAACGGGCGCTGCAGATTTGCCTTGGTTAGAGGGCTACTAGCCACCACCAGCCTGGGTTTGCCCTGTCCCCGCCTGCTAGCTCCTGCCACACCATATTTTATTTTATTTTATTTTTTCCTTTCTTCCTTACATTTCTCCCTCCAACCTAGCCCATACCTCACCTCTATCCCTTCCTGCCAGGCCATGCAGTGCTGCCTTGGCTAGACAAGACTAGAGAGACACTGGCCTGCCACCAGCCTGGGTCTGCCATGCCCCCACCTGCAGGCTCCTGCCACACTATTTTTTACTTTTTTCCCCCCTTTCTTCCTTTTCTTTCTCCCTCCCACTCAGCCCATACCTTACCTCTCCTTCTTACCACCAGGCCACGCCATGCTGCCTTGGCTAGAGAGGCACCAGCCTGCTGCCAGCCTGGACCCGCCCCACTCCCAACCTGTCAACTCTGATTGCGCAATATTATTGTTATATTTATTTTTTCCTCTTGCTTCCTTTTCTTTTTCGCTTCTACCTAGCCACTTACCCTACCTCTACCCTTCCCACCGAGCTACTCTGTACCTCCTTGGCTAGAGAGACACTGGTGTGCTACCAGCCCAGGTCTGCCCCCCACCACCTGTTGGATCCGGTCATGCCATTTTTTTCTCTCTTCCTTTTCTTTTGCTCTCTCACCTAGCCCATACCTCACCTCTACCCCTCCCCACTAAGTCATGCTGTGCTGCCTTGGCTAGAGAGACACTGTCCCACTGCCCTCCCGTGTATGTCCTGCCCTACTCCCTGGCTTCTGCTGTGCCATTTTTATTATTATTATTTTCCTTTTTTTCCCCTTCTTTTTTTTTCTTCCTCCCACCTAACCCTGTACCCCACCGCTACCCCTTCCTGCTGAGCCATGCCGTGCCGCATTGGCAAGAGTGACACTGGCCTGCTGCCAGCCCGGCCCCACCTTGCCTCCACCTGCTGGCTTCTGCTGTGCCATTTTTTCCCCATTCTTCATGTTCTTTCTCCTACCCACCTAGCCTCGTATGCCACCTCCTGCTGGGCCACCCACACCACCACAGGTAGAGGGCTAGCAGCCCACCACTAGCCTGGGACCCCCTCGCCCCCACCCACCAGCTCCCACTGTGTCATTTTTTTCCCTTTCTTTCTTCCTCCCATCTAGCACTTTACCCCACCTCTATCCCTTCCTGCCAGGCCATGCCATCCTGTTATGGCTAGAGAGATGCTGGCCCACTGCCAGCCCAGATTCACCCCACTCCCACTCGCTGGCTCCTTTTGCACCATTTTTTCCTTTTTTTCCTTTCTATATCCCTCCCACCTAGTCATGCATGCCACCTCTTCTCCTTCCTGCCAGGCCTGTTGTGGGTAGAGAGCTACCAGTTCACTGCAAGCCTCAGTCTGCCCCGCACCCACCTGCTGGTTCCTGCTGTGCCATTTTATTTTTTATTTTATTTATTTTTTCCCTTTCCTTCTTTTCGTACCCCCTCTCACCTACCCCTGTACCCCACCTCTACCCATTCCCACTGGGCCACACCATGCACCTTGGCCAGAGAGGCATTGGCCCACTGCCACCCAGGTCAGCCCCACCCCCACCTGATGGCTTGTGCTGTGCTGTTTTTTTCTTTTCTTTCTTTTTCCTCTTTCAACCTTTTCTTTGTCCCTGTCACCTAGCCTTGTGTGCCACCTCCACTCCTTCCTGCCAAGCCTTGCTGTGCTGCCCTGAGGCCCACCTGCATCCACCAACCCCACCACCAGACCCCACCGTGCCATTTATTTCCCTCCCACCTAGCCCTGTAAGCCACGTCCCCCGTTTCACTGGGACATGCCTCATTGCCATGGCTAAAAAGTCACTGGCCTGCTGTTTTCTACCTCCCACCTAGCCCTGTATGCAACCTTCCCCCCTTTCTGCTGGCTCCCAGGTCCACCCTGCCCCTACCTACTAGCTACCCCCCTTTTTCTTTCTCTTTTCTTTGTTCCTCCCTCAATCAAAAACAAATATTTTTGCAGGATTGAAGTTCTAGAATGGGGGATAAAATGGAAAATACAGAGAAGATTGTTGAAGATTAGCTGGCAGAAAACTTCCCAAATATCATGAAAGATGAAAAACTGACCATCCAAGAAGCTCAGCAAACCCTGTATAGGATAAACTCCAAAAGAAAGTCACCAAGGTATATCATGAGTCACACTTGCCAAAACCAAAGACAGAGAAAGAATCCTGAGAGCAGCTCAAGAGAAACAAAAAGTCAGTTACAAAGGGGAAATAAGACTAAGCTCTGATTACTCAGCAGAAACTACACAGGCAAGAGGCAATGAAATGAGATATATAAAAGCTTGAAAGAAAAATAAACTGCCAACCAGGAGTAATATATCCTGCAAAACTCTCTAATACAGTGGTGAAATTAGGACATCTCCATATAAACAGAAATTAAGGGAATTTGTAAAAACCAAACCAAACTTACAAGAAATATTAAAGGGAATCCTTCAGTTAGAGAACCAACAACATCAGACAACAACTGGAGTCTAGGACACAGGACAGCATTGACCAGATACCAACCTAGTTAAAAAACTCTCAATAATAAGACAAATCTAAAAGATTTACAACTGGCAATCTGTGAATGATGACAACATCAAAACAATGAAAGGGAAAATAAACAGTGTAGGTATAGAACTTTCAAATGGAGAGGAAGTCAAGGTGGTATCAAGTAATAAAAGACTGGATCATACTTAAGAAGATAAGGGTAAATTTCAAAGTAACCACAAAGAAAGTTAACAAACTTACTCAGAATAAAAACAAAGAAAAATATAGTCTCAGTAAACCAAAAATCTCTAATAGTAGGAGAGAAGAAAACCGAAAATCTCTAATAGTAAGAGGGAAGAAAATCCACAAACAAAAGGAATTCAGCACAGGAAGGTAAGAGAAACAAAGAAAATGTCAGCACCAGAAAAAAAAAGCTCAACAGTAAACTCATATGTATTGATAATCACACTGAATGTAAATGGCTTAAATGCACTTGTAAAGAGACAGAGAGTGGCAGGATGGATAAAAAAGGACTACCCATCAATATGCTGTCTATAAGACACACACCTTAGACACAAAGACATAAACATATGAAAAAATCAAGGATGGAAAAACAAAAAAAAAAAAACAATAACCAAAAAAGAGCAGGGGTGGCAATACTAATCTGAGATAAAATAGACTTTAAGGTAAAATCAGCCACAAAAGACAAGGAAGGACATTATATAATGATTAAAGGGACAACCTACCAAGAAGACAAACCTTAATAAATATCTATGCACCTAACAATCGGGCTCCAAAATACACCACTTTCAGTAAAGAACAGAACAACTAGAAAGTAACTCAACAAAGATACAGAAGATCTGAAGGCCAAAATACACCAACTTGACCTCATAGACGTATATAGAACAGTCCACCCAACAGTAGAAAAGTATAATTTCTTTTCCAGTGCACATGGAACATTGTCCAGAATAGACTACATCTTAGGCCACAAAGCAACACTTGGTAAAATCTAAAACATCAAAATAATACAAAGCATTCTCTCTGGTCACAACATCATAAAAGTAGAAATCAAAAACAGGAAGAGGAAGGAAAAAAATCAAATACGTGGAAGCTGAATAACACCTTGCTCAAAAACAACTGGGTAACAGAAGTAATCAAAGAGAGAATAAAAAAATTCCTAGAATTAAATGAGAATGAAAACACATCATACCAAAACCTTTGGGACACAGCAAAGAAAATACTTAGAGGTCAATTCATATCAATAAATGCACACATCAAAAAAAGAAAAAGGGGAGAAAATAAAAATGTTAGCCGTACAACTTGAACGTATAGAAAGAGAGCAGCAATAGAAGCCCATAGTCATCAGAATAATAGAAATAATAAAGATTAGAGTAGAAATAAATGAAATAGAGAATAGAAAAACAATAGAATTAACAAGGCCAAAAGTTCGTTCTTTGAAAAGATCAATGAAATTGACAAACTATTTATTGACCAAACTGACAAAAGAAAAATGAGAGAAATCAAATAACCAAAATAAGAAGTGAGATGGGAGACATTACAACAGATCTGACTGAAAACAGGATCCTAGCAGAATGCTATGAAATATTGTACTCTAACAAATGAGAACCTAGAGAAAATGGACACATTTCTAGAAACACACTACCTGCTTAAACTAACACAAACTGAGATAGAAAATCTTAACAGACCCGTAATAAGATATTGAAGAGGTAATAAAAACAAACAAAAGAACTCCCAACAAGAAAAAGGCCTGGCCCTGACGGCCTCACTGGAAAATTCTACCAAATATTGAGAGAAGAGCTCAGACCAGTACTACTCAAACTATTTCAGAGCATAGAAAAGGAAGGAATACTCCCAAATTCTTTCTGTGAAGCCACCATAACCCTGATACCAAAGGCAGCCAAAGACACCACAAAAAAAGAAAATTAGAGATCAATATCTCTCATGAATATAGGTACAAAAATTCTCACCTAGATTCTAGCCAATGGAATTCAGCGTCATATTAAAAAAATAATAATGCACCATGACCAAGTGGGATTCATACAAGGTATGCAAGGATGGTTCAACATTAGAAAATCAATTTAATCCACCACTTAAATAGAACAAATGAAAAGAATCACATGATCATTTTTAACCATCACAAAAAAGGCATTTGATAAAGTCTAACACCATTCCTGATCAAAATTCTCATTAAAATAGGAATAGAAAGAAAATTCCTCAACATAATAAAGGGCCTCTATACAAAAAAAAAAAAAATTTTTTTTTTTTTTTTAATACAAAACCAGTCATATTAGAGCCCTGATGGTGCAGGGTTAAGAGCTTGGCTGCTAACCAAAAGGTCGGCAGTTTGAATCCACCAGCCACTCCCTGGAAACCCTATGGGGCAGTTGTATTCTGTCCTGTAGGTTTGCTCTGAGTTGGAATTGACTCTTTGGCAGTGGGCTTGGCTTTGGTTTCTGGTACACAAAACCAACAGCCAGCATCGTTCTCAATGGAGAGAGGCTGAAAGCATTTCCCCTGAGAATGGGAATAAGACTAGGATGCACTTTATCACCACTCCCATTTACCGTTGTGCTGGAAATCCTAGCTAGAGTAATAAGGCAAGAAAAATAAAGGGCATCCAAATTGGAAATGAAGAAGTGAAAAACCCATATTCGCAGATGGTATGATCCTATATGTAGAGAACCCCAAAAATTTGACAAACTACTGGAATAGAAAGATTCAGAAAAGTGGCAGAATATAAGATTAACATACAAAAATCATTTGGGTTCCTATATACCAACAAAGAGAACTTCAAAAAGGAAATCAGAAAAACAATACCATTAATAGCCCCTAAAAAATAAACTACTTAGAAATAAATCTAACCAGCTACATAAAAGACTTATTCAAAGAAAACTACAAAACACTATTGTAAGAAATGGAAAGAGACCTACATAAATGAAAAAACATACCATACTCATGGATAGGAAGACTCAAAATTGTGAAAATGTCAATCCTATCCAAAGTGATCTATAAATATAATGCAATCCAAATCCCAACAACATTCTTTAATGAGATGGAAAAAATAATCATAAGCTTTATACAGAAAGGAAAGTGACCTTGGATAAGCAAAGCATTATTAAAGCAAAAAACAAAAAACAAAGTAGGAGGCCTCATACTACCTGGTCTCAGAACCTACTATACAGCCATGGTAGTCAATATCTGTTACTGGTACAAATAACAAGGCACCTAGATCAATGGAACAGAATCAAGAACTCAGATGTAAATTTATCCACCTGTGGTCAGCTGATCTTTGACAAAGGCCCAAAGTCCATTAAATGGGGAAAAGACAATCTTTTTTAACAAATGGTGCTTGCAAAACTGGATGTCCATCTGTAAAAAAATGAAACAGGCACTATACCTCATACCATACACAAAAAAGAATTCAAAATGGATTGAAGACCTAAATAGAAGACTATAAAGATCATGGAAGAAAAAATAGGGACAACAGTAGGGGCCCTAATACATGCCATAAATACAATACAAATCATAACTAACGAGGCACAAACACCAGAAAATAAATAAATAACTGGGAGCTCCTAAAAATTAAACACTATGCTCATCAAAAGACTTCACGAAAAGAGTCAAAGGAGAAACTTCATACTGTGAAAAAAATTTTGACTATGACATATTCAACAAAGGTCTAATCTCTAAAATCTATAGAATACTTCAACACTTCAACAACAGAGACAAATAACCCAATTAGAAAATGGGTGAAGGATATGAACAGACACTTCACCAAAGAAGATATTTTGTGGCTAGCAGACACTGGAGGAAGTGCTTGCTGAGGAAATGCTTTCCGTTTAGAGAAATGCAAAACACAAAGGTACAGGGAGATACCATTCCACTCCAACATTACTGGCACCAATCAAAAAAAAAAAAAACAGAAAATAACAAATGTTGGAGAGGCTGCAGGGTGGTTGAAACTCTTACATGCTGCTGGTGGGGATGCAAAATGGTACAACCACTATGGAAAATGATACGGTGCCCCCTTAAAAAGCTAGCAATAGAAATACCATATGATCCAGCAGTCCTACTCCAAGGAATATATCCTAGAGAAATAAGAGCTGTCCCATGAGTAGACATAAGTATGCACATGTTCATTGCAGCATTATTCACAATAGCAAAATGGTGGAAACAACCTAAGTGCCCATAAGTAGATGAATGAATAAACAAACTTGTACATATACACAATGGAATACTTAGCAGTGATAAAGAAGAATGATGAATCCTTGAAATGGATGAATGTGGAAGGTGTTTTGCTGAGTGAAATAAGTCAGTCACAAAAGGACAAATATTGTATGAGACCACTATTGTGAAAACCCAAGAAAAGACTTACACACACTCGCACAAAATCTTTGATGGTTATGAGTGAGAGGAGGGATGGGGAGGAGAAATCACTAAGTAGATAGTAGACAAGTGTTAACTTTGTTGAAGGGAAAGACAAACACATAGGGGAAGTCAGCACAACTTGACCAAGACAAAGACATAGAAGCTTCTTAGACACAACCAAACACCTTGAGGGACTGAGTTACAGGGGCTGGGGGCTGGAGACCATAGTCTTGGGGGAAACATAGGTCAATTGGTATAACATAGTTCATAAACAAAGTGTTCTGCATCTTATTTTGGTGAGTAGCATCTGGTGTCTTGAAAGCTTGTGGTCAAGCACCTACGATGTATCTATTGGTCCCAGCATGTTCAGAACAAAGGAGAATGAAAACCAAAGACAGGGCAGAAGTTAGTCCAGAGTACTAATGAAGCACATGAAACACAGCCTCCACTAGCCTGAGCCCAGAACAACTAGATGGTGCCTGGCTACTGCCACCAACCACTCCAGCAGAGTGGGAGAAAAATGTAGTACAGAATCCAAATTCATAGAGAAAGACTGGACTTACTGGTCTGGTGGTGATTGAAGAACCTTAAGACTATGACCCCCGGACACCCTGCTAACTCAGAACTGAAGCAACCCCCAAAGTCCACCTTTTAGCCAAAGATTAGACAGGTCCATAAAACAAACAACAACACACGTGAGGAACTTGCTTCTTAGTTCAGTAAGTATACGAGCCCCAACGGGCAACCCCTGCCCAAAAGCAAAGATGACAAGGCAGGAAGGAACAAGAATGCTGGATGAATGGACACTGAGAACCCAGGGTAGAAAGGGAAAGGGTGATAGTGCTAACACATTGCGGGGATTGCAACTAATGTCACAAAAGGATTTGTGTTTCAAATTTTTGAAGAAGGCTAGTTTGCACTGTAAACTTTCACCTAAAACAGTAAAATTAAGGGGGGAAAAAAAAAGAGTATAGCCTAGAAAACCCTATAGGGCAGTTCTGCTGGGTCACATAGGGTCGCTATGACTCCAGACCGACTCTGTGGCATCCGAGGACAACAACAGTTGTTGCCTCTATGTAGTAGCATGTACCCAGGCTTATATACGAAAAACCAAACCCAGTGCCGTCGAGTCGATTTCGACTCAGCGACCCTATAGGATAGAGTAGAACTGCCCCGTAGAGTTTCTAAGGAGCGCCTGGTGGATTTGCACTGCCAGCCCTTTGGTTAGCAGCCGTAGCACTTAACCTTATATAAAAAAATAGCTATGCGATAAATATCTATTCTCACGTTGACACAGTACTACACATTGCACATTGCTTAAAATATCTGTAGCTTTAGCCCGTGGAACAAAAGTAGTCAGAAAGTTCAACCTGGGGCTCAAAATGCCAATTAGAATCACGTATTTTTCATTGTAGAAGAGGTTGTAATAAGCTCCTTTGTCTAGCCTTCTCATTTGTGGAGATGAAGAGTCCAAGTTTCCAAAGATTTAAATTGCTCAAAGCCATCCTGCTAGGAAGTGTCAGAACAGTGATAAGAACTTATTCCTTTATATCAGGGAAGAAAATTAGTTTAGGTGATTAAATATTTTTTTAAAACTTTTATTGTGCTTTAAGTGAAAGTTTACAAATCAAGTCAGTCTCTCACACAAAAACTTATATATACCTTGCTGCATATTCCCAATTGCTCTCCCCCTAATGAGACAGCCCGCTCCTTGCCTTCACTCTCTTTTCGTGTCCATTTCACCACTTCTAACCCCCTCCACCCTCTCAGCTCCCCTCCAGGCAGGAGATGCCAACATAGTCTAAAGGGTCCACCTGATCCAAGAAGCTCACTCCTCACCAGCATCCCTCTCCAACCCATTGTCCAGTCCAATCCCTGTGTGAAGAGGTGGTTTGGGGAATGGTTCCTGTCCTGGGCCAACAGGAGGTCTGGGAGCTGTGACCACCGGGGTCCTTCTAGTCTCGGTCAGACCATTAAACATTTTTTTTTCTTACCACAGTTTCAGTGGGCTGTGAGCTCTTTAAGAGTCAAGGCTAAGTAGAGACCCATATCACTTCATCTTTTTTCTGATTGAAAAGGATTCATCCAGAGGTTAACTCAAAGTAACTTTAACAGAGTGTTCAACAGTTGGCTGACAGTGTTCTAGGTATTTCTATATGAATTAATTCAATCCACAATAACATTGTAAAATAGTTTGATTTATAGACCAAGCACAGAGAGGTTATATATCTCTCTAAATTATATCTGACACAGTGAGTCAGGAGTAGAGCTGGTTTTCTGATTCAGTGTCCCCACTTTTTCCAGTGAACCACCCTGTCTCTGAGGTTAGTGTCTTCATGTGGTATTCTAGGAAATGTGTTTGGGCACGGTGGTAGTCAAGGATGAGCACCTTTTGATAAAGATTTTTAAACAGCTGAGAACTACAGTGCTCACTCACGGTCACCCAAAAAGGCTGATAGTAGTGTGAACTCAGGAGGAGAGCATTCATTGAAGCTGGACTACAGTATCCCTGTACAGGCAGCACCATGCAAGGGTCATGGAAAGAGGTGGGTGCTTTTCTGGAAGCTAGAATGGTAGGCTGTCTCCTAAGAGGACTTTTCTCTCGGGTGAATTTACCATGACAGGTCAGTTCTACCATGCAGGCTCTGGAACCTGACTTTGTCTTTTTTGGGGGATGGGCATGTGTGTTCAGGTGGTGCAGAGGGCTGTGTCTTGTTTTGGAACATTGTACCAACTTTTAAATTTACAGTGATAAATACAACTGTCATTGGGATCTCTGTTTATATTAATTTAATATATGTATTTTTTTCATCCAAAGTGATGGAGGAACTTATTTTACCATACAGACTGGCCTGTTCATATTTTATTTATTACTTTTTACCAGCTCAATTTTTTTTATTATTATTAGCTTCAACAGAAATAAAATTACTCCATCAGAGTGCTATAAGTATTTTTTAAATGCTTACTCTCAGTGTTTGTACTTCTTGTGAATCAATACTAAATGTAAGCACTGCCTTAAACAACTCCTAGACTTCTGTGCCTTTGTTTATGCTTGTTCCTCCACTTGGAATGCTGTGGCCGTTACTGTCCACCCTCTCTTCCTCCCTTCCAAGCATGTCCTGGTCCTTCAAGGCCCTTTCAGATGCCACCTCTGCCAGGAGGCACTTTACTTATCCATCTTACCTGCTGTGGCCGGTCCCCTTTAAACCCCTGTGGAACACAGATCGATTGTCAACTTCTTGGCATTGAATTATGACATTGTGTACTTGTGTCATCACAACTCCACCTGATACTAAGCTTCCTGAGCTTGAGGACTTTCTATCCCATATGGCACCAACACAGTGCAGTAAGCTTTCAACACAGAGTTGCTAAATTGAACTACTTCTGTAAAAAAAGTAAAAGATGCCATTGAATTAGTCACTGGGTATTGCTGGTAGAGGAGGGAACAAAACTCAGGACTTTGGGCTTTTACTTTCATTCTCATGAATTATTAAAATTTAGCCTTAAAAACTTGAGCTCTGTGTTATAAAAAGCCACAGAAACTCTGACTAAAGAAAATGACAGCTGTATTTACTGCTGCCAAATGAAATTTAAGTCTGAACGTCTTACCTGAATCTAACCAAATGACTCAGGAATCTTTAAGAAGTTGGTAACCTAATTAAAAAGAAAAAAGTTGGTAGCCTTCGAGAGAAAGGCCCATCCTTCAGCATAGTGTCTGAGATCCTTCACGTCAGAATTCTGTCTGCAGTCCTTCCCATCCTCATCTCACCAGTCTTGTATAGCGTAGTGGATAAGAGTTCAAATTCTGGAATCAGAGTGCCTGGGTTTGAATCCTAGGTCAGCCACTTACTAGCTGTGTATCCTTGGGTAAGTTATTATAGCTTTCTGTACCTTAGTTTCCTTATGTATTAAATGGAAGTGTACCTGCTTGTGAAGATTAAAGATTACATTCATACGTATATATATACACACACACACACAATTCAATATAAACCCGTTGCCGTTGAGCCGATTCTCAGTCACAGTGTCCCTATAGGACAGAGTAGAACTGTCCCATAGGGTTTCCAAGAAGTGGCTGGTGGATTTGAACTGCCGACCTTTTGATTAGCAGCCAAGCTCTTAACCACCGTGCCACCAGAGCTCCATAATACTATATATGTGTGTGTGTGTGTGTGTGTATATATATACACACACACACGCACAGGAAACCCTGGTGGCGTAGTGGTTAAGTGCTGTGGCTGCTAACCAAAGGGTCTGCAGTTTGAATCCGTCAGGCGCTCCTTGGAAATTCTATGGGGCAGTTCTACTCTGTCCTATAGGGTTGCTATGAGTTGGAATCGAGTCGACGGCACTAGGTTTGTTTTTTTTCTTTGTACATGTATACACACACATAATGAATTAAAATACAGTTTAATGAATTTGTATGTGTGTGAATGTTAGTCTGTGTGTATATATAGTACTTGCAACAGTGCCTGGCACATAGTACACACTGTATGATTTTCTTACCACCTTCCTTTCACACTCAGGGCTTGTACCACAGTGAACCAGTTTTGGTTTCCTCGGTGCACCATGATCTCTTTGCCCTTTTGTGCTTGCTGTCTCTCTGCCTAGAGTAGCCTCGTATCTTCCCTCCACTTGGCTAACTCTTCCTGGGCTTCTGGACACAGGTCAGATCATCACCTTGGGACACCTTGGACCATCCCTCTTTTATCTAGCATAATGGTTTCAAAGAAGTGATACATACATACTGTAGCATGTACCAGCATTTCATTCCTTTTTATGGTTGAATAGTATTCCACAGTATGGATATTCCACATTTTGTTTACCCATATGTCAGTTGATGGACATTTGGGTTCTTTCCACTTTTCTGGCTATTAGGACTTACATTGCTGTGAACATTTGTACACACGTTTTCGTGTGCTTTCCTTTCTCTCGGGTATATACCTAGGATTGGAACTGCTCTGCTGGGTCATATGGTTTAGACTACGCTTTAATCTCTAAGGTTCTGTAAGTCCTTTTGGAAGTTGCCAGAGTAGTAAAAATACATATTGAGATAGCAGAATACAGAGGAGCTACCCAAGGGTTTATGCTGTATTTTTGAAATTTGAAAATCATGTTCCCTCTTTCACCCCATGTATGGATACTCAGTGGAAATACGAAAACTCCTTGCCATCGAGCCGGAACCTTAGAATTGGAAAGGCAAGTCAGAGGTGACCTAGTCTAATTGTTTTATTTAAAAAATGAGTGAACTGAAGCTTGGAGGCTCATTCATGTCCTAGGATTGTGCAGCTAGGTAGTGTCTGGACCTTGACCAAACACGTGGTCTCTTTTTCTCCTAGGCAGTGCTTTCTGCTGGGGTAGCCTTTCAAAATGGGAGTGGGTCTTAGAAAGGAGACTCAGTTACTGCCGAAAAAATGCTTCATATGTTGTTTGCCACTGGATGAAATCTATCTGGAGTGACATTCTCTAACTAGGTCATGGTAATTCTTTAGGATATGCCACGTGGCCTTAGGGGAAGCTTGCCTTTCAAACTACTTTGATTATAGGAAGGCTGTGAGTAAGGCTCCTGCAGAAGTAGTGGTCTTGGGATTGTCACAAAAGCGTATTAAAGAAACATAATTGTTGAAGTTCAGTGAACAGTCTGATTGCAATAAAGAAGAATGTGAATGTCTTAGAGCTTGATGATCCAGGAAATTTACAAATGTCAAGATTCAGAAATGGAAATGGAAATTAAAAAAGCAGAGTGTGAAAAGAAAAGCAAAAAGTTAAATGATTTCTAAATGTTAAAACAGCTCTCACAATACTGAAGTCATTTCAATAAGTACTAAAGAAATAAGCAACTGTAAAAATCCTCATCGGATAGGGTCAGTGAAGATGCAGTAGATCAGATGGGGAGAGGACACTTTGCAATTACTTGGTGAAACAAGCCTTGTTAGCAGAGATAGATAAGAGTATTCAAAAGAGCCTACTAAATACTCTTAATATCATTTCAGTTTTGAAAGAGGGTATGATACTGACTTATTGAATCACATATGGAATTTCTTTATACATGGAAGGAATGTCTTCCTTTTCAAATGTCTTCAAAATTTTTTTTTCAGATTCTGTGAAGAGTAGTTTTATTGCTAAATTAAACATGTCTTGAAATATAGAAGAGAATTGGCAATTGAATGGAAGTTGAAAAGTCTGAAATATGTATTAGTTCCTCAGTACCTTTTGGAACACAGTGAGATTCAGGGTCATTTAAAAATTCAAGCAGTATAATCATTCCACAGTCTAAATGAAAGTATAGTAATTTTTAAAAATTCTATAATTATTATGGGCTACATACTCTATGTAAGGCATTAGGTTATCCTCTAGGAATGCAAAGATTAATCAGTTATGGTTTCTACTCTCAAGGAATTTACATTTTATTGGCCGAAATAGTCTTTAATAAGAACTTTACTAAATGTTAGAGGCAAAAAAAAAAAAAAGCAAAAGGAATACACTGAAGAATTATAGCTGTCCAAAAAGGCAGGCTCAGAAAATTTAGTTTTTATAATCATCTTGTAAAAAAAGGGTTTACAAACACTGTCTCCTCCAATTAGTATTACCAGATGCCCTGTGGAGGCTAAGCCCTGTGGAACTCAGGGTATAGATCTTATTGTGACTAAATGCACCTAACTGGAGAAGGCTAGTCATTCCTCATAATGTATATAGAAAATGCATAGTGATTACATGTAGATGTGAATAATGATAACTTGGATCTCACCTTTAAATACTGTACACTAAACAGGTGAAGCTAGTGGCACTTTTGTAAACTGTATAGTCTATATTCTAATTTCCCAGTTTGTTGATTTTTTTTCCCAGTGGAGAATCCAATCAAGTCTCTTTTAATTTAGAAGAACCCTCTTGTCTTTTTTCCTTTCTGACATTAACTTTTTTTGAAGATCCCTGGCCTGTTGTAGCATGTCCCATATTCTGGATATATAATGATTCCCTCATAATGAGATTCAGGTTAAATATTTTTAGCAAGAGTACTTCATGACTGGTGTTGAGTATTTATTGCATCAGCTAGGGGACACATGTCAGATTGTTCTACTCCTTCAAGTGCTAAATTTGATCACTTGGTGATTGCCAACTTACTGACTAAAAAGTCAAACCAAACCCATTGCCATTGAGTCTGTTCTGACTCATAGCGACCCTATAGGACAGAGCAGAACTGCCCCATAGAGTTTCCCAGGAGTGCCTGATAGATTCAAACTGTCAACATTTTGGTTAGCAGCTGTAGCACTTGACCACTATGCCACCAGGGTGAACAAATACATATAAAAATATATAAAATACATATAAAATTCAAGAAATAACTTGGACCTTCTTCACCAAAGGATAGGTTATTTATATTTTGGGTTCCTAGAGTAAATCTGAGGAGCCCTGGTGGTGCAGTGGTTAAGCGTTTGGCACTTCAGACTGCTAGCTGCTCCATGAGAGAAAGATATAGCAGCCTGCTTCTGTAAAGATTAAAACCAAAACCAAACCCTGTGACATCGAGTCGATTCTGACTCATAGCGACCCTATAGGACAGAGTAGAACTGCCCTGTACAGTTTCCAAGGAGTGCCTGGCGGATTCGAACTGCCAGCCCTTTGGTTAGCAGCCGTAGCACTTAACCACTACGCCACCAGGGTTTCCTCTGGAAAGATTACAGGCTTGGAAGTCCTATGGGGCAGTTCTACTCTGTCCTATAGGGTCACTATGAGTGTAATGGACTTCAAGTCAAAGGGCTTTGGTTTAGAGTATAGCTTTACATGCCCTGAGGCATGTGGTAGAATTACCTCAGGCAGTGAGAAGCAGTTGGCTGGGAGTGGGTGGGGTTTGTTGGTCTTTTACTTGGACTTATCAACTGCATGACATTAGCTACAGTGATGTAAGCTATTATAATAGTTGATAGAATCATGATTGTTTCAGTCCCAGGAATTCTGCCCACTTGTTCTGTGTCCCCTTTGTTGTTGTTGTTAGTTGCCATGGGTCCGTGGGTGGTACAAAGGTTTACCAAACTCAGGTGCTAACAGAAAGTTTGATGATTCTGGTCTACCCAGAGGTGCCTCAGAAGACAGGACTGGCTGTCTACTTCTAAAAAGTCAGCTATTGAAAACCTTATGGAGTGGAACCCTATGGAATTTCACGCTGATACACATGGGTCACTATGAATTGGCACTGACTTGATGGTGACTGGTTTGTGTTCCATTAAAAAACAAAGCAAAACAAAACAAACCCATTGCCATCAAGTCGATTTCAACTCATAGCACCCTATGGGACAGAGGAGAACTGCCCCATAGGGCTTCCAAGGAGCAGCTGGTGGATTCAAACTGCCCACCTTTTGGTTAGCAGGCGTAGCTCTTAACCACTGTGCCACCAGGGCTCCTATGTACCATTACCAAAAAAAAAAAAAAAAGAAACCAGCTGCTGTTGAGTCAATTCCGGCTTATAGTGACCATATAGGACACAGTAGAAATGTCTCATAGGGTTTCCAAGGAGTGGCTGGTGAATTTGAACTGTCGACCTTTTGGTTCACAGCCAAATGCTTAACTACTGTGCCACCAGGGCTCCTGAGTCCCATTAACCAAAAACACACCCGTTGCCATTGAGTTGATTTTGACTCATAGCGACCCTATAGGACAGAGTAGAACTGCCCCATAGAGTTTCCAAGGAGCATTTTGTGGATTTGACTGCCGACCTTTTGGTTAGCAGCCATAGCTCTTAACCACTATGCCACCAGAGTTTCCTGTGTCCCTTTAGAGCCTGCTAATTCTTCCATAGCACTTATTTTTTTCTTTGCATTTGTTCTAGTTGTGATATTTATTTTGTTCTTTTGGGTTCATGTATAAGAATATTTTTTAAATGGAAGAAGTGGAGATTTTAAATAGAAAAATTTCTAAGCACATTCCTTTGATACCTGTTTGAGAACTTCTTATCATCAGGTACTGCTCTAAGTGCTGGCAGTCAGTGATGAACATATCAATTCCTACCCTCATGGAGCTTACATTCTAATAGGAGAGTCCTGTAATTAGCAGAGATAAAAAAAATTATAAAATGTCAAATATAGATAAAGTACTGTGATGAAAAGGAAACCCTGGTGGTATAGTGGTTAAGTGCTATGGCTGCTAACCAAAAGACTGGCAATTCAAATCTACCAGGTGCTCCTTGGAAACTCTGTGGGACAGCTCTACTCTGTCCTGTAGGGTCACTAGGAGTCGGAGTTGACTCGACGGCAATGGGTTTGGTTTTTTTTTTTTTTTTTTACTATGATGAAAAAG
Source organism: Elephas maximus indicus (assembly GCF_024166365.1). Classification (NCBI taxonomy): domain Eukaryota; kingdom Metazoa; phylum Chordata; class Mammalia; order Proboscidea; family Elephantidae; genus Elephas; species Elephas maximus. The sequence goes on from NC_064841.1 coordinate 29,087,303, forward strand.
TAGGATAAGTGGTTACAGAGGGTGTGTATGGGTATTAATAAGAAGATGGAGGGGGGTGATATTTGTGCAGAAATATGAATAAAGTAAGGGAGCAGCCCACGCGATGGCAACAGCCTTGAAGGGGTATAGAGACGAACATACTCTGTGTTTGAGGGTATCTTAATTATCTAGTGTTGCTATAACAAATACTACAAGTGGATGGCTTTAACAAACAAATTTATTCTGTCACAGTTAGGAGGCTAGAAGTCTGAATTTAGGTTGCTGGCTCTAGGGGAAGGCTTTTTCTCTCTGTTGGCTCTGGAGGAAGGTCCTTGTCTCTTTGACCTTTTGCTCCTGGGCAGTCTTTATGTGGCTTGGCATCTCTCTTCCCCCATCTCTTCTTATTTGCTTGCTTGTTTAATCTTTTTTATACCTCAAAAGAAACTGACTCAAGACACACCTTACACTAGTCCTGTCTCGTTAACATAGCAAAGATAACCTATTCCCAAATGGGATTATAACTGCAGGCATAGAGGTTAGGATTTGCGGCACATTTTTTGGGGAAACAATTCAATCTACAACATCCCCCCAAAATTCATGTCCTTGCTATATGCAAAACACATTTACCTCATTACCTCATCCCTGAGATCTTAAAAACTCCAAATCCAAAATTTTATTTCTAAATCAAATATGGGTGAGACTTTAGGCGTATTCCATCCTGGGGCAAAATTCCTCTTCACCTATGAATCTATGAAATCTGGACTACAAGTTACCCATTTCCAAAGTACTGTGGTGGAACAGGCACAAGGTGGACATTTCCATTACAAGTTGGAGAAATTGGAAGGAAAGAAGGGATAACGGGCACCAACCATGTCCAGATCCTTGCAGGACAATTTACGTTAGCTCTCAAGGCTTGAATGTAATCCTCTGTTCTTTGGGACCATTTTGGCAATGGCCCTGCCTACCAGACTCTGGGTGTTGGCCATGCCCCCTGGGTTCTGGGTGGAGGCCCCTTGGCCCTGGGCTTCAGTTCCGCCTTCCAGGCCCACTGGGACAGCAACTCTGCTCCCTCAGCTTTGGGCGGTCTCATTCTCCTAGTCCATCTGAGTGGCAACCCCACCCCCTCAGCCACCCCCTCAGCCCCAGCACAACCCATTCTTCTGCTCCTTGGGCATGGCAGCCCCACCCCTTCAGCTTTGGGTGGTGGCCCCACCCCCTGGCACAGCTTAACGGCAACTCTGCACTCTGGAACCAAGTTGGCGAAGATCCAACTCTTTGAAATCTAGGAGGTTGTGGCCCCATGCTTTGAGATCCAGGAGACTGTGGCTCCACCCTTTGAAACCGAGAAAGCCCAGCTTATCGTGCTCCTTCCAACAGTTCTGCTGATCTTTGAGCTGTTCCAGGGATGATGCTTTTCTTTTCTTGGCGGACAACAGAAGTAGCTCCTTTGGCCTTTTCCTGCCTGTAGAATTTCAAGAGACAGGCAGTGTTCTTTCCTTTTATTCTTTTTCTGTCTTCTTCTGTCTAAGCTGATAGGTTTTCTGTTGTGGTAGTTGCTTAGATCCATCAGTCACAGGCTTAATCACTTTAACAAAAGATTGTATAGCCATATCCTTAGTCAGAATTCTAGGACACGCATCCTTAGTTTGTACAACAGAATTTTCCAAGTCTAAGTTTTGTTTTCATTTTGCACAGTTCATTTTTAACTCTCTTTTCTTTTGCATTTTACTGTAAGTGGCAAGGAGAAACTGCATGGCTTCTTTAAGATCTTGCATAGAAATCCCCTCAGCCAAATATTCAGGTTCATCAATTACAATTTCTACTTTTCACCAAGTATTTGAAAACAATTCAAACAAGTTCTTTGGCACTGTATAAAAAGCATCGCCCTCCCTACGTTGTCCAATCACAGGTTCACCATTTTCCTTTAAAGTCTCATGCAAAGCACATTGAACGTCCACATTTCTAGCACCATTCTGTTCCTGGTCCCTTATGTATTTTCTGAGATGATAAAGACTTTCTGGATAGCTCTCCTCACTTTCTTCTGAGTCCTCACCAGAATTGCCTTTGATGTCTGTAATTCTACCAACAGCCTCTTCAAGGCAATCTAGGCTTTTACTATTAAAAAAAAAAAAAAAATTTTTTTTTTTTTAGGCCTTTACTATTAAAAAAATTAGGTACCTTAAAACTCTTCTAACCTCTGCCCATTACCCAATTCCAAAACTGCTTTCACATTTTGGGTATCTGTTAGAGCACCACTCCACTCGTGGTACTAAATTCTGTTTTAGTTATCTAGTGCCACTATAACAGAAATACCACAAGTGGATGTTTTAACAAACAGAAATATATTTTCTCACAGTTTAGGAGGCTAGAAGTCCAAATTCATGGTGCCGGTTCTAGGGAAGGCTTTCTCTCTTTGTTGGCGCTGGAGGAAGGTCGTTGTCTCTTTGAGTTTCTGCTCCTGGGAGATCTTCATGTGGCTTGGCATCTGTCCTTCTCTACCTCTTCTTACTCACTTGGTTGTGTAATTTCTTTTATATCTCAAAAGAGATTGACTCAGACATAAACTACACTAATCCTGTCTCATTAGCATAACAAAGACAACCCATTCCCAAATGGGATTGTAACCACAGACATAGAGGTAAGGATTTACAACACTTATTTTGGGGGGATACAATTCAATCCGAAACAGAGGGGAGAGGGAGATGTCTGATTGGGTAACTGGGGGCAGTTAGTGAAAGGGCTCTGGTAGGAAATTGTACTTAGAGTATTAAATGCAGTCCATGCTGAGTGTGCTAACAGGGAATCTTAGGAGGCTGGAGCTGAATATTCTTGCTTTACTGCTTGGAAACCAAGAAGGGAAGGCCCTGAAAATGGGTAGTGTAAAAATAGATTTTCAGCTGAAGTCTCCCACTTAGTCTGATGTCATATAGAACTGCATTATGTATCATTTGAGGGTTTTGCTTTGTGTTATATCTCAAAGGTGATAACATAAGTACTTTAGCCAAAATACAAATTAGCAGTGGGATTAGTCCATGTGAGTTCCACTCTTTCCAGCTGGGTATCTCTCTGTAAAGATGTGCAGACCATTTCAAATCCTGTGGCGCTCTAAAGGGAGCACAGAACTAGGATTGAGAAGATCTGAACCAACACTCTGGCATGTGGGAAAACCCTCGAACCTTCCTGAGCTCCAACATTCCTATTTCTCATGCTGAGATAAGCCCTCTGGTTGCCTGATGGGGCTGCTGGAAGGATGAAACAGCATGATGGATATGAATGTGCTTTATAAACTGTGATGCACTCTGCAAATCTTAGGCATTATTGTCATTTAGACCTTTATTATAGTTTTTCTAAACAGAGGCAGTCTATTATCTACCTCTCTTTTGAAAGAGGAATGACAAATAGTTACTTCAAGGTAAAATGCTTCTCAAAGAGTAGTATCTGATCAATGCACCGTAGAGGACCTCATAAATTATTCAGCTGTTCTTCAAACCAGCATATCTGAACTAAGGAAATGATCACTTTTCACTTCCATTTCAAGCTGCTGGAAATCAACGTGCTCTCTGTGAGACCCTATCTGGACAATCTTCTTGAGTTTCAGTGCTGGGCTAATAAACTGGAAAACAGCTTTATGCTTCTTGCAGAAATGGAAATCTGAAATGATTGGTGGAACTAAATTAAACATTCAGCAAAGATATGTTGAGTATCCCATATAGATAGATAGATAGAGGTAGCTTGATAGATTAGATAGTAGGATAGAAAAATGTAGGAGAAATGCATAATGATAGCTGACCTTACTGAGCACTTACTATGTACCAGGCATGAATCCTCCACAAAACCATGTGAGGTAACTACTACTATTATTCCATTTTTGCAGAGGAAGAAAGTATTATTTAGGGAATTTAAGTAGCTTGCCCAAGGTCACATAGCTAGAAAAAAGCAGAGCTGAGATTTGACCCCACATCCGCCTGACTGCAGTCTTATACCAGTAACCATATGCGCTTGTCAAGATGCTTGCAGTCTTATTGGGGAAAGAATACAAAACCATGTATAGATACGCTGGAAAGGAAAGGCTATTGTAGTTGAATAATCCATTGCCTTTGAGTCGTGACTGTCATGGATTGAATTGTGTCCCCCCAAGATATGTGTCAGTTTGTTAGACCATGATTCCCAGTATTATGTGGTTGTCCTCCATTTCGTGATTGTAGTTTTATGTTAAAGAGGAATAAATTGGGACTGTAAACACTTTTACTAAGATTGCATCCCTGAGCCAATGCAAAGGGAGTTTCCCTGGGGTATGGCATGTACCACCTTCTATCTTACAAGAGATAAAAGGAAAGGGAGGCAAGCAGAGAGTGAGGGACCTCATACCACCAAGAAAGCAGCACTGGGAGTAGAGTGTGTCCGTTGGACCTGGGCTTCCTGTTTGAAGAAGCTCCTAGGCCAGGGGAAGATTGATGACAAGAACCTTCCTCCAGAGTCCAGAGAGAAAGCCTTCCCCTGTAGCTGATGCCCTGAATTTGGACTTCTAGCCTACTAAACTGTGGGAGAATAAATTTCTCTTTGTTAAAACCATCTGCCTGTGGCGTTTCTATTACAGCAGCACTAGATGACTAAGACGGTGACCCTATATGAAAGAGTAGAACTGCCCCATAGGGTTTCCGGGGAGTGGCTGGTGGATTCAAACTGCTGACCTTCTGGTTAGCAGTTGAGCTCTTAACCACTGTACCACCAGGGCTCAGTGGGTTGAGTAGTGGCCCCCAAAAGATAGTCCACATTTTAACCCCCCATTACCAATGAAAATGACCTTGTTTGGAAATAAGGTCTTTGCCGATGTAATAAAGTTAAGGATCTTGATATGAGGTCATCCTAGATTTAGGGTGAGTCCTAAGTCCAATGTGGTGTCCTTGTATAAGAAAGGAGAGGAAGATTTGAGGCACAGGGGAGGAGGCCATGTGAAGATGGAGGCAGAGATTGGAGTCATGCTGCCGCAAGCCAAACAACAACTGGTGCCACCGGAAGCAGGAAAAAGGTAAGGAAGGACTCTCCACTAGAGCCTTCACAGGGAGTGTGGCCCTGTGGACATTCTAATTTCAGACTTGTAGCCTTCAGAGCCATGGGAGAATACATTTCTGTTGTTTTTAAGCCCCTCAGGTTGTGATAATTTATGGCAGCACTAGGAAGCTAATACAGCTACACACGTTATAGGAGTTTAGAGGAAGAAGAGAACACTTTCCTGGGGGCTGAACTGGCCATGGGTGTACTTGCTGGAAGAGGAGGCCTTAAAGGATCTGCAGGATATGAATGGGGGGAAATGGGCAAGGGGTTGTTCTCATGGGAATTGAGCAGTGCAGATACAGAGGTGAGAATGAGCAAGGTGTGTTCAGGGACAAATGGGCTGAGAGATGAGCCATGAGGAGAGATAAGATTGTAATAGAAGCATGAATCTCTACTGAAAGGTAGAGGAGGCCAGACAATAGAGGACTGGATTTTATCCTATTAGTATAAAAGATCTTAGATGGTTCTGAAGCCAGCTAGTGATCTAATCGGAGTTGTGTTTGAAGAGGACTTAATTTGGAATCAGAGTCAAGAATCTACTGAAGTTAGAAAAGATTGGATGTAAGTAAAAATGTATATGCTTGCATGATGTTGTTATATATTTATGTATCTCTAGGTGAAAAGGGGAGTCTTGGTGGCGCAGTGGTTAAGAGCTCAGGCTGCTAACCGAAAGGTTGGAAGTTCAGATCCACCAGCCTGTTCATGGAAACCCTCTGGGGCAGTTCTGCTTTGTCCTGTAGGGTTGCTATGAGTTAAAATTGACTCTATGGCACACAAAAACAGCAGGTAAAAAAAAAAAAAAACTATATAGATTCCTTGAGTTATAAACACAAACTATACAAACTGTTAAGAATTTTGCCTAGTCTGTTTAAAGAGGCATGAGAGTCAAAGCTCTGGAGAAGAGTCCTCTCAAAGGTACAGATTTCCTGTTGGGCTGGAGATGGAGTGTGCCATGTTCCTGATGCCCCTACTTTTCCTTCTTGTTCTTGTGGCTGATTTTGTTAGCTTGGCCACATTCCCTCTGGCCTACATAATAGAATTAGCTACCATTTACTGAAAATGTATTTTTTTTCTGAGAGTTTACAGGAACTGTAAGAATTGAATGGTGTGGTCTCTATTTTGTTGCTGAGAAAACAGACTCAAGAGGTTAACTACTAAAGCCACATACCTAGCACAGTAATTGGTGAAGGTGGAATTAGATAGTAACCTTGTCAGAAAACCCCTCATCCTTCTTCCTTTATACTTTGCGTGATGATTGAAGAGTATGAACTTGGGAGTTGGTCAACCCTGCCCTTTGCTAAGTGATCTCAAGCCAATTATTAAATGTCCTTGTAACTCAGTGTTCTCATCCGTAAAATGGGCATAGTCATAGTACCCACCTGGCACATAATAAGGGCTCAGCTGACAGCTTTACTGTTATAAATTTTTAATTATTTTTTACCACCATGTTCTTCTGTTGGCTGTAATGTCTGGTGCTCAGAAAAACATTTAATTACAGCATAAAGTAAAGAGGAACATCTTTGAAAATTCATTCCATTTTATGCAAATTAATTTGAAAGCTTCAATTTGCTGGATCTATTTGTCACTGGATTTTCTTAACCCAGTTTCCACATTGTTGCTGTTCACCTTCCTCCTTTCTCTCTGCTCATCAACAGCGACCATACACTGCTGCTCCACGTTTGACCCAGAACACCTAACGCTGGTAAAGCCAGAAGAAACCTGATATGTGCCTCATTGTCATTCTTGTCTCCTCCCCATCATCCCAGAACTGCCTCTCCCCCAAAGTGAGAGAGTTATTAGGCCTACCTTATCTGATTTTGACCTTGTAGGGTGGGGAGGGACTCAATTAGGTGATGGTTTGAGGTTTCTCAGCAAGTTTGAAAGGGGCCGTTATAAAACTAGAGAACCAAGGTGAAAAAAGCCACCTACTTGGTTGCAGTTATCAGAAAGGGAGAAGATGAAGGATTCAGAGAGAGCCAATTCCCACAGGGCTTAATAGTAATTTAAACTGAAAACTGTTCTTTGTGTGGTCTTGTAGGGCTTAGCATACTGGAGATAATTCATTAAAGAGTTGGTGGTGGGGATAAGCTTAGGTGTAATTGCAAGGTGGCTTTTCCAGGAGTTACTTCTTCCTTGCCTGGCTTTAATGAACAGTTTTATATACGGATATTCTACAGTACTAGTTTTGATTTCTGGCTCTAATTTAAAGTAACCTGAAGTTTTTCTCCTCATCTAAATGACTATTCACAACAGGAATTCAAACACAAGTTTGCATGGCTGATATTTGGAAAATCTCTGTGTCCAGCACTTCGTAATTATCCATTCATTTCCACTTGAAAGACCACAGTACTAGATAAACAGTGAATTCTTTCAGGGATCAAAATTTGAAATTAAACCTGTTGCACTGCCATAAAAATACTAATGGTGTATATTATTTTACCCAGAAGACGTTCAAATACATATAATAAATATGTAAATTTGATGATTGCCAGTGATCAAAGCCAAATCTTTTACTTTCTAATAACTTCCCCAACCTTGGAGGTTGGCAGTAAAATGAAAAAACTCTAAATATCTTACTAGCAGAATTGACCAGTGCCTTTTTCTGTCCCCCAGCATTAAGATTAGTGTGTCCTGGGGAGTGAGCATCTACATGTGCACGATTCTGATTCATTGGGGCTCGCTCTGCCATCAGCTCTAGGTTTGTGATGGAGACTCTGCAAGGCTATTGCATGTGGTGGTTTAAAGTTGGCTTCAAATTAAATCCTGTTGAGAGGGGAGGTGTAGGTCTCCTCCCCTTTGAATCTCAGTGGGATCGGTGACTTCTTTGACATGCAAAATACGACAAAAGTGACCCTGTGCCCATTTTCTGGGCAAAGCCTTGTTTAGACTACAGCCTCCAATTTCTGTGTGTTAGGACATGTGCTCTGGGAGAAGCCAGCTGTTATGTAAGTAGTCCAACTACTCTTAAGACTGCCATGCTATGAGGAAGCTCAAGAGGTTGTGTGGAGATGCCAACCAGCCGCCTCCACAAGGTCCAGACACATGAATGAAAAAGCCTTCAGATGGTTCTAGCTTCAGCTATAAAGCAAGAACCTCTAGAACCATGAAAAATAATAAAAAAATTATTATTTTAAGCTGCTAATTTTTGGGGTTTGATGACACCGTTTTTTTTTTTTTTTTTTAAATTTTTTGGGTATTTTGTTATGCAGCATTAGATACTAGAACATGGAAGCATTTTACTTTTCACTACAAGAGGAGACAATTGTGTGTTTCTATGTCTACAGCCAGGTGCTGGGACCTTTTAGCTGAGGTCATCCAGGTTCTTTTAAGATTCCCAAGAAGACCAAAGAACCCTGTATAAATTGCGTCTCCTCATCTGAATTCTAGTTTCTCTTCATTTAGTTTTGCCTTACTCGTTTGTACAGAATTGTGGTGAACATAAATTTTTATTCCTCTGGGATGATACCTAGGCAAAACTAGAGTTGCATGGGCCAATAGAAATACTAGGACAGGTAGGAAGAGCCTAGATGTTAGTGGAAAGGAGAGAGTAAAAATGATTAGAAATTAATGGAATGGTGGCCGAAATACGCTGCTTGTGTTCGAGGTGGAGAGAGAAATATATTAGTTTCCTAGAATTGCCATAACAACGTACCACAAATTGAGTTACTTAAAGTGACAGAAATTTATTATCTCAGCTCTAGAGGCTGGAAGTCTCAGGGTATCAGTGAAGCCATGCTCTCTCTGAAGGCTCAAAGTGAAGATACTTTCTTGTCTCTCCTGGCTCCTGGTAGCCCCATGTGTTCCCGTGCTTTGCAGCTGCCATCTCTGTCTTCACATGGCTGTCTTCCCTCTGCGTGTGTCTCTGTATCTCTTCTCTTTTATAAGGACGTCACTCATATTGGATTAGGACTCACGCTACTCCAGTGTGACCTCATGTTAACTGATAAGGTCTTCAAAGACGCAGTTTCCGAAACAGTCATACTCACAGGTACCAGCGGTTAGGACTTCAGCGTACCTTCTTTGGTGGACATAATTCAATGAGTAATAGAGAGACATCGCAGAATTTTAGGTCTTGGTTATTCAACATTTGGCATCCTGAGTGAGAAAGCAATTCAGAGTGACTAGGTACATAGATGTTCCTCTGACACCCCACGTGGTATATGCTGTGTATGGCTGGAAGGGAGGGGAGAGGGTAAGGCCCTCTTACAGACTTCCTCTCTACCTGCCAAGCTCACTGATACCTTTTGTTGTTAGTTGATGTTGAGTCAGCTCTGACTCATGGCAACCCCATGTACAACAAAACAAAATGTTGCCTGGTACTGTGCCATCTTCACAGTCCTTCGTATGCCTGAGTAAGTTGTTGTAGCCGCTGTGTATTTGGAGTTTTTCTGACCTAGGGTATTCATTCCTCTTCCAACGGTACATTGAACAGTATTTTGTAGTGATTCATAGTTTTCATTAGCTAATTTTTGGAAGTAGATTGCCAGACCTTTCTTCCTTGTCTGTCTTAATTTGGAAGCTTCTCTGAAACCTGTCCTCCGTGGTTTTGAAATGATGGTGGCATGGCTTCCGACATCATAGCAAAACACAAGCTACCACAATACAATAACAAACTGAGAGGTGGGTGGTGGAACAATACCTATAATGGGGTTATAGAAGCTTTTTTTTTTTTTTTTTCCTGTCTCTTTGTTTATTTTAAAGTCATACTCGTTTGGAGTTGAAGACCATGTGCACCTAAAATCTACATGTGGCCCTTCTATGAAGCAACAAATAAGTCAGTGGAAACATGTGTCAGCTAGAGTAATGTTAGTCTTTCAGGTTTACTTTTTAGCTTTTTTATTTTTATTAATAGGTGGTGGTAGGTTGGGGTCATGTTGTTTCTCCAGAATGGCATATATTATTCATCAAGTGTCTTGTGTGTGCCAAGCCCTTGGCTAGGTATTGAGGACTCAAAGGCAAGTGTCGCCCCAGAGGGACTCAACACTGCTTTTGTTCTCGATGCTTGTTTTTCTTTAGCCTCCCACCTGTTTTCCAAATATCCAACGCCTTTTGGATGGTTGGTGCAAGGATAAGCAAATACCAAGTTGCTTGCTGCTAATATTTGTCCTTAGGTTTTCAAATTCTGGTTTTCTCAAATTTTACCCCCGAGTCTGAGCACAGAAACGAATTAAACGCACAAAATGAAAACGAAAACTATATAGAACAGTTTAGTCCACCTGAGGGGAGACTGATATCAAAACATACCAGCATTTACCAGTAAACAGGCCGGGAGGAAAGGACCTGCTCGAGAGACATTTTCCACTCTTGTTCCATGAAGTACGATTGTGAGTGAAGAGTAGTGATTGATGCTAATAACAGAATTTCCTAACACCTGTATATCAATTTAAAACTTTCACCTACATTATCCTTCCTCATTTGCAGTTGAGGAGGCTGCAGTGTAGAGATGCTTAGTGGCTTGCCATACTGTGGTTGGTAGTCTGGGATTTGGCCAGAGGGGAAGTCATGGAAGTGGAAGAGGGCTGACATGTGTTGTATGTCTGAGGTATACCAAATTCTTTAATGTGTGACTTTATTTCATCATCACGACATCCCACTAAAGCAGGTACTATTTGATCATTCTCATATGACCGTTGAGGGAACTGAAGCTCAGGGAGATGAAGTCATAGCTGAGGCAGCTGGTGAGTGTCAGAGTCTGAATTCGATGCACATCTGCCTGTTTTTTTTTTTTCTTTTTCTTTTTCTGCCTTCTTCTGTTCCAAAGAGTAGAGAATCTCGGTCTTCTGACCCCAATTAGGAGTCCTAAGTGACAAAATGAGTCTGATAGTCCTTTCTCCAAACCACTTTGTTGTAGAGTTGCCAAGTTGTGGCCTTGGCTCTTGTCACAGCTTTTCTTCATGGCTAAATGAGCCACTGTGGCCTTTTCACTTCACAGAAGCTAAAGTTTTCCTTATTAGATAAGCTGGGAAAGGTAGGGCTTCCATAAATAAATGGCCTTATTTTGCATAATTTTCCAAATTAAGGGGGAAAAAAAACCTAATGTGGTATTTCAGTTCTTTATGTAGATTTTTTTCCTCTCTTCTATTTAATAAAGAAAGATAATTTATACAAGGTTTAGAACACAAACATAATATGAAAGATGTTATGTTTACGGTTGTCTCCTTTTTTAGAAGAAGCTGCCCTCAGAATTATTTTTATGAAAATTATATCTTGCTATGATTCCCGTTATGCTGTTATTATTATTCATCTTGAGCTTTTTAAGGAGACGGGAACCAGCCATGGAGCACACGAATGCTTTCCTTTCTGGGCGTTAAATGATAATGTGATGCTCGAATGAGCCTGTTGAGGTATGTGGCTCACAGTTCTGAGATCCTTTTGTGTGTTCCACAATGTGAGAAGTTTACACTCTGTGTAAACTTAGGGGAGCCTACACCGGGCAAGTTTGTTGGATCATCTTTATTTGGAACGGGCATAAATATGGATCTCCTCTAATTGGTTGGCCAGGTAGTTGTCTTCCAGATTTCTTGGCACAGATGAGTGAGCACTTCCAACATTACATCCATTTGTTGAAATGTCTCAATTTGTTTTCCGTCAATTCCTTGGGCCCGGTTTTCGCCAGTGCCTTCAGCGCAGCTTGAACTTCTTCCTATGATACGATTGATTGTTGATCATATGCCACTTCCCGAAATGATTGAACGTCGACCAATTGTTCTTGATATAGTGACTATGTATTCTTCCTATCTTCTTTTGATGCTTCTGTGTCATTCAGTATTTTGCCCGTAGAATCCTTCAGTATTGCAACTTGATGCTTGAATTTTTTTCTTCAGTTCCTTCAGCTTGAGAAATGCTGAGCGTGTTCTTCCCTTTTGGTTTTCTAATTCCAGGTCTGCAAATTTCATTATAATACTTTACTTTGTCTTCTGGAGCCGCCCTTTGAGATCTTCTGTTCAGTTCTTTTACTTCATCGTTTCTTCCATTACTTCAGCGCAAGTTTCAGAATCTCTTCTGACATTCATTTTGGCGTTTCCTTTCTTTCCTGTCTTTTAAATGACCTTTTGCTTCTTCATGTATGATATATGACCTTGATGTCATCCCACAACTCGTCTGGTCTTGGGTCACTGGTTTTCAGTGTGTCAAATCTATTCTCTAGATGGTCTCTAAATTCAGGTGAGAAATTACTCAGGGTCATACTTTGGCTCTTGTGGGCTTGTTTGAATTTTCTTCAGCTTCAACTCGAACTTGTATATAAGCAAATTTTGCTGAAGATAATTAAAAAATGGTTGCAGCAGTACGTTAAAGGAGAACTGCTAGAAATTCAAGTCAGATTCCAAGGAGGACATGGAACAAGGGATATCACTGCTGATGTCAGATGGATCTTGGCTGAAAACAGAGAATACCAGAAAGATGTTTACTTGTGTTTTATTGACTATGCAAAGGCATTCCACTGTTGGATCATGACAAATTATGGATAACATTGTGAAGAATGGGAATTCCAGAACACTTAATTGTGCTCACGAGGAACCTGTACATAGACCAAGAGGCAGTCGTTTGAACAGGAAAAGGGGATACTGCATAGTTTAAAACCAGAAAAGGTATGCATCAGGGCTGTATCCTTTCACCGCATTTATTCAGTCTGTATGCTGAGCAAATAATCCAAGAAGCTGAACTAAATGAAGAATGCAACATCAGGATTGGAGGAAGACTCATTAACAACCTGTGATATGCAGATGACACAGTCATGCTTGTTGAAAGTGAAGAGGACTTGAAGCACTTACTGATGGAGATCAAAGACTACAGTCTTCACTATGGATTACACCTCCACATAAAGAAAACAGAAGTCCTCACAACTGGACCAATAAGCAACATCATGATAAATGGAGAAATTATCGAAGTTGTCAAGGATTTCATTTTACTTGGATCTACAGCCAACACCCATGGAAGCTGAAGTCAAGGAACCAAAGAACATATTTTATTGGGTTAAATACGCTGCAAAAGACCTCTTTTAAGTGTAAAAAAGCAAAGATGTCACTTCGAGGACTAAGGTGCATCTGACCCAAGCCATGGTGTTTTCAATTGCCTCATATGCATGTGAAGCTGACCAGTGAGTAAGGAAGACCTAAGAAGAATTGATGAATTTGAATTATGGTGTTGGTGAAGAATATTGAGTATACCATGGACCGCCAGAGGAATGAACAAATCTGTCTTGGAAGAAGTACAGTCAGAAAGTTCCTTAAAGCAAGGATGGCGAGACATTGTCTCATGTACTTTGGACATGTTATCAAGCAAGGTCTGGTCCCTGACCATGCCTGGTAAAGTAGAGGGTCAGTGAAAAAGAGGAAAACCCTCAGTAAAGATGTATTGACATAGTGGCTGCAACACTGGGCTCAAACATAGCAGTGATTGTGAGGATGGTGCAGGACCAAACAGTGTTTCTTTCTGTTGTACAAAGGGTTGCATGAGTGGGAACCTACTCGACGGCAACTAACAACAACAAGAATACCACACAGGGCAAGAACCTCACAACACTTCTTCAGTTAAAGTTAAAAATGATAAATATTTGGATATTTCTTTTCCTTTGGAAAATGGAGCTATAACCCCTGTTGTCTCATTAGAGGGGATTCATCGAGTACTTATTTGCGGGGGTAGGTGCTGTATCAGTGCCTGCCTTTTCTTTATGGGACAAATTAGAACAGTTGATGGGAGAGTATTTAACTCCCAGACTGTTTAAGGTGTTATGAGCCTCAGTGAAAATACGCTATTTTAATAATAGTGACCAATTGTCCTCAAACTCTACTCCATTTAAAATAAGAGAAAATGGACCAAAGCAACCAGAGGACTTTCATTTTACAGATAAAAATGTTGCCCAATTTGGAACAGATGTCTGTGGAAAGCTGAAAGAATCTTAGCATTATTAATGCTCATCTAGTTTAATGCTTCCATTCTTTTTATGACATTCCTGCCAAGATCATCACCCTACCCACCTGCCCACATTCCCCCATTTCCAATCCTGGCCATAGTCAGGCTCCCCTAGTTTTCTTCTATATCTCTATGTGGAGGGCCTCCCCAGTCTTTCTGCTTTTGTTCCCCCCACCACCCATTAAACTAGTGGAGGACCTCCCCCAGTCCTCAGTCTCCATCGAACTCCTCCTGATCTTTCCTCTCCTGACCATGACTGGAGGGGCCTCTTCCTGTCCCTTTCTACCTCTCTTCGCTCCATTTCCTCGACTGACCATGAATGGGAGGGCCTCCATTCATATTCTACCTCTCTTCCCTCCTTCCCTCCAGGTAGGGTCTTGTGGAGTCTATGGTGATCTTTGTCAGCAAGTCACTATGTTATCTTAGGTGTCCAGTATCAGCTCAGTAAATTGACGTATATCACACTTCTGGTTGCCTCGATTTACCACCTGTAAATGGGGATGCAGTCTCTTTATTTGACCAGTTCATTTATGGGATGGTTCTTTAAAAGGCTTTGAACCATGTTTTTTGCTCTTGATGTGTAGAGTGCTCTGTTGCATGGCCTCAGAGCTCTTGGTTCTTTTCAGTCCCTGGGTTTGTATTAATATGGCTCCAGTGCCCTGCCAGTTGGCTCCTGGAACAGACTTTGGTGTCAGATTTCCATCATCAAGGAAGGCAGTGTTTAAACAGGCTATGATTCTGCAATTAAGGGATGTCTGTGGCAACAGGAACCACCACTGAGTTGATGGCAAGTAGGTGCTGGTTTTTTTTTTTTCCTTTCTTTCTCTTCCAATCTCTTCTCTGGTCATTGATCATTGAACACCTAATTATTAGCTTAGTTATGTGTTCGTGATCATGGTATTATAAATTCAAGTACACTGTCAACCACAGCTTTGGGGATCAATTATCACAAAGTTTAGGCCACACAGAGTTTTACTAATGTACTGAATTTTCTTCAGTTGCTTGGATTCTCACCTTTGTAGGGCTCTGGTCCCAGAATTTTCTAGGAGTTTCTGAGGAGTTAGACAAATGATTTGTATTTGGCTGTAGCTCATGCTTTTTCTTAAATTATTGCTTGCTCTCAGCCTATCTACTTTTATACCATGCACCAGATTTTTCAGGCATGAGCGAGACCCTTTTGGTGTTCTATTAGACCAGCACTATTTGACAACTATGAATTTTTATCTTAAATTGTGTTCCTATCGAGATATCATCCTCTTCTGGAGATTAAATCTAGTTAAAAAATTAGAATTTGGGGATGCTCTGTAGACATTTTAGAGAAGAAGATGTGTCAGTGTTCTCCATGGCCATCAGTATAAACATCATAACCTGCTATGTGGTATAAAATAGAGTCAGTTTCTCCATATCTATTTTGATGTTGTTTGAATAAAATAGGCCTATTTTCTCCAGACCGCTGTTTTACTTAGATTGTTGTCTCTACGTTATTTTTGTTGTGATAATTTACCCATTAGGTATTTGAGAGTTCTTTGTTTAAATTCACCTCTTTAGCCTTTTCAAGATATAAATTGGTAAACTAAGAGTAGAAAAATTTAATTTCTCATGTTGTCTTATTTGATTGTTCCAGGGTTGCCTTGTTTCCACTGAAGAATTGTTATTATAATAGAAAATCGATAGCATCAAATGC
The DNA here is from genome assembly GCF_024166365.1 of Elephas maximus indicus. Classification (NCBI taxonomy): domain Eukaryota; kingdom Metazoa; phylum Chordata; class Mammalia; order Proboscidea; family Elephantidae; genus Elephas; species Elephas maximus. The sequence goes on from NC_064841.1 coordinate 29,102,934, forward strand.
CCACTGCTTGCATGATTAAGATACTGGTCGGTTTCACAAAGGGCAAGTTGCTTGGTTGTTTCTATGTTGTGAGATCATTTTCACAAATCAGCAAAAAAGTTGTATGAAAGATACTTGCTTAAATATTATTTATAAGGCTCAAGAGAATATTTCATTGTTTATGTAAAGCATAAACCTACCAGTTTTTCTTATGATTTATTTTTGATTAAATCTATCTGAAGGTTTTTCCCACTGAGTTAGGCTGCTGGCGTTACTACTAGTGTATGACCTTGAAAAAATTGCATACCCTTTTCTCTACCTCAGTTTCCTCGTCTGTAAAATGAGGCAAGGACCGTACCTACCTCAAAGAACTATTGGGAAATCAAATAAGCAAACATGTGTAAAGCGCTCAGTGAACTTTATAGATTTTCAAATTGTACTTTTCTGAGGGCCATTTTCTCTGGCTTTTTTAACAACTTAGTAAGTAGATGCTGAGTTTCAAATTTGTAATTATCATGTTAAGGATCTGAATTGAGCCGATGTGTTATTGGCTTGGCACAGAGGAAATACTGTCTATAGTGAGTATTATAGCTGAGTAGAGAAACCGCCAGACTGGCAACCAAACATTGTGGTTTCTCCTCCAAGTTCTGTCAATTATGAGCTGGGAAAAATCACTTTACTGCTTTGAGCCTTAGAATTCCCGTCTGTGAAAATGGAGAAAATAATATTTTTCTTGCCAGGCTTACAGGACTCTTCAGAGAATTAATTAGCATAATCAATGAGAGAATATATATGAACTCTGAAAAAATAGCACTGCACGCTCCACAAGTGGTAGAAGCAGGAGCTTTGACTGAAGGCTGGCAAGGATTCTAGGTCCCTCAGATTTTCTTTAGCTGGATTTTTTTTTTTTTTTGTAACTCAGGGCACAAACTACTAGCAGCAAAACGTTTGTGAGATCAGATTGCTGATGATTTCTTAACAAATGTGCTGTGAAGATTCATTACATTAATGAACTGATGAAAATTAGTTGCTGTGATAGGGGAAAAAGTTGGCAAGTTTTAATTTTTATTCTTTTTACTTCTTCCTCACGGTAGTTCTCAGTTAGGGTAGCGGCTTTTGGAAGTGTGTGTGTGTGTGTGGTGGGGGGGGTCGTATTTGTTTGTCAGAATGATTAGGGAGTCATGCTAGCATTTGGTGGGTAAGGGGACAGGATTACTAAACTTCCGTGTCTGATATATTTACATTTATATAGGTCATACTGTAGGTATGTAGCCAATACTACTTTTATATAAAATGAGTGTTAGTACTTCATGTTTTGGTAAATTGAAAATGCTTTTTCCACCTCTGTCATCTTTATTGATTTCATCTTCAAGGTTGCAGCCAGGCCACATGCATGGCCTTTTGCCTTTGCCTCTCGGTAATGCGTGCACTACGTAAAGCTGAGTGGAGGAAGCAGTTGTTGCCACGAAAAGCAAGAACAAGTAAAACTGCTGGTCTGTCAGGATCTGTTGGTGATAGAGAACAACATTCTTTTTTATTTTTAGAATTTATTTTCTTTTTGAGTAGGTAATACCTCTACATGGTTCAGAAATTCAAACACCATAAAAGGTATCCCTAACAAATCTCATTCCTAGTCTTGTCCTAACCCATCCTCTCCTGCCTCTTTTAAGTAACCCTTAGTTTCTTACTAAGCTTCCATTGTTTCTTTGTGCAAGTAAATGGGTATATATAATTATTTACCCGCCTTCGTAACACAAAAGGTCTTGTTTTGTTTGCTTAGTTTCTTATGTATCCATCACTAGTTATCCCCAGGCATGAAGTGTGTTCTCACAATGTATTAGATACATCAGTATTCATCCTGTTTCATTTGCCCGGACCCATTTCTCCTGGAGCAACTGATCTGCTCCTGTCCGGACAGGTCGTGCCCCAGGCCTTTTGTCTTGGGATCTCCTCGTATTACCCTTTGCCCCTCTCGTGTTGGATCCCATTACCTGGGTCCCAGGACTCCTCTTTCTTTGTTTACTCCCTTAGTTCTGTGGAACACGTCCGTCAAGTAGCTTCCAGAGAAAGGGTGGATGGGAGGAAAATTTTTGGATGCTGCGGGTCTGAAAAGGTCTTTATTGTGTTCTCACAATTGCTTGATAGTTTTGTTTGGTAAAGAGTTCTAGGCTGGAAATTATACTTCATTTTTAGATGAGTTTTCATATTAAAGTCATGCATAAGTAGGTGAATTAATTTTCTCCAAATGATGGGAACATTAATTTATTTGTGCTGGGCATGTTTCAAAATAATTCTACCTACTGTGGAACAAAAAGTACTACGTAATAAACAATACGGGAAAAAAAATTGAATTTTGGAGAGCTAACCTTTGATTCTGGTACCTTGTCTCTTCTACCAGAAATGTAAGGGTGTTTTTTGAGGATGAAAGAATGATATCTTTTTTTTTTTTTTTTTGGAACATTGTTGTTAAGGTGAAAGTTTACAGAGCAAATTAGTTTCCCATTCAGCAGTTTATACCCGACTTGTTTCATAACATTGGCTGCAAACCCCTGAAGGTGTCAACATTCTCCCCCCTTCCTCCCTGGGTTCCCCATGTCCATTCACTCAGCTTTCTTTCCCCTACTGTCAAGAAGGATATCTTTTAATCAGGTAGTAAAGCATTGCTGTAAGGATGATTTCGTAGACATCATTCACTGTATCACTGTCAATTTATGAAGGGAAAAAATCGTTTACACTCCAATAACAGCAACACTAGCACTCTTCCTTCTTCCTGGAAACCATGAGTTACGCTACTGATGATGTTTCCTTCTTTCCATTCACTACCAGGAGGTTCACAGCCAAACGAGAGACCCACCACTAGCATTGTTTCACCGGGTTTGGTTTTTGTTGTTACTAGCATTGTGAAAGGGACTTTTTTGCATGTCCATTGGGTACCTAATGTATTTTCCCCTATCCTTTAGTTTTCTTTAAACTGATTGCCTCACTTTCTTTTTTTAATCTTGTTCCGCATGTTTTATCAACCTCTACAGATCCTTTCTGAATGAAGTGGGGGCAGAAGTAATGGAATACACAGGCTCAGAATGTTTTACCCTAAGGCAGCCTCACATAGGCTCTCTACAGAGAGCATTATTTTCCATTCAATTTTTTCTTAGCCTTTTACACTGCCGTATTTATAGTAAACATGGTATCAGTTATCTTTAGTCATTATCACAAGAATACTCAACCACAGGTTATTCAAAAGTAAGTAAATGGAAACCTGTAGAAATATATGGTTGTTAGCATCTCTTGTTTGAGGGGCTTAACACACAACATAGCAAGTCCATTTTTCTCTGTTAATTGAAGAGTAACTGCTGACTTCTATTTTACAGGCCCCTACAAAACCCTGGTGCCATAGTGGCTAAGTGCTACGGCTGACAGTTCAAATCCACCAGGTGCTCCTTGGAAACTCTATGGGGGCAGTTCTGCTCTGTTTTGTAGGGTCACTATGACTCGGAATCGACTCGATCGCAACAGGTTTTTAAGAAACAGATGCAATCATTTGCTTGGTTCCAGAAATAAGTAACTACAGTGGTAGCGGTGATGACATTACCAACTAACATTTATTGAATGCTCATTTTCTGCCAAACATTGGGCTGTGTTTAAATGCATTACAAATTCTTCCAGCAGTCCTATGAGGTTGATATTAAATTGCTTCCTTGCTCTTCCCTGCCATGGAATTCCAACATTTAGATTCATCCAACCATCAGCTTCTCACTTGGTCTCTGGATTGTTGAACACTGCTGGGGAAAAAAACACTCCATGGCATCCATTGGTGCCCCTGAACATTTTATAAGATGGTTGCCGCCTTGCCTTGCCTCTGGGTGCCTTGTTCTCATGGCTCTCTGAGCAGCACCCAGAGACTATTCTATGACTCCACTCCTCCCTAATCCCTCTCCTCCTACTTTCTCCCTCAGCATGACCTTACCTTCTTGTCAAGAGAACTTTGAACCCTCTCCTTCTTCAGTTTCCTGCCCTCATACCTGTGAATGTGTTTCCCTCTGCCCCCTTATTCCTCTTACTTCTAACCCAGTGATTCTCTACTAGGGCTGTGCATCGGAATCATTTGGGGGAACTTTTAAGATTTACCTAGCCCAGCCCCCATTCTTGAAGATGATGGTTCAGCACTCGGGATGGGGGTGTTGTCCAGGCTTGTGGTGGATGTAAATCCACTGAGCAAATTCTGATGAGCTGCTCTGGTCTAGAATCACGGGGTAAATAAAGAAAAAGAAAACAGGATAAACAACACTATGAAAGTTTGATTCAATTTTATGTATAAAAAAACGCATGTGAATGTTTGAATAAATAAGAAGACTGGAAGGAAATATGACAACATGTTTAATGGTGGCTGGCATGGATTGAATTGTGTCCCCCAAAAATATGTGTCAGTGGCTGTGCTGTGATTTCCACTATTGTGTGATTGTCCACCATTTTGTCCTCTGATGCGATTTTCTTGTGTGTTGTAAATCCCACCTCTATGATGTTAATGAGGGAGGATTACAGGCAATTATGTTAATGAGGTTGAACTTAATCTACAAGATTAGGTTGTGTTTTACATCAATCAGTTTTGAAATATAAAAGAGAGAAATGAACAGATAGATATGGGGGACCTCATACCACCAAGAAACAAGAGCCAGGAGAATAGCGCATCCTTTGAACCTGAGGTTCCTGTGCTGAGAAGCTCCTTGACTGGGGAAGATTGATGATAAGGACCTTCCCCCAGAGCCAAAAGAGAGAGAAAGCCCTGGTACCCTGAATTTGTACTTCTAGCCTACTAGACTGTGAGAGAACAAACTTCTCTTTGATAAAGCCATCCACTTGTGGTATTTCTGTTATAGCAGCGCTAGATAACTGAGACAGTGGCTGTATATCTGAATGATGAGATAGTGGGTGATACTTAACTTATTCTATGTTCTTTTTCAGTATTTTCTAAGTTTTCTGTATATTTCTAGTAGAAGAGACAAGGTATCCAAATCAAAGGGTGGCTCTCCAAAATTCAGAATTTTTTTTTTGTATTGTTTATTGCACAGTCCTTTGTAGTCCACAGTAGGCAGAAACATTTTGAAACATATCCAGCTCAAAAAAGTATACGACAAAGTCACTCTTTTGTTCAAAGGTGATCCCTTACCTATATGTACTGGTTTCCAGCCTCCTCTTTCTTCCAGGACTGGAACTGCTTCAGCATACTCCCTTCTGTCTGGAATATTCATTGACCTTTCATCTTCCAGTTTCCTGCACTGTGGTTTTAAACACAGATTCAGACTCTGTGACCCTTTCATCCATTGGCTGATATTCTCCTGCCATTCTCAGACTAGCTCCTTAAAGAATAGCTTTACCAAAGAATTTTTACCAACACGATCTGACTTTGTGTTGTTGTTGGTTCCAACTCATAGCAACCTCAGGCACAACAGAAAGGAAACACCGCCCAGTTCTACGCAGTCCTCTCAGCCGTTGCTGTGTTTGAGCCCATTGTTGCAGTGACTGTGTCAGTCCATCCTCTTGAGGGTCTTTCTCTTTTTTGCTGACCCTCTACATTTCCAACCATGATGTCCTTCTCCAGGAACTGGTCCCTCCTGATAACATGTCCAAAGTACGTGAGAAGAAGTCCCACCATCCTCCCTTCTCCTTAGAAGTACAGCACTCTTGGTGTAATTCTTCCAAGACAGATTTGTGCCTTCTTCTGGCAGTCCATGGTATGTTCAATATTCCTCGCCAACACTGTAATTCAAAGGCATCAGTTCTTCTTTGGTCTTCCTTATTCATTCTCCAGCTTTTGAATGCATCTGAGGTGATGGTAGAAGAGTATAGTTGGGGGGAAACGTTCTTCGGGCAAGGATCTGAATCTAGCATTTTATATCATGAAAGTGAGGACATCGTAGGCAGAATTTGGCATGACTCCTTAAAACCTCTCTAAATCAAATTCAGAAAACCACAAATGTTAGGTCTTAGGTTTAGTCCTAGAATAGTGAGAGAACTGTGGGTCCGCAGTACAGCTTCTGTCTAGTTGAGAAAACTGGTCAACCCTAGGTCTTCTTTGAGTCTGGTAAACTTCCTGAAAGTTAGGTCAGATCTAGGGCACCCTTGTGGTGTGTATATTCCCCAAAAGGCCTTAATACTGGTATGTCCTGGGACTCTGACAATGGACCTGCTTCCCAGATCCTGGCTGAACAATTATGTACAGCCCTGAGTAGGACAACTTGACAGTCACTACTTTCAGCTCTGTTTGTTCCCCCACTCCTTTATTTTATTTTCTTTGCTGTTTCTCCTCCCCCGATCTTAATGCAAAACTCAATATAGATATCTTGGAAATACTGAAAAATAATGGAGAATAAGATAAGTCACCCATTATCTCATCACTGTGATGTAGCCACCATTAAACGTGTTGGCATATTTCCTTCCAGTCTTCTTATTTATGTAAACAGTTCTGTACATTAAAAAAACAACAACATGTTTTTGTTAAAAAAAAAATTGTATCAAACTGTATATAGTATTATTTATCATTTATCCGTTTTTTTTTTTTTTTTTGGATTGTTTTCTGTTATGTCATCAACAGTTCTTATCAACACTTTTTTTAAAAAATGGCTGCCTAGTATTCTAGCACTGAGATGTTCATAATTTATTTAACTAATCCTCTGTTGTTGAACATTTAAGCTGTTTTCAATTTGTGCTCTTATAAATAATGCTACATTTAATAATGTTGAACATAATTGCTTATGCATTGCTGATTATTTTTTTAGGACGTATTTTTAGATGCTGAATGTTCCTGGGTTTAAGGGTGAGACCAGCATTCTTGTGATTGACAGGCCTCCAGGTAAACCAGCCTCTAGGATGGAGGGAGGCTCATGGGCCCAGGGAAGTTGCCTGCTGCTGTTTACATCTGCTTGTGGCCTTCTAGACTACAAGCTAGATTTAGAAGGAGGCTCTCAACAATTTCTTCAAGAATTCATAAAGGGGAAGTTCCACCAGAGTTACAGTGGAAGAAATGTTCTTCAGAATAAATCCCTTTTTGCTAGAGGCTGGTTCTGAATTTTTTGTGTGCTTTCGAAACCCTGGGGGAGTAGTGATTAAGAGCTACGGCTGCTAACCAGTTCGAATCCACCAGGTGCTCCTTGGAAACCATATGGGGCAGTTCTGCTCTGTCCTATAGGGTCACTATGAGTCAGAATCAATGCAACAGGTTTGGGTTTTTGGTTTTGTGTGCTTTGGTTGAGCTCTAAATTTTTTTAAGGAACAGTAATGGGGCACCTACCATTTGCAAGGTGTTATGATTAGCTGTGGAGATATCAAAAGTAAATAAGCCCTGAAGGGCCCACTTGTAGAGTAGACTACAGGGAAAAGCTTCACTATGGGTGAGAAGCACTGGAATTGAGGACTACACAGAGTACCTCAGGAGCACAGAGAAGAAAGCCTCCAATTCTTGAAACTAGGAGGTCAGCACAGACCAGGAAGGTCCACGCTGTGGAGCTCTTATGTGAGCTAAATCTTGAAGATCAGGAAATGTTTATTTTTGCACATAGGGAGAGGTGTTCCAGGGAATGGGAATAGCCTGTGTGAAACCATGGAATTGTAATAGCTACCTGACTTGTTAACAAAACAAAACAAAACAAAACAAAACAAAACAAAACAAAACAAAACAAAACGAACCCGTTGCTGTCAAATTGATTCCGACTTATAGAGACCCTGTGGGACAGAGTAGAACTGCTTCATTGGGTTCCCCAGGCTGTAAATCTTTATGGAAGCAAATTGCCACATCTTTCTCCCACGGAGTGGCTGACGAGTTGGAACCACGGACCTTTCAGTTAGCAGCTGAGTGCTTAACCACCGTACCACCAGAACTCCATGTTAAGGGAACCATGACTAAATTCCTGTGATGGCATCTAGGCAGAACTGCTGAACTTCTCTGATAGACAGTACATAGACAGTGGCCCCCTCAGACCTAGGGCTTAAGCCTGTATGTCCTGGGCTGGCTCCTTCATTTGCCTCAAGGTTCTGTATGGAAAAGTTTGGGTGGCATTGATTTGAGTAAATGGTAAAAAGAATAACAGGAGATAAGCTGAAAAATTGGTCTGTGTACAGATTACAAAGGACTGTGTGAGCCATAGCAAGGAGTTTGGACTCCTTTGTCAACTGTTTAGGGACAGTACCAGTACCTTTGTTACCCACCACCTGTCAGTTTGTTGTACTGTGGTGGCTTTCATGCTGCTATGATGCTGAAAGCTATGCCACTGGTACTTCAAATACCAGCAGGATCACCCATGGTAGCCAGGCTCAGATAGGAAAAAAGGCCTGGTAATCTGCTTCTGAAAATCAGCCAGTGAAAACCCTATGTACTACAACAGAATATTGTTTGATGTAGTTCTGGTAGATGAGCTCCCTAGGTTGGAAACCACTCAGAATACACAGTGGGTGCTGCAGTGGACTTGAGCATACCAAAGATTGTCAAGTTGGCATCAAGCCAACCCACTGCCGTCGAGTTGATTCCAACTCATAGTGACCTTATAGGACAGAGTAGAACTGCCCCATAGGATTTCCAAGGAGTGCCTGGTGGATTTGAACTGCTGACCTTTTGGTTAGCAGCTGTAGCTCTTAATAACCACTATGCCACCAGGGTTTCTGAAGTTGGCACAGGACTGGGCAGTGTTTTGTTCTGTTGTACATGGGGTCACCGTAAGTCATAGCCGACTCGATGGCAACTAACAACAACAACCTTTATTACAGACCATTATGGAGATAGAAAGTATGTGTCCCCAAGTTACTTACAAACACATGCAGCTGGTGTCCTTTTTTATTATTCCAGCAATTCCACAACATGCCGTTTTCCCTCCTAAATAACGATTTGATGCTATTAGCTATTAGCTGTGCGTATTGACTTGTTTCACACCTCTTTGGGGAAAATATTGCAATGTTGGGACTACACAGTGGGAACTTGAAGTTGCGAAGTCTGTTTCGAGTTGGCAAAAGGTGACAGTCTCAGGAGAAATAATTTGAAAAGTGCTAATAGTAAAACATCAGCTATTTTAGTATCTCTGAAAGTTCTGTGCTGTTTACTAGGACTGGCGCGAAAAAAACCAGTAAATGGAAAAATTGTATTTTGGCCAACGTAAATTGAACCTTCACGTATCACCAGCCTGTTGTGTTTTCCTCCTTCAGCATCTATTCATCACGTATCACTTCATGTCTAAGGTCTAAGAATTCTTCAGCAGGGTGGTTAAGAAAAAAAAAAAAAAAGATTAAAATGTTGGGATTCCTAAAGGGATATCAGACAACACTTTGCTGTACTAATTTGTTGTTGTTATTTTTGTTTTGGTAAATGTTGCAAATCCAGACTGTAGACCTAAGCAGAGAAGAAAAAAAAAAGTTTATATTGTGATACTGTGTTATAGAAAGAAGTTTCATCGATAAACTCTACATGTTAATGTCTGTGTATGCGGACTTTGGGTAGTCATCATGTCTGTGTATGTTATTTCTTTGTGACGTAAATTAAATGTAATCGAGTGATACATTCATGTTTCAGATGTAAGTATAATTTTGTTCATACCATTTCCCTGAAAAACTGGCCTATCTTATTTTTGTAGGTTGCCATTTTGCAAGTTTGGTTGTTATTGCAAAGATATATTTTATTTATTTTTTCTCTCTGACCTTAACTAATTGCATTCAAGATTCAGAGAAATATGGTGTTCACATGGGTAGCTGAGCATTCAGCAGATTTTCCTGCCAGTCACTGCAGGGCATTTAGAATTCTCTCTTCCTGGGGCCTATCCCTTATCTTTCCGTGCAGTGGTATAATGTGAGTCAAAGACACTAAGAAATGCCATATTAAAATTCAGAGGCATTTCTGTATTAACCCTCTCAACCCAGCAAACATAAAGGTAAGTAATGTATTCCTTGGTCTGTCACCTTTCGCTGTCCATCAATCTGTCCGTGGCTAACAAAAGAGGAGTGCAGCAGACCGTGGAAAACAAGGGAAGCATTCAGTGGGAAAATCGGAGACAGATGCCCTTAGCGCTCTTGTATTGCAGGCTTTAGAGACTGACACGTCAGACCCACAGTAATTTGTGAGGGCGTGGAAAGATTTTCCAGATGCCACATGTCAGAGGGTCTCAAATGAAGCTTCTGCTCCTTCATTTGTCTCCTGTCACCCCTGGCCACTTTCTCTTGTTGTCAACATATTCCTGGCAATTCAGGCTCTGGTGGAAAAGTGGGTTTCTCTTCATTTTTTGAAAATATACTTACTGGAAATCATTCGTCTGAATAAGTATAGTATGCCTAATGGGTTGATGGAAACCCTGGTGGTGTAGTGGTTAAGTGCCACAGCTGCTAACCAAAGGGTCGGCAGTTCGAATCCTCCAGGTGCTCCTTGGAAGCTCTATGGGGCAGTTCTACTCTGGCCTATAGGGTCACTATGATTCAGAATTGACTCGACGGCACTGGGTTTGGTTTTAATGGGTTGATGGAGCGAGCCCTGGTGGCGCAGTGGTTGAGTTCGGCTGCTAACTAAAAGGTCGGCAGTTCTACTCTTTCTTGTAGGGTCTCTATGAGTCTGAATTGACTGAATGGCAATGTTTTTTTTTCCCCCCAACAGGTTGTTATTTCTGTCGGTCTTCACTGCTTGTCCATTTTTATAATCCACCTTTAGTGGTTTCGTCGTTAAAATTGTCATCCTCAAACATAGTAGATTGAGTCTAAAAGAAAAATGCTTGAAAATGGTGTTGAAAGAGTCAAAGGAGTTGACCTAGAATGGCCAGGAAGTGGGGATACCTTTATCCTGTTAAATCCTCTTCTCTTCTTGCAACTGACTTTTTCTAACAGCTAGAAATTGCAGTTCTTTCAGATGGTCTCTGCACTCATATGAATAACTGATGTGTAGCTATTTGTAAGATTAATAAAGACTTACTGCTGGCATTAAGGGTCTACCTGTGGCTGAACGTACTGATTTTAGCATCGTAAGTCACTGATTTTACCTTCCTCTCTTCTGGGAATCTGTATAAAATTTGGCGAATCCAGTTTCTCAAAAGGTTAAATATAGAGTTACCGTCTGGCTCAACAGTTTCCCGTCTAGATGTATACTCAAGAAAATAGAAAACATGTTCGCACAAAAACTTGCATATGAATGTTTATAGGAGGACTGTTCATGATGGCCAAAAAGTAGAAAGAACCCAAATGTTCAATAGCTGATGAATAAATAAAATATGGTATAGCCATAGAATGTAATATTATTTGGATTTGGCAATAAAAAGGATCGAAGTACTGATGAATGCTACGACATAGATGAACCTTGAAAATATTACACTAAGTGGAAGAACCTGATCACAAAAGGCCACATACTGAATGATTTTACCAATATGGAAATGCCCAGAGTAACAAATGTAACAGAAAGTAGATAGATTAGTGTTTGCCCGGGATTGGTGGGGTGGCTGGGAAATGGGAAATTCCTGCTAATGGGTATCAGGTTTCTTTTGGGGATAATGAAGTGTTCTAAAATTAATTGTGATGATGGCTATACTATTAATATGCTAATATACTAAAATCTGTTGAATTGTACACTTTGTGTGATATGTAAATTTTGTATCAATAAAGCTGTTATGAATCATGGAAAAGATCCCTATTCAATATTTAATTTAAATATCAAATGTCATAGATACTTATTGTTTTATCTCATTGTCATCATCATCACTGTCATCATTTTTCAATATTTCTTGAGTGTCTGTGCATATCTCCAGTATCCTATGGAATGTAATGGGGCATGAAATATGGTCTCTGCATTTGATTGGAGAAGAGATATTAATAATAACTGTAATATTTGCGACCATTTATTAGGGACCTGTGAAATGCCAAGCACATTTCAAGGAGCTTTATATACAATCTTTGATTTAACTTCTGTAATGACCCTTTGAGATGTGAATGATAATTTCCTATTTTACTGAGGAGAAAAGCATGGAGAGATTAGTGTTCACAACATAGAGCTAGTTAGTAAGAGAATTTCAACCCACATCTGTCTGATACCATCGTCCGTGCTTTTAATGATATGCCAAGTTAGCTTTTATTGTACGAGTGTTTTTTTGAACCTCCAAAACATGTGCCCTCCCTTAGATAAATGTCATAAAAATATCATGCTTTCCCTTCATTTGAGAATCAGAATCTTTTTTTTCTTCTCCATCAGCCAAGATCACTTTGTCAAACCTTGTATTTTTTAGTTTGTAATGCAGAAAGAGTATTGATTTTCCAGGTATAAAATTCTATTAAGTATGCTTTTTCAAAGGACATATTCCCCTGGAGTTTCAGACAGGCTCCCCCTCCTCCCCAACACTAACACCTGGAGAACCTTAAGCATTAGACTATTTCACCAAACTGTGGATCCGTTTTTAAAATAGCTGCTTCACAGTGGAAGGCAGTATTTGACCAAAGCCAGATGAGTGGAATAGCAGGTAGGTTTCATTGGAGTATAAATAAGAGAATTGTAGGATGCAAGGGATCTTAGAGACCATTGAGTCCAGAAATCTGATTTTTTAATGAGAGGGACCTGAGACTAAGAGTAACCAAGGAGCAGTGTAATTCTGTCTGATTGCTGATGACCTCTAGAAGTCAGGTATCTTAGAAACTGAGAAAGACAATGTCATGAAGTTTGTTCATCCATCCTTTCAACAATATCATTTTGATCTCCAACTCTGTGCCAGACAGTGTCTCAGGTGCTTTGAATCAGAAATGTCAATACATAGTCTTTTCCGTCATGGAAAGCATGGTCTTTTAGGGGATATAGATAAAGAACCTCCAAATCACAGGGTGGAAGTGCTATAATAAAGCATAGGAGGCTGTAGGATCACAGAAGATGGACATTTAATTCAGTCTTTGTTCAGGGAGTGTTAGAGAAAGAATTTCCAGGGAGGTGATACTGGAGCTGAGTCCTGAAAGTTACACAAAGTTGAGAGAGCTTTGATGCACTCAGGGAAATGCTCATAATTTAGCAAAAGGCAAGGGGATATGATGGTGGAAAATGTAGACCAGGAACTTGTCATGAAGGGCCCCATACTTTATGCTTATGAGTAAAGGGAACTCACTGCCTGGGGGAGGGTAATGAGACAAGATTTGCTGTGGAAAGATCACTTTGGTAGTAGTGTCTGAGGATTCATTGGAGAGGGAATGACAAGTTCAAGGGAAAAGATGGTTTTACTCACTCCAGAAGTATTAAGCAGTCCCTGTTGGCATAATGATTAAGTGCGCTAGGCTGCTAACTGAAAGGTTAGGTGTTTGAACTCACTCAGGCAGCTCCATGGGACAGAAGACCTGATGATCTGCTCCCATAAAGATTACCCAAAAAAACAAAAACAAAAACAAAAAAAACCCAGTGCCCTTGGGTCGATTCCGACTCATAGCAACCCTACAGGACAGAGTAGAACTGCCCCATAGAGTTTCCAAGGAGCGCCTGGCAGAGTCAAACTGCCAACCCTTTGGTTAGTAGCCGTAGCATTTAACCACTGCGCCACCAGGGTTTCCCCATAAAGATTACAGCCTAGGAAACCCTATGGGGCAGTTCTGCTCTGTCCTATAGGGTCACTATGAGTTGGAATTGACTCAACAGCACACAACACTGTACTTGTCCAGCCTAAAATGCAACCGATCGTAATATTTTGGAAATGTGATTTTGCAAATAAGTTTGAAGGAATTGGGTTGGCACCTCTGGACTCCGGGGAGCTTTACTAGATTCTGTCTGTTGAGTTTGTATAGCCAGGTTATTCACTGCTGCCTGGGAATGAAAGGTGGGCTGTTTCTTCTCAAGCCTGCCAGTGTCCTGGGTAGACATGGAACAAAATAAATAACTGAGAAATGAGTATTACATTTGATCCCTCAGTGGTGTAGCTTCCCTTAGTTTGACACATTTGAATTGCAAAAGAAATGACTGGAGGTTTTGCTTGAACATTCGTCCTTTTGTGGGTGTAAAAGTCACTCTTGTCAGAAATAATTTTTTGGGGGAAAAGGATAATGGCTGAAAAAGGAATCTGCTCTTTGGGGGTAATGTTATCCCATTTAGATTTCAGGTCAAATTGTGGAAGCTTTGTTTGTGAACCCGCTGACAGTCATGTAGTTCAAGAGTCAGGGTTTAAACCTCAGTGACAAGGTCTTAGTGTGATTGAAAAGAAATACCCAGGGATAATTTACAGGTCTGCCCTCCGGGGCACTCCTAGAGGGAAATTGCTGTTTGTATGCTTAGCTTACATTTTTCATTATTGCTCTCTCATGCAGCAGCTGGGTATTTCCTGAGCCCCGGATCTGTCTTGTCTGCTCTTCCCCCATATCTGCTCAGTGGGATTCCAGCCAGGAATGTCTACGAGACAAGGGCAGCTGGGTCTGCACTGACCTCGAGATTGCGTTTTGCTTCCACGGCTGTTTTGCTTCAGTTCCCACCATTTGGGGCACTTCCACAGGCGGAATGCGGCACCCTCTGCCAATCTTAGATACATTCTTTGCATTCTCCATGTGTTTGTACTTGTGCAGCCTGGGAAAGTGAACTGAGCTAGGAGAGAAAGGTTGAGGAAGGTGGTTGAAAGTGTTGTCTACCCTTAGGTGTATTGATAAAGTGGCCCTTTTACAACGGTTCCTAGAATGTGTCTTATATGGGCATGCCATAACGTGTAGAGGGGAGAAGGTCAGCCATTTTTACTGGACAATGTGACAGAAATGCTGTGGAACCTTTTCACTTGAGGCAGACTAAGATGGTCGTTCTTGTGTCCGGTAAAATGGTTGAAAATTTCTTTTCCTAGGAGATGAAAGAAGACATTTATAAAATCTTTGTGTATGATAACTATTAATAGGAAGTTAGGATCAGGGTTTATGGTCTTTGGGCAGATCAAGGACATGCCATTTTCATATGCTGGTGGTACCACACTGCGCATTAATTATGTCCAAGTTATCCCTGGGTGGTGCAAATGGGTAAGCCCTCGGGTGCTAACCGCAAGATCAGTGATTTGAAAACATCCAGAGGCATATTGGAAGAAATGCCTGGCAATCTGCCCTGAAAGCTCACAGCCATTTAAAACTGTGGAGCACATTTCTACTCTGACACACATGGGGTCCCCATGAGTCAGAGTTGACTTGATGGCAGCTGCGTTCTTCTTTCTTAAATTATGTCCAGTCCTCCTTTACCTTAGGTGGAACCTTCGTTACATTTTGTGGGAATTTCTCCTATAACCTTTTGTCTGGTTTTGCTGACTCCATCCCCCTCTGTTCCTTTCTCACAGTCATATAGTGACTGGATTAACTTGGCTGGAAACATAGCTCCGGATCAGGCCCCTTCATGTGCCCTTCACTCTGCCCCTGCCCAAAACTTTTCTGCCCATTTGCTAGATCTTCTGCTGGATTAGGCCTACCATTTGCATTTTGTCTTTCAACATCTGGCTCAAACTCAACAAAATTTTCCTTGCTTCTTGCCCCTCGGAAGCAGTCTCTCCTGTCTCTGAACTGCCCAGGCTCCATTTGTACCTCTTCTGGTGCTACTTAACCAGCATTAACAGGCATTAATGTGTTCCTAAAAATCAGATTTTCTGCTTGAAAATGCTACCTGGGGTAGATTTCCTTTTTTCAAAATGGGAAAAATGATAGTATGTTACATGTCAACTCTAAAGTCCCAACCAATTTCCCAGAGTATAGCTAAAACACTATAAAATACCTACCTATAAGTAAACGCTCCTGTTAGGATGTAAAATGCTAAAACTCTAGCTCCCTGGTCTCTGTGAGCAGTGACACAGCCAGCAACATCCCAGATACTTTTCAGAAACATCAACACATGATTCCGATGTTCCACGAGCTGTATTTAAAGTGTAACTTGAAAATTTCTCTTGTATCATTTTTGTTTTAAAATACCGTATTGAGGTCATAAATATATATATATTTCTGTGTGAACATTGGCCAGATATTGTATTATTGAGGGTTTGGTACGTTCTCCGACATTTGGGAATTGAAAACTAGGAGACTTTCTCCTGGGAAGCCATCAGCCAGGGAGATGTGCAGCAGGTATTCCTGTCCTTGTGCATCTGTTTATCCACCTTGACTGACCCTAAGCTCATTGAGGGCAGGTTCCATTCTGATTGATCTTTTTGTGTTCACCAAAGACCAAGCATAGGATCTCACCTGTGGTAGTTGCTTAAAATTGTTTTGAATGAATTAGGTGATTTTTGTGAAGACCTGAAAGGAGATTTTGAGCTGGTAACTTGGGAAAAATTCTAGTCAGGTAATCTTCAGAAATAGTGCAATGTTGAGCAGCTTCGGGATGATGAAGCTACTTTTTCTTGGTACCTACTATAGAGGTGTGTCCAAGCTTTGTTCCCCCGCATCTTATGGTCCTATATATATATGGTCATCAAAAAAACTCATGCTGCAAGTGACCTGTCACAGGAAACAGAAATAGATATTTCTGAAAACTGAAAGTGCTTTGCCTCAATTGACTGATCATGTTTTTTGTTATATACAAACACCCCTCCCTGTAATACACATAGACACAGATGATATAAGACAGATAAAAATAGTTTCCATCCTTAGGGCTTACCGCCCAGATGAGAAACTAGACATCCCAGCCTTACAGATGGTGGATGCCTTCTGTGGAAAGATGTGGATTAGGAACTGGAGGGCTCCCCCACTTATTCTCAGGCAAGTGACAGCTCAGAGTGTTTCTTCCCTTATGAAATGAAGATGGGTGTAGGTCCTGTCCAGCTCACACTGATGTGTCAGTTAAGATTCTGGGTACTAAAATCCTTTCAGGTGATCAGGTGTTGGGATTCTTCTCTACAAAATGGGTATGCACAAAACATGGAATCTAGTTCCAGGAGGTTCATGGACACCCGTGGGTACAGGTTGGGAACTACTGGTTAGAATACAGCTACAGTCCCAGAGAGGAAAAGACAGCACACTCATCTCATGAAGATGAGGTGTGAGGTCAGCATGCATCCACTTGGTGAGTCAGGGAAGCAGGTTGATTGCCTTGGAGTTTTTCGCCTGAAAGCTAATGTGGCAAGAGGTGGACTCACCAGCATCACCCAGTGTCGGGTTATTCCTCAGGAAGCAAATGCCATTGCAGCGTGGTGGTTTGTTGGCAGCTTTTGTGAACTTAAACCAAAGCTTTTCGTTCCAGTAATTGAGTGGCTACATGGGAGACCCTGTGAAATGGGGCTCTTCAGAGAGGTTTGTAAACAATAATTGCGCAGTCCATGAGGGAATGATGGTGAGAACTGAAGACCGAGAAAAGAGATCAAAGGCCGTTTACCTCAACAAGAGACATACAGTGAGGCCACAGCCTTGCACTATTATTGTTTATTATCCACTTTCAGTTTTATTTGTGTTGCTTTCAAAGATGATGTGGCAGTTATTAACACGATGGGAGGTCCCACAAGAGTATATTCAGTTGGGGGGCATTTTAATAGCTAAAGTGCTAAGAGTAATTACTCAGGGCCTTTTTATGTTGCTGACCGTGTGCTTGCGCTTCTGGGCAGGAAGAGGCAGCTTGTTTGTTAGGCTTGGCTTCATTTTTGTCAGTAAGTGCCAGAAAGGCACAGAGGTGTCCTCATGTGTTGCTTGAAAATCAGACATGCTGATGATGGCTTGGCCATTGAAGGTGCATCAGAACCTTAATCACCTTGGTAGTTAGGGCCACCCTATTGCATAGCTTCAGGGGAACCATTCAGAGTGTATTTATATCATGTATTGTTATGCTCTAGGGGTGCCATTCACATAGGGTACATGGGAATGATGCCATGTGTGTGGGTACGTGTGGAGGCCCACCAGGTTGCCAGCATCAAAATGGACCTAATGGGTTGATGGAAACAAGTGACTCCTCCAGGGGGAGGTTGTCAGGGCGTTTGTGGCGAAGTCTCAATATTGAATGGTGCTCACTGCTTTGCTAGGTGGCAGCTGTATTACCATTTCATTGAGAATGTGATCAATGCCCTAAGTGCTCATTCCATTACCCCAGGTGGCAGGAGTCCACATGTGGGCTGCTCTTCAATTGTAGCGTGAATGTTGGCAAATGGAGGGCATTATCTGCCTCAAAGAATCTTCTGTGGCCACATACATGGCACAGAGCGGGCTGCCCTGTGTTCCGTTAAATAATTCATGGGTTCCCTAATGACTGACTTAATGGGTGTGTAACATCTGCTCTTTAGGAATGTGTGCTCTGAGGCACTCTGAGGTTGCCCTAGCAGGCGCTCCACAAATGCCAGAACCTCCCGTGTCTGCTCCTGGGATTGTGACTTTTCACCCGTGGATCCCTGTGCTTAGTACAGGGTGGGCACAGAGCAACTGCTCAGAAAATATTTCAGGAATGATTAAAATTAAAAAAATTGTTCATGAGTGCTGATGCAGAGTTTGGTGAGATGACTTTTTGCGTCAGATTTCCTAGGTTATAGTGTTAACCAACACCAGTGAACCTAGCTTCTGATTGTCTTCATTATAGAAATCACACTTGCGTTATTGTTTGAGCAGAAGGAAGGTACTTTTTTTTTTACTGTACGAAAGTTTACAGTTCAGGTTAATTTCTCATACAAAAATTTATACACATATAGTTATGTGACCCTGGTTGCAGTTCCTATAATATGACAGCACTCTCCCCCTTTCCACCCCGGGTTTCCCGTGTCCATTCAACCAGCATCTATCCTTTTCTACCTTCTCATCCCATCTCCGGTCAGGAGCTGCCCATTTAGTCTCGTGTACGTACTTTTTTTTTGGACTAAGTAAGCACACTCTTCGCAAGTATTATTTTATGTTTTATAGTCCAGTCTAATTTTGTTGGAAGAGTTGGCTTCGGGAATGGTTTTAGTTCTGGGTTAACAGAGTGTCCGGGGGCCACGGCTTCAAGGGTTCAGAAGGTACCATTTTTCTATGACATGCTAGGTGTCATCTTTGTAGTCATATTAGAGATAGTACAAATCCTACTTTAATCACTTGCTGGCTGTGTTGAGGCCTCAGTTTTCTCATCTGTAAAATTAAAATGCTAATGTCCACTTTATGGGCTTGTTGCCAGGATTATAGATACTGCATGTAAGTGCTTAGCACATAGTAAGTGCTCAGTAAGTGAACACTACTATCATTCATTCAATCATTCATTGAACATTTGTTGAGGACCTGCTGTGAGTTTTGACACTGTGTTAGAAACTAGAGATACTTCAAAGTGCTCATTCACAGTCTAGAGAGGGAGTCAGACACGTAACACAAAACTACAATATATAGCAGGTGCTATACTGGTTTTCTAGAACTGCTGTGCTGGGGAGAGAGAAGTGGGTTTTAGGAAAGGCTTGATGAACATGATGCTTAACCTGATTTGAAGATGGAAACCAGCTGGTGAGAAAGTTACTTGTAAACAGACTACCTTGAAAGTAAAGTAGAGCTGGTGTGTGTGCGTGGGCACGTGTGCGTGTAAAGTAGAAGTTGTAGGAGATGAAGCTGTCCTGTGGGGGTACAGTGGATGGCACTTCCTTCACAAGAAATTTAGGAAACTCAACAAAGTAAACCAACCCGTTCAAAATCACGCCGTTAGTAAACAGCAGGGCCTGAATTTTGAACTGAAATGATTTCTACGATGTCAGTGTTCTTTCTACCCTTTTACACCTAATTTAAAAAAGTATGTAGATTATTGCATCCTTCAGCCTGCTTTTTATTACTTCTTAGAGCTCTAACCTTTTCAGGAGGACAGTATCTCTAGTTAATAACGTTTGTCGATGGGAAGTTGTCTTCTTTTATAAAAATGGGTTTTTTACCCAGGCCTTTCAGCGCTGGTTGTTTTGAGTAAAGTGTGGTATTCTGGCCGTCTACAGCAAGCCAGAAGGCATCGCTGCCAGGAGGAAATAAGGACCTGGCCTTTGGTCAGGAGGGTTGGTGTTGGACTAGCTGGCAGCCAAGGGCAGTCTTTGCCAGCTCCTTCCCTGGATAGTGTCTGCATTGAGCGCATTAGGGTAGTGAGAATCACCAAAACACGTACAGGCTGTTTAATATTTGTTATTATTTCTGGATATGGTTAAAGTAAAATATAAACACATCAAATAGACAGATAACTCACTGGCAGGAATCTTTTCTTGGAAAAATTATATGCGCCTCCCAATATTGTTCTGAATGTGAGCCATTGAGTCATTTGAATTGTAAATTTCCCCTTTTGAAACATTGGGATCACTCTCCCTATACCTATAAGACACCACAAAGGGGAGAACTAGTGTCTCCTTGCCAGTCCCCGTTGGAAACATCACATGCTTCACTTTCAGTGGTTAGAATCTCCTGGCACACAGGCGGCTTTGGTACAGACCAAAGGGTCCTACTGAAGAGGGGAAATTGACTCTAATGACACATGGGTTTTTCACTGCAACTGTTGACATTATTCTTAGTTTATTATTTGACTTAGTCATCAGCTGCACAGAATCTTAGCCCCTTCTAACAGTATCTCCATCCACATACGCCCCAAATTTCTTGCCTCAAAAGAGCATTTGAACATGGTACCTGAGAAGGGCGCTCGGGAGGGATGTTTGAAAGGACTATCCCTAGAAAGATTTGGAACAAGTGTGGAAGATGTGACAGCGGATATCAGGTTTTGGGGATGTGGCCATCGGCCTGTTTTAGTTACAGGTTCATTGGCAAACATTGGTATCTCCATGTAGTAGGTACTCTATCTACAAGTAATATATATTTAGAAGGGTGCTAAATAGTGTGGTTAACTACTGAGCCAAATTAAATTATAAGGGTAAGAATTTTTGAATTGTAACACAAGAAGCCCACCTACTGGATTTTAAGTAAGGCTTAGTTACCGAGTTCTGACGCACTCCCAGGACCTGGACCTGATATTGTTGGTTGCTTGCGTCTATTTCCTTGTTCCTCCAAATTGAAGCTATCCTCTTCATGGTGAAATTATTTTTGAAACCTTTTTCATAGTGGTTTTGGGTTTTATAGTGAAATATATACTGAAAGTTTCTGACTCATAGTGACCCTATAGAACAAAGTAGAACTGCCCCATAGGGTTTAAAAAATAATAATCTTATTATTTTTATTATTATTTTACAAGGCTGTAAATCTTTACGGAAGCCAATTGCCATAAAACAAAAATGTTCAGGTCACTGACTTAGCATCAGTGTGATCGTCTTCTGAATGAAGAACTAGAATGGTCATATTATTTACCCCACAGAACAATCTCATCTATCCAGAGAACTGGAAGGAGCAAAAGCACTTTATGTTGGCAAAAAGTAAGACTTAGTAATCGTTTGTAAGGAGCCTTATTCCTTTTTTAGGTTTAGACAATAACGGAGAGGTACCAGAGTGACAGAGTTGGTTAACAGAGGTCCTGGAGCCCAGGCTTGACTAAAGATGCATGATTGTAATTAGCAAGTGATTGGATGTGAATGATGCGTGACTGAATTTTTTTTTTAAAAACAAGTTTGCCCTTTGTTATTTTTTTACATTTGTACTTTTCTTGAAGCCTATTCTGTATATACACTAGAAAATTAAACTGCTGTCAAGCTCTAATCTCAGTAATTGCAAATTGTGAATGAATGGAGGTGAAATAAAGAACACTAATGGTGTTTGAAAATCTAGAACATAAATGGTCTAGGCTAATAGTATGCTTCTGAACTTTTTCACTGAAACACTCCTATTGACAAAAGAGAGTAAATTTTTTTTTTCTTTTTTAAATTGTAATTTAGTTGAAAGCTTACAGAGCAAATTAGTTTCTCATTAAACAATTAATACAAAAATTGCTTTGTGATATTGGGTGCCAAACCCTTGACGTTTCAACACTCTCCCCTTCTGACAGGTTGCCTGTTTCCATTTGTCCGGTTTTCCTGTCACTTCCTGCCTTCTCATCTTTGCTTTTGGGCTAGTGTGCCTGTTAATCTCATATACATGCTTGGACTGTGAAGCATGACCCCCATGTGTGTTATTGTTGGCACTATAGACCTGTCTAATCTTTGGCTGAAGGGTGAACCTCAGGAGTGACTTCAGTACTGAGTTAAAAGTGACTTCAGGTCAGGGGCCATGCTCTTGGGGTTTCTCCAGTCTCTGTCAGACCAGCAAGCCTGATCTTTTCTTTGTGAATTTGAATTTTGTTCTACATTTTTCATCTGCTGTGTCCAGAGCCCTCTATTGTGATCCCTATCAGAGCAGTTGGTGGTGGTAGCCGAGCACCATCTAGTTGTTCTGGACTCAGTCTGGTGGACATTGTGGTAGTTGTGGTTCATTAGTCCTTTAGATTAATCTTTTCCTTGTATCTTTGGTCTTCTTCATTCAAGGAGAGCAGATTTGAACCCCTAGAGACACTGGTGGGCTGACTGAGGTACTTCCACTGGAAACCCGAAATCTATTAACAGCCTTCTTTGTCTTTCAAGTTGATGCACATTTTTCCACATTTAATTTAGTATATTAAAAAAGCCTGAAGTCCTTGTGGAGAACAGACATTGCAGGAAGATGTGCCAAATTTGAATGTGGCCTCACAGATTGGCTGGTGCCTGCTTGATTCTGCTCAAAAAAAAAAAAAAAACCCATTGCCTTCAAATTGAGTGCAATTCATAGTGACCCTATAGGACAGAGTAGAACTGCCCCATAGAGTTTCCAAGGAGTGCCTGGTGGATTCAAACTGCCGACCTTTTGGTTATCCATATCTTCCTGATATAATATAAAGTCTTCCTTACCTATCTCTGTGTTTCATTAGCAAAAAGTAAATAAGAACGTATATATAGTATCTGTTTTGATAAAATTATTTATCTATATAACTAACATTTATTAAGTGCCTCCTGTGGTCTCAGCCATGTGCAAATTGCTTAGAATATTAAAATCAAGACAGTCCAGCCCTGTTTTTTGGGGGGAGAGGGAAGTCATAGTCCAGTGGGGAAGATGAATGTAAACAAACTATTATCGTTGCTGTTAGGTGCTGTCAAATTGATTTTTGACACATAGTGACCCCATGTGACAGTAGAACCACCTCACAGAGTTTCCTAGGCTCTAATCTTTACAGGAGTAGCTCTCCAGGTCTTTTCTCCTGGTGGGTGGGTTCGAACCACCAACCTTGTGGTTAGCAGCCAAACACTTAACTGTTGCGCTACCCGGGCCCTTTGCACAAATTATTACAGCAATGTAATTTATGTTTGTTGTGTGGGAGAAGTGAGGCTGAAAACACAGCATCTTGTTAAGAAGAAAAAAAGAAGAGGTAGAAAACAAGATTAATGGCTTTATAGTCCTCATCCTATGTGTACCTGCCATTTTGTCAGAGCTGTATGTATTTAGGAAACCCTGGTGGCATAGCGGTTAAGTGCTAGGGCTGCTAACCAAGAGGTTGGCAGTTCAAATCTGCCAGGCACTCCTTGGAAACTCTATGGTGCAGTTCTACTCTGTCCTATAGGGTCTATGAGTCGAAATCGACTCGATGGCAATGGGTTTGGTTTTTTGGTTTTTGGTATGTATTTAATACTTGAAATCTCTGCCTATGAAATGCTCATGGAACCATGCCTTCTAAAAATAACCCAAAGTTTACTGACTGAATGTGCTGTCCTAGAAGTGACATATTTCCAGGCTCCTCTCATTTCTGACAGAAGTGATTTATACGACTAACACGTACCTTTTTAAAATAATACCATTAAAAAAAAAAAAACCATTAAAAAGTAAGTTTATCCTTTCAACTGGTCTTGCTCTGCTTGTCCAATCCCGGTATGTATTTCTAAGTCTAACCTGATGCACACACCTTCTCCTTTCAGCTTTCCTAGACTGTGTCAGTATATGTTGATTTCTTATTCCTCTGAGCTTTCTTAGCATTTACACTGGGCTCTGCTCGTCTGGCTGCTTGGAGCAGGGGCTCTAAACTCCATTTCTTGTCCTTTCATGAGCGTGGATCTTGAGAGATGGATGATAGCAGTGGCTCCTCCCACAAGTGGTTCCTCCTTACTCCTTATCAGAGCAGCTCCCCCACAGCTCCATCCAATCCCAGGTTCCTGCTCTGGTACCCTGGCAACACTCGATCCTCAGGACTCCCTTCATTGTTCTCTCCTAGGCTCTGGAGCTGAGCAGGCCCCAGGTGTGCTATGAAGCCCGTTTTCCCCTGGGACACACCCTGGCCTCACATACCCTTCTCCAACATTTCCAAAGCAGCTGACACCCTCAGCTCTTACCTTATTGTCTTAGTTCCTACTGCTGCTATAACAGAAATACCACAAGGGGGTAACTTTAAAGAAGAGAAAGGTATTTTCTCAACGTTTAGAAGGTTAGAAATCCAAATCAGGGCCTCGACCATGTCAAATCCTTCCTTGTCGGTCCTTGTTTCTTGGCGATCCTCACGTGGCATCTGTCTGCTCCCGTGTGTGTGCCTCTGTATCTGTCTGTACTCTCTGTAGTTTAGAAGTGATGAAATTTAGAACCCACCCTACTTGAATATAATCTAATTAATATAACAAACCTTATTTCCAAACAGGATTATATCTACAGGTGTAGGGGTTAGGCTTCCAACACATTTTGGGGAACACAATTCAATCCATAACAATGATCATGTCAGTCAGCCAAGAAGGCAGAGAGTGAGTAGCCCTCTTTAGCTTTCTCTTAATTCCTCCTACTAAAAGTCCAGCCTCAGATCATGTAAAATGGGATAGGCTAAAATGATTCTGCAGCAGCTGGAATGTACTATTTTGTCCCCCATATGTCCTTCATGTCACCCTTGAACATGAGTTAAGTTTCAGGGAATTTGTGATGAATGCTTTATTTTAGGGTTAAGTTGTAAAAACTGACTTGTTCGTTTCTTGGGTAAAATTCTTTCATGCTTTTTGTCTCATTTCAACTTTAGTACAATTCTGAGAGGCCGGCAGTGCTGCTGTTATTCTTATTTCCACTTTCTAGAAGAAGAAACTGAGGGCTAGGAAATTTCATTGGATTTGCTCAAAGTCAGAAAAATTATAAATGATGACATCTTTTAAACTGCAATCCTTTCATTTCTCTTCATTGATATTTCACGTATTTTAATCTGCTAATTAGACATTCTCCTCGAGGGTGAGCTCATGGCATATATAATATCTGAATCCTCCATAACACCAAACAATTCAATATACTATACACTTATTGCCACTAATTTCCACAATTAGTGAGGATTGTTTATGTATCAGACTCTTTGCTGGGGTTTTGTATACACTTTTCCTTATTCTCACCAAACCTCTGTGTCAGTCAGGGTTCTAAAAAAAAACAGAACCAGTA
This sequence comes from Elephas maximus indicus, assembly GCF_024166365.1. Lineage (NCBI taxonomy): Eukaryota > Metazoa > Chordata > Mammalia > Proboscidea > Elephantidae > Elephas > Elephas maximus. The sequence goes on from NC_064841.1 coordinate 29,128,131, forward strand.
GGAGACACACACACACACACACACACATAATCAGACTTTTAAAAAATATATATATGCACACATATATAGCATAGCATAGATATGTATTTATTATATAAATGTATATATATACTGTATATATATATAAAACATATATATATATATATATCATTTATTTCCAGGAATTAGCTCATGTGATTGTGGAGCTGGTAAGTCTGAAATCTGTATGGCAAGCTGGCAGGCTGGAAACTCAGGCAGGATTTGATGCTGTAGTCTTGAGGCAGAATTTCTTTCTCTCTGGGAAACCTCAGGTTTTGCTCTTAAGGTTTTCAACTGATTGGATAAGACCCATCCAACTATCCAGGGTAATCTCCTTTACTTACACTCAACTGATTGCAGGTGTTAACCAGATCTTCCCAGGAACACTCAGTGTTTGATTAAATAACTGGGTGCCTATTCAAGTTAAAATAAATAAATAAATAAAAATTTTTATTTTTATTTAAGTTGGCACGTAAAACTAACCATCACACTGTGCTAAGTAGTTTTGTGTCAGTCCCTTTGGAATGTTAATATGAATTTGAATCACCTGGGGAGCTTGTTAAACTGTTAATCCTGGTTCAGCAGGTCTGGGGTGGGTTCCAAGATTCTGCATTTCTGATGTGCTCCCAGGTGATGTGGATGCTGCTGGTCACGGACTCACTTTGAATACCATTCTGTTTAAGGGCAGGAATTATGGCTTAAAGAGAATAAGTCATTTTTCAAAGATTGCACAACGGTTACACGTCAGAGCCACGTTCAAACCGTTGATCAGTTGATATACAAACTACTGCTCATCCTGGCATGCCACATGACTGTTAAACATCTTGGGGGCCCCAGGATAATGAAGATGTAGACCCTGCTGCTCGAGAGCTTCCTGCTAGTGAGGTAAGACAGGCACATTCAAGACAGTCTGTGACATGAACTCTACTGGAGTTTAACGGGAAGATCTCATGTATGAAATATGATTTAAGTTGGACCTCAAAGGACTGGTAAGACTTAGATTGTCAGAAATGGGACGAAAGAATAATCTGGATAGCAGGAACAGAAAGGGAAAAAGGACAGAACGTAAGAGCGTACAGGACATCTTCTGGCCATGTGAGCAGTTGGCTGTAGCTGATGCATGGGGAAGGGTATACGACAGCTTTAAAGAGACTGAAGTAGAGGAATGGGAGGAGGGGCTGTGATAGCACATGTTTGATGTCATATAACCCCGTTGTTAGACTCCATTGACTGGGCTGCACTCTTGACCTCTGCATAGAATTCTGTGGCCTACTTACAGGTCAGTTACACCATGATGACCTTTACAACTGTTTGTATAGTGTCTGTCTTAATAAAGTCTCTTTACCTGTGGCCATAAAGAATATATTACCCCCCCCGCCCCCCCACACACAACCTCTTCCCAATTTTTTTCTAGGCTACAAAAATGCTATTTTTCCACAGACCGGTAATAAACATTCTTCTTAAAAGAAGCATTGTTCCTTCAGTAGCAACTTGTAATGAGAAAAGTAGAATAGAGACCAAATGCAATCTTGGTCTGAATGGAGCCCAGTTTTTCTTTGTGTGAATAGCCAGCATTCCAGTCAGGTTGCCACGGTGATGCTGAGATTTATAACTGTTCATGCCAGCAGTCAGAGAATATTGCCCAATTAGTTAGCCTCAGCTGCTAGGTTACCTTGACAGTGGCTCAAAAAGCAGGTTTCGAGTTCAAAGGCACTCAAATGAGCAGTCAAGGGACTTGCAGTTCTCCTGTCCTCAGTGGGGTACAGTGACTACAAGCCTCAGCATGCTCCATTTAAGCCACAGAAGGTGTGATCGGCCACCTGAAAGCAGACACCATTTTTAAGCCTGGTCTTTTTGGGGCAGGGCTGGATAGGAGTCCCTGTGTGGCGCACACGGTTAAACACTTGACTACTAGTTGAAAGGTTGATGGTTCAAACCCACCCAGAGGTGCCTCAGAAGGACAAGCCTGCTTCCAGGAGATCACAGCCTTGAAAACATTATGGAGCAGTTCCATCATTGTGGCTACTGTGCCAGTTCATCTCACCGAGGGTCTTCCTTGCCTTCACTGGCCTTTTTCTTCGCCAAACATGATGTCCTCCTTCAGCGATTGATCCCTCCTCATGTTGTGTCCAAAGCAAGAAAGTCAGACAATATTCTGTTTTAATCCATAGGGTTTTCATTACCTAATTTTCAGAAGTAGATTGCCAGGCTTTCATCCTAGCCTGTGTTAGTCTGGAAGCTCCACTGAAACCTGTTCACCATCAGTCATCCTACTGGTATTTGAAACATTGGTAGCATAGCTTCCAGCATCACAGCAACATGCAAGCTATCATGGTATGACAAACTGACAGACAGGTAGGGGTAAAGCATAGGATTATCACTATCTGGTGATTATTTCTGTTCTATCAGTCAGAATAGGCTAGGCTATGCTGTGGTAACAAGGACTCCCTTTGTCTTAGAGACTTGATTTCAGCTAATGTTTATTTCTTGGCCCCTTGTCCAGAGCAAGTGAGTAGGAAACTATTTATTAGCTGCTCAAGGACACAGACTAATGGAGGCTCCATCACTACATGGGCTTCCATGGTCACTGCAGTGTCTCACACAGGCAACTGAATATGGCATCTGGAAGTGGCACATCCCTTCCACTCACATTTTATTGGCCACACAAGTCACGTGGCCACACTCAGTTTCACAGAGATGAGGAAGTGCCATCCTATAACGTGCTCAGAGGAGGACTAGAATATATAGTGACCATCTGACTGCCAAAGACCACTTTAAAGGACTGCTGTATAAAGATGAATAAATAAAACATTTCTGAGCACCTTTTGTGTGGCACTTGTGTTCAGGGGTTTTGTTTATCTCACAAGATCCTTAGATGCCTCCTGTGAGGACATGGCCTTGACCAATACTAAAGATGGAGAATGCTGAGCCTTGGAGAAGCTAAGACGCTATACTGACCACAGAGAAATCCAAGGAGCCTACTGGGGAGGGAGGTCATGGTTCCTAGGAGCCCACACCAGGGCCATATAGCCGTCTTTCTCCATTTTCCCTATCGTCCCCACACTGTTGGACTTGCTGGCTGGTTGGGCACAGTGGTGGCAATGAGAAGATCAAGTGGAAAATGCTTGTGAGCCTGCCTCGATTTGCCCAGTCCTTTCCTGTCCTTATCCTGAGCCGATTGAAGCGATGATCTCCTGCTTTGCTAAGTGTCTGTACTGGTTTCCAGAATGTGCTATGTGACCCTTGGAAGACTGGCGAAGAGGTGAGACTGGGAGGCAACCAAGGAAAGGACAGAATGAGAATGATGACTCAAGCTTACTGTTTCCTCCACACCAAGACTGAGTTTATTATCACTCCCAAATTCTTTCTTTGGCCTGAAGTTGAAGGAAGGCCTGCTTGGGGAGGGGTCTTAAAACTGTTTAAAAGGATATTACTTAGCCTTGTAACCTCTGGACTTCCCCTTCTTTCTGCAGTCTTGGCCCTCACTCAAGGACCTGCTACACCGTAGAGTTTACTATGATAACCAACCTGAGTATGTGCGTTTTTCAGGCCAATATCTCTAATCAAAAGAAATAACCTAATAGTGAAATAACAGATGCTGTGTCATCTGTATGGGGCAGGTGAACCATCTTAACAGCCCTCAAATCAGTTCTAAGTCTAGCTGGTCTAGGTTAACAGTGTAATCCAAACATTCTTTACTCTCTTTTCTCAGGCAATTAGAGTGATGCAATGTATGATTTGAGCCAGAAATATATGATTAAGGATCGATGTCTAAATTTGAAGAAGTTTCAAAATAAATTCAAAGTAATTCTATTAGAATTCAGCTACTTCTGACAGAAAATCCAAAATATTAGAAGGATAGAGTTTTTTTGTTTACAGTTTATTTCTCTCTTGTGGATAAGCAGTGCTGAGGTGGTATGGTAGCTCCGTGGTCACCAGAGACTTAGGGTCATTTTATTGTTCTGCTCTAACATTTCTAGCATAAAGCTGCCATTCTCAAGTTCACCTCAAATTCATTCTCAAGGTCAAAAATAGCTGCAGGGATCTAGCCATCATATCGGCACACCTGTATCATATCCAGGCAGTAGGAAGGAGGATGGGGGAGGACAAACTAACCCTTCTCCGGGCTAAGCAACCTGCATTTGAGCAGCCCTTCTTAAAGTCTCACATGCCAGTTTTGTGCTGGATGCATTGCCTCCCAAATAAAATTGAGATTTTCTTACTAAGGAACATTGGGTGGCATTGAGCTGACCTTGTTGCAGTAACTTAAGATGCAAGTTTTGGTTAAGTAGGAATGAGAAGGGAAAGATTGCTGTGTACCCTATCATTTTCCAACCTGTGCTCCACACAGCGCTAAAAGTTTGCTTTAAAAGTGCTCTGCAGATCAGCAAGCTTGGGAAATTATTCTTTGCCCTCTCTTGGAAATTCACAAGGAACATTAAAACAAGAAGGCTGTGAGAGGTCCTGCAGTAAGGAATGTGCTAAACCACTCATCTTTTTTTTTTTTTTTATTGTACTTTAGATGAAGTTTTGCAGAACAAACTAGCTTCTCAATAAACAATACACGTATTGTTTTGTGACATTGGTTACCAACCCCACAGCATGTCAACACCCTCCCTTCTTGACCTTGGGTTCCCAGTCACCAGCTTTCTGTCTTCTCCTGCCTTCCAGTCCTTGTACCTGGACTGGTGTGTTCCTTTAGTCTCATTTTATTTTACAGGCCTGTCCAATCCTTGGCTGAAGGGTGAACCCCAGGAGTGATTTCATTACTGAGCTAAAAGGGTGTCCAGGGGCTGTAGTCTTGGGGTTTTTCCAGTCTCTGTCAGGCCAGTAAGTTTGGTCTTTTTTTGTGAGTTAGAATTTTGTTCTACATTTTTCTCAAGCTCTACCTGGGACCCTGTACTGTGATCCATGTCAGAGCAGTCAGTGGTGGTAGCTGGGCACCATCTAGTTGTGCCGGACTCAGTCTGGTGGAGGCTGTGGTAGTTGTGGTCCATAAATCTTTTGGATTAATTTTTCCCTTGTGTCTTTGATTTTCTTTCTTCTCCCTTGCTCCTGATGGGGTGAGACCAGTGGAGTATCTTAGATGGCTGCACACAAACTTTTAAGATCCCAGACCCTACTCACCAAAGTAAAATGCAGAACATTTTCTTTATAAGCTATGTTATGCCAATTAAGCTAGATGTTCCCCGAGACCGTGGTCCCCACAGCCCTCAGCCCAGCAATTCTGTCCCCCACCGAGTTTGGATGTGTCCGTGGAGCCTCCATGACCCTATCTTGGACAGGTTGTACTGGCTTCCCCAATGTTGCGTGCTGTCTTACCCTTCATCAAAGTTACCACTTATCTACTGTCTATTTAGTAAACCACTCATCTTTTCAACCCCGTGTTCTCCAACTTATTTCACAATGAAAATCCAACACTTTTGGAAACTGGAAGGAACACAGAAACTTAGCTTCAGCTTCTTGAATCTGCCACAAAGGCTTTTAGATCCTTGAACAGATGGTGTAAACCTCATTCCAAAAAATTATCTGCCTTGTAAAACAAACAAGCAAACATACCTACTTACTTGTATAGATTTCATGCTAATTAGCACAGTGATAAGGATAAGCCTGAAAGAAAGAAAGAAAAAAAAAAAAAAAAAGATCAGATACAAATGAAACCATGTTATAAACAGTTGATATAAAAGTTGGTGCTAACTAGCCATTGGAGCTCTGGTGGCAGAGTAGTTACGAGCTCAAGCTGTACTGTTTACAATAGCAAAAAGATGGAAGCAACCAAGGTGCCCATCAACAGAAGAATGGATAAATTATGGTATATTCACACAATGGAATATTATGCATTGATAAAGGACAAAGATGAATCCATGAAACATTTCGTAACATGGAGGAATCTGGAAGACATTATTCTGAGTGAAATTAGTCAGCTGCAAAAGGACAAATATTATAAGACCACTATTACAAGAACTTGAGAAATAGTTTAAACAGAGAAGAGAATGTTCTTTGATGGTTATGAGAGTGGAGAGGGAGGGAGGAAGGGAGAGGAGGGATAAGAACTATTTTAGGTGAAGGGAAAGACACACAATACAGGAGAGGTGAGCACAACTGGACTAAACCAAAAGCAAGAAGTTTCCTGAATAAACTGAACGCTTCAAAGGCCAGCTTAGCAGGGGCAGGGGTTTGGGGACCAGGATTTCAGGGGACATCTAAGTCAATTGGCATAATAAAATCTATTAAGAAAACATTTTGCATCCCACTTTGGAGAGTGGCATCTGGGGTCTTAAACGCTGTCAAGTGGCCATCTAAGATGCATCAGTTGGTCTCAATGCCACCTGGAGCAAAGGAGAATGAAGAACACCAAAAACACAAGGTAATTGTGAGCCCAAGAGGCAGAAAGGGCCACATAAATGAGAGACTACATTAGCCTAAGACCAGAAGAACTAGATGGTGCCAGGCTACAACCGATGATTGCCCTGACAGGGAAAACAACATAGAACCCCTGAGGGAGCAGGAAAGCAGCGGGATGATAGACCCCAAATTCTCATAAAAAGACCAGACTTAGTGGTCTGACTGAGACTAGAAGGATCGTGGTGGTCATGGTCCCCAGAACTTCTGTTAGCCCAAGACAGGAACCATTCCCAAAGCCACCTCTTCAGACAGGGATTGGACTGGACTATGGGATAGACAATGATACTGGTGAGGAGTGAGCTTCTTGGAACAAGTAGACACACGAGAGTATGTTGGCATCTCCTGTCTGAAGGGGAGATGAGAGGGCAGAGGGGGGCAGAAGCTGGCTGAATGGACACGAAAATAGAGGGTGGAGGGATGGAGTGTGCTGTCTCGTTAGGGGGAGAGCAATTAGGAGTATACAGCAAGCTATTTATAAATTTTTGTATGAGTGTCCAACTTGATTCGTAAACTTTCACTTAAAGCACAATAAAAATTAAAAAAAAAAAAAGATTAGACAGGACTATAAAACAAAAAAGATACACATGAGGACTGGGCTTCTTAGTTCAGTCAGATATATAAGACCAGATATGTGGCTCCTGTCCAGAGGCAGGATGAGAAGGCAGGAAGGGACAGGAGCTGGTTGAATGGACACAGGGAACCAGGGTGGAAAGGGGGGGCGTGCTGTCACATTGCGGGGATTGCAACTAATGTCACAAAACAATATGTGTATAAATTTTTGTGTGATGAATTAACTTGAACTGTAAGCTTTCACCTAAAGCACAATAAAAAAAATAAAGAATACCAAAAAAAAAAAAAAGAGCTCAGGCAGCTAACCAAAATGTTGGCAGTTCGAATCCACCAGTCATTCCTTGGAAACCCTATGGGGTAGTTCTACTCTGGCCTATAGGGTCCCTATGAGTCAGAATTCACTAGACGGCAGTGGGTTTGTTCTTTGTTGGAACCATGCATTGGGACCATTAGTGGTCATACTAAGTGATGGGGCAGGATGGGCTGGTACTGCCATCTGCCAGATGCTCCTACTCCAGGTAACTATTGATGGGCTCTCGGCTGTTCCTAGGTGGCCCTTGTCTACCCTGCCCCTCTCTGGAAGTGGGAGAGTAGTAGACCAGTCAACCAGCCAGTATTTCTCTCCTCACCCTTCAGAAAGGGCCTGGACCCCTAGCCAAAATGCACTGATCCTCCTCTCTCCCATTGCCAATTGCCTCCTGTTGCCTTTCCTCCCTACCCAAAACTTCTTGGGTGGTTCCTGTGCAAAAGGCAAGGATGGAGCTCTTGTTATGGTATGTGTGTGGAGGGGGGTGTGTAGGGGCAGGAATCCAATAAAGGGGGCTCACACTGTAATTAGACTTAGACCAGGGTTGGGTCCCTTTATCAGTTACACCCCTGCCAGTTGCCAACTGCATGCTTGCATATAGGTGTGGGAAGAACTAAGAATGCTTTCAAGCAGATCTAGGTGTCGTTGGTCCACTGTAAGCAGGTGGAAAGTGAGTACCCTCTGGGGAATGGTACTGTTAAGGCTCTTCTTTCCAAAATAGAACCTTGAATGGTTTCCTAATCTTTCTTCTTTAATTACTTAGGTAATCAGTTCTCGTCTTTAAAGTCCATCTGCCATGATTGCTATCTTTTTTTTCAACTAAGTATCTCTGCAAAGGCGAGGTGCCAAAGTCTTTGCTAGTCTGGTTCCCGTCATTTGGACCTCGTGTTGCTGGAATGTTTGCATATCTCTGTAAACTGGATGATACATTTCCCCAAACAGCTGTATAGTCTCTCCAACAACCTGATGATGGGGGGTGGGGGTTTTCTAAGTGCAACTTGCATTATTTGAAATTGAACAGACTGCGGGAGAGCTAAGGAAAGTTCTGGAAGGTGAAGATAATTATCCTTGTTCAGAATCTGCCTTGCAGCCTAGTATCCTGGAGAATTTTCTCAACCTGCTGTATGGAGTTGGTCTGTCTTTCCCTGATTCTGGATGTGTTGTCAGGCTTCGTGCATCCCACCTGTGCATGGGCAGGTTTGTGGGCCTGCCTCAGGCTCTCCAGGGCTGGAAGCCTGTGAGGGGGTGGCCAATGAATCCTGAGAGCTGACAAAGGATCCAAATAACCGTGCACCAACATCAGAACAGAGTATTCAAGTGAATGTTATAATAAGACCTTCTTGGGTTGTTTCTCTTTTAGTTTTATGTGCTTAATTATATATGTTCACTTTCCCTATGTAAGCCAGAAGACAACTATCAGTTTGTGTAGAATTCTTTGTCTTCCTCTGTAAGGAAATAATTTAAAACTGAGCTAAATATGAGTATGAATATGAAAATTTCATTTGTCTCCTATGTTGACATGTAGGTGTGACCTGCCAAATTGGCTGTTTTACAGAGTCCTTTCTCCCCACTGCCCTGCTACCTTCCCTTCCCTGCCCACTATTCCAAGACAGTGAATTTTTGGTCTGTCAAAGGATTTCCTTGAACAGAGAGGAAGACTAAGGCCTTGGGTCTTGACTTAAACATGTCACTAACTAGGTGTTACCTTGGAGAAGTCACCTAAACTCTCTTGGCAAAACTCGGGATTCTAAGAGAATATAGAGCCTGCCTGAGCCTGGCTTTGCTCTTCTGTAAAATGGGAGAGAGGTTTTATTGATAACGTTTCAGAAATACCTGCTCTGAATGTCAGCGATCTTATGGCTTTGTGGCTGTCTGTGGAAAACTGGTGATGTGTGGATTTGATTCATTCAGATAGAATTTATTGAGTAGCTAGAGAATGTTTCAGTCACTGTTCTGGGTATTAGTGAAGAAAATCAATAGAAGTCATTCCTTCTTTGGAGTTTATCTTTCTGGGATAAAAAATTAAGAGCAAATGCTTTTTGAACACTTACAATATGCCAGACATTGCCCTAATTGTTTATGTATATTATTTTAATTGTTAAATAATCCTGTAAGCGGGCACTACATTTATTACTGTTTACAACTGAGGAAACTGAGGCTCAGAGGGATTAAATAACAAGGTCACAGAGCTAGTAAATGGTGAAGCTGGGATCCATGTCAGGTTTTTTGGTTCTCAAGTCCGTGGTTTTAAGTACTGTGCCATATTGCCTCTCACCTTTAATTTATTGATCAACTTAAAGTGACAAGTGTTTGTCCTAGCCGATGATAAAGCAGGAAAAAAAGAAACTGTGGGGTTCAGATAGAAATCTAAGAACCCTCTTGGTCTCCTCCTCTGGGGTTGCAGGCTCTGATGGGGAGGCTGGGGCACGAGCACCAGGGTGCACTGGACTTCATGTGCCCAGCCACTTGGCTGGTTGTGGCTACGTGGCTTCAAGCCTCCACTCTTCTCTGGCTCTGTTGTTAAACTACAAAGCGGTTCATTGTGTGCCCATGTTAATTTCAGCATTGGCCATTCGTAGAGAAGTAATGGTGGACTTAGGTTCAAAATATCTGAATTTGAATTCTGGCTCCACTTCTGACCAATGCTGTGACCTTGGGCAACTGTTAATAGCACCACCAACAGTAGCAGTTATAGCAATGCCATGCCTTGTGCTAACTGCTTTATATGTGTTATTTCTGATCCTCAGAACAGTCCTCCATGGGAGATATTTTTATCCTCACTTTACAGTCTGGTCTTGGTGGCTGTCTTCACCATTTAGTGCTTAACCTTGGGCAAGTTACTTAATTCCTTTAAGCCTCACTTTCTTCGTCTGCAGGTGGGGTTAGTAATAACTACTTTTGTGGGGGTTGTATAAGGATTAAATAAAAACATGAATCTAAAGCATTTAAACCCTGGTGGCATAGTGGTTGAGAGCTATAGCTGCTGACCAGAAGGTCGGCGGTTCAAATCCACCAGGTACTCTTTGGAAACCCTATGTGGCGGCTCTACTCTCCTATGGGCCGCTTTGAGTCAGAATCGACTTGATGGCCATGGGTCTGGTTTGGAAAACATTTAGGTCATTGCCTATCCCAATGAAAGGGATAATGATTATTATAGTTTAAGGCCTCACAGCTATTAATCTGAGGAGCCAGGATTCAGATACAATCCTGAGCTTCCCACTTTGAAAGCCTGCCTTTGTGAGGATGGGCTGTAGTGACAGGGTCCTGGTGAAGCAGGTGCATAGGAAGCTGTTTCATTACTGGGTGCTGCACAGTAGCAGGCAGAATTAAACAACATACCAAGCAGAAGGTGGGGAGGCTCCCATCTCCCTGTCCTAGAAGCTACCAGCATCAGGGGTGCTGATTGCTTTAATGCTTGGCTAGGAGCGGGTCTAAGGAGTAGCTGTGATCAGTGAGGAGCTAGTACTGGTAAAAGTACGCCATTAACCATCTAGCCAGGTGCTGCTGTATTGGGGCAGGCAGTAGTCCTGGAGATGTCCTGCATGCGGACTGCCTCCCCATAATACAGGGGTTGACATTGTGGAGCTATGGAGTTGCCCAGCTCATTCACATGCAGGAAGCAACCTCACAAAGAAGCAGGCCAAGTGGTATTGACCCATTTTACAGATAGGAAAACATGCGTACAAGTGGTCAAATAACTTGCGTAAGGTTATTTAGCTAGCGAGGAGCAGAATCCAGACTTGAACCCTAACTTTTTGGGTTCTGATGACACTGCATAGTTTAATTTGTTCAACTCAGATGTTCAAATGAGAAAATTCATCTATCAGAGTTTTATCTTTATTTTTGAGTAGAATTATCTGTTCCACTTGAGATGTCTGGCTTGGACTAGTGTGTTAATGAAGATATATTATTATATTGTTGTTGTTAGGTGTCGTTGAGTCAGTTCCAACTCATAGCGACCCTGTGTACAACAGAAGGAAACACTGCCTGGTCCTATGCCGTCCTCACAATCATTGCTATGTCTGAGCCCTTTGTTGTAGCCACTGTGTCAATCTATCCTGTTGAGGGTTTTTCTCTTTTTTGCTGACCCTCTACTTTACCAAGCATGGTGTCCTTCTCTAGAGACTGTTCCCTCCTGACAACATGTCCAATGTATGTGAGATGAAGTCCCACCATCCTTGCTTCTAATGAGCATTTTAGCTATAGTTCTTCCAAGACAGATTATATTATTATATGCATAATATTAAAAAAAAAAGATTGCTTATTTGACTTCAACTCGTGGTGACCCCAAGTGTGTCAGAGGAGACCTGTCCCCCACGGGGTTTCAACGGCTGATTCTTCAGAGATAGATGACCAGATCTTTCTTTTGAGGTACCTCTCAGTGGACTCCCATCTCAAAGTTTTCCGTTATCAGTCGGTTATCAATAGCACCTTAAAACTTGGCACCACCCAGGGACTCGCATTCATAACATACATGGGCTATATTCTAGATCTCCTGATACATACCGTCAGAGCACCTTGTAGTTTTCCTGCATGCTGCTTATTATTATTGTAAATAAGTGACTGTGTGTAGAGTTATTTACTCTTGTCTGTTTCCCTCATTTGACTGTAAGCACCATGAGGCAGGAGCCAGCGTATCTGCTTATCTACCTAGGATGGCGATTAACACATAGTAGGTACACATGAAGGGTGCAGAGTAGAACTCAGAGATTGCATAAATGCTATTGTATAAAGCAAGACCTTTGAGTCCTGAGACTCGCCCCTTCAATACACTGGAACGGAGGAAGACGAGTACAATACTAACGCTGAGGTCCTTTGCCTGGCTGAGTGCAGCCTGGACGAGAATCCACGAGGTGTTGAGTCAGCACACTCACTCCTAGCTCTGTAGTTACTTTGGAAGAATGATGGTGTTGAAAAGCCTGAAGACTTAAAATGAATATGGAGAGTTCTCCTGCTGTTCCTGTTTTCTTTGTTCTGTTTTGCTTTTGTAAGCATATGCTTGTCACTTAGGGCTGGAATGGAACATAACAGCTGCTAAGTATGACTCCAAGAGAAGTAACGTTTTGGTCTTTTGAGGGCCCGTAAGTTTAGAATAAGCACATTGTGGCAGATGTCAGGAGGGAATCTGGGGGTGGGCAGTCATTTTGGGAGCTGGATCAGCCACCCATATTCTGTTGCAGTCTAGTTCACCCTGCCAGTGGACTGTGACTGGGAGGAAAAGATTCTGTCACATGTGGCTATGTCTTTAAGAGCAGTTTGGGGAAGTGGTGTCTGGAATCTCTGTAGGCCATTGCTCATGATCCTTCTTAGTTTTTCTCTTCATTTCATTTTTTAAAAAAAGAAGGAGGGAGGGGCTGGAAAGAAGATGTATCATCTTTTATGGTGCTAAGGTGGTCATCCTAGTTATATGCTTAGGTCTGCCCTTTTCAATCTTCAGGGTTGAGTCTGGAGATGTTACTTAGTGTTACAATAAATCCAGCATCATTCAGGGGATCTGGAAGAATTAAAGTATAACTCAGTGACTGGGAATATTAATCCCTAGATCCTAAATCTGTCCATCCTGCTGCTAAATCAGACTGGGGCCTACCAGTGCCGCCGAAGAAAGAATTTATTCCGGAATCCCAGGAGCCCAAAAAAGTTAAGGTGCCTTCCCAATTGTCTCCCTGGTTTTCAAAGAGACATTTGTCTGTAAGTATCTGACCCTGTTTACTAAAGGTGTGGTCACGTTATTGGTGGAAAAGCAAAAAGTTTTTCTTTTATTGGATTTATTAGTTGAAAATGTATAAAATACAGACTGTTTTTTTGGTGGTGTGTTTTCCTTATGTATTAAATGAACTCTTTTTCAAAGAGAAAAAAAGAATGGAAGGAAATTAATATTTATTGAGGTATTCTGTATCTGGCTCTGAACTAGTCTAGACACTTTTACAGTTCTTACATTCACCCTATGAGGTAGATAATATTGTCCCCACTTTAAAGATGAAGAAATTGAGGCTCATGGGGGTTATGAAACTTGTCCAGGATTGGAGAGCGAGCAAGTGATAAATCAAAGGCTGAGAATTCTAATTCCATGAAGTTGATGGTGTAATGGCCAAGAGCATTGAGTTTAGGGTCCAACAGGCCTGGCACACATCCTAGCTCTACCACTTACCCTTGGTGTGACCTTGAGCAAGTACATATCCTCTCTGCCTCAGTTTCCTTATCTGTAAAGCAAAGATGATAATAGCACCCACTTGATAGAGTGGTGATAATTCAATGAGATTTTCATGTAAAGTGCTGAAAATAGTGCCTGGCACATAAGCACTCATGAAATGTTAGCTGTTATTGTGGTTTTTTTTCTTTTAATTATAATGATTAACCAAATTTACCTTTCTCGGTATTTGCTGAAAAGTTACATACTCTTTCAGGGAGCAGCTTGCCTTTTGATATGTAGTTATATTTCATTATGAAATAATGTAAACTACTCTATGTTAGAATTAAATTCTCTTCTCAGCCTCCCAGCAAAGGTTAAGATCTGAATAAAGGCATGTGCGGCCAACGGGGATTCTTGACTTTGGTAAATGTCAGTGATTTACTCTTGTATCCTTGGTGTGTGTAACCTTCTTCCATGCTGCCCATCCTGGCTTTATGAGCAGCTAAGCAAACAAGAGAGGGAGAATTAAGCTGATACTTGTCACTTAGCTCTCCTGTCTTTCTAACATGATTATTAGGTATGGCATCCACTCCTCGTTGCATTGCGCATGACCTCATCCCGACAGCCTGTCTTCTCAGTACACTCGAGGCATGGCTTACACCAGAGGGCTTGATGGATTTATTTTACAGTGGGAAATACTAGTGGGGCTTATGCATGTGATAGCTTTGTGTGTTTGGGAGTAGGCTGGGGGGGGACAGAGGTGGCAGCGGCTGGGTGGCTGGGACAGCTTGTCTAGATTGATAATGAAATGACGTAAGTTTGCCAGACCTTTGTCTCTACATTCTCATCCCATTTTTGCAACTTCTTTAAGCATGTTGTAGAGAACTGGGAGTGGGACGTCAACCGTAATCAGTAAATTGTGTTCAGCAGTTACTTGTTGGACGCCATGTTAAGTGCTGGGAAATGCTAAGATAAATATGTTGCAGGCCCTGCTCTCAGGGAATTTGTAATTCATTGAGAGAGAAATGTGAGCAGGGCTAGCATGACATGAGGGTAGTTATTCCAGAGCTCTGTACAACGTACTGGGAGAGCAGAGAGGTGGCGGCACTTGTTTGAAGGTTTCACAGAGGAGGTGGCGCTCGAGCTGGGCTTTCAAAGGTGTGTTTGCTTGGCAGAAGGAATAATCTCGGCAGGCTGGCATTATAAACCAAGGCCCAGAGGACATGACTGAGTGTGGTGTGTTAGGGAAATGGTGGGTGGTTTGAGGGAGTGGGTGATAGCACAGATGATGGGCTGGGAATGAAGGCCGGCTTAAGTATGGTAGGACCTTGACTTTCAATTTGTACCACGTGAGGCAGGGTTTTAAAGCATGCAGTGTCATGAGTAGAAATGTTTGTTTCAGAAAGATCAGTGTGGAGATAGATAGATAGGACAAAAGAGTTGATTGAAAGCAAGTAATCCCAGAAAAAGATGGTAAGGGCCTGTCTTGTGAATGGAGTTGAATAGAGGGACATGGTGGACATTTGGAGATGAAATTATTAACATGTAGGGAGTAAAATGAGGGGGCCCGGGGATGGAAGCTTAGGGGGAGCCTACATTTAAGGTATGGGCAGAAGAAACAGAATCTGTGAGAGAAACTGAGGGGTGTGGTGGAAGACAGAGAAGGGGATATACAGATAGTCCCCAACTTATGACAGTGTTCTGTTCCAGTGACTCCATTGTAAGTTGGTTCTGACGTGAGTCAAATACCTCAATTTTTTTTTTTAACTTTTCGTTATTGCCTTTTATTATCAGTATGTTTACAAATCTGATCTTTAACTATCTTTTGGGGTTGGAAAACTTACATATAAACTTATATTTTAGTGTATACCCACATACATAAAGAAATGCACAAATCATAAAAACTTACTTTGATGATGAAGAAGAGTTGGACAACATTGGCATTTTGTCAGTTGTGGTAATAACTCCACTTGTGGAAGTTTCTGGATCATCTGGATTATCCCTGAGAGTGGAGATGGCATTTCTAGTCAGGAAATTAGTGAGAGTTGCCTGTCTGGTCCTTTTCTTTTTTCTTCATATATTTCACAGTAACATCTCACTGTTTCCCAAATCTGTCTATTGACCTTAGCAAAGTGATCAATATTTGGGTCCATGTTTTGAAGCAACTGAAGCCCCTGATTTAGTGTAGAACACTAAAGTTGTACAGCAGTGTTTTGAATAGTAAATCATAAAATTGCACATCTGGGAGTGAACATCTGAGAACAATAGCATCAGCCAGTTACATGCAGCAACATGTATGTAGTATATATTACTAATGATAACATGTCCAAAATGAAGAAGGACGGTTGTAAGTGCAGTTCATTGTAACTCATATATGTCACAAGTCGGGGACTACCTGTATCTTCAACGAGAGTGGTGGTGTTCAATAGTGTCAAATCCCTCAAAGGAGACAACTGGGAGAGGACTGAGAAGAGAACACTGCAAATAAGAAATTGAGGTCGTTGGTGACCCTTGGGAGAAGTTACTTTAGAGGTCCTGCTGGACGAGAGAAAATAGCCGGACGGGTACCATGTTCAAGCTGTATCACTGTTCCCCAAGAACATAGCTAACAATTATATATGCTTGTTTATAGAATATTCAAAAACATCCAGCTCTCCAGGTACAGTAGATCCTCATTACTTGTGCATTCTATATTTGTGAATTCACTTCTTGCCAAAATTTATTTGTATTCCCCAAATCAGCACTCATGGGACTTTTTGTGGTCATTTGTGGACTTGTGCGGAGTGACAAGAAATTTCAGTTACCAGGGGTTTTCAGCTGAGGTCAAACAAGACAACACTCTGCTTTCTTGTTTCAGTTCTTAAACTGTAAACAAGTATCCTTTTCACCGCCTATTTAGTGCCGTGTTTTTCTCATTTTTGTGCTCTTTGTTGGTGATTTTGCTGTTTAAAATGGCCCTAAGCATGGTGCTGAATTGCTGTCTAGTGTTCCTAATTACAAGACGGCTGTGATGTGCCTTACAGAGAAAATTCGTGTGTTAGATAAGCTTCATTCAGGCGTGAGTTATAGTGCTGTTGGCTGTGAGTTCAATGTTAATGAATTGACAATATATATTAAGTAAGGTATCTTTGAACAGAAACACAAATAAAACAAGATTATACATTGATCTGTTGACAGAAATGTTGTGACCAAAGGCTTTATTTCTCTTAGGAGCCAATGGTTCAGTATTCACTAATTCAGTGTTTGTAGTGACTTTATGGACTGTAACTACTGTGAGTAACAATAACCCACTGTACTTGGATCAGATTGGAGGTAAGAGTCAGTGCTGAGGTGTCCCTGATGAGTACCTCTGCCTGCTTCTTTCTAGGGTCTCAGCCCCCACCCTACAAATATCCTGTCCTGTCCCATCACTGTCAGCACACTGTAGAATATAGGTGCTTTATAATCTTCGCTTCTAATTCCAAACTGGTACCTTTTTTTTTTTTTTTTTTAATAATTTTTATTGTGCTTTAAGTGAAAGTTTACAAATGAAGTCAGTCTCTCCCACAAAAACCCATATACCCCTTGCTACACACTCCCAATTACTCCCCGCTAATGAGACAGCCCGCTCTCTCCCTCCACTCTCTCTTTTCATATCCATTTCACCAGCTTCTAACCCCCTCCACCCTCTCATCTCCCCTCCAGGCGGGAGGTGCCAACCTAGCCTCAAGTGTCCACCTGATCCAAGAAGCTCACTCCTCACCAGCATCCCTCTCCAACCCATTGTCCAGTCCAACCCATGTCTGAAGAGTTGGCTTTGGGAATGGTTCCTGACTTGGGCCAACAGAAGGTCTGGGGGCCATGACCACCGGGGTCCTTCCAGTCTCAGTCAGACCATTAAGTCTGGTCTTAAGAGAATTTGGGGTCTGCATCCCACTGCTCTCCTGCTCCCTCAGGGGTTCTGTGTTGTGTTCCCTGTCAGGGCAGTCATCGGTTGTAGCCTGGCACCATCTAGTTCTTCTGGTCTCAGGATGATGTAGTCTCTGGTTCATGTGGCCCTTTCTGTCTTTTGGGCTCGTGTCCTTGGTGTTTTTCATTCTCCTTTGATCCAGGTGGGTTGAGACCAATTGATGCATCTTAGATGGCTGCTTGCTAGCATTTAAGACCCCAGACGCCACTCTTCAAAGTGGGATGCAGAATGTTTTCCTAATAGATTTTATTATGCCAATTGACTTAGATGTCCCCTGAAATCATGGTCCCCAGACCCCTGCCCCTGCTACGCTGGCCTTCGAAGCATTCAAAAACTGGTACCTATTTCTAACCATGGTGCTTGTAGAAGATGCTGTGGTGTGCCACCCAGAAGCCCTCTCCAGGACTGAGGCACCTGCTGGGATGTAGGCAGCTCGTGATGGCCCTCAACTGAATCCCTCACTAGGGATTGTCCTCAGGTGAAGAGTGTCACTTTATCCATGATCATAACTTCCTAGGGTGGAAAACAAGGACAGTCTGCCTCCCTGCATCCAATGGACTGGTCAATGGGAGTGAGGTGCAATGGGCCTCAGGCCCCAAGGGTAGACAACTTTGAGGGCTCATGCTAACTCCTGAGCTCAGCGGGAGGTCAGATGAAGTTATTGATTCCATTGTATTGCAGGTCTTTCCTCTACTCAGTCCTTCTGCCTTTACTTCCCCAGAGGTGTTGATTTCAGTAAACTCTCTGTGTGCAACTCTCAGAGATTCTGAGTCTGCTTCCTGGAGTGCTAACCTAAATCAATGATTGTTTCTGGCTTGGTTGCCTACCAGCCAAACTCTTTAATTCTTTTGACCTTTGCTTCTTCTGCCCTGAGCACTTTGGGTGTGTCTGCAGAAAGAGCTTGTCTTTCCCAGCAGTCCAAACAGAAGTCCTGGAATTGCTCTTCTATATGTCCACTGATAGGCTTTTCAAGGAAGGGACAGAGCCTCAGAAATTAGCTGCCTGGCTCCTGAGACCAGGAGGTGGGATGACTCTAGTATAGAAGCTGATCCCTGCTTTGCACCCTGGTTCTGTTCCTGCTGTCCTCGCGTGCCCCTGTGATGACTGCCAGGCTCCTTCGGGCTGCTGGTAGTCACTGTTCTGCCTCTCTTCTCTTTCTTTCATAATTTCTTTAGTCAGAAATGTTGAAAACACGGTTGAGATATTTCAAGCAATGTAGAACTTCTCTCCAAATTTGTTGCAGAAACACCAGCAAGCACAGCTTAGAAACAGACAGCAGCTGCCACCATTTATGAGCTTTTCTTCTTTTTCTTCCTTCTCCTTTTTCTCATTGCTTTCTAATTCCGTTTGTAATAAAACCTGCTTCTCTAATGGCCTAGTAGTTTAACAAGCAAAATTCTTTTTTCTCATCCTGATGGCTCCCAGGTGGCCTTGACAGCGTCTCTTAACCAAGGGGGTTTTGGCCAACTGAGAGTTCTCGTCTTCTGAACAGCGTCTTCCTGTCTCAAGGTTATACCTGGGCCACCTTCCTGGCCGGGTGGGGCATAGCTGGAACTTCTGGACTTCTTGATTTGTCAGAACACATGCCTGGAGTATGGTGGTTCTTGCCCCTCTGACTTTATTAGCATGGGTAGTGCTAGCTCTGATTTTTCTCCATAACTAAATGGCTTAATCTGTTCCCCCACCCCCTCCTTGGTTTTATTTTGTGTGTGTGTTTTTTTTTGTTTCTATGTGGAATCTTTGAAGGCAAATAGCAAAGGGCTTTTCTTGGTCTTAATTTACTAAAGATTGTGACTCTAAAAAATTCTGTCTTGTTACTCCTGAACTCATTTGCCTTCTTCCCATGAATAGCAGAGGGGGGCTGCTTCCCTTATTTTGAATGCTCCTGAGATGTGGAAGTGCTCAGCTTCAAAATGATTATTATTACGTATTAATAGATTGCCAAGCATGTTAACCATTTGTACCACCCAGGGACTCCATAATCAATGGATTAAGCTAGAGTTGTTGCAGTCTTTTTCAATTTTCCCCTCAGAGAATTTTTATCATTTTATTGTAGTGCAAATATACGTAATAACAATACATACACCATTTCAACAATGTGTACATGTACAACTCAGTGACATTGATTACGTTCTTCAAGTTGTTCAACCATTCTTGCTATCCTTTTCCAAATCATTCTGCCACCGTTAACATATACTCAACGCCTCTAGGCAAAAATCCACCTCCCCACCCCTTTCACACCTGGTAACCACTAATAATCTTTGGTGTCAATGCATTTTCTTACTTCATATAAGTGAGCTCATACAAGATTTGTCCTTTTGCCACTGACTTATTTCACTCAGCATGATGTTTTCAAGGTTCACCCATGTAGTGGCATGCATCAGGACTTCATTTCTCTTTATGGCTGAGAAGTATTCCATTGTGCATATATACCACCTTGTATTTAGCCATTCATGGGTTGGTGGAGATTTTGGTTGTTTCCACTTTTGAGCTATTGTGAAAAGTGCTGCAATGAGCACAGTACACAGGTTTCTGTTTGTGTTCCTGACTTCACTTCTGGGTGTTTACTTAGGATTGGAATTGCTGGGTCATATGGTAAAGTTCTATGTTCAACTTTTCGAGGAACCACCACGCTGTTTTCCACAGTGGTTGTACCATTTTATATTCTCACCAGCAATGGATGAGGTTTTTTTTTTTAATTGAGTTCATCCCTTTTAAAATGTCAAAAAAAAAAAAAAAAAAAGAAAGAAAGGAGATCTTACATTAAACAATATGTTCTATTTTTCTTGACACATCTTTAGATCTGGCAATATTGTGCTCATATGTTGACACAGCAACAATTGGCTGCAGCTAAATAAAGTGAGTGTTCCCCTCTAATCCTCTAATGGAGGCATGCCTTCTTCACTTTGCTGCAGTCCCTCCAGACCTCTTCACTCAGTTATGTTACTGGCCTCTGTGGGCATTTGAGTTTGTGAGTCTTGATTTAGGCCTTTAAAGAACAATTTCTGTCCAGTTAAGAATCAGTAGGGATTAAAGTCAGTTTCTGCCTGAGTTGAATTTTATCTTTGATTTTTCTTTTTAACTTATTGAGATATTAATCAGTAAGAGTAATAGTCATTATTGGATATTGATAGAACACCCTAACGTTTAGCTAGTCTGAGGGTTAGCAGATACCTGTTCGGTGGTAAGAACTTAAATACTTCTCCTATTTAGTTTGCATTTCTAAATCTTGCAGTTAACCTTGTTGAACTGAAGGTCATCCTGCAAAAGCATATTTTGCAGAGGCAGCATGGGGGGTGGGTGGGTTGGATCTAAAGAAAAACATTCTGAGGCCTAGTTATGTTGATTCCATTTTTTTCTTAGAAACTGTCGACTACCTTAATTAAGATTGCCCCACAATACAGCAGTACTCTGTTTTTAACTTTGTGTGTGTTCAATGCACTGAGCAGCTTGGAAAATTCAAAGAGAAATATCTGAAAAATTAGAACGCCCTCAGTATGATGAATTTTTCATTTTGTCTTTGATGTACTGGCAAGTGTGTTTCTACTTGACATGAGAAATATGTCGATTCTTTTTGATTGTTTTAGTTGAAGTCACATCTTTTGTCTGATTTAAACACATTTCATGGAAATAGAAAAACAAATTTCATTACTACAACTGAATTAAAATTTAAATTCTCATAGTATTTAATATTAATGCATGATTCTCCAAAGCTAAAATTGTTATTTATTTCTGTATAGCAAATGATACTTGCTTTTGATTAAAACAATGCCTGGAACATTGTCTTGAATTTTTCTTGTTTAATTTGTTTCAGGACCCTGCAGGGATCTTTGAATTGGTGGAACTTGTTGGAAATGGAACATATGGGCAAGTTTATAAGGTAAGTTCATTGCATTTGAACATGGTTTATGTGTGGTTTTGTTTCATGAATGTTGAATAGCAGTGCTGTCTATACTTGCTCGTAAATGCCTCATAGCAGATTTTAAACCAAGTAATACACCTATTAATTGACTCTCCATCTTTTTAAATATCTCAGTAGACAAGTTGCCTAAACTGGATTCTGTGATTTGGGTATTTCCCCTCATTATACATTACACTGTTTATATATGACGCCTGAATTCTGATGTTGTGTATTTGAAGCTCTTTGAGTGTTTCATTTCCTTTAATCACTGCCAGAACTAGTTTTCAAAGGAGCAACGGATGCCATTTACGTTAGAAATGTAAGCTATTAAACTGGCAGCTGGAAAAGGAGATTTGTTATTAGCCTAGGGCAGGAGTTACACGAGTCTTGTGCACAACGTTAAGAGAAAACTGGCTACCTCACAAAGCAAAGGCCTGATGGCAGCAATGAGTTTTACAAGTTAGGAGATAATTTAAACTGAAGAATTGGGACTTGGTTGAGGAATAAGGAGTCCTATTCTTCCATTTTGCCCATTTACTAATTTTTACTTACAAATCCACCCAAAAATTGTTTTCAAAAGGTATTTTCTCCTAGTTAAGTAATCTAAAAAATGGTGGTTTAAAAATTTGGGTTGATTTCTCCTTCTGATTGTCAAGAGAAAATGGAAATGAGTTGTGTTAGGACTAAAATTTTGGGGTTTTGGTGAATGAGCTATTGAAATGGCTTCAAAACAAACCATTTCCTCAGGATGACTTGGAGGGAAATGGCCATGATTTGCCTGAGTGATCATGAAATGGGGTGGCGTTTCCATTATAGATGATCTCTCGTTATTGCTCTAGTTTTCAAAATTCCACATCTGGGCCCTGACCTTCTCTCAGTTGATTAAAATTATCGTAGAAGTCATCCAGGTTATAATGTTTACAGTTCTTTGCGATATGAAAAGTTTATGTGTATGTATTCTTGAGAATCTGGTTTTTAAAGCCCTATTGTAAACGGATACACATTTAATTAAACCTTTATTTAAGGTACTGGGAGATACCCTTTGGTGTCCACTCCAGGGGAACATTTGTTCCCTCAGAAGAAAAGATTATTTTCTAAAATGTCAGACCCTGAAATTAGACAGAATGGAGCTTACCCAAGCTGCTCTCTTGACGTTGATCCTGTCTGGCACAGAAAGAAAGTGTCTCAGCAAATGCTTTTTAAATACTTTCAATGAAGATAATTAGGTTGGAAGAGTATGTTACTGTATTTTGAGAAATTGGATTGAACTTGTGAAGTAACGTGGGCTAATGAATTAAGCTCTGATTTAGATAGAAAATTACTTCTGATTTGCTGTCAATATGGAGTAACAACTCTGTAGCGTGGTGCTCTTTTTATGGTACCATATCTTAGAGCCTTTCCACTGTACTGTGCTTCCTGTGTGTTGGTCAAAGGTCTTGGCTATTTTTGGGCGTGCTATCTGTTGGGAACCTAAAGAAATTCAAACATATTTTTGTAAAAATAGAGTAATTTTTTAATAAGCCAAAATAATTGTTTAACGTTTACTGCTTAAACACCACTACGAATTAGCCACATATTTAAATTAATGTTAGTTTATCCTGTTTCTTAAGTTGCCCTTTTGGAACTAGTATTAGTTATTGCAGAAATAGAAACATACCTCATCCCAGGATGACAGTGTGAATTAAGAATATGATAGATTTCTCAGTATCCCTATCAGGTTTCTTTTGCATCCTCTTTTTTTTTTTTTTTAAGGTTATAAAGCGCAATGTAAAGAGGCTATTGGAGTGGGTCTAGTGCGTGTGAGAGAGGCACTGTGAGTGTGCATGTGCACTTTCAAAGGGTTGCAAGGACCCTCATTGGTTCTCTAGTCTAACCATTCATAGGTGGAAAGGAGTATAACATAAAGGGCTGTGGAGCAGGACTAAGCTTGGTTCTCAGCCTGGTTCCGCCTCAGCCTAGTCGTGTGAACCAGCTATTTCAAGTTACTCTCTGATTACTTCTTTATCTCTTATTAATGTACTGAGTAGGATCGTTTGGAAAACTAAATGTGTAAAGTATGTGGAAGCCTGGCACATAGTAGGCACTCAGTAAACATTTCTTCTCAAACACATGTAAATTACCGTGGGAGTCTTACTTACAGGTACTTTGCATGACCTTGTTTTTGTAGAACATTTTATGATCTAAAAGAAATATTTATAGAAGAATGAAATTGGAAACACACATGTATTTTGGTTTCACCTTCTAGTTTCAATTTCTTGGTTTTTATGAATACTCAGAACTGCATTGTTGCATTAAACCCAAATCTTCATATTTCTAGTATGACACTTGATTATATAATTGCCATTTAGATGTTATATTTGGTCTTTCATGTTAAAAACAAAAAAGAACTTCTCTATAATTTGTAAAGAGAAAGTAGATGATGAGAGGAATCAGAAGACCTGAGTGGAGCACTCTAGAACTTAGGTAGGATGACAGTGATTTTTGGATAATTACCTACTGTACAAATTTTGGGATAGAATCAGCAGTACTCTTGAGATAGTACAAGATCTAACTAGAGTGCCTTCACTGTAAGGTTTGTAAGGAGTGTGGGGTAGTAAGGACCTCACTTAGGAGTTGAGGATCTGCCTTACAGTCTTGGTTCTACTCTTAAATTGCTATAGCTTTGAGCTTGTCATATAACCACTTGTAGCTTCAGTTGTTCTCATCTGTAAAGTGAGAATAAAAATACCTTTCCTGATGTATTCTACCAGGCTATTGTTAGGTTGAAATGAATAGATGACTATGAAAGGGTTTTGTTAAATATAAACTGCCATGTACATTTACGGTTTGATTATTGCTATCGTCATTCGTTATAAGGTGCGAGTCAGTCTGGTTATACCAGTCCGTATTCTTTCTCTTCTTCATCTTCATGCTCATTATGTTGTGTGTTACCAAGTAAATGACTCCAACTACTGATTCATTCTTCAATCCCTTTCGTTTCCTGTATTGAGGTCTTCAGGCAAACAAGGGTCATTGAATTGAAGGGGAGGTGTCTGGCTTTGGCTTTGCCTGACATTTGCCTCATTGACATTTGTTAAGTTGGCTGAATTTCCCAAAATGTGTTTAGTGGAGACCCAAGAGAAGCTCTGCTGACCATCCGATCCTCTTGAAGGGCAACAGTGCACACTAGCATCTGATTTGATTTGCTTTTACCCAGTATTTTTCCATTTTATTTGACTGTGAAATTTCACCCCCCTCCCCGCCATGATTTATAAGTCTCACTACCAGCTATTAATGCCACTTGGAACTCTTCAATAGAATACAGATATCAGGGTGGCTTATGTCCCTCTACCATTTCCCCATCACTACAGCGTCATTATCATCCTATCTCCTTGGATCAGTGGGCATTTTATGTAAAATATGGGGTAGGGCTGTTTCTTTATAAAACAGGCTGTTTGGACTAGGTCTGAATGTTGATCTTAAAAAAAGACTGTGCTGTTTACAGTAACAAGTTTCATTTAATTAAAAATAAATTAATGATAATGGTCAAGGGTACTAGT
This sequence comes from Elephas maximus indicus, assembly GCF_024166365.1. Classification (NCBI taxonomy): domain Eukaryota; kingdom Metazoa; phylum Chordata; class Mammalia; order Proboscidea; family Elephantidae; genus Elephas; species Elephas maximus. Next base: position 29,152,950 of record NC_064841.1, read on the forward strand.
TGGTTTCATTCACTTAAAAGAAATTAATTTGCGACTTCCAAAATACCCAAGCATTCTTTTCCTAGGAGTGCAGAAACTGTGATTTTTAGTTTCAAATGGACAATTTATAAAACATCTTAAGACAATTTATAAAACATCTAGTACATACAAAACAAAGTCCTAAGTTCATTTGACTATAGTTTAGGACTATTTAATTCTCAGAAAGTGCTTTATTTGCAAATGCCCAGAGTTATTCCTCTTCCAAATAAGTAGGAAAAGTCATTTACCCTTGAAATGTGTTGGCTTGATGAGATTTTCAACCTCACAGATCTCTGTGTTGTTTGCCTCTAAGTTGGCTGACGGCCATGTCACCTCATGCTATGATCTGTCAGGTATAGTAAATTACATGGGTTGCCACATGAGCATGGGGGGAAGACCTTTGTGAGCACCTGTGTGCTGATTGCCATATGGGAGGATTACTTTCTTTTGTAGATGAATGAGGCCTCCAGAGTCACTATGAAAACATGCCCTGGGGAACTATGTAGGATTTCTGATTGCTAGGGTCACCGTGAGTCAGAATTGACTCTATGGCAGTCGGTTTTGGTACTAGTAGGTCTCAGCTTTTATTGTTTATAGGAATTGCCTGCATAACTTTGGAAAAACTAAATCTATCTGGGCCCATCTCCTGGAGATTTGTTTTTAGTTGGTCTTGTGTGGGGCTGAGTAAAGTTTTTCTGATGTGTAGCCAGGATTGAGAACCACTGTGCCAAGGTATTGCCTCTTAGGTGGTACCAAAGCTTTTCTTGGTGTCTTTGCCTTTGGGGAAGAGTGTCAGCCTAGGATTTTTGTTCATAGCAAGCATCTATTATCTGCTTGGCAGTGCCTTCAGGGCAAGATTTATAGATATGCGTATGACATCACCCCTGCCCTCAAAGGGTTTGAAATCTTTGGTAGTGAGACATGTAAATCAGTGACTTCAACAGTGTACCGTATCAGGAGCATACAGAAGGCGTACTGTTGGGAGACAAAGAGCAGAAGAGCCAATTATATGGGGAATGTGGGAGGACCATGTAGGGGGTGACTGTTAAGTTGATTGGAAAGATAAATGGATATATGGGGAAGATGGATGGAAAAAGGCACTCCAGGGGAAGGGAGCAGTGCTACCAGAGTTCTTGACCATTGTTGCCTGGGTCAGGGTCAATGACCTGAGATGAGTATGGTTAGGAAGGATGTAGGACATGTGCTAGACAGACCAGTGGACAGATGGTTTCTGTCTTTGGGTCTTAGCCCAGCGATTTATTAGCTATGTGAGCTTATATATGTTATTTTGTTTCTCCGGACCTCAAAACCAAACCAAACTCTTTGCCATCAAGTCTATTAGGACTTGTAGCGGCCCTACAGGAGAGGGTAGAACTGCCCCATAGAATTTTCCAAGGCTATATGGAAACCGTGGTGGTGTAGTGGTTAAGTGCTATGGCTGCTAACCAGAAGGTTGACAGTTCGAATCCACCAGGCTCTCCTTGGAAACTCTATGGGGCAATTCTCTGTCCTATAGGGTCGCTGTGAGTCGGAATTGACTCGATGGAAATGGATTTTTTTTTGTACTCTTAACAGAAGCAGACTGCCACATCTTTCTCTTGCAGAGCAGCTGGTGGGTTTGGTTTCGTATATAATGAAGGAGGCAGACCAGCATGGCTTCTAGAGTTCCTTCCAGCTCTGACATCCTTTGGAAACCCTGGTGGCCTAGTGGCCAGGTGCTACTACAGCTGCTAACCAAAGGGTTGGCAGTTTGAATCTGCCAGCTGCCCCTTGGAAACTCTATGGGGCAGTTCTATTTTGTCCTATAGGATTGCAATGAGTTGGAATTGACTCCATGGCAACGGGTTTTCTGACATCCTTTAATTCAAACTAAAGCCTTAGTCTGGATGACCGCCACAAGTTGCTACCATGAATCCATTTAAAGCTGGTTTACAGAAATATTCTAAACCTTTAGAAAGATGATATATATTGAGTATCCAAAAATGTTACCAAGATGCCTGCTTGGTCTGGTGGCATTGTTTAGTGCAGCTCTGTGTTGGACGGTGTGGATACATGAGCACTGTATACCATTCTCTCATTAATTCGGGTCCATGTGGTTCTTGCAAGTTCTTATTGCTCCAATGAATAATAACATACACCTTCCAACAGCAGATGAAAAGATGGCGAGATTTTCTGTTAGAGCCACACATGGATTGGTACTCCTGTGCCCACCTTTCACTTGATGCATTTAGTTTGCTGTAATTCAAAATACTTTCATTTTGTCTCATATCAATGAATGGCCAAATAACTTGATGCACAACACCCTCATGATTTGTAGTTTTTAGATCTTCAGTTAATTGGGGCACAGAGACAGAATTTCTTATCTCTGTGGTTTGTCCTCAGATATAATTTTATTATATCCACTTGAATATTTCGTGTGTGCAAAAATAAACACTTGCCGCTTTATAAGCAAATGTATACTCTCTACTAAACAGGAGCTCTGCCTGGTGGTGAGGATCTGAAATGGGGAGGGAGCACTGCCTGGGCTTCCAAATAGTGTTGGGTACAAACTCTGTGGCCAAGTGCTGTGGCCTTGGGCATTGCTGCTGATCTTCGTCTTGTTGCTCACTTTCTAAAGCAATGCAAAGAACTTGCATATCATTTTTCCCCCCATCTACAACAAAGGAAGAAAAGGGTAGCAGCTGGCTCACTGAGAACTCTTAATAAATACAAAATGGCTACCACAACAATGATAACAACAGCATCATCTTTCTGGGCTACAGGGAAGATATGAACTAAATTATTGAAGAGCTCAGTCTCCTTTAGGGGGAAGATGCTCGATTGTTTTAGAACACTTGCCCATAACTGCATAAAATAGCCCACTGGGACATACAGCCTTTGGCAGGCCACTAGCATGTTTGAGGCAATGCATTTCTTTGAAGTCTTTCTTTAGCAATTTGGTTTTGATCTGTGCATCACATTCAGGGAGCAGGGGTGGATTGTCCAATAGGCAAGGTAAGCATGGTGCTAACCTTGCTTACCAGATCATCCGTAGCGAAATTCTTCACTACGGATTAGTAAGTAAGTACAAGTTAGCCCATGCTTACCTTGTTCACTGGGTCATCTGCCCCATCAGGGATTGTAAATTTGAAAAGAGGCTTTGATTCTATAGGAGGGTGCTGTGGGGTTGGGAGAGAGACAGATGCCAGCCACATCTAGAAGGATAATCTTTGATGTGGTAAAAAAAAAAAAAAAAGAAATTGTTCTCCACAGAAGATCTGGTAAGCAAGGTAAGCACCGTGCTTACTTTGCCTATTGGATAACCCGCGCTTGTCAGGGAGGCAGTATGGGGTTGCTGGCTCAATTTAATTTAGTATTTTTAGCTTCGCCTCTCTCCTTTATTTTTAATATTCCCAGTAAAGTTCATTTTATACATGATGAATTCCTGGATAGTTCCTTGCAACACTGGACTTCTGACAAGTCGAAATGGTTCTGCATATCTGTCTGTCCATGTGTTGGCATTCTTTGAGATGACTCACCACTGGCCCGCTTTGTCTTCCAGGTGATTGACTGCCCAGCCTCACCAGGGCTGTATCTTGTTTGAGGAAGCTGAGACTGGCTGAAGCCTTGGTTTTCTGCCCTGTTTATATCTAAATAAAATGAACCTTCCTAGGGAGAGGTCAATAAAAAATGTACAAGCATTTTGTATGAATTCTAAAAAAGTATTGTTAGTGTTTTCTACTTTAAAATATTATGGGCTGTGGCTATTCTTTTAATTGTAATAAAATATAAAATTTGCCATTTTAACCATTGCTGGGGTTATTTTTATTACAGTTTTATAAATGAGATTTCCCTTTATCTTTCAGTGTATCAACTTTTTTTTTTTTTTACAGCAACAAAGCATGTTTTTCCACCAGAAACTCTAATATTTAATACAAAAGTGGAATGTTCTGGGTAAAGGATAGTTGAGGTCTGTACTTGGGTGGTGCAAACGTTTAAGTACTTGACTATTAACCATAAATGTTGGTGGTTTGAACCCACCCAGAGGTGCCTTAGATGAAGGACCTGGCAGTCTGCTTCTGAAAGGTCACAGTCTTGAAAACCCTATGGTTCACAGACCCTATGCACACCTGGGTTGCATGAGTTGGGATCATCTCAACAACAACTGATTTTTGGTATTACATGCAGATGTCATCAGTGTACCACTCTTATGAAGCTACCATCTCCCTGCTTCAGTCCTCAGAGTGGCTCCACATTTGGGCGGAATCCTAAGACTCAGGGGATACAGTTCTACATCCCCAGGATGACTTGCCAGCTCCAGGTTCCTCTTGCTGCGACCTCAGCCTCCTGCCCAAGTCTTGTTTTAGGCCCATCCTGACTCTGTGTGCTCCATAAGCACCACATTGCTTGGGATTTGCACACAGAGCGCGCCATTTCATGTTCATGCTATGTCTTCTCCTTCCCCACCTTCTCTCGGCTAACCACCATATACCCTTAGACTTGGCTCAGGCAGCACCTCCCCTGGGAGTGGCCATCCCAGCACTCAGTGGTACCCGCTGAGTTCTTCTCTCATTGCACTGACCTCACTGTTTTGTAATCTTCTGTCTGGCTATTTCCCATTCTAAACTGAGTTCCTTGAGGCCAGGGACATTACCTTACAGTTTTTCAAGTGCCAATCCAGAGTAGATGGTTAAAATGTCAACTTAAAAAAAAAAAAAAAAGTATATTGTGTTTTGCTGAGTTTGGAATGTCCTGTCTCAGTGGAATAAGTGTAGTTTTTGTTTAATATTAACGGTTTATGTAAATTAATCTAGGAGACTGACACTAAATATAATATTAATAGCCAACGACAGCTAAGTACTACATCAGTTGAATAAGAACAGTGTCATGGTTTCAATTGTGTCAGCAAAAATATGTGTCAACTTGGTTAGGCCATGATTCCTGTATTGTGTGGTTGTCCTCCATTTTGTGATTGTAATTTTATGTTAAAGAAGATTAGTGTGGGATTGTAACACCATTACTAAGATCATATTTTAATGTAAAGGGAGTCTCCCCGGGGTGTGGTCTACACCACCTGTTATCTTACAAGAGATAAAAGGAAAGAGAAGTGAGCAGAGAGTGGGGGACCTCATACTACCAAGAAAGAAACACTCAGAGCAGAGCGCATCTGGGGTTCCTGTGCAGGGAAGCTCCCAGTCCAGAGGAAGATTGATGAAAAGGACCCTCCTCTAGAGCTGACAGTGAAAGCCTTCCCCTGGAGCTGACACCCTCAATTTGGACTTCTAGAGTGAATAAACTTCTCTTTGTTGAAGCCATCCACTTGTGGTATTTCTGTTATAGCAGCACTAGATGACTGAGACAAACAGTGTCTAGCCAATATGACGAAAAAGAATAGAATAAAGAAAAATGCTTCTTTCTAGAACCGATTTCATGGTTATGATTCTAAAATTGCCCCTGTGGCTGAACACAAGCTCGTTTGAGCTTTTATAGGCTCAAGTTACATACTCTTGGTGACAGAGATGCATTTTCTTGTCGTTTTCCTTCTTCTACCTTGTCTTCAGGACTATTGAGTTAAACATCGATACTGATGACTTAACACTTTTCCTAAAACTTTTATAACCCTTATTTCATTTGACCTCATAATAATCCCACAAGTTAGATTGAACACTTACATGATCCCTATTTTACAGATGAAGAAACAGAGGTCTGAGAGTTTGTAAATGGCTTTCCCGAGGTCATTGAGTACACAGTAGGGCTGGGACCTAGAAACGGGCTCCTGACTCTTGTCAAGTAGCCCAAATTCTCTTAGCACCATTGAGAAGTTTCCCAAGGGGAAACCCTTAAATGTTTGTCAGGGGTTGGTCTAGCCCAACCTTTGCATTGTATATTTAAAATTCATTTTAAGTTGATCCCTGGTAAGTCTGAATGTATAATGTAAAACATTGATGCCATAACATGTTTCAGTATATAGTTCTTTTAGTCTTTATGTCCAACATATTGAAGGGCAATTGATGGCTAGGTAGTCTGTGATTTCTTAATAAGTGGAGACAAAGCAAACAAAATTGATATTTTTCCAGAGAGATAAGAAGGGGATTCTTTTCCATCTACAGAAAGGAACTGCCATGCCTTGGGCTAGTTGCATTTTTACAATATGAAGTAGTGCTGTGCTGAACATTTGAGGGTGTTGGTTGCGTCTTCACTCATGATTTGTTTCTGGTGGGAGACAGGAGAAAATAGCGCATTTCTAGACTTCTCCAAAAATCAACTCTAATAGCCAGGCACATTATTATTTTTTTTTCCTGAAAAACGCTGTAGTCAGACTGGTGCTTGATAAATGTTTGTTGAATTGATTTATTTTCTCAGCTGTAGTTGTGTACTTTTGTGAGCAAATGGATGAATCTCACTACTCAGGAGACCATGCAAATATTTGCCAGGTGCATAATCTGCACTTTTTCGCTGTCATAGGGAGAGGAGATGGCACTTTCTTGTAACCTGACATGGCATCGTGACAAGTTGCTTACTCTTAGTTTTTTTATTTCACTCTTTAAAGAGGAGGGGTTGTGTCCGAGTGTGTTTGGGGTTGAGGTTGGGGAGGGACAATGAAACGGAGAATGGAAGGAAAGAATTTCAGGGTAATGTAGTTGAGGGTGACCTGGCTACAGTATTAGGATTAAAAACTATTTATTGGATAATTTAACATGAATGCAGGTCAGGAATCAAAAAAACAAAACAAACAAACAAAAAAACTTGTTGCTGTCGTCAATTCCGACTCATGCAACCCCATGGGTATCTATGTAAAAACTCTCCACTTCTGTTTCCACTAAGGACCACACTATTCTCCCCTGCAGATTTTAGATAGGTAACACCAGTGGCTCAGAATCACTAGAGATGCCTCTAAAGGCTATCGTCAGGAGCATCAATGATACGTTTTACCCATATTTATCTCATTCTTTCTCTTTATGTGTCAAAACAATGAAAGCTAGTGAAAACCCTAGACAGTGTATCCTTTTCTTTGGAGGGAGGTTGAGTTTATTATATATTCTCTTAAAAGGAGTTTTGAATTAGGCAGATTCTGATTTCACCCAGCTAAACTTTCTAGTGATTTCAGCAGGAGAAAAAGAATGTTTTGTACCTAAATGTTTAGTACATTTTGTTCTACCAGTTTGTACCTACTTACTCACTTTGAGAGACACTTCAGATCTTTCAAAAGCCTTCATTCCCTGAAGAGAAGTACCGTAGCAGCCAGTCATCAAAACTGCTCTCCTCACCATGTGAATATGTCCCTCCGTGAGTGCTTGCAGGAAAAGGTACTTGGTGCCAGGCCCTCCACGGTAACCCAAGATTATGCAGGAAGATGAGGAGGCGGGGTGGGATGGGCAGATGGTGAATGAGTAGCCATGACTACCCTTTTCCTTGGGTCTCCAGCTTATCTATTGCTCAGGATAGGACTTACTTAAAGGAGACTAATGCCTGACGTTCATCATCTGAGATATGCCGTAAGTTTAAAGCGTGGCCAAGAAACCAGTGTTGATACCACACACACACACACACACACACACCCCATTGCCGTCGAGTTGATTCCGACTCATAGCAACCCTATAGGACAGAGTAGAACTGCCCCATAGAGTTTCCAAGGAGCACCTGGTAGATTTGAACTGCCGACCCTTGGGTTAGCAGCCATAGCACTTAACCACTACGCCACTAGGGTTTCCGTGTTGATAGGGGATAGAGAAAAAAAAGCAAAAAACAGAATAGAAAAAAAAAAAAAAAAACTACTGACAAAGCCCAAAACATAATAGTGACCTCCGTAATTGTTTGAATATCGTTTTCCAGTCCAGACGCAGGAGATTTATTAAGTTGATGAGTAATGCTGTGGTTAAACGTGCTCTTTGAAATTCTGCCTAAATACTGTGCATCATGGGATTAGTGCTCATTCAAATCCATGTATTTATGAATACCTAAGGGTATTTGTCGATGGTTCAGTGGTAGAATTCTCGCTTCCCAGGCAGGAGTCTCGGGTTCCGTTCCTGGCCAGTGCACCTCATGCATAGCCACTGCCTGTCTGTCGGTGGATGCTTGCATGTTGGTTTGATGCAGAAGAGGTTTCAGTGGAGCTTCCAGACTAAGATGGACTAGGAAGAAAGGCCTACTTAAGAAAATCCTGTGAATAACAACGGTCTGACTGGCAGATCATCATGGGGATGTCGCAGGACTGGGCAATGTTTTGTTCCGTTGTGCGTGGAGTCACCATTGGAGGCTGACTCGATGACAGCTAACAACAGCAAAAATGAGATAAGTATTAATAGTGTTTCCCCCTTACACCCCATTTACCAGTTAATGTTACACTCCACTCTTCCCACATCTGTAATTCTACATTGTCCATGTAGAAGAGATTCCTTATCCTCTGTATCAGCCTCTAGAGGTATCTTTGCATTTCCAAACTTGTGGTCATCGTGTTGTAATTCTGACGATCAAATCCAGAGATTAGTTGGGATTATGACACTCATTTGCTGACTGGGAAGATGAATATCCAAAGGTTTTCATTGTCTTATTTAGAATTTTTCTTCTTGGAAAATCTAAGGGTGAGGACTCAACTCCTATGCCTTTAGTATCCTGCCTGAAAGTTCTGCTATGAGCTGCCCTTTCAGTTCTCTGAGGTCCTGGTTAGAGCTGAGAGGTTTTCTTCCTGAATTTCTCTGGGGAACACAGCCCAGAGAGCTGGCCAGCCCAGGTCCTTGAATTTTAGTGTGAGTTTGTGGGTACTGTGGTTTCCAAAACAAAGAGAGGAGAGAAAATCCCCTCTTCACAGTTAGTGTTTTGAGTTAGAATAGAAGAGATTAAACTGCCTAGTGTTGAGTATTAGTAAAAAGATAGGGGTAGATATAGACATCCATTTGGTGTTGGTGCTGAATGAGTTCTATTCTCTGTGTTTGGAATTAGATTTCTCTTTAAGATGGTGGCAGTTGAGGACAGTTCTTTTCTTGGTGGTTCAGTGTCAACCTAAAATATAATTAAAAAGGCTGATTTTGCTAGAATAATGTCATTTTATCCTAACATGCATGTTTTGGGAAATTTAACATATATTTACTAAAAGTTCTTTAGAATAAGAGTTGTAAGAAATAACAAATATCAACTGGGAAGAAATATTAGCACTACAAACATTACTGCCTACTCTTAAGGAGAAAAAGAAAAACAAGATAACTTTTTAACCCAGCTCAGATGAAGAACTGGGCATCTCAATGAAAGGACCACGGCCTAGGACAAACATGGTCCATATGGCATTATAGCTAAAGAGCATGGAAGGTCGTATTGGGGAAGAATGCTATTGTCCTTCTAGACTTGAACCTCTGAGCTGAAAGATTCCTTCTGAATTTCTCAGTAGTTCATTAAAGAACAATTTCTTTATGTTTTTCACCCCGGGCCATCTCTTGTAGTCATGTGCTTTGGGTGGCAGTTGTTGACTTTACCTGTGGTGAATATGTCTCATCTCTTTAAAGTTGGAAGAGTGACCTTTTTTTGCTAATAACAGAAACAGTTGTTCCTGTAAGCTGCTGTCGAGTCAGCCCGGGACTCATGGGTGACGCCATGCACAACAGGATCAGACCATTGTAATCCATAGTTTTTCATTGGCTGATTTTTCACAGATAAATTGCCAGGCCTGTTTTCCTGGTCTGTCTTAGTCTGGAAACTCTGCTGAAGCCTCTTGTTAGGTGTTGTCAGCATCATGTTGTTGTTAGGTGCCGTCAAGTTGGTTCCGACTCATAGCAACCCTATAGGACAGAGTAGAACTGTCCCGTAGGGTTTCCAAGGAGAGCTAGTGGATTTGAACTGCCAGCCTTTTGGTTAGCAGCTGAGCTCTTAACCACTGTGGCACCAGGGCTCCATGTTCAGCATCATAGCAACACGCAGTTCACGACTGACAGACATGGAGTGGTTGTGCATGAGATACATTGGCCAGAAATCAAACTTGGCATGGGAGGCAAGAATTCTAGCACTAAACGGCCACTGCCCTCGGTAGAAGTACTAGTATTTAAATACATATGTAGAGTATATGTATATGGTACATACATGCCCATCATATATGCTCTGTTCAGGCCTCCGTACCACAGCTTCATGGAGTAGATACTATTTATTATGCCTATTTTACAGCCAAAGAATCTGAACCTTGAAGAGTTTGACTTACCCTAGTCACACTAATAATAAATGGCACACCCTGGTGTTGAGCCCACAACATTTTGACTCCAAAGACTTAAACAAACGCAGTTCATTGGAGGAATGGAATCATGGTGTGGTTATTTGGCTCAAGTGTTCACTGATCTAACCTTTAACTTAAAATTTTCTGGTTTACCTGGGATCTACTCTCTCTAGTTTGTGGTAACCTTCCGAAGTAGAGGAGCGAGACTGGCAAGGCATTTTCCCACCAGCACGCTTTACACGCTCTAATTTCCCCTATATGACCATTTGAAAAAGGTGAAAGTTATTCTGTTGCTCAGATGATTCATATCCTAGTGATTCTGCCATTATGTTGAAATAATTGTTCTTTGAAATATTTCGATTAAGAGGATAGGTGGCATAAAGGTTGAAATATGGCCCAAATATGTTGCTGTTCTAGAAGGTTCTTTGGCTTGGGTCAGTTAAGTAAACTTGACACCACTTCTGCATTCCCCAGTAGTTTAAAACCTCATTAATTTTCAGAGAGGGAACCTGGGCTGAACTTGACCTTTTGAAGAGTATTAAGAAAAGATTTACCAAGCAATTTAAGAATATAAACAGAAGTTTATGAAGTTTGTTGAAAACCGTCTATCCTTAAGTACCCTCAGGTATCTTAAAACTACTGTTTATTTATTCCTATTGATATGCTAGTCACAAGTCATTCTCCAGTATTAAAGTGTTTTCTCCAAGGAATTTGTACTTTTAGCTTAAGTCAGGTTACTGCATATACTTGGTTCATTAAACTGTACAGTAAAATAGTCCTTTATTTACATAATGGTATCAACCCCTGCATCCAAAATAGTTAGATTTAGAGAGGCAGTCCCTGGGTGGTGCAAACAGTTAGTGGCTTAGCTACTAACTGAAGGGTTGGTGATTTGAACCCACTCAGAGGCACCTCAGAAGATAGGTTTGGCAATCTGCTTCTGAAATGTCACAGCATTGAAAACCCTATGTGGTGCAGTTCTCCCCTGTACATGTGGGGTTCTCCATGAGTCGAAATTGACTTGATGGCAATGGTTTGGTTTATTTTTTGTTTGTTTGTTTACTGAGTATTAGACACATTTTTGTCAAGGATATGCCATTTTGGAGACCCTGCAATCATTAGTTGGTTACTCTTTGGGTAAATGAACGCAAGGAGAACGTATAGCAAAGTCACAGAGGGGAAGCCTTTAATATTATCTATGGAATAAGGGTCTCCCACCCTACTCAGGGTGAGGTAGTTTGGTGGAGTCAGAAGCTTAAAAAGAATAGGCATTTCTAGGATTGTGTATGGTTTTTAATGACACATGTAGGTATGGGAAATTTTATGGATCGTCCCGGATTTGAACCCTGGATTTTGAACCTTTCAGAATTCTGAACACATACTTTTTCTTTGAAGCATGGTTTTGCATTTGGCTATTAACTAGATCCTTGCTGCTCCAGATGTGGTCCACTACCTAGCAGTGTGGTTATTACGACCTGGGAGATAGTTAGAAATGCAGAATCTCAGGCTGTCCCAGACCTACTGAATCAAAATTTGGTTTTTAACAAGATTCTCCAGGTATTTTAAATGCACATTCAAGTTTGCCAAATGCTAAACTTGACCATCCAGTTGGAAACAAAGAAGAAGGATCTATAGTTGGAAAATATGGCTTTGGTGATAGAAATGATGCCAGAGATGACGTGATACAGTTTTGCAAGATTAACGACTTAATTCATTGCAAATACCTTTTTTCAACAACATAAATGGCGACTCTATATGTGGATGTCTGTGGATGGAACACACAGGAATCAAATTGATTACATTTTTGGAAAGAGACAACAGAGACAATCAGAACAAGGCAAGTGGCTGACAACGGAACTGTCGGTTGCTCCTATGCAAGTTCAAATTGAAGCTGAAGGAAATTAAAATAAACCAGGAAAACCAAAATACGACCTTCAGTATATCTGAACTGAATTTGGAGACCATCTCAAGAATAGATTCGATGCATTGAACACTAATGACTGAAGACCAGATGAGTTGTGGGATGACTTTAAGGACATCATACATAAAGAAAGCAAAAGGTCATTAAAAAGACAAGAAAGAAAGAAAAGACCGAAATGGATGACAGAAGAGACTCTGGAACTTGTTCTTGAACATGGAGTAGCTAAAGCAAATGGAAAAAATTATGAAGTAAAAGAGCTGAACAGAAGATTCTAAAAGGCAGCTCCAGAAAACAAAGTAAAATATTATAATGAAATGTGTAAAGACCTGAAGTTGGAAAACCAAAAGGGAAGAACAGGATTGGCATTTCTCAAGCAGAAAGAACTGAAGAAAAAAAATTCAAGCTTCTAATTCCAATTTTGAAGGATTCTATGGGCAAAATATTGAACAATGTAGGAAGCATCAAAAGAAGATGGAAGGAATACACAGAGTCACTCTCCAGAAAAGAATTGATTGATGTTCAACCATTTCAGGAGATAGCATATAGATATTGAAGGAAGAAGTCCAAGCTGCACTGAAGGCATTGGTGAAAAACAAGGTTCCAGAAACTGATAGAATAGCAATTGAGATGTTTCAACAAATGGATGCAGTGCTGGAGGTGCTCCCTTGTCTATGCCAAGAAATTTGACTGACTGGAAGAATGGGCAGAATCCACATTTCTGCCCACTCTGAAGAAAGGTTATCCAACAGAATGCAGAAGTTATCAAACAATATCATTAATATCACACACAAGTAAAATTTTGCTGAAGACAATTCAAAAAAACAGTTCCAGCAGTACATCAACAGAGAGCTGTTAGAAGTCCAAATTCAGAAGAGGGTATTGTTGCTGATGTCAGATGGGTCTTGGCTGGAAGCAGAGAATACCAGAAAGATGTTTACCAGTGTTTTATTGACTATGCAAAGGCATTGACTGTGTGGATCATAACAAATCATGGATAATATTGCAAAGCATGGAAATTCCAGAACACTTAATTGTGCTCATGCAGAACCTGTACGTAGACCCAGTAGCGGTTGTTGGAACAGAACAAGGGGATACGGCATGGTTAGGAAAGGATTGCATCCTTTCACCATACTTATTCAATCTGAATCCTGAGCAAATAATCTGAGAAGCTAGACTATATGAAGAAGAACGTAGCATCAGAGTTGGAGGAAGACTCATTCACAATCTGGGATATGCAGATGACACAGCCTTGCTTGCTGAAAGTGAAGAGACTTGAAATACTGATGAAGTGCAAAGACTACAACATTCAGAATGGATTACACCTCAATATAAAGAAAACAAAATCCCTCACAAATGGATCAGTAAGCAGCATCATGATAAAAGGGAAAAACACAGAAATTATCAAGAATTTCATTTTACTTGGATCTACAGTCAATGCCCATGGAAACAGTGGTCAAGAGATCAAACAACCTATTTCTCTGGTCAAATCTGATGCAAAAGACCCCTTTAAAGTGTTGAAAAGTGAAGATGTCACTTTGAGGACTAAGGTGCACCTGAACGAAGCCGTGATATTTTCAGTCACTTCATATGCATGAGAAAGCTGGACAATGAATAAGGAAGACTGAAGGAGAATCGATGCATTTCAATTATGGTGTTGGCGAAGAATATTAAATATATACCATGGACTGCCAGAAGAATGAACAAGTCTGTCTTGGAAGAAATACAGCTAGAGTGCTTCTTGGAAGCGAGGGTGGCAAGACATCATCTCATGTACTTTGGAGAAGTTATCAGAAAGAACCAGTTCCTGAAGATTGACATCATGCTTAATAAGGTAGAGGGTCAGCAAAAAAGACGAAGACCCTCAATGAGATGTATTGACCCAGTGGCTGCAACAATGGACTTAAACATAGCAATCATTATGAGGATGGTGCAGTGTTTTGTTCTGTTGTACATAGTGTTGCTATGAGTTAGAACAGACTCAGTGGCACCTAACAACAACAGTTGGCCCTGAGGAGTAATGGCCCTGCTTGACCAGGTGAAAGACCTTTCCAAAAAGAGATGAATTGGAGGGTTCAGGATGGGCAGGGTACCTGGAATGGGCCTTTTATAACCTTTGTGTTCAAATGTTCTCCCAGGAACTGAGAGGGAGAAACAAGGGCTTGGTGCTCAGCGCTGGTGGCTCATCACACCTCACAGAGATAAATCAGACATTTGGATGATAAGTGAAGTAAAGAAGAAAAATCTCAGTTTGGGCAATAACCATAATATATAGTACAGAGCCTTACAATTTACTTAAGTGGAGAGTACGTTTATGGGGTTACGTACTAAATTAGAGCCATTTGGCCACTACTGTGACTTGGAAAGGCACCGTAGTGGTGCAGTGATTAAGAGCTTGGCTGCTAATCAAAAAGTAAACAGTTCGAATCCACCAGCCGCTCCTTGAAAACCCTGTGGGGCAGTTTTGCTCTGACCTTTCAGGTTGTTATGAATAGGAGTCAACTCAGTGGCAATGGGTTATGCATTGGAAACTTTCCTCTGAACTCATATAACTCATATAATGATTATCCTAAAACTGTCCTTCAAGATATTGTAGAACTTTCTCTGGTGCTGTTGTATTTCTCATGAAAATAAAAAAGAACAAGAACAGGAGGATAAATGAGTTCTGTTCCTCTTAGAAACTAGATTCAATCAAAACTCCTAATGGAAATATGAGAAGGATGATACATAATGCAATTTTTGTGTGAGTAGTTTCTCATATGATTAATCATAGAGTATCAGAAATGGCTTTCTTTTAAGGATTGAGAGGTTTGTCAAATGTTTTTACAGTAAAAGGAATACAGAACAGACCCATTCACACACACACACACACATATACAGACACCTACTTGTTTATCTGCATAGATTCATATACACACTTATAGTCCTATGCTTGCAGTGTTTAGTAAATGAAATAATGTATATAAAGAATACATAAAAACCAAAACCCGTTGCTGTTGAGTCCATTCCAACTCATAGCAACCCTATAGGACAGAGTAGAACTGGCCTACACAGTCTCCAAGGAGTGCCTGGTGGATTCGAACTACTGACCTTTTGGTTAGCAGCCGTCGCACTTAACCACAATGCCGCCAGGGTTTCCAGAGGGTACATAGCACATATTAAAGCGTCCAGCAAACTTTAGCTGTTATTATGTGAAGGAGCAACTCAAAGTGGTTAAGAGTATAGGCTTTGGAATTAGATTCCGTGGGTTCAGATCTTGGCTGTACCACTTACTACTGGCTGTTTGACCTAGGGTTAAGTGCTTAACCTCTCTACCTTGGTTTCCTCTGCTGAAAGATAGGAATAATAATAATACGTACCTTATAAGGATTAAATGAGATAATATGTGAAATATACATGGAACAGTTTGAGGTATGTACCAAGTACTAAAAAAAATGTTAGCTAGTTTGTGTATATACAGTTTTTTATATCATTTTTATATGACTTGGATCCAGTTAAAGGATTAAGTTTCTTTGGAGAGTCATTCTCTAGACTTTTTTTCTTTTTCCTCTTTCTCTGCCTTTCTTTTTAAAAAGCAACAGACCCTTAAACCTTTGTACAGAAATCTTCTATCTCCTTTTCTTTCTTTAGAGGTAATAGTTAATTTTGCTCCCCCTAGTTGAATGAAGAGAACAGAACATTTGAATCTGGCATGATCAGATGCAGTCCTCTGATCTCCGTGGAGATCTTAAGAAACTCTGAAAGCTGAAGTTACTTCTAATGCACATACAAGTAGACAACTGCCACCTTGGTTGCAGGCACTGTTCTAACACAGGGGTTAAGAGAGTGGGTTTGGGCCCAAGCCAATGAGCGCTAGTTTAAATCTTGGTTCTACTTATATTTTGTGTAAATATTAGGTAAAGAAGATGGTATAGCTAATATTGGAAGAGGTAAATGAACTAATTGAGAATCTTATTCACCCTCCCAAAAGATGTTCCCAGTGATGTTGTATTTTACATCTTACTTGTTTTGTAATTCTCCTAAGTGTTCATGAGGAATATGTAGAATGGGATTGACACAGTGACTGCACAGTGGGCTCAAACATAGCAACGATTGTGAGGCTGGTGCAGGCCTAGGCAGTGTTTCATTCTGTTGCACATTGGGTCACTGTGTGTTGGAACTGACTCATCGGCACCCAGCAACAGCAACAACATTTTTCTTTGGGCAGCCCTTCTTCTGGTTATCTGGAAATGATTTCATTGACGTTGAAAAACAATATAAAGCCTTTTTATTGATTAATTCTCTAAGCTAACAATTCTGAAACATGAAAAAAAAAGAAGCCCTAGAGCACTACTTTTAGAAGATTCTGGATGCCGTTGACCGCTTCTGGGGAACTGAAGCATCCAGGGATGGATTGTTTTCATATACCAAACCAGCTGCCTTTCAGTTGACTCCACCTCATGGCAACCCCGTGTGTATCAGAGTAGAATTGTGCTCCATAGGGCTTTCGGTGGCTGATGTTTTAGAAGTAGATCACCAGGCCTTACTTTTGCGGTGCCTCTAGGTGGACTCAAACCTCCAACCTTTTGGTTAGCAGCAGGGCACATTAATCTTTTGCAACACTCACGGTCTCCTTCTATATGCTAATGGGGAGAATATACTTTTATACATTTAAAACATGACAGAAGTGAAATTAATTACAGGAATAGAAGAAATTCTCAGCCAGAAAATCACTCTGACTTTCCGTCATCCAGTTTAGACAGGAGCCTAGGCAGGCTGTTTTGGGGAAATGTGTCGAGCTTGTATTGACCAAGGGTAAACAGTCTAAGTGTGTGATTTGCCTCGTGAGAGTCAGAGTCAGCTTCCTCCAAACCTGGGGTGAGGAGTTTATGCCTGGGGCTGTCTGACCCTTGTAAAATTACCCCAGCTGGTAGGACTGGACTTGCTGATCTCATTTTTATGTGAATGTCTTATTCTTGTGGGGAATCTTTGCCACTTATCTGCCTCCTTAGTGTACAATATAAGAGTGATGTATTTCTTGCCAACAGCGTGAACATTGACAGTGTGAAACATGAATTCTGAGAAACATTATGATGGATGACTTAAGATAGAATTGAGCAATCAGACCAGTATCCAAAAATTCTGATTAGCTTTGTAGTGGAAATTCTGGTAATATTTTACTGTTTTTCTTGAGTGATTAAGGTACCTGATTATCTGTGTGGAAACTACCTTGATGGTAACAGGATATATATACATATACACCTATATACATACAAAAAACAAAACAAACCCATTGCCATCAAGTTGATTCCGACCCATAGCGACCCTATAGGACAGAGTGGAACTGCCCCGTAGAGTTCCCAAGGAGCGCTTGGTGGATTTGAACTGCTGACCTTTTGGTTAGCAGCTGTAGCGCTTAACCACTATGCAACCAGGGTTTCGTAGCTGAACCTGAAGGAGCCCTGGTGATGCAATTGTTAAGCACTCAGCTGCCACAAAAGTTTGGTGTTTGGAACCCACCAGTGACTCCATGGGAGAAAGACCTGGAGATCTGCTTCCATAAAGATTACAGCCAAGAAAACCCTATGGGGCAGTTCTACCCTGTCCTATAGGTTGCTCTGAGTTGTAATTGACCCTGTGGCATACAATAACAATAGCTGAAACTAGTATTTCCTAAGTTTCAGTCATTTGTACAATCAGCCTCACGAATTTTGCTTTTTGACAGATTTTTCTAGTACCTTTAATATTTTTACTTAATATTTTTTCATGAAATTATTTCATTTACTTAATTAAACTTTTTACAAAGGAAATTTTATTGCTGTCATAATTGGAAAACCTATTATATTTCAACCACCTCTTATGTACTTCTATAGTAC
This sequence comes from Elephas maximus indicus, assembly GCF_024166365.1. Classification (NCBI taxonomy): domain Eukaryota; kingdom Metazoa; phylum Chordata; class Mammalia; order Proboscidea; family Elephantidae; genus Elephas; species Elephas maximus. Next base: position 29,170,915 of record NC_064841.1, read on the forward strand.
GTACTTATGCAAATTAAAAATCTTTGTCCTCGTCCCCCAAATCAGTGGCCCTTGGACCACTGTGCAGAGTCTCTCTGTCACCTGTGTTCTGAGGTTCAGCAGCATAGTAGAGAAGAGGAGCTAAATACCCAGGGCCACATTGTGAGTTTTGTGGGTTCTGGGCATTCTTGCCTTCATGGGCTCCTTCCTCCCTAAAACAAAACACGCAAAAAGCTAAAAATTAGATCTTTTAGTAGTGTTGGTATAAAGGGAGATATTTTAATATTATGCATTGAAGCATTTTTTTTTTTTGACCTAAGAGTTCAGTTTTTTTCTTCTGATTTTAAAATTGATTAGACATTTTTGTGGGCTGCTGAAAGTATTGTATGTCCCAGACAGGTGTACACTGTGCCTAATGGATAAGTTGGCCTATAAATACCCCATTCCACCAAGAGGCCCAGGGGCTTAGGTCAAAGTGTATGGGAGAAGGGGGAGGGGCACACAGGAGAACAAAAATGAAATGTGTTTTGAATCTTATGTTTTATCTTGGATTTTGCCTTCTATACCGCAAAAGAGTTGTCATCTCTTAATTTAAATTTATTTAAACTTAATTCCTGCAGAAAGGTACACTTAAGAAATTTCCATGGCCTCCTACACCTCCTTGGCACTGTACCGCCTGTGTCCAGAAATGCACGACCCGTGCCTTGGAAACACAGGCACAAGGAATTTCAGGCCTAGAAAGGTTTGCTGATTTACTTATTTAATTAAACCTATGCTCAAGACAGGGAATTGGATTTATTTATTGTCAAAAGCAAATAAACTAACGCAAATGCCCATTAACAGATGAATGGAAAAACAAAATGTGGTATACCTATACAACAAAATAGCATTCAGTCACAAAAAGAAATGAAGTTCTGATACATGCCACGGCATGGATGAACTTTGAAAACATTATAAGTGGAAGAAGCCGGACACAAAAGGTCACCTAACCTAAACCTCACATACTGTGTATTATCCCCTTTATGTTAAATGTCCAAAACAAAACAAAACAAAAAAAACCCCCATTGCCGTTGGGTCAATTCCGACTCATAGCGACCCTATAGGACAGAGTAGAACTGCCCCATACGGTTTCCAAGGAGTGCCTGGTGGATTCAAACTGCTGACATTTTGATTAGCAGCCGTAGGTAGCTCTTCACCACTATGCCACCAGGGTTTCCAGTATAGGTAAAATGTCCAGTATAGGTATAAATGTCCAGAATAGGTAAGTAATAGAGATAGAAAGCAGATTAGTGGCTGCCAGGGGCTGGAAAAAGGGGGCAACAGGGAGTGACTGTTTAATGGGTGCGGGGTCTCTTTAGGGGTGATGAAAATGTTTTGGAACCTAGATAGAGGCGATGGTTACGCAACATTGTGATTGTACTAAATACCATTGAATTGTTCACTTTAAAAGGGTTAATTTTATGTGAATTTCAGCTGAATTAAAAAAAGAAGGAAATAAACGACAGATCCTACCTAACACAGTTGTCACCACCAGGCACACGTGATCTCAAAGTGAATAGTCAATAACGGTTCCAAAAAAAGCTTGGAAAAGTCTATACAGAACAATTTGCTTTCAAGCTCATGTATAAGCACCTACATTCTTAGGGTCTGGTTAGTGATTTAGACTCTCTTAGCTGTTTCTAGGGAAAAGGAAGAACAGTTACACTTGATGACACTAAAATTCTTGTTTTCACCAGCTCCTTTTTAGGAAGTCACTTCCCTAGGTTTCCTTGGCATTAAAAGGAGGACAGCTTCCCTTTGTCTTCTCATTACTGTCTTACCAGGACAGGCTGTTATAAAAAGCTTTTTGTTTGTAAGATCAGTCCTTTGATTTCTCACTTCCCCTCTCAAACCTAAAAGCCACACTTGAAGTTCTCCGAAATTGCCCCTGCCTCTGCTCAGATGACTTCTGGGTATTGTGTGCTAAATCCAGACTCTCTATTTAGATGCTTTGGGCCCTTGAAAAGAAAATCCTAATGAGTCACCCCGTTTGCCTAGATTTCTTTGTAGGTATGGCCAGCTAAGTGCCACAAGAGTGGAGTTGAAACAGAAGGACTCATCGGCATTAGGGGCTTATTTATCTGGGAGCATAATGTAGCCTGATAGCTTCTCTCTTATTTTTTTACATGATAGACCCATCTCAGCAGAGGGCCAGCTCTGTGGGGTAATTAGGAATTGAGTATCAGATATCCATCTACTACTTTGAACCAGCCTGGCTACCAAAGAGAAGAAAGCTGGTGTGCTGAGCTAGGGTATCTGTCGTGGATTAAATTATGTTCCCCCAAAATGTGTATATCAACTTGCTTAGGCCACTATTCCCAATGTTCTGTGGTTGTCCTCCATTTTTTGATTGTAATTTTGTGTTAAAGAGGATTAGGGTGGGATCTTAACACCCTTACCCGTTGACCTCCCTGATACAGTGTAAAGGGAGTTTCCCTGGAGTGTGGCCTGCACCACCTTTTATCTGTCAAGAGATAAAAGGAAAGGGAAGCTGGCAGAGAGAGCAATCTCATACCACCAAGAAAGAAGCACTGGGAACAGAGCGTGTCCATTGGACCTGTGGTTCCTGTGCAGAGAAACTCCTAGTCCAGAGGAAGACTGACCAGAAGGACCTCCCTCCGGAGCTGACAGAGAAAGCCTTCCCCTGAAGCTGATGCCCCGAATTTGGACTTCTAGCCTACTGGACTGTGAGCCATCCACTTGTGGTATTTCTGTTATAGCAGCACTAGATGACTAAGATAGTGTAATTTTTTTCTTTTTCTAGCATATGAATGAGGGGCATCCTTATATTTCCAGAAACTATCTTTGTCTCCTTTGCTCCTTGAATTTGAATGCATCAACAATCCTGGCTGACACTCCTTCTTAAATGCTTCTTGATTCTCCCTACTGTTTTCTGTCTCCACCACCATGGTCCTAGTCCAGGCAATGAACACCGCTCATCTGAACGCCTGCAGTAGATATCCCCAGATGTTATCCCTGTAACCCCTGCTCCATCTTGTTCTCACTGTGCAGCCAATGAGGTCTTACTAAAATGCTTATTTGATTCTGTCATTCACCTAAAACATGTCTAAAACATTTCCAGTAGTTTTCCATTTGATCGAGACCAAAATCTTGAACTTGTCCTACAAAGCCTGCATAATCTGACCATGCCCTCCCTCTCCAGACTCGGTCTTATTGCTGTTCCTCTGGGATCCAGACACAGTGCCTCCTTTTAATACAGCAAACCCAGTTTGTTCCGTCCTACCTCAGGGCCTTTGCACATGCAGTTCCTATTCTTGGAATGCTCTTCTCCTCTTATTAACTCTTTCATGTTGGTTTCCCACAAAGCCCTTCCTCGTCCTCCAGAAGATCAGAGTCCCTGTTTTGCATTCTCCTAGCCCTGAGCACTTTCCTTCAGAGCACTCAAGTCAGATTATAGTGATGAGTGTTGGTTGAATAATGTCTGTCTCCTTCATCAGACTGTGTGCTCCGTGACAGCAGGCAGTTATCTGCTTGGCTCTCCGTTTGGTTTCCGGTAACTAGCACTTACTAAGAAGTCCTTGGGTGGTGCAAACGGCTAATGTGCTCAGCTGTTAACCAAAAGGTTAGAGCTTTGAGTCCATTAGAGGTGCCTCAGAAGAAAGGCCTGGCAATCTGCATTTGAAAAATCAGTCACTGAAAACTCCAGGGAGCACAGTTCTACTCTGAGGTAGATGGGGTCACCAGGAGTCAGAGTTGACTCACCAGCAACTGGAAGCACTCAGTAGTACTACTTACCTTTTACGAGGAAAAGAATAAGCTGCGTATAGTGCATTGGTTATGTAGGTGATACGCACATTTGTTGAGTAAATAGAGGATCATAGGGACACATCTGAGTCATCCGAAGAGCTTTAGTTAAGGACCGTGTCTCTAACAGGGCAGAGGGTTTCATTACACATTTTCTAAGATTTTTCTTTAAAATGGTAAAATCAATGTTTCAATTCTTAAGGAGTATTTATTTACAACAATTCAATTTTGGGTGGATTGTCAAGCTTTTAGCATGAACTTATGTTTAGCCATGCCAGTGCCGTTATTCCTGCTATTTCATCAGCCTGGAATCTTTTCCTCCAGAGACCCTGATAGCTTGGTGCCTCACTTCCTCCAAATCTGTTCAAATGCCATCTTATTAGTGAGGCCTTTCCTGACTACCTGACACCCCACCTTCTGGACCCCCCCATTCTCTGCTCCCTTTACCATGCCCCCCCTTTTTTCCATTGCCAGTTACCATCTGCCATGCGTGCATATCAGCCTCTTTACGTTAGACTGTTCCATGAGGATAAGGTTTTGGTTTGTGCTCTGTCCCTGGCACCCAGAACAATGCCAGATACTTGGAAGATACTAAAAGCATTTTTTTTTTTATTAACATTTATTGAGCTTCAAGTGAACGTTTACAAATCAAGTCAGTCTGTCACGTATAAGTTTATATACATCTTACTCCGTACTTCCACTTGCTCTCCCCCTAATGAGTCAGCCCTTCCAGTCTCTCCTTTCGTGACAACTTTGCCAGCTTCCAACTCTCTCTATCCTCCCATCCCCCCTCCAGACAGGAGATGCCAACACAGTCTCAAGTGCCCACCTGATATAATTAGCTCACTCTTCATCAGCATCTCTCTCCTACCCACTGTCCAGTCCCTTTCATGTCTGATGAGTTGTCTTCGGGAATGGTTCCTGTCCTGTGCCAACAGAAGGTTTGGGGACCATGACCACCGGGATTCCTCTAGTCTCAGTCAGACCACTAAGTATGGTCTCTTTATGAGAATTTGGGGTCTGCATCCCACTGATCTCCTGCTCCCTCAGGGGTTCTCTGTTGTGCTCCCTGTCAGGGCAGTCATTGATTGTGGATGGGCACCATCTAGTTCTTCTGGTCTCAGGGTGATGTAGGTCTCTGGTTCATGTGGCCCTTTCTGTCTCTTGGGCTCTTAGTTGTCCTGTGACCTTGGTGTTCTTCATTCTCCTTTGCTCCAGGTGGGTTGAGACTAATTGATGCATCTTAGATGGCCGCTTGTTAGCATTTAAGACCCCAGCCGCCACATTTCGAAGTGGGAAAAAAGCATATTTTTTGATGCATGAGTGATCATGGTGAAGAGAACCTCAATATTTTCTCTCTTTGACCCTAAGGAATAAAGAAGTTAAAAGAAAGTTGTTTTATCTTTTGGCTGCTTCTTGCTGTATACCAAAAACTGAGTTCCTTAGTGTTTTCTCTCTGCACTGATGCAGAGGAAGGAGAGGGCAGGAGTGAAGGCTGTGCTCCCACCCTTCCAGATTGTAGGCTCCATTTCAGCTCTTAAGCAGGTGCCCGTGAGTTGCCTCTGCTCATGGTGACCGTGTGTGTGTCAGAGTAGAACTGGGCCTCGTAGGATGTTCAGTGACTGAGTTTTTTCTGAAGGAGATCACCAGGGCTTTCTTCCAAGGTGCTGCTGGTTGGACTTGAACCTCCAACCCTTTGGTTAGCAGCCGAGCATGTTAACCCTTTGCACCACCCAAGAACTCCAGCTCTTGACAGTCTATTGTTGTTGTTAGGTGCCTTCGAGTAGGTTCCGACTCATAGCAACCCTATGAACAACAGCATGAAACACTGCCCAGTCCTGTGCCATCCTCACAGTTGTCATGCTTGAGCCCATTGTTGCAGCCACTGTGTCAGCCCATCTTGTCGAGGGTCTTCCTCTTTTTCGTTGACGGTCTATTAGAAATCCGTAACTCTTAGGTATTTCTTATCAAATTTTTTTTCACGAGTCTAAGATTTAACAACTGTAAACACCTACTTGTGCTATATGGCAACAGTGAAAGAATTTAGGGTGTTTTACCTAAAAATAGCGGTTTGCTCTTCATGAAGCAACAGCTCACTGCCTGATCTTGCATTCAGCCCTTCTCCAGGCGAGACATGAAATAACAAAGGAAGAGGCTGGTGGTCACAAGCCAGGACATTGCAGGGCTCATTAATTACTTGGAAAATGGTGGCTGGGCTGCCGCCAGAATCCCAAACAAAGAAAAGAAATAGCTCCTGCTCTCCAATTGACAAGTTGATGAGTGAGGTAAGGATGAAAATCATTTGGTAAGTAAAAGGAGGAAGAAATCAAACGGAAGCAGTAGTTTTGTTCAACAACAAGTATACAATTAAGACATATTCCTACCCCTGAGAAGGTTGATTCATATCAGTTGAGACCATGGAAATCACTATGTGCTCCTGTCCATTATCTCTAATAAAGGAACTAGGAACACCATTTAGGAAAAAGTGTTGATGGTGTTAGATCTTGGGCCAGAGAACATGAAGTGTGTACAAATGAGTTGTTAATCTCAGCAGCTCCAAAATCTGCTTGGTCCTTATGACAACTATGTTGTAAATATCCAGAAAGTTAAATACTGTCACTCCAGAAAATAGAATCCACGATTTTGGCAAGACTGAGAATCTTAAACCATTTCAGTGAATTTGTTGTAATAAAATTGGAGCAGTTTCAGGCAGAAGTCAGTTGAGAAAAACGAGAATTTCTTAATGTTGATCGGAAAAAGATTATTTCAGGAAAATGAACTTTCTTGGGTTAAACAGTGATGGATCTTGACGTGATTATATTTTTGGCCATGGTTGAAACATTTAGCCTGTAACTTTTAGAATTCTGAGCTGTGCAAAATACATAGGAAGGCCATCTGATCATATAATGTTGTTGTTGTTAGGTGCCATTGAGTCAGTTCCCACTCATAGTGACCCTGTCTACAACATAATGAAACACTGCCTGGTTCTGTGCCATCCTCACAATCATTGCTATGATCATCTAATACTTCATTGCAATGAGGGCATCAGTAATTCCTTTTTTGGGTGTGATTTATACAGTTTTCAGTATCTGAATGGCCATAATATACCTCTGCCGTAAAAACAACTGCATTTGGAAAAAAGGAAAATTGAAAACACACACACACACACTCCATCACTACCACCACTACAAAATCCTTACATAGAGATAAAACCATTATTACTTGTTTACTGAAAGATGCTACTTTTGAAGTTTCCAGGCAATTTCAAGGTCAACCCACCTCCCTTGGGAAAAGGTGACCAGGATGGCCCACTGAGGGTCATATTTTTATAACTTCCCAGACATGTGACTACAATGTGAAAATTGAAGTTGCTCTGCAGTTATGCAGAGAGAATAGCAAACAGAAATCCAAATCCAGACATTAAAGGAAATTTAAGTTCAGAGTTGGTTTTTTTTTTTTTTTTTGCTTTTTTCCCCTGGGGATATGGAGGAGGGTATGAGAAAATGGAAATACTTCTAGGAAGAGACAAAGACTGAGGGCTGAGTTGAGTAATGAAAGGGAAATGAAGAAATAGTTTGAAATGTTGATTTCTGTTTGAGCCAGACATGTTGAAGACTTGGTTTGTAAAGTGGTTGAGCAGGTTCATGTGAAAAAGGGGGCTGTCCTTTTTATTTTCCTGTGGAAAAAGTGAGTGAAGCAGCTAAACTCATTTGTGCGCATTGGGTAAACCACCAAACAATACTTTAATTTTCTACTCAGTTGTGATGGTACATTGGATCTGAGATCAAGTTTAAGGAATCATTGGAGAAAAAGAAAAAACTAAAAACACGATTATGGCAGATAACCACAGGAGACACTTGGAGAAGCAGGGAAAAAATAGAAGCACTATAAATATTCTCTGTATGGAAAATGTGCATCATGCTCAGTCACGATGCCCATCAGCCCATAGGTTGGCCCCAAAGCATCTCAGAACAAAAGGACCAAAAGCAGGTGCTGTGGCAGTCAGTAGTGCTGTTCATCAAGTTCAGTGTGGGCATATGGTGGGATCATACATCCTCAGCCTGTTGGAGGTGGTTAGGGTCATGTGACTAGTTAAGGCCAATGAGCTGTGAGTAAAAGTGATGGAGTGAAGCCTTTAATTACTGGTGCCAGATCGTTCAGGCTTCTCTTTGTCTCAGTCAAGGTGATGGATGACTTAGAGGTGATAGCTGTTCAGTGAGCCTTGATGTTTTGTTACCTCTTTTTTTTTTTTTTAAACAAAATATAGTCCATCCTTTACTTGGATTTCACTAGCTTTTTCCTGATGTCCTTTTTGTTCCAGGGTTCCTTTATGTTAGTTGTTATATTGCCTTAGGCTCCTCTTGGTTGTGGCTTTTTCTTAGACTTTCTTTGTTTTTGATGACCTTGACAGTTTCGAGGAGTACTGGGCAGGTATTTGTAGGATACCTTTCAATTGTCTGATGTTCTCCTCCTGGTTAGGCTGGATTTTGGGGAGAAGACCAGAAGGGTAAAGTGCCATTTTCATCATGTCATATCCCGGGTACATACATACTATCAACGTGACATCACTGTTTACTTTTGATATTGATCTTGATCACCTGGCTGAGGTAATGTTTGTCAGATTTCTCCACTGTAAGATTACTCTTTTCTACCCTGTTTTGATACTGTACTTTTTGGAAGGAAGTCATTGTGCCCAGTCTACACTTAAGGAGTGGGAGTTATATTCCACCTTCTTAAGGGCAGAGTGTCTGCGTCAGTTATTTGGAATTCTTGTAAACAGGAGATTTGTCTTTTCTCCCCGATTTATTTATTTATTCAATTATTTATATCAGTGTGGACTCATATTTATTTTATACTTTGGGTTATAATCTAATACTACTTTGTTTTGTTGCTCAAATTGTTCCAGTTTTGGCCATTTTGAATTCTTTTGGTTGTCTCCTGTGTCCCTCTTTACTTTCTGGCACCACAAGATGCTCCAGAACCTTGGTGTTTGAGTGACTGCAACAAGCAAAGCCTTTCTGCCAGCTTGTTGCTGAGGAAACAAAACTCTGTTTTGTTTGTTATGGAAGTTTAACCTAGACCTGTGGTTCTCAAAATGCGTTCCTGGGACCAGCAGTATCACCTGGGAACTTGTTAGATACGCATATTCTCTGGCCCCAGCCCATACCCACTGAATCAGAAACTCTAGGGGTGCAGCCAGTAGTCTGTGTCATGACAGATCTTTCAGGTGATTCTGATGCACACAAAAGTTTGAGAGCCACTGATCTAGACTTTATTAATTTATGTGCAATAACACAAAGAGGGAGAACTCAGTGGATCTTTTGACTGTATTTATTCCATGTTGCTTGAAACCAAAACATTAAAAAAATTACTTTAAACCAAGATGATTTGTTTTTTTCATAATGAAGACGTTTTGAAAATACCTTGTTGTGGAGAAATATTTCTTAGGCGTGGGGTACATGGATTTCCTATACTCTGGGCCCATTTTTGCAAACCTTTTACTGTAGCTCTGTCAGTTTCAGGAGTTTTTTGTTAAGAATCAAATAAGATGGTGAATTCAACAAAGCTTGGTGAACTGGAGCGAATATATGGGATTATTTTTTATTGAGTCTCTCCTGAACTAAGTGAGCACCATGAAGATAAAGACTTTGTTTTCAGTTGGCGGCTTAAAACAGTGTCTGTATTATACATAGCGTGTAATCAGTGACTGTTTGTGGAATGACCGCATTGTATCTCAGGCTTTCGTTTCCACATGATACTTTACGATTTTTGCTATATCTGCACACTACCCATACTGTTAGCATTACTTTTATTATTTCTGAGGTAAAATTACATACAATGAAATGTACACTTCTTCAGTGTGTACTTTTCTGCGTCTCTACGATATTAGCTAGTTTTCTTTAATTTGACCGTTTTCTCCCATTTGCACCTGCTTTAGTAGCCACAAACTCATGGTTTTTTATATTCTTCATTATGTGTTTTCTAATCGACAGTAAAATCAAGACATATTGTTAAAATAGAAATATAAATCCACTTCTCACCTGAAATGTTCACTCACCTCATCAATCTTGAGAAACAGCGCCCCCTGTAGTAGTGGATTGGGAAAGTCCGAGTGGGGTATGTGGGGGTTTATGATGAGGTATCTTCTTGGGTTCCTAAAACACACTGGCATAGCCTGAATTATTGATTATTGAGCCTATTCTCTCAATAACTTGAGAGTTTGATGAACTGGAGCATTGAGATACCTAAACTACCCCTATCTGCCCCTCAGATCGCTTTCTGCACTCGTCCTCTCTTCACTGTGTTCAGTCTTAGAGAAAGAGGTTAGCTTACTTCATGATTTGTGGTTTTTCTTAAAGATTGAAACTCTAAGAAGAGATTGCTTTTGAACACAGAAAAGATTATTTTAATTGGACTACCTGGTTATTTTCTTTCAGGGTAACTTTTGAAGAAGCTGACTGCTTTGGAAAAAATGTTGGTACACTCTGAAAATGAATTTGCTGGATAGGCATCAGGGTAACACCAGTTCTATGCAGGGTTCTGCGTTAGGCACTCGAGGAACATCCTTAGGGAGCTGATAGCCTTGTGGGAGATGAGCGAAGTCCACAAGTATAATTAGCAAGGCGTGATGTGTAGGGCATTCCAGAAGGCCTGAGCTGTGCGATCTGGCTGTACTCTGCTTCAATCTGTGGATCTGTTCACTAGCTTAAAATAAAACGGGAGCAAATTAAAATTCACATTGTATTCTTCTTGTTTTATTTGATTAGGTTAACTGATAATCCAAACTAGTCATTCAAATCCTAGTGGCTGAGAAGCATAGCCAAGTATTTTCAAGGCACGGTCATACCTGCTTTAGGACGTTTTTACAACATGAAATCTGTCATTTGTTCCATATTATTTTGGAAATTTAGGAATATGCAAAAAATGTAAGTGAAAAACTTTAGCCACCCATAATCCCCTTATGAAGAGATTAGTAATGGTCTTTGTTGTGTTTTTTTCCATAGTTTCTGTTTGCATGTGTTTTGCCATAGTAGGATCAGACTATATGTAAAATCTTAAAACTTTTAAAAATATCATAAGCATTTTCTTATGTCTTCAAGTATTCTTTAGAATATTTTGATGGCAGAATGAAAGCCCATTGTGTGTATCTACTGTACTTTTCTTACCAGTTTTATTACTGATTGTAGTTTCTTGCTGTCACATCTTTGAACATAAATTTCTGAATTTCACGTGATTTTTACATATATATAAAATATTTATATATCTACCTAAGTAAAAATCAGTTAGTGTGCCTGTAATAAATTGAATTGTGTTCCCTCAAATTATGTATTGTAAATCCTGTATGTTTGGGAATGGATTGTCTTTATTATGTTAATGAGATAGGGTTAGTGTAGGATATGTTTTGAGTTAATCTCTTTTGAGATATAAAAGAGGTTAAAGAAGTAAGGAGAGATGGAAGAAGAGAGACACCAAGCCACATGAAGATTGCCCAGGAGCAGAAGCTCAGAAGAGACAAGGACCTTCCTCTTGAGCCAACAGAGAAAGACTTCCCTTAGAGCTGGCACCCTGAATTCTGACTTCTAGACTCCTGAATTGTGAGAAAATAAATCTCTCTTAAAGCCATCCACTTACGGTATTTCTGTTACAGCAGCACTAGACAACCAAGACAGTACCCAAGTTAGGCAGGCTGGGAGGGGCTGAAAGTCAGTCCCTGAGCTGAAGTGTGCCAACAAACACACTTTGCAAGTGCTGCTAGAAAGCCTGGTCTGGTGGTCAAGGCACATGATCTGGAAGTTACCGCAGCAGACTGAATTCTGGTAGTCACTTGTCATCAAGAGATGCAGAGAGCTTGTGCAGTATTCCAAGAAGTAGGCTTAGATAGCCTTAAGACTGGGCAAAGAGGAAGTAAGTATCAGGAAGTTCAGCCTGAGATTCAGTTGAAGGAGTTCAGTTTCTTCAGCCAACAGACATTGAGAATCTACTGTGTACCGGAAGTTCCTGAGTGATGCAAATGGTTAACACGCTTGGCTGCAAACCAAAAGTTTGAAGGTTCAGTTGCACTCAGAAGTACCTGAGAAGAAAGTCTTGTTAATCTACTTTCAAATCAGCCATTGAAAACCCTAGGGTGCAGTTTTACTCTGATACACATGGGATTATCGTGAATCGGAGTCGGCTTGATGACAACTGGAAAAACTTGTGTACCAGGCACCGTGCTGGGACCCTGGGATACCTCAGTGAACAAACAGGCAACACTCTCTGCAGGGTCCAGAGCAGAGCAAAATCCATTGAGCTTTGCCAGAAAGTCCGTGTATATATATTGGATGCAGGCCACACCCTCAAGGAAACCCCCTTTCAGCTGATTGGCTCTTCATAGCAGAGCTCATCATGGAGGTGATTATATCATTACATAACTGCCAAACTACATCCTAACTGCCAAACCACTGAGAATCATGGCCTAACCAAGTTGACATACTACCTTAACCATCACAGTACTCAAAAAACTTTCTTGCATAACTGGAAATACAGATAGAGATTTTCTTCCCTGATCCAGAGGACACTTAATTAACTGACCTCACTTGTCTCTAAAGCAGAGCCCTGACCTGGAATTCAGCCATAAAATATACATCTTTACATGTCTTCAGAGAAGCCTATGGACTTGATTCTTGGAGAGACTTTCGGGCCTTTCCTCAGAGCCCACTTATGCTAATTTTTTAAAATAGTCACAGATGCTTGACTAGCTGGTTATATAGCAGATTAGAAGCCACAAATCACAATGGTGGTGGGGCGGGCTCTTTTAGTGAGCACAGTGATGCAGTAGGTGGTGGTCCCTAAGAGAGTCGAAGCCGACTCGACATCAACCAACAACAACAACAACAGACTCAAGAAGGCTACAGACTGTATGAACCCATAAATATGACATCCTAGACAAGTGAAGTGAAAACTATAGTGATGGAGAACAGATCAGGGTTTTAGGACTGGGGGTGGGGGTTGACTACAAATGGGCATGAGAGAACTTTTTGGAGTGAAGGAAATGTTCTATATTTTGATTGTGATGGTGGTTACATGACTGTATAACTTGTCAAAATTCATCAAACTGTAATGTGGGTGGATTTTATTATACAAAAATTACATTTCAATTAAAAAAATCTAAAAATAATTGAAAATTTCTAAATAAGTCACCAAATTCATAATATACACTTTTTTTTTAGTCTGACTAGCCTTTCAACAAAGTTTTATTGCACGCCATCAGTGTGCCAGGCGTTGTGCTTATTGCTGAGGATAGAAATACGAATAAAATGCGACCCTTGCTCCAGCCGTTTTTAGTCCCAGACCCTTTTGCGTTGGCGCGGTTCTCCATTATTAACCAAGCGAAAAGAAGGTTGCTAATGCCTGCCTTTTAGAAGGAGAAGGCTTGTTGGGGGAACCCATTGTCAATCACATCTCTATCTCTAGAAAACCCTGAAAAGGTCAGTTCAGATAATAGTGATCTTTCGTGAGCACTAGGAGAATAATAGGTTCTGCTATCCAAGGGGTTGTAACAATTTATGGTGAAAAATAACAACTACAACAAAAACTCAAAAGAGCAGTTTATAAAGGCCAACTTCTCAGGTTTTAAAATTTAATAAAAACTATCATCTCTCTCTATTTTGCTTGTACTTAAAGAAATTTCTGAAGTGTCTGAGACCTGGAAACTTGCCATAGTTTTCAGAAACAATACAGGAATGTCAGAGTTGGGTGAGTAAACACTAGCACCTGTTCAAGACTTCAGGAGTCTTTTTTTTTCCCAGTCTTTTTTGGCACAGCCTCAGGGTAGCTAGTAATCTTTAAAAGAAAGAAGGAATGGGCCGGAAGTTAGCCTGATTGTAGGCTATTTTTAGGAGGCTCTTCTGTACAGCTCTTGAGTGTCATATTTTTGAGATCCTTGCAGGGGAAGGCTGCTTCTGGATGCCCTAGTATGGCCATGCATCAGCTCAATGGCCTGATAAATCTCTGGTGCCCATGGTCCTACCAGAAACAAACTGCTTGCTTTCTGTGCTGCCCTCTCTTCTCAGTTGTTTGCCTCCATCTCCCCAGGCACCTTTTTCAGTATCCTGTTTTACTCAACTCAGCACCCCATCTCCTCAGGGAGGGGCCCTTCCATGTCTGCAGTCATAGTGGAGATGTGTGTGTGTGTAAGCGTGAGAGTGTGGGTGTGGGTGCGTGTGAGCGGGTATGGGTGTGGGTGTACGTGGGTGTGTGTGTGAGTGTGCGTGTGGGTGGGCAGAGAGAGAGAAAGAGAGACTGAAACAGCAGACACCAAACAGACTGCTTGAGTAATCTGTCTAAAAGCTAAATCTGACACCTTCCCTCCAGTTCTAAGAACTCTTCCGTTTCTTCATAGAAGAAAATCCATGTGCCCTGTCATGGGTGACCCGCCCCTCCCTTACTCCCTCACTGCCCCCCTCCCCTACTCCCTGCCAAGGCACCTGGTGCATTAGTCATCCCAGATGTCTTGCATTTCCTCAAAAGCACCATGGTACTTTTTCCATGTCTTTGTTTTTGTGTATGAAGGGTCTCTGTCCAAAATGCCGTTCTTCCTTTTGTCTCCTTGGTAAATATCTAGTCAGCTGTGAGATTGGACTTAAATCTCTCCTTTTCTTGCCTGACCTCTTCATCCTCTTTTACGTGGAGGTAGTCAGACACCCTCCCTCCAAGGAGCTCCCTGCATATCTCTGGCGTAGGATTCGCTAGGCTAAGTGTTCTTTGTATGTTTATATGTTTATCTCTGTCATCTTGATTTTCTTGAAGTCGTGGCTTTTTTCTTTGTATCTCTTCACTTAGCACATTGTATGTGCTTGTTCAGTACATCAATGAATAAACAAAGATAAAAGAAAGAAACCCATTTGAGATGAGAAGTTACAGGGAGAAGCTAGTAGTACCACCTACCCAGGGCAATGATATACTTATTTTCCCAGGTGCAGCTGTCTTAAGACAGGAAGATGTTATCCTTAGTGTACAGGAAGTAAAAGCTTTATATCAACTAGCTTCATGTTCAGCTGATAGCCTGTCCTGTTAGCCAGGTCCTATGATAAACATTTTCACATGCATGATCTCCTTTTCTCCCCATGGCAACCTGGTGAAGGATGACCTGTTTCCCCCATTTTTCAGGTGGGGAAACTGGGACTTAGAGGGTTTAAGTGACAAGGCCAAATGACAGGTCGGTGCCGAGTCAGAACCTCAGCTTGTGTTCTTTTGTTGAACCTCCTGCTCTTTCAATCAGATGCTTGGCAGGACCTGACTCCTTGGCTTGTTCCTTAATGTTAGCCTTCCTTTTTCTTGGCCCCATGCTCTGCTAAGGCATTTTGGTTTAGGGCTTATGATGGGACTTGTGAAGTCCTCTCTAGTTTGCACTGGGAATTCTTTTGTGGTGAAGGCACATATGCTTCTGAAGTGGTCTGGGAGTGGTGATGAAATAGTGGTGGTGATGGTGTTGTGTGAAGAATGTGGGGACTTGCTTTCAGGCTCCAGGAAGAGAACTTCTTGATTGTCCAGCACAGTTGACCAGGCAGGGGAGGAGATGGTGATGAAAGACTAAAACGCTGTCCTAGGAGGACCTCCCTGTGGTACATTTCTCTAGTAACTGAACATAGTGGAGCAGGGGAAGGGCACTACTTGGGGCCTTCCTAGAATTTCCCTAGTCTAGGGAATTGGGGCCCTCTTTGGATGACCTTGCCATAGAATGGATGTTGCAAACTCAGATTCACGTAATTCTATGGGGTGAAACAGGCCAGTCCTTCCAGCCTTAAAGGGGTCTGCTGCTACTCGTCTTCCACCGGTTGTCACCATGGGAATTGGGTCCAGTGATGCCAGGTCTTTTGAGGAACCAAATTTAACGTAACATTTCCAAATTATTAAATTTAAGTTTAAAATTAAAAAGAGAAAACCCTCCATTGTTCCGGTCAAATAAAATACCTGCAAGCTGTATATAGCCTGAAGGTAACCGCTAGGAGTTATGGCAGCAACATCAAAGGATGTCACTATGCTCTTGGCCTTTTGAGCAGGACAATTCTTTCTGTGGAACTCAACCTGTATATCACCAATGTCTAGTATCTCCTCTGTCCGTCCAGTGTTGCTTTTTCTGTTACTCTGTAAAACAAAAACACCACCACATTTGCAAATAACACTGTTAATGATTGTTAGTTGCTGTCTACTCAGCTCGAATTCATGGAGACCTTATTGTAACATAACAAAATGTTGCCTGGCCCTGTGTCATCCTCATGGCCATTGGTATGTTTGAGTCCATTGGTGTGGCTATTGTGTAACCCTTAGGAAAAAAATATTCCTATTCTCAGCTGAGATTTTTTCCAGCATCTATATAGACAAAATCTAAGTATCTCTGTTCATACTTCTTTGGCTAGGAATAATCCTGGGCTAAATACGACATTTCAGACTCCTGGTAAAGTCTTCTTTTATCTCAGCCATCCCCCTTCCTACTCAAATTCCAGAGGGTTTTGTTTGGGTAAACGCACCTTGCCTTTGGTACTGAATCAGGAGGTAGTTGACTGGCAGAGGGATTACCTGGAGACATTTGCACATCCCCCATCTTTCTTTGGCTCGAGCAGTCCTGACTCATAACAGATATTCTGTCCTGAGGCTCTCCCCAGGAAGAACCACAGTGTGTTGAACTGGCAGTGATCCAGCCATTTTGGAAGGCTATCATATGTGGTAAAGCTTAGAGCTGAGGTTGGGTGTTTTATGCTCTTCAAGAAAAGGTTACTTTTCTGGAAAGCAAGTTTAGCCATGTCTAAAATTGTTCATCAGTTTCTGAGGAAATGATCAGAAATGTGAAAAAGCTTCATGCACAATTATATTCTTTGTAAAGCTAATTCTAGTATCCAAGAAATAGTAAACAAGTTAAATGTTCCACAGTAGGGGAATGATTAAACAAATTATGGGATTGCCATACTATGTAATGATAAGCAGCCTTTTAGAGCAATGTTTATGAAGTGTTTTCAATGACATGGGAAAATGTCATATTAATCAAAAGAAAACAGGGTATGTAACTACATATGTACACAAAGATATAGTTAGCATATGCCTATTTTCATAGATGTCCTTCTCATTTTACTCTTGTATATTTTCCCACATATTCTACAAAAAATACGTTTTTAAAATAAACAGAAAAGAAGTCCACAATCACCCGAAGAAAGGAAATAATAGAGATCAGAGCGGAATTAAGTGAAATAGAAAATAGAAAAACAACAGAAAAAATGAACAAAAGTAGAAGTTGGTTCTTTGAGAGGATCAGTAAAATTGACAAACCACTGGCTGAAGTGACAAAGGAAAAAAATGAGAAGATGCAAATAACCAAAATAAGAAATGAAATGGAGGACATTACAGCTGCGATAGTTAAGGTTGTATGTCAACTTGGCTGGGCCATGATTCTCAGTGGTTTGCCAGTTGTGATGGAGTTTGGCAGTTATGTAATGATGTAATCACTTACACGATGAGACCTGCTATGAGCAGCCAATCAGTTGAAAGGGAGTTTCCATGGCAGCATGCCCTGTATATAATATATATGGACTTTTTGGCAAAGTTTGCTGGCTTTTGCTGTGCTCTGGATCCTGCATTTGGCTTGTCGTCATCTGACTTCTGGTTCTTGGGACTTGAGCCAGCAGCCTGCTGTCTGACCTGCCAACTTGGGTTCCTCAGCCATGTGAGTCAGGAGAAGCCTCCAGCCTGAGGCCTGATCCACAGACTTAGGACTCTAAGGTTGTAGGCCTACAACTGCGGGAACTCTTGCCTTGATATAAATCTATCTGTCCATATATACGAATACATATACGTGTGTGTGTATGTGTACATGTTTATGTGTGTGTATATATATACATACATATACACACACACGTATACATTTTATATATACACACTTCATTAGTTTTGCTTCTCTAGAGAACCCAGCCTAAGACAGCAGAACCAACTGAGATAAAAAGGATCATGACAAAATATTGTGAAAAACTGTACTCTAACAAATTTGAAAAGCTAGAAGAAACAGATAAATTTCTAGAAACACATTGCCTATCTAAACAAACACAAACAGAAGCAGAAAACCTAAATAGACCTATAACAAAAGAAGAAATTGAAGATGTCATTAAAAAAAAAAAAAAAAAAACTCCCAGCAACAACAAAAAAATCCCAGGCCCAAAAGGCTTCACTGGAGAGTTCTAACAAACATTCGGAGAAGACTTGACATCAGTTCTACTCAAACTATTCCAGAATGTAGAAAAGGAAGGAATACGCCCTAATTCATTCTATGAGGCCAGCATAATACCAAAGCTAGTCAAAGATAATGGACACGGAAAAAAGAGAATTACAGACCAATATCCCCATAAATATAGATACAAATATTTTCAACAAAATTCTAGCCAACAGAAGACAGCAGCATATAAAAAAAAAAAGAATACATTTTGATCAGTTGGGGTTCATACCAGGGATGCAAGTGTGGTTCAGCATTAGAAAAATCAATCAATGTAATTCACTGCATAAAACAAACAAAAAGAATTACATGATCATCTCAATCAATGCAGAAAAGGCACTGATAAAACCTAACACTCTTTCCTAATTAAAACTCTCAGCAGAATAGGAATAGAAGGAAAATTTCTCAACATAATTAAGGTCATATATACAAAACCAACAGCCTATGTTATTCTCAATGGAGAGAGATTGAAAGCATTCTCCTTGAGAATGGGAATCAGACAAGGATGCCCATTATCACCACTCTTATTCAATATTGTACTGGAAGTCCTAGCCAGAGCAATAAGGCAAGAATGGGAAATAGAGAGAATCCAAATTGTAAGGAAGAAATAAAACTATCTGTCTTCACAGTGAAGTGATCCTATATATTGAAAATCCCAGAGATCCCACAATACTGGAACTAATAGAAGGTTTCAGCTGGGTAGAAGAAAACATACCAAAAATACAAAAAAACAAAACAGATTCTTTTACACTAACAAGGGGATCTCTGAAATCAAGAAAACAGTACCGTTTGTAATAGCCCCCAAAAGGATAAAATACCTAAGAATAAATCTAACCAGGAACATAAAAAACTTATATGTGGAAAATTATAAAACACTACTGCAAGAAACCAAAAGAGAGCTACATAAATGTAAAAACATACCATGCCTTGAATTAGAAGACTTAACACTTCAAAAATATCAATACTACCCAAAGTTATCTATAGATATGATGCATTCCTGATCCAAATTCCAACAACATTCTTTAATGAAATGGGAAAACTAATCTCCAACTTTATATGGAAAGGAAAGAGGCTCTGAATAGCTAAAGCATTGTTAAAGAAGAACAAAGTAGGAGGCCTCACGCTTTTCTGTCTCAGAACCTACTATACAGCCATGGTAAAACAGCCTAGTACTGGTATGATAGGCACATAGACCAGTGGAACAGAATTGGTTACTCAGACATAAATACATCCAACTATGGACAGCTGCTCCTTGACAAAAGGTCAAAGTCCTTTCAATGGGCAAGAGACAGTCTCTTTAATAAAAGGTGCTGGTAAAACTGGATATCTGTTTGCAGAAAAATGAAACAGGATCCATACCTCAGAAAAAAGTAACTCAAAATGCATCAAAGACTTAAATGTTGAACCTGAAACTATAAAGTTCCTGGATGATAACATAGTGAGTGACAAAGGTAATGGTCCTAATTTAAGGCATAAATATACTATCAAACATAACCAAAAAAGCACAAATTACAGAAGATAAACTAGACAATTGGGACCTCATAAAAATTAAATACTTATGCTCATCAGAACACTTTACAAAAAGAATAAAAGGAGAACCTATAGACTGGGAAAAATTACACTGGTAATGACTTATCTGACAATGGCCCAAACTCTAAAATACATAGAAAACTTGAGCACCTCAACAACAAAAAGACAACCCGAACAAAAAATGGGGAAAGGACACGAACAGACACTTTACCAAAGAAGACATTCAGGTGGCTAACAAACACATGAAAAGATGCTCGTGATCATTTGCCATTAGATACAAATCAGAACTACAATGGGATACCATCTTACCCCTGCAGAAATGGCTCTGATCAAAAAACAAACAAACAAACACCAGAAAGCAACCAATGCTTACGAGGTTATGGGGAAATTGGATCTCTTACTCACTGCTGGTGGGAGTGTAAAATAGTGTAACCACCAAGGAAAACGATATGGCACTTCCTCAGAAAGCTAGAAATAGAGTTACCATATGATCCATCAATCCCATTCTTAGGTATTCTTAGAGAAATAAGGGGAGTGACACAAAAAAACATATGCATACCCATGTTCACTGCAGAATTATTCACAATAGCAAAAAGATAGAATCAACCTAAGTGTCCATCAGCGGATGAATGGATAAATGAAATGTGGTGTGTACATACAATGGAATACTGTGCAATGATAAGAAATAATGATGGGTGCTAGAAACGTCTTATGACATGGATGAATCTGGAGGACATAATGCTTAGTGAAATAAGTCAAGCACAAAAGGACAAATATTTTATGATACCACTTTATAAAAAGTCAGCAATAGATTTATATACGGAAAGCAATGTTGTTTGATAGTTACCAGGGGTGGAAGAGGGAGGGAGGGAGAATTACTTACTAGAGAGTAGACACGTGTTAATTTTGGTGAAGGGAAAGGCAATACACAATATGGGAGAAGTCAGCACAATGTGACCAAGATAAATGAAGACACTGAGAGATATGCAAGAATAAAGGACAAGGGTGGTAAACGCTATAACATATTCACTTCTGCAACTACAGTAATAACAACCAGAAATTTGTGAGTGGTTACATAGGTAGATACATATGCTATATAGGTGTGGAAGACAGTATAGGAGTACATGTGTGCATGTAGAGGTATGGTCATGGGCGTTTGTATATACATATTTGTATGTGTTGTATATTTATCTGTATATATAATAGGGCACATGGGGGGCACAGTTATGGACCTTCTTAGACATAGTCAAACACCTCATGGGACTGAGTTACTAGGTTTGCAGGCTCAGGACCATAGTTTCAGGGGACGTGTCGGTCAACTGGCATAACATAGTTCACAAAGACAAAGTCCTATATCCTAGTTAGGTGAGCAGCATCTCAGGTATTAAAAGTTTGGGAGTACAACAAAAAAAAGCTCTGGCCCGGACGGCTTCACTGGAAAGTTCTGCCAAACTTTCAGAGAAGTGTTAACACCACTACTATGGAAGGTATTTCAGAGCGTAGAAAAGGATGGAATACTCCCATACACATTCTATGAAGCCAGCATATCCCTGATACCAAAACCAGGTAAAGACACCACAAAAAAGAATATTACAGACCTATATCCCTCAGGAACTTAGATGCAAAAATCCTGAACAAAATTCTCGCCAGTAGAATTCAACAACATATCAAAAAAATCATTCACCGTGACCAAGTGGGATTCATACCAGGTATGCAGGGATGGCTCAACATTAGAAAAATAATTAATGTAATCCATCATGTAAATAAAACAGAAGAGAAGAACCACATGATCTTAGCAATTGATGCAGAAAAGGCATTTGACAAAATCCAAACTCATTCATGATAAAAACTCTCAGGAAAATAGGGATAGAAGGAAAATCCCTCAGCGTAATAAAGGGCATTTATACAAAGCCAGTAGCCAACATCGTCCTAAATGGAGAGAGTCTGAAAGCATTCCCCTTGAGATCAAGAACCAGACAAGGATGCCCATTATCACCACTCTTATTGAACATTGTGCTGGACGTCCTAGCCAGAGAAATTAGGCTAGATAAAGAAATAAAGGACATCCAGGTTGGTAAGAAAGAAGTGAAAGTATCTGTATTTGCAGGTGACATGATCTCATACACAGAAAACCCTACAGAATCCTCAAGAAAACTACTGAAACTAATAGAGTTCAGCAGAGGATCAGGATACAAGATAAATATACAAAAATCAGTTGGATTCCTCAACACCAACAAAAAGAATATTGAAGAGGAAATCACCAAATCAATACCATTTACAGTAGCCCCAGGTAGATAAAATACTTAGGAATAAATCTTACCAGAGATGTAAAAGAAAACTATGAGACACTACTGCAAGAAACCAAAAGAAATCTACATAAGTGGAAAAATATACCTTGCTCACGGATAAGAAGACTTAACATTGTGAAAATGTCCATTCTACCAAAAGTGATCTATAGTTACAGTGCAATTCCGATCCATATTCCCATGACATTTTTAATGAGATGGAGAAAAAAATCACCAACTTCATATGGAAGGGAAAGAGGCCCTGGATAAGTAAAGTGTTACTGAAAAAGAAGAACAAAGTGGGAGGCCTCACACTACCTGATTTTAGAACATATTATACCGCCACAGTAGTCAAAACAGCCTGGTACTGTTACAACAACAGATACGTAGACCAGTGGAAGAGAATTGAGAATCCAGACATAAATCCATCCACATATGAGCAGGTGATATTTGACAAAGGCCTAAAGTCAGTTACATGGGGAAAAGACAGTCTCTTTAACAAATGGTGCTGGCATAACTGGATATCCATCTGCAAAAAAATGAAACAAGACCCATACCTCACACCATGCACAAAAACTAACTCAAAATGGATCAAAAACCTAAATATAAAATATAAAATGATAAAGATCATAGAAGAAAAAATAGGGACAATGCTAGGATCCCTAACACATGTCACAAACAGTATACAAAACATTACTAACAATACACAAACACTAGAAGAGAAATTGGACAACTGGGGGCTCCTAAAAATCAAACACCGATGGTCATCCAAAGAGTTCACCAAAAGAGTAAAAAGATAACCTGCAGACTGGGAAAAAGCTTTTAGCTGTGACATTTCCAATCAGCATCTGATCTCTAAAATCTATTTGATACTGCAAAAACTCAACAACAGAAAGACAAATAACCCAATTTAAAAATGGGCAAAGGATATGAACAGGCACTTCACTAAAGATGACTTTCAGGTAGCTAACAGATATATGAGGAAATGCTCACGATCATTAGCCATTAGAGAAATACAAATTAAAACTACAATGAGATTCCATCTTACTCCAACTAGGCTGGCATTAATCAAAAAAAAAAAAAAAACACAAAATTATAAATGTTGGAGAGGTTGTGGAGAGTCTGGAACACTTACACACTGCTGGTGGGAATGTAAAATGGTACGACCACTTTGGAAATTGATTTGGCATTTCCTTAAAAAGCTAGAAATAGAACTACCATATGATCCAGCAATACCACTCCTTGGAATATATCCTAGAGAAATAAGAGCCTTTATTAACAGATTTATATGCACACATACGTTCATTGCAGCACTGTTTACAGTAATAAAAAAATGGAAGCAACCAAGGTGCCCATCAACAGATAAATGGATAAACTATAGTATATTCATACAATGGAATACTACACATCAATAAAGGACAGTGGTGAATCCATGAAACATCTCATAACATGGAGGAATCTGGAAGGCATTATGCTGAGTGAAATTACTCAGTTACAAAAGGACAAATATTGTATGAGACCACTAATATAAGAGCTCAAGAAATAGTTTAAACAGAGAAGAAAATATTCTTTGTTGGTTACGAGAGTGGAGAGGGAGGGAGGGAGAGGAGTATTCACTAATTAGATAGTAGATAAGAACTGTTTCAGGTGAAGGGAAAGACAACACACAATACAGGAGAAGTCAGCACAACTGGACTAAACGAAAAGCAAAGAAGTTTCCCAAATTAACTGAATGCTTCGGAGGCCAGCGTAGCAGGGGCAGGGGTTTGGGGACCATGGTTTCAGGAGACATCTAAGTCATTTGGCATAGTAAAATTTATTGGGACAACATTCTGCATCCCACTTTGGAGAGTGGCGTCTGGGGTCTTAAATGCTAGCAAGCGGCCATCTAAGTTGCATCCCAAACCACCTGGAGCAAAGGAGGATGAAGAACACCACAGACGCAAGGTAATTATGATTCCAGGAGATAGAAAGGGCCACATAAATCAGAGACTACATCAGCCTGAGACCAGAAGAACTAGATGGTGCCCAGCTACAATCAATGACTGCCCTGACAGGGAACACAACAGAGAACCCCTGAGGGAGCAGGAGAGCAGCAGGATGCAGAGCTCAAATTGTAAAAAGACCAGACTTAATGGTCTGACTGGGACTAGAAGGATCCTGGAGGTCATGGTCCCCAGACCTTCTGTTAGCCCAAGGCAGGAACCATTCCCAAAGCCAACTCTTCAGACAGGGATTGGACTGGACTATGGGATAGAAAATGATACTGATGAAGAGTGAGCTTCTTGGATCAAGCAGATACATGAGACTATGTGGGCAGCTCCTATGTGGAGGGGAGATGAGAAGGCAAAGGGGAACAGAAGCTGGCTGAATGGACACGGAAATAGAGGGTGGAGAGAAGGAGTGTGCTATCTCATTAGAGGGAGAACAACTAGGAGTATATAGCAAAGTGTATATAAATTTTTGAATGAGACACTGACTTGATTTGTAAACTTTTACTCAAAGCACAATAAAAATTAAAAAAAAGAAAAAGCTTGGGAGTGGCTATCTAAGATACAACTATTGGTCTCTCACTGACTCACAAAGGAAAATGAAGGAAACCAAAGACTCAAGGAAACAATTAGTCCATTGGACTAATTGCCCTCATTAGCCACAGCCTCCTCTAGCCTGAGACCAGAAGAACTTGATGGTGCCATTCGACCACTACCAAACACTCTGACCAGGGACACAATAGGAAGTCCTAGTTGGAATGAGAGGTAAATGTAAAACAAAACTGAAACTCCTAAAAAAGACCAGACTTACTGGTCTGATGGAGACTTGAGGACCCGCCTCCTGCCCCCCACGCCTCCCCCCCGCCACCGAGTCTATCACCCTAAGATGTCTTTTTAATCTGTAGAGCTGAAGCCAGTCCCGGAGGTCACCTTTCAAGCAAATAATAGATTGGCATATAAAATAAAAACACCCGTGAGGAATGTGTTCCTTAGAACAATCAATTATATGAAATGAAATAGGCAACATTTGCCCAAAGGCAAAGGTGAGAAGGCAAGGAGGGGCAGGGAAACTGGACAGATGGAAACTGGGAAGGCAGGGTGGAAATGGCTATAGTGCTGACACTTTGTGGGTATAGCAGCAAATGTCCCAGAACAATTTGTGTATGAATTGATGAATGGGAAACTCATTTGCTGTGTAGACTTTCATCTAAAACACAATAAAATGTTAAAAAAATAGTGTCGTATGCGTCTATAATGAGTATGAGTTTAAGATGCAGTCATTTGAGATTGAATTTACTAAGTAGGTGCTATTTTAATGCTTTGTTTTGACTATTAACTCACTAACACTGGGAGCTAAAAATAATAAACCCTGTCATTTTGGCAAGTCAAGCCGTCACAAAAAAATACTAAGAAGTGACAGCAACTATATTTAGGAATTCTCTTTGCCATGTTATTCTGAATGAAACTCCTCTAGGAAAGGACCTGTGAGTGGCCCTGGATCTGGGTTGGCACAGTGAGTTTATAGCTCCTTACTTCACTCCTGAAGAAGAGGAACTGGTTCAAAAAGAGGGTTTGGGAATGTGTTAACAAAGACCACTGCGTTACACTCAGTGAGGGATTAGAACATGTGTGCTGCTGATTCACAGGATAACAAAAACCTTATTTTTATGTCATGGTTTCAAAGTCTTATATTGGATAACTCAAAAATTTAATGAGAGATAAAATTAGTACCTCCTTAACTTGTGTTTTTCTTAGTTGTTTTGTGGGAAGAACATCTATGTCTTTTGCTTCTGCCTTTTGCAATGAAGCCACGAAGCCTTGTCCCATCCACTCCTTTGTCATTTACTCTTCTTTGGGTAGGAGCCTTGTGGTGTTTTAATTCCTGGTTCTGTAGGTAGGAACAGAACTTTGTGATGAATTGGTGTTTTTTAATCATAATTTGGATGGTAGGTCTGAAGGGCAGAGCAGTGGTTCTCTTTTGGGTTTGGTTTGGTGCATATGGGTCACAGCCTTGAAAACCCTATGGAGCAGTTCTACTCTGCACACATGTGGTCACCAAGAGTCGGAATCAACTTGATGGATACTAACAACAACGACAATGGGGACTATGTATCAGATTCAACCAAGAAGGTTTTGCCCCACATTTCCCATCTCCCTAGTTAAGAATATCCCCATTAGAAATGTCCCCCATGTCCCTTCTAGAATTTCTGAGATGTCAGAAAAAGTAAACAGAATAACAAACCCCACTCTTTTTTTTTTTTTTAATGTTAGTATGCCGCTGCCATCTGAGATAATATTGTTAACTAAGGAAAAGTCTGTATACCTTATCTCTAGAAGACCAGCCAGAGAAGGGGAAGAAAATTAAGACACAATTTGGTTGGCTCTCATTAATCTTTGCTTAGCCCTGTGGCAGTCGTTCAAACACAGCAAGTGGATACTGCATGGTTTAAAATCAGGAAAAGTGTGCGTCAGGGTTGTACATTTTCACCATACTTATGCGATCTGTATGCTGAGCAAATTATCCAAGAAGCTGGATTATAAGGATTGAAGGCTTATTAACAACTTGTGATACTCAGAGGGCAATGTCTTGCTTGCTGAAATTGAAGAGGAGTTGAAGCATGTACTAATGAAGATCAAAGACTACAGCCTTCAGTATGGATTACACCTCAACGTAAAGAAAAAAAAATTCTCAAACTGGACCAATAAACCACATCCTGACAAATGGAGAAAATATTGAAGTTATCAAAGATTTCATTTTACTTGGATCCACAGTCAACACCCATGGAAGCAGCAGCCAAGAAATCAAATCATGTATTGTACTGGGCAAAAAGTAAAGATGTTACTGTGAGGACTAAGGTGCTCCTGACCAAGCCATGGTATTTTCAGTTGCCTCATATGCATGCAAAAACTGAACAATGAGTAAGGAAGACTGAAGAAGAATTGATGCCTTTGAATTGTGGTGTTGGGAAGAATATTAATATACTATGGACTGCCATTAGAACAAATGTTTTGGTAGAAGTCCAGCCGGAATGCTCATTAGAAACAAGGATGTTGAGATTTCATCTCATATACTTTGGACATGTTTATCAGGAGGGAACAGTCCCTAGAGAAGGACATCGTGCTTAGTAAAGTAGATGGTCAGGGCAAAAGAAGAAAACCCTCAAGGAGATGGATTGACACATGGCTGCAGCAATGGGCTCAGTCATAGCAACGGTTGTGAGGATGGTGCAGGACTGGGCAATGTTTCATTCTATTGTACATAGGGTCTCTATGAGTTGAAACAGATGGCACCTAAGAACAACAGCCCTGTGAGAAAATAAGCCTTCCTGCTTCTATCTTTGTTATCAGTTAGATTAATTTGGTTAAAAAATACTGTAGTCCGTGAAAGAAAAGGCAGTAGTATTTTACAAAGATACTCCAAAGAGTCTGAAAATATTTTTCCTTCAGCTGTTTTGCTGTTTAAGGTTTGATGATACTTAACTGACTTGGGGTCAGTCCCTGGGTGGCGCAGGAGACCCTGCACAGGGCAGAGTGTTAACATACTAGGCTACCACCCAAAAGGTCAAAGGTTCTGGTCCACCCATAGACGCCTCAGAACAAAGGCCTAATGCCATTGAAAACCCTTTGGAGCACAGTTCTGCTGTGACACACATGGGGTTGCCATAAATCGGAGTCAACTTGACGGCAACTTTTTTTTCTAATATGCCTGAACACATGTGTCTCTAAAATGGCTAGGTCTTCTCCACAGAGTGTTATACAGAGGTGTATCAACTGGTACATCTTAGGAAGGAAAGAATAGTTTGGAATTTTCTTTTTGCAGATCTTCTAATGCTAAGGTATGGACTATATTTTGGGCAGTCAGAGCTGCCTAATGGAAGCTGAATAATTGAGTGGAGTTAAAAACCACTTTCATTCAGGCCCCTCCTCCATTCTTCATCTCCAGCAACTTTTGACATTGCACTGGTTTTGAAAGTCATGCAGTAAGATTAGTGCCAGGGCTTTTTCAAAAGATGCTTATAACTGGGGTGGGGGGGTGGGGGGAAGTTTTCTTATCCCTTAAAGCTGAAAGCCATGAAGAAAAAAAAAATGGTTTTAATGAACAGTCTTTGCAGAACCAGCTCCGTGCAACTTCAGTTGTTCATGTGAATAAAAAATAACCGAAAGTAGGTCATAGTGTAAAAATGAAATAGGCTTCGCTTCACTTTTTATTGACTTGACTAGGCTTTTTTCATTCGTAGTGGCTGGCCGTTAGCTAATGACTGGCATAAATAAAAAGGCAGTGATTCTCTTGTTTATTTTGCTATCATTTCCTTTAGAATATCAGTGGGGCCCACTCTGTGTCAGGGGTTTTTACTCCATCCTTTGTCATCCTCATAACAACCCTCAAAGATGGAAGTATTATCCTCATTTTATATATGAGGAAACTGCAGTTTAAGGTAAATGGTCCAGGGACATGCAGCTAATTAATGAAACAGCTGAGATTTGTGCACATTTCTCTCTCTGAAAGTGCTGATGTTTTCTCCTATGTTTTTCTTGATATTTAAAACTTTTGGTGGGGGGGGAATGTATTGTTGCTGTTGTTATTATTAGGTGCCCTTGAGTCGGTTCTAATTTGTAGAGATCCTTTGTACAGTAGAGCAAAACACTGTCCAATCCTCTGCCATCCTCACAATCTTTGTTACCTTGGAGCCCATCTTTGCAGCCACTGTGTGAATCCATCTCATTGAGGGTCTTCCTCTTTTTTGTTGACCCTCTACTTTATGAAGCATGCTGTCCTTATCCAGGGACTGGTCCTTCCTGATAATATGTCCAAAGTATGTGAGATAAAGTCTTGCCACCCTCTCTTCTAAGGAGCATTCTGGCTGCACTTCTTCCAGGACAGATTTGTTCATTCCTCTGGTAGTCTCCGGTATATTCAATCATCTTTGCCAACAGCATAATTCAAAGGCATCAGTTCTTCTTTGGTCTTCTTCATTCATTGTCCAGCTTTTGCATATGTATGAGACAATTGAAAATACCATGATTTGAGTCAGGCTCACCTTAGTCCTCAAAGTAACATCCTTGCTTTTTAACACTTTAAAGACGTCTTTTGCAGCAGATTTGCCCAATGCAGTATGTTGTTTGATTTCCTAACTACTGCTTCCATGGGCATTGACTGTGAATCCAAGTAAAATGAAGTACTCAACAACTTTCATGTTTTCTCCATTTATCATGATGCTGCTTATTGGTCCAGGTGTGAGGAGTTTCACTTTCTTTATGTTGAGATGTAATACATGCTGAAGGCTGTAGTCTCTGATCTTCATCAGTAAATGTTTCAAGTCCTCTTTGCTTTCAGCAAGCAAGGTTTTGTCATCTGCATATTGCAAGTTGTTAATGAGTTTTTCTCCTGTCCTGATGCCATGTTCTTCTTCCTATAGTCCAACTTTTTGGGTTATTTGCTCATTATGCAGATTGAGTAAATATAGTAAAAGGATATAACCCTAACACAGACCTTTCCTGATTTTTAAACCACTTAGTATCTGCTTGTTCTGTTCAGACAACTATGTTTTGTTCTCTGTACAGGTTCTCAGAGAGCACAATTAAGTGTTCTGGAATTCACATTCTTTGCAATGTTATCCATAATTTGTTATGATCCACATGGTTGAGTGCCTTTGTATAGTCAATAAAACATAGGTAAACATCTTTCTGGTATTTTCTGCTTTCAGCCAAGGTCCGTCTGACCTCAGCAATGATATGTCTCATTCCGAGTCCTTTTCTGCATCTGGCTTGAATTTCTGGCAGTTTCCTGTCAATGTACTGCTGCAACCACTTTTGCATGATCTTCAGCAAAATTTTACTTGCATATGATATTAATGATGTTGTTCAATAATTTCTGCATTCTTTTGGATTACGTTTCTTTGGAATGGGCACAAATATGGGTCTCTTTCAGTCAGTTGGCCAGATTTCCTGGCATGGACGAGTGAGCACTTCCAGTTTTGCATCTGTTTCTTGACACATCTCAATTGGTATTCCATCAATTCCTGGAGCTTTGTTTTTCACCAATGCCTTTAGTGAAGCTTAGACTTTTTCTTCAGCATCACTGGCTATTGATCATAAGCTACCTCCTGAAATGATTGAACGTCAACCAATTCTTTTTGGTACAGTGACTCTGTGTATTCTTTCCGTCTTCTCTAGATGCTCCTGTGTTGTTCAATATTTTGCCCATAGAATCCTTCATTATTGCAAGTTGAGGCTTGAATTTTTTCTTTAGTTCTTTCAGCTTGAGAAATGCCAAGTGTGTTCTTCCCTTTTTGTTTTCTAACTCTAGCTCTTTACACATTTCATTATCATACTTTACTTTGTCATCTTGAGCTGCCCTTTGAAATCTTTTGTTCAGCTCTTTTATGTTATCTTTTCTTCAGTTTGGTTTAGCTACCCTTCATTCAAGAGTAAGTTTAAGAGTTTCTTCTGACATCCATTTTAGTCTTTTCTTTCTTTCTTGTCTTTTTAATGACCTCTTGCTTTCTTTATGTATTATGTCCTTGATGTCATCCCACGACTCGTCTGGTCTTTGGTCATTAGTGTTCAGTGCATCAGATCTATTCTTGAGATGGTCTCTAAACTGAAGTGGGATATACTCAAGGTCATACTTTGACCCTCAGTTGGACTTGTTTTAATTTTCTTTAGCTTCAACTTGAACCTGCATACCAGCAGTTGATGGTCCATTCTGCAGTCGGCCCCTGGCCTTGTTCTGACCGATGATATTGAGCTTCTCTGTCATCTCTTTCCACAGCTGTAGTCAATTTGATTTCTGTGTATTCCATCTGGCAAGGTCCATATTTATAGTTGCCGTTCATGTTGTTCAAAAAAGGTATTTGTAATGAATAAGTCGTTGGTCTTGCAAAATTCTATTATGCAATGTCCATCATGGCTTCTATCACCAAGCCCATGTTTTCCAACTACTGATCCTTCTTCGTTTCCAACTTTTTATTCCGATCACCAGTAATTATCAATATATCCTGATTGCACATTTGATCAATTTCAGACTGTAGGAGTTGGTAAAAATCTTCAATTTCCTCATCTTTGGCATTAGTGGGTAACACATAAATTTGAATAATGGTCATAGTAATTGGACTTCCTGGTAGACATATGGATATTATTCTATCACTGACAGTGTTGTCCTTCAGGATAGATCTTGAAATGTTTTTGACAATAAATGTGATACCATCCTTCGTCAATTTGACATTCCTGGCACAATAGACCATATGACTATTTGATTCAAAATGGTCTGTACCAGTCCTTTTTAGCTCACTAATGACTAGGATATCAATCTTTACACGTTCCATTTCATTTTTGACAACTTTGAATTTTCTGAGATTCATATTACGTACTTTACAGTTCCAGTTATTAATGGGTGTGTGCAGTTGTTTCTTCTCCTTTTGAGTCGTGGCATATCAGCAAATGAAGGTCCCGAAAGCTTTAACTCCATCCAATTCATTAAGTTCCACTCTATTTTGAGGAGGAGCTCTTTCCCAGTCATATCTGAATGCCTTCCAACCTCCAGGCTCATCTCCTGGCCATTTATCAGACAGTGTTCCACTGCTATTCATAAGGTTTTCACTTGCCAATTTTTTTAAAAGTAGATTGCCAGGCCCTTCTTGGTGAGGAGTAATTAAAGTGAAGTAAAATTGCCAAATCTTAATGCCTCATTGAGACGATGAGAAATCATTGAGGTATTTATCATGATATTTGTAATTTCAGAAAATGACAATAGCACTTAACATTCATTTGAATTGAGCCTTAGTATATATAAAGACAAACCAAACCCTTTGCCATTGTGTTCATTCTGACTCATAGCGACCCTATAAACCAAAACCAAACTCATTGCCATGGAGTTGATTCCGACTGATGGCGACCTTATAGGACAGAGTAGAACTGCCCCATAGAGTTTCCAAAGAGCGCCAGGTGGATTTGAACTGCTGACCTTTTGGTTAGTAGCATAGTTCTTAACCACTGTGCCACTAGGGTTTCCTAAATAGGACCCAGTAAAACTACCCCATAGGATTTTTAAGGCTGTATTCTTATGGAAGCAAACTGCCACATCTTTCTACCGCAGAGCAGCTGGTGTGTTCGAACCACTGACTTTTGGTTAGCAGCCAAGCGCTTAACCACCGTACCACCAGGGATCCTTAGTTAGCATCTACCAGGCATTATTTAACTCTCATAATGATCCAAAGAGATGGGTTGTATTTTTGTTTATTTATTTGCCCATTTTACTTCTGAATCTCAGAAAGGTGAAGGTCACGAAGCCAGTAAGTGGCAGACACTGTATTCTAACCCCACCCTCTGTCTTCAGAATCCAAATGTGTAATGGCAGTATAGCAACTTGATTTTTGCATAAAATGGTAATGAATCTACAAGTGATCAATATAACCTGTGGAAAAAATGAAGTGATATATCAGTCTTCAACTTCATGTACTTGCAGTATTTTACCACAGAATTTTCATATTTTCTTGGCTGAACAATTATAATTTTCATGGACAAATAATTATGGAGTGTGTTTTTCTTCTAGCCCTCTCATCTTGAAAAAATTCTGAAGCGTACTTTGGGGGTTACTCTGAAAGACTAGTCGAGGACCGAGGTGGAGCTTTTCCAAGATGGGAACTGGGTTCCCTGCAGAAGTTGTGACTGTGGTCCTGGGTTAGGAAGACCCTGGAAGGTTATGAAAGGCAAATGAAGCTTCTCTGGAATTTTTCCTTATAGCTAGTTCTGCACTGATAAAATGGAGCAAGGAGACTCTCTTAGCCTTTTCTTTTCTCCAGAACACACTCTCCCGTGTCACGTGACTATGACCAGTGCCTGTGGTGGGCTGCTTTAGTAGATGGTGGACCAGCTACCACCCCACTTTATAACATCCTTTCAAGAAGAAACAGGCCTTGAGTTATGTGTTTTTAGAACACAGCTCATCTGTAAAACCCAAGTTTCCAATATATATGGTATCTTAAAAATATAAATTTGCATAAAGAAAGACTTCAGTTCAAATGTATTTTCTGGGGCATAAGAAGTTAAACATTTTTGGACTACTCTGTTGGTATATCTTCTGTGGTAAATTTGCCCAGGGTGAAACAAAATCTGGATACTATGAAAAGCAAACTAATAGTCAGTTTGGCAATAGACTTATAAGAAAATCTCTTATTTGTATAGCTAAAATATCAGGGCCCGGTCCATACTCATCTTTTATTTAAGATCTTGAGATAGTCAGATTATTGAAATTCACCAATCTTCGTCTCTTTAAAGTTGGCCATTCATTCATTCATTCAAAATATTTAGTTAAGTATCCACTATGTGCCATGCAGAGGGCTCTGGTGGTTTAGTGGTAGAATTCTCACCTTTCACGCAGGACACCTGGTTTTGATTCTCGGCCAATGTACCTCATATGCACCCATCTTGTCAGTGGAGGCTTGTGTGTTGCTATGATGCTGAATAAATTTCAGTGGCGCTTCTAGACTCAGGTGGACTAGGAAGAAAAGCCTGGCAACCTACTTTTGAAAATCATCCAGTGAAAACTCTGTGGATCAACCCAGTGGATCACAAAGGTGTGGTCCACAACTGATCATGGCGATGGTTCAGGACCTTTCAGCATTTCATTTCATTGTGTGTGGAGTTGCCATGAGTTGGAGGCTGACTTAATGGCTGCTAACAACGGCGACAATATATATGCCAGGCACTGTTCAAAACACTGGAGATACATGGAAATCATGTGAGCGAGGGAAGCATGTAATAAGTAAACGTGTAATGTTTAACATGTCTGATGGTGAAAAATAAAATAGAGGATAAGGAGTGTGTGTGTGTGTGTGTGTGTGTGTGTGTGTATACAGCAACAGTTTCTTCCTTAGTGTAACATTTGAGAAGAAACAGAAGGGAAGTGCAGGAACAAGTCTTTCAGGTACCTGAAGAAAGACTGTTTCAGGCAGAAGTATCAAATACAGAGGCCCTGGTGTGGAAGTGGTGTTTCTATATTTCAGGAATAACAAGGAAGTGACAGTCTTGGACCCCTTTGGTGCGGCTCTTCTTCATGACGGAGGACCCTCAGGTTAGGGTTCCTCAGTAACTTCCTACCACAGTTAAGCCTGCCCAGTGACTGCCTCCATCCTAAAGGGGCAGAGATACTCCTTTGAAGGGGGCAGGGGAAGCTAACAGAAGCTACATCCAAGCTGGAGAGGATGGGGAGCCAATCTGTTTAGATATTTAAATACCTCTCTCATAACCAATAAAACTCAAATCATTTTAATTGAGCATTTAAATCCTTCTCGCTTGTAGGTATTTTAGGCATTCAGCTTTATGCCAATTATTGCATCATCTTGGAAGCTTTTAAATTAATTAAACCCATTATACTTAAATATTTGGTTCCTGCCAGTTCATAATTTAAAAATCCTCACTTCAAAATAGTGTCATAAGGGTTAGTAAACCTACAAAATGTCCTAAACTGTGTACCTAGAGAAGATTACTCAGTCTCTTGTAAAGGACACACTGGCCGTTTGAAAGGGACTTTTCAGGATAGCCCCAGGCAGGCAAATGTGTAGTATGTATAAGACATACCAAGGGGTCTTTCAGATTCCTGGGCTGCAGTTGTGGAGATGCTAGTAACGCTGAGTCTGGGATGGGTATTAGGATTCTGGAATCTGGGATCTGGGGTAAAGGCAATGCAGGTTCTTTGTTAATACAGAAGAATGGAATGGGGCATCAGTCAGCTAAGATGATGAATCTGCACACCTCCTTTTCTGTAGTTATATTAAATATGCAAGGCTTGGTGGCACAAACGGTTTTCACTTTACTGGTAAACTAAATGTTGGCAGTTCGAACCCACACAGGGGCGTAGCAGAAGAAAAAGATTGGTAATATGCTTCCATTAAGATTACAGCCAAGAAAACCCAATGGAACAGTTCTATCCTGTAATACATGGAGTTGCCATGAATCAGCAACTGGCTGTGCTGCACTCACAAATAACCCCCCCCCCCCCATCTCAGTGGCTTAATGCTCTAAAGGCTATTTCTTGCTTATGCAAAGTCCAGGGTCAGTGTTCTTGATGGGGGCCTCTCTTCTAAGCAGTGCCTCAGAGGTCCTGGTATCTACCATTCAGGGACACTGTGTCCTCTAGTACACCCTCAGAGACTCCTGCAGGGGCAGCTAAAGAAGGAGAACATCCGTCTTTGTGGGTTGTTGTAGGGGCCAGGACTGGTACAGTAGGGTACTTTTGGCCATGTTCTATGGGGCACAACTAGTCATTTGGGCCCTCCCGGTGCCAGGGAAAGTAGTTCTCTTATGCTCAGGAGGCAAAAGAAATAGTTGGTGAACACACACAGCATTTGCACTCTCTGTCTCCTCTCTGATGCAATTTTCTGCAGGTTCCCAGTGTCTTTCCACTCAGGTCTGTCTGATATTTCAAAGTCTTTCATGCTCAGCGTTACTTAACGCTCTGCCTTCAGCCCTAGTTAGCTTGAGAAAGAAACCAATTTCGGTAAACAAAATCACACTGGGGTATAATTGCATAATAGACCCCCCTACCATCCTAGAGGGAGCCCTAGTGATGCGGTGGTTAAAAGCTTGGCTGCTAACCAAAATGTTGGCAGTTCAAATCCACCAAGCTGCTCTTTGGAAACCCTCTGGAGCAATTCTACTCTGTCCTGTAGAGTCACTATGAGTTGGAACCAACTCAACGGCACCTAACAACAGCAACAGCACTATCCTAGAAGGAGCCCTGGTAGCGCAGTGGTTAAGAGCTCGGCTGCTAACCAAGAGGTTAGCAGTTTGAATCTACCAGCCGCACCTGGGAAACCCTACGGGGCAGTTCTACTCTGTCCTATAGTTTCGCTATGAGTCGAAATCGACTCAACAGCAGTGGGTACCATCCTAGAAATCATTTCTATCTTAAAGTAGGAGTCTTATCCCAAGTACAGCATAACTTTCTTTATCATTGATTCTCTAAAAATTGAGGGCTTTTACAATGCTCCTTGATTATTGGCAGCAGGAGATTTTATGGACCACAGCAGACATATCATAGGAGTGGATGAGTCTAAGTACCATGTTTGTGAGTCAGGAACTTCTTGTGCACTCTAGAAATGTAAGCAGATAAGATAGGAGCCTAAGAAGGGCACACTCAAGGCTAGAGGTCACTTAGCTCTGTGGTAGGACAAATTTTAAGTACTTAGTGTAAACAAATAAATTTTAAACAAGATCATTATATGCAATTGTATAGACCTGGGTGGTGCAAGTGGGCAGGTGCTTGGCTGTTAACTGAATAGCTGGAGGTTCAGTTTGCCCAGAGGTGCCTCAGAAGAAAGGCCTGGGGATCTACTTCTGGAAAATCATCCATCAAAAACCTCATGGAGCACAGTTCCACTCTGGCAGAATCATAATGGTAATCAACTCAAAGGCAACTAGTTGGTGGTTCTCAAAGGGCGATCTCACAACCAGCAGAATTAGCATCACCAAGGCACTCTTAAGAAATGCAAATT
Source organism: Elephas maximus indicus (assembly GCF_024166365.1). Classification (NCBI taxonomy): domain Eukaryota; kingdom Metazoa; phylum Chordata; class Mammalia; order Proboscidea; family Elephantidae; genus Elephas; species Elephas maximus. The sequence continues at coordinate 29,207,234 of NC_064841.1, forward strand.
CCTGGGCCTTACCCTGTGTTGTTGTTGTGTGCCAGGGAGTCAAATCCAACTCATAACCCAAAACCCAGTGCCTTCGAGTTGATTCCGACTCATAGCCACCCTATAGGACAGAGTAGAACTGCCCCATAGAGTTCCCAAGAAGCGCCTGGTGAATTCGAACTGCCGACCCTTTGGTTAGCAGCCATGGCACTTAACCACTACGCCACCAGGGTTTCCAATCCAGCTCACAGTGACCCTATATGACAGAGTTGAACTGTCCCACAGGGTTCCCTAGGCTGTTATCTTTGCAGGAGCACATCTTTTCTGCAGAGTGGCTGGTGGGTTCAGACCATCCACCCTTCCATTAGTAGCCAAGCCCTTAACCATTGGGCAACCAGGGCTCCTTACCCTAGACTTACAGAAATAGAAATTCTGGGGATTAGGCAAAGCAGTCTATGGTTTGACAAGCCCTCCAGAGGTGTTGATGCACACCAGTGTGTGGGAATCACTGGTGCAGATTTTATCTGCTGATTCAAGTTTTATCTAAACCTAAGTAACTAGAGAATCTCAACTGGAATTTTTATTTTCTGTGGAAGAGGGAGATGAACCTAAGCCTTTCAAGACACTTCTTAGGGAAAGTTGCTGCTCTTTTAGAATAGATGTGTGCTCCTCTTGTAGTGAGAAGCAGTATCTAGAAAGATAGCCAGAGGCAGCTACCAATTATTTTTCATGTACACTACATAATAAAGCAGAAGAAATGGGCTAACAAATTTTAAAAGCATTTTAAAACAAAGTTTGATTAAAAAAGCATATGTGTTTTCCCTGATTATTTTGGCCACCCTCCTCTTCATCCATCCAGAACTCTTGGCATGATGACTTTTTAGGGGCCCGAAATATGTAACCGTAACCAATCTGTGAAGCCCTGATAGCGCAGTGGTTAAGAGCTTGGCTGCTAACCAAAAGATTGGCAGTTCAGATCCATCAGCTGCTCCTTGGAAACCCTGTGGGGCAGTTCTACTCTGTCCTGTAGGGCTGCTATGAGTCAGAATCGATTCGATAGCAATGGGGTTTTTTTTTTTTTTTTGGTAACCAATCTATTGGAAACAATTCCAACCCTACCCCGTGTACGCACACATGCATACTGCCCTAGATAAACTGTACTAAACAAATTAAACTCAGGGGGACCTGAGGCATCATTATGAATCTCAGTCATTATGATGTCTTGAGGATGGAGGAGATGAGGCTTAGGAACACAGCCCAACTCTGCAGGGGCTCTGGGACTTGCTTTCTGGCAGAAGACGCTGATGTCAGAAGGTTTGCCTCTATCTCATACAAGTGATGGAAACAGGTTCTCTGACTTCCTGGCCCTTCTGCAAATATCAATTAATGAATCAAAACCTCAAATAAGCCTCCTCCAGAGTAGTCTTCTGGCATGTCAGAGAGCTGTCATCTGCTCCCCAAATCCTTAAAATGTCACTGACCTTGGCTGTTTGTATTGGCTACTTACAAAGAGCTGCTTAGTTAAAATTGAATTTCAGATAAGCAGTGGATTATTTTTTTAAATATGTCCCGTAGTATGTAATTAAAGTCAGCTGGCATCCTGCATTTTTACTTGTTAAATCTAGCAACTTTGACCACAACTCATGTGACTTTATCATGGCAAAGGAAACCTTGGAGGCCACCAAGATGTCCAGAGCATTTTACTAATCCCTAGACATAGTCCATAGTCAGCAGAGGCATTTTGCCTGTGGGTTCTTTGTTTGTTAAGCCACCATTACTTCATCATTGCCACTCTGGTGTTGGACACCCACTCCTTTCTCCTATCTTGGTGTTCTTCCTGGTCTCCGCTGTATTTGTACTTTGAGAAAGGCCAACCTGTTAGAAACGGCAGCAGGCAATCCAGGTTCTTCTTCCCTTAAACAAGCTGGTCTTTTCCTGAAGATCAGGTTAATCTTTCCATTTTGAAGCTTGCTGATACCTGGATGTTTTGAGATCAAAAAGTCTGGTGTTTCTGGAAGTTTAGCTAACTGCAGTTCTCTTACATGCTTTTTATCTATGGTGAATCATTAAAGCTGTCAACCTCTCCAGCCTAGTTCTTTTTGCAGGTAATAGTGGTCCATCTAATTACCATCAATTAGATGAATAAGAACACCTGACCCCCACCAACTCAAGTTCTAATGAGAAAACCAGCCCAGCTAGTGTCAGGGACAAATAGACTACACAGGGCTTACTCAGCCTTCTGTGTGACAGTAACAGAGACCTAGAAGCTGCCATGTAAAGTCATTTTGTTCTTTCTGCCCTAGATTCCAGGTGCTGCTTTTCTCTAGAGACCTTTTATGCTTGCTTAGTTCTCTATGAAGTCAACAGGAACATAGAACACCAAGGAAGTCTGTAAGAATGAGAGATTCTGACCCAGTTTGAATGTCCTTAGAGTTCCGTTACTCAAAAGAATTCACACCTTAAAGGCGCAGAACCTTGAAGTTACTAGAGCTTCACCTAATCTCACCCCTATGTGAAGGTTGCTGAAATCTTTTATTTTGCCCTTCACTCCTCACTCCTTCCCACTTTGTGTGTGTGTGATGTGTGTGTATGTGTTATATCAGTGACACCCTCAGAATAAAGAGGTATATAAAAAACATAATGTTTAGTTGTTTTATTTGGACAGGGAGACTTTCTTGTTTGTGAAGTTCTGCTTGGAACTGACCAGCTGTTAATAGCCGATGACTGTTGGGATTACTTTGTGGAATGTGTAGTTTTTTTTCATGTGGAAGTAATTTTGAAAACTGCCATTGGCTTGTTACTAGATGTGCCGAGTCCACAGAGGGCAAAGGTGATGTCCATCTTGTTGACCCTGGAATCACCAGTATCTAGCACTGACCTGGAACACAGTAGGTGCTCAACAGATAGGTGAATGAATTAGACTTCAGAGCAACATAATCCATGGCACTCTTAATTTAATAGCAGATTATAAATAATTAGGACTAACAGGGTTTTGTGAAGGTCTAGGAAGAGAAGCTGGAATTTTGTCCATATATAAATTATCTATGTGTTGTGTTATGTTGAGACCATTTTCCACTCTGGCCCCCCAGCAGATCTTTGGCCATCTTTACCCACCAAAAGAGTGTGCACATGGAATAGAAGAAATGTTTTACAGGAAGATATGAGGAGAATAAATCTCATGTACTTAAGCCATGGGCTGACAAACCTTTTCTGTAAAAGACCAGATAGTAAAGATTTCAGGCTCTGTGGAATACAGTCTTTGTTGCAGCTATAATCACCTCTGGCCTTGTTGTGTGAAAGCAGCCCTAGACAGTATGCAAAGCAATGAACATAGCTGTGTTCCAATATAGCCTCAGCTATGGACACTGGAATGTGAATTTCATATAACTGTCACATATCAGTGGAAAAAAAAAAAATTCCCCCAAACATTTAACTATGTAAAAACCATTCTTAGCTCATGGGCTATTCAAAAACAGATGACGGACCACACTTGGCCCCTGGGCTGGAGTTTGTTGGTCCTGCACTAAAAATCTAACTACTAGTGCCAAAGTCGGAGCCCTGGTGGCAGAGTGGTTAAGAGCTCGGCTGCTAACCAAAAGGTCAGCAGTTCGAATCCACCAACTGCTTCCTGGAAACCTTATGGGGCAGTTCTATTCCGTTGCTGAGCCATAATTGACTTGAAGGCAACAGGTTTAATTTTTTATTTTGTTGTTGTTTTAATGCCAAAGTGAATGCTTTGTTGGGGGAAGGAGAGTGTGTTTCCTCTATCTGCCTTATAGCATCCCTAGGTAGATGAACACGGAAACGAAGGACAAAGAGGCCTTTTCTTAGTGACTTACGTTGTTCTGTTTTGTGTCTAAGTATACAAGCAAGTTTGCTTATCTGCATACGTATGTGTACAGTAGGAGTAGGACCAAGTTTTCGAGTTAACATTTTATATATTTTCTTTGTCATTTGGGATGGTGAGAGGGAATTTTAGAAAATACAGTATGAGCCCCCAAAAACACATTACATACATACACAATATAAATATTTTATATTTGCCTGTAAAAATTTCTGGAAGGTATTTACTAAATGATAACAGTGGTTAGCATGAGAATTGGGAACGGGATTGGTGAGGGGGAGTACTTGACCTTTTTCTGAATTACTTGATTATTTTAAAATGAGAACGATTCTTGCATTATTTGTGGAATTAAAATTAGTTGGTTAATTAAGCATTTAATTTAAAAATGATATCCGTGAAAAAGAAAGCACCATGCCAGCTTCTGTGAATCTGCAGATATAATTTCTTCTGTGATTTTAATGACATTGTAATCCTTTCATATTGACCCTCAGTGAATGACAACTCTTGGGAAATTTCTTCATCTCTGAGAGAATCGAAAAATAGGATGTTTCAGTTTTGTAGAATCCACAGTATCTTCTCAAGGGGTGGTGACATTTAAAAAAATGTAAATGTATATTAAAATCCCACAGTCTGTGTTATGGATCCAACCCGCATATCCAGAGTTGGAGAATACATTTCTTACTAAAACACAAAGGGCCTTAGAGCAGCTGGTGTCTTTGTCCCCTGACACCAGTGTGTTTTAATAAGGTTCCACTAGCTTTTCAAAGTCTTTGAAACTGACATTCCTGCTAATTAGTTGGGTTTGGGAGAGAAAAAGGTAAAATTGAATTATGATGAGCTTCAAATTATGTTTATTTAAAAAAAGATGGTGGCTCTGAAAAATACTTGGTCCCATTTGTCAGTAATTTCATATCTGTGCCTGGTGTGTTACTCTAAAATCTTTTTTGTCTGCTTGTCATATGATAGGCTGTTTTCCTATAGTCCATCTGTCTCCTGCAGGAGGTGAAAGTAGTTTTTCAGAAATGGCTTGGGTTGATATTATTAATCTTTATAGGCAGAGAAATTCCTTGAATAATTTAATAGCCAAATGGCATGAGGGGGACTTGGTATGAAAATGAATTTTCCTGTCAGCTTTTAAAATCACAGGCTGACAGCCCTTTCATCTAGGCAACTCAAATATCAAAACACTAGATGTTTATGCTCTTTTATGTAGGGTTTTCTATTTTGTACCACCTAAGGCAGTGAGGAAACTTCTCGAAAATTTTTATTTTTATTTTTTCTGTTTTAAAAAACAACAAACTAACCAGCAAAAAAAAAAAAAAAAAAAAAAGAAAAGCTCCTCTTGTTCTATGAAACAACAGATGCTGCCTTTGACCTTGGGATTTAAGGGCAAATCTATTCTTGTTTACATGTCTTGATTTTCTTGGATCTGCTAGCATGAAGGCAGCAGTTGGAATGAGTGTTTTTAAAATTATACGAATGATGGAAAAAAATCGGTCTGCGCAGCTGTTGCTAAAAAAAATTCTTGTTCTCCCCTTTCTCCTTTCAGTTCATTAGTATACAGGGTTTATTTTATTATTATTATTATTAGTTTGTTTTCTTTTTTAGTTTTAATTGGAATTATCCTAGTTACAGATGTCACAGCCTCTGGGTGTCTGGTCTTCCATCTGACCTGTGTCCTGGTGAGGGCATCTATGGTTGAAGTATGATGCATCTGACTTGCAGGGTCCCATAGTTCTTCTGTGTTGGAGTAAGGGAATACAGCCAGTTCTGCGTCAAGCAAACCGTCAGGAGTGAGAATATTAATACGTATTTTTCTTCCTGACATAGATCGTCTATAATGCTGTTTGCTTGCCCTTTCTTTTGGAAAGCCATTTGTGAAGTTTGCAAAAGCTTCCTAAGAAACATGAGGGCCAAGTGAAATTAGTCTATATGGAGTATGCCCATGTGGGATGATAATGATGATGGTGATGATTTTTGTCAAAAGACCTTTATTAGCAAGTTCTTTTTTTTTTTTTTTTGAGTCAAAACTGATAGGTATATATCGAACCTTTTTTTTTTTTTTTCCATTTTGTGTAAATCATGTATTTGGGAAGGAAACCTTGATGATAATACACTATTACCTTTGAGCAACAAAGGAAAGAAATAAATGGTGACCGTATTCTTTTGGATAGCACTGAAACCAGGAATAGTTTTGCTCTTTAAGTATCATAAAACCCAATCATATCTCTTCCACATTATGGTTTTCAACCTGAGGAAATTAATAGTGAGGTAGCCAGATCAATCTGTGTTTTCCTTCATAAGTAATTTTACTGAGTATTTTTTTTATCTTCTGGATTTAACCTTTTATGTATATGCCATTGTAACGAAGCCCTTAGCAGTTCATGTAATTTATTATTCAATTTACAGGTAGAAGACAAGACGTATCAGAATGTCATCATGGGTGCAACAAGAACTTTTGAATAAAAACCAGGATATCTTTGTTTTATTAGCTGTACGTGCTAATTAAAGAACAGATAAACTGACCAGGTAGAATGGGCCAGCATGGAAGAAGCCAGAGACCCCAGGGAAGGCCCTCTCTCTTCTGGCTTGATTTATATTAACGAATACGGCAACAACAACCTGATGCCATCGAGTCGATTCCGACTCATAGCGACGCTATAGGACAGAGTAGAACTGCCCCATAGGGTTTCCAAGGAGTGGCTGGTAAATCCGAACTGCCGACATTTTGATTAGCAGCCGAGCTCTTAACCACTATGGCACTCGGGCTCCAGTGTTCTGGTAGAGATGCGCATAAGCACTTGTTTAGACCCACAGAGCTAAAACTGCAGCTCTGATAAGCACAAGAAGAGAGAGATTTGTGTAGCCCACTCTCTCGACTGTAAACCCTTTGAGGGCAGTGGCAGCCTCTTGCTTTGTGGAGAAAGCAGTAGGATAAACCAATATAGCCACATAGGTGAGCGTGTACCCCACTACATGGTCATAGCTCGTATGAACCAGTATGAAACATCCCAATGCAGCGATGTTTTGATAAGTAAATGAATTTGGATGAATGAATGAATGGAGTATTGTATTTGCTCTCTTCAATGCTAAGAATCCAGGGTGAGTTCATGACATTTGTTCTGGTCCAACACATTGTTTAGTGGAAAAAAATGTGGATTTACAGTTAACAAACAACATCGTCATCAGTTGAGGAGACTGAACCGAATTACGTAATGCCCGTGGAATTCTGTCTTTAGAAATAAATCTGTGCGTTTGTCACTGTGGCTCATGAGGGGGTATAGAAATGCTAGAATCGCTAAATATTGAAATATTAGCAAACTCTTCCCCCTCTCTCCAAAGTAGGATTTTAGTTTCATGCCTCTAGCCCCCACTTCCTAGACAATTTCTGTTTGTTGAATGGCTCACTTCTAGGTAAAGCAGCAGTTATACTTTTTCTTTTTGAGGAAGGTTGTTGTTAATGATCGTTAGAATTTGTGTTGCATTTTATACTTTCAGAGTGTTTGTAGTTGTTACTTGAGTGCCATAGGACTCAGGAATTTGTGACGTTATAACGTTGTTTGTTTGTAAAGGGAAAACAAAGAACCAAAATGTTCAATGAAAGTTGAAAGCTACACAAATCAGGTACTCATTTATCTGGGGTATTGCTTCCCCTGTTTTGCTTGGAGACCCTTCCTCCCCCTCTTCTGCCTTCTGTATCTTTTTTCTTACTCAGGATCCAGTTCAATGCCGCCTCTGTAACCTCTTCAAATCTCATATCCATTGCGCTTTGTCAAGTGGGGTTTAGATTATGTGGGCCTCCCCCCGTACCCCCCCCCAGTGCCCCAGATTATGAATCCCTGGAGGACAGATGGCCGCACTCATCCAGTAGGCATACAGGAACCATCTCTTAAAAATGTGAGTGAATAAATGAGTGAATGAGTGAACAAAACTCCCAGAGCTGAGTTAGATCAGCCATTCCCAGTCTTTTAGCAGCTACCTCTCATTTTATGGAAACCCTGATGGTATAGTGGTTAAGTGCTACAGCTGCTGACCAAAAGGTCGGCAGTTCGAATCCACTAGGAGCTCCTTGGAAACTTTATGGGGCAGTTCTACTCTGTCCTATAGGGTTGCTATGAGTCAGAATCCACTCGATGGCAACAAGTTTGGTTTTGTTTTTCTCATTTTATAGGAGCCCTTGTGGCACAGTGGTTAAGAGCTATGGCTGCTGACCACATGGTCTGCAGTTTGAATCTACCAGCCACTCCTTGAAAACCCTTTGGGGCAGTTCTACTCTGTCCTGTAAGGTTGCTTGGAATTGGAATTGACTCAACAGCAATATGTTTTCCATTTTATAGATGGGAAGCTCTGAAGTGAGTCCTTAAGCAAATCCCAGAGAAGCAGGAAGTAGATTGAAACCCCAGCTTGCAAAACCCCAAGCTAGCCTTTAGGCTGTATCAGGGTATCCTTGGTATCCCAAAAGTTGAGTCAGATATTTTCATAGGCTCTCCTTTTGAGACCATTGCTCAGAGGTTCCAGCCAAAAGTCTTAGGATCATACCTGGATAGAACAGTCTGGGTTGGCCACCGTGGCTGTTAGTAGCGCAGTGAGGCAGAAGGAGGCATTATGGAGTGTAGTTTTACTCTGAAACACGTGGGGTCACCATAAATTGGAATCAACTAGGTGGCAACCGGTGCTGGTCGAGGTTCTCCTAATCCAGAAATCTCTGATGCCCAAAGCCTGACTGTGTTAACGGATATAGTTGTAAGGTAACTATAGCAACAGAGACTAGCAGTCCTCAGTTCCAGAGAATGTGACCTCTTTTCCTCATGATCTTTGCTTTTCCTCTATTTATTTATGAATGTCCTATGATATGGCACCAATAATTCAACATTTATTGAGCACCTAAGACATTCAATATGGAAAGTCTAGATTAGCCCCAGTACCTCTGTATTCCTCCCTAGCCTGTGTCTTCCTCTTCTGTATGCATCACCCCACCGCAGCACCCCCCCGGAGCCTCACATGTATCTCACATATCATGACGGAGCAAAGGAACGCCGCCCTTCTGTGCTGGCACCCAGTGGGCACTCAGAACTTACGGGCTGGTTCTCAGGGCGCTCAGCATGGTACAGAACAGAGAGGAAGGACAGTCTTCGCACAGCTAGTTTCGCATAATCAGTGATTTATCCAAGGAAATGTGTTTTCAGAGAATACTTGTATGGGCGTTGATTCTCAAGGTGAGATAGTGGGATTGCTGCCCTCAGGGTGATAGTTGCTCTTTTTGTACATAGTTCCCCCCCTCATTATTTGCATGTTGGGACCCTTTTCCTCCTACCCCTCACCCAAACTGGAACCCTGCTTTGAGGGAACATAACTATGTGTTTGTTATTTCATAGTTGATAATTTTTTTTTTTTTAAATCACAAGTGAGCTGCTAATTATTAGAATTATTTTAATCATAAGTGAACTTTTCACTGTTAGAATGATCTTTACTTGCAAGAATACTCCTTTATGACAAAAGTAGCAATTATAGACTTGGCTGTCCAGGACTGGCAGGTAAGGAAAGCAGAAGTAAGCCATTTTGGGAACCGTCTCAGCCACTAATCCTGTGTTTCCTTCCTGCTGGTCCCTAACCGCTTATACCCACAATTTTCCTAGTCTTTAAAATGAGGAGACTGAAGTTCAGGATCTCTAAATTCCCTTCTGGATCTACTGTCTGCTGTTCTGTGATTATAAAGAAAACAAACAAACAAAAACCAAAACCAGTTGCTGTCCAGTTGATTTCAACTCATGGTGACCCCACGTGTGTCAGAGTAGAACTGCGCTCCATGGATGGGATTTTCAAATGGCTGATTTTTCAGAAATAGATTACCAGGCCTTTCTTCTGAGGCCCCTCTGGGTGGGCTCAAACCACCACCCTTTCAGTTTGCAGCTGAGCGCATTCATTGTTTGTACCATCCAGGGACAACTCTGTCATTATAAAACCCCCCAAAAAACCAAACCCAGTGCTGTCGAGTCGATTTCAACTCATAGCGACCCTATAGGACAGAGTAGAACTGCCTCAAAGGGTTTCCAAGGAGCGCCTGGTAGATTTGAACTGCTGACCTTTTGGTTAGCGGCTATAGCTCTTAACCACTACACCACTGTCATTGTAGCTATGTGTAATTCTACTTTTTTTTTTTTTTTTAAGATAAAAGTTGGTAAACAGGACTGCAAATAATGACAAAGATAAATTTCTCAAAATTGGACAAGCTGAGATCCTTGGTGGCAATCTTCCTGTTTTTGAATTTATAAACTACCTGGTGGTAAAGTCTCTTGAGTACTTTCTAAACATTTGCATTCATACTTTCTTCGTTTTCAAAACACTGTCTCTGTGATTGCAAAGTGAGTCCCCCAAAATGTAATCTCTTCTTTGGTGCAGCGTGCTGGGCAGCTGCGGAGGCCACGTGGAGAAGTTAAGCACACACATATCTTTGAAGTCAGAAGAACATTTAATGGCACTCTGTGGTCCAATATGCTCATCTTTAGGCATTAGTAATTGCCGTGAATATCAGGGAGATGCCCCACTTGGGAGCTGCTGGATTCAGGCCATAAACCAGAATTGGAGAATATGCATCTTGTAAAAGCCAAAGCAGTTAGTGTTGTCAGAGACACCCAGGTAATGCTGCTGAATTAATGAACTGGGCATTGTGCCATGCCTGCTTAAAAAAGGAGGCAATTTATTACATTTTAGCACAATAAATGAAGAAAACTGGTAAAGCTACGGGATATGTCGTAGAAATTTGAAAATTGACGACGAAATAGGAAAGAGACCACAGTTAAAAGAAGAGTCTTGGCACAGAAGGTTGAAAGTATTCAGTTAAATAGATCTTCTGGCCCATGGAAACCATCCCAGAACAGGGTATTTTGGGCAAACACACCCAAAGTGGTTTGTGTATGTAGTGGCTAAAAACCTTAGCATTGCCTCAGCTATCTGGGACCCATCAGAAAGCAGTTGTTCCGGGTAGTCAAGCTACTGCCCTCTAGTTCCTGGAGCTTTTTGTGTGTGTGGGGGTGGGGTGGGGGGTGGGGTGGGGATGGAACTATTTAAAGTAATATACTGTATACAGTTACAAAGAATTTTTTTTGGTTACAAAAATTATATATATTTTTTCCTGATAAAAGTTGAAGTATAAAAATACAGAGAGAGCTTATAATTGATAGTCCCACTATCTGGTGATAATTTTTATTAACTTTTTGGTGTATTTACTCCCAGTCTTTTTTTTTTGGTTTAATTCCATTATTTTAAACGTAGCACGTCTGCAGTTGTGTACGTGTTTTTTTAGATAAGCTGAACACCATCCAGTCTTTTCTTGATCTGGAGCCGCCGTTAGGCACAGCTGAGGGTGTGCAGATGAGTACTGGAGAATGTCTGCCTCCCTCTTCCTTTATTCACAGCCCACTGGGCTGAGATTTGTGATGAGCAGGCAGGCAGCTTCCCTCAAAAGGGCAGGGCTCAGAGACGCCCTGTCCACAGCCGGCGGGCACCTTCCCTCGTCATCACTCATGGGAAGCCCCCGTGTTCCTGGCCATGTATATGTGCTACTTGCTAAAACCCTCCCCACCCTTGCCAACCCAGCTATTTGAGAATTCAAGGACTTCCTAAAAATCTAGTTGGCTAAGCTTTTGCTGATCTGAATTGCTGCAGAGTTGACCATAAAGAAAAATAGTAATGATGGGTTTTGTTTTCTGAATTCCTTTGTAAAGAAAAAGTACTGTTTTCATAACATCCCACTTAGCAAAACTTGTTAGAATCACGGGAAAGCCAGGGAAAAAGTACTTGGAGAATCTTCCCAATTAGTATTTCTGGGTCAGCTGGACTGAGGTAACAGATACTTGATTTTTGGGAAGGTGCTGGATACTAAGCAGTTGCTCCCAGGAGGCAGCCCAGTGGAGAGGAGCTGGAGTGAAATTGGAATGAGATGGGCCTGGAATTGAATTCTGGTTTCCCTTTACTTCTCTGTATTATCTTGAGCAAGTTACTAACTTCAGTCAGCATCCGATTCCTCACCTATGACCCACAGATGGTGATGTGTACTTCCCAGAGGCTGAGGGAGCTTCTTTGTGGGGTTCCTAGCCCAAAAGTAGGTGTTTACTCCTGAGCGTACTCTCTTCTGCTTTCCCTGGAGGTTTCTGGGAGTGTGCAGCAGTGAGGCAGTGAATGATGATAATGGTATACTAATATTTACCCAGCTAAACACCTTGCACAAAACTATTTGTATAATTTTAATCAGCAGAAAAGGTTCTCATTGTGTAGTGTGATTTGAGTTTTCCTTCCTTCATATTAAAAAGATTTGGATAAGTGAGAAAGTCACTGAATTGAACTTTTTTTTTCTTCCTGTTTTGCTGTCAGAACAGGCTTTGATATTTGTAAATATAGGAATATACGACTCATAATGTATTTTTTAAAATTACATTCTCACCACCTACAGGAAATGGTAGTAAGTGGAGTGAGGAGTGGAACCTGGCATTGAGGTGGGGTCACTTTGTGGTTTGTGTTGACAAGATAAATATATTTGGGGAAAGAGAGCATGATCTGAAATAAATGGGTAGCACCCATGTTTTCTAAGTGCTTGAGATATTCCTAGAAGAAAAGACAAATGTAAATATTTTATTATTTTTTGCTCTGACAGCCATTCCAAGAGTGTGATAACAGCTTTTTACTGTTTTGTCATCATGTAAGGTGAGGAACTAGTAGAATTTGAATTGCAACGCTTTGAAATAAAAGCTTTATTTAAATATTAAACACTACTATGTAACAGAAGATTGCTTAACAATAGTGTACGAAAAGAAAAAGAATTGAGAAAATTTGCATACAAAGAAATAAAAGAAATTGAGCAAAGTACCTGGTCAACTCCAGTTTTTAATCCGTCTCACTCTTTACCCCACTTTTCTAAGCTTGTTGCCTTTGCTCTGAATAAAATGATTCTCTTTAAGTCTCTTTCGTTTCTCCTGGTAAAGTACTTTGATTTTGCTGTTATACTCGTCCTGAAGGAAAAGACAGAGGTTGCAATGTATGAAGTCCAAAACACAAGTCTGTCTTTAGGAGTGGGTGACAAGGGTTTCTTCAGAAGTCCCGCCTGCCTTGAGGGGTATCTCAAGTGATATTCAATGTATCATTGAACAGAAAACTCAAACTTTGTCCCTTGAGGAGAGACATTAGTTTAACCCTGGTGGGATAGTGGTTAAGTGCTACGGCTGCTAACCAAAGGGTCAGCAGTTCGAATCCACCAGGCGCTCCTTGGAAACTCTATGGGGCAGTTCTACTCTGCCCTGTAGGGTTGACTATGAGTCGGAATCGACTCGACGGCACTGGGTGGTTTTTATTCTACTTACTAGGTGGGGGTGGGGAACAAATGAAGTCAAACTCCTATTCTCTTTTCTTCCTTAGCCTTCAAGAAGGTCAGGTTCAGGTTTAAAGTACTGTGGGTAGCATATTCCTAGAATAGCTTTGTTATTTTATTAATCTCCTTCCCCATTTCTTTCAATTTTTTAGAAAAATTTCTAAATTTTATTAGTTGATTCAATCATTAAACATCTTTTCTGGGCTAGCCATGAGGGGAGGGGAAGGAAATATATAAATCTCCCAGTCTTGGGGGATTGAAATCCTGTAAACAAAAACTACTCTTCAGCCGCTCCACAAGAGGCTGGATTAGATCCACTGCAAGTCCAGACCCCCATCTGTGGAGGAGGAAGATGATGGGGACCAGAGACAGTCCCTAGCTTCCTGTATGAGTCAAAGTTTGCCAGGTGGAGAGCTATGGGACAGACATTATGGGAGATGTATCTTTTGTGATCAGTCATTTCCATTTTGAAAATGTAGATGAGCTACAAATAAAAATTAGAAGTGAATAGAGAAGTAATGGTGATAACCACAATGTGGAGGTGTTAGGTAATAGGCAAGAAGGTATGTGATTAAGCATGCCAGTGAGTCTCACTGAGGGTTGGATTTCAGAAAAAGGATTTATTTGCCAAAGAGGAATGGAGGAATAAGGGCTGGTGACTAGAGGAAAACTTTCTTCCACAAGAATCAGGAAATACAAATTCAGAGAAGAAAAGCCAGGCTAGTGGCAAGAGCTGGAGATTTCTAGGATTCTATCACTTAAAGAAAAACGTTTAAGGGTGGTTATTTTTTTTAAACACCCAGCTACTTGTGTGACACCATGGTGTTGTTGTTAGGTGCCATCAAGTTGATTCCAACTCATACAAACCCCATGTGACAGAGTAGAACTGTCCCATAGGATTTTCTTGGCTGTTTTTTTTTTTTTTAATCTTTATGGGAGCAGATTGCCAGATCTTTCTCCCTTGGAGCTGCTGGGTGGGTTCAAATTGCCAACCTTTTGGTTAAATGTTGCTCCATCAGGGCACAGAGGTATTATTTAGCAAGGCTCTGAATGAAAAAGTCTTTCTTAATAAGGACCCCTCTCTGCCATACCCCTATCCTCACTTTATTTTAAGACCAGTGGTTTTAAAAAGGGGCCTCAGGATTCCTTTACATTCTTAATGAGTATCCCAAAGAGCTTTTGTTTGTGTGGGTTATACCTATCAATGTTTATTGTATTAAAAAAAATTGTATTAGTTATTAAAAATGAGGAGTTTTGAAAATATGAGAAGGTACAAGTTCACATTCCGTTAGATGACATTAGAGTGCTGACATCATCTCATGGCATGTAGCCACTGGAAGACTCTACTGTATACTTGTGGAAAATGAGAATGAAAAGGCAGATCACATCATACCATTGTTATAAAGTTGGTTTTGACCTCATGGATACCCTAAAGTGGTCTCAGAGACCCTCAGAGTTTCCCAAACCACACTTTGAGAACCGCTCTAGACCACAGACACAATAGTTGATTATACGTAAGACTTGGGGTGATTGTGGTGACTCTTTCATTTAGTAAACTGTCACTCACTTGTTTTTCCAGGAAGAATACATTTGTATACAGTGTTAAAAATAAAGGATGGTGAACTTCACAAATTGCTTGTGGTCTGGAATTGGGAATGCTGGTCGTAAAGAAGAAAACAAAAACAACAAAAGAAAAAAAAATGAGTGGTTTCTGTTTTTTCTGTAATTATGTTTAAGCATGTTTACTTAGATTTATGAGTCAAATGGGTTAAGAGAATGCATTGTAGTCATATATCATAAGGAACTTCTTGATTCTTGGAGTAAGTCAACATGAAATGTATGTGTAGTCTCTAAACTTAGAAATATACAAGAAGAGGTCTCCCTTGCAGTCCTGGTTTACATGGATAGGCCTGGAGGCAGGATTTGAACTTCATGACCTTGAGTCTGGCATCACTTTCAGCTCTCGAGAATCTGCCAAGAGTGGTGGCATAGAATAACAAGTCTGCCATACCCAGCCTGTCCTCCACCATCCATAGATTCTGTGTCTTAAGTGGTTCAAAGGCCGAAAGAATTCAAGGGTTTTGGATGCTTTTATCAAGGAAGGTTTGGCATCAGGGCAGATGTTTTTGAGACTAGCTCCCCTTTTTTCACTTGGCTCCTGACCCTATCATGAACCTCTTTGTCTGAATCTTTCTTCTGAAGAAGCACAGTAGATGGCGTGCTATTGACTTTACCACCACGGCTGGTGTCTGCCAAATCTGACCAGCCAGTTCCCATTGCTGCCAGCCGAGATTTTTCCCATAACCCCCATAGCAGAGCACACACATCTTCTCTCTTTACAGGGTTTGTTATTTCGAGAAAAGCCAAGCATGGGATTGCTGGGAATTCCTACTGCCTCTGACCACCAAGAGCAAAATTTCCCTACTGGTTGTTTTTCTTTCCAGCTTCCTGAGGCTTTAGTGGTGTAAATCCACTTGAGGGAAACTCTTGGCATCCAAAAATAATTTTTTGTTGTTGCTCCCAATGAGTCCAAACAAACATCTAACAATCTCCCCATTGATTATAGAAACGGACAGATTAAAAAAATTTTTTTTCACTTGCTTGGTTTTAAATCTGGTAACATACCATTTTGCATGCCTAAGGAACACAGCTGACTTATATAACCTGTCTTCTTATGTGAAATATAGCATTGCTTTCTACTCCACACCATCAGATCTATGATGCAAAGTTAGCAAGAGAGTTCAACATGCAAATGAAGTATTTTCTTTAGTGGGTAAGAATAATTCAGGTCTTTAGCTGTTCTTGCACTCAGGGTGGGCTTTTTTTTGGTGGCCTCCTTGGAGATAAACAAGAAAACAAAACAAAACAAAACAAAACAAAAATGTGCTGTTTTAGCAGTCTGCTCCTAACTGAAAGTTGGCGGTTTAAACCTACCCAGTGGCTTGCTGAGAGAAATACCTGGCAATCTGCTTCCATAAAGATTACAGCTAAGAAAACTGTATTGGGCAGTTCTACTCTATCACATGGGGTTGCTGTGAGTCTAAATTGACTGGATGACATCTGACAACACTGTGTGTCACGGATTGAATTATGTCCTCCCAAAAATATATGTATCGACTTTGTTAGGCCGTGACTCCCAGTATTATGTGGTTGTCCTCCATTTTGTGTTTGTAATTTTATGTTGAGAGGATTAGGGTGGGATTGTAACACCACCCTTACTGAGATCACCTCCTGATCCAAGGTAAAGGGAGTTTCCCTGGGGCGTAGCCTACACCACCTTTTATCTCTCAAGACATAAAAGGAAAGGGAATCAAGCAGAGTGTTGGGGACCTCATACCACCACGAAAGCAGCACCAGGAATAGAGCATGTCCTTTGGGCACGGGGTCACTGCGCCTGAGAAGCTCCTTGATCAGGGGAGGATTGAGGACATGGACCTTTCTCCAGAGCCGACAGAGAGAGAAAGCCTTCTCCTGGAACCAACACCCTGAATTTGGACTTGTACCCTACTAAAAACTAGGGTGTGAGAATTAAGTTTCTCTTTGTTAAAGCCATCCACTTGTGGTATTTCTGTTATGGCAGCACTAGATGTCTGAGACACCAAGGCCACAGTAAACCTGGCTATACTTTAGCTCTCTATGTTACTAACACTGTTATTATAGGTTTTGTTAATGTGCTCAGGCTCCTTCCTTACTTCAGGATTGCTCATGGCTGTATCTTTCCTAGCCCCATCATCGAGGCTCCTGCTGACCTAGGAGCATGTATTTTCTATCACTTTTTAACTCTTGGACCCCCTGGGTGATGCAAGTGTCTAACGCTGCCAACTGTAAAGGTGGGAGGTTTGAATCCACCCAGAGACGCCTCGGAAGAAACACCTGGCAGTCTCCTTCTGAAAAACATCAGCCATTGAAAACCCTATGGAACGCAGTTCTACTCTGACACACATGGGGTCACCATGAGTTGAAGTCGGCTTGACGGCAACTCATTTCCTTAACTCTCATCAGACAGGAGTCACCCTGCTTTCCTGCAGACACCCCGTGCTGTATTCTTTCTGTCCCCCCTTTAAATAATTCCTCTCACTTTGATCACCTCTGTATTCCCTCTCTCATGGTCCACCTCAGGTCACACTTCCTTCCGTCAACTAAGATTGACTCCTTCTCCCACTCCTCTGTGCATAGACAGTCCATGTTCTGCAAAGGCACTCTTTGCCATAGACTGGCGTGCCTGACTCACCATCCTTACATAAGTCCTGGTGCCGCCTCATTTCTGAGGACAGAGACCATCGACTAACAGCTATATTCTCCTGACACCACCAGAGCACTCAGATGGAGCCAGGGGCCACGTGTAGGGCATTCAGTCATGCATGCTAGTTTTGAGGAGTTGGGTTTGAAGAATAGTTGGATACATATGTTTGACAGACAGAAGATGGCAAAGGAAAAACAATTGTGAGTTGAATATCAGGATGCCTAGTTCTAAGCTTTGTAGCCATTATACATATGAAGGCTATGCTAAATAATGTCCCAAATTCCTTTTTTTTTTTTTACTATTATTTGTGTGTATGTTTGTGTATATGCTTTAGGTGAAGGTTTACAGAGCAAATTAGTTTCTCATTCAGTCCCAGTGCCTTATAAATAAATCATTCCATGACAATGGTTGCAATGCTGGCAATGTGCCAGCACTCTGCCCATTACCACCCTGAGTTCTCCATTTCTATTTGTCTGGTTTTCCTCCCTTTTCATCTGTGCTTTTGGGTTGTCCTTTTAGTCTCATGCACAGGATTGTTCTAAGGAGTACTTATCTCATGTGTGTTATTGTTTATTTATAGGTGTGGAAGGCGATCTCTGGGAATGTCTTCAGTTCCAAGTTAGAAGGGTGTCTAAGGGCTATATTCTCAGGGGTTTCTCCATTCTCTCAGACCAGTAAATCTGATCTTTTTTATGAATTTGAGTTTTGTTTTACATATTTTCTTCCCCCACTGTAACTAGAACCGTCTATTGTGATCCTGGTCAGAGCTGTTGGTAGTGGTAGCTGGGCACCATCTAGTTCTTGGGGTCTCAGGCTGGTGGAGGCTGGGTTCCTGTGGTCCATTAGTCCTTTGGACTAATTGTTTAAGTCTTTGGTTTTCTTCACTCTCCTTTGATCCAGACAGAAAGAATAAAAAATTGTATCTTAGATGGCCATGCATAAGCTTTTAAGACCCCAGCCACTACTCACCAAAGTAGGATGTAGAACATTTTCCTTATGAACTATGTTATGCCAATTGATATTGATGTCCCCTGAGACTATGGTTCTTAGCCTTCAAGCGCAGTAGCTCAGTTCCATAAGGTGTTTGGATATATCTAGGCTGTTTCCATGACTGTGCCCCCTGTGTACTCTATTATATATATATGAATATAAATGTAGCACATACAAATATGTATGTATAAATACCCACAGCCAAACCTATGTATATACCTGCGAGTACTCCCATATGCTGCCCCACACCTATTTAGCATACAAATCTACTTAAGTATCCAATCATAAATTATCGTTTGTTATTACTGTTACAGGATTGTGTGTTATGGTATTTGCCTTTTTTGTGTACCTCTCAGTGTCTTCCCTTGCCTTGGTTATGTGGTGCTGACTTCCCCTGTATTGTGTGCTGCCTTTCCCTTCACCAAAATTAACACATGTCTACTCTCTAGTTAGTGATTTTCCCTCCTTCCCCCTCCCATTCCTGGTGTCTATTAAAGGATATTGCTTTGTGTGTGTAAACCTTTTCTTGACTATTGATAATAGTGGTCTCATAGAATATTTATCCTTTTGCGATTGACTTGTTTCAGTCAGCATAATGTCCTCCAAATTCATCCATGTTGTGAGATGTTTTGCAGATTCATCATTATTCCTTATTGTTGCATACTGTTCCATTGTGTGTGTACCATGATTTGTTTTTCCACTCCTCTGTTGATGGTCACTTAGGTTGTTTCCATCTTTTTGCTTTTGTGAATAATGATGCAGTGAACATGGGTGTGCATGTGTCTATTCTTGTCACTGCTCTTATTTCATATAAGTATGTGTGTGTGTGTGTGTATATTATTCCTGTATACCTAGGAGTGGAATTGATGGGTCATGTGGTATTTCCATTTCTAGCTTTTTTTCACATTCCCACCAGTAGTGTATAAGAGTTCCAATCTCTCCACAACCTCACCAGCACTTTTTGTTTTCTGTTTTTTTGATCAGTGTCATTATTGCCAGGGTGAGATGGTAACTTTTGATTTGCATCTCTCAAATGGCAAATGATTGTGGGCATCGTTTCATGTTTGTTAGCCACTGGAATGTTTTCTTTGGTGAAATGTCTGTTCATGTCCTTTGCTCATTTTTTAATTGGGTTGCTTGTCTTTTTTGTTGTTAGGGTGTTGAAGTTTTCTATAAATTTTAAAGATTAGATCCTTTTTAGATACATCTGTAGCTAAAGAATGTTTTTCTCAGTCTGTAGGTTCTCTTTTTTACCCTTTTGGTGAAGTCTTTTGATGAGCATTAACTGTTTAGTTTTTAGGAAATTCCAGTTATCTAGTTTATCTTCTGCTGTTTGTGCATTTTTAGTTATGTTTGATATTCTACTTATGACATATATTAGGACCCCTAGCATTGTTCCTGTTCTTTCCCCCATATTCTTTAAAGTTTTAGGTTTTACATGTAGGTCTTTGATCCATTTTGAGTTAATTTTTGTGTATGGTGTGATATATGGATCTTGTTACATTTTTCTGCAAATGGATACCCAGTTTTGCCAGCATTATTTATGAAAGAGACTATCTCTTCCTCATTTAATGAACTTTGACACTTTGTCAAAGACAGCTATCAGTAGGAGGATGGATTTACTTCTGGGTTCTCAATTCTGTTCCACTGGAGTATGTATCTGTCTTTGTACCAGTACCAGGCTGTTTTGTCTGTGGTGATTACTGTTCTGAGATCAGGAAATGTGAGGCCTCCTACTCTGTTCTCCTCCAGTAATGCTTTGCTTATCTGAGACCTCTTTCCTTTCCATGTAAAGTGGTGATTAGTTTTTCCATTCCATTAAAAAGTGATGTTGGAATTTAGATCAGGATTGCATTATATTTGTGGATGACTTAGGGTAGTGTCAACATTTCCACAATATTACCTCTCCCTATCCATGAACATGGTATGTTTTTCCATTTGTATAGGTCTCTTTTGGTTTCTTGAAGTAGTGTTTTATAGTGTTCTTTGTATAAGTCTTTGATGTCTCTAGTTAGATTCATTCCTAATTATGTTATCTTTTCAAGGGCTGTTTGTAAATGGTATTGTTTTCCTGATTCCGTTTTTGGTGTTCTCTTTGTTGGTGTGGAGAAATCTGTCTGATTTTTGTATGTCGATCTTGTATCCTGCCACTTTGCTAAATTCTTCTAATAGTTGCAGTAGCTTTCTTGTGGAGTCTGTGGCATTAATGTCCCAAATTTTTGATGGAAAGATAAGCATTTAATCATATAACCTGAATATTTTGAAAGTTATATACTCTATATATTCAGAAAAATCAATGTGTTAATTAAATATATATATATTTTTATTTACATTGATTAAAAGGGTATGTTGTAGTTCTACTCTTACATCAAATACTTTGATATCTGAAATATGTGTTTTACAAAATCAAATAAAATTATGATATGAAAATACCATGGATTGTTAATTTAAATGGTGTTATGGCATGTTAGGCTATATAAAGTCTGGAATTTGGAGGTGGAGGGATTGAAATGGGTGCTGGAGCATGAAGAAAGAAGAAATGACTGTCTTCAACTTCAGAATTTTCCCAATAGTAATAATCTGTTGACTTTGTAATAGAATTGGGCAATAAAGATAAGGGAAGGGTCATTTCTACCATGTTCAGCTTTAGTAGGAATATTACCTTTGAGCTGTGTGTGATAAACAAAAACTTTATTTTATTTGAATTTATGACTTTTGTGTTGGCTGGTGTTAGCCCTGCAACAAAGGTTGTTATAAAAGCATTTTGTTATACTGTCATTACCAGATTATCTAAAAAATCGCTTCTGTGATACAAATCTGATTTTGGATCATGTGGATACAAATGGAAAGGCTGCTTGATAACAATAAGGACACCAGATGACATGAGAATGAGAGACTTAGTTTGGGTATGGAGCAGATGGTGGTGGAGACAGAGACTCCTGAATGGAAATAACTCGATGCCTTCTCCAGTGCAAAGGACGGGCTTTATAAAAGGGCAGTGAAAGAGGATGAAAGGTTGAAACTTGAGTTGCCATTCCTTTATGTATATATAACATCTTCTGACTTTTTCTCTGTAGATGCCAAAAGATTATTTACGAAGAATTTATGGCTTTCCTTTAAAGCATATAATGAACTCGTTCATATGTGGATGTCTGCCAGAATTTTAAGATGTGTGCTGTTGACTCTTCAGTGGAGAATTCATAATAGGAAAAAAAAAAAAATTGAAGTCTAGTGTTTGGGTTCCCACTGGAGCTGGGGCTCGGTTGTGACCACATGTGAGGATGTAGGTACACTCACGCACATTGCCCTGAAGCTGCACTGACACTCTCTCTGAGGTTGGTTCCTGACTGTTAAACAATGCTTCAGTTGCAGATCTTGGGCTGGTTTTCATTGGCCACATACAAAGCGACAAGTTGTCCATTTTCTGAAATAGACTTGTTTTAAGCCCACAGGTATAGTAGCACTTGAGGCATCTTTAGCTATTCTAAACTTGGAATGTAGCTCCTGGAGGAACCCTTCATTTAGATGAAACCCAACTCTGTCAATGAGGGGCTTATGAGACCAAGAGCCCAGGCTTCATCAAATGGCCCCTGAAAAAAAACTGGTTGCTGTCAAGTCAACTTGACTCTCGGCGACCCCATGTGCACCAGAATAGTACTGCATGCAGTTCATAGGATTTTTGTTGGCTGATTTTTCAGAAGCAGATCACCAGGTCTTTCTCCAAGGCATCTGTGTGTGGACTTGAACCTCCAATCTTTGGGTTAGCAGCCAAGCATGTTAACTGTTTGCACCACCCAGGGCTATAACCAGAGCTTAGCTAGCTGCTGTTTTTTATTGCTCTATTTTGTTTTCCCAATTTTTAAATGAAAAATTTCAACCTTAACAGAAAAGTTATGGGGACAGCACAATGCACACCTGTAAACTTTTCACCTAAATTTTCCAATTGCCATTTTTGCTTTGTGTCTGTTCCCATATGTATGTAAATATGTATGCATACAGTTTTTTCCCTGAATAATTTCAAAGTAATTTGTAGACATTATGCTATGTCATCCCCTAAGAACTTCAGCCAAAGACTTACCCCTGCATAATCACAAAACCATTAAATACCAAGGATTTTGACACTAATATAATAGTAATGTCTAACATACACTCCGTATTTAGATTTATTTAGATTTCCCCAGTATTTCCCATAATAACATGTACAGCTGCTTATTTGTTTGTTTTGACTCAGGATCATGCATTGCCTTTAGTTGTTTTTGGTTTCTTTCATCTTCAATCTAGAATAGCTCTCCTACTCTTCCATCTTGTGTAAGAGTGCAGTATTGGAAAAATCTAGGCCACTGTATTTGTCTGCTTGATTCTCATGATTAGATTCAAGTTAATTATTTTTTTAGGAGTGTCACTTAGACAATGTTTTGCCCTTGCTATGCATCAATCGGAAGCCCTGGTGGCATAGTGGTTAAGTGCTACAGCTGCTAACTAAGAGACCGGCAGTTCGAATCTGCCAGGCGCTCCTTGGAAACTCTACGGTGCAGTTCTACTCTGTCCTGTAGGGTCGCTATGAGTTGGAATCGACTCGACGGCAGTGGGTTTTTTTTTTTTTTTGGGTGCATCAATCACATCAGAAGCTGCATAATGTTGGCTCCTCCCATTATTGGTGGTGCTAAATCATCTGCTAGATACCTCCATTGTAGAAACAAAACCCACTGAACCAAACCCATTGCTGTCGAGTCTATTCCAACTCATAGTGACCCTATAGGACAGAGTAGAACTGTCCCATGGAGCTTCTAAGCTTCTGGTGGATTAAAACTGCCAGCCTTTTGGTTAGCAGCCATAGCACTTAACCACTATGCCACCAGGGTTTCCACTTCTTCTTTTCCTTTTTGTAATTAGTAAGTAACCTGTGGGGTAGTATTTTGAGGACTGTGTAACTCTCCCTTCCAAACTTTGACCCAGTGGTTTTCACATGTATCGAGAATCCTTTCCTGAATCTATTTTTATTTTGGTGGAAATAATGTCAGATATAATACATCTTTCTTTTTCTTCTTTGTCTGAGAATACCTCTCCTGTACAAGCATCAAAGTATGTCTTGTTATTTTTACCCTAAATGGGTATTTGCAAACATGAGAGAAACTAAACTGTGCTTCCATTGTCTATGGCACAGAATGGCTCTGCTGTGTAAATGCCCACAGAGAATAATGTGTGTGGCTGTACCATTTTGATAAATACAGTAGGTTTACCAGTCACAAAGTGATCCGTAAACCCCCTCACATTCAAAGACTCATAAGCCAGGTTGTATTTCGAGACCTTACTGCCAAGTCAGAAACATTTGTCCATCTTGGAGACCTTTTGGTTTGTATCTAAAGATGGAATCCTATTTAACTTTATCAGCTGTCTTTCTCACATAATTCCTGATACTTACCAATTGCCATTGAGTCGATTCGGACCCATGGGACCCCACGTGTGTCACGGGAGAGCTGTGTTCCATAGGATTTTCAATTGCTGATTTTTTGAAAGTAGATCACCAGGACTTTCTTCTGAGGTGCCTCTGGGTAAACTCGAACAGCCAATCTTTCAGCTATCAGTTGAGCTAATTAACTGTTTTGTACCACCCAGAAAGTTCTCCTGATGCTTGGAAGTTAGTAAATGAATTCGTGTAACACTTTCTGGAAACTTAGTGTCACTGTGGACTATTTAATTTCAAAGAAACCATTCATCTTTGTGATGTATGTTTCTGGTTCACCAGAATGGCAAAAATACAAAATGCCACAAATTATCCTTTCTGCACTTTAAATATTAACTTTCTCTTAAAGGTTTGTGGCCAGCGCTCAGCACACGCCAGACTCTCTGTCAGCAGGTGTTGCCGCCAATATCTGAAGTGGGGTCTGGGTTGGTGGAGCCTGGTAGATTTTGTAAACCTTAAGCTGGCTTTATTAAAATGTGGAAGAGGCCGAAGAGACTGGAAACCAACCTGGCTTCTTTGTTCTCCAACTTCAAATCAGAAAGCTGTGCTATAGTCCTGCTTGGAGTCTCATATCATTCTTTCAACCAGGAGATGGATATCACAGAACAAAGCTGTCTGAGGCTGAGCAACAAATAAAAAAAAAAAAAATTTGAGCAACAAATAGTTATCGTAAAATCCACCTTTATTGTGTCAAGTGGTCAAGTATTCCCAAGAAGCAGTGTGGTGGCTAATAGAGCAGCTCTAGGCTGACTCGTTACAATTCCATAGATTTGGGCAGTGAGGAGATAGCGAGCCCAAATGGATTCAGAGAATTAATTACAGACAGCAAAAGCAAGATCTGTGTGGCATCACCTCCCTGTCTCCCTAGTCTGATACTCAAGGGTCAGATGACAGATGGCATGGGTGTTGGTGCCTTGGACGAGTCACCTATGAATTATAGCCAAGTAGTTTTGTGGACAAAAAAAAATCTTGTAGGTGTACCCTAAAGGGGATGGGGGAGTGCGAGGTAGAAAGTCCTATGCTCAACTGAAACGAGAGAAGGGGCTGAGAAGTGGTCTGTGGTAGTCTCCCACAGGAGCGAGAGGTAGATGAAGAAACTGCCTCATGGCAGCTCTCCACAAGGCTGCTTATCGCCCTTCATTACAGGAGGAATTTCAGGGCACCCTGCCAAGACTAGGGTCAGACTACAGTTAAGATTTGCCTACGTGACCTATGTGGAGATGTGCAAAGTTGCCAGCATGCCACAGTGGAGCTATTCCCTACATATTGTCCTTCTTCTGACCTATCAACGTGGCAAGAAATTTGCAGAAATAAGGCATCTGGAGTTTTGTGAGTCTGGTTAGGTGAAAAATTTAAGGTTCCCAGACTTTAGATATTATTTTATTCAGGATAGAAGAGAGATATTGCAGGAACAAATAACCCCATCTTCCAGTGCCTTAACACACAAAGGCTTATTATTTGCTGTGCATATCTAGCAAGAGTGGGTGTTGTACTCCACAGTCATTCAGGGACCCAGATAGATTGCAGTTCCACCATCTTGTAGCAGTAACGCCTGCAACTCGTTGGCCCCTCAGCCACCATAGCCAGACAAGAGCACATTCAGAAGATCATATGCCAGCCCTTTTATGCTTTGGCCCAGTAGAGACACAAGTCACTTTTTCTCACAGCTTATTGTTCAGAAGTGTCATGTAGCCCAACCTAAATGCAAGTGGGTTGGAAAATGTAGGGGAACAGATGGCATGTTTAGTGAGCAACATTGTCTTTGCCACAGGCATGTACTTCCCCAAAGTCAAGGTATCAGACTGGCTTAGCATTTTTACTAGTTGGCATTGACAAAAAAAAAAGAGTCCCATTTGTGAATGCTTTGCATTTTACAAAGTGCTTTCACAAAAATTGCCCTGAGAAAGATGAAAAGAATCAGAGATCCAGATGAAAGGGCTTGCCCAAGGCAATGGTAATGAATGGCTTTGTTCCAGACTTCAGGAACCATCCTTGGTCCATGTACACTTTTTGGATGGTAACCAACACACAGTTTTGTCTGTATTGATTTTGGTAGGAGCTAGGAAGGTTATTTTGTACATATTCATCTTGAATGGAAATAAGTGGTAGCTGCAACTCCCTTGTAAGTCATCAGAGACACTGTCCTTCTCTTAAAACAGTTTGCATCCACCGTTCTGACCCAAGGTCAATAGTGTAAGGAGCTGGACCCCTCTAGTTGGAGGGAATGAAATGGTATTAGTGTTGCCATATTACTCTCCACATTAGGCTAAAGAGAGATTTAATTGCTGCTCTTTAGAAGTACAAAGCAAGAGACTGTAATAATTAGAAAAGTCATTGTGTACTTTGATGCTGAGATTAACTGGTTTAAAATATATTTTTAACCTTTACTTTGGTGATAACTATTAAATTTTTAACAAGAATTCAGACCCAAATTTCGTTTTTACACTTAAAATAATTGAAAATAACAGATTCACGTTAAGTTAGCTGATGAAGACAATGAAAGAATTAATAAAATTATACTCAATGTTTAATTTTTCTCAAAGATATGCAGTAAAACAGTCTCCATATTTTATATTATCCATCAGTAACAACAAAAAAAAAGATACCAGTGTTTCAGGGAAAGCTTTTTCAACACCCTTTCCATCGTCGGAACAGTTTTGACGTCATCACGTGCAGCCCTGATAGGGATTGCCAGTGAGTCAGTTATATTAATATAACTTGGGGAAACCAGTGATTTATACTGGCACTGTTTGAAACTCCAGCAGGAAGCTGTCTCTCTTTCTCAGTGCATTACTTAGATGTGAAAGTTGGGGCTGGTGGTGTAAAAGTATATATTGAGCCCAACACATGGCCCTTACTTGTCTCCGCTCTCAATGGGCATGACATCCGTGTTTTGATCTCTCCAGATGTCGGGGAGAAAAACCAATTTGTGTTGGTGCTTGAAATGGAATGTGGTGTGCTCTCATTCTCCCTCTTCTTGTTTTCTCCTCCTCCCGCCTCCAATCTCTCCACTTTTGGAAAGGGGAGGTATTGAGGAACTGGAATCTGAAAGCAAACTCTGAGAATGACACCAAATTATAGCTGTGTCCAGATACCTAGGACCTTGATTGGCCTGTAAGAGGCAAGGACTGAAGTAAAATATGCATCAGGCAATTTGATTTCTTACTAGGCTTGAACAGCTGAAGTGATAGAAGAAAAATAAATAGTTTTTTCTGTTATATTATTAAAATACGAGAACAAGGAAGCCTAAAGAAATTATCTTGCATAGTTGAAAACAAGGGTAGAATTCCCAACTTATTCTCTACCGTTTAGCTCTGGAACAGAGGAGAAAGTTGTTTTGTAAAAGTGAGTTCTTGGAAAATTACTTTTTTCTTTAATTATTAAGGG
This sequence comes from Elephas maximus indicus, assembly GCF_024166365.1. NCBI lineage: Eukaryota > Metazoa > Chordata > Mammalia > Proboscidea > Elephantidae > Elephas > Elephas maximus. The sequence continues at coordinate 29,234,502 of NC_064841.1, forward strand.
TCCTTTAAAAATGTTTATGATAGAAAATCTCAAACAAACATGAAGGTAGACTCTGTCCTCCCTCCCTCTTTTTATTTATTTATTTTTGGGTAGAGAATTTTTTTTTAAAGCCAATTCTAATTGTCATGTTAAGTACTTGCCCCAGATCTCGTAATCTGAAAGTGGTGAGTCCAGGATTCCAAGTTCAGCATTCTGGCTCCAGAACACAGGCTCTGAGGAAATAGGACAAGGCAGTGAGAAGACCATGTGGGTGGAGTTGCTCTTAGAAGTTAATGCAACAAACAAACAAAAACCTTCTGGGGGAACCTTCAGACTGTCTCGAATCCTGAGCTGTAAACTTTCACCTAAAGTACAATAACATTAAAAAAAAAACAACTATCTTGAATCTAGGCCCTCCACATATTTTTTAAAAGGGGTATGAATCTGTGGAGAGTGGGTTTTGAATTAAAGATCAGAAGCTTTTTCATCAGTGGCGCATTGTGTTGATACACTCATGGAACACCAGTCTATTGCAGAGGCTGCCTCTCTCCTGAACCATAGTCACAGGAATTAATATCTGCTGAAGTGCTCCTGCCAACAGTTCACAAATTTAAAATAGCAGGGTCACACACAGATCCCATTTGAACGAAGGCTTGAGCCCATGGGTGTCTTCCTCTGTGCACTGACAAAGTGTGAGGAGTTGCCTCTGTAATTAGAGCAGGTTTTGGAGTGATCAAGGATTTGGCCTTTAGTGCTCTTGATTGTTTAAAAATATACTGCTTCTTTGAGGGTACAGAGACCGCAATTTACGTGACTGCTAATGTCTCCGCGCTGCTGAATCAATAATTTGAATTCAAGGGAGGTACTCAGACCCCGCATGAGGCCGTCTGTGTAGATCAAAGAAAGACCCTTACCTGGCATATAGAAACGGATCCTCTAGAATTGGGGTTGAGAAGTGACCAAGATCCCATCAAAAAGAGCCGTCCTTCACACAACAGGGGTCTGTCCCTAATCTCATGGCTTTGCAGGAGGTATTTTTTTTGCAAATAACATATGCCTTCTTCCTGAAAGGTATTTTTATAAGCATGCTGTGCTAATTTTTTTTCACAGCAACATGTAGAACAGAATTGCCATGGAGGTGCTTATGAGGGTGCCTCACAGGGCGAGGGCGCAGCTGTGAAAACATGGTAGTTGCAGCATTGTGCTAGGACCAAGAGCAGTTGGCGACCAGTGGATTCTTACTCATGGCAGCTCCATGTGTGTCAGATTAGAACTGCACTCCATAGGGTTTTCAATGGCTGATATTTTGGAAGTAGATCACCAGGCTTTTCTTCTGAGGCACCTCTCGGTGGACTCAAACCTCCAGTCGTTCCGTTAGCAGCAGAGAGTGTTAACTGTTCACACCAGCCAGGGATTCATTGTGCGAGGACAGACTCAAAACAACATGGACTCCAGGAAGCCACTGTGTAAAATGTTAATTTCCTCAGAGAGAAGGAAGGAAGAGCTTTCCATTAACATTAACACTGGTTAGTTTTTCAGGTTGGCTAATTGGTCTCTCAGAAAGCAAAGACTTTGAGGAGAGCGTGAGAGAGAGGATTAGTAAATTGTAGTTACTGCTAGGAAATGGCTATGAAGAAGAAAGAATGGGAGGAAACCTAAAACGGGAGCCTTGAGCATCTTGAAGCTGGAGTGAAGACCCCAGGCTCCTGTGTGGGGAGAAGTCTACTGAAATGGATAGAATATTCTGAGGACTGCTTGTTTTGTCACTCAGCATTTCTTGGGTAGAGACCTGATGCTGGGGGTTGATGGGTGAGCAGGAAAGAAAGGTGGTAATATCCAGAGTCATTCTTACAAAATGAAGGGAGATTTTCTGAGAAATGGTGGCACCTTCCTTCCCTTTGTTTTGAAGAAACATAACCTCGACTCCATGTGGCAGAGTAGAACTGCTCCATAGGGTTTCCTTGGCTGTAATTTTTACAAAAGCAGGTCGTCAGGCCTGTCTTCCATGGTGCAGCTGGGTGGGTTCAAACCACCAACATTTTGGGGCGTAGTAGAGTGCCAACTGACTGCACCACCGAGGGACTTCAACCTAGTGCAGAGCTTCACAAACTTGAGTGCAGTTTCCCAAACTTTGTGCTCAACAAAACCCTTTCTCCATTTCAACTAGGCACACAGCTAGGCCATCTCCTCGCCTGCCTCCCAGTTGTGTGGCCATAGCTGAGTTCTGGCCAGCGGAATGTGGGCAGAAGGGATGTACATCTTTTCTAAGCCTGGACCACAGAAACATCCACCACTGTCTGTCACCTTTTCTCTCTCCTCCTCGTCTGAGGGCCAGACATCCTCAAACCATTTTGGAACCCATGTGTTGAAGAAGGCAGAGATTTTATCATCCCTAATCCTCAAATGGTGCCAGTGGTTAAGAGCTATGACTGCTAACCAAAAGGTTGGCAGTTCGAATCCACCAGCTGCTGCTTGGAAACCCTATGAGGCAGTTCTCTGTCCTGGAGGGTTGCTATGAGTTGGAATCGACTCAACAGCAATGGGTTTTTTTTTTTTTTCTCCCTAAATCCTCGAATGAACACATGGAAAGCTACCAGAGACCAGAAACACCCACTTGGCATATTTATAGCAAGAAATAATTTCTGTTCTGAGATTTGAGAGGAATTTTTATTATGGCAATTAGAATTTTCTGCTCTAATACAAATCTTACGTGTACATGGCCTGTATTATCACTTATTTTTCTTTAAATCAGTTTGCTTTTTGTGAATTTTAATTTTAAATGTAAACTTTATATCATTATTATAAATGAAAACAGTATCACGACACATAGAAAGTAACTGTAAAAATATGCTTAGTGAACTAAAGTATCTTATTAATTACAAGCTGGATGCTATTGCCTAGAGAAGGTACTTCACATGAGACCTACTGTCTCTATGTTGAAACAGGGAAATTAGTCACTATTAGAAAGGTGTTAAAGGCATATTAGCACCAAACTGAGATTTATTCCTTGACAGAATCAGAAGGGCTGTAAAAGAATTGAAAATAACTTTCTCATAGTGTGATTCAATGTTATTTAATGTTATGCCTCAGCCTTGTGAAGTCATGAGGGTACCAGTGGTGCACGTCCTGTACCATGACCAGCTATGAGTGAAGGCTTGAGAGTATGTTGAAATGCACACTATGTTAGGTAGACTCAACACAGCTCTCTTAAAAAACAGAAAGACTTAGCAATCTATATTTTACAGTTTACAGTTGGGTTCATGAGTAATACTTCCTTTTTAAATTGAAGTATTTGTAGTTTCCACTTCAAGTATGACAGAATAAACTTTGAATGCTCTAACCTTCCATAGATACCAACCGTGAACTTGGGACAAAATAAAAACACAAAAACAAACAAACAAAAACTAGTGGAAGGCTTTTGAGAGTGAGAAAAAGTAGGCAGCTTTTGGAGAGTAGGCACTTAGAGAATGTGACTGGTGTGGGTGAGCTGTGTGATTTGCAGCTTTGGCCCGTGGACAGTCAACGGATGGTGTAAAACAGCTGAAACTTTTATAGAAACCACTGTCTTTCTCGCCTGATGTTATAGATTGAATTGTGTCCCCCTAAAATATGTGTTGTGAACCCTAATCTGGGTAAGGTCTTCTTTGTTATGTTAATGAGGCCAAATCAATGTAGGGCATGTTTTAAGCCAGTCACTTTTGAGCTATAAACGGCAGATTAGGCATAGAAACAAGGAAGCAAAGATGGGGGAAAATAGATTGCCAAGAACTGAGGGACAGAAGCTGAAAAGAGTTAAGGACCTTCCCCCAGAGCTGACAGAGAGAAAACCTTCCCCTAGAGCTGGTACCCAGATTTTTAGCTTCCTAAACCGTGAGAAAGTAAATTTGTGTTCATAAAGCTACCCACTTGCAGTATTTCTCTTATAGCAGCACTAAGAAACCAAGACACCTGAGTAACAAGAGGACAGAGCCTGAGGTGGCCACAGCCACCTGAGAGTGAGAGGGCGATACCAGGGAGGAGAGAGCTGGAGAAGGGAAACCCCATGTTCTGTATATAAACTCTGCCCAAAAACTCTGGCTAATCTCTGAACCATGCGCGCGTGGAACAGACTCGGAGCAGCTCTGTTAGAGTTAACTGAACTGAGATTTGACCTGCTGCCCATAACAGGCAAGAAAGAGTTTGCAGTTTAACAAAGTTAATTGCCTGCTAAAACAAAACCGTCAGCACAGTTCAAAGGAGTATAACAGGCTGCAGAATCTCCAAAACACAACATGTACAATGTTCAGGATACAATCCAAAATTATTTAATATATATATTATATATAATGAACAAGGAAAATGTGACCCATATTCAAGGGAGAAGACAAATCAACAGAGGCCAACCCTGAGATGATCAGATGTTGGAATATCAGGCCGTGATTTTAAAGCAGCTATTATACCATTTTTACTACATAATAATGACTGCAGTTTCTCACGTACTTATTATGTGCCAGGTTTTATATTGGACTTTTTTTATATCATAGATTACTTAATATTCATAATCATGCCAATGAGATAAATTATGATTTCCATATTTTATAGACAGGGAAATAGGCACAAGGAGACTAAGTAATTTGTCAAAGACAGCATAGTTAATTATGGTGGAGAGATTCAAACCCAGGTAGGTTTGACCTCAGAGCCTCTTCCCACATATCACATTCCCTCCTATTTGAGGTTTATCAAACTTGAATATTGACACCTGCTTTATCATCTTCATTCATCTATAGATATTTCCAAGCACCTGAGAATAACAAATTGTTACAAGATAACATGGTACTATGGTGATTAAAAAAAAAAAAAAAAACCAATCCCACTGCCACGGAGTCAATTCCTACTCATAGCAACCCTATAGGTCAGAGTAGAACTGCCCCATAGAGTTTCCAAGGAGCAACTGATGGATTTGAACGTGGGAAGGAATATGCCTTTCCAGGAACCCAACATACTAGTAGTTCTTTTCTGTATCCTCCTCTACTTCTCTCTTAACAACATTAGCCTACTAAAGTCTCAGCATTTACCCACATGATTTGTCATCTTCCATTACACAAAGGAATAAACTGAGGCCCAAGAAATGGTAGTGGAAGAACCAGGGATGAAGTCCTATGTCTGGGCTCAGATCTACACTGAGGCCTTCTCTCTCACTGTAAATTTTGTATCTCTGTTCTTGAACTCGAGTGGTAAGGACATGTTTTAAGTGTTCTAGGATGGAGCCAACTCCTGGCAAAGTCAGGGTAGTGAGAGGGTGGGAATAGCATCTACATAAGCCAGTCACGTTTTCTCCTGTCTTCCTGTCTGGAATATCGTGGCAGGATATCAGATCGGTAGCAACATTTGCAGGAGACTGAACCTTTTGAACAGGAAAGATAAACAGTTTTTAAGACCTTACTAAAACCAAACCCCAAGCTTACGTAGAATCATAGCCTTTTGGAGAGGTGATGAAATCTTAGAGAGTGCCATTCTCCTATTTGGTTTTCATAGGTGCTTTCAAGGCCAAGGGAGGTTTAATGTCCACTTCAGAGGTAGGTTATACAGGTAGCCCAGAACCAGAACTGCATTCAGGGGTCCTAACTCCTGATTTGGAGTTCATGGGTGGTACAAACGGTTAGCTCACTCAGCTGCTAAACAAAAGGTTGGAGTTTCGAGTATACCCAGAGGCACCTCAGAAGAAAGGCTTGGCTATGTATTTCCAGAAGCTAAGCCGTTGAAAACCTTGTGGAGTGTAGTTCTACTCTGATACACATGGGTCACCATGAGTTGAAATTGACTTGATGGCAACTGGTGGTGATGGTAACTCCCAATTTGAGTAAAATACTTGACAATATTCAAGACCTTATTTCACCTGCTTTTGCACTAGATTTGACTGAGGTCAAGACTTGTGATCTTTTAAAGCCCTATCACTGTGAAATATATCACAATCCCCAGTAAGGCTCCAGAATATGTGATAAAATATTTCTTGGTGGAACATTTTTAGGAGAAACAGTTGTCACCCAGCCAGTGCTCCAATGTAAAGCGTATAGGCACAGGGGTTCTCTTGGATTCAGGTTCTGCCCAACTGCCATGACCTTCTTAGATGTTCTTATTCTAGAGTTTGAGTTAAAGGTGAAGAAAAGGCTCCAAAAACCATCGATTGGATATATCTAAGGCCATATTTTAATATACCGAATTTGAAAAGGATCAATGATAAAAATAGGATTCAGCATCATGTACTAAGATAATAGAGTTGAGAACTTCCTCGACAATGAAAATGAGAATTCTTGTCCAGTTTTTGAGTTGGGTTAGGAAAAAAGATTCGCGATAGCACGTGATACCCAATGTTGTGTTGACTTGCTTTGAGGACCATTTGTTCTTGTTGTTAGTTGCCGTCCAGGTGATTCCAACTCATGGGGACCTTATGTGTTAGAGCAGAACTTCTCTGTAGGGGTTTTAAGGCTGTGACCTTCAGAAGCAGATCACCAGGCCTGTCTTCTGGGTAGGTTTGAACTACCAACTTTTCAGCAAGTAGTTGAGCGCTTAACCATTTGTGCTACCCAGGGACTCAAGGGATGCCAATTCTTTCTGCCTCAGCATATTAAGAAACCACACCACAAGTGATTTATTGTAAAATAGATTTTTTTCTATGAGGACAGTATTGTGAAGGGGAGCAGCTTTTCTGACCAAAGAATAGCATCGTGTAAACCATCTTCGTGATCAACAGTAAGCCATAAAATCAGATATGAATACATCACATAGGAATACACAGAGTAAACTTCTAGTCTGTCATAAAGCTTCTCATAGCAATTGATTGTTACAAGAGGTCACGTTGTTCTAGAAAGTTGTGGTAATGATAGCTCCACTCCAGAAAAGCTCATCTCTTTGCACTCGGTCATACCACCACCACACTCTTACCTTCTCATCCACTTTCTTCTTTAAGTAAGTGCAGTTAAAGTCAGGCCCAAACCAGAAAACACACCCAGTGCTGCCAAGCCCATTCTGACTCATAGCAACCCTATAGGACAGAGTAGAACTGCCCCATAGGGTTTCCAGGGCTGTTATCTTCATGGCTGGTGGCACTTAACCACTGTGCCACCAGGGCTCCTTTAAAGTCAGGCAGGCTAACCTATATTCCTACTGTTCACAAATTCAGCAGCCTGTGTCTTGCAGAAGAATTTCAGGGGCTGATTTGTTTACACCAGCCCTTAGTAGAAATGGTACATTTATCAACAGCTTATAAACAAAAAACAGTTTTATCAAAAAATTATCTGCTTGAATGTTATGATTGAAGACAGGTGATTGCCGTCCATGGAACACAAATGATCTGTGTCCTTTAAATAACTTAAGGCATATTTCATGCTAATATTCTGTCTTTGCCCAGCATCTTCCCTTGAAAAAAACGTTTACCTAATATCTTAAAGCAGAGCCGTTATTAAAATAGTTCTCAAGGAAAGAAGCTTTTTAAAATAATTTTCTGAGCTCTCCATTTCTCTTGCTCTAAGCATGTGGCAAGGTCTTGGCATCTGTTCAGGAAAATTTTCTGCTTCCTTTCTGCATTTTAGTCAATGCCCATTTCTTCTGAATTCTACCCCCTCCCACCTCTCCACTCTTCGGTAATCTACAGGAAACTGAACCTTACTAATTTGAGTGCTTACTCTCAGAATTACTTATTATTGTATTAGTCCAGATTGGCTAGACTTTGTGGAGGATTTATATTGCTAGGCCTTATAAAAAAAAACACGTGTAAAAGATGGGCCCCTTAAATAACACGTGATTTTGAGGGAAACTACAAAGGCAGGGGAATTTATTTGGGAATAGAAGCAGCCCTGGTGATGCAGTAGTTAAGCACTTGGCTGCTAACTGAAAGGTCAGCAGTTCGAACACACCAGCTGTTACCTGGGAGAAAGATGTGGCATCCTGCTTCTGTAAAGATTACGGCCTTGGAAACCCTATGGGGAGTTCTACTGTGTCCAGTAGGGTCACTATGACTCAGAACAGTCTCAACGGCAGTGGATTTTTTTGGGTTTTATTTGGAATAGATTGCTCGTCTAAAAATGGCTCATTTGAAAAGACATGTTTTCTAAAAGAGAACTATTAAATGAAATAATTTGGGGATATAAACCTGCTCTGGATGGAGAGGGTTTCTTCTATGCAGCCAGTACCTCTTACCAAATATCCAGATGTTGTATGCAAGGCTAGTTTTTCACAAGGTTGTGTTGCTCTGGAATGCTCAGTGGTTCTCAAACTACAGTAGTGAGAAACTCAACAGTTTGAGAACACTAGAATTTCTTAGGGGACTCATTAGTGCACAGATTGCTGGGCCAGTCCCCCAAAGTTTCTGATTCATGGGTTTGGGGTGGGGTCTGAGAAATAGCATTCATTTAACAAGTTCCTAGGTAATGTTGATGTTAAGAGCAACAGATGTGTCTTCTCTTTGGATAACAAGCAAATGATAATGAAACCCAGAAAGTTTTGGTCTGACATAAGAGATTCAGCCTCTGTAAGTGAAGTTGTGCTGACTTCATCTTATAAAGAACTTAAATTACACCCCCCTGAAGGAACCTTGGAAACCCTGGTGGCATAGTTCTTAAGTGCTATGGCGGCTAACCAAAAGGTGGGCAGTTTGAATCCACCAGGCACTCCTTGGAAACTCTGTGGGGCAGTTTTACTGTATCCTGTAGGGTCACTTGGAATTGTAATCGACTCAAGAGCAACAAGTTTGTTTTTTTTTTTAAGGAATCTTTGGGGGTTGTGAGAGACCTTTGGGGGAAGATGGCCGTGACCCTGCTGGTCATTCTGGGGAGATAATTATGCTTGCCTTCCCATGCAGCACCATACCTGCTTGGCTTCCTCACTTCCTCTGAGATTTTATATCTAGTAACCAATTATTAGGGGCAGCGGCGGTTTAGTAGTAGAATTCTTGACTTTTATGCAGCAGACCCAGGTTCAATTCCCGGCCAATGCACTTCAAGTGCAGCCATGACCCATCTGTCAGTGGAGGTTTGCGTGTTGCTATGATACTGAACAGGTTCCAGACTAAGACTAGAAAGAAATGCCTGGTGATCTACTTCTGAAAAAATCAGCCAATGAAATCCCTGTGGATCACAACAGGTCACCACGAGTTGGGGACATTGCAGTGTCATTAGCTATTTACCATGGGCTTCCAGAACCCCAGTGGGCGGTGGAAATTCCTGTTCCCCACCTGCCTTCCTTACAGCCCAGATCTATCAGGTTTCTTCCAGGCTCCGTGGAATCCTACTGCTGCTTTGCCTTCATTTGCACAAGGCTGGAGCCTTGGATTCTCCCCGGTGGCCAGCTTTGTCTGGCTGCCAAACAGACTGTTTTTTTTCCAGAGCCCTTGACTGGTTAGTAGTCAGCAATATTGAATGCCTCAGCTCTTTGGTGAGAAGGTGCGTTCAGTGATGGTGACGATTATTATTTTGAAGCTTTAGCACTGAAGTTAGAAATCTCCATAAGTGAATAATTTTCAGGACCTACTTCCTTCATTTTTTCAGTTTTACACTTGGCTCTTGAATATGTTTGTTCAGATTGCCAAACCTCCTGTATAATCCTCATCCCCCATTAAAAAAAGAAAAACAGAAAAAGGGTAGTTCTATTTTTGTGGAAAAGAGGAAAGAATCCAGGAAGTATTCAGAGGACTGTGTGTTTTCTTAGCTGCTTCTTCTAGTATGTCTGAAATTCAAGGAGAATTTGGTCAGTTGTAACTTTACAGGAGATTTTTTAAACATTAGTGCAAAATTTAGTTTCCCTTTCTTCTTCATAACACGCTACACAAAATTTCCAGTTTGCACAATTTAAATAGAATTTTTTTTCTTTTTAAATAAAGACCAGTATTTTCTTACGTGCTGGTGTTTTCATAGGAAGGTAGAGTGGAAAGGAACCTGTATGTGCCCTGGTTCCACCTTGATTGTGCAGACAAAATAAGCTGGGCCTGAGTCTCAGCATGTCCCTGGGTGGTGCATATGGTTTGTACTCAGCTGCCAGCCAAAAAGGTGGCAGTTCAAACCCACACAGTGGCACCGCAGAAGAAAGTCCTGGGGATTTGCTTCCGTAAAGATTACAGCCGAGAGGACCCTGTGATGCTCAGTTCTGCTCTGTAACACATGGAGTCACCCTGAGTCGGAACCAGCTTGACAGCAATGGGTTTGGTTTTGGTATTGGAGCCTTTAAGCAGCTGGCCTCCATCCCTCTGCTGGTAAAGCTAGGAACAGTGATCACCCGGGTCCACTGTAAGATCGGGGCGCTGTGCACTACTGATGCTTCCACCCTTACCCTCGCTTTCTTGGAATTTTACATTCTAAATTTCGGCTTTAAATCTTAAAAATATATTTTTCAGTCTCTTGAGGTTTTATGTCATTTCTTCATGATTTTCAGATTAAAACAATAAATCTGACTGTTTTGATACCTCTGTTTTTCTGTTTCAGTTTCATTTGTTGTGTGAAAAAACTTCAAGGTACCATTAAGAGAATCCACAGATAGTTCCTTTGGCAGAGATGTTGGTTCACGAGATACTTTTGGCCATGCACCAAGTCAGTGACCTATAAATACTCCGTGCTGGCCCTTATTTATCCTCTTTGTGATTCACTGGGATGGAGAACTTGAACCGATGCCACGAGGAAAATGTTATTTTGATGGTAACCAAAGATTTTAATCTGTAGTGGCATTGAAGAGACTTATCCTACACTGGGTGATTTCTTCTAGCCCAAATACTCATTCTGTAGATCACACCTGAAGTCTCTGCTCTGAGTGTGGGGGAGGGTGCCACTTCCCATAATTACAGCTTTTTTATACAATAGTGGAGCCCTGATGGTGCAGTGGTTAAAAGCTCAGCTGCTAATCAAAAGGTCAGCAGTTTGAATCCACCCCCCGCTCCTTGGAAAAACTCTGTGGGGCAGTTCTACTCTGACCTGTAGGATCACCGTGAGTTGGAATTAACTCGATGGGAACAGATTTATTTTTAGGGGTATAACAGCAGCAAATCTTGCCTTTCCTGACCTTCGGGCATGGCATGATCCAGTGGATTCTTGGTTATGTCTATAGACGGGTATGTGCATATGAGAGAGTAAAACAGTGTATGCTCGGTCAATTTTAGTGTCAACTGTTGGCATATCAGAAATATTAATGATATTTAAAGTGCATTGGTTGCTCCTTTTGTACTAGGCACTGTGTTCAACACTTCACATGCATTGTCTCATTTAATCCTCTACCCTAAGAGGTAGGTGCTGTTACTATTCCCATTTTTCAGATTAAGAAACTGAGACTTAAAGAAGATAAATAACTTGCTCATGATTTTGTAATTGGTAAGTAGCAGCATCAGAATTGGAACCCACACTTGGCTTGAAAGCCAAGTTCTTAGCCACTGTGCTATACTGACGAAACTCCTAGTTGAAAATTTTCAAGCCAGTGTGGTCAAAGGTCGTTGACTGTGTCATGCCGTTCCTCTTTCTCACTGACTTTGGCTTTTTCACATGAAAAAGACCATGGCAGGTTGTCACTGACCTTTCTTTACCCTTTACTGTGGTTCTTCACCTTTAGAGTGTTGGGGTTTTTGTTGTTGTTTTGTTTTTGTTGTTGGTAGTGATGGTTTTTAAAGGCACAAGGGAAACAAAAAGTGGCTACCACCCAGGTAAACTTTAGAGACCCTAGATCTAGTACATCTAAATTTGACCAGAATATAATATTTCCCATGAATAGTAGAAACTATTTGTGTTTAATACTCTGCCGTGCCAGAAGGACCTTGTTACTGCCTAGCTTCTTCAAAGAGTACTTCCTGTAAGTACGGCTGAGATTTTCTGAGACTGTTTATTTCATAGGTTCCAGTCACCATCTGCTTGACTGACTGCTCTAAATGCTTTGGAGGATGTTGTCAGGTTATACTGTAGAGTCATGGTCAACATTATAGTAACATAAGATATTTACTTCTTTTTTTTTATTACATTACTTACAGTGTAAAACTGGTAGTATTAATATTGATTATTAATATTTATTGGCTAGCAAGCATTAGCCCCAATTTATAGTAAGTGCCTACATAGTCCAAAAGCTTACAGGCCTGATAAAGAAAATTTTATATAATATTATATAATAATATCGATTTCTTTCAAATTGAAGAATGCCTTTATTTGCTCTGTTGACACATCTCTGAACAACTGTTCTTTTGGAGGAAATTTTTTATTTAGAGACAATTTGTACTATATATACTATCACAATAATTCTCAAGGTAGTATTAATAGGAGTAACAAAAGGCACTAGGCACTAACTTATTTGAAACATTTGAAAAGAACAATAACAACAAAGAAACAGTTGCCATCGACTCCAGCTCATGACAACCACATGTGTATCAGAGTAGAGCTGTGCACCATAGGGTTTTCAGTGGCTGATTGGTTAGAAGTAGATCTATCTCCAGGCCCTTCTTCCGAGGTGCCTCCGGGTGAACTTGAACCTCCAGTCTTTTGGATAGCAGCCTAGCACATTACCGTAACTGCTATTTATTAAGAATGTACTATGTGCCAGGCGTAGTGCTAAACCTTTATGATGCACAGTTCCTCACATCAGCCCTATGAGCTATAAATATTTTTATCCCCATTTTATAGATGAAAAAGCTTTCACAGAGATTAAGCATCTGATCCAGGGGCACATAGCTCCTAAGTGGTGTGATACTAGGACGCCAGAGCCTTGCATCCATTAAAAAAAAAAAAAAAAAATCATTGCCCTCAAGTCCATTCGATTCATGGCAACCCTATAGGACAGAGCAGCATTGCCCCATAGGGTTTCCAAGGAACCTGCCGATGAATTTGAACTGCCTACCTTTTGGTTAGCAGCCGAGCTCTTAACCCCTGTGCCACCAGGGCTCCTTGCACACAATGCTAATTTGTCTCTTAAACCTGAGATTCTGTTGCTCTGTTCAAAAAGTCTCATCTTCACTAATCAGATAGACCCATAGCAGTTGTGCGAACTGATTAAGTTACAGCAGAGCAAAGAGGGGCAAGCCTGAAGAAGGTGGCAAAGTGACTGCTGTGACACAGGGAGATAGTACCCATCCATTTATGAGCACCATGTATCTGGGAGGGAACAAGCAGGGCACAGATTCTGATTTAAAAGGAAGCTGATTCAGATTCCAGATGTATCTAAGGAAGGTACTAGGCCAATTGTTTTTAAGTAAACTCATACATAAAACTGTAGAACTATAACTTTTCTCAAAGGCAGGAATGGGTGGTGATCTCTTTAATCTCACGGATTTTTTTCCTTATGGTAGATGGACTATTAGCCAGGTATGTGATGATAGCTAGAGAGGCCAGATTGATTCTGAAGTCTGGAACCAGACTGCATGGTTTTGAATCCTACTTTTAACTCTTACTAGCTTTGTAGGCTTTGCCAATATACATAATCTCTCTGACCCTCAGTTTCCTCATTGGTAAAATGGAAATCATAATAATAGTACCCCTTTTTTAAGGCTGTTGTGTCAATTAAATGAGATAACATATGTGAAATACTTGGAACAAAAGCATTGTTCTAAATGTTCACGGGCTTTGTTTTCATCATTATCATCGTCACCACCATCACCACTACCACCACGATCATCATTATCATTGATGCTGTTGTAAAAGTTGTTAAGCGCACCCCAAGGTTGCCTTGGATAACAAAACCAAACCAAACTCACTGCCTTTGAGTCAATTCTGACTCATAGTGACCCTATAGGACAGACTAGAACTGCCCCAGAAGGTTTCCAAGGAGTGGCTGGTGGATTTGAACTGCCAGCCTTTTGGTTAGCAGCCTTAGCTCTTAACCACTGCACCATGGAGCAGGTCAAACAAAGTTGTGACCAAAATGTGAACTATTTTGAGAGTCGTTGAAACAGCAATGACAGAAATGTATGCCGATAGCCAGCGTTGGTGAGAAAGCAGACATGTAGTGCCTTCATATACTGCTGGTGAAAGACAAAACTGGTATAATTTTTGGGAGGTTGGTTTGCAGACATATTATCAAGAATTCTTAAAAGGTACAGACCGTTTGGCCTAGAAGTTTTGCTTCTAGAAACAATTCTACTAATGTCTAAAATGTCTAAAACTGTACAGGATGTTAATTGAAGACACTAAAGATAGACACAGATTTATATTTATGGACATGGGAAGATTTGATAATAATGAAGTGAAGAAAGCAGACTACAAATACTGTATATAGGAGGCTCTCATTTAAAAGATATACGTCGTAGCAGTTTCTTTTTCAGTTTATTTAAAGCCAGAGGTGATAGTTTAACATCCCACTTTCAGAATTGTTTTACACATTGTTTTATTTCTAGTTATACCCGGTTTGGCACATAAATGTCCACATATAAATTATATTATACTTTTCATCCAAATGCTAAGAACATGTGACCCTGCCAGGAGATTTTTTTTTCTCTGATCATCAAGGGCCCTGGGCAGCACAAATGGTTTGTTCTCAGCTACTAACCAAAAGGGTGTGGTTCATACCCACTCAGTGGTGCCATGGAGGAGAGGCCCGGTGGCAGTCTGCTGCCATAAAAATTACAGCCAAGAAAACCCTGTGGAGCTCAGCTCTGCTCTGCAACACGTGAGGTCATCATGAGTTGGAATCGACTCAAAGGCATTTTTTTTTTAATCTTCTGTATACATAAACATGAGGTATGCAGTAGGCTCCAATCTGTATACATAAACATGAGGTATGCAGTAGGCTCCAATCAATAATAAGGCTCAGTACAGTAATATTTCTCACTAACTTTGGAAGTATAGTTCGAAAAATCTGCCTCCATTTGAAATTTTGATATAGTCCCAAGGGACATAAACCCTCTACCATCCCATGTCCATTGAGAATCACTGATATGGAACTTATTGCCACAAGCGTAAATTCTTTTGAAGGTTGAGTGGGGTCTGTGCAGAAATACCTCCTAAATAGCTAGGTAATACCGAAGGGCATGCGAAAGCTGGACAATGAATAAGGAAGACCGAAGAAGAATTGAGGCATTTGAATTATGGTGTTGGTGAAGAATAGTGAATATACCATGGACTGCCAGGAGAACAAACAAATCCGTCTTGAAATAAGTACAGCCAGAATGCTCCTTAGAGCCAGGACCATGAGACTTCATCTTACATGCTTTGGACATGTCATCAGGAGGAGCCAGTCCCTGGAGAAGGACATCATGCTTGGTAAAGTAAAGGGTCAGTGAAAAAGAGGAAGACCCTCAAAGAGATGGATTGACACAGAGGCTGCAACAATGAGCTCAAACATAGCAACGACTGTGAGGATGGTGCAGGACTCGGCAATGTTCTGTTCTGTTATGCCTAAGGTCACAATTGAGTTGGAACCGACTCAGCGGCAGGTAAAAAAAATCAATGATTATTTGATGTTCATTTGGAATATAAAATTTAGGCAAAGCTATCCCTTGTCATGTAGGAGGAAGACTGCTGCTTTTTAAAATGGTTTACTTAGGAGAACATTATTTTCTTTTCTATTTGTCCTTCCCAGCAGTAAGATTTACCTCTGGACAATATGGCAGTTTAAAGGATTTTGGTGAGAAAGAATATAGCATTCAGACTACCGTGTCACCTTTAAAAACAAACAAACAAATACCTATAGTACTTATTTGAATGACCATCTACGTAGTCTGTGGTCTGGAATGTATGTTGATAAGCTCCTTTCTCATATCCACATTGTGGTACAGGCAGAAATTCATTTTTATGTGAGCATGGAAAGGCTGCTTTTCTTTGACAGGCTACGTACAGCATGTAGCCATAACAATACAAAGGCAAGGTTTTGCTGTCATTGAAAGGTCAGGAGAATTACGGTGTAATGACAGACTCTCCTTGTGGTTGTACAAGGGAGACAGGGATCTCGTATGCAGCTTTAAATGCCCCAAATGAGAAAACATCAGACACTGAGTGTTGGGGCATGTCCATTTCCATCAGGTGAGCTATACTCACAATAGAGAAGCAGCCCTCAACCTAGAACCAACTTTTTCTAGACATCAAGATGAGTATAGATAACATTTTCCCAGAAAATCTGTGTTAAAAATCAGGGGTCAACAAACTTTTCCTGTAAAGGGCCAGCTAGTAAATATTTTAGGCTTTGCTGGCCGTATGGTCTCTGTTGGAACTACTCAGCTCTACTGTTGTAGCAGGAAAGCAGCTCTAGACAATATATAAACACAGGTGTGACTCTGTCCCAACAAAACTTTATTTACAAGAGCAGGCAGCAAGTTGGATTTAGTTTGTTGACCCCTGTCGACAGAAATGAAAATCATTCATTTTCCAGACCAAAAGCCAAAAAATCAAACCCATTGCCATCGAGTTGATTCCGACTCACAGCGACCCTATAGCCCACAGAAACTTGTAAGTTGCTAATACATTGTACATTTGTAATAATATTGTTTTCTTGTAAACAAGTATTAATTTTTAATCAGTGGAGAAAGTTATGTTACATTATACTTTTAAATACACTGCATAATGTCGGCTTGTTTAAAAGCAGCAAACTTACCACCTTCTAGACCTGTTCCTAGAAGCAGACTTTTTTCCCTTTAGCTGTTTCTTCTTCATGTTGCCATGGAATTTCTTTTATTGTTGTTTCTTGATCTATTAGTTTTAGGCATCTATTGGCTTTCTCCTAAGAAAGATGAACATTCATGATACCTTCACAACCCTATTCCTCCATCTTCTTAATGTAATTGATTATATTGCTGTTTTTTGTTTGCTTGTTTATTTGCTGTTGTTCCTATTCTTATTATAAAGGAGCCCTGGTGGTGCAGCGGTTAAGTGCTCGGCTGCTAACCGAAAGGTCAGCGATTAGAACCCTGCAGCCGCTCCTGGAAGTAAAAGACCTGACAATCTGCTCCCATAAAGATTAAAACAGCCCAGGAAATCCTATGGAGCAGTTCCTCTGTCCTGTAAGGTTGCTATAAGTCAGAATCGACTGGATGGCACACAATAGCAACAATAACATTCTTGTTATTGAAATAAACATTCATAATGAAAAGTCCACTTCTTAGGTTTACAGCTTGATGAATTTTCCCAAATAGTGTGTCTTAGATTTCCTACTTGGTAAAATTAGGATTTTAGCACCCCCACACTTTCTTTTTACTTTTGTATGACAAGGCAAAAAATAAATAAATAAATAATAATTTTTTTTTTTTTTTATGACAAGGCTCGTAATATTTAATTCTATCTTATAACCAGACTTAAGTCTTTAGAATTTTATTCAAAAGTTGATTCTAGAAGTTGAAAATCAATAAATCATGTTAGTATTTTTGGCTTTTTGTTTATACAGGAGCCAGTAATCACTATAGTTCAATGATCTTGCTTGTATAGCTATTTTCATGGGCTTTATAAATGCCGTTCTTTTTTTCCCTGCTCTTTTAACCCTTTAGTCATAACTTCAATTTGTTGACCCTCCCCTCCAGGCTTCTCCATTTCTCTGCTCTCCAGGCCTGCTGCATGCCAGGCAGGTCCAGAGTTTTCCTGCTTGGGATTCCCTAGTTCCCCAACCCATGCTGTCTTCATTCTTGGCCCACTCCCTCATTTCAGTCATGCATATCTTTAATTTATCTTGACAGGGGATAACTGTTCTCAATCTTTGAATGCTTGAAAATATTTCATTCTAACCTCATATGGGATTAAGAATAGGATAAATATAAAATTCTAGGGTAAAAATTATTTTCCTCTAGCTCCATTGTTAGGGTTTTGGAGGGTGAACAGTAAGAGGTGGAAGGGAAGAGTGACTTCTCAGTACAAGCTTCATTTGCCTTCATTCTTCCAGGCTTGGTCTTGAAAAGTCTGAGACCATTCTGATTCTCGTTCTTTGTAGAGGACCAGTTTTTCTTTTCTTCTTCTGTGAAAACATATTTTATGGTAACTTCAAATTCTAAAAGTAAGTAATGATTTTGTGAGAAATGTGGGTGTTTCCTGATTCTTCCTTCCATTTAATTTTCAATTACCAAGATTTTTTCTTGCTTATGTGCTGTTCCTTTTCCATAGCATTCTCCTCTTGTTTCATGGATATAATATTTTCCTGACTCTTTTTAGAGTTTTTGAAGTTCCTTTCTATTACCTGTCTTATTTGTTTTTCCTCAAAGACCACTTTCCCCCATTTATTTATCTTGCTTGTGCTCTTTCTTATTGGAAGGTTTTCACATATGTGTGGTAATCCATGGTTGTCCATTTACATTTAAGAGTGAGGTGTTAACCAGATGCTTTGTGACTTCCTATGTGGGTTTTGTTTTATGATGACTGAGTGGGGTGAGATTTGACTGTGGGAGTCTTTTTTGTCTGAGATCTTTAATTTTCTTTAGAAAAGATTGCGGCAGGAGGGATAGGGTCAAGGGTGTTGGAGGTGAGGAAACGGGGCGGGGGGAGAGAGAGAGAAATGACAATGTTAGTTGGTGGGATGGAAGGAAGGGGCATATAATATGGTAGGGAACAGTGGTTGGTTGCTCCACATATAGGCTTTCAAATAATTTCTTTTTCCTGCCCCAGTCTCACTCTCATGCTCTGCCTACCAGGAATCTTCAGTGTCACCAAGTTCTGCAAGGCCGCTGGATTTCCATACTGTAGACTACACTGCCGTGTTTCATTTATTATCACTATTCCATCTCCTCTGTGACTTCTTGTACCTCGTCAAGACCCCTTGCCTTCCATCTCTTCATTATTCTCAGTTTAGTGAGGTTGATTTAGTGAGAGGAGATCAACTTATGTGGTCAATCAGAAGTCACAATATTGTTTTCTACACCTCTGTTTTGAATTGTTATTAGACAACATTTTATTCTGCTGTCCATTTTATAGCTGCTTATGGGTCCATCTACCAATTTAACCTTCACATGTGTGAGAATTAATTGAAACTAAGACCATATTTCTTTCCTACATTATTACATCCCCCCCTTCAACTTGTTTTTTCTAAATTCCTTGCTCTTATTTTGCGTAATTCTGCTTTTCAGATGATTTCTACTCCTTCCCTAGGCCCAGTGCCTATGAGAAACCTGAGACAAACAGTTTACTGTAGCACTGATTGATAAATTGTGTGCTGATGAATTGGAGTAGCTCACGTGGGATTGGGCTGAAAATCCCAAATATCCCAAATTAAACTCTTAACAATTATAGAAGATTGGAATGAGGACATTCATGTTTCTTATGTGCTTTTCCCTTTGCTAAGGCTTTCCTCTGCATTCTTAAGAATTCTCTATGGCGGGGCCCATCTAGGCTACAAAAAAACCCAAAAACCAAACCCAGTGCTGTTGAGTAGATTCCGACTCCTAGCGACCCTATAGGACAGAGTACAACAGCCCCATAGGGTTTCCAAGGAGCACCTGGTAGATTCGAACTGCTGACCTTTTGGTTAGCAGCCATAGCTCTTGACCACTACACCACCAGGGTTTCCCTACAGGGCCCAGGAATACTTATTTCATCTTGAACACAGAACAAAGCATAGTTGAAAACAGAGGCTGTCATCTCACTTCCTCTCTCCTATTTTGTATCTTGCCCCTTATGGATATGCAGGCCTGTGTTCAGCAAGATAAAAGGGGGAAATGGAGTGTTTGGGATGTGTGTACTTAGCTCCTTAGGAAGACTTATGTCTTATTGATGTTCCCAGCTCCTTCATGGAAGGAAAGTTTAAAGTAAATCAAGCTGTTAATTTAAAGATTTTCTCACTCTCATTTCTCTCCTGGAAAAAAGAAACACAACAAACCAAATAGTTTTCATGGTTCATTGTCAGTTGTCAGATTATATCGTCTGTGATTTTGTCTCCATTCATTTTTTTATTTAATAACAAGATTTTCTTGAGCAAGGCATATATCCAAAAGGTACGTCGTAAGACTCGTAGGGTTAGAATGTTACTAACAGCTGTAAGCTTTTGCTTTTATTTATTTATTTTTAAACTGAGAGTAATTTTCCAAGCCTTCCGATACCTTCAGAAATGTTCAGATTCGTGATTCCTGTGAGGCTTCCCAGTTGAACTCCTGGTGGTGGCGTCTCATGTGTAAGTTGAGGCTCCAGCTAATTTCACTGAATCAGTTGCCTATGTGTGAGTGTGGGCTAGTCATTTCCTCATAACCATGTTCCTTATTTGCAAAAGTGGCTACGAAAGCAGTATCCACTACCCCCTTCTATGTGTTTATGGATTGTCCGGGAAGCTTGTTCAGGCTCGTATCAGAACCTTGGAGCATATTTGCAATTTTGAGAGAGCATCCAAGTGGTGACCCATGACCAGACTCTAGTGGTCTTTCTAGTTAGGATGCTTCCCTGGCATGGGAAATTTTCTTTGAGCACAGAGTATGCTATTAGGTATTACTAACCAGAAATACAGCAGGAAATAGAGGAATGATTCAGAAGGAGCCAACAGCTATCAAGCTGAAATATGCATAATTCTCTTGACCACAGGCTACACTTGTCCTATGATCTGGCACTTAAATTTGTTGTTGTTTTTGGGTGCAATCAAGTTGATTTTGACTCGTAGCAACCCCATGCAACAGAGTAGAACTGCCCCATAGGGTTTTCTTGGCTGTAATTTTTTTTCTTGACTGTAATCTTTGTCTATGGCTGCTAACCAAAGGATCGGCAGTTCGAATTCTCCAGGCGCTCCTTGGAAACTCTGTGGGGCAGTTCTACTCTGTCCTATAGGGTCGCTATGAGTCGGAATCGACTCGACAGCACTGGGTTTGGTTTTTGGTTTTGATAATCTTTATGGGACCAGATTACCAGGTCTTCCTCTAGTAGAGTGGGTGAGTAGGTTCAAACTGCGAACATTTTGGTTAGCAATGAACGCTTAATCATTGCACCACTAGGGCTCCATAAATAGACGATAGTGTCCTCTCTTGGCGATGACTTTGCTCTCACAGCGCTGGTCTTTGCAGGTCCTATGGTGATGTCTGCAGAGAAGCCCTTACTTGTATTTGAAAGGGAAGAGGGACTGAGACTTATAAAAAAGAAATTAAACCAGCTGCTGTCTCTGTTGAGTTGACTCAGACTCATGGTGGCCCCATGTATGTTAGAGTAGAACTGTGCTGTGTAGGGTTTTCAATGACTGATTTTTTGGAAGTAGATTCCAGGGTTTCTTCAGAGGTATCCCTGGGTGGACTTGAACCTCCAACCTTTTGGTTAACGGCCTAGTGCATTAACTATTTGTACCACCCAGAGACTCCAAAAAGGGATTACCACAGATGAAAATCATCCAGATGAGTCCCTGTGAAGTTACTTTCCCTGTGTATTTATTGATTCGTCATCCATTGTTCTGTCCACCATAGGATGACACTATATGAGATGTTGTAGATAGCTTAGATGTGGGTCACAGTCACCACCCTTCAGGATGCTTAGAAGCTAGCAGTGCAGATAAGGCAGGTAATGAAAATAACTTTAATGTAGTACAAAATGGGACAGATGTAAGCTGGGTCAGTAGGGTCTGTGTGTTACTACCACTTTCTCACACTTATGTCAATAAATATAAACTGATTTTTTGGTAAGATTTGGCAGTATTTAAAATTTGACTTTTTAAAAATCTTTAAGAGAAATTTCTGGCTTGTGAAAATGATACAGATGTAGTTAAAATATGTATTACCGCTTTATTAATTTTTAGCTGTCACTTAGTATCTGAGCATATGTGCATAAATGCAAACAAATTGTAGGAAAAGAACGGTGTGATTGCAAGGTGTGGATTATTGCTTTGATTCTCTCAACCTTTTCAGAATCTTTCTAGTTTCTCTTTCCTATTGTCATCCAGAGTAGTTACCATAAAAATCATTCTTTATAAGCCAAAACAAAATTACAACAAAAACTATTAGTGAGAGCTGTAACTGCAGCCACACCAAAATGAACAGAACAGAACATTTTGAAAGTTAAGAGCCTGGAGTTTCATTTCTAATATCTGCTTTTGAATTCTTCAGCAATCGCCTGGAAAATATAAGGTATTTCTAGAGTATCCGTGATTCCCATAGGGCCTTGGCATGTATTGCCAAATGTATTAGTTAAAACTAACTGCCAAAATAAACAAACTCTTAGATGGTTCATGTATATTAGTAGTTTGTTTTGTGCCAATATAAGAACCAAAACAGGTGTTCCTTATAGTTCATTGTAAGAAGGGCAACTGTACTTCTAGAATTGATGCAAGGACCTAGAGCCCCTTCCATCCTGTGGCTCTGTTATCTTCAAAATATAGCTTATAGTGCTTGTCTACATCAAGCCAGTAGAATACAAAAGACTTGGCTAGGGGGGTACTATATTGGTAAAATATTATTGGCCAGGCCTGGAAGTGTCACACGTGACTTCTTGTCCACATTTGAGTGGCTAGAACTATGTTTCTATGCCTAACAACAGGACACAAGGTATTGTAGTTGAGCTGTGTTTCGTCTTTTAGAACACCTAACTGGTCTCTGTCTTACCAAGTTTTGTTATGTTTTCAGGCTGTGTAGACAAAAATGCATGGCTTTGAAGGCTTTGGTGTTAACTCATGGCTAGCTTTCGCCTCAGACTCCTTCCCTGGGAATTCAAGTATATGTGGTGTAAAGGCATGTTGCCTTCTATAATAAAATTAGAATTTCACACCACTGGAGTTCATGCTGAATTTGCTGATGAGGTCCTTCAAATAAGTACCTGGTGTAGGGAGGAGGTCCAAGAGTATTCTAGAGCCAACTCTAGTGCTTCCAGCTGATTGTGTACATCTTTTCCCCAACATGTAATTCAATGATAGTAGGCTGGTAGCTGAAATTGGCCGCGGTGGTAGTATTTACACCACGAAAACTAGCAAACACTAGGGGCTTTCCCCAAAGAGAGCTGGCTGTTTAACATTTACTAGCACCTCACTGGATATTTCCCAGGAGTTTATAGTTCGAGACTAGGCTGGAATGGCTAAAGGACTCTTTATCAAAAGCTGGGAGAGAAAAACAATCAAAAAATTAAACGAATTAAATTTAGGGTAAAAGCAAGAAAATTGTCTGGCTTCCCCCTATTCCATATGAGAACAGCTACTTCAGAGATTTTTTTTCCTTCCTGGCTCCCCAGCTGTCTCCAGGTGTTGGGTGCCATCTTAGGAGAGACCCCTTAGCAACTCACAGCTGAAGAGCTAGCTCATGAGAGGTGTGGAAACCCTTCGTCACCTGCTAAAGGCCTGCCTTCTGGGTCATGGATTGCAGCCTGCAGTCTCACCTCTTCCCCAGAGATTGGCACTGTGATTGCCTTCTCTGTCAGTGAAGCCCTTGGTACCCACACCCTGGCCTATATACACCAACAGAAGAATTTTGGCAATCCCAACACCAGTCATGCCTCCAGTGGGCTGGAATGGGTGGGCTGGAATGGGGGAAGGTCAAGGACAGTTCTGTAAACAAATCATGTGTTTGCGTGGTGACCAGTGACCAGCAAAGGGAGGTCATTTGTTTTTTCTCTCCTTTTGGTGTTATCATGCAGGACCCTTACCATCACCATGGGCAGCCATAATCATGTGGGATCATTCTTTGACCCAATTTTCTGAACTTCCCAGAGAGAAACAGTTACAAACTCAACATATGTTTTGAGTGCCTGATGTGTACAAGATGCTTCAGATCAGACAAAGAAGATTTTGAGGTTTATAATTGAATAGGGGGATTCAGGCAAGTATCTAACACTCAAGGGTAATTCTGCAAATAAAAGTTAATTGGGGCTTAATTAATTAAAATAAATTTAAATCTGCTTGTAGGCAGATAGGAGTCCTAGCATCCTAGGGTTCAATTACATTTGTTTCCTTTTTAATCCAGTTTAAAAAAATTATATGCAGTAGGTTGTGGAACACTGCTCTAGGCACAGCCCTAGATCCAAAACCAAAAACCAAACCCAGTGCCGTCAAGTCGATTACAACTCATAGTGACCCTATAGGACAGAGTCGGACTGCCCCATAGAGTTTCCAAGGAGAGATGTGATTAAGGAATGGACCCTGCCTCTAAGAAGCTAGTATATATAAAAAAAAAAAGGACGGGTCAAAAGCAGCATAAGTACTTTAATAAAAACAGCTTTCCTGTGAAAGTGCTTTGGGACTATATGGGTGGTAGAGATTAATTCTGAAAAGAACTTTTATGGAGGAAATGGCATTTGGTTTCCATCTTGAGGAATGAGTCCAATTTTAACAGATAGACATGGAGGATTTCCAGGAGGAGGACCCAGCTTGAACAAAGGCTTGGGGACAGGAAATGTAAGATGAGTTAGAGGATGTGTGTTGAGCAGGTCATGGGAAACAATGTTGGAAAGGTAAGTCAGGATCTTATTGTGAAGGGGATGCCCTGGTGGCGGTTGCTAACCGCAAGGTCCACGGTTCAAATCTACCTAGTCCTGGAAACCCTATGGGAAAGTTCTACTCTTCCCTATAGGGTCACTATGAGTCGGAATTGACTAGAAGGCAATTGGTTTTTTTTTTTTTTTTTTTTTATCATGAAGGGAGTTTCAGTACCAGGCAAGAGGCTTGATCTTGATGCTAATGATCACAGAGGAAAGCCAGTAACTATTATTAAAAAAAAAAAAAATCAGATCAACTCTAAAAAAATTATCCTGATGTCTCCAAAACCCAAACTCACTGCCGTCAAATCGATTCTAACTCATAGCGACCCTGTAGCACAGAGTAAAACTGCTGCCCCATAGGGTTTCCAAGACTATAAATCTTTACAGAAGCAGACTGCCACATCTTTTTCCCGCGGAGGGGCTGATGCGTTTGAACTGCCAACTTTTTGATTAGAAGCTGAGCACTTAACAATGACTAACACTTAAAATTTACCTACTAGATGCTAGACTCTGTTCTAGGTGTTTTATATCTATTAATTCATTTAATCTTCATGACAGCCCTATGAAGCAGCTACTTTTATTACCCCCCCCCCTTTTTTTTTCTATGTAGAGACTCAAAAGATCCCTGGGTGGTACAAACAGTTTGCACTATATTACTAACTGAAAGGTTGGAGGTTTGGACCCACCCAGTGGCGCCATGGAGGAAAGGCCTGGCAGTCTGCTTCCGTAAAAGATTATAGCTTGGTTCTACTCTGTAGCATGTGGAGGGTCACCATGAGTTAAAATCAACTCGGCAGCAACAGGTTTGGTTTTTGGTTTTGATGTAGAGACTCAAACATGCCAATAATCTGAAAGATGGCACAAGAGTGGAGAATGTTGTACGTTCTGTTGTGCATAAACAGTCTGTTGTACATAAAAAAAAAAAAAAAAAACCATTGCCATCGAGTCAGTTCCGACTCATAGTGACCCTATAGGACAGAGTCAAACTGCCCTGTAAAGTTTCCAAGAAACACCTGGTGGATTTGAACCACTGACCTCTTGGTTAGCAGCACAGCACTTAACCACTACACCACCAGGGTTTACATAAGGTCAGAGTGAATCAGAGTCTACTCAGGGCAACTAACAACAGCAATAACATTAGTAGATGAGGAGCTGAGTCTCTGAGTGTGAACTTAACTTCCCCAAGATCACCCAACTAGTCAGGGGTAGGGGGTGGGATTCAAACTCAAGTTCCTGCTCTTGTCAAGAGAGAGATGGGGAGGTGAGTGCTAGTAAGGGAGGAATTAGCGAAGGTGGGGCAGGATATTTCAGGATGTGAAATTAACACGTGAAAAGGCATAGAGTTTGAGGAAGAAGTTTGGGGATTAGAGATTAATTTTACTTTGGGAATGCTTTGGACTGTTGTTATGAGTACTTAGATGGGGATGTCTCCCTAAGAAGATGTGTGGTTTTGGAGAAGTTACTAGGCATTCTGTCTTTTGCCTCTTTCCTCTCCATGTGGACAGACTCTCTATATTGGTATTACACATATACTCCATCTCCATGTAAACAAGGGAGATGTTATACTACCTTCTGCTCTTTCCTAAATGATTCAATTGGTCATTAGGAATCCACTCCAATTTAAAAACCAAGTAGTATTTTAAATAATAGTAGATATTACAGAAGTGTTGTGGTGACCCACTTGCCCCAACCTTTGTTATTGTTGTTGTTGTTACGTGCCATTGAGTTGGTTCAGACTCACAGCGACTCTGTATACAACAGAACGAAACATTGCCCTGTCCTGTGCTGTCCTCACAATCATTGCTACGTTTGAGTCCATTGTTGCAGCCAGTGTGTCAATCCATCTTGTCCAGGGCCTTCCTCTTTTTCTCTGACCAAGCAAGATGTCCTTCTCCAGGGACTGGTCCCTTCTGATAACTTCCTTTGTTGTTAGGTGCGATCGAGCTGGTTCTGACTCATAGTGACCCTATGTACAATAGAAGGAAACACTGCCCAATCCTGTGCCATCCTCACAATCATTGTTATGCTCGAGCTTATTGTTGCAGCCATTGTGTCAACCCATCTCCTTGGGGATCTTCCTCTTTTTTCCACTCACCCTCTACTTTACCAAGCATGATGTCCTTCTCCAAGGATTGGCCCTCCTGATAACATGTCCAAGGTATGTAAGAGGAAGTGTCGCCATTCTCCCTTCTAAGTAGCATTCTGGCTGTACTTCTTCCAAGACAAACTTGTTCGTTCTTCTGGAAGTCCATGATATATTCCATATTCCCAACCTTTGATTTCGTGAGTATCTAACCCAATTGTGGCAGTACCTGAGTAGTGCCTCCTAAACTTGGAAAATTGAAGTCAGCTAAACAAACAAACGAACAAACAAAAAACCAAACTCGTTTTTGTTGAGTCACTTCTGACTCATAGCAACCCTATAGGACAGAGTAGAACTGCCCCATAGAGTTTCCAGGAAATGCCTAGTGGATTCAAACCACCAACCTTTTGGTTAGCAGCTGTAGCTCTTAACCACTATGCCACCAGGGTTTCCTGTGATCAGCTAAGGAACAATAATTACCTTGCAGTTTTCAAGCAGGAATTGAACTGCTCAAAGTGAGTGTGAATGTGTGTGTAATTGTGTGAGCGCAGTGTATTTTCTATTGAGATGAAAGAATCAGTGTAGATGTGTGACTGATCTCATAGATGAAAGAAAAGTAAAAAACTTCCTAGATATTCAGTATTTCTGAAGTTCTCTGAAACTTAACATATTTTTAGGTTAACTGAAGAGCATCTTTGTGGTCTCTGGCTTATAAGAGTTAACTTAGCTTACCTTCCCTTAAAAATGTCTCCAATCTGACCTTCATGCAGGAGTGAGAAAAGATCATCTGGCAGTCATCGTCACTTATGCCGTCTTCTCCCTGAAGATGAAGGAAAGTGGAACTCCGGTCTCCCAGCATAGGCCATCTCAGTGGCCCATCAAAAGCAGTGGTCTTACATGTAGAGAGTTCTAAAAGAACACCAACCATGGATGTGCTTGTGGGGAAACCATTTCATAATAAAGGCGAAATCACATTTTAAGACACCCAAAGGAAAAATCAGTATTGTCCTCCTGGCTCTAATTTGAGTTGTTGTTAGGTGCTGTCGAGTCATTTCTCACTCATAGCAACCCCATGTACAACAGAACAAAACACAGCCCGGTCCTGCCCTGTTCTCACACTTGTTGCTATGTTTAAGCCCATTGTTGCAGCCACTGTGTCAATTCATCTTGTTGAGGGTCTTCCTCTTTTTCACCGATCCTCTACTTTACCAAGCATGGCCCTTCTACGGGGACTGGTCACTCCTGATAACATCTCCAAAGTTTGTGAGATGAACCATCCTCCCTTCTAAGGCGCATTCTGGCTTTACTTCTTCCAAGACAGATTTGTTCATTCTTCTGGCAGTCCATGGTGTATTCAATATTCTTTGCCAACACCATAATTCAAAGGCATCAATTCTTCTTTGGTCTTCCTTATTCATTGTCCAGCTTTCACATATATATGAGGCAACTGAAAATACCCATAGCTTGGGTCAGGTGGACCTTAGTCCTCAAAGGGACATCTTTGCTTTTTAACTTTTTAAAGAGGTCTTTTGCAGCAGATTTGTCCAATGAAATATGTCCATTTTATTTCTCAACTGCCGTTTCCATGGGTGTTGATTATGGATCCAAGTAAAATTAAATCCTTCATAATTTCAATCTTTTCTCCGTTTATTATGATGTCGCTTATTGATCCAATTGTAAGGATTTTTGTTTTCTTTATGTTGATGTGTAATCCATACTGAAGGATGTAGTCTTTGATCTTCATTAGTAAGTGCTTCAAGTCCTCTTCGCTTTCAACAAGCAAGGTTGTGTCATCTGCGTATCTCAGGTTGTTACTGCCAACCCTGACATTGCATTCTTCTTCATATAGTCTAGTGTCTCGGATTATTTGTTCAAGATAGAGATTGAATAAGTATGGTGAAGGTATACAGCCCCGACACACACCTTTCCTGACTTTAAACCATGCAGTATCCCCTTGTTCTGCCTCTTAATCCATGTACAGGTTCTGCATGAGCACAAATAAGTGTTCTGGAATTCCCATTCTTCCCAGTGTTATCTGTGATTTGTTATGATCCACACAGTCAAGTGCCTTTGCACAGTCAATAAAACATGGGTAAACATCTTTCTGGTATTCTCTGCTTTCTGCCAAGGTCCATTTGACATCAGCAACAATATTCCGCATTCCATATCCTCTTCTGAATCTGGCTTGAATTTCTGGCAGTTTCCTGTCGATGCACTATTGCAACCATTTTTGAAATTATCTTCAAAATCTTACTTGTGTGTGATATTAATGATATTGTTTGATAATTTCTGCATTATGTTGGATCACCTTTTGTTGGAATGGGCACGAATATGCATCTCTTCCAGTCAGTTGGCCACGTAGTGTCTTTCAAATTTCCTGGCCTAGATAACTGAGCGCTTCCAGCATTGCATCTGTTTGTGAGAACACCTCAGTTGGTAGTCCATCAGTTCCTGAAGTCTTGTGTTTTGCCAGTGCCTTCAGTACAGCTTGGACTCCTTCTTTCAGTACCATCGGTTCTTGATCATATGCTACCTCCTGAAATGGTTGAATGTTGACCATTACTTTTTGGTATGGTGATTCATTGTATTCCTTCCATGTTCTTTTGATGCATCATATATCGTTCAACATTTTGCCCATAGAATCCTTCAATATGGCAAGTCAAGGTTTGAGTTTCTTCTTCAGTTCCTTCAGCTTGAGAAATGCTGAGTGTGTTCTTCCCTTTTGGGAAATGTTACCCTTGAATTAAGGCTGTCCAAGGAAATTAACTGTCAAGGTATGATGTATGCTGGCTGAAATACTAAACACTCTACTATAACATCAATATATAATTTGTATGGTTATAAATATTATTGGCATAAATAATTCATGCTTTTGCTTTGTATTCACTTGATTAATGAGCATCTTTGTCATTTTTATCAGTCGCGATGCCATTGCAATCTTGTGTTATTGTGTTTAAAGAATACTCAGGGAAATGTTTCCACTGTGTGTCTGGATGGTGTAATGTATTTATTCATTTAGTCAGATGAAATGAAATAGAGAGTGTTTAATATGCATGTCTGCATTATGCTAGATACTCTCTAAATAAATTACAGACAATATTGCTCTCTTTGGTTATAAGAAGAATTATAGTTTTGTTTTTTTTTCAAGTAGCCAAAATGCAGCCATTTTGTATCTGTAATTACAGTTTCTTGAGGCTTTTCAAATGAGTTTTGAATAATTCTGAAAACATTTGTATTGAGATGTCAGTAGGAAAACTTTGATCACTTGGATGCGCTCTACAAAAGGACAGTTAAATTACTCTGAGAAAGAATGTAACATTGGTTTTCTATTTTGGGGGTGACTCTACTTTTGTTGTTGTTGTTAGGTGCTGTCAAGTTGGTTTTGACTTATAGCGACCCTAGAACAAGAGAAGGAAGCACTGCCCGGTCCTGCGCCATCTTCACAATCGTTATGCTTGAGCTCATTGTTGCAGCCACTGTGTCAGTCCATCTT
Source organism: Elephas maximus indicus (assembly GCF_024166365.1). NCBI lineage: Eukaryota > Metazoa > Chordata > Mammalia > Proboscidea > Elephantidae > Elephas > Elephas maximus. The sequence continues at coordinate 29,264,317 of NC_064841.1, forward strand.
GTTGAGGATCTTCTTTTTCACCAACTCTTAGCTTTACGTTTGGAAAGTGTAAAGTACTGTGACACAGCCATGCCCTTGTGTTTGTGTGGCTCCTTGTAGCATCCATTGTTTTGGCTGATGAAGTACTTCTGAGAGTACTTGAGTGGCACAGTCCGTCCATGTCCTTTTTCCTGCTCTCCTGTTTTAACCCTCTTTTCCTGGAGCTCGGATCTTCTGCCTGACAAAGCCTTCCAAGTTGGAGCATACGACCCAGGACTTTTCCCCACGATCACCTTGCCCTCTCACCTTATCCCAGATGAAAACTCTACTTTCTTTCCACAGCTGCTCTGGGCTTGAGGTTAGATCTCATGGGGTGATTGAAATAATTTATACTCAGGTTTAGATGACTAGTAACAAACAAATAAACAAAAACAAAACAGTTGCCATTGATTCCGTTCCAAATCCTGGTGACCCCATGTATGTCAGAGTAGAATTGTGCTCTATAGGGTTTTCAATGGCTGATACTTCAGTAGATCGCCAGGTGTTTCTTTCAAGGCACCTCTGAGTGGACTCAGATCTCCATCCTCTGGGTTAGCAGCCAAATACATGAACCATTTGCCCCCCACCCCCACCCCAAGGGCTCTGGATGACTAGTTAGCATGTTTTTTAAGAGGAAGAGTTGCATTTTAAATGAGCAGCAAATCAACTCCAAATCAGACTCAAGTTTGAAACTATCTTCTGGGAGGACTTCATAGAATGTAGTCCTGATCATAATGTAGTGTCGAAGAAGAATCGTGTTAGGTTTCTTCTGATAAAGCAGGAAAGGGGAGCTGAGCATCTAGGGCCATCACCAAGGTCTGGAATTGGCAGGGAGTAGATGTGAGGTCCATGTCTGTCTTGCAAATTGTTGAACCCTTAGCCCTTTAGTACAGAGCCTGTCAAATAATTGGAGCTCAGTACATTTGTTGAATGAATGAATTTCACAGATGAGGAAACCGAGTCATAGAAAAGTTAGAGAGAACTTGTCTCTGGTCTCTTTTACATCTCAGCTATATGAAAAATTAGCTTTGTTTTTTTCCTGCCCTATCCAAAGGTTATGGTCACTGGATAATTGTCAGTACATTCCCCATGGGATGGCATTGTAATTTAGCCATTTGAGTCATATTATTAGTAAGTTGGTTCTCAGATAATCGGAGGACAAGGACAAAGCATTTAACTACAGGGTCGCTATGAATTGGAATTGATTCAACAGCAGTGGGTTTGGTTTGGTTTGGTTTTGGTTTTGTATGTTGTAGCCCTTCGAGTTGCCTTGGAAGAAGAATTTTTGATAGGAACATGTGCCTCTCTCCCGCGGCTCAACAGTCAGATTGTGAGCATGTAGTTGACGGAGAAGAGGGATGGACTTAGACCTGGGAGTATCTGGAGTTCTGACTACAGACCCCTTTCAGTTGTGCCACGGTGTTCTTCTAAATTATGTGTACTCCCTTTGCTGGATCTTATTTCACTTTAGAAGAGGCTGGCCCTTCATTTTCTCATGAATCCTCCAGCAGTACTGAACAACAGCAGGTGAAGAGTATAGCCCCCACCAGCAACCTCAGCTCCATTTGTTAGAGCCTTTCGCTCCTCTGAGCGAGATATCTCCTCTGTATTTGCCAATTCTCATGGGCAAATACTACCATAACACCTAGATTATTGTATCAAAAACTCTCCTTTAATTGATATCCTGAATAACTTTTAAAAAAAACCAAACCCATTGCCAGTCAAGTTAATTTCAACTCTTAGCGACCCTATAGGACAGAGTAGAACTGCCCCATAAGGTTTCCAAGGCTGTAATCTTTTCAGAAGCAGACTGCTGCATCTTTCTCCTGTGGTGGGTTCTAACTGCAGACCTTTCATTTGGCAGCCGAGTGCTTTACTAACCCTTAAAAACGAAGGAAAAAAAAAAAAAAAAAGCAGAATTTCATCCCCCCAAAATGTAAACAAATGTAAACAGATTCATCTGTGCTAGCTTCTTATTTCTGGAAAAAGCCTGTTGTTGTTAGGTGCTGTCCAGCCAGTTTCGTCTCATAGTGACCCTACGTAGAACAGAATGAAACACTGCCTGGTCCTGCGCCATCCTCACAATCATTGCTATGTTTGAGCCCATTGTTGCAGCCACCACGTCAATCTATCTTCTTCAGGGTCTTCCTCTTTTCCGCTGAGCTCTTGACTCTACAGAGCATGACGTCTTTCTCCAGGGACTGGTCACTCCTGATACTATGTCCAAAGTATTCGAGATGAAGTCTCACCATCTTTGCTTCTAAAGACCATTCTGGTTGTACTTCTGATACTGATTTGTTTGTTCTTCTGGCAGGCCATGGTATAGTCAATATTCTTCGCAAACACCATAATTTTCTTTGTCCTTCCTTATTCATTGTCCAGCTTTCACATGCCTATGAGGTGACTGGGGAAAGTCTAGTAAAGCTGAAAATAACTTTCGCCTTGTCTAGGCTTCTCATTATGAGAGAGGCATTTTAAATGGCAATCTGAGAGTGAAATGTTGAATTTTACGCCGGCCAGGCTGTTCAGAACAGACTCTAAGTGAGAGTAGTCAAATAATGATAATCATCTGCTTTGGGGAGCAGAAGGAGGCCAGTTCTACTCAAGCTGGACTCATTTCTCAACCTGAAAGACACAAGCTCCTGGTTTCTCAGGAAAGGCCAGAGGAAGGAAGTGTTTTCCAGGCATCCTGTAATTTCTTTCCGGTTGTTTTCCAAAATTTCTATTTGATTCCATTTGTGAAAATAGACTGTTTTCCTGCTAAGGCCCACGTTTTCCCATGTAAGCATCCAGATTTCACAACTCAGTTGGTTTAGACCCATGGCAAATCTCACAGAAGTATGGTGGAGCTGGGCTGCCTGCTACCTCAGCAGGAGGACATACTAATGAGGACTGAGGCATTTCATATGAAGAGGAGCCCCAGCCCTGCTGCATGTACTCAGGAGACAGATCCTGGGGACAACCTTAGTACCACTCATCCCTCTCTACTCTGGGAGGAGAGAGGAGATGGCCTCCAGAACTTTCTTTTGAAATAATGCTCCCAAGTAATGTAGACCTTCATTTAAAACAAAGCAAGAACAGTTGCCTTTGGGTTGACTCCGACTCATGGCAACCCCACATATGTCAGTATAAAACTATGCACCACAGGATTTTCGATGGCTGATTTTTTTGGAAAATAGAAAAAAAAAACAAAAAACCTTTCTTCACAGGCGCCACTGGGTGGACTCCAACCGCCAGTGTTTTGGTTAGCAACAGTCATTAACTGTTTGTAGTACCCAGGGACTCCAGCCCCTAATAGACCCTATATTTTTAGTTCAAAAAAGTTTAAAAATCCCTTATCTCCTAAGCAGTTACTCCCTGGGAAGGGTGATGAAATACAATTTATGGAAACTTCAGCTGCTTACATTATTACTGGAGTCCATTTTGTAAAATTCATGCTCAGCCTTAGTCAACACTGATCTGAACTATGGAACAGAAACTTCTTCCTTTTTTTCCTTCCATTCTTTCCCCTTCCTTTCCTCCTCTATTCTCTCCTCCCTCTCTCCTTTGTTTCTCCTTCTTTCCTTTCTCCCTTTTTTCTCTCAACTTTGGCAGCGTTCTGGGCTCATGCCCCACTTCTATCTGCCACCTTTTGATCACAGACAACATTTGGACCTAGGCTGAGCCAGCTGTATGTGTAATTTTTAGGAGAAGCTGGCTGCATCTGGAGACCCTCAGGAGCTGCAGCGTGACTGATCAGAAGACATGGGTTCTTATCTAATTATCTTTACCCTTCTTAAAAGTGACCCTGTAGGACAGAGTAGAACTGCCCCGTAGAGTTTCCAAGGAGTGGCTGGTGGATTCGAATTGCTGACCTTTTGGTTAGCAGCCAAACGCTTAATCACTGTGTCACCAGGGCCCTTGCCCTTTTTAAACCAAAAACCAAACCCATTGCCATCAAGTTGATTTGGACTCACAGTGACCCTATAGACAGAGTAGAACAGCCCCATAGGGTTTCCAAGGAGTGGCTGATGTATTTCCAACTGCCAATCTTTAAAGCATGCGCTAGTGACTCAGCCACTCCTCAGGTCTAAGCCACTGTTAAGTCTCGTTAACCAGTTGCCATGGAGTTGACTCCAACCCACAGCAACCCCAGGTGTGTCGGAGTAGGAGTGTGCTCCATGGGGTTTTCACTGGCTGATTTTTTGGAAGCGGATCTCCAGTCCTGTGTTTAAGGTCCCTCTTTCCCCCCTGTGTTTCAGTTAACCTTGATTAAAGTAATGCTGGCTTTTCACATCATTTGTAGCAGTCACAAAAATGAATCACCTTAAGGGGATGATTTTAATTACCATTTTCTTGCAGCCTTCAACCATTCCTGCGTATGTATTGGGTGGGAGCGCCTGCTTGAATTGCAAATGCAAAGAACTTAAACACTGGAGGAGTGGCTTTCTTCCAATTTTTTTTCACCAGACAGTTTTGAAATCTGTGTCTCCACTAGAGTGGACGCAGGTCTGAGACCACGCGGTTCACAAAAGAATCAAATTCAACTGAAGAATCTTGTTCTAGCCTGTGGCTTTTCTGAGAAGTCAGTGTAGTTTTTGAAAGTGAGCATCCACACATCTTTCTAAACTGAACAATATCTGCTTAGAAATCCTATCCAAATTGGTCCTAAGTCTCAGTTCCTCCAGATTTTCTTTTATCATTTGAAATATTTCAGTATTTCATTCTTTGCATGGCAAGCAGCTGTGCCAATTTTCTTGGATACTGTCATTTGCCAGCATTTTCTTTTCAAAATATACTTCATGTACCATATTCTCCTTTTGTGCCTAAATTTGGAGAATACTGGGGCTTACTTGTACATTCTCAGAGTACATGAGGACTAACAGAAGGATCCTTCCTTCCCTTAATAAATGTTTAACGGACACCTGTTCTGTGTAATATGCCAAAGCTAAGTGCTGACCAGGCCCCTGTCCTCATGGAGCCTCTGATCTGGGTGTTCTCTCAGGTAAGTGAGGCTGTTCCCAGTAGTTGGTAGCCCATGGGGCCTCACTTGACAGCCTTTGAAGGAACCCCCACCAGCTAAAAGATACCCATCCTCCCTGCTTTCAGGCCTGAAATGCTGTGGGCGAACTTGGGGAACATTCTGTAGCATTCTGTAGCCTCTATGTCCTCACCTGTAAATTAAGTTTTTCTAAATCTGTCTCTGTTGTTGTTGTTAGCTGCCATTGAGTTGGCCCTTGACTCACGGTGACCCCATACGCAATGGAACGGACTGCCCGGTCCTGCAGTGGCCCATGATTGGTTGTGGGTCAGGCCATTGTGACTTCGTCTCTAAAATCCTCCTAATCTCCAAACTAAAGGACTGTGGTTTCATTCGTCTGTATTAAGGCGTTACTCTCTTTTAAAACACATAATCCACAGAAAGGATTGTACTTTGAGCTGTGCTCATTTATTTATTCCACAGTATAAGGTAGTTTATAGGACCTCTGCCAATTTGAGAGTCTCCTGAGGTGAGATTTGTATATAGGATGGAAAGGAAGAAGGATCTCTGGGGATAGGGGTCTGGAGGTCGGGGAGGAGGAGAGCTGTTGCAGGCAAACTTCCTTCAGTTTCAGCTTTCCCAAGAGCTGATTGGAGTTAGTAAACTTAGTTTGTCTCCCAGGGCCGTTTGTGGTCTGGCCCCAGCTTCTGCCTCTGCAGATTCATTGCTCCCTGTCTCATACCCAGTACTCCAGCCTAGGAAAACACTGTGTTTTCCCCTATATGCCCACCATGCCTTCCTATTTCAGGTCTCAGCGTAAGGGTTGCCTTCACCTGGAGGCCTTCCATACACCAACTGCTGCAGCCTGGACTCCCATGTTCCCTCGGACTTTCTTCTAATAATGGCTCTTGTCAGAAATATTATAATGCCTTCCTAACTTATCTCTCTCCTTTACTGTACTCTTCAGTCCTTGAGGAACAGAACTGTGCTTTTTCCTAATAACCACTGACTTACAGGCAGTGCCTGCCAAGTCCTACTGCCTCCACCAGTTGCCGTAGACTCGGTTCTGACTCACGGCCACCCCAGGTGTGTCAGCGTAGAACTGTGCTCCACAGGGTTTTCAATGACTGATTTTTGGGAGTAGATCACCAGGCCTTTTTTCCAAGTTGCTTCTCGGAGACTTGAACCTCCAGTCTTTCGGTTAGTAGCCAAGCACATTAGCATTTGTACCACCCAGGGACTCCAAAACAAAATTATCAAGGAAGGAGGGAAGAATAAGTTTTTTTTTTTTGGTAGGCAACTGATTGAACTTGAGTTTCTTTGTAATTCTTCATATTAGTGTCATTGCTTCCCGTAGTGCTCCAACCACAAGACTTTACAAATTCTCCTCACTTTAGAAAGCCAGGTGAAGTTGCTTCAAGCTTAGGAAGCATTTCTCACTTGTTAATTCTGTCCTGAATGCCTGAGAGAAGTTGCTTCTAGACATTTATCTTTCATTTTGCAGAGTATTGTTAGGAGCTATGTAGAATTTTTTGTTTTACTTACAGGCTCTGGGGGCAAACAGATGAATTGAGATGTGAAAAGCCAACTTTTCCTCTTTCTGTCAATGTCCAGATGAAAGTGATAAGGAATGACATTCAGGCTCATTTAGAGGAGAGATGGGCTGAGTTGGGATGCTATGGGAGGGGGTCATGAGGAGGACAGACAGAAACTAAATCTGGTTGTTTTATTAAAAAGGTCAGTGAAATCAAACAGAGCAGACAGTTTTTATAAACAGAACTAAGAAACAGGAAACCTCGGTCAGTCTACCCTCGCTCTAGGGTAATTAATCAGCACAAATGTGAAAAATCCCTCGGAGAGGCCCATGGTGGGGCAGAGCTAGACTCCCGTCTTTGTCTTGCCCCCAGTATCTCAAGAGAAATGCACCATTGACCCCACTTCTGGGCTGGCATTGAAAAAATTATAAGCAGTAGTATTTTTATTGTTCTAAGTGCTACCTAAGAGGTCAGCAGTTCGAATTCGCCAGGCAGTCCTTGGAAACTCTATGGGGCAGTTCTACTCTGTCCTGTAGGGTCGCTATGAGTCGGAATCGACTCGACGGCAGTGGGTTTTTTTTTTTTTTTTTTTTTGGGAGGTGTTCACATGACCTGACATCTTATTGATGCTGAGGAATCAGCTCAAATGTTACCCCTTCAGAGAGGCTTTTTCTGTCTAAACCAATCTAAATTTTTTGTGCCCCCCTCCATTCCAGGCCACCCTTCCCTTACATCACAATGCTGCCCGTCTGTTTTATTTTCTGAGTAGTCCATATCATTATTGGGCATGGTCTTCATTTCTTTTTTTATTTACTTGTTTAACTTCATTAGAACAGGGACCTTGCCTGCCTTACCCACTGCTGTAGCACCAGATGATCAATTGTTGGATGGATGAGATAATACGTTATACAAGGAAGTCATACTCTATCCAAGGAAAACAAGAAATTAAAATACATCTCTTTATTTTCGGCATTATGACATGGCCATTTGCCTTAATTTTAGCAAATTTGTTAAGACTTTTATGATATTCATTTATCCATTCATCCAACCAACAAACATTTCTTGGTTACTTACCAGGAACTGTCATTGGTACTGGGGCCTCTGTTTGAAAGTAGGTTGACATTTAGTAGCGAAGACATAGACATGTAAATAAGAAACTGTGCAGATTATCATGATTAAAATTATGTACAAGGGGAGGCAGAAATAATTGATTTTACCTGGGAAGACATGTCAGGAAAACTTGCACACAGAAAGTAATACTTGAGTTGAATCATGAGACATATGTGGGTGTTTACCAAGCAAAACAAGGGAGAGCAATCCTGACAGAGAAATCAGCATGTGTGAAGGTGTAGTAATGTGACATAGCATGCAAGGGTTGAGGAAATGTGTTAGTCCCAAATGGCCAGAGATTAGCTTTGTAAGGGTAAAGATGATAGGAGGGAAGTGGTGCCAAAGCTGAGCCGGAGAGCCACGCAAATGCTCTGTGTGAAGGGTTTTCCATATTACAATAAGGATTTTGACTTCATCGCAGAATGTGAAGAGCCGTTAAGAAATTTTAAAATAGGCAATGTCATTATCAGTGTTGTGTTTTAGGGACTTCTTTATGAAAATATACTCGCTAGGTAAGAATAGCGCTGGCTTGATTGGTGGCTTCTCACACAGCCATGTGTTGAAAAATGGGCCATTGTCCGTCTGGTAGGAGGTTTCTAATGACAGTTGTCCTGTTCTTTTTTTCTTTCTTTGTTTAAAATCAGTGCCTTTGTGAAATATATTTGAGGCCTAAGCGTGGAACTGATAAATGACAAAACTGATGGGATTCACTCATCAATGGGCTGACAAAATCAAAATGATCTTAATGGAGTGGCAGCAATGTGAAGCAAGGTGACACTGCATAGGGACAGATGTAATACCCTGAAAACAACTGAGTCAGTCAGGAGAGGGGGAGAGGCGGCCTTATAGCAACTCTTCTGAAAAATGACTGGAGTCTCATCCAGCTCAGGGGGGTCAACACCCTCACCCTGCTCTGCCAGCACTAAAGCCGGGTTTGAGAATTTCCAAATGTTAGCAGGGATATTGACCATGTAGGGGTACTTCCAGTGGAGGAAGACAAGTGAAATGGTGAAGAGTCTGGGATTCATGTCATATATGAGTAGTAGTTATAAAACTGGAAATAAGTATCTGGGAAAAAGATATCTCGTCTGACATGCGGGTCATCTTTAAATGTTTGCAGGATTGTTATGTGTCAGAAAGCTGAAACTTTGGAAAAGAATTAGGGTGCCTTAGTGTCATCTACAACGCATCTGTTGTTTGTTGGGTGTATGTGAGTGTATTTTGGTGTGCCTGCTGCATGGAAGGAGGTAAGAGAAGATGAGGCTGGACAAATATTGGGATATATTATAAAGGACCCCTCATGCCTTGGTAGGATATAATCCCAAATGACTCATATCTCCTAGGATTCGTGAATTGAACTTCCTTTGTACGTTTACCTTGGGATATAGTAGTAGTCAGAAATGGCTTTAGAATGAGGAGATCTGAGTTGGGAAGCAGAGTCATGCCACTTACTAATGTGACCTTGTTAAACACTTGTGGTGTCTGAACCTTACCCTCACAGGTAGTATCTGTGTTAAGTGGGAGGTTCGGCTATTATCGACCTCCCTATTCCTTTGTTGGAAACCCTGGTGGGGTAGTGGTTAAGTGCTACAGCTGCGAACCAAAAGGTTGGCAGTTCGAATCCACCAGGCACTCCTTGGAAACCCTACGGGGCAGTTCTACCCTGCACTATAGGGTCGCTGTGAGTCGGAATTGACCCGAAGGCAATGGGTTTGGTTTTTGGTTTTGGTCAGGAAAGCATTAGGGATGCAATTGGGAACACAGTCTGCATTGGACCTACTGGAGACTCTTGAGGTTTACAGTGTTAGTGAAGACAGTCAGCAGAATTAGATTCCAAAGTTTTATCATTATATGTCTAGTTCTTCATTGAACTGGCATCCTTTCAAAGAGATAGGTAGGTAGGTAGATACATAGATACATAGACACATAGATGAATAGATACATAGATACATACATAGATGATAGAACACAAATCGATAGGTTTATAGTGGATGGGCAGACTGACAGAGAGTTGCAAGTATTAGCAGTTATGGAACTTTATGCTAGTATACCAATTGCCGTCAAATCAGTTCAGATTCATGGTAACCCTGTGTGTGTCAAAGTAGCACTGTGCTCTATAGAGTTTTCAATGGCTGATTTTTCAGGAGATTCACTAAGCCTTTCTTCTGAGTGAACTCAAACCTTCAGCCTTTTGGTTAGCAGCTGAATGTGTTAACCATTTGCACCGTCCAGGAACTCTACCCAGTTTACCAAGCCTGCTGCTGTCATTGTTACTCTTAAACATTAGGTAGAAGGCATTTTGTAAAAATCCTTGTGATCTTTTTTTATACTAATGTATTATTTTTTATTATTCTGCGAAGCTGTGTTATACAGATTTAAATGAATTCATCATTCCCCTTCCCATTCCTTTGCAAAATATGGTAGGCTCAAAGGAAAACTCCAAGTTTAGCTTCACTCAAAATGAGGAAAATGATGGTAAATGGTACTCCTCCTTCCTGTTCCTACCAGCAGAGAAAGTGATTTGTATACATTCTTATTTAAATTTCACAACAGCCAGAAGAGGTTGTTTTTACCCCAATTCTATAGGTGAGGGCACTGAGGTTCACAAAGAGGATGCAAGCTGATCAAGGACATGCACTAGTGGCTGATGAGACCCTGGGTGGGGTGATCAGTGCCATGCTTATTCTTCTACCCGACATCAGTAAAATAAACTGTCTGCTCTTCCATGTTGCTGGGTCTCCAGCACTTAACCTTGTGCCCTGTGAGTCCAGATCGACTCAACGGCAATGGGTTTGGTTTGGGGTTTTTATACCCAGTAGACCTGTGATGGAGGAAGACAAGAAAGCAGACAAGATCTCTATAAAATATGACCTATAAAGCTTTTAAATGATCTATTATTAGTGGTCCCAGATTTTTCTTAAATACCTAGTATAAACTCTCAGTCTCAATCTGCCATATTTCAGCAATAACCCTAGTTATCTGGTGAGAACAGAGCCCTGGTGGCACGGTAGTTAAGAGCTTGGCTGCTAACCAAAAAGTTTGCAGTTCCAATCTACCAACTGCTCCTTGGAAAGCCTGTGGGGCAGTTCTGCTCTGTCCTACAGGGTCACTTTGAGTCGGAATTGACACTAGAGCAATGGGTTTTTTTAATCTGGTGAGAAGTTATTCAGCAGTAATACCCTTAAAGCAGCTGTCTTTGGAAGAACACCCCATTTGACCCAAAGGAATTTTGTAAAGCATCTTAACCATTAAAGGAAAATCAAAGTTCTGTTGAGTTTTTTTCAAATGCTCTGCGAGCCCGTTTGTTTAAACGAAACACTGAAGTGTCTTAGATTTTAATGAACCTAACTGAAAATTTAGCTAAAAACAACTCATTGGGAACCAGATGGTGCAACTGCCATTGTGAGCCGAGCTCAACTCCCTTGTTTCTAAAGTGCTTGTCAATTCAGCTCCACAGGACCCACAGGACAAAGATGCTATTAATTCTGGGAGCCTCTGTACCCTAATCATCCTCTGTACTCTGCTCCATGTTGAATTAACACATCCTTTTTTTTTCCCCCCTCTTGGAAATTAATGCTCTCAATAAAATGTGCGTGTGTCTTGGGGAGGAGGTGGGAGTAGTGAGGGATGCCCCTCCCAGTTTTTCGCATACATGAAACAGCCAAGTTCTGCACTTCAGATTAATATCTCTAGGGCTTTAGTTAATGAGGGCAAGATGAAAGATGTAAGGCCCATCATGAATGGAAGGCAAGTTGTATCTTGATTAGACTCTCAAAGAGCACAGTGAAGGACAACATCAATGTAACAGACAATGACAAAGTTCAAAAGTATGATTTTATGGCATTATAAAGAGCATCTGGCTAAAAAGTATAAAAAGTGAGTGTTCTTCAGTTGTTGTTCAAACCACTTCATAATTTTTTTGCCTTAATTTCTGTGAATTCTTCACCTTGGACCATATGGTTAGACAGGTAAGTTGTTTTGTCTTCACTCTGGGAATCTACCGAGTTGTCCTTTCCATATATGGGTGGTTAGGTCCTTCCAGCAAGTGAGTGACGCAGACCGTAAGGCATGAGAATTCTTTCAACCCTCTGAGGTTAGTCCAAGGACTTAGTGTTAGAGGGTCACATCTTCTGTGGTCTTGGTTGGATTTCTGTGAGGGTCAACTTCTAGGTCTCTAAGCAGAGTTTCCAGGGGTGAGTATCAGTGGCCAGTTGATAATTGCCAGTTCTTCCTTAATCTTAAAACCTGAAGTTTATCCCATCAGCTGTAGGATAAGTTCCTGATGGTGGCCCTTCAAAGGCTAATATGGCTGCTTCCTAATTAAGGGTTATGTTTAAATGTTCGGTTTGTCCTTACTACTTGGTGTCAGCACTATGCCTGGATGTAAGACCTAGGTCTAATATTTATTTCTAGAACATTTATTAAGTGCATGCTGTGTGCCAGGTACTGAGATCACCCACCTGCCACACACACACACACAGACACAGAACCTGTATGTGAAACACATAGCCGTTGACTTTTTGAGGCATAAGCTGGGCATATAAGGATCACAAACATAGATCCTTTTAACACAATGCAAGGCTGACAGACTCAGGGGCATTTACAGAGAAATCAAACTTTTAAGTGGCATGTGTGTTTGAGAGAGAGAGAGAAAAAGTAAACTCCTGAGCAGTCCAAGGAGTAAGCAGCTGCCAGATAATTGGTTACTGAAATTATAAGGACGTCATCATCATTGGATGGCTTTAGCCTATGCTTCACTAGGAAGATAAGCACCACTCCTACAGTTTCTGAGAGGCCTGGGTAAAAGAAAGAAGAATCACAGGAATTTGGATCAGTGGACAGAAGGGAGGCAGGACAAGGCATGGTGTCCCTGGAAGAAATAGAGAGAATTCTTAAAGTGGGCCTAACTTGGAAGAGCTTCCCTTTTATCTCTTGTGAAATGTAACTTGGCTGACCCTAACCAAGAGAAGCCTGGGCTTTGCTTCCCTTCACTGGCTTCACAGCAGCTTGTGCAGTGACTGTAGGCAGTTGTTTTGAGGGGTCACTGTTGGCTCCCTTTTCCTTGACTGACAGGGGGTACTGGAAATAGATTGGTGGGGGGATTAGAAAACAGCTAGAGGGAGAAACAAATGAATCATCCTCCCATCTCCTGGGCCTCTATTACCTGGCATTTTCTCTGAGAAAGTTGATCCAGGTCAGTAGGGAAATCATTAGTATGGTAGCGTAGCTCTTTAAGAGTTTCTTATTTATCGATGCTGAAGGCTGTGTGGAATGTGCATTTTCTTTGTTCTGTTCCTCCACAGTGGTGGGAGTTCTAGATAAAATATTAATCATACAACTCTTTTTTTTTTTTAATCATTTCAAGTTGTGCAGACATCTTAAGAGTTGTGGCCCAAAGCCTTGGTACAGCTGTATTTTACTGCCCACGTGTCTTCCCGGAGATGATACATATGCTTTTCATTTTGCTGCCATTATTCTTCGTGAGATTGCAGGGCATCAGTCATCACTGTGGTGGAAAAATGAAGTCTAGGGAAAAAAGCACCGGTCTGTAGGCACAAGATGATGTGTTTGTCTGCAGTCGTAAGGGACAACCTCAGACTGCAGAAGCCAAAAAAAAAAAAAAAAAAGGCTCTCTGACTTGTACCTCCGGAATGAGACTCATCGGCAATGAAACTGGAACCTCGAGCAGTTGGTAGTACAGAAGTGTTCTGAGAAGCTGTGTCCTGCATGTTGGAATTCAATCCCCATGGACAGTGTAATGCAATCAGAGTCTGGGTTGGAATGAAAGAGTAGGGATGCATGCCCTCCAGAATGTCCCATCAAATGCGGCTTAGTGTATGGCAGAGATGAACGGGGTGCGAAATGCCCCCAGGGAAGGTGCTCTGGGCAAATAGCCTCTCTGGCTCTCAGTTGCTAGTGGGAACCCTAGCTGGACTTTGCACGTGGCGTGGGCTCTCAAGTACCTGGCATGTTCAGCATGCTTTTTATTGTCATCAGAAAGCTATTTTCCATTCTGAGAAGCCAGATCACAAGGACAGAGTGCTGCGATGAGCATAAATTCAATTTAATGAGAACTGCAGTAATAATGATCATTATCATGGAGTGACTACCTGCTTTATACTTTTTACATGGACTCACTCCCACCTCCTATCTTAGATGAGAGTTGTTAGTATTCTTAGATGAGGAGACTGAGGCCAAAAGTGGTGGCACATGGCTGGTAGGGATAGAACTGAGATTTGGACTCTTGTAATGCTAAGTACCACCACCCATCTGTCAATTTATTGTACTGTGGTGGCTTGAGTGTTGCTGTGATGCTGGAAATTATGCCACCGATATTTCAAATACTACCAGAGTCACCAATGGTGGACAGATTTCAGTGGAGCTTCCAGACTAAGACTAGGAAGAAAGGCCTGGCTATCTTTCTGAAAATTAGCCAGTAAAAACCTTATTGATCACAACAAACCATTGTCTGACTGACTTGCTTGCTTTTAGAAGGCATTAATTGCTTTAGGACGACATCAAGTTGGGTAAAATGGAAGGCCAGTGGGGGTGAGGGGGGCCCTCAGTGGTATGGATTGGCACAGAGGCTACAGTGATGGACTTGGGGCATACTGGCGATTATGAGGATGATGCAGGACCAGGCAGCATTTTGTTCTGTTGTACATAAGGTCCCATGAGTTGGAGTCACCTTGATGGCAGCTATCTATCTAATGCTAAGTAAATTTGAATGCTGCCATTACGGGCAGGTATATGTAATCACTTAAACCTCTTTTTACATTGAGCATGTGGAAGATGAAATCCCAGTCCTAGAGCAGCGTCTGACCTGGTTCTCTCAGCACAGTTCCCCGATTCTTCAAACACTCTAGGATCGCAGTAGAGCCGTACACTGGAGAGTAGTGTCTTCTTTTGAGAAGAATCAGGCCCAGAGCTGCCTTCTTCCTGACTTCATTCTTCCTCTTATGCAGCCACGCATCAAGTCAACCCACTTTGTTGTTGTTGCTAAGTTGGCCCCCGACTCATGGCGATCCCATGCTCAAAGGGATGAAATGGTGCCCAGTCCTTCACCATCCCCATAATCGGTTAGGAATTGGACAGTTGAGATCCATAGGGTTTTCACTGGCTGATTTTCGGATCACCAAGTCTTTCTTCCCAGTCCTTCTGAATCTAGAAGTTCTGCTCAAACTCGTTCAGCATCATAGCAACACACAAGCTCCACTGACAGACTGGCTGTGCAAGAGGAGCATTGGCCAGGAATCGAACCCAGGTCTACAGCATGGAAGGCGAGAATTCTACCACTGACCCACCACTGCCCTGTCAGCCCACTTTAGAGCTGGAATATAGAGTTACTGGTGGTACCTTTCAAATTTAAAGAAAAATGGAGAAGGTGCTCTGACTTGGGGAGATGAAGTGTTTCTCAGGAGCACAATTATTTTGTTCCTAATGTTTTCACACCAAACCGAAAACACACATTCACACACCCACCCAGTCACACACCCAAGGATTTCATTGCTGATGTCACATGAATTCTGGCTGGAAGCAGAGAATACCAGAAAGATGTTTACCTGTGTTTATTGACTATGCAAAGGCATTCGACTGTGTGGATCATAACTAATTATGAATAACATTGCAAAGAATGGGGATTCCGGAACACTTAATTGTGCTCATGCAGAGCCTGTACATAGACCAAGAGGCAGTTGTTCAAACAGAACAAGGGAATACTGCGTGGTATAAAATCAAGAAAGATGTGTGTCAAGGTTGTATCATTTTACCATACTTATTCAATCTGTATGCTAAATAAATAACCCGAGAAGCTAGACTATATGAAGAACACGGCATCAGGATTGGAGGAAGACTCATTAACAACCTGCAATATGCAGATAACACAACCTTGTTTGCTGAAAGCGAAGAGGACTTGAAGCACTTACTGATGAAGATCAAAGACCACAGCCTTCAGTATGGATTACACCTCAATTAAAGAAAACAAAAATCCTTACGACTGAACCAATAAGCAACATCATGATAAACGAGAAGAGATTGAAGTTGTCATGGATTTCATTTTACTTGGATCCATAATCAGTGCCCATGGAAACATCAGTCAGGAAATCAAACAACACCCAGAACTAAAACAATTCCTGAAGCCCACTCTTCAGACAAAGATTAGACTGGGCTATAACACATAAAATAATACTCGTGAAGAGTGTGCTTCATAGTTTACACAGAGACACGAGACCAAATGGGTTGCTCCTGTGCAGAATGAGAAGGCAGGAAGAGACAGGAACTGGTTGGGTGGACACAGGAAACACACAGTGGAAATGGGAGTGTGCTGTCACATTATAGGGATTGCAACTAGTGTCACATAACAATAAATGTATAAATTTTTATATGAGAAATTAACTTGAGCTGTAAACTTTCACCTAAAGCCCCCCCCCCCCAAAAAAAGGAAATCAAATGATGTATCGCATTGAGCAAACCTGCTGCAAAGGACCACTTTAAAGTGTTAAAAAGCAAAGGTGTCACTTTGAGGACTAAACTGCACCTGACTCAAGCCTTGGTATTTTTAATTGTCTCATATGCATGTGAAAGCTGGACAATGAATAAGAAAGACTGAAGAATAATTGATGCCTTTGAATTATGGTGTTGGCAAAGAGTATTGGATACACCATGGACTGCCCGTAGAATGAACAATATTGTTTAGGAAGAAGTAGAGCCAGAATGTTCCTTAGAAGCGAGGATGGTTCATCTCAAATACTTCGGACATGTTCTCAAGAGGGACCAGTCCCTGGAGAAGAATATCATATTTGGTAAAGTAAAGGGTCCGTGGAAAAGAAGAAGACCCTCAATGAGATGGATTGACACAGTGGCTGCAACAGTGGGCTCAAACATAGCAAAGATTATGAGGATGGTGCAGGACTGAGCAGTATTTTGTTCTGTTGTATAGAGGGTCCCTGTGAGTGAGACCCCACTGGAGGGCACCTAACAACAACAACAACAACACACCCAGCCCTGGGGAAGTACAGAGAACTCTCTCAGTATGAAGGAAGCCAAAATTATTGTCTCGTTCTGAGTTAGCATTTAGTTTATTTTTTTCTTTGGTCTCAAACTACACTCTTCACTCCAGTCAGTTTGCCTCCAAATGCCCTTCTGGAGTCATAAGGAAGCTTATGAATAAGAATGAGGTTGGTTCGGAAGCCATCCATCTCACATAAATGACTTCTCTTTTGGGTCAGTTGAAAGGAAACCGGATGACCCCTCAGTTATTAACTCTTTATAAAGTTCTGTCTGACCTTGGCACTTAGAGGAAATTGGCTGAAGGAGAACATGGTATTTCCTGAGATGTTCATGAACTGACTCCCATGATTCTTCATGGCTAGCTAGTCCTTTGTCCTTTCCTGTCTGTGGCTTTTGTTTTGAGTGTATTGTAGAAGAAAGTTCCCCAAGCACGTAGGTTGGTTAAGGAGATAGCAGCTCCCCAGTGGGACATCCTGGCTATCTCCCAGCAAACTGCTCTGCTGCCTTCATCTGTACCACATAATATAATTAACCTCTTTATAGATTTCCCTTTTCCTTATTTTAATTCTCAGCTGGCATTTCTCCAGGCCCTGGGCCTTGGGAATTGTCGAGTCATTTGTTGAATTTCTGGCAGTGTGAGAATTGCTAATACTTTGTTTTCAGTTCTCATGCAGAGTGAAGGAGGCATAGGAGGCAGAGGAAATAATCGAAGGACAAAACAAGACTTGGTAAAATCCTGAAATAATAGTTGTGCTCAAAACAGGCAAGGGGGCGAGGCAGTGATGCTTTTTGTTTTGGCCTCATTGGCCTTGCTCCCTGCTTTGTTCTCCATGTGGCAAAGGAGTAAATACCTATCCGATTGGCTGCTCAGAGTGTTTTGGTGTTTTGTTCTCCCTTCTGTAGTTCTGTTGAACTGCCTTCCTTCTCGTTCCCCCTGGAAGCTGAGCAGTTTAGATACCCAGTCCCTAACCCATATCTTCTCTGACTATGAATCCAAACATACGGGACTGATTTCAAAACCGTAGTGCATTTAGAAACTATAGTGCAAACTCTTCATGTTTATGACTTTTCAGTGCCCTTCCAACAGAAGGCTATTTTTGAAAGGAGCAATAGCCACACCTGTGATCTCTAAAGGGGGTGGGATACAGAGAGAGACACCTGAGGATATGTTTTGCTGCCTTGTGCCTGTGACACAGAACATTCTTTTGCGCTGGTCAGACACCTCAGCTTGAGCTCATCTGGTGTCCTGACTTCATCTGGCCTCCTGATTAATCAGACATCTTTGCATTTACTCTCTCTGCTTTTGAAGAGGCAGTATGGTGGATAAGTACTTAAGGTTACTTGTGAAGACCTGTTTTGGAAAGGTGCCACTGCGGGATGCTTTAAACTCTAGGTAAAACCAAAATAAACTCATTGCCATCGAGCCTATTCCAACTCATAGCGACCCTAGAGCACAGAGTAGAACTGCCCCATAGGGTTTCCAAGGAGCAGCTCGTGGATTCAAACTGCCAGACTTTGGGTTAGCAGCTTAGCTCTTAACCACCATGCCACCAGGGCTCCAATGTCTAAGTAGTGAATAGAAAAATGGCTAAAGCTTGTATCCGGAGTTTGCAAAACAGGGAACTTTCAAAATGATTTGTAGTTTGATTCTGAAGCCGTCTTTGCTCTAGCTAAGCCATAGAGCATTGCTTGTAGTCAGACAATATTTGTCACTCAGACAGCTTTAGAAAAATCTACACTGTCTTTATGGGGACTAGAGGGATAGATCTTGAGGTATCCTTTTGGTTTGTTGGAACCTGGGATTTTCCATAACCCAAAGTAGTGATTAATCGTTTCTCTGCCCTTATCAGGTTTTGTTGCCCAGATGTTTCTTTCAAGAACGTCTCCCCTTTATTTTCTAAATTAAATTGACATCAAATAAAACATGTTTCAACCTCAAAATCAGTTGCAACCTAGCAGAATAATACACAGTTATGAACCAAAATTAGAGACTGAGGTGAGGTGGGGTTTGGCACTGCAAATATTAAGTGATTATCAGCTAGATTAAAAATGACCTTTTCATTCTGAATCTTTGGAAAAACTATATGATTAATCTATATACTAAATCCCTTTTTGTTTTGCTTCCCAGAACTCAATTCCCTAAGCCATTACCATACACCAGATGAGAACATATTTATCTTGCTTACTCGAAAACGGTGAAAAATCCAATCATATTTTCTGCAAATTGCTTTTTTGCACTTACATTTTGCATAGCGGTTCTTTCTGATTATGATAGATAATTTAAAGGAATGGGTTTCTGTTATTGTGTTATCTGCTCATGAACTTTATCACAAAATGATGGATATGATGCTGTAAAACCAGGATTTCCATTTAGCCCTTAAATGTTAGCTGTAAAGGTATGGGCAGATATATGTGTCTGTCACTCAGCATCTGAGTGTCTTCATCTCATAAGGGAAATTTGATTCCTAATAAGAGCATTGTTCATTTTATATCAGAAGGTGAGGCTTATGGGATTGTTAATATCAACATAGTGTGAAACTTCCAGATAATGCTTGTATTTGACTGAATTTATTTTGGTAATATATATCCAGAAGCGGAATTTATAGTTGCAGAGAATATTGGTTTATAGGTGGGACTTTCTGGTTTATATGGGGAGAGGTGAGAATATAGTAAAACTCTAAATGTTGAATTCTTCATTAGTTTGGGCAAAACCTAGATTTCTGTAGATTTGTTCATCATCTCTTCATCTCGTGGCAGCCTGGTAGAGGGAAAGAGTATGGTGTAGTATTTAGGGCCATAAGGATTAGAGAGTAGACTTTAAGGTCAGCTTCCTTTTTTAAGATTATTTTGTGTTTTCATTCTGTAAAATGCCTTTGATGATGACCTACATTAGGAAAATCAATATAAATAAGTTATGGAGGTCTTTGTTGTATTGCTCTATAAATGTTAGAAGTTACTATTATTTTCCTGTCAATTGAATATAGCCTTAGGAAGAGAATGCTTAATATAGTTATTAGTCATTTGCATTTTAGTATAAGTTACGGATTTAAGAAGAGAGATTTTTAAATGGAATGTAAAGAGAGATTGAAATGGCTGGTTACCTGAACCATGACCAGAACACAGATCATAATTTTTCCAGTTGTGTGTTTTCATAAAATAGTTATTTAAACTGTGAAACTTTGTTTTGTTATATAACAAAGATTAGTCACAGTCTTTGTTTTCTTCTGTAGAAGTATTAATGAGTAGAATAAAGATATTTCCTGTTATTTTCCAGTCTACAAGAAACAAAATAAAATAGTGCGTGAGTGCTATAAAAATAGTGTGTAGAATACTGTCAGGTAACTTCCATTTCTGGTCACTGTTAATTTTTGTGGGTTTCATTCTTTCAGGGAGAGGCTAGCTGGATTCGGTTGATCAGCATTCCGTTTAGGGAGGATGGGAGAGAAGTGACGTATGTGCCACCCACATTTACTCCAGGGTCTTGGTGGCCCCACCAGCCTAAACATCTTCCTAGCTGTGACATTTGGAAGAATTAAAAAAAAAAAAAAAAAAGTCTTCCGATTCCTTAAATTTCTGAGATCAGATCTATGAGAAAAGGAGTTAGTAGAGCTTTTTGGTCCCAAGCTCAAGGTGGGGGTTTGGAGTGGCAGAAGAGCAAGTTGAAGCCACATCATAATTTTTGCTTTTAACTATACTAACAGGCAAACCAAAAAACTAGGGGTGGGAGAATGGAGCCATGGTGAGGAGCCTGAAAATCAGGGACCTCCCCAGGCCTCTAGGAAGCTGCCGGAGGTACTGCTCTGAAGTCATGGGTTAATATTCCCAGATGTTTTAATTGTTGCACAAAATTAAGAGTGGTTTGCTTCTGCCCTTGGAAAACAATGCATTCTAAAATACAAAATGTTTCTCAACTCCCCACCCCATTCAATGTACGTACATATATATATATATATTTTTTTTTTCCTTAATGGTCATTTTTTCTCTCTTTCCTGGTGAAGTCCCAGCTGTTGATTTTCACATTCTTGGGAATTTTGATGGTGTCACAGGTGTACCCACTCCCCAACCCCCCACCCCCGTCCATCCCTTTTTTGCTTTCTTACAAAACCTAGGTTTTTTCCTCCCATAAGGAGTTGGAACTAACCTAATTACCCTCTTACCATCAAAGTGACATTGTGAATGTCAAAGAACCATTGCTATGCAGTAATGTAAAATATTGCTCTAATTTTTATTCAGTCTAGCAGGTCACATGCTTGCTTCAGTACTTTAACCTCTAACTGGGGACAGCAGTGCAGTTACATTGTAATATCATGCTGCTTACCTCGAATTATCAGAAGACAATTCTTAATGCTAGGAAGTGGAAATTTATGATACTTTCAGGTACAGTATTATACACAGGATGCCAGTTCTTTTGGTGATTTTCTTCTTTACATCCTCTCACCACCACCACCACCCCACCCCTGTCCCAACTTTTAATTACACCTGCCTGTTTATGTAAACATGTTAGTTCTCCACCGGTTGTCCATGTCCCTCTGGCTTCATAGTTTCCTGTGTACAGAGAATTTATCTAAAATTGAGGTTTGGAGGTTACTCAGTCATTTATTCAGTACCTGCTGTATACCTAAAGCTGTGCAATAACCAACTGGTAAGAAGAGGAAAGGTGTAGAGGCATTATCTCTCCAACAAACTCACAAACTGCTTACAATGAAGATGTATTTATGGAAAAACATGGAGAGTAACACAAGAGTTTAAGGCAGAGCTGTTATGTAAAGAGATCACATACACCCCCCAGAGTTTATCTCTGTAAATGACTCGCCTTTTCTTCAAAGTAGAAGATTGCACCTATTTCTTTGAAAACTGTAGCAACTGTCTTTCCCATTTGAGGCATACCTTCTTTGGTGGTGGAATGCACAAACCAGAGTTGCTTTTTAGTCCCTAGCTTCCCAATGGTTTTATTCAGCTTGATCCCTGTCCTTCCTCATCCCTTTGGAATGATTTTTAAAGTCTTTCAAAACAAATCATATTTACTCTCTAACAAATAAAGAAGAGCCATAATTCTTTTTGGATATTCAGAGAAATGTGATGATGGCGACTTCAAAGTGATTTAGCATCAATGGTATTAGTGCCTTGAGACAGAATCCATTTCGAGTGTAAGTCCTGGTAGCTTTGTTAATATATTGGACCCATTATTTATATTAAGTACCAAATAGTGTGTGTAGGAGATTCAAGTTTTTATAATTTAGGCTCCAACTAAGCATCTAATATCCCTTGGGTCTCAATTAGAGGAAAACTCTAAAAATAAGGAGTAGCTTGCAATGCCCTTCACATCATGTTTATGCCCCAGCCCTAGCTAGCCAACCTGCCCAGACCAGAGGTAATTAATTATCCCAAACTGTGATGGGAAGGTTGGTGACTATTATGGCATTATCTATTTCTCGTTTATGGCCCAGCTATCAGAACACGTAATCCAAATTATTATTCACATATGTTCAGATGTCATCTAGAAGGAACGAAAGTAGATGGACTGTCTTTCTGAACACATGACATCTGATCTGTAGAGCAGAAGTTGGGTAAAGTTTGGGTGTGAGAACACCAAGGGCAGAGGCATGGAGAGGATATGTGGGCATGGCTGAGACCACGTGCCCTGAAGGTAAGCAGCCTGGCCTTATCGCTGTGTAACCTTGACAAAGTCAGCCTGCTTGTGCCTCACTCTCTTCATCTGTAGAATGGGTGAGGTAATAGTACCTACTTCACATGAATGTTGTGCGGATTGAATAGGAATGTGTTTAAAGTCTTAGTCTGACTAATAAAGTTTCAGTAAAAGTAAGCCGTTAGGTTAGTGAGAAACAAGGATGACTGGGAACAGTTGAGAGTCTTAGTAGGTTGGATATGATGGGCTAGGCGGACCCTGGGTGACAGCTGAAGACGCTGCCTGCCTCAAAAGTGGCTGAAATAATAATAATAATAATAAAAATTAGCTATGGAATAATTGTATGTAGACTCTGTGAATAGTATGCTTTCCTCCAGGCTGCTCATTTTAATTAGTAAAGGGCAGTAATAGCTAATGTCCTAGGTAGCAAATTTGACATTTCATCATCTCAAAAAACTCACTGCCGTCGAGTCGATTCCGACTCATAGAGACCCTATAGGACAGAGTAGAACTGCCCCATAGAGTTTCCAAGGAGCGCCTGGCGGATTCGAACTGCCGACCTTTTGGATAGCAGCTGTAGCACTTAACCACTACGCCACCAGGGTTTCCATTTCATCATCAGTGATCTTTTATTATTATTTGAGGTAGAATTATCCTAATGCTTACCACTATTGCCCCATTTGAATATACCTTTAAACATATAAAGTCCTAAGGGGTGCCCAGGACTGGCTTACCGGTAACGAACTGCCAAAACCCAAAACCCAAACCCACTGCCATCGAGTCGATTCCGACTAACTGCAGAGGGTACTAATTTGCCATTTCCACTTTCCACCCTCATGCTCAATCCCCTGAAATTGGCAGCAGGCCTTCTGTTGAGCCTGCTAACAGTAATGGAGCGCCGGGACTGATTCTTAATCAAAGGAAATGACAGGTCCATTTACATTTGAACAAATCTGATATTCATATATGGGTCTATGCCTCAATG
This sequence comes from Elephas maximus indicus, assembly GCF_024166365.1. NCBI lineage: Eukaryota > Metazoa > Chordata > Mammalia > Proboscidea > Elephantidae > Elephas > Elephas maximus. Next base: position 29,287,581 of record NC_064841.1, read on the forward strand.
TACCTGGGTTGAAATTATGTGACGTAACATTGTGGTATCTTCCTAAATCATCCTGGCATAGCCTTGTACTTGACAGGATCCAGTGTAGTGAAATAATGCCAGACATGTCACTCCAGGCTGAACTGATGTTTTATGAGCTAAAATGGTTCTTAGCTATTTTTATGGGCATGTTTTTATGGGCATGTTAGATAGCTATTTACTTTTAATGCTTTTGTAATAAGAAAACACTCTGCAAAGATACAGAATTTCAGAAGCTTTTACACTATAGGTAATAGCCAGAATACTGAAAATAAAATTGTCACTTTCACTTGCATTTTCAGTCAGATTTATGGCTTTCTTTTCATTTATAACTTGGTCTTAGATGGAAAGCAAAATCACCATTTTATTATTTCTTATTCAGAGATGGGCAGAAAAAGTTATTAGGTGAAATGATTTTGTATGAAAAGATCACAGGATTTGGCAGCAAAGGGCCTGGATTAATATTTTGGCCTTGCTTTAACTAGCCGTGATTTTGAATAAGCCATCTCATTCTTGGCTCACTTGTAGAATGGGATATACTGATACTATTGTTGTGTTGGAAACCCTGGTGGCCTAGTGGTTAAGTGCTATGGCTGCTAACAAGAAGTCAGCACTTCAAATCCCCAGGTGCTCCTTGGAAACTCTATGGGGCAATTCTACCCTGGCCTATAGGGTCGCTATGAGTCGGAATCAACTCGACGGCAGTGGAAAAAATGAAAAAATTGTTGTGTTACTCTTACCTGGAATGGCACCCCACTCTCATGACTCATACCTGAGGTTTATCATGACCCAGGACTGTTCTGCAGGCAAAATCTTCAACTTTCAGCATCCCAGTCTCAGACCACATCCTCTAGTTCTTCCAGTTGACGACGCTCCCTCACGCCCTGCGCACCTGCGTTTTGATGTTGAACAAGCCCTCTAGTCTTTTCTTTCAGACTCTCAGACCCCATGAAACTTTAATACCTTGTTTACCCAGCCTCGGGCCCCAGGATTCCTTCACTTAATCAGATTTAATCCTTCGTTTAATCTGATCTTCACATTTGGGGTATACCTAAATGTATCTGGGTTGGAACAAGGTGTTATAATCATTTTTAGCCCAACATGCACTATCTCCTTTGCCCTTTGTTATTTCAGAATATCCACCTTGCTTATCCCTTACACTTATCAGCCATTTGCACTGTTTCTTCCCCATTTAGGCTGCACATCGCAGCTCAGGCACAAGAGCAGACTCCATCAGCAATGAGACACTTGACACTACTTAATAGTCTGTTGCATGTACCTGCTCAGTTCCGTCTCCTGTTTCTTAGAATAGTTACCCCAAACCTTCACCTCTCTCCTCGCCTTCTTTCCACTGCCCCTGCCTTCGTTACTTTCAGCAGGTGACCTTCTTGCCTTCCTGTTAGAGAAAGTGGGAAGCATCAGATGGTATATCTCACAGATTTCTGCTCCTCTCTCTCTCTCCCCACAAGTCGTCAATGCCCACTTACTTTCTTATCTTCCTCCACCCTGTCCTGATGCAAGAAATTCTCCCTCATCTGTTTATACCTCCTCCTATGCTTGTCTCCAGTGTCTCCCACCTTCACCTTGTATCGTCTCTTCACTGCCAGCATACAGACATCTTTAGTGAAATCTCAGTATCAGCTTCCATCTTCTCCACATGCAGCCAAGCTTCTTCTACTCTTTTTGTCTATAGTTGATCACCTGCTTGTGTTGGGAGTCCCCAAAACTATCCTCAGGCTCAACGGTTTGTTAGAAAGACTCACAGAACTCAGGAAAGCTGTTATACTCATGATTGTGGTATATTACAGCAAAAGTTACAGATTAAAATCAGCAAAGAGAACGGGTGCGTGGGGTGGAGTCCAGGAGAAACCTGGTTGGTGCAAAGCTTGCAGCTGTCCTGTCCCAGTGGAGTCACACAAACAGATGGCACTTCATTCTCCCAGCAACAATGTCTGACAACGTGTGTGAAGTGTTGCCAGCCAGGGAAGTTCACCCAAGTCTTAGCATCCAGGTTTTTATTGGAGGTCAGTCACCTAGGCATATAGTGACCTTAGCTACTCAGTCTCCACTCCTCCAAAAGATACACTGATACAGCGTGGCCCCAAAACTCAGATATTCAAAAACAGGCATTTGCTGTAAATCACACTGTGAGCATAAACTATCCAGCATGACTCAAGGCCTCAGACTTACGAAAACACTCTTATCTGGCGGGATATTCCAAGGACTCAGAGGTTATTTCCCAGGGGCTGGTTAAGGACCAGTCCTTTCTTTGGAATGTGTAGGGTTTCAGTAACCCAGGCCTGTTCCATTAACTCTTTCCTGCGCACCTCCCATTTCTTCTTTCACTCCATACAACCTGGCTTCTGCCCGAGCCGTGCACTCTAAGGGCCTCATATTGTCAGACCAAATGAGCCCTTTTCCACCTGTATTTCACTCAGTCCTCCTGTAGCATCTAGCTCTGACCACATCTTCCTTTTTGAAACTCCTTGTACCCTCCTTCCTGAAGTCCTTGCCTTCCATGATTTCCACGGAAACATTCTCTTTTCCCACCATCGGTTGTTTTGTCCTAGCGTCCTTTGTGAGTCCTTCTACGTGCCACCATGAGACCTGCTTGACTCCCTGAAGCTTAGCCCTCTCAGCCGGTCCACCTACTGGACACACCCATCTAGATGTCCCACAGGCTCCTGAAAACCTTGTATGTCCCAAACTGAAGTCATTTTCTGCTCCCTTCAAGTTTTCCCTCGAGTACCCCATAAACAAATCTTGTTGATTTTATTTCTTAGTTATTCCTAGACTCCATTTTCTTCTCTCTGCCATAGACTTTGTTTCAGAGCCTGACTGCTTTAATAGTCTCCAAATTTGAGTGGAGGATGAACTGCAAACCTGAAGCTGGGTGGTGGTGGATGGGGAGATGGGGGAGAGGTGGAGGAGATGATGACAGGATGACCTTCCTGGAATTCAGCCTGATTCTGTGACTCCCAGCTCAACCACTTTAATGTCATACCCCTTAGCATGACATGGGAAGCACTTCTTTTTTTAATTTTTATTGTGCTTTAAGTGAAAGTTTACAAATCAAGTCAGCCTCACACAAAAATTTATATACACCTTGCTATGTACTCCTAGTTGCTTTCCTGCTAATGAGACAGCACACTTCTTCTTCTCTATGGTCTATTTCTGTGTCCATTCAGACAGCTTCCGTCCCCCTCTGCCCTCCCATCTCCCTTCCAGACAGGAGCTGCCCACATAATCTCATGTGTCTACTTGATCCAAGAAGCTCACTCCTCACCAGTATCATTTTCTATCCTATATGCCAGTCCAATCCCTGTCTGAAGAGTTGGCTTTGGGAATAGTTCCTGTCTTGGGCTAACAGAAGGTCTGGGGACCATGACCACTGGGGTCCTTCTAGTCTCAGTCAGACCATTAAGTCTGGTCTTTTTACAAGAATTTGAGGTCTGTATCCCACTGCTCTCCTGCTCCCTTAGGGGTTCTCTGTTGTGTTCCCTGTCAGGGCAGTCATCGGTTGTGCCAGGCACCATCTAGTTCTTCTGGTCTCAGGCTGATGTAGTCTTTATGTGGCCCTTTCTGTCTCTTGGGCTCATAATTACCTTGTATCTTTGGTGTTCTTTGTTCTCCTTTGCTCCAGATGGGTTGAGACCAATTGATGCATCTTAGATGGCTGGGGAAGCCCTTCTTGATTGGAACTCTGCTTACTTCTCCAACCTTCTATCCTGATGTTTTCTGTACACATTCTATGTCATAACCATTTACAGATTCTAGTTCTTCCTAATATATTGACTGACGCTTTAACACTCAGTGCCTTAAATGTCCTTCCCTGTCTTTCTCCTGGTAGCGCAGTGGTTAAGTGTTCAGCTGCTAACCGAAAGGTCAGCAGTTTGTACCCACCAGTAACTCTAAAGGAGAAAGATGCAGCACTCTGCTTCCATGAAGGTTTACAGCCTTGGAAACCCTGAGGCAGTTCTATTTTGTCCTATAGGGTCGTTATGAGTTGGAATCAACTCCATGGCAACAAGGTTTTTTTTTGGGGGGGGGAAGGGTCTTTCCCCTGATCTGGTCCCTCTGATCATTTAGGACTGACATAAAGTCTTACCTTTTTTGCCATTCCTGTCCAGCCCAGACTGAATTGGTTGCCTAGTTCTGAGCCTGTGGAATTTTGGGGCATCTCTTCATCATAATATCAATATCCCAAGCTGAGAATTAGCTTCTGAAACCCCTGTTTTAAGAAATCATAGCTGAGAAACCCAAGATCCTGAGGAAGAAACTAATGCTCAGAAGATTGATGTTACAAGTGAGTTCCTAAACCAAAAAATAAAAACACCAAACCGGTTGCCGTCAAGCCAATTCAGACTCACGGCGACTCCATGTGTGTCACAGTAGAACTGTGCTCTGTAGAGTTTCCAATGGTTGGTTTTTTTGGAAGTAGATCACTAGGCCTTAGAAATGTTTTTTGTTTACTAAGATGAAGCAATAATGAAAATGCAATAAGTGAAATGAACATCAATTAGATGCTACTTTCAAATAACGGATACTTTCCACAACTTATGTAACCTCTCTGTGCCTCAGTTTTCTTGTAAAATGAGAATGAACAATAATACCTATCTCACGGCATGTTGTAATGAGTTGATATATGTAGAATGCTTAGAATAGTGCCGGACACAGTGAGCACTAAGGAGGTATTGTTGTTGTTAGGTACCATCAAGTCAGTTCTGACTCATAGTGACCCTGTAGGACAGAGTAGAACTGCCCCAAAGGAGCCGCTGGTAGATTTGAACTGCTGACCTTTTGGTTAGCAGCTGAGCTCTTAACCAGTATGCCACCAGGGCCCCAAGTAGGTATTAGTCATCATTTTTATCGTTATTGGTGTGTGATGATTAGTATTTATCAGCCATGATTGCTACATACTCTATCATTTCCAGCCCCCCGGGTTTACAGAGGTGATTAGAATCTGCCTTGTTGTGAAGTGTGTGTATGACACACATTTTCTTTGACTAGTTCTCTACTCAAGTGTTCAGTGGGTCTATTTTATTGCTTGTAGTTGTTGAGTTTCCACTGTTGTCTCGATACTTTTTTAGTTGACTTGGGAGGAATTTTGATGTGATGTTTATCTAACAAAGTTCAGCTCAGGTTAGACTAGTAAGTGTTTTCCAACCCGCTTCCTCAGTGTACAGGGTTAGCTCTGTCCATGATACCCCGAGCGTGGTAGAACAATCTGACCTGGCTTCATCAACCTATCCATCAACACACATGCTCTTGCGCTCCTTCATCCACACACAGAGCTCTTCTCCCTCAACCTGGAAGCTGCACAATCCAAATGTTCCTTGCCTCTGTGTCATTTATGTTTTCAGGGCTGCTTGTCACAAACATCTACTTCTCCTTTTCTACTCCCCACCCTAGATTCTCTTATTTTCTTAATTTCAACAAGGCTTCATGTTCATTTACTTAAATTGAAATTTTAAAATCTGCAATTTTAAAAATATGTACCATGGAAAGTCAAGACTGTACATTCCATGAGGGCAAGAAATACCATTTTGTTCACATTTGTGTTAGAGTAGGCATTCAGTGATTAGCAAATGGATCCTTGGACAGAGGCAGGTTGTTATGAGAAGCAAATGACGTGAACTATAAGAAAGAAATGTGTAAACTGTAAAATCACTACACAGATTTTTAAAATCTAGTCTTTCCCTTTTTCTTTGTGATGCATTATAACACCTTCATCATACTGAAATCTTGAGGATCTAATTTTATTTCTGTAAAAGTACTTTAAAAAGATGTCCCAACTTTCCTAGATAACACTGACCCTTTTATCACCTTCACAAATCTACTTTATAAGAAAATTACAAACCTCAGATTATTGTTTGAATCTACTGTTTCTCTATGTAAAAAAGGCGATGAGCTGTTCTAGCGACGTACATATATTAACTGACTGTTGTTATATTTTTTTCTTAGGCTATGAGATCATTATTGTGTTGATGCCCTTCACCAGTGGTTTACCAAATCATTCAGATCGCTTTCATAGGATCTCTAAATTTAGGTTGAGAAGTTTGTATTAATTACATACTTAACCTGAGTACAGTGTTAAAGAGACCATGACCTTTGTTTCATAGGGCCCGATACCCGACACCCGACACAGCTGGCTCCTTTATACCCACTGGGAGTAAAAGTTCAATAGATCTGAACTACTATGTCTTTTTATTCTAGCTTCCTTTCCCAATCATTTGCTTTAATACTGTATTTTCTCACAGTACCTGAAGAGTGTTAACAATCTCGAGAGAAATTGTTCACAAGAATTACTGGCAAGGTTAAATGCAGAAGAGTTAGGAAACTTATATAAATCTAAGTAGCTTCCTTACTGCTTTTTCATAATCTCATAGTAATTTTAGGCCTCTTGTTAAAATTTCGACAAGCTCCTATGACATATGGGGAGAAAAGAGTAAGTTGTCATCCTTTTGCTATTGAATTGATTTTTCTAGTTAGTGTACTATATAAAAATGAGTGTATCAATTAATAGAATACAATCATAAAGTTCATTTCCATATGACCTTTGTAGCGTAGAGGCACATGGATTAAATTTCAAGTTGCAAAACATGATATTTTTCTTAATAGTATCTTCATCTAAAGCTGTGACAGAAACAGTATGTGACCAGACTAGAGAGCGTACTGGTTACCATAAATTGGAAGGCAGGAAGTCCCTTTTTTGCATTATTTATTAAACTTGTTGAGAAAAGCTCTCTCACCCCACCCTAGGATAAATGAATATGTTTGAGAATGTACTAGAGTATTGATTATTTGAGTAAAACAGTCACTTTTCTCCTAAGCACAGTATAGCATTAAGCATGAAGTTAAAATTTATTTTGGTCCTAAGGAAAGAAGTCTCAAAAATCTCAATCTATTTCAGTTGTTTTCTGCAATTGAGCTGTTCTTAGAGGACCTTGCAAAGTAAATTAGGGAAGAATGTTCTGGATCTAATAAAAATAGTTCTCTTTCAAGGAGATAATTAAGGAGGATTGCTTTCTTACTGCTTTTCTTCAAGGCAGATATCATGTCTCCTCAGACCACTTATGCCAGAGGTTTCCTTTTTTTGTAATGATGTCTTCCCCAGAATAAGATTTCATGGTATGATGTTGGTCATAGTTGATTTTGAGGAGGTCTTTGAAAATGAAACAAACAAGGGGAAAAAACACTTATATTTTTCTAAACCTTCTATTAGGAGTAAAATCCATTGAAAATGAAATCAGTTCTGCAAGAAATTTAAATAACCTGAATAACATTTTTTGGTTTATGATTCAGACCCCTCAAAGACCAGCACAGTGCTTTGCATATAGTAGCTGCTCGGTGAGTGTTCTCTGAAATTAAATTTTAATTAACAGGGCTGCCATGTTATGTAACTCCAGCAGACACCATTCGGACAGAGGAGAGTGGGGATAGTGCTCCTTGGGGCTGTATAGTAGTGTGCCTTATGACTAGAGTAAGAAGGTGTTGGTATTTTTGTTTTTTTTTTTCCCTAGCTTTTTATTATAATTATTATGTTCTCTTACGTGACATTGGTAGATTTTCTTTATAAGACTTTTTTTTTTAAACTTGACCACATTCCAGCTTGCACTGAAAGCCATTTCAATTTATAGAAATGATGCCTTTTTGAAACATGCTTTATTGGCTGCCATTTTGCTTAAGAGTGGAGTAGAATACTGATTGTATTTATGATATGTTTTGAGCCACTGAACAGGAATCGTCAAGGTTGGACAACCCCGTTTGAAGTTATCATGAACAACAAAAATGAAATAAATGTTGACTCAATAAGATGAGTCATAAAAACTCACTCTCCATCCAGTTGCTTCTGTCTGCATTTTAGTCCTGCAAGGGAAAACAGGCATGGCAAGTATTCCTGCCTTCCCTTTTAAAATATGTGACAAGCTAAAGAGATTTGCTGAGAGCATTATTGAAAACTGATTAGATTCTGAGTAAAATCTATGTATTTTCCCTCCTTCAGCTTCACTGCATTTACTATCTTCTATAGATTTTTTTATGGCTTCTGAATTTGTTTTCTAAAAGGATTTTTAAATATAATATTACAATTGTCATGTGTTTTTCAATATTCAAATCTATAAACTGCTGAATGTTCATAATTAATAGATTAATAACCAGTTACTGGCAAGTTGATTCTGTAATTTATGAACATTCCATGTGTGTCAGAATAGAGCTGTCCTCCATGGGGTTTTCAGTGACTGGTTTTTCAGAAGTAGGTTGCCAGGCCTTTCTTCCAAGGAGCCCCTGGGTGGACTCGAAGTGCTAATGTTTGGTTTAACACTGAGCATGTTAACTATTTGCACCACACAGGGACTCCAATAAATTAATAGGCTCTATTATTAAAAGTTATTATTAAACAGAGCCTTTTTTTGTTTTGTTTTGTTTTTATTATTAAATTAGGAAGCCCTGGGGCATAGTGGTTAAGTGCTACGGCTGCTAACCAAAAGGTTGGCAGTTCGAATTCACTAGGCGCTCCTTGGAAGCTCTATGGGGCAGTTCTACTCTGTTCTATAGGGTCACTATGAGTTGGAATCGACTCGACGGCAGTGGGTTATTATTACTGTCATTTAATAGTTTAGTAATCTAAGACAGATCTGCTGGTTAGGAGTTCCTGGAATAGCCTCAGTAATATTTCAATAATTAAAAAACTTGTAGTTTAGTTATTTTACTTAAATGAGTATGATTTTGATTTTCTTATTGTCCTTACTGAAGATAGAAGCCACCAATGAAATAAACCAGTCATACTACAAACACAAAATTGCGGGGTTAATAAAGAAATGCAGATTGATACTGATCTTGTGGATAGTAGGCAAGTACTGCGGGCTCATGGTGATTGAAACCAAGTCTTGGCAATGGAGGTTTAAGTTAGGCTTGATATTTTCAGGTAAGATGCCATTAGAAGAGATTTTACTTTTGAGTTTTTGACTGAATGCCTATACCTGTCCAAATGCCTGTACCCAGAAAGCGAGGGAGAGGACAAAGGAAAGGCAATGCTTTGTGCTTTTGTGCATGTGACCTTAGCTGATTGAGGTCTGAGAGGTGTAGGAAAAGGTGCTAGCTCCATCCTTCCATATTTGTGTCAAGGAAAGGTCATCAGATGTTCTTCTTGGTTCACAAAGTGCAGCCTCATTCTTAATTATTACCTGCCAGTGGGGTCTGTTGACTGCTGCTAGCAGGAATATAATTTGGAGATGTAATCACTCCTACTTTTATCCTCCAACTCTTTAATGTCCATATTTTGTATTTAAATAAAACAATAATATAAATATTTACATGAATAAATCTCCATGGACAAAATATATTATGATTGGTCAGGTACTTTATAAATTCTGTTCTTTACCCCTTAGACTATAGGGAGAATTTAAATAGAATAAAAAAAGAGAGAGAATACCTTGCTTGGTTTAAATCATATGCAAGGCCAGTACAATACTAAAGGAAAATATGGTCTGCAAAAAACTTGCTTCTCCGAGCCTCAGTTTCCTCATCTCATAACAGGACGTGTTCTATCAGGCTTGTTATGATTATAAGAGATGGTATGATTTTTTACAAAAAGAATAGAAGGACTTGGGAAAGTGTTTCCACAGAGGTTGGGAGTTCATTCACCCAGCATATGTTGATTGCATGCCCACTGTACAGGCATTGATATGGCTGCTGAAGGTAGATTCATAAAAAAGACAAACAGAAATCCCTGCCCTCAAGATGTTTCTATTCTCCTGTGGGAGATGGCCAATACACAAGATAAATAAATAAACATATAGTTAAAAAAAAATTTTTTTTTTATTGTCCTTTAGATGAAGGTTTACAGAACTAGTTTCTCATTAAACAGTTAATACACATATTGTTTTATGACACTGGTTAATAGCCCCACGACATGTCAACATTTTCCCTTCTGAACCTTGTGTTCTCCATTACCACCATTTCTGTCCTCTCCTACCTTCTAGTCCTTGCCCCTGGGCTGGTGTGGCCCTTTAGTCTCGAATAAACATATGATTTATTAGATGATCATAAAGCAGGGAAGGAGGATAGTAACAGTTAGAGCAGACTTGAAATTTTAGAGAGTGGCCAGAGAAAGGCCTCTTGGAGAAGGTGACATTGAGTCAAGACCTGGAGGACATGAGTGAGCAAGCAGGGCCAAGGAAGAGAACTAGAAAGGCTAGAGACATGTTGGCGGAAAGGGAGAAGCCACTGTGGCTGAAGTGTGATGAGCAGGGGTGGGTGGGGAGGGTAGGAGACGCATTCAGACGTACATTAACAATACCGCAATATTATCATCATTTACCCAGGCACTGTGCCAGGTGTTTCCATGTATTAATTTAATCCTTTCAACAACCTAGTGAGCTAATTATTTTCTATCTATTTTACAGATCAGGGAAGTGCAGTCCAAAAGTAACTGTAGACCTGGCAGGCCACACAAGGGCACCTTGCACATCCTCCGAAGCCTTTTCTTTTAGCCTCCACCCCCCTCTCGGGCCTGCAAAGCTCTAGCTACAGATCGGTAATTCTCTTCTAGACTAGCTGAAATCCCTGCCTGAGAAGAGAAGATTGTTGGAAAGTCAGCAAGGTGATCTCCTTGCCCTTCTCACAAGCCCTGATTAGTGAAGGAAGAAATAAATCTAAGCTGGAGGCAAGGAGATGTAGTGGGAGAGAAGAATTTCACTGGAGTCAGGAGAAACCTCACCCTCAGAGAGGAAGCTACGGATGGGTCGCAGTCAGATTGCAGCAAAATTTAGCCACAAGTCAATGCAATTACTAACTAGTCAGCTGTCCTTCCATTCAGGCCTGCCCAGAGCTGGGGGCATAGAGCCCTCATGCTTTCTTGCAGTATCATGTTTCATCCACCTCCTCTCCCCAGAGATTTCAGACAAAAGTGGCCTCAGCATTGTTATCTTGGAGGGAGGTTGTAGGTTTCTGAGAGACACACAAGTACTGTTCCAGCAAATAGGTTCCCAGGGTTGGATGTGTTTACTGACAAATCGCCATGGACTGTGATGGCAGCACTTTGAATAATTAGGAATATGTAAGAGCCAGCCTGCGTTTATGAACCAACTTTCAGTTTTCAAATGTCCTTTTTGTCCCCTCACCCTCCTACCCATAAGGAAGATTCCAGGCCTTTGCTCGCAAAGCAAAATTGCTAATGCAGTCTGTGCTGACACAGAAGACATCTGTTGGGGGAAGAGATATTTTCAGCTTTTACCAAGATCTAGGTCTTCTGCTATTGCAGGTGGTGCAATTAATATGCCACGATCATTTCTCTCATATGCCATGGAGGATCCATATTTGGATGTTCTTCTTTGACCACCTCCAAGCAACTTGAGTTCTTTAATCCTTAGGTATCAAAAGGTGGTGAAGTGTTACCTCTGAACTTGTTACCTTATATAGCATGATGTTGCTCATCTTACTCTTTCTGAAAACCTTGAACTCTGCTTCCTTATTCCTCAGAAACAGATCACTTAACAGCAATTGCAAGATTCCTATATCCCTTCAATTCCACTATTCTTTCTATTCCACTTCTCTGACACCAACTAAATTGAAGGAATTCAATTACAATTCAAACCTATTCAATTCAATTTTGTTCCAATTCAACTTCCTGGGACCCTAACCACCCTGAACTAGGGCAGACCTCACAAGTTAAGGGCCACAGTCCTCCAGACTGCCAAGTCTGCATGAGACCTCAGATGCCAACCACAAGCTTGGGGCTCCCCACGACACTCATACTTCTGCCCTGCTGGCTCTCGCTACTCCCTGGGGTCAATAATTTACTAGAACCACTCACAGAACTCAGGAAAGCTATACACTTACAATTACAGTTTTATTATAAAGGAGAAAATCAGGACCAGCATAAAGAAGAGACATACAGGGCAAGGTCTTGGAGGGTCCCCAGTGCAAAGCTTTGTGTCCCAGAAAGGGCCATGCCACCTCCCTCTTGCATCAATGTCTGTTACCAACCAGGAGCCCATGGAGCTTCTGAGTCCAGAGCCTTAATTGAGGTCTCATTATATAGGCATGATTGATTGGCTTCTGCCTCCTCCCCCCACCCCAGGTAGGCTGATATCATCCAGTGGGTCAAGAGGCATCTCATTAACATAAACCCTGAGGTGTGGTCTGGAGGGCCCCTCAAACACGCATAAACCTTGAGGTGTGGTCTGGAGGGCTCCTCAAACATGCTTCAATCTCTGGGGATACTTTCAGGTTTTAGAGGTTATCTCTCAGGAACCAAAGACCAAATTATTTGGGTAAAAATTAAATTCTTTACTCCACACCCTCATTTGAAAAGCATATGTTGGATAAAGGCAAATACTTTTATCCTCTTATAATTCACCATTATATTTTAAGCTTAAAGACCCAGTCTGATTCATATTTTAATGAAACAAAAGAATGTATTTCTGAATCAATCCTGCCAATAGTGAAAAACTATAAAAGTTTGAGGAGAGGGAAAGAACACACATACACACAAAATGAAGATGTGTTGGGAAGATCTAAAAATTGTTAAAAAATGAAAAAAGTACATTCTTGCCAAAATTAATATTAGTAGCAAAAATTGTGCCTGTGTCCAAATGTCATAAACCAAAATTTGTTTAGCCTACTGCCACTTTATCAATTTTTTAATTAAAAAAAGAAAAAAAAACCTGCACTTTTTGTTATGTTATTTCATTGGAAACAGTGCAGATCTTGGAATGGGCCTATTACAGATAGAAAAGCCAGATGGAAAGTAGTCTCAAGGGCCATTGGGTATTAGTATTCTAAATGACCTGTGTTCTCAATGACCATGGGTGATTGGAATTTGAGAAAGAAGCTCCTCATTAAAAAGATTTCGTTTGTACATTCCACTAAGCAAAGAAAGAACAAGGCTTTTACCAGTAAAACTCTTAACATTTCTCTAGATTCCACTCTCTTGCTTCCTACTGTGCTGCCCCACACCCCTTGGCAGATCCTTAATGGCAGAACCTCATCTTTTGATCTTTGTAACATCAGAGCCTGGTGGGGAACTTGGCATTTAATACAACTAAACATTTAAAAAAACATTTATTACGTATATATTCAGCTTCAAATTCTTTTAAAACAGGCTTTGTCAACCTTAGCCCCATTTAGGATCAGGTAATTAATTCACTACAAGTTGGCATCAACTTGATGACAACGAGGTTTTTTAATTCTTTGTTGGAGCTCTGGTGCTGCAGTGGTTAAGAGATCGGATGCTAACCAAAAGGTCAGCAGTTTGAATCTACCAGCTGCTCCTTGAAAATCCTATGGGGAAGTTCTCCTCTGTCCTATAAGGTCCCCATGAGTCAGGATCAACTCGATGGCAACAGGTTTTTCTGTTTGTTTTTAATTCATTACTGGGGTGAGGGGAGGAAGTGACCTGTGCATTTAAGATGTTTCAGTGACTTTTTTTTTTTTTTTTAACATTTTATTGTGTTTTAGGTGGAAGTATACTCAGCAAATTAGTTTCCCATTCATACACAAATTGTTCTGTGACGTTGTTATCCCTGTAATGTGTCAGTGCTATCCTCACTTCTGCCCTGCCTTCCCCATTTTCATCCCTCCAGTTTCCCTGCCCTTCCTTGTCTTCTCATCTTTGCTTTTGGGCAGATGTTGCCCATTTGGCCTCGTATAGTGATTGTTCTCAGAGGCACATTCCTCATAGGCGTTATTGTTTATTTTATAGGCCAATATATGATTTGGTTAAAAGGTCACCTCCAGAAGTGGCTTCAGTTCCAGATTAAAAGGGTGTCATAGGGCAATAGTCTCAAGGGTTTCTTCAGTCTCTATCAGTTCAGTAAGCCTGGTCTTTTTTATAAATTTAAGTTTTGTTCTATATTTCCTCCAGCCTAACTGGTTCCTTCTATTGTGTCTCCAGCCAGAGCGGTAGGTAATGGTGGCCAGGTACCATCTAGTTCTGGTTTCAGGCTAGAGGAGGCTGTGGTTTGTGTGGGCCATTAGTCCTGTGGACTAGTGGTTTCCTTGAGTTTTTGGTTTCCTTCACTCTCCTGTGCCCAGATGGGAGGAGACCAATAGTTGTATCTCAGATGGCCACTCCCAAGCTTTTAAGACCCCAGATGCTACTCACCAAACCAACATGTAGAACATTATCTTTATGAAATGTTATGCCAATTGACCTAGGTGTTCCCTGAGACTATGGTCCTGAACCTTCAAACCCAGTAACTCAGTCCCATGAGGTGTTTGGCTATGTCTAGGAAGTTTCCGAAACTGTGCTTCCTATGGACTCTATTATATGTATGAATATATACATGCAGCACATACAAGTATGTATGTACAAAGGCCCACAACTATGCATAAGCACATGCATGTACTCTCTCATATGTTGTCCCACACCTATATAGCATACATATCTACCTGTGAAACCACTCACAAATTTTTGGTTCTTGTTACTGTTGTTGCAGAACTGGATATGTTATAGCATTTATTCTTGTATATCTCTCAGTGTCTTCATTTACCTTGGTCACATTGTGCTGACGTTCCCCATATTGTATATTGCCCTTCCCTTCACCAGACTTAACACATGTCTACTATCTTATAGTATCGACTCGACAGCAACGGGTTTGGTTTCGTTCTACAGGTTACTATCTTATAAGTTCTACTCTGTCGTATAGGGTCGCTATGAGTCAGAATTGACTCAACGGTAGTGGGTTTTTTTTTCATACGTGATCCCCCCCCCCCGCCCCATCCCTGGTAACCATCAAAGAATGTTGCTTTCTCTGTATAAACCTATTCTTGACTTTTTATAAATGTGGTATCATTATAATATTTATCCCTTTGTGCTGGACTTATTTCACTCAGCATAATGTCCTCCAGATTCATCCATGCTATGTTTTGCAGATTCATTATTATTATTTATCATTGTCTAGTACTCCATTGTATGTATGTACCACAATTTGTTTATTCATTCGTCCATTGATGGCCACTTAGGTTGTTCCCATCTTTTTGCTATTGTGGATGATGCTGCCATGAACATGAGTGTGCATTCAGTAGCCTTCTTGCCTTTTACCCTCTAGAGGTACCAGTCGTGACAACTAAAAAATTTATTCAGACATCATGAAATTTCGTGTGTGGGACAAAATTGCCCCAGTTGAAAACCACCGTTTTAAAGGGCGTGAAATAGAGAATTCAACTACATTTTTTAGCAGAAACCATACACAATTTTTGAAAACCAAATACACACATGCACACATATACACACCCATGCATTCTTACAGAAGCTGCATATTGGTGGGAACCTCTCATTGTAGCCTTTTTTCATGGGAATCATTATGACTATAGTAAGTAAAAAAAACTTATGTAGCTCACAAAATTTCATCTGTCACCTGCATTCCTGCTCAGATACAATGAAAGCCTGTTTAAATTGATTTTTGTGTCAGTAACAGAGCAGGGATTCAGTATGAACATAAAAGCTTCCCTTTCATTATTAGTTCTTTTTTTTCCATATTACATTAGATTTGGTGAGCCCTCATTATATTCTAGTGCTTCCCCTGCTGACATTTCTTTTGTTTCAATTAAAACTTCTAGAGGCTGGAGGACACTGTGGGAGAGGGTTTATTCATCAGCAGCCCTGATAAAGAGTCAACTGGGTCCCCATTTTTGTTTCTGCTGCCCCAAGAATGATAGCTGGGAACACTGTGGTCCTTTTCTTGCTTCCCCCCGCCCCCCTCACTTGAGACCCCATTCTCACTGCCACTGCATACGTTCTGTTACTAAGTGACTGAGACGGCGCTGTGGGTGGACTGGCTTCCTGTCAAAGCCATAAATTAGGTGAAATGAAACGCAGGGCTGTCTTTTTGTTATTATTATTATTATTTATTCTCCTTCCCCTCCCCACCCTCCGCCTTGGTGCTTCTTTGGTGCGAAGCCAACCTCCCCGCCTTGGTGCTGCTTTGGTGCAAAGCCAACTGCACCCACTCCGGACCTGGTGGTTGTAAGTCTCAGACAATAGAGGGCCACTGTCTGGCCTTAACTGGCAAACCTGTGCAGGACTGGTGGCAGATGACGTAATATATCTTCCTGCAGCTGGAAGATGGGATGGAGTGAGCTAAGAGTCTGCCAGAGGTCGTCAGGGGAAGAGAGAGTTGCCTCATAAAGCAGTCTGCAGAGAGAGAGCTATTGATTTCAAATCTAAAAAAATGAGTGCTCGTCTAGAGAACAGTGGGATCTCCCAGCCCCACAGGCCTCAAGTTAATTTTCTCTCTGCAAAACGGAAGGCACACAGGGAGGGACTTCCATGTGGCAGGGCAGCATCTGGGCATTGCTCTGGTCTTTCTCTCTCTGACCCTTTCCCTCAGGTGAACTAGGAAAATCATGAAATGCAGAATGCTATGTCTTGCCTTCTGCTAGCTCCTTCCCTTAAACCTCCAGGGCTTACTCCAGTTTGTTATTTAACACTTGGAAAAGAAAAAAACAAAACCTTTTTGAAGAAAACACTCAAATCCAACCACTTTTTGAAGAAAACATCAAATCTCCAGTTACAATGCAGTGAAAGGCCTGGGTGGCACAAGTGGTTTACTGCTTACTGCTAACCTAGAGATTGGTGCTTCGAACCCACCCAGTGGCCTTGTGGAAGAAAGGCCTGGTGATCTGCTTCTGTAAAAATTACACCCAAGAAAACCTTATGGAGCTGTTCTGCTCTATAACACATATGGTCACCGTGAGTTGGAATACACTCAGTGGCAACAGGCTTGGTTTGGTATAATGCAGTGAGCACTCTTACAGTCTGTTTTTTTTTTTTTTTTTTTGACAGAAAATCTTTCTACGATGCTAAGTAGGCATATTCTCAGATTCTATCAAGCTTCTCCCTGGGTTAAGCCCCCTGATGGATCACTTGAGTCTCTGTTCATTGTGATTTGTGGCAGCTTCTCAGAGCCACTAAGCCTAGAAACTTCATGTTTCCCAGTGTATTTAGCACCTACCCTTTGCAAGACGCTGTGCTAGGCAATGTCAGCAGCTTAAACATCGGTAAGGCAGAGCGCCTGTCTGTGAGGAGCTTTCAATTCAAATTTAGGGGATCTAGCCCTCCCCAAGGTACAAGAGCCATGAAAGATTTTGATTAGACAACAGCCAGTCAGATCTTCGTTTTGTGCTCATTTTTTTGAGAGGGAGAGGAGGTTACTGGGAAATGTGTTCTTGGCCTAAGGCCATGACCAAGAGGCTGGTTCTGCTGCTTTCTGAGCCCCCGTGAAGCCTTCAGCTTGTCTGTGTCGTCACTGCTGTCACTTCAGCTGTGTGTGCCTTTCCTGGGTACAAGCATTAGGCTCCCTGCCACGGAATCTGCATACATTAACTGCTGTCTGCTAAAAATTGTGACTATTTGATTTTTTCCTTTAATCATCCATTTTGATTTATAAACTGAGCCAAACTGGCAGCCATGAAGACTGAGGAATCCTAGTTTCTAACGAAGAAAAATTACATGTGGTCTTTTCTTCCGCACCCTGTGTCTGTGAGCAAGCCTCAACTCCCAGTCGGCCCACCCCTAAGCAGTCTTGAAAAGAATCCATCTTTTGCTACTCAGGGTGACAAGCAGAGGAATTCACAGCAGCCAGTGGTGGTAAGATGGAGAGCTGTGGCTCGGGAACTGTCCTGCATTGGTAACTTGCTTCATCTTTGCCACAAGTGCTTGTCTGTGAGCAGTGATGGCTGGATCGCAGCTCTGGAGATGTGGAGAGCAGGGTGTTTCAAGCTACCGGTGAATGGTACACACAGGCCAAGGAAAAATGATATTGTTGTTGTTGTTAGCTGCCATCAAGTCGGCCCCTCACAGAACAAAACCCTGCCTGGTCCTGTGCCATCCTCATGACTGTGGATCGGACCCTTGTAACCCATAGGGTTTTCCTTGGCTGACCTTCAAAAGTAGATCACCAAGCCTTTCTCCCTGGTCAGGCATAGTCTGGAAGCTCCAGTGAAACTCGTTTACCGTCATAGCAACACGCAGTCCTCCACTGACAGACATGTGGTGACTATGCGTGAGATACACTGACAGGGCAATTGAACCTGGGTCTTCCGCATGGAAAGTAAGAACTCTACCACTGAACCACCACTGCCTCATAAAGAAAAACGAAGGCCCTGTTTAACCTGGGGGAAGCCCTAGGAGTAGACACCGGGCCAAGTATATTCTATGAACATTCATGCTCCTTGATCGTATGGATGTTTGGAGTCTTTTCATAATGACGTCTAGTCTACCTCTTTGCCTCAAGACATGTTGTATCAAAGACAGGTAGCATTCCTGAAGATCTCCAGATAGATATCATAACTATGCTTTAATCTCAGCTCTGAGTAGAAAATCAGAATTCACATTCTTTCTCATTGTTATGGCTCAGAGGTAAAGCTAAAACCGATTTCTAGTTTCTCTGTTATCTGTGTACAGGGAAAGTAAACTGATCTCTAGATTTGAAAGGGAGCCCTGGTAGTGCAGTGGTTAGAGCATTCAGCTGCTAACCGAAACGTTGGCAGTTCAAACCCACCAGCCACTCTGCAGGAGAAAGATGTGGCAGTCTGCTTCCATAAAAATTACAGCCTTGGAAACGATATGGGGCGGTTCTACTCTGTCCCACAGGGTGAGTATGAGTTGGAATCTGCAGCAGTAGGTTTGGTTTTCTGGTTTACGTTTAAAAGTATTTCATCTACTTAAATTCATTTTCTGATCTCTTGTTTGTGAATGAATAATGGTTGTAATTCCTCCCCACAGTCCTCAGCCCACCTGCTCCCATACACTTTGGGGCTGGATAGAGATGTGAGGGTATGCTGAGAAACCAGTGTGGACATGTGGATGGTATTGACCAGGAATGTAAATGCAGCCCCCAAGTCCCACTCCTTCATTCGGTCAGTTATTTAGCAAATATTTACTCAGTCCATGCTGTGCCAAGTGCTGTGGGAGGTCCAGGGGAAATATGTGTCAGATCCATTCCCACATCCTGTTGTTTGACCTCCTGAATATCTTGACTCTATTCATTTCTCACCTTCTTCATTACTTCCATCCTAGGCTAAGTTGCCATTATCTCTCAGCTGAATTACTAAGTAGCATTATAAGTGTTAGTCCTCCAGCTTCTTTTCTGGTTTTCTCTATTCTCTGCCCTCCCCAGAATGGTCTTTTTCAAAATGCAGACTTGATGGCTTTACGTCCTTGCTTCAAACCGGCCTTCGTATGACAACAGAACTCTTCAAAATGGCCTGGGTTCACTAGGCTCTTATTCTCTCCTCTCACCATATTGGGCTACTTTCAATTACTCAGATGCTCTAATAACCGCACCACGGGACCTTTGAACGAGTTGTTCCATTCATGTGGAGTGTGCTTTCCAACTCTTGGCCTAGTTTATTCTATTCATCCTTTAGGTTACAATATGTCTAAAAATTTTTATTTCAGATCTGATAAGAAGTATATTATTTTACATTTATATTGAGAACCAAAAAAATCCCATTGCCATCAAGCCAATTCTGACTCGTAGTGACCTTATGGACAGAGTAGAACTGCTCCATAGGGTTTCCAAGGAGTCACTGGTGGATTTGAAATGCCAACCTTTTTGTTACCAGCTGTAGCTCTTAACCACGCACCGCCAGGGCTCCTATATTGAGTATACACATACTGATAAAGAGATGATAGATAGTGTTTGAGGTTGATAGATAGACAGATGGATGGATGGATGAGTGGATGGGTGGGTGGATGGATGGATGGATGGGTGGGTGGACGGACGGACGGACGGACGGACAGACGGACGGACGGACAGATGGTGTTTGAGGTTGCTCTCGGGATCAGCACCTGTGAGGGATTGAAGATGGTCGATTTAGACAGAGAAAGGAGTTGAACTTCAATACAGTTGCAACAAGGCCTGAGCCAATTCCCAAGGGAGCTCTGGGGCTGGGATGGCCCTTCAAAGTTGCCCCATTTTGACATAAGGAAACTAGACCTTTAATTGTTGTATCAACCAGTCATTGAATTCCTGCTGTTTCCACGTAGGAGGCATTGCCTTAGGCAGGGGACATGATCTTGGTCTAAGATTAATTCCTGGAGAGAGATTCAGTTGACAGCTATCAGTTGCCAGTGCTTGCAGCAGCTAGGGGAATGAGTACCTCAGTCCTAAAGGAGGGATCTGGGTGGCATACCACAGCATCCACCACAGTCCACTGCTTGTGATGCTCAGATCCACTTATTTTGTATAAGTTCTAGAAAAAGCTCCTCCAGGATTCTAACTGATCTCTTTTCCTAGGCAAAATTACAAAAAGAACATTAGTAAAAAGAACTACAGCCCCTGTTACTGCATATTTTCTGGAGATGGCAACTGATACTCATCTTCTCCCTTCTCTACTTCCCAGTTTTACTTCTCCTCACCCTTGGTTAGCATCTTTGCAGGTCTAGATGGCTGACTGTTGGGGTGTCTTCGACCCTCACCCCTGAGAAGTCTGAGCTTTTGGTCACCATGCCTTTCTCAGGCATGGCTGCTACTGTGGTCAGTTTACTTAAAAACAGAACAAAACTGGGCAGCATATAAAAAGACTTGTCTTCTGCAGCATGCGGAGTATAAAAAACTAAGGACCAATCCCAGGAATTAATTATCACAATAGAAGGAGGAATGGAACCCTCAGCTGAAGCCTGATTGGAAAGCAATGAGAGAGACTCTGAGGCTTGGAATAGAGGCATCTGTGTGGATATGCTGGAAACCCCAGATCCCCATGAACAAAATGAGCCTGCCGTGGTGATAGTCTCGACTTGCTTGAAGACAGTGCAGAGCCTCAGCATAGCAAGGCAGTATGCATGCACCATCAGGATTTAACCTCGCCTCCCTTATGGTGTTCACACTTGGCCTTCAATTGTTGATGAATCACCTGTAGCTTTTCACTGTCTTTATCTAGTACTTCAGTGGTACTCAGCAAGAGCCATCTGATTCCGTTTTAAAAAATAATAATTACATTTACCTCTAGACCTCCCAAAAGCCTGAAATATTGTAAAAACTAGTCTATTCCTTTCCACCTGTACCCTGTTCCAGTTCTCCGCTAGTGAACATTTGACAATTATACTACTGCAGCGTGCCAGGAGTTTTCAGTGTGCCACGTATCACCAATGATGGGGTCTCCTTGACACCTAGTTTTACAACCTATTTCCTTTCCTCAGACCATACCTAATACCAACTGTTTTAGGTAGGGCTGTCCTGGAAGCAAACACTGAACTGGATGTTTACAGCAAGGATTTCAGGGGGAATGCTCTTAGCATCTACACCTGCGAAGGAAGTAGAATTGGGTAGAAGAAGGAGTTTTAACTGCAGTGCAGCCTCAACAAAGCTTCGGGTATCTCAAAGAGATAGACACTTTAAGACAAGGGGCTGAGTCTTTACACTCCAATATTAACCAGTCATTACATGTGATCTCTGGGAAGGAGCATAGCCTTACACAAGCTAACTCTTGACTGAGGGTGATTCCCAGAGAGGGACTTAGCTGAGAGCTGCCATTTCCCCTGAATAGCTAATCTGGATGGCACACCACAACATCAATGATTGATTGATTGACAGATATATAGATGGATACCAGTTCCGTTGAGTCAATTCCGACTCATAGCGACCCTATATAGATGGATAGTTGGATGTAAACTAAAACACTGGGTCCAGTAAACAACAGCTGCCATTACTGCATATTCTATGCATGGTGTTTTTTCTATTTCATTTATTTATTTATTTTTCTATGCTGCTTTTGACACACTTTGAAAACCACAGCTTTGGTTGTCATCAGTGGGGTTTGTGTAGGCTAGTATGGAAGCACAAAGGTGGGGCACTCACTTGCGATTGGGATATTTAAGAAGCCTTGCTCAACAAAGGCAAGATCTCATCTAAACTAAAACTCAAAGGAGAATGAAACACTCTACCTGTGTGTGAGATTCCTTTGTGGACAGTGGGCATGGGGATGGTGGTGGGTAGGGTGTCTGCATTTTCAACAACCCTGGTTTGCTTATGTGCTGAGGCTGGATACAAATCTATTTCAGTGACCTAGAAATGAAAATACTCTCTCTCTTTCAGGCTAGCCTTAGGCTAGCTGCTCTAAAGCCATCTTGCTGTTCCTTAGAAAATAACAGCAATAACGGAGCTGAGGCTTCCATGGCTATTTCAGATTAAATTGTTATTTCTTCTTGAAATCATTTTAGGGAAGAGGTAAAATACTGTAATGCTTGATTGATTTGGATTTCATCTTGATGTTGAATTGGTTTGTATGGAAAAAGAAATCAGCATAGTTCGTTTTCTAAAAAGTAAGACAACGTGTTTTAAGGAGGAGACCAGAAAAAGTTTTTAAGTGTGTCTGAGGACCAGGCTGAACCAGGCCCATCAGCACTGTATAATCCCAAACCCTCAGCTTTCCCTTTGAGCTGCTTTTCTTCCCCTTTGCTTGTGGGTGAGCTTGTTATACTTTGGGACATGATCTGATATTAGGCTTTCGGTCCTACTGGGAAATCAATTTCGTTTTTCTAAATTTAGTCTGTTCAGCTCAGGTTTTGTTATTTATTTATTTATTTTAAGTAGAAAAACCTTAGTTCATTCATTTATCAAGAAATGACTCAGCAGCTGCAGTCTGACAAGGTATTTATTCTAATTTTTGTGGAGAAATTCCTATTTAAGAAGGAATTTTTTAAAACTTTTTTGCATCCCTTTAGAAGTTTTTTTTTTCCACTCCAGAATTTAATTTTTAGTCCTTGACTGAATTTTTAGCTCCAAATTTAGATGATGTCTATATTTGTATTTTTAATTTCTCTTATAAGTAAAAATAAATTAAAATTGAGAATAATACTAAATTTTCATTTAAAAATACTGCTGTCATAATGAGGCCCTCTCTAATCACCCTGTCTCCAACACAAACAAACAATTTTTAAAATGCAACCCTGTGTGAAAAGAGGTGGCCCTGCTGGTGCACTGGTTAAGCACTTGGCTGCTAACCAAAAGATCTGCAGTTCGACTCTACCAGCCACTCCTTGGAAACCCTTTGGGGGAGTTCTACTCTGTCCTGTAGGATCACTATGAGTCAGAATCGACTTGAAGGCAATGGGCTGTTTTTTGTTTGTTTGTTTTAAGCGTGAAAAAGAGATGAGCTGCTCAATGTTAAACTCAAGTTGAGTAAGATATGCAAAGAAGGTTCGTTTAAAAAATTATTTTTAAATTTTAGTAAGAATTTCTAATTTGGGAGCTGGATGGCAGAAGTGGGGTAGAGGAGAAAGGCTCTAATTAGCTGTGAGATTTTGGCCTCATCTCCGAAAGGAGATTGGATTAGGCACCTTAGGGGCTCTTCCTATTCCATTTATTTGTGATTTTATAAAGTTGTCTCTTTAAACACTGTCTTAGCAATGACGGTGCCTCAGGTTTCTAGTGATCTTTAGGTCAGCTGACTCCTTGCCATTCCTCAAAGTCTGCCATAATGTGGATCCTAATTTGGCTTGACGTTCTTTCTCACGATGTAAAAGACAGGCGCCTTCCTGGTTCTCCCTTGATCAAAACTTGACAGCTCAGCAGCGCTCTTGCTCCAGAGAGTGGAGATACCTTTACCTGGGACTGAGCTGAGACTGCTAATTGTTCTACCTCCTGGATCTCGTTTAAGCCCAGACTGCCATTCGCAAGGTGTATGATTCAGTCATCTGTCAGACCTACTGAGAAATGTTGTTTCAGCTTGGAGTGAAATTTAAAATGGAGGAAAAATAGGTGATTTTCTTTTCCAGTGTTACCTTCAGTGACATCATAGTGATTATTTAAAAAAAAAAAAGTGCCCTAAGTTCAAAAAGTAGCAGATACTTCATGTATTTATTTTGAACCAAGAACTGCCCAGTGCCTTGCGTTTGAAATGCAACACGGATTGTCTGTTTTCTGTCTGCTTCTCAGGCCTTGGGCCGGGACCGTGGGCTAGATCTGCTCAGCGCTCGGGCTGCTGATGGAAAGAACTGGGTGTTGAGGTGTTCTTGTAATGAACTCTTCACTCAGAGCGGGTTCCCTGCCTCTTAGAGTTCAAAATCTAGTGCAGTGTTTGGCAGAGGCGCCTTGGGGGCTGCCACCGGGAAACAGGTGGAATTGGGAAACACAATGAACTGTGCTCTGTGCTCTGGTGGTCAAGCCCTGCTTTAGCCAGGGGTTTCATGTACGGTTTTATTTTGGGGGATAGAGTCTACTACTGCAAAAGAAACCAAAGCAAAGGGAGGTGAGGAGAGAGAGAGGGATATAGAGAGACAGACCGACAGAGGGAGAGAAGGAGAAAGGAGACTTCAAAGCATTTAAGATTTCTGTGTGTGTGTTTGTCTCCCATTGGCATACTGTAACATTGACCTAGGTGATTGTTCTTTTTCATTGGAACTGAATGCTCATGTCGCCCATCAAAACTAAAGTCTTTTGTATTATATTTTTTCTTTACAGGGCCGTCATGTTAAAACAGGCCAGCTTGCAGCCATTAAGGTTATGGACGTCACAGGGGTAAAGTATCTTTCTCTTGCTGTCTCAATAGCTATCTTTTTGTAATAGAGAAGATAATGCTAGAAAAAGGTACCTTTAATGGCTCTGGAGAAAATCATTTTTCAGGAAAATGATCTTTCTAAACATCGAAGATCTTTCTCCACCCGTGCATAACGTAAAGAAGTAAGAGCGTTGAAAAGCTGACAGAGAAGACCATGGATAAATCACCCTAATGAATTAGATACCTACACACCGCCTTATGCAGTTAGAGTGAATAATGTGTGCCAATAATTTGCATAAACATAACCATAGATATTTGCGTATGAAGACAGAACAAGGATTTCAAGGTATTAACAGAGTAATGCTGCGATTACAGGGAAGAGATGGGTCTGAACAGTTTCCCCAAAGGTCCACCTAACACCGGAGTAAACAGAGTGTGGATAGCTTTAAAATCCTAGTGGGATATTTAACCTGAAGATTTCTTCAAATAAAATATTACTGACCAAATCATCACAATAACCACAAATTCTTATCATAATAGAGCAACGCTAAAACGGAATTTCTGCCTGAATGATCAAAAGAAACTGAAAAAAAAAAAAAAAAGGAATAGCCTTTATTTTAAATATAATTTAATCTTTTCGATCCTTTCTGCTAAGTCTAGTTAAAATATTTTAATGCCTTTTTCAAGAGTATGAGCAGAAATTAGACTTGAAAGGACTCAGTGGACATCAAAGGCATGTTAATCATTTTCTATTGTCCTGGGGATTTTTCTAAAGTATCTGCTGTACATGAAAGCTAAAAGACCAGAATCTTCAACTGGACCCAGAAATAGAGTATCCAGTGTAAATGGACATTGAATGAATGGGTCCCACAAAGGTATCAAGAGCCAGTATACAAATGAACGAGACACGCAGCGGGTCTGTATGTCAGTCTTGTGTCTAATACCCTTTCTTTCCCAGTTTGTTACCTGTGATAAGTAGATGGTACATAGTAGATTGCCTATCATAATGCCAATTTCAATAATTTTCATTTATACCACACACTGTATTGACTTACTTTTCCTTACTTATTATTGATCTCCCACCCACAAACTTATTTGAATTCCTCTTTAAACTAAAAATCTTTGTTCCAGTATGTATATTTGGGGCCCTGGTGGCACAGTGGTTAACCAAAAGGTGGGCAGTTCAAATCCACCAACTGCTCCTTAGAAACTCTATGGGCAGTTCTACCCTGTCCTGTGGGGTCGCTATGAGTCGGAATTGACTTGATGGCAATGTGTTTGTATTTTTTTTTTAAGTTTATATGTATATTACCACTTGCATAAAGTTGTACTTCTTTCCCTTTATCCTAAATACATAATTTATATTTCGAAGGTTGCATACCAATTCAAATATTTAACCCCAATTAGTTTATTAATTTATTGGGCAATTACTGAATAAGAAGTTACACGTAGATTATATCAATTAGGTTTAAGTTCTACCACCATGGAACAGCAAACCCAAAATAACCAAGGCTTAAGCATGGTAGGGAGTTCCCGGATGGCGCAAATGTTTAAGTGCTCCACTGCTGGCTGAATGGTTCGCAGTTTGAACCCATCCAGAGGTGCCTCGGAAGACAAGCCTGCCCTCTGCTTCCAAAAGGTCAAAGCCTTGTCAACCATACGGGACAGTTCTACTGTATACATGTGGGGTTATCATGAGTCAGAATCGACTCAATTGCAACTAACAACAACAACAACAATAACAGGTATGATAGAGGAGCCCCTATGCGGCAAAACAGTTGAAGCACTCAACTACTAACCAAAAGATTGGCAGTTCAAACCTACCCAGAGGCTCAGAAGAAAGGCCTGGCAATCTATTTCCGAAAGGTCACAACCTTAAAAACCCAACGGAGAACAGTGCTACTCTATACACATGGAGTCACTGAGAGTCAGAATCGACTCTGCACAACTGGTTTGCCTTTTTGGTAATGTCTTGTATAGTGAAGAGTCCTGCTAGGCCTTTGAACCTGAGTGGCACAAGTTTGGAAAGGTTGGTTGGTAAACATGACAGAAGTTTCTTGCTGTGTCGTGTTAAAGGAGTCTAGAGGTAGCAGACCAGGGATGTAAGGCAGCTATGTGGTGGAATACAAGAATGTTTCTGTCTTTCTGCTTCGCCATGCTAATGCGTGCCTTCCATACTTAAGGTCACTTCATAGTTGATGATGGCAGTCTGATTTTCCATTGATCACATTCTATGGCAGGCAGCAAAAAACATCTGAGGGCACAGAAGAGCCCCTTTCAGCTAGAGCCTTTCCAGTACGTACATTTTTCTGCTTACTCCTACTTTCTTTGGCTATACCTAGGTGCAAGGGAAGCTAGGAAATGTAGTCTTTAATCTGCCAGTGCGTCCAGTTCAAAATCCAGTTCTGTCAGTCAAAAGAAAGGAGAACATGGATATTGGATGGTCAATTAGTACAGTCTGATACAAAATTCAGGATAAGGTACTATCAGTCTCCACACAGAAACTCATTATAAATGGGTAAACCTTTTACAAAGCTCCAACCATGGACAAATCAGAATTTATTTTGCAGCTTTGTTGAGGTCATGCTACTGTGTCTTCCTTGTATTCAGTAGTATTAGCACAGAATGAAACGCTCTTAGCAGTTGAACAGCTAGTGGTGGTGGATGGAGTTAAGACATCCACACTGTAGATTCGGTTATCTTGTGTGGTTCTGTGGAACTACAGTTAAATTCCACTGACATCCTTAACCCCAGTGCACCAAGTGCACGTAAAGTTGATGCACAAAGTATGACCTGAGGGCACCGAATATTACTCTTCTGGTTCCTGGCTCTGTTTGTGAGGCGTTAAAGTGCTTGGAGAATCCGCTCTAGACCAGCTTGTTTGTCATCAAAAAAGAAAAAGTTCTGCAGTTACTAATCCAAGAATATATATTTTCAGTTAAAAGAGTATCAGTTAACCTTTCTAAACTGGATTCGTCTAGAAAACTAAGCCCTACAAAAAATGATTTGGTGACTATTTTCTTATTTCACCCAAGGAAGACACAGCTCTAACACTCTTCTAGATGCATCAGAGAGTTAATTCATTACATACAATGAATGCCTTATGCCATTGAGACTTAGTTCTCTTGGGAAACCCTTGTTAGGAAGAGCCTGGGTGGGTTCCCTGATTCAGGCACAGCACTGACTTATTTAATCACTGACCCTTAAAAATGACAAACACGGGTGCACATAAGGAAGTAGTTTTCTTGTTCCCCATGGTATCTGATACAGCATCAGATGACTTTTGTATCACCCCCTTACACATCTCAGTCAACATAAGATTTCTTTTGTGAAACTCATGTGGTGCCCATAGAAAACAATCTATTTCATTTTGCGATGTTGTCTTTTGTGTATTATAGAATGCTGCAGAAGCTTCTTACCAATTATTATAATTGAGCTCATCATAGATGCTCTGTTAAAAACTGAGATGAATTCTCAAAGGTCGTCTTTGTTAATTGCATGCTCTGACCTATTGCAAACTTACTATAGTTTACTGTAATGAAATTGATGAAGCCGTAAGCTTGAAATCAAATTTTTTTTTTTCTATACTACTTTTCTTTTTTTTTTTTAGAGAAAACAGCCTCTGGATATTATGCTTCCACCCTTCCGGTTTTAGAGCTGAGACACTTTTAAATTTGATAGCATTTGTCTCAGAATTAGTGCTGAAACTCAGACTTAGTCTTTGCTGTTCTTTAGTTCCTTAAATCTATGTGGAAATTTTCCTTTTTCATCCTTCTCTGGGGATTCCTTCCAGCTGGGTGTGTGAACTCTGGATTTGCCTAGCACATCTAAGAGAGAGTAGACCATCTAGGGCAGTGTTTCCCAAAGTAGGACTACTGTCATTAGCACCCCTGGAGTGTTCCTGAGAAATAACAGGTTCTTCCGTAGCTCTCCAGAGTTGGAGGACCACTTTTCTAGGGTCCTATTTTTACTGTGAAGGAGCCCTGGTGGTACAGTGGGTATAGCACTCAGCTGCTAACCAAAATGTCAGCGGTTCAAACCCACCAGCCTGCTTTGAAGGAGAAAGATGTAGCAGTCTGCTTCCGTAAAGATTTACAGCCTTGGAAACCCTAAGGGGCAATTCTACTCTGTCCTATAGGATTGCTATGAGTTGGAATGCAGGACAACAGGTTTGGTTTTACATTTACTGCTTTTCGGGCACCAAGTATGAAGGGACTATGATTCTTTGGTAACCCGGTAAATAATCCCATTTTCATTTGGAGAAACATCCTGGTGTAAACTTGTCCTTTTACAATGCGCGCTTGAAGCCCATATAGTATTTAAGGAGATAATAATTTAATATCCTAGGCTTCAAAATACTAGTCTTGATTACCTGACTCAGGACACTTTGGGTGATAATATCAAAACCCCCATTCAAACTGAATTAAGCTGGAAAGGGAATTTAAATTTTAAATTTTTTAATTAAAAAAAAAAAAAAATGCTCACAGGATATCCCAGTGGTCGCAGGATGTGATTAGGAATTTTGTCTCTCTCTCCCACCATGTGGTGGCAACAATGGCCCCCCAGCAGCTCCAGGCTCAGGCTTTCATTGCCTCACTATCATTAGTCCCAGCAAAAGTGCCAACCTGAATACGAGTGGGCTCCCTTGGATCATATCTGTACTACTAAGCCAATGCTTGTTGCTCTGCAACCATGTCTGGATTGGGTGCCTGGCACTGGTGCCTACCACAGGGACTGAGAGTTGGGAGGGTTGATTGTTCAAAGGAAAGCCTGAGAACTCTTACAGAAAAAAGTGGGAAGGATGCTGTGTAGGCAGAAACATATCATATCATGTCATTAGAGTGGATGTGTTTTTAAAACTGATTTGATCCTTAAGTAAAGTGCCTCTTTTTTTAAAAAAAAAATATTTCAATTGAAAATGCTAAGGATGGCAGTTAACATTGATGGGTAGTGCACACGGTAAATGTGCTCACTGCTAACCAAAAGTTTGGTGGTTCCAGTCCACACATAGGCTTCTTGGAAGAAAGACCTGGGAATCTGCTTTTGAAAAATCAGCCATTTAAAGCCCTGTGGAGCACAGTAGAGTTATACTCTGACACACATGGGGTCACCATGAGTCAGAATCAGGTCAACAGTAACTAGTTTGGTTTGTTTTGTTGTTTTAACATTGATGGAGTGTTTATTATATGCCAGAATAGCTTTAAATACTTACTATATATTAATTCATTTCATCTCCTCAACAACATACAAAATAGGTACCATTATCAGCCCCATTTCAGAGATGAGAAAATCAGGCACAGTGAGGTTAAGTATCTTGTTCAGTGTAACATGGCTATTAAATGATGGAGTGAATATTTTAATCTAAGCAGTTTCACCCCATCTTTTAAACCCATCATCTTAGCCACATCGCTGTAGGTCTTCAGTTAATTTAGAGAGACATTTCAGTGTTTAATTCAGTGTAATCTTTTCCCTGCTGCTTTATTCAACAAAAATTTACTGAACACCTTACTCTATGGTACCAAAAAAAAAAAAAAACCAAACCTGTTGCCGTCAAGTCGATTCCAACTCGTAGTGACCCTATAGGACAGAGTAGAACTGCCCCATAGCGTTTCCAAGGAGTACCTGGTGGATTCAAACTGCCGACCTTTTGGTTAGCAGCCATAGCAGTTAACCATTATGCCACCAGGGTTTCCTACTCTCTGGTAAAAAAAAAAAAAAAAAAAAATCTGGTAGGCACTGAAAATTCAAAGATGAAAAAGTGGTCCTTTGCCTGAAGCGGAGCTCATAATGATACAACCTTGCCTTAAATATTTATAAATAAAGCTTATAAGTTTTGTAATAGAGTTAAAAACCTGTGAATAGAAAAACATGTAAAGTTGATAGGATGCTGAGGAGCAGTTAGTTTGTCTAGGAAGACAATCAGGAAGAGGCCATTTCTGGCTAAGGAAACAGTATGTGCCAAGGCATGGAGACTGAAAGAGCATGAAGCGTGTTCTGGAAACCACGTATAGTTTAGTTTGGAGGTTAAGGAGTGCTGAGGAGGGAGTCATACAAGACAAATCAGACAGTTAGGGCCAGGTCATGAAGAAAAAGGAATATGATGACAATGCGGGGGCTAGAAGAAGTTGAACAGGAGAGAACAAGGCGGCTAAAGGGTCCATTTCAACCCCCGCTTGACTGAGTTCCTATTTCTGACTGACTCACTGAATTCTCATCCAAAACCAAACCCGTTGCCATTGAGTCGATTCCAACTCATAGCAACCCTATAGGACAGAGTAGAACTGCCCCAAGGAGCAGCTGGTGGATTCAAACTGCTAACCTTTTGGTTAGCAGCGGAGCTCTTCCACTGTGCTGAAGCTTTTTGACCAGTCCCCATCTCTGGCAGAAGAGGAAGGAGACACCCTCTCCCAGTAAACCTGTAGTAGAGTGCTTTGCCCATAGTGAGGGGGCTCAGTGGATTAAATAAGACCCCCCTCCCCCCAAAAAATCATTTCCATCTCTGGTTGTTTGGAACAGCTGGGGGACACACTGCTCTAAGTACACGTGTTTGTTCCCTTCCAAAGAGGGACAGTTCAGTGGAGTGGCTGGTAGCACAGCATGCATTGATTTGGAGTCCTGTTTTCACCCTAGCTCAGAAATGTTGTAACAAGGATGAAATAGTTGTAAAACACCAAAGAGTACTGTACCCAGAAAATGTAGCAGATGCAATTACTACTAGTAGTTTTAGTGAAAGGTAGTGTTCCATCCCCTAAATTATATACTGATATACTCTGCAAAATTCTAATACATAAAAAATTGATCCATTAATACTAAGCTACCCCATTTAGGAGAAAGCATGGTAATTGGCACACATATTTTAATACCTCTTCCGAGTGGCAGGGCTTTTTAAAAGAAATTAATGCTTGGTAGCCAGTCATATATTTAGAGCATGTTTTCAAGTAAAGTAGACTGACCTGAAAAATACGATTCAGCAATTTTTTCTCATCTTTTTTTCCTCTTGGGGACAGAACCAGATGGAGAGGAGAGTGAATGCAGAGAAACAGGAATATTGGTCATGTAAAAAATTACCAACGATCATTAATTAATTATGTGTTACGATGCAGTTCCTCGCACTTGCTACAGTCCCACAACGTTGGCTCTAACAAAACATAGCGTGCTGTGACCTCAGGGTGTTTCTTTTGCCACATCCCCCTGGAACTTTCACATACAAAAATTCTACAGTCAGGTGGGAAGACCAGTTAGCACATGATAATATTATTATTAATATTAAGAACAGTCATGGCCACAATAAAAATGCTATAACATTGATTGCTTCTCAGGTACCCAGCATTGTTCTTAGTGCTCAACATACATTAACTCATTTATTCCTCAAAACAGCTCCCATGAGGGCAGTTCTGTTATTATAACCATTTTACAAACAAGAAATAGAAAGCTTAAGTATCTTGCCCAGGCCCTACAGACTGTAAATGGCGTAGCTAGAGTTCAAATCCAGCCAATCAGGGTGTGCCCCCACACACCGCAGTTACAGGAATGAGAGGATAAGGGCAGCATTGTGGGAATGGGGGCGTCAGATTCAGATAGAGCTGGGTTCACATCCCATTTCTCTCCTTACTGATTGTAACTTGGGCAAATTTCTTAACCTTTCTGAGTTTCAGTTTTCTTGTCTGTTGAGTGGGACTACAAACGTTGCAGTCTTCTTGAGAGGCTAAAATAGGCACATAATAGGTCCCCAATCAATGTTTTGATTATTTGCCCTGGGTAAGATAACCGGGAATGATAGTGAAGCCATGGCAATAGGAACTAAAAGAGGATTTTGGAGTGTTCATTAAACTTATGCAGTTGTATATGGGGATGGTAGCCTGTGCGATATACTGCGTGTCATACGTGTATTAGTTAATGGTTAATATGTGTAAATAGTTTGAACTCAGCTCGGTTCACGACCTTAATTAGAGAGTTTTTAATCTTACCCTAAAACAGCTGTATACTGTTTTAGGGTATGATTAATGACGTATTGTAGAACGGGGTCTAAAAGAAAAAGCAAGGCTACGTTCTAGAATCTCAAGGCTGAAATCACACAATTTCATTCACTCACTCATTCACTATGCTCTGGGGTGATATCAGTAAACAAGATAGACATGGGCAGTGTCTTCTGGAATCTTACATTCCAGCATGTCTTAAAGACATTTTATGAGATGCATTTAAATAAAGAAATTGGCACACAGAGGTTGGGATACCTGGAATCATTGAGCAGGCTGTTCAAGTCCAGATTTGCAGCCAGATCCCTCAGTAGTGAGTGGTCGTCTCCTTTTGTAGCTCAGTCCCCTTCTTTGTGCTGTCAGCACGTCTTCTCCACCTCACATGTACTCTCTTTTCACTTTACTATGTTTTCTCTTGTTGGGTTCTTTGGACTTTTGTACCCTGACTTCCTCATCAATATTTGGCCTTCTCCTTAAGGACTGGAGGCTCACTTTTTGGCTTCCCTCTTTGAAAATGCCACTCTTTCTGATTGCAAACCTACTTCTTTTAATGAAGGAGTCCTGATAGTGCAGTGGTTAAGCACTCGACAGCTAACCGAAAGGTCAGCGATTTGAGCCCACCAGCCACTCTGTGGGAGAAAGATGTGGCAGTCTGCTCCCATAAAGATTTCAGCCTTGGAAACCCTATGGGGCAGTTCTACTCTCTCTTATACAGTTGCTGTGAGTCGGAATCAACTCAACGGCAGTGGGTTTGGTTTGGGGTTTGGCGTTTAATGAGCTCCAGAGGACAGGAGCAGGAGTTGTGCTTTATCCGTCTTTGAACCCCACAGAGCTTAGAACCTGGCCCACGGTGGGTCTACAAATGCGAGGTGGCATTTCATTTTACTTAATAATCTGTGAGATAGTTTATTCCACAAGAATACAAAATGATAATATATAGGGAAGAATAAGGGACCAGAGAAAGTATAAAGGGTAGAAAGTCAGATAAAGGAAAAACAAATGCTTATTACAGGCCATGAAGAACTTGGTAGTTATTTTTTTCTAGTAGCCAAAGCCAAAAGGGAAGACATTATCAATTATGCTTTTTATACCATCAGAAAGACTTATTCCAGTTCCTGTGGGCTGTAACCTGAACTGTAGGTCTAGGCCTCTTGGAAATATAAGTCACCTCATTTATGATAAACTTTAGCCAAATGAATGGCTTCACTGTTAGCGCTAAGCCTGTTTACTTCTGGGTTGCTTGAACGTGGGTCTTTTTTTTAAATTCATGGTTTTCTTGGGACTCATACATCAGTGCAGCCTTGGATGTGAGAAAGATGCATGTCAGACTTGTGGTATATGTGCCTCAGAGGGCCACCTCTTCACAGTAAGAGAGAGTAAGTTAGCCTCATGGTAAAGATACCAGTAACCACTTGGCATCGAGTCAGTTCTGACTCACGGCGCCTGCATGTGTGACGAAGTAGGACTGTGCTCATAGCAGTTTCAATGGCTGATTTTTCAAAAGTACATCGCCAGGCCTTTCTTCCCAGATGCCTCCGGTTGAACTCAAACCTCCAACCTTGCACTTGTCAGTTGAGCACATTAAGCACTGGAAATTGCCAAACTTGTCTAGGGTGTATCCTAGTTTTGACTCTTAATGGCGCTCCTACCCTGGGCAAAATGCTTAACCTTCCCTTATTCCGTGTCTGTAAATGTGGATGATACCACCTCTCGTGAAGTTAGTGTGAGAAATATGTACAGGTATTTATAAAGTGTTGAGAATAATATTTAAAACAGGGTGTTCAGTTCATGTTGTTGTTGTCCTAAATATTACCAGGGCTCTTGCAGGTGGTTTCTCATTTTTCTCTCCAGGGCATCAAAGTCATTCCTCCACCAGCTACAGGGCCTTTGCAAAAACTTTATCTGCCTGGAAAACCATTCCTTCCCCAGTCACACCATATCATACTTTCTCTTTCTTTCTCTCCAACTAGATAACTCCCATTCAGCCTTTAGAACTCAGCTCAAATTTGGTTTTCTCAAGGCTGATGCCCCAATTAGATCAGCTACCCCGTACCTCTTTTGGTAACAGTTATATATATATATATATATATATATATATATATATGTGTGTGTGTGTGTGTGTGTGTTACTATTTGCTTTGTGTGATTATTTTCTTCACTAGGCTATGCTAATTTTTATTATGGCAGAGCTTGAATCTGTTTATGCCCTTGCTGCATTGCTTATATTCTTAGCACTTAGCATCATGCCTGGCATATAGGAAATCCGTTGCCGTTGAGTCAATTCTGACTCATAGAGATCCTGTATGACAGAGTAGAACTGCCCCATAGGGTTTCCAAGGAGCTGCTGGTGGATTCGAACTGCTGACCTTTTGCTTAGCAGCTGAGCTCTTAACCGCTGTGCCACCAGGGCTCCTGGCATATACTAGGTGCTTAATAAATCTTTGCTGAATGAATTTATTTAGCTTAGAGTTAACATACATAATAAATCCACATGCCGCCTGTGGAATGTAGTGCCACAGTGCCAGTTCTGTCAATGCCGCAATGAAGAGGTGAAGCTTAGACAACGCATTTAACCACTTTCGACCTATTTCCTTGGAAAAAATATAGACCACAGCTGCCGAACCCACTTTGATCTAATGCTTGATTCTCATTTAATTTTTAAGATATTTGAACATTTAATAAACTGATTCTAAAAAGACAAACCACAAACTGTATGGTACACACCAACCTTGAATGCACTAGAAAATGCCAACCTGCTGATCTGTACACATTTGTGTACCAGATACCATTTAATCTGTATATCCTACTGAAATTGCCAGGCAAGCTCTATTGCAGTAACTGTTACCATTTACAACTACTTGGCTTAGGAAATGTAGATTTTCTCTATTCTTTGGAACCAAAGCAAAAGGGAAAATTAATGCTATTGAAGCTGATATGTAAATATACATTTCTTTCATGAATTTTATTTTGTATTCGCTGAAACGACCTCTTTGTTGTTGCTGCTGAGCTTTATAAGTAGACATTACATAGTTAAACAAAAAAGTTTCCTTATTAAAAAATCTAGTTTATATCTGTTATATATTGGCATTTTAAATATACTTTCTGTCAGAGGAAGGATTTCACTACTATAAATTTTTTTTCCTTAAACCACGCCCTAGATGAGGTCTGTGGTCCCTTATGATCTTTAACAATAAATTGTCTTCAACTTTTTGTCATATTCAGTCAACCGTGAAGGTGAAAATGATGGATAAGTGAACACAGACACCTCCCGTAATGCCCACAGCTGCTCTGAAGGCAGGACCAGTGAGCAGGAGCAGACGTGGTCTAGCCGGTGTCTGCATGCCTAGTGCACGTGTGGTGTCTGCAAATCTGGAGGGTATGGCACTGAGGAGTCTGGACACCTCATACTTCCCTCTAAAGTTCAAACTGGCCGGTCCGTTAGATTGCTTTGGGAATTACATGGCTTGTTTTGTTCCATCAATTGAGAGTTAAATGTCTGGAAAACTCTTTGTTACAGAACACAGTAATATTAA
Organism: Elephas maximus indicus; assembly: GCF_024166365.1. Taxonomy (NCBI): domain Eukaryota; kingdom Metazoa; phylum Chordata; class Mammalia; order Proboscidea; family Elephantidae; genus Elephas; species Elephas maximus. Next base: position 29,323,554 of record NC_064841.1, read on the forward strand.
ACGTCTTATTACTTCTGTTTTAAAATCCTGACATATTGTAAATGCTTCAGGTGTGTTCCCCTGTGTAATAAATAAGAACTGTAAATTCTTCCCTTAGTCCCTGAAATAATTCATAAGTAAATATTATTGTATGCGAACAGATTCCTTTAGTTGGAGGACCAAAGTCAAGTTTCTCTTCAGCCCTGACTTAAGATGCTTCTAAACTCTTTTTTTTTTTCATCATCAGTAGCTTTGGTTTCAGTCACCTTGCACTTCTCCTAAGAGGTTTTTTTTTTTTGGTATAGAATTAAGAGTTCTGGCTTTGAAGTCAGACAGATCTGGGCTTAAATCTTAGCTCTAGCATTTAAAATATGAGTGAACTTAGGGAAATTAACCTCTGTGAGATTCAAGGAGCTGTGGTAGTACAGTGATTAAGTGCTCAGCTGCTTAACTGAAAGGTTGGCGGTTCGAACCCACCGGCTGCTTTGTGGGAGAAAGATGTGGCAGCCTGCTTCTGTAAAAATTTATAACCTTGGAAACCGTGTGAGGGCAGTTCTGCTCCGTCCTATAGGATCACTATGAGTCAGAATCAACTCGATAACAATGTTTTCTTGAGACTCAGTTTCCTCATCTGTAAGATAGGATCATTAAAAACGCTTATTCATAGAGCTGTTTTGAGTATTAAATAGTATGATGCAAAAACCACTTGGCACAGCCCTTGGTACATAGTGAGCATTATATAGCGGTGGCTTTGGCTATATATTGGGACCAAGGTCATGATCATGATGTCATCATCAGAGGTAGTTAATGGCTTAAAAGCATCTCCTAGAACTATCCATTTATTTGCATTTGAAAGCATCAGTCTCTTCACTTTGTTTCTCATCTTATGGGAGTCCAGCCCTGGCTTCTCACATGGTGGGGGAAGGATTCCGTGCAAACAATAAGAGAGAACCGCCCCAATGAACAAATACTTTTCAAGTCTCTGCTTACATCACGTTTGTTGCTGTCCCGTTGACCAAAGCAAGTCACGTGGCCAAGCCCAGATTTAGGAAAGGAGAAATGGGCTCTATGTCTAGAGGAAGAAGGCTGCCAAACACAGTGTCCATTTTTTTGAGTCTACCACAAACACTGAGCACTAAATAAACTCCAATAATCTTGAAAAAGTAACTAACCTTCATGTTGATACAAATGCTATGTTTAATAACTTAACCATTTCTAAGCCCTGAGAGTTGGCTTAGAAAGGCATTCTTATTTCATTTGTTGGTAAAAATAACTGACATTTAAACAGTTTAAGTGATGTGCCTAAGGGTCCATAATAAATCAGCTTTTACTAGATATGAAATCTCATTGAAGTAACGATTCTTCCTAAGTACCAGACTCTGCTTGTTAAAATTACCTTCCTTTTAAATTTGTGAAAATTTGGCACCACTATTTTTTCGCCCTATGTGTCTGTCAGTTTGTCGTATTGTGGGGGCTTATATGTTGCTGCGTTGCTGGAAGCTATGCCACCGGTATTCAAATATCAGCAGGGTTACCCATGGTAGGCAGGTTTCAGCTGAGCTTCCAGACTAAGACAGACTAGGAAGAAGGACCCGGCTGTCTATTTCTGAAAAGAATTAACCAGTGAAATCCTAATGAATAGCAGTGGAACACTGGCTGGTATAGCACCAGAAGATGAGCCCCTCAGATTGGAAGGCACTCAAAATACAACTGGGGAGAAGCTGCGTCCTCAAAGTAGAGTTGACCTTAATGATGTGGATGGAGTCAAGCTTTGAGGGCCCTCATTCGCTGATGTGGCACGACTCAAAATGGAAAGAAACAGCTGCAAACATCCATTAATAATTGGAACCTGTAATATATGAAGTATGAATCTAGGAAAATTGAAAATGGTCAAAAATGAAATGGAATGCATAAGATCGATATCCTGGGCATTAGTGGGCTTTAATGGACTAGTATTGGTCATTTTGAATCAGACAGTCATATGGTCTACTATGCCGGGAATGACAGCTTGAAGAGGAGTGGCGTTGTGTTCATCATCAAAAAGAACATTTCAGGATCTATCCTGAAGTACAATGCTGTCAGTGATAGGGTGATATCCATATGCCTACAAGGAACACCAGTTAATACGACTATTATTCAAATTTATGCACCAATCGCTAAGGCCAAAGATGAAGAAATTGAAGATTTTTATCAACTTCTGCAGCCTGAAATTGATTGAACATGCAATCAGGATGCACTGAGAATTACTGGTGATTGGAATGTGAATGTTGGAAACAAGAAGGATCGGTAGTTAGAAAATATGGCCTTGGTAATAGAAACAATGCTAGAGATCACATGATTGAATTTTGAAAGATCAACAACTTCTTCATTGCAAATACCTTTTTTCACCAACAAGAACAGCAACTACACACATGGACCTTGCCAGATGGAACATACAGGAATCAAATCGACTACATCTGTGAAAGAGACGATGAAAAAGCTCAGTATCATTAGAACAAGGCCAGAGGCCGACTGCATATCAGATCATCAGTTACTCATTTGCAAGTTCAAGTTGAAACTGAAGAAAATTAGAACAAGTCCACGAGAGCCAAAGTATGACCTTGAGTATATCCCACCTGACTTTAGAGACCATTTCGAGAATAGATTTGATGCATTGAACACTAATGACTGAAGACCAGACGAGTTGTGGAAAGACATCAATGACATCGTATATGAAGAAAGCAAGAGGTCACTAAAAAAGACAGGTAAAAAAGAAAAGACCTAAATGGATGTCAGAAGAGACTCTGAAACTTGCTCTTGAACGTCGAGCAGCTAAAGCAAAAGGAAAAAATAATGAAGTGAAAGAGCTGAACAGAAGAATTCAAAAGGTGGCTGGAGAAGATAAAGTAGTATTATGATGATATGCGCAAAGACCTGGAGATAAAAAAACCAAAAGAGACGAACACGCTCAGCATTTCTCAAACTGAAATACCTGAAGAAAAAATTCAAGCCTCGAGTTGTAATACTGAAGGATTCTATGGTGAAAATATTAAACAATGCAGGAAGCATCAAAGGAAGATGGAAGGAATACACACAGTCGCTGTACAAAAAGAATTGGTTGACATTCACCCATTTCAAGACATAACATATGATCAGGAACTGACAATACTGAAGGAAGAAGTCCAAGCTGCACTGAAGGTATTGACGAAAACAAGGCTTCAGGAATTGATGGAGTACCAATTGAGATGTTTCAACAAACGGATGCAGCACTGGAAGTGCTCACTCATGTATGCCAAGAAATTTGGAAGACAGCTACCTGGCCAAAAGACTGGAAGAGATCCATATTTATGCCTATGCCCAAGAAAGGTGATCCAAGCAAATGCCGAAATTATCAAACAATATCATCAATATCACATGAAGGCAAAATTTTGCTGAAGATCATTCAAAAGTGGCTACAGCAGTATATCGACAGAGAAGTGCCAGAAATTCAAGCCGGGTTTAGAAGAGGATGTGGAACCAGGAATATCATTGCTGATGTCTCTGGCTGCAAGCAAAGAATACCAGAAAGATGCTTACCTTAACATTTGACTGTGTGGATCATAACAAATTATGGATAACATTGTGGAGAATGGGAATTCCGTAACACTTAATTGTGCTCATGAGGAATCTACACAGATCAAGAGGCAGTTGTTCGAACAGAACATGGGGATACGGCATGTTTTAGTCAGGAAAGCTATGCATCAGGATTGTATCCTTTCACCATACCTATTCAATCTGTATGCTGAGCAAATAATCTGAGAAGCTGGACTATGTGAAGAAGAACGGGGCATCAGGATTGGAGGAAAACTCATTAACAACCTGCATTATGCAGATGACACAATCTTGCTTGCTGAAAGTCAAAGAGGACTTGAAGCACTTACTGAGGAAGATCAAAGACCACAGCCTTCAGTATGGAGTACACCTCAGCATAAAGAAAATAAAAATCATCACAACTGGACCAATAAGCAACATCATGATAAACGGAGAAAAGATTGAAGTTGTCAAGGACTTCATTTTACTTGGCTCTACAATCAATACCCATGGAAGCAGCAGTCAAGAAATCAAAAGACACATTGCTTTGGGCATATCTGCTGCAAAAGACCTCTTTTAAAGTGTTGAATAACAAAGATGTCACCTTGAGGACTAAGGCGCACCTGACCCAAGCCATGGTGTTTTCAATCACCTCACGTGTATGGGAAAGCTGCACAATGAATAAGGTTGACTGAAGAATTGACGCCTTTGAATTGTGGTGTTGGCAAAGAATACTGAATATACCACGGACTACCAGAATAACAAATAAATCTATCTTGGAAGAAGTACAACCAGAATGCTCCTTAGTAGCAAGAACGGCAAGACCTTATCTCACATACTTTGGACGTGTTATCAGGAGGGACCAGGAGAGGGACATCATGCTTGGTAAAGTAAAGGGTCAGTGAAAAAGAGGAAGACTCTCAATGGGACAGATTGACACAGTGGCTGCAACAGTGGGATCAAGCATAGCAACGATTGTGAGGATGGTGTAGGACCAGGCAGTGTTTTGTCCTATTGTGCATAGGGTGGCTATGAATCAGAACCAACTGGAGGGCACCTAACGACAACAACAACTTTTTTTGTTTTTATGATTCTGTGGTTGTTAGCTTGCCCATGAGCTTGATCCCTATGCTGTTCAATACTTAAGACACAGAAATAATTCATTTACAGAATAGAAGACATCCTTCCGTTATACCTTTTGAGTCTAATTCTATCCACTGGTGTTGTTCTGTTTGTCTTTTTGAAAGCATCTTAGCTCACCTCTCTTAATGAGCCATACTGTGAGAGGGTGGCCTGTATGTGGCATAGTTAAGCGAGTGCTTATAGCCCTGGTAAGTGCCTCTCTTTCAATTTCACCGAATAACTTACTGCCATCGTTGCCCTATACTAGAAATCAGAATGAACAGTAGCCCCAGAGGCCTGATAAATCGCATGCACACTCATGAGGCCATAGAAGATTCTACAGGTTCTATATTAGAGCAACATAGTTATGACCCACAATGATTCTGTAATTGTGTTGGGGAGTAGTACCATTTAAACCCAAAATTCAGGTTACTTAAATGCCTGCCCATCTACCTTTTATAAAATTTATTTTTTTCATTGAGAAGATTAATAATCGTGCTTATTTTTATTACATTTTTAACTCCCACATACCTTACTTAGTTATTCCAAAAAGCTGAGACGTATAATAATATTATTATAATATCTGTATCTCATTGTAGATGAGAAAACCTAGGCTCCAAAAAGAAAGGTTATTCTCCCAAGATCTTGTAGCCAGAAAGGGTGGAGCCCAAACTCAACATGCACCCCACCTACTCCCCTTCATCCTTCTTTTCCTAAATTCATTGCGTGTAATTTCCTCATCACCATATTGCCTCAGTTTACCTTTGCAGAATGATGGAAAATGTGTGACTTCATTCTGACTTCTAATAGTATTTATTCTGGATTTAATTATACTAAATTACACTGTTATTTAATTGTTTCATAAGTTCTTATTTTGTTAATGATATGGTAAGCTTTTTTTAGGCAGTTTTTTTTCCCTCTCTAATTCTCCCACATCACCCAGCATCCTGTTGATAACAAGCAGGCAGTAAGTACTTGTAGGTACAGCCTGAATTCCCACTAAGAATTACCAAAGCTGAGACTGGCTGCATTTGGAGAGTGATTGGTGTCCTTTATAACCTCACGTGTCTGTCTCTTTAATCTAAGCAGCTGGCAATGCCGTCCTGCTCACAGAAACCGTTAGTCTTGTTTTCTCCCCTTCTGTTTAGGCTTCCCCAGAGTATATTCTGACTATGAGTCAGAATTGACTCGATGGCAATGGGTTTGTTTTTGTTTTTGTTTTTTTTAGAGTACATTTGCTCATATCCTACATCCATCCAAAATTATTTGACCCCATGTAGTGAGTTTCAAATAGCAATATGTACCCACAGTAAGACATATGAGGTGCGCTGCAGGGACCCCTCAACAAGTGTGAACCTGGCAGTTGTAGGTCTGTGTAGGTCTGTGAAGATAGTTGTAGGTCTGCGAAGCTCTTAGGCCTGTAGGGAAGATGTGGGCACTTTCCGAGAGTTGAAGGGAAAATTTCCAGTGGTTGCAGGAAGAGTATGTTGGTTGGCAGTGTGCCATCCTGCCGCCCTCCAGCCACATCCCAGCCCCTCACCCACCCCACTCCCCTCGTCGCTGTTAGGGCCATGTGCTTCCCCTTAGCTCAGCATCCCAATCACCCATTCTGTGATGAGACAGTTACCTGGTCTTTGACTTAGGTAAGCCACGTGATATGTAACATGCTTTAGTTCCCCTAGGTTTGCAAGTCTCCATTCTTTTTTTTTTACTTAGAATTGTTTCTGTGCGATAAGCAAATGTCAGCATTTCACTGCTTTCCTGTAAGCATCACCATGCTGCTCTAAGTGGCTGGGCCCTTTGCAGGTATTCATTCTTTTATTTGATTTATTCCCAGCACTTTACTTGGTGCTCGGGATGTAATAGAGAACAAAAGCAGGCAGGACTGTTGTGTTTATGGTCATTGTGGACTGATAGGGAAGAGAGACTAATGGAATCATCAGATAAATGTGGATTTCAATTCTGATAGGTGTGACAAAGGCAGAGACACAAGATGACAGTCAGGGTCAGGCACCAAGTCAGGCTGAAGAGAGGCTTTCTGGGGAGGTGACTCTGGAACTGAAACCTGAAGGCAGAGAAGAGCTACCAGTCCGTGGAGAAGAGAGACAGCTAAAAGGGCAATTAGGGCACAGTATGACCCCTGCTTCGTACCGTACCAACAAATATGGTGAGAATGGGAAGGACAAGTGGAGGGGCTGTGACAAGATATGGAGGGGGACTTGGTATTGCCTAAGAGAATTAGGGAAGACGTTTAAACTCAGTCAGGAATGATGAGTAGAAATTATGTGAAAAAGGGAACAGGGATGAGAGATTGCAGACAGGCCTAGAATGCAGAGATACAGGAAGGAGGCTTATGAAGATTGGAGGTGAGCAGTGCTGAGAGGGTCACACGGTGGGTGGTCTTTCAGGTCATGGTTATGTAACTTCTTACACTCAAGTATGGCCATTGCTACTGCTGTGTCTAAAACAATGATCCTAGAATAGAAACTTTCCCCACTAACCTCAAAAACAAAATACTGTTTTTCAGTCCAAAAGATAGTGTGTACATTCATTAAGATAAAAATTACGGAATAGGTGAAGTACAAAGCATTTTTAAGGCCATGAAACCATTCTGTCTGGTACTGTAATGGTGACACATGACATGAAACATTTGTCAAAACCCATAGAACTGTATAACACAAAAAGTGAACCCTAATGTGAACTAGGGACTTTAATTACTAATATATCAATACAAGTTCATCCCCGTAACAGATGTACCACAAGAATGCAAGACGTTAATGGAAATAATGTGGAGGGGCAAAGGGTGTATGCAGATTCTCTGTACTTTCTGATTTTTCTATAAACCCGAAACTGATGTAAAAATAAAGACTAAAAAAGAAAAAAAATCATTAATTAAAAAAATCATGAAAGAATATGCACTCCACCAGTAGAACATCGAAAACGGCCCACGTTGGTGAATTCCAAATTGAAACTCAGAATGAACGCAACCTAAATATTAAAAAAAAAAACCTCTGTAGGAGAGTTTTATGGCACTACCACGTTTCCCCTCTTTCTTTTCATGTTCAGTTTCCTGAAGGTGAGGTGGGTACTCTTGCTTTGTGAACTTCCTCAGAACTTACCCTGCTCCCTTTCCCACTTGACTTTCATCCTATTCAGTCAGGTACTTCAATAAAAATAGACTTCAAAGAAGGAGCCCTGGTGGCTCAGTGGTTAAGGGCTTGGCTGCTAATGGAAAGGTCAGTGGCTTGAACCTACCAGCCGCTCCATGGGAGGAAGATGTAGCAGTCTGCTTCCATAAAGATTAACCCATTCTGACTCTTAGTGACCCTATTGAACAGGGTAGGACTGCCTCATAGGGTTTCGAGCTGCCAACCTTTTGGTTAGCAGTCAAGCTCTTAACTACTGTGCCACTAGGGTTCCCCATTGGAAACCCTGTGGGTCAGTTCTACTCTGTCCTATAGGGTTGCTATGAGTCAGAATTGACCCAACAGCAATAGTATTGGGGTTTTGGTGGACATCATTCCCAGAGGCCTGGAGTGAATTTTATCTCAATAGCCTGTTTACCTTGATCTCAACCAGGTGAAGGGATGAGGTGTTTTTTCTGGCAAGTTACATGCTATGTCTGTTTTCTGTACAAACAGGAGACCTTTTTGGACTGTCAGTGTGTTGTATTATAATTTTTTTCTTTATACTCATTTATTTAAAATTTTGCTTATTTATCACAGTAGAAGGGAAAACCTTAAGAATGAATTTATTACTTAGTTGATAGAGATGGTGGTGAAAAACAGAATCCTACTAAAGATAGTGTATTTAATGACAAAATATTTATTGTTTTAAAACAGGATGAAGAGGAAGAAATCAAACAAGAAATTAACATGTTGAAGAAATATTCTCATCACCGAAATATTGCTACTTACTATGGTGCTTTTATCAAAAAGAACCCTCCAGGCATGGACGACCAGCTCTGGGTACGTAGCAGTGTCCACATTTGTTTTACTTACATGAAGAACATGCAGGTCTGAATGGCCCGTTTCCCTGTCCTCCTCTTTGCTGAGTTTAAATAAGCAGCTCCTTACTTCTTTGAGGCCTTTAGCCATCATGATTTTCGGAACAGTGTGTTTTCAAGGTTTTCTCCCATTTCCCTGAATATCTCCCCATCTTTTCAATATCTCTGAATCTTTCTTCTATCCCTTAATGTTCCCAAAGCCAGTTGTTTAAGTTCGCTGGTTTTTTTCCACTAGTGATGACCCTTTAATGAACTTTTATTATATTTTAGGCACCATGCTTTGTGCTATTTATGGATTATGTAATTTATGCCAGCTCTTTGAGGTAGCCTTATTATTGTCCTCATTTCTTAGATGAGGAAACTAAGATTTACAGAGAGCGTAAGTAAATATCTCCAAAGTCTATATAACCAGGAATGGTGGAGCCACGGCCTAATCAATCTCTGTGGTTCTTTCTCCTGTCTGTCATTAGTGTGCAGATAACTCTGCACTTAAATTCCAATTCTGTGAGTAACACACCTGACACAGTGACTGCCATGGAGTCATTCCAGCTCACAGGGACTCCACGTATGGCAGGGAAGAGCTGTGCTCTGTTTTGTTTTGGTTTTTTTGCTGGTTTTTCGGAAGTAGATCTCTAGATCTTTCTTCTGAGGCACCTCTAGGTGAACTCAAACCACCCATGTAAGTACTTGTAGAGATTGCTTTCCTTTCCCGCTTCCCTTTGTCCACTTACCTATAGTATGTTCCAGGCCTGTGACTTTAACAGTCTACCACACAGTTCTAACTGGCTGCCCTGCCAGTGCTGTAAATTCAGTATGTCGGATACCAAAATCATTACCTCCTGTCCCTGTCCCATCCTGCCCAGATTGCTCTTCTCACCTTCCTGGTTTCTGTCACTGGAACTTGTACTCACTTAGCCCTCTTGGCCTCATCATGTTATCTTGGTTTGACCCTTCCTTGCCACTTTCATAACCACCCACAATGTAGGCCCATTCAGGGCAAGCCTAGATCTTGCAGTAGCCTCCTACCTATTTACTTCTCTTTCTCTTCTTTTTTGAACCTCTGTTCCTTGCCCCACATTTGTTGCTGGGTTATGGCTCTAAAAATACTCTTTTAACCACTTACCATTTTAGTCATTTCATAAGATTTTAATATATGTCTAGCACACAGAATTCACTGAATTGTCAAAAAAAAAAAACAAATTGTCAAAGTGGCTGCTGAATGCCAAACACTGTGCTAAGCTCCACAGATCTAGCGATGACTATTTCATGGGCAATTTCTTAAAGAGCTCAGTCTTGGGTAGAAGTTACCCCGTTAATGCCTTTTAATGCCTACAGGCCAGCTGAGGAGACAAACATACACAGTGAACATAATTGGTGACAAAAAGGAAATAATAATGTTAGCTCAGAAAAGTAACCAGGTTTTTATGTTGTTTGATGTTGATACTACAGTCTTTCAAAATGAAAAGAGCTGCAAGGAATTTTTTTCCCCGTAAGACTCATCTGAATTTTAAAATAAAAATGTAGTCTGAGGTAAATGTGTATGATCACATTGATTTTATATATTTTCATGTGAGTTCTGAAAGAGTTATAGTAAGACTTTAGTTATAGAAGATATAAATGTGAAAATTAAAAATGTGAAAGTCATAGAGAAAATAAATGGGATTGTAAGTTCTAAAGAGTGATGTATGACGAAAAAGGCATAAACTGTAAAACAGAATTTTGACAGACATGACCATACCATTTTTAAAAAATTTCTTATTATAAAGAAGTCATGAATCAAGTAAAACTGTAAATAACTAACTTAGGTAAAAATAGTTATTATGTGGTGAGCAAAGAATTTAGTAACCTTCAGAGTTGGAGAGTTTTTATAAATCCATAGGAAAAATATAGAACTACTAACATTGGGTAGTACAAAGATTGAATTAAGGAAAGGGCAGCAACTAACAAAATAAGAAGTATCAATTACCAAAAAATATGTTTTCAAAATGCAATCTTCTTAATAATGTAAAAGAAAATAAGAATTGGATATCATGTCTTACCTATTTGATTGGCAAAGATTTTTTTTTCTTTCGTTACCGTATTTTTTAGATGAAGGTTTACAGAACAAATTAACTTCTCATTAAAAAATTAGTGCAGATACTGTTTTGTGACATTGGTTGCCAACCCCACAACATGTCAACATTCTCCTTTTCTCAACCTTGGATTCCCTATTACCAGCTTTCCTGTTCCATCCTACCTTCTCATCCTTGCCCCTAGGCTGGTGTTCCCATTTAGTCTCATTTTATTTTATAGACCTGTCTAATCTTTGGCTGAAGGGTGAACCTCAAGACTGACTTCATTACTGAGCTAGAAGTGTATTTGGGGGCCATGCTCTCAGAGTTTCTCTAATCTCTGTCAGGCCAGTAAGTGTGGTGTTTTTATTTTTATTTTTTAAATAATTTTTATTGTACTTTAAGTGAAAGCTTACAAACCAAGTCAGTCTCTCACTTATAAACTTATATACACCTTACTACGTAGTCCCACTTACTTGCCCCCTAATGAAACAGCCGCTCCCTCCTTCCAGTCTCTCTTTTCGTGACCATTTTGCCAGCTTCTAACCCCCTCTACCCTCCCATGTCCCCTCCAGAGAGGAGATGCCAACATAGTCTCAAGTGTCCACCTGATGCAAGTAGCTCACTCCTCATCAGCATCTCTCTCCAACCCATTGTCCAGGCCAGTCCATGTCTGACAAGTTGGCTTTGGGAATGGTTCCTGTCCTGGGCCTACAGAAGATTTGGGGACCATGACCACTGGGGTCCTTCTACTCTCAGTCAGACCATTAAGTCTGCTCTTTTTATGAGAATTTGGGGTCTGCATCCCACTGTTCTCCTGCGTCCTCAGGGATTCTTTGTTGTGTTGCCTGTCAGGGCAGTCATCGGTTGTGGCCGGGCACCATCTAGTCCTTCAGGTCTCAGGATGATGTACTCTCTAGTTCATGTAGCCCTTTCTGTCTCTTTGGCACGTAATTACCTTGTGTCCTTGGTGTTCTTCATTCTCCTTTGATCCAGGTGGGTTGAGACTCATTGAGGCATCTTAGATGGTCGCTTGCTAGCGTTTAAGACCGCAGACGCCACACTTCAAAGTGGGATACAAAATGTTTTCTTAATAGATTTTTATTTTGCCTATTGACTTAGATATCCCCTTAAACCATAGTCCCCAAACCCCTGCCTCTGCTTTGCTGACCTTCGAAGTATTCAGTTTATTCAAGAAACTTCTTTGCTTTTGGTTTAGTCCAGTTCCGCTGACCTCCCCTGTATTGAGTGTTGTGCTTCCCTTCACCTAAAGTAGTTCTTATCTACTATCTAATTAGTAAGTACCCCTCTCCCACCTTTCCTCCCTCCCCCCTCTCATAACCACAAAAGAATGTGTTCTTCTTCAGTTTAAACTATTTCTCAAGATCTTATAATAGTGGTCTTATATAATATTTGTCCTTTTGCAAATGACTAATTTCACTCAGCATAATGCCTTCCAGGTTCCTCCATATTATGAAATGTTTCACAGATTCATCACTGTTCTTTATCCATGCGTAGTATTCCATTGTGTGAATGAACATAATGTATTTGTCCATTCATCCGTTGATGGGCACCTTGGAAGCTTCCATTTTTTTGCTATTGTAAACAGTGCTGCAATAAACATGGGTGTGCATATCCGTTTGTGTAAGAGCTCTTGTTTCTCTAGGATATATTCAAAGGAGTGGGATTGCTGGGTCGTATGGTAGTTCTATTTCTAGCTTTTTAAGGAAACACCAAATCAATTTCCAAAGTGGTTGTACCATTTTACATTCCCATCATCAGTGTATAAGTGTTCAAATCTCTCCACAGCCTCTCCAACATTTATTATTTTGTGTTTTTTGGATTAATGCCAGCCTTGTTGGAGTGAGATGAAATCTCATTGTAGTTTTAATTTGCATTTCTCTAATGGCTAATGATCAAGAGCATTTCCTCATGTATCTATTAGCTGCCTGAATGTCTTCTTTAGTGAAGTGCCTGTTCATATCCTTTGCCTGATTTTTAATTGGGTTGTTTGTCTTTTTGTGTTTGAGTTATAGCAGAATCATGTAGATTTTAGAGATCAGGCATTGGTTGGTAGCTGAAAATCTTTTCCTAGTCTCTAGGTGGTCTTTTTACACTTTTGGTGAAGTCTTTGGATGAGCATAGGTGTTTGATTTTTGGAGCTCCCAGTTATCTGGTTTCTCTTCGTCATTTTTAGTAATGCTTTGTATTCTGTTTATGCCTTGTATTAGGGCTCCTAACGTTGTTCCTATTTCTCCTTCTATGATCTTTATCGTTTTAGACTTTATGTCTAGGTCTTTGATCCATTTCGAGTTAGTTTTTGTGCATGGTGTGAGGTATGGGTCTTGTTTCATTTTTTGGGGGATGGATATCCAGTTATGTCAGCACCGTTTGTTAAAAAGACTATCTTTTCCCCAATTAACTGACACTGGGCCTTTGTCAAATATCAGCTGCCCATATGTGGATGGATTTATATCTGGATTCTCAGTTCTGTTCCTTTGGTCTATGTGTCTGTTGTTGTACCAGTACCAGGCTGTTTTGACTACTGTAGCTGTATAATAGGTTATAAAATCAGGTAGAGTGAGGCCTCCCATTTTGTTCTTCTTTTTCAGTAATGCATTACTTGTCCAGGGCTTCTTTCCATTCCCTATGAAGTTGGTGATTTGTTTCTCCATCACACTAAAAAATGTCATTGGAATTTGGATCGGAAGTGCATTGTATATATAGATGGCTTTTGGTAGAATAGACATTTTTACAATGTTAAGTCTTCCTATCCATGAGCAAGGTATGTTTTTTCACTTATGTAGGCCCCTTTTGGTTTCTTGTGGTAGTACCTTGTAGTTTTCTTTGTATAGGTCTTTTACATCTTTGGTAAGATTTATTCTTAAGTATTTTATTTTCTTGGGGGCTACTGTGAATGGTATTGATTCGGTGATTTCTTCTTCCATGTTCCTTTTGTTAATGTAGCGGAATCCAAGTGATTTTTGTATGTTTATCTTGTAACCTGATACTCTGCTGAACTCTTCTATTAGTTTCAGTAGTTTTCTGGAGGATTCCTTAGGGTTTTCTGTGTATAAGATCATGTCGTCTACAAATAGAGATAATTTTACTTCTTCCTTGCCAATCTGGATGCCCTTTATTTCTTTGTCTAGCCTAATTGCTCTGGCTAGGACCTCCAGCACAATGTTCAATAAAAGCCTCGATAAAGGGCATCCTTGTCTGGTTCCCGTTCTCAAGGGAAATGCTTTCAGGCTCTCTCCATTTAGGATTATGTTGGCTGTTGGCTTTGTATAAATGCCCTTTATTATATTGAGGAATTTTCCTTCTTTTCCTATTTTGCTGAGAGTTTTTATCATGAATGGGTTTTGGACTTTATCAAATGCCTTTTCTGCATCAATTGATAAGATCATGTGGTTTTTGTCTTTTATTTATATGGTGGATTACGTTAATTGTTTTTCTAATATTGAACCAACTTTGCATACCTGCTATAAATCCCATTTGGTCATGGTGGATTATTTTTTTGATATGTTATTGAATTCTATCGGCTAGAATTTTGTTGAAGATTTTTACATCTAAGTTCGTGAGGGTTATAGGTCTGTAATTTTTTTGTGCTGTCTTTACCTGGTTTTGGTATCAGGGTTATGCTGGCTTCATAGAATGAGTTAGGGAGTGTTCCATCTTTTTCTATGCTCTGAAATACCTTTAGTAGTAGTGTTGTTAACTCTTCTCTGAAAGTTTGGTAGAACTCTGCAGTGAAGCCGTCCGGGCCAGGACATTTTTTGTTGGGAGTTTTTTGATTACCTTTTCAATATCTTCTTTTGTTATGGGTCTATTTAGTTGTTCTATTTTTGTTTGTGTTAGTTTAGGTAGGTAGTGTGTTTCTAGGAATTCATCTATTTCTTCTAGGTTTTCAAATTTGTTAGAGTACAATTTTTCGTAGTAATCTGATATGATTCTTTTAATTTCAGTTGGGTCTGTTGTGATATGGCCTATCTCATTTCTTATTTGGGTTATTTGTTTCCTTTCCTGTATTTCTTTAGTCAATCTGGCCTGGTTTATCAATTTTGCTAATTTTTTCAAAGAACCAGCTTTTGGCTTTGTTAATTCTTTCCATTGTTTTTCTGTTCTCTAATTCATTTAATTCTGCTCTAATTTTTATTATTTGTTTTCTTCTGGTGCCTGATGGATTCTTTTGTTGCTCTATTTCTGTTTGTTCAAGTTGTAGGGACAGTTCTCTGATTTTGGCTCTTTCTTCTTTATGCATGTGTACATTTATTGAAATAAATTGACCTCTGAGTACTGCTTTCGCTGTGACCCAGAGCTTTTGATAGGAAGTGTTTTCAGTCTCGTTGCATTCTATGAATTTCTTTATTCGCTCCTTAATGTCTTCTATAACCCAGTCTTTTTTTAGCAGGGTATTGTTCAGTTTCCAAGTATGTGATTTCTTTTCCCTGATTTTTCTGTTATTGATTTCTACGTTTATGGCCTTATGGTCTGAGAAGATGCTTTGTAATATTTCAGTGTTTTGGATTCTGGAAAGGTTTGTTTTATGACCTAATATGTGATCTATTCTAGAGAATGTTCCATGTGCACTAGAAAAAAAAGTGTACCTTGCGGCTGTTGGGTGAAGTGTTCTTTATAAGCCTATGAGGTCAAGTTGGTTGATTGTAGCAATTAGATCTTCTGTGTCTCTGTTGAGCTCCTTACTGGATGTCCTATCTTTCACTGAAAGCAGTGTGTTGAAGTCTCCTACTATAATTCTGGAGGTGTCTATCTCACTTTTCAATTCTGTTAAAGTTTGTTTTATATATCTTGCAGCCCTGTCATTGGGCACATAAATATTTAATATGGTTATATCATCCTGGTAAATTATCCCTTTAATCATTACGTAGTGTCCTTTTTTATCCTTTGTGGTGGATTTAACTTTAAAGTCGGTTTTGTCAGAAATTAATATTGCCACTCCTGTTCTTTTTTGATTGTTGTTTGCTCGATGTATTTTTTCCATCCTTTGAGTTTTAGTTTGTTTGTGTCTCTTAAGTCTAAGGTGTGTCTCTTGTAGGCAGCGTATAGACAGATCGTGTCTTTTTATCCAGCCTGCGACTCTCTGACTCTTTATTGGTGCATTTAGTCCGTTTATATTCAGCGTAATTACAGACAAGTATGAGTTTGGTGCTGTCATTTTGATGCCTTTTTGTGTGTGTTGTTGACAATTTCATTTTTCCACTTACTTTTTTGTGCCAAGAAGTTTTTCTTTGTAAATTATGTGTTCCTCACTTTTATAGTAGTTGAATTTATTTTTGCTGAGTTGTTATGTTCATCTTGGTTTTACTTTTGAAATATGGAATTGTTAGACCTCTTTGTGGTTACCTTAATATTTACCCCTATTTTTCTAAGTGAAAACCTAACTTGTATTGTCCTATATCGCCTTGGTTTCCTCCCCATATGGAAGGTCTATGCCTCCTGTATTTAGTCCCTCTTTTTTGATTATTGTAATCTTTTACATAATGACTTCAGTGATTCCCTGTTTTGAGCATTTTTTTTTAATTAATCTTATTTTGTTTTTGTGATTTCCCTGATTTGATATCAGGATGTTTTGTTCTGTGACCTTGTGTTGTGTTGATATCTGATATTATCGATTTTCTGACCAAAGAATTTCCTTTAGTAATTCTTGTAGCTTTGGCCTGGTTTTTGCAGATTCTCTAAGCTTGTGTTTATCTGTAAATATCTTAATATCACTTCCTTATTTGAGAGAAAGTTTTTCTGGATATATGATTCTTGGCTGGCGGTTTTTCTCCTTCAGTGCTCTGTATATGTCATCCCATTGCTTTCTTGCATGCATGGTTTCTGCTAAGTAGTCTGAACTTATTGATTCTCCTTTGTAGGTGAGTTTTCATTTATCCCTGGCTGCTTTTAAAATTTTCTTTTTATCTTTGGTTTTGTCAAGTTTGATGATAATATGTCTCAGTGATTTTCTTTTGGCATCTTTCTTGTATGGGGTTCGATGAGCATCTTGGATAGATATCCTTTCATCTTTCACGATGCCAGGGGAGTTTTCTGCCAACAGATCTTTAACTATTCTTTCTGTATTTTCTGTTATCCCTCCCAGTTCTGGAACTCCAGTCACACGCAAGTTACTCTTGGTAGAGTCCCACATGATTCTTAGTGTTTCTTCATTTTTTTTTTAATTCTTTTATCTGATTTTTCTTCAACTATTTTTTATATTAGTGTCATGTGCCTTATCCTCCAACACCCCTACTCTGCATTCCAATTCCTCGATTCTGCTTCTCAGACTTCCTATTGAATTGTCTAATTCTGTAGTTTTATTGGAAACCCTGGTGGCGTAGTGGTTAAGTGCTATAGCTGCTAACCAAGAGGCTGGCAGTTCGAATCCGTCAGGCACTCCTTGGAAACTGTGTGGGGCAACTCTACTCTGTCCTATAGGGTTGGTATGAGTCGGAATCGACTCGACGGCAGTGGGTTTGGTTTTGGGTTTGGTAATTTTATTGTTAATCTTTTGGATTTCTGAATGCTGTCTCTCTATGGATTCTTGCAGCTTATTAATTTTTTCACTATGTTCTTGAATTATCTTTTTGATCGCTTCAACTGCTTTTTCAGTGTGTTCCTTGGCTGCTTCTGTAGATTGCCTTATTTCATTTCTGAGGTCATCCCTGATGTCTTGAAGCATTCTGTATCTTAGTTTTTTATATTCTACATCTGCCAATTCCAGGAATGTGTCTTCATTTGGGAAAGATTTTGATTGTTTGATTTGGGGTTTGGAGAGGCAATCATGGTCAGCTTCTTTATGTGATTTGATATCGACTGCTGTCTCCGAGCCATCTATAAGATATTGTAATGATTTATTTTATATTTGCCCACGGAGTCTTATCTTCTTGGTTTGTTTTGTTTCCGTACACCCAAATGCGCTACTAGATTGCACTATATTGATTGTTGTAGCCTTTGAATCACTTATGTCCTATTACCAGATGGTTTGAGCTGTTACCAGATGTATAAGCCTATGAGTCCTTTCACTATTCTTGAATCAGCTTAGGTGTCCTGATAGTGGGTCACCTAGTGTGTGGTGTAGAAGGTCAAGTGTGGACTTTTCTTATGAGTTAGAATTTTGGTCTACATTTTTCTCCAGCTCTGTCTGGGACCCTCTGTTGTGATCCCTGTCAGAGCAGTTGGTGGTGGTACTCAGGCAACATCTAGTTGTACCGGACTCAGTCTGGTGGAGGCTGTAGTACTTGTGGTCCATTAGTCATTTGGACTAATAGTTCCCTTGTATCTTTAGTTTTCCTCATTCTCCCTTGCTCCAGACAGGATGAGACCGGTGGAGTATCTTAGATGGCCGCACATAAGCTTTTAAGACCCCAGACGCTACTCACCAAAGTAGAATGTAGAACATTTTCTTCATAAACTATGTTACGCCCATTGAGCTAGATGTCCCCTGAGACCATGGTCCCCACAGCCCTCACCCCAATAATTCAGTCCCTCAGGGAATTTGGATGTGTCTGTGGAGCTTTCACAACTTTGCCTTGGACAATTTGTGCTGGATTCCCCAGTATTGTGTACTGACTTACCCTTCACCAAAATTACCACTTAGCTATTGTCTATATAGTGTTTTTTCATCCCCATCCCTCCCCTCCCTCGTAACCATCAAAGATTATTTCTTTTTATGTGTAAAGCTTTTCATGAGTTTTTATAGTGGTCTCATACAGTGTTCGTTCCATTGTAATTGACTCATTTCAGTCAGCATAATGCCATCCAGATTCATCCATGTTGTGAGATGTTTTGAAGATTCATCATTATTCTTTATCATTGCATAGTGTTCCATTGTGTGTACGTACATGTATGTATGTACGTTTGTTTATCCATTCATCTGTGATGGGGGTTGTTTCCATCTGTCTGCTATTGTGAATAATGCTGCAGTGAACATGGGTGTGCATATGTCTGTTTGTGTGACGGCTCTTATTTCTCTAGGATATATTCCTAGGAGTGGAATTGCTAGATCATATGGTATTTCTATTTCTAGCCGTTTAAGGAAGCGCCATACCGTTTTCCAAAATGATTGTATCATTTTGCATTCCCATCAGCAGTACATAAGGGTTCCAGTCTCCCCATAGCCTCTCCAATACTTGTTATATTGTTTTTTTGATTTGTACCAGTAATGCCAGGGTGAGATGGTATCTCATTGTGATTTTGATTTGCATTTCTCTAATGGCTAATGATCACGAGCATTTCCTCATGTGTCTGTTAGGCACTTGAATGTCTTCTTTGGTGAAGTGTCTGTTCATTTCCTTTGCCCATTTTTTAATTGGATTGTCTTTTTGTTGTACAAGTGTTGGATTTTCCTGTAGATTTTAGATATGAGACCTTTGTTGGATTTGTAATAGTCAAAAACTGGTTCCCAGTCTCTAGGTCCTCTTTTTACTCTTTTGGTAAAGTCTTTTGATGAAGATCCGAGTTATTAGCTTATCTTCTAGAGTTTGTGTGTTGTTAGTTATGGTTTGTATCCTGAAAATGCCATGTATTAGGATATCTAACTTTGATCCCATTTTTTCTTCTGTGGTCTTTATAGTTTTTGGTTTTATATTTAGGTCTTTGAACCATTTTGAATTAGTTTTTGTGTATGGTGTGAGGTATGGGTCCTGTTTCATTTTTTTGCAGATAAACATCTAGTTTTGCCACCACCATTTGTTTAAAAAGACTGTCTTTTCCCCATTTGATGAACTTTGGGCCCTAGTCGAAGGTCAGGTGGCCATAGATGGATGAATTTACATCTGGGTTCTCAATTCTGTTTGTAGGTCAGTGTGTCTATCATACCAGTACCAGGCTGTTTTGACTACTGTAGCTGTATAGTAGGTTCTGAGGTCAGGTAGTGCTAGTCTTTATTCTTCTTCAATAGTGCTTTATTTATCCAGGGCCTCTTCCCTTTCCCTGTAAAACTAATGAGTAGTTTTCCCATCTCTTTAAAGAATGCTAGTGGTGTTGGGATTGAGATTACATTGTATTTGTAGATTGCTTTTGATTGGCAAGGATTTTTTTTTAATAATCTCCAGCGTGTACACTCACACCCATAGGTCATGGGAGTGGATGTTGGTACGAGGGAAATTGGAATTAAATATATTGTTGTAGTTGTTAGATACAGTCGAGTCAATTTCAACTCATAGCAACCCTATGCATGATAGAAGGAAACACTGCCCGGCCCTGTGCCATCTTACAATTGTTGTGCATGAGCCCATTGTTGCAACCATTGTGTCAATCCACCTCATTGAGGGTCTTCCTCTTTTCTGCTGGCCCTGTACTTTACCAAGCATGATGTCCTTCTCTAGGGACTGATCCCTCCTAATAGTGTGTCCAAAGTTTGTAAACGCAGCCTCTCCATCCTTGCTTCTAAGGAGCATTCTTGTTGTACTTATTCCAGGACAGATTTGTCCGTTCTTTTGGCAGCTCATGGTATATTCGATATTCCTGCCAACACCACAATTCAAAGGCATCAATTCTTCTTTAGTCTTCCTTATTCATTGTCCAGCTTTCACATGCATATGATGCAGTTGAAAATACCATGGCTTAAGTCAGGCACACCTTAGTCTTCAAGGTGACATCTTTGCTTTTTAATACTTTAAAGAGGTCCTTTGCAGCAGATTTTCCCAATGCAGTGTGTCTTTTGATTTCTAGGCTCCTGCTTCCATGGGTGTTGTTTGTGGATCTGAGTAAAATAAAATCCTTGCAACTTCAGTCTTTTCTCCGTTTGCATGATATTGCTTCTTTGTTCGGTTGTGAGGATTTTTGTTTATGCTGAGGCGTAATCCACATTGAAGGCTGTGATCTTTGGACTTCACCAGTTAAGTGCTTCCAGTCCTCTTCACTTTCAGCAAGAAAGGTTGTGTCATCTGCATAACGCAGGTTGTTAATGAGTCTTCCTCCAATCCTGATGCCCCGTTCTTCTTCATACAGTCCAGCTTCTCAGATTAGTTGCTCAGCATACAGATTAAATAGGTATGGTGAAAGGATACAACCCTGATGCACACCTTTCCTGACTTTAAACCAATCAGCATCCCCTTGTTTTGTCCGAACAACTGCCTCTTGATCTATGTAAAGGTTCCTCATGAGCACAATTAAGTGTTCTGGAATTCCCATTCTTCGCACTGTTATCCATGATTCGTTATGATCCACACAGACCAATGCCTTTGCATAGTCAATAAAATACTGGTAAACATCCTTCTGGTATTCTCTGCTTTCAGCCAGGATCCATCCAACATCAGCAATATCTCTGGTTCCACGTCCTTTTCTGAATCTGGCCTGAATTTCTGGCAGTTCCCTGTTGATATACTGCTGCAGCCACTTTTGAATGATCTTCAGCAAAATTTTGCTTGCGTGTGATATTAATGATATTGGTCTATAATTTCTGCATTTGGTTGGATCACCTTTCTTGGGAATAGGCATAAATATGGATCTCTTTCTGTCAGTTGCCAAGGAAGCTGTCTTCCATATTTCTTGGCATAGATGAATAAGCACTTCCAACGCTGCATCTGTTTGTTGAAATATCTCAATTGATATTCCGTCAGTTCCTGGAGCCTTGTTTTTTGGCAATGCCCTCAGTGCAGCTTGGACTTCTTCCTTCAGTACCATTGGTTCCTGATCATATGGCACCTCTTGAAATGGCTGATCATTGACTAATTCTTATTGGTATAATGACTCTGTGTATTCCTTCCATCTTCTTTTGATGCTTCCTGCATCATTTAATATTTTCTAGGACAGACTAGGAAGAAGGACTCAGCAGTCTACTTCTGAAAAGAGTTAGACAATGAAACCTTATGAATAACGGGGGCATTACATATATATATATATATATATCTCCACAAGAAGTTTTTATATCCACAAAAAAGCACATAGTATTTCACTTTCAGGAAATAAATATCTGGGTTGCTAATAAAGATGTATATACAAGTTTACCAGTGGGAATCACTTAAGTAAATTGTTACACCCATTAAGGAATACTATGTAGCCAATTAAAATGACATAGATCTGTATTTACAAATGGACATTTACAATTATAATGTTCTTTTTTTAAAAAAAGCCCTCTTTAAGGGCTATAATTAGGTAAAGTATGTTTTTTCATTTCTGTGAAAAGAAAGAAAAAGGGAAAAATATACACGTTATATATGTACATAAACGCACACACATATTGTCATATGGAAACGTCTAGGATAAACATACCAATAGTGATGAAGATATTTCTCTCTAGGTAGTAATTTTTTTAATTTTTTTTTTTTTTTTTCCAGTCATGTCTGCTTTTTCTTATGTTTCTCTTAGGTCTCACACCTGAACCACTCCTCCCTTTTCTTCATTTTTGTTGCTTCTCACTGGGCTGTCTTTGCCTCTCATGTGGACAGTCAGCTCTCTGAGGATAAGAACTCTGTTCTTTGCATTTCAGCAACCTTCTGAGCACTAGGAAGGTGCTGGGCATATGATGATGACAAATAAATGTTTTGTGAATAAAAATGATATAGTTGTGACAAGCCTGGTTGCTACAGGTTCTTTTGAGAATTCCATTTTGAGAGTTCAGGTTTAACAGGATATGATGAGGTGACACAATTTGGGATGTCTCTGTTCCCATATGACTTCTAGATTGTTAAAAGTCTAGCATTTTAGCAGTGAGCCTGTATTGCCTTAAGCTGCAGCAGATGACAAGTAGAGAATGGTATGTATGTATTTTAATGCTGTCTATAGGAACGTTTTTCATTTATTTGGAGTTATGTTTCCAAATTAAAAGAAAGCATTTCTGTAGGTTTGGAATCACCTCCCAGCTTATAGCCTGTGATAGTAACAATTAGATCAAGATCAGTCACAGCTAACGTTTATTATCATTACTTTCCTGAAGTAGGCTGGAAAAGACAGCTGATTTTCTTGTTAGGTTGAACTGTTAAAATTTGGGTACTTATTTCCGAGTCTTGGTTGAAGGAAGAAGTGGGGTGGTCAGTCAGGGCTTGATTCACTTTTATTTTTTCTTAATTCTGAGATTTTTACAGCTGAAGGAAAAATTAGTTGTCATTCATTTTATTGGGTCCTAATGAAGTCATCAGAAACCCTGGTGGCACAGTGGTTAAGTGCTATGGCTGCTAACCAAAGGGTCAGCAGTTCGAATCCACCAGATGCTCCTTGGAAACTCTGTGGGGCAGTTCTACTCTGTCCCATAGGGTCGCTATGAGTCGGAATTGACTCAACAGTACTGGGTTTGGTTTTTGGGTAATGAAGTCATCCTATGGATGGTACAGGACTGGGCAGTGTTTTGTTCTGTTGTATATGGGGTTGATGTGAGTCAGAACCAGCTCTGTGGCACCTAGCAACAACAAGAGAAGTCAGTTGACTCTCACAGTGTCTCAGAGCTCATCAGTGTGTGATGCTGGGCCAGAATGATACATGAAGGTTTAGCTTGGCCTAATGCTCTGTGAAAGGCACTGGAAATTTTTTTTTTAATGAACACAACCTGCAGTCGTTTTTAGATTGGTACTCTGGGAAGGCAGCAAGCCTGTTGGTGTCTGCAAGGTGTTAACAGGAGATTTTGCACTCTGGAAATGAGTTGCTGCCCACCAGTTCTCACTCTGGCCCATTGCTTCTCCCCTGCTGGGAACCAACAGCCTGTGTGTGTGTATACGCTCTTTTTGTTTATTCACTCACCCACTCATTCATTCATTCATCCAACAAATGTATATCAAGCACTCATAGGTACAAGGCACTGTGTTAGGCACTCAGGATACACCAGTGACAAAAGTGTTGAAGGCATTCATTCATGCAGCTTACATTCTAGCTACAGACCACAAACACTAAATGTATTAAGTAAGCAAATTATAGAGAATGCTAGAAGCTAAATAAGTGCTGATTGAGCAGGGGACAGTAATGGGGCGTGCAGGTTGGGTTGCAGTGATAAGTGCACTGGTCAGCCTAAGTCCCTTTGTAGTTAACTTCAGGAAAGATATTCCAGGCCTGGTGTTTTTCAGAAAAACCATGAGGCCAGCATGACTGGAATAGAGTGAATGAAAGGGAGAGACAAGGGAGATGACGGAGGCAGGACTTGGGACCTGGGACCAGGTCATACAGGGACTTAGGGGCTGTTGTAAAGATGTCAGCTTGCTTTGGCGAGGTGGGGGAGCCAGGGAGGGTTCTAAATGGAGGAGTCATGTGATCTGACCCATGTGTTAAAGGGATCACTCTGTTGCTGAACTAATAGACTGGACGGGGACAAGAGTAGAAGCAGGATGTCATAGTTATCTAGTGCTGCTATAATAGATATCTCACAAGCAGATGGCTTAACAAACAGAAATTTATTTTCCCATGGATTAGGAGACTAGAACTCCGAATTCAGAACACCAGCTCTACGGAAAGGCTTTCTCTCTCTTTTGGCGCTGGGAAAGGTCCTTGTCTCTTTTTAGCTTCTGTTCCTTGGTCCCTTGGTGATCTTCATGTGGTATGTGTCTTCTCCGTTTATGCTTCCTTCTGTGTGTCTAATCTGCTTTTTTTATACCTCAAAGGTGATTGGCTTAAAACACACTCTACATTGATATGGTCTCATTAGCATAACAAAGAAAGCCCTATTCATGAATAGGATTGCATCCACAGGTATAGGGGTTTAGGATTTACAACACATACTTTGGGGGACACAATTCAATCCATAACACAAAGACACCAGTTAGGAGGCTGTTACAATAAGCTAATCCTGTTCCTGAACTTGACAAAGAGCAGCTCTGTGAGATCTGTAGGCCGTGATCATTGCCAAACTCAGGCCACATGCCTTCACATTTTGCCTTCTCTGCTTGTATATGACAAAGTGTGATGGTTACAGGCCCCACATTCTGCCGGTTTGGAAGAAGGAGGGCAAATGGCCTCTTTCTGAATGCTTAGAGGCCTCTGCACAGCCAAAGAACTGTGGCCAACTGTCCTCACATGGATCCATCCTTCCAGGGCTAACCCAGCCCCTCCTCCAGGAAGCCCTCCTAACATGTCAGCACATGTCAGACTCAGGCTCATGCCGAGGACTGTTCTGACGGTTCCCACGAGCCATTGTCCAGAAGCCTCTGTGTCCCTGGGGATGGAGCTACAAAATTATTACAAGCCAGTGACAACAAGAGTATCATTTCTTTGTTTAATTTCTATAGCAAATCAAGGAAGAGTTTGGAAAAGTGAAGGCAATACAGAAACAAAATAGGTAGGAAATAATTGCCAGATTGAAATATTGGTGGGAGCTTGGCTATAGAATATAACATTGTAGTCCTCACAACTGGACCAATTCAGTCAAGAAATCTAATGATGTATTGCAATGGACAAATCTGCTGCAAAAAAACTTCTTTAAAGTGTTAAAAAGCAAAAATGTCACTTCGAGGGCTAAGATACGCCTGACCCAAGCCATGGTATTTTCAGTTTCCTCATATGCATGCAAAAGCTGGACAATGGATGAATAAAAAAGACCGAAGGAGAACTGATACGTTTGAATTTTAGTGTTGGTGAAGAATATTGAATATACCACGGAGTGGCAGAAAAATGAACAAATCTGCCTTGGAGGAAGTGTAGCCAGAATGCTCCTTAGAAGGGAAGATGGCGAGAGTCATCTCACGTACTTTGGACATGTTATCAGGACGGACTAGTCCCTGGAGAAGGACATCACGCTTGGTCAGTGAAAAAGAGGAAGATGCTAAATGAGATGAGTTGACACAGTGGCTGCAGCAATGGGCTTAAACATAGCTGCGACTGTGAGGATGGTACAGGACTGGGTAGTGTTTCATTGTGTTGTGCACAGGGTCACTATGAGTCAGAAATGACTCAAACAGCACGTACCAACAATAAGAACGTACTTACTCCAAGGCCTCTGGATCACTAAATTTGGGCCTCTCTGTGTTAATGACAACAATGGCAGGCAGCATTTATTGCCTGCTTATCATGTGTCAAGTACTGTGCTTGATTGCACTGTCATATTATTTCATTAGACCTTTACAACCACTCTAAACCAAACTCAAACCAAACCTATTGTTGCCGTGTCAATTCCGACTTATAGCGGCCCTATAGGACAGAGAAGAACTGCTCCATAGGGTTTCCAAGGATCCATAGGGTTTCCAAGGAGCAGCTGGTGGATTCCATCTGTTCACTTTTTGGTTAGCAGCTGGATGGTTAGCCATTGTCTGACCAGGGCTTCACCACTCTAGAACTTAGATACTCTCATTATCCCCACTTTACAGATGAGAGAGGTTAGGAAATTGCGTAGGATCTCACAGCTAATAGTGAGGAAACCAGTGTGCTAGCTAACCCCAGGCTGCCTGATACCAGGGCTGGGCCCTTAAACCCTACGCTCATCTCCTTTTAGTCATAAAAAATATTTCTGATATCAAAAGTTGATGTTCAGAATAAGGTTGAAACTCTGTGCTCGAATAAGTTTATTAAAATTATACTTTTAATCTTCATTCCTCAGTTTCCCCAACTTTGAAATAACATAGAAAGACCTGTTCGCTACTACTAAGACTATTGTGAAGTCTAAGAAATACATTTTTTAAAAGCACATTAAACCTTTTGGGAATGTTTTATCAAATAATTGCAAAGGTCACAGATGACTGACTATGCTAATTGCATTTTCATGAGAATTACAGGCATATAAAAATATCATTCTGTATTATAGAGAGACATAGTTTGTAGCAACCAAGAGCAACACTTTCTAACATGTGTCCCCTGTATTCAGATGACATAAAATGTTTCTCCAGATATTTCTTTTTTTGTGACCAGAGGACAGAGATTTGCACATACCCTACTGGCCAATACGGGTGCTGTTTGAGGTCTCTGATTGAATTATCATCTGTGCGAATTCCATCAGTCTTGAAAAGATAAACACTTGTTTAGTACCAGCTCTTTGTGAAAGTACGACTACTTCTGATAATGGCCAAGTAATTCTCCTTTATCAACTGCTTAGGGCCTGATCCGGAAATCAAAAAAGGAGCTCTTTCAATAAAGATGCCGATCTCTCGGAAATTGGGCGAGCTCCTGACGTGGCATTGCCATCTCGTTCAGCTGCAGCACCATAGTGAAGAGGCACTCCTTCTTGCTGCATGCCATTCAGACACTGGGACTGAGTGGACCGAGTGAGAAATAGTATCTGCTAAACAAATCTCTCTAAAATCAGAAAGCAAAATGACACATATTTTGTTGTCGCTTTTGATACCACCGTAACAATCACAGGCTCAAATATCTCAGAAAAGGAAATAAAATTCTACTGAGCATCTGAAATGTTGGCTGGTCAAGTAAGAGAGTGGAGCATTGTACTGGAATGACTCAATAAGCCATTCATTCATTCAATTGTAACATTGTAGACTTGCAGAGCTAAGAATCAAGAAAGTATAGTATATGCCTCTTAGGGGGCAAACATTCTAGCAGCTGGCTGAAAACTGGCCTGGGAATTCAGAGGCTAGATTGCCTTGACAGAAGGCAGTGTCTGGCATTTGGTTTCCTCATCTCTAAAAATGATGACCCTGGACTAGGTCTGAATTTGCCAACTGGTAGCCCAGAGGCTAAGTGCAGCCTGTAGATGTGTTTAGTTTGGTGCACAAATGGGGTGTGGTTTTAGTTCTAATTTAGAAATGTCAAGCCTGAAATCCCAAATAGCAGCTATATGTTTGAGCAGAATACCAGCTGTTTAGAGGGGACTTGCCCACTCCAGTTTGCACCGGGGGCCCCATCACTCCCTTTTGTCTTCCATACACGCTCAGCTTCATGCCCTCATACTACCTGTCCAAGCCCCATACTGGATCATCTCTGGTGGCGCTACCAAGCACCCGGAATCTTGCAGTTCTCAAAAGTAAATGAGATACCAAGATGATCCAAGACATGAAGTCATTCAACTACCAATGAATCATCTTTTCTAAAGTCTTCAGTGACGTTGGCCACCGCCCCAAACCTAAGTCTGTTGTATTTTGGATTTACATTGTTGCAGTGTCTTGGCTTGGCAAAAAATCATGCCCACTACATTTTTTGGTTATTTTAAGATTTTAGAGTCAAGGTGCTACAGATAACACCATTAAAAATTCAACTACTCATAGTCAAATCTTTTGAACAGTTCATTAAAATTTCTCCTAGTTCTGTGTATCAGAAATGAGGCTTTCATTGATTTGGATTGTTTTTAACCTGTGTTTGTTACTTTTATAAATTAAGAATGATCTTTCTACATACATAAAAACTAAGTCACTTGTCTAGAGAAGCTGTTGAATCTTGTTTTTTGTGAGGTGAAACTTCTAAAAGGCTGAATTTGGTAAATATAGGAGTGGTTAGAAACAGTTTCCCAGTCCCAACTGCCCCACTGGATGATCCATAGAGACAGAATGTAAGGTATCTAGATACAAACACGGATCTAAAGCTACACACAGTTGCATACCTTGCAATGTGGGCTTGAGTTCAGCTTTAATAGAGCCCCTTTTATGAATTAATGGATGGTTCTTTGACAAGAATATGAAAACAATTTCTTTTTTCCCAATGCATTTCGTTTGAACTGTGCTTAAACTGCTCTTTACCTTACAAAAGGAAGGCTTTTTATATGCTCAAAGTTCTTTTGCTAGTGGCCCATGAAACCCTTCTGATTCCTAATCTAGATTAATTTTATGTTTTATATTCCTGTTTATGTTGTGCTTCCCAAAAATCTCAGCTACCAAACCCATATCCACGTCAAATTCTTCTATTTGGGTAGCATTAGATGCAGAGTTGTCAACTTCTTACACCTTTAAGCTTAATTTCTATGATTGGGTCCACGGGAGAAATGGACATGTAATGTTTTACCGCTACCAGGAAAAGTTTTCCAGAAGATCTTGCATGCATAGTGTGAAATTTGAGTGTTAGATATGAAAGCTAAGATGCCACTGAGCTCTCTAGCATTTACTCGTATGCCACCGTGCTAACACTGAAATGGCCGTCTCCGTCCGTGGAGGCAGCTCCTGAGCGTCCCTACTGGACCTTTCCTTTGGGCAGCCATCTTGGTTGCTCAAAATACCGGTTGGCTTAGTAAACTCAGACTGTCATTGTCGTTTTCAAGATATAAAGTTGTTCATCATCCAGAAGCTTTATTGACAAAGTTTGAAACAGTTCACATTCTAGGAAGACTTATCTTTTCATCTTCGGAAGACTTATAGAATTTGTGGTTCAGGCATTCTCTTTTCAGGTCTAAAAATATGATTCGGAAACCACAGCAATTTTTTTCTTTTCTTCAAATACATACTAGTGTAAAAATGAATGCAAAAGACTATTTAGCTGTCTTTTCCAAATGGGAAATTGCCAATAGCTTTACTTTTTTCATTAAGTCATAATTGAAATTACAAATGTATGCAAATGTATACCTAAAAATTATTATACTTCTCACATGTTTTATACAGTGAGGCTTAACATACTTTTGGCAAATGAAGCATCATTTGAACAAAGTTACTGAGTTTGGATTTTTTTTTAGATAGAGAGAGATAGACAAGACAAACAGATACATGATAGCTGCTGTCAACTCATGGAGACCCAATAACAACAGAACAAAACATTGCCCAGCCTTGCATCATCCTCACAACCACTGGCATGTTCGAGTCCATCGTTGCAGCTTTTGTGCCAATCCATCCCACCAAGGGTCTCCCACGTCCTCATTGGTCCTTTCCTTCACCAAATAAGGTGTCATCCTCAAGTGGTTGATCCCTCCTGATGACGTATCCAAGCAAGTGAGTCAGACAGTGTTCTGTTGTGATCCATAAGGTTTTTGCTGGCTCATTTTCAGAAGTAAATCACCAGGCCTTTCTTCCTAGTCTCCCTTAGTCTGAAAGCTCTGCTGAAACCTGCCCACCATAGGTGACTCTGCTGATATTTGAAATACCAGTAGCATAGCTTCCAGCATCACAGCAACAGGCAAGCCAGCACAGAATGACAAACTGGAAGATGGGTGGTGGGTTTTATTTACACCTTCATAAGTCATGCAGATGCCATCCGTGGCTATTCACATCCATTCATGATAGAATACTCCGTGCCTCACTGATGTTTCTGGACCTTCGAGGTCAATAGGCTGACCCTTGGTGGTGGTGTGAATTCTTGGAAGTTTATCTTCCTGTCCTTTCCTTAGGGCCCCATCACCCACTTGGTGCAAACTCCACTCTCATTTTAGGCAGGTCTGCATCCTCAGGTTCACTCCTCTTCCTCATCCAGCTTCCCAACCCCTCCTTTTCCTATAAAACAAGAAGGGGTCTAGGAGTAGTCATTTGAACTGTGGGTGACTGACTGGTGATATTTGGGAAGAAGGAGTTCCTGTCAGGGTATTCTGGGCTAGTGTCTGCAGTTTTAAAACATCATCTCAAGACTTTATTTCTTGGTACAGGAACTAAAAACTAGCTGACTCTCTAGTGTGTGAATCCTTTAGAGACCCTAGAAATCATCCTAGCCTTTTAGGTTGGCTCTGAAAATAAACGATTTTTAATTCTCTCAGAGATGCCTTGTGATGGAAAGGGAAAATTAGAAGTGACCACCTCTGCTGATTCTACACTGAAGGCTCCTGGGCCCTGTGAGAGGTGGGCGCAGGGCTGACTCAGATAATGCTTCTGAAACTCCTTCTGAAATTAGCTGAGGCCAAAGACTCCTCCTTCAGTATTATCCTGCAGAGACAGAAGCACTTGAGAACATAGTAAACAAGCCCCTCTCCCCAACTTCTAAGAAAAAAATCCTACCTGTCTGTGTGGTGCAAACAGACAAGGCTGCTAACCGAGAGGCTGGCAGTTTGAGTCCACCCAGAGGTACTTTGGAAGAAAGTCCTGGTAATCTACTTCTGAAAATTCAGCCATTGGAACGTGTATGGAGCACATTTCTACTATGATACACACGGAATTGCCGTGAGTCTGAGGCCGACCTGACAGCAGCTGGTTTTTCTCAGAAATATAAGACAACAGACAAAAATATGTAATAATCAGCCATGCAAACTGTGAAGAATGTCAGAACACTTTGTGTTTTACAAGTAAGCTTTTATTTAGATAGAGAATATCCCTATCCCATCCTGTGTCTTCCCTGCCTGAGCACAGATCTGTCCAACACCTTCAACTTAACCTTCCTTCTCCCTTCCCAGGTTAAACACATGTGTATTTCATTTTCTGACCCAGTTGTTTAGTTGGTGTTGAGTGAGATTTCCAATGTTAACAGTCCTTCTGATGTCCCCTCACCCCCACAAATAAAAAGACCCAGAGCCCTGGAATACACTCCTGTGTCTTCTTGCTGTGTGATACAAGCTTGAAAAAAAAGATGTGTCCTTGGTACGTTTTTCGTTAATAGAGGTTTTAGAAACACATGCTCCCAATATACTTTATAAGCTCCTTTCAGCCCTGTCTCTTCAGCATCCAATTCAAGAGGATGTTGGGGAGCCACTGATACCATCTTCCAACTCAGAAGCTCTTCTTGGTGGCTTTTTTATAAATGCAGACAGACCAAGAAATTTCTGGATGCTGGGAACTTTATATCCATAGACACAATTAATATTCACATCAAATCTATAAGGTTGATGTTTTTATTTGTAGTTTATAGTTGTGGTAAAGGAGCCCTGGTGGCACAGTGGTTAAGCACTGGGCTGTTAACCAAAAGGTTGGCAGTTCGAACCCATCCGGTTGCTCCTTGGGAGAAAGACCTGGTGATCTGCTCCCATAAAGATCAGAGCCTAGAAAACCCTATGGGGCAGTTTTACTCTGTCAAATGGGGTGGCTGTGAATCGAAAATCAAATCAACGGCACCTAACAGTAGCATAGCCAGGAGAGGAAATGAGCCTAGGGTGGCCAGGGAACATGCCTGATGTCCCATGGCTAGTAATTGAGAAAGCACTCTATTTTAATTCTGTTCTAGTTACTTAATGAGTGCATACTATAGATAAGGCTGCAGACCATAACTAAACTCCATTTCCAAATAAGTAAGGAAAGGGGCATTGAGGAAATGAACAACTAACAAAATAGCAATAGCAAATCACTTAGCCCAGTGCCTGGCATACAGTAAATGTTGGCGAGTATTATTGCCCCAATGTAAACTAACTCTTTGACAACTTTATTTTGGGGAGAATATTAATGATCCATTATTCCTAACTTGTGAGATGGAAAGTTATTGATTTATTACCTCTGGGCTTGGCAAGTTGAGCCCTGTTACTGTTTATTAATGTGATGAGGGTACCTGTGGTGAGGGAAGGTCCCCGCTGCGCGGTGGCAGTAATTATCATTGTTGCTGTGTGGCTGCAGGAACCATTTGCTAGCAAATGCTGGTTTCTTCATTTTCCTTCTAAAAAAAAATCCCATTGCATAATTTAACAATCATTTTGTTCCATAGTGAGATTAAAAGAATTTAGCTGCCTTCAGCTGGAGCTCAATGGAGAAGCAAATTATAGAAATCACTGACATTAGTGCCTGGCTAGAGTAGGACTGTTTCCTACTGAATATTTGAAAGTATTTTATCCAATCTAATTTTAAGACTCTGGAGTCACTGGGCTTCCACTGCTTTCCCTGGGCACTGTAATTACGTGGCCTAATAGAGCTCAGTGGGTAGGACGTTTGCTCCAGCTGAACCCAGGGCAGTGGCTTCATTTGTAGGAGGTCTGGTCACTGCCTTTCTCAAAATGGCATTTGGAGAAGGGGTAAAAGCATGTTTTTCTCATTCGAGAAAATGTTTTTGCCTTCCTACCCCAGGGTGTTTCTTTTGTCCATGCTGCTGGCGTTGGACCATGGTTTGTCCCGTGACAGGATTTCTGTTAACTTTGTATTATAGATAACCACCAACATACATAAAAGTAGGCAGAACAACAACAACAAACAGTAATTCAGAACAGTACATTGAGCACATGTGCCTAAAACTAACCCCAACAACCATCACCAGTGGCCAACCCTACCTCATCCATACTTCCATCTGCTTTCGCCTTTTCCAGCCTTTTTTTGAAGCAAATCCTACTCATCATATCGTTTTAGCTATAAATATCTCAGCATGTTTCTCCAAAAGATAGGAACTTTTTTGACATAATCATGGTATCACTATCAAAATTAAAAAATATTAACCAGTTTTCTTTAGTATCATCAATACCTAGTGTGTTTTCAAAGTTGTAATTGTCGCACAAGTTTTTTTTTTTTCTTTATATTTAACAAACCATATTTATTTCTTAATGACTTTGAAAGTCTGTCTAGGTTTTATTTATTATATGAACCCAGATATAAGGTTTCTCTTGCCCCCCAAAAAAAATCCTTTAGAAAAGAGGCATCCAGCATATATTTGAGTCCATACAGTCTTTCCTTCAGAGTATTCTCTTAGTAATATTATTTTTTGAGTAATTTTTATTGTGCTGTAAGTGAAAGTTTTTAAGTCAGGTCAGCCTCTCACGTATAAACTTATATACACCTTACTACATATTCCCACTTAACTCTCCCCCTAATGAGTCAACCCACTCCCTCTTTCCAGTGTCTCCTTTCGTGACCGTTTTGCCAGTTTCTAACCCCTTCTACCCTCTAGAGAGAAGATCCCAACACAGTCTCAAGTGTCCACCTGATACAAGTAGCTCACTCCTCATCAGCATCTTTCTCCAACCCATTGTCCAGTCCAATCCATGTCTGATGAGCTGGCTTCAGGAGTGGTTCCTGTCCTGGGCCGTTGCACAAGTTTTTAATTTTTAAAAAATTCAATATCCAAATAATGTATATACATTATTACTGGTTTGTATATCTTCTTAAATATCTTTAAGTCTACAGGTTTCCCCGCTACCTTTTGTTTTTCTCCCTTACATTTTATTTGTTGAAGATTCGGATTATTTGCCCTGGTTTTGCTGATTGTATCCCCATGACTTAACATGTTCCTCAGTCCTCTGAATTTCCTGTAAATTGCTAGTTGAATCTGAAGAATTAAGTTCAGGGTTTTGTTTGTTTGTTTTCTGGTTTTGGCAAGACTTTTTGAAATGATGTTGTATTCTCCTATCATGAGACATATCCTATCTGGCTGTTTTTTACTTTGTCATGTTAGCAGCCTTTGATGATCAGTCCCTAAATCTGTTAATGCACTGGGGCTGCAAAAGAGTGGTATTCTAATTATATATTCCTTCCTCACATATGAGATGGAATACCTTTTTTTTCTTACAGGTAAGCCTTCAACAAAATTCCGATTCATAAAAAAGGCCAAACTTACTGGTCTAATAGAGCCTGGTAGAACCCCAGGACTATGGCTCTTAGACACCCTTCAACCTGGAAATGAACCTACTCCCAGAGCTCACCTTTCAGCCAAACGACAGACAGGCCTGTAACGTGAACAATAATACCTGTAAGGAAAATTCTCAGGACAGTCAGCCATAGGAGACAAAAAGGGCAGCATTTGCCCAAAAACAAAGTTCAGAAGTCAGGAAGGGGCAGGAAAAATGGGCGAATGGAAACGGGAAACTCGGGGGAAGTGGGTAGAGTGCCATCACATTGAGAGGATTGCAACCAAGGTCATGAAACAAAATGTGTATAAATTGTTGAACGGGAAACTAATTTGCTCTGTAAACTTTCATCCAACCACAATAAAATGTTCAGAAACCAACCAACAACAACAACAAAAAAAAAAACATAAGCTTTCCCTCTCATTATTTAGTTACCTAGGGATAAATTTTGTATAAGAAAGGCAGGATAAAATACTTGATTCTTTTCCTTTATTTGCCAGTTTTTGAAAAAGAAGTTGGTTCTTTATTTTCTTTTAACACTGTCAGTTATATGCTTTGGAGCGGGTGGGGGATTTCTTTATTAACTCATTTAATTAAACATATTAAATATATTTCAAGAAATAGAAATTATTATTCTTCTTGATGCTCAAATTATCTCATCTTTGGCCAATGGGAGCCTCTTCAGGTTAACTCCTGAGTCCTCTGAGACATGGCCTTGTGGTCTTTGATAGCTTCCTGGTTGTCAGATATGGTAGTTTCACAATTTTTATCAGGTTGGAATGTAGCCTATTGTGGGCATTTTCCAAATCGCCTTACAAAAATTCCTTATAATTCTCTCAACTTCTGTTGGCCCTTCTGGAAAAGATGGAGAGATTCCCCACTCTTTGTTGGATCACAAGAAGACAAGTCAGAATAGGTATTAGAAACTCATTTATTAAACTTATTTTATAAGTTTTTATTGAGTTTC
Organism: Elephas maximus indicus; assembly: GCF_024166365.1. Taxonomy (NCBI): domain Eukaryota; kingdom Metazoa; phylum Chordata; class Mammalia; order Proboscidea; family Elephantidae; genus Elephas; species Elephas maximus. The sequence goes on from NC_064841.1 coordinate 29,358,410, forward strand.
TACTTTTGCCCAATATTGTACTAGATACCAGAAATACAGCGAACAAGAAAATATAACTTTTGTCCCGAAGATTTTGCAGCCTGGAGGGGTAGATTTTGGACCTGATGACCTGGTAGTGATGTCAGGAATGTACATTTTGCCAAAACCATCAACGAGATTTCATTAAGGCACCATGTTAGTTTTGTCTTTACTGTCAAGTCATAGATTGGTTGCTGGTTATTCTGAATTCTTCTCATGTAATTAATCTTCTTCATATAGTGAAAAAAAATAAGTGCCTAACTCAGTGATTTTTGTTGTAGAAGAAGGAAAAAGTGTGGAAATGGATGTGTTTTTCTAAACCTCGAAAATGGTTGTAAAAGCAGTAAAATAGATTGCTTTTCCTCTTCTAGTCTCTATTTCTCTGTTAAGTAAGGGAGATATTTATTTTCTGCCTATTTTATAAAGTTGCTGAGTGCTGCAACGAATTTATATTTATAGAGAGCTTGGAGCTTTTTGGATGAAAGGTGCTAAATTATGGTTTATTGTTTATTGAATTTATTCAATGTGCCCAAACTCCTGGGAACATTTACTGACGTTAATTAAAAACAGATAGTCCTCACTCTGACAGCTTACAGTGCCACTCACAAACCAGTAACAAACAATGTGCACTCTTCTTGTCCTAACTGGGGACTGCTTAGAGAACCATAGCTCTTTCTGACAGGAGAATGATCCTGTTTTTGTAGGCCAGATGAGTTAGAATGCTGGGGAAAAACACAAAGAGATTCTTAATGAGGTCTGGACCACCTACCAGTCCCCATTTTAAAAATGACTTAGACTAAGAAGACTTTTCTCAATTTCCACATACAACTTTCAGGTTGGGAACTTAAAAAAACCATTTTGGGAGGAAATTAAGTTAAAAGTTTATGTTTGATACATTGTTTAATGATCACTTTTTCTTTACAGGGATGGCATTCTAAAGCAGCCAACTGGAATCTGTTTGTTTTATTAACCCAACCTAGTGGAAGCTGTGAAAATGTAATTTTTATAATCACATGTTTGCTTCCCTTGCCAGTTGGTGATGGAGTTTTGTGGCGCTGGCTCTGTCACTGATCTGATCAAGAACACAAAAGGCAACACGTTGAAGGAGGAATGGATTGCGTACATCTGCAGGGAGATCTTACGGGTACGTGACAAGTGGGGACAGGCCTACCTCAATGTCTGACGGTAACGCTGGATATTTTGGGAGATGTTGAACTTTGTTTTAAACCTTCCACTGAAATTCATAAGCATACTGGAGATCTCTTTTAAGCTTTATCCTAACAATGATGGTGGTAGTGGTAGTCGTGGTGAGGGTTGAGTTGGTGTGGAGATGTGCTCTGATAGAAAAGAGAGCCATTCTGGGTACCGTTAGAGGAAAAGGTTGTGAAGGCCATGTGTACCTCCATTTAAAGGGCAACATTGGGTCAATTCCCTTACCAAGGATTCATTTCCAATGGTATTTTCAATTAAAAATCTGATTTTAGATCATAAAGAAGGGTTACACCCAAGAAATGAATTGTTTTGAGGTATTTAATCATTCACTTGAGTTTTCTGTTTGTAAAAATTATAACTAATTGATTGTAACTAATGTAGTAATGCCTTTCTATAAAGGTTGAGTGACGTTAGCGACTTCAGTACATACAACCTAGTTTAACAGACTTAATCATTTAAATCAACCAAAATAGCTGGACAAGATTTTGCCTGTTGACCGAGCTATACCCACGAAGCCTACAACTAGACAATCTGGTCCATCGTGTCTTATTTTCAGGGAAAAGAAGTAATTGGGCATATTTTAGTTTCTTCACACTAGTTTAATTTTCTTAGTACTAATATAGAAGCTGTTATATGTCCACCAAGTGTTCTTACTAGATCTGCCTTGTAATTGTTACTAATTTATAAGTCGTGCCTTCTTAATTGAAGAGAACAAAAGCTAAAACTGTTTTTCAGCACATGTCCAAAAAATACCTTTGAGAAATAGATTAAGTGTTGTGGTGGGTGGATGGATAAATGGAAGTTAAGGAAGAAGGACATAAAAACATAATGTTTATTCATCAGATGCAAACCAGGTCAGGCAAAGAACAAATAGAAAATGAAATTTTAAGATGATAACACTTATAGTAACATAAAAATCAAATACTTAGAAATAAATTTACTGAAAGATGCAAACTACTTTTAGACTGAAAACTACAAAACATTACTGAGAGAATTTAAAGAAGGCTTAATAATGGATGAGGTATACCATATTTATGGATTGGAAGGTTTAATATTTAAAAATGTCATTTCTCCCCAATTTGATATATAGTTTCATTGCACTCCCAATCAAAATACCAGTAGGTATATTTCTAGAAACTGACAAGATGATTTTTAAAAAATTATATGGAAATGTAAAAGGCCAGGAATAGCCAAGGCAATTCTGAAGAAGAACCACAAAGCTGCAAGATCTATGATGCTAGATATCACAACTTATTATAAAGCTACTAAGTAATTAAGGCAGAGAGGTGTCATCACAGAAGAGACAAATGTCCAGTGGAACAGAATCGGGAAACAGACCCACTGACATATGGGCACCTGATCTATGGCAAAGGAAACGCTGCTGTGTGGAAAGGGCTCTTTAATCAGTAAATGGTGCTTCACTACTTGAATAGCCGTATGAAAGCATGACACTTGACACCTGCTTTGTATCACATTCAAAAATCAGTTACAGATAGATTATAGATATAACTGTGAAAGGTAGAAAAAATAAAGCTTTTGAGAGAAGACATAGATAATAGGAAAAAAGATTTCTTGAACAGAACATAAAACAGAATGTAAGGGGAAACAAGGAGGCATGACTGGTGATCTCCTTCATATCTAACATCTCCAAGTCTTAATGTGCCGTTGTATAACTTAATTTGAATTTCCGTCTGTTAAAATGTTATTCCTACATCAGCCCAGTCAGAGAGCTTATAATGGATTGTTTAATCATCCAGACCAAGAGGTCCCAAGAATCTGTCGGTTTTCCAGGGCTGGTTCTCCCCATATGCCTTCCTCTACTGCTGGGTAGCCCTGGTAGGATCAGTCATTTGATCCTGGGGTCTAAAAGCAGCAAGGGCATTTCATCCTGTGAGCACCTTTCAATGACCAACTGCTTGCAATGAGGCGATCCTGACTCCTAGTGACCCTGTGTGTGTCAGAGGAGAAACGCACTCCGTAGGATTTTCAGTGACTGACTCTTCATAAGTAGATCCCCAGGCCTTTCTTTTGAGGCACCTCTGGGTGGACTCAATTTAAGTTAGCAACAAAGTGTGTTAACAATTTGCATCAGCCAGGGCCTTTAAAATGTGTGAAAACAGCGATTTTTTTTCCCTTTAATACATTCTCCCAAATGAAACTGGTGATTGAGATAAGGGGACTCATTCAAAGGAACGTTTGATCACTGACAGGTCCCTGGTCACAGGAAGTTCTAGAGATCAACCTCTGTGGATTGTTTGAGCTCATTAAATATAACCGCTGCCTCATGTACATACCCTGGTGTCTGCTTCTAATTACTTCAGTGGTGAAGAAAAAAAGCAGTCTCAACCCCTCTCTTAAGGATTTATGAGATGTTCATATATTATGAAAACCATACATTTAAATCTGTTTGATACCTGCCTTGAGCCAAAATGACAAGATAAGAAAGATAATTTTTAAGACCCAAACCAGTACCTTTTAAGAAGGTACTGCTTATGTTTACTTATATTCTTAATATATACGTAGATCTTTTTGGACATCAGCATTCTCATACTGAATTTCTTCAACAGGGGAATTCAGAAAACTAATTTTGCTTCTTTTTCTGTCAACTTCATCTTTTATGCTCTGCTTCTGTTGTTGTGGAGACCTGGTGGCACAGTGGTTATAAGCTCAGCTGCTAACCAAAAGGTCAGCAGTTCAAATCCGCCAGCTGCTCCTTGGAAACCCAACAGGGCAGTTCTACTCTGTGCTATAGGGTCACTATGAGTTGGAATTGACTCGGTGGCAATGGATTTTTTGTTGCTGTTGTGGAGAAAATTAAAATTACAGAAAATACAAATAATAAAATGACAACACTTGTGTGCTCGATACCTTGAATTAGCAGCATTAGCGTTGTCATCATTTGCATGAAGACTCGAATTTTAGGTTCTTTTAGATTATGATTTCCCTGAGAAACATGTAACCACCTTAGAGTAAGTCTATAGCTTGTAGAACACAAAGACTCCAAAATCAGAGTAGCTCATTCAGAAATGGAACAGTCAGGTTGGGATATCACAAACAACTGTCTTGTATAACGAACACGAAGTCACGGATGTCAGTTGCCAACAAAGGAAACAGAGACCGCCTTCCTTTTTTACTGTGAACCACTTTGGCTATAGCCAATGGGCAATTTCTTGACTAGTCTGAAAAACATTGTATTGTACTTAATTAAAATTGTATCACAGAGGTAATATTTTTTGATTGTTAAATTCAATATTGCCCTCCAAAAAGGTGGGAGTTCAGTTAAATAGAGCTAGTTTTCTGTACAGAGTCATTACAGATACACTTTTACAAACTAGCAAAAGTAGGCAGCCCTTGCTTTTGGTGTCGTCGGTGTTAACAGAAACTTGTGTGTTTCAGAACCGTATCTCTGTGCAGTTCAGTGATACCTGAGATCAGATCTGAAGTGCAAACATAGCAAGAGCTGCCTCTTAGTTCAGTTCACATTGACCAGTTGCCTGTGATTTAGGATGGCACTGTGACCACCTGAAAGATTTGAATGTAATTCTGAAAGTGTCTTTGGATAAGTTAAATTTATTTCTTCTTCTTTTTTTTGGCTCATTAGTGTCCAAAATAATTTATTTGCATTTTGGCTTATGTTCCTATCAACCTTGTCAACTCTCTACCGCTCCAGGGGCTGAGTCACCTGCACCAGCATAAAGTGATTCATCGAGATATCAAAGGGCAGAATGTTCTGCTGACTGAAAACGCAGAAGTTAAACTAGGTAAGAACAGAATCTAGTGAGCCTGGGGAGTGTAGGAATTGACAGGATTATTTCAACAGCATTGTTTTTGCTTCATTTTTTTTGTAATGAATGTAAATTTGTCATTGAATTTGAAGGTGATTGTGTTAAGAATGGAAATGAAAATGTTTCTTTGTCCATTTAACATTTCTGAAAGCATTACGAGTGAATTGGTAGACAGGATGGTGAACAGCACCATGTGCATAACAGATGTGTAAAAATAATCGAAATTTTTTTTAGCAAAGACCATTTAGATTAGATGTGAGTGAAATGGTCTCCTACCTTTTGTAAGTGGTTGACATGGTTGCAGCTATAACAAGACAATCACGAAATCTGATTATTTTGGTTGAAAGTATCCACAGTTAGAGGTATTCAGAATAACTAGTTCCTGCTTCATTTGCCTACATTTTAAGTTGTATTTACATTGATTTCATTATAAACTAGGGCACCTCTGCAAAATGGATGCTCAGTTTCCCACTTTCATTGCATCCTGATATCCCACCTCAATCTGCCAGAGTCATCGGTGAGGGAATCCTTCTCTTTGGCGCTATCCATTGAAGTCCTTCCCATAACAGATCTGAGATTGTCCAGATAAAGTAGAGAATAACCACATGCATCTGCCTGCTTGGCATATATAAGTGAGAGTATGGATCAACAAATATCCTTTAAGAAAAGTTACAGGATATATGATTTGTCATCTGGAAAAAAAATCTTTGTATATATGACTGCTTATTTTCAAAGAGATTTAAATATCCTCTATACTTATATCCCAAACATTGGCTCTTGCCTTTTTATTTATATATTTCATTTTGACTTAGCATTTGGGGTGACAGACTTTTGTCTCATGAATGTTTTTTTAAATACAACATTATACGTTATGTAGACTAAGCTGGTAAATATGTGCCTACTAGGTAAGCTGTCCTCAGGATATTCACTCATCACTAACAGTTTTTTGTAAAAAGCATTTTATATGCCAGGCCCTGTAACCAGACACTTTTATATAGATTATCTCACTTAAATATCAGAACAAATCTATGTAGACATCATCATCTTCATTTTACAGACTGGGAAACCAAAGCTCAAAGAAGTTACTGTACTTAACCCTAGGTCACATCACTAGTAAGCAGCAGAAATAGGATGTACTCTTTGGCTGTCTAACTCCAGAATCTGAGCTCTAAACTCTTGATATCCACTAATTACTATCCTTTGCTCAAACGATTTGTGCTCAACTACTAACCTAAAGGTTGACAGTTTGAACCCACCCAGCAGCACTGCAGAAGAAGGACCTAGTGATCTACATCCCTAAATATTACAGCCAAGACACTGATCAAAAAATAACAAATGTTGGCGAGGTGGCGGGAAGATTGGAACTCTTAGGCACTGCAGGTGGCAACGTAAAATGGTACAACCACTATGAAAAATGACATGGGACCTCCTTAAAAAGCTAGAAATATCATACCATCCAGCAATCCCACTCCTAGGAATAGATCCTAGAGAGATAAGAGCTGTCACACAATAGATACATGCACACCCATGTTCATTGCAGCACTGTTCACTATATCAAAAAGATGGAAACAACCTAAGTGCCCATCAACAGATGAATGGATTAACAAATTTTGGCACATGCATACAGTGGAATACTACACAACAATAAAGAACAATGAAGAATCTGTGAAACATCTCACAACATGGATGAATCTGGAGGACATTATGCTGAGTGAAATAAGTTAATCACAAAAGGACAAATATTGTAGGAGACCACTATCATAAAAACCCAACATAAGGTTTACACACAGAAAAAAAAACAACCTTTGATGCTTATAAGGGGGGCAGGGGTAGGCAGGGGAAATCACTAACTAGATGTAGACAAGTTAACTTTGGCGAAGAGAAGGATAACACAGACTATAGGGAAAGGCAGCACAACTTGAGCAAGGCAAAGTCACAGACGCTCCCTAGACACATCCAAACACCTTGAGGAACCAAGGTACTGGGGCTGAGGGCTAGGGACCATGGTCTTGGGGGACATCTAGGTCAGTTGGCATAACATAGTTCATAAAGAAAATGTTCCATATTACACTTCGGTGAGGAGTGTCTAGGGTCTTAAAAGCTTGCACATGGCCATCTAAGATACATCTATTGGTTCCATCATGTTCAGAGCAAAAGATAATAAAGAAAACCAAAGACACAAGGAAAATATTAGTCCAAAAGATTAATGGACCACATGAACCACAGCCTTCACCAGCCTGAGCCCAGAGCAACTAGATGGTGCCCAGCTACCACCACTGACTGCTCTGACAGGGGTCACTATAGAGGGTCCTGGACAGAGTGGGAAAAAAAAATAACACATATGAGGAATGTGCTTCTTAGTTCAGTCAAGTATACGAGACCAAATGGGCAACACCTGCCCAAAAGCAAAGATGAGAAGGCAGGAGGGGACAGGAAAACTGGACAAATTGGGATACGGAGAACCCAGGTTTGAAAGGGAAGGGGAAAGGGTGCTGACGCACTGTGTGGATTGCAACTAATGTCCAAAAACAGTTTGTATATAAATTTTTGAATGAAAAACTGATTTGCGCTGTAAACTTTCACCTAAAATTAGAAGGAAAAAAAAAGTAACAGCTAAGAAAACCCTATGGAGCAGTTCTACTCTGTAACACATGGGGCCACCATAAGTCAAAATCTACTCAACAGCAGTGAGCTTGGTTTTGGTTGCAACCAAGCTTGCCTTTTATTTCATACCTATTTTTGGCTTCCATAGAGTTTTGGCATACCCAAATATACCAAACACACTATGCTTTCCTTATCAGTACACCTCATCCATTTACACGTGCAATTTAAAAATATAAATTCATCTTATCACCACATAAAACCTAAGATCACAGACAGTATTCATTTGTCTTTTCTTAAACAGTGGACTTTGGAGTCAGTGCCCAGCTAGATCGAACAGTGGGCAGAAGGAATACCTTCATCGGGACTCCCTACTGGATGGCTCCAGAAGTTATTGCTTGTGATGAAAATCCAGATGCCACGTATGACTTCAAGGTATGATTTCTTCATTGGTTTTCAAAACCACGTCTAACATCTCACCCTGAGACTTGCAGTGAGAGAATTCTCACGTGCCTTTGGGTTTATGATTTATGTTATCCAAAGGGAGAACTGAAAAATATTATTTGAATTTAAAATTACAAGACATTCAAATGAGAATCTTTTTAATGAATTCACCCAGCACATCTGATTGCTTATTTGCAAGAAATTTTTGAACTATTCCTTGTATTCTTTTGAATTTACTCTTGCATTTTATTATTGGAAGATCTATTTCCATTTTGGCTATAGTTTAGTTTTGGCAAAGTATTTATTTTGATAGATTTTTATGTTAACAGAAACCAAGGTATGAACTTGTTGTCTTGGGTCATCTTCTTATGATTAGGCATAATCAGACTTTTTAATTTCTCTGTTGTTCAGAGTAATTTCTGGGGTTGCTCATCAATGAGAGAAAACCAAGTGGAATGTTCTTAGCTACTTCATGATATTTTAGTACCACATTGTGGTGTTTGTTAGAAATTTGATATGTGGCTTGTTACTTCATATCATCAACTGAAAATTTATAGTAAATTCAAAGCAGTGTTCAAGTAGAGAGGTGACAGTTGCCACTTCTCCCAAGAAGCTCTCCTGTCTTCCATCCTGGTAGCCAATCATCAGACTTATTTCAAGGTTACTACCCTGTCCACAGCTACAGTGTCAGGTGATATTGTTTTCATTCATTGCTGCTAGAAGTCAAGACATTAAACCCAAAAAAAACCAAGCCCATTGCCATCGAGTCAATTCCAACTCATAGTGACCCTATAGGACAGAGTAGAACTGCCCCCATAGAGTTTCTAAGGAGCACCTGCTGGATTTTAACTGTGACCTTTTGGTTAGCAGACGTAGTGCTTAACCACTACGCCACCAAGGTTTCCCAAGACATAAAAACTGGAGACAGATAGAATCTAGTTGCTGTGGATTTTGGGACCATGTGTAGGTTGAGATGCCCTTCTGTGGTCTTTGTCACAGGACACTCTTGGGCAACACTTGGTATTACCTGGTTGGTTTCCAAGATACATGGACTTTTCAGTAAAGGACTTCAGTGATTATCTCTAAATATCCTCATCTTACAGATGAGGAAACTGAGACCTGAGGCCTTCACAAGACCACACCCAGTTAGTGATCTTGTTGGAGCTGGGACTTGAACCCAGGTCTCCCATTTGTCTGTTCAGAGCTTTTTCCAATATATTACCTGCTCCTGTATAATGTGCTCCTATATAAACCTCCAACTCAACCAAAAAAATAAATAAATAAAAATAATCTGCCTCTGAAGAGTATATTCAAAGAATGCCTTTTATAAAGCACATTTTTAGTTTTCCACATGAAAGCCAAAATAGGAATAATGTGAGGTTATTATTGAAATCAGGTCACAAAGATGCAAACATTGCAGTGCCTTCAGGACCCACTGTCTCTGGGCAGTGACAAAATTATTTGCCTCTTTGGGGAAATGCAAGCTTGAATGTCTGAAAACAAAACAATCCCCTATAAATTTCTTCCTTCCTTTAAAGTTAGTCACTATAATAACCTGACAACAATCTGTCTGAAAGCAGCTGCCAAGTTAAAAATTAATCTCCTGCCAAAATAAATGTCATTTATTTAAACTGCTAATGATAAGCACATTTGAATAATTTAATTTGCAAATCCCTCTGGAGAATCTGCTACAAAATATAGGTCCCAGACCAGATATGTGTATCATAATTGGCCATAAGCAGTTCTTCAACCTGTAGTTACACTTAACCAAGTGCCAGTGAGTCTATATGGTGGGCCACAGATATTTCAGGCTATAAGATATCATGAGGAATCAGAGTGCTTCAGACTTTGACCTTGAGCTTAACCTTTTAAATATTTTGACTGGCTGTATTATATATGGGACTTTTGCTTTGTGGCATGAGGGAGATTGCCAGTAGAGTAACTAAAAGAGAATTTCCTTCCGGCCAAGCCCAGGTTCTGAATTCACCTAACATCTTGGCCCTGTTTCCTCAGATTATGGCTCAGGAATATAGTTGGGGATCAGTGAAAAATTTTGCAGACCAAGTAGGTAATGGGCACAGCCTGGTATGTGAGCAACCACAGTGGGCATCGGGCTAAACAGCGTGATTTCAGAGGTAATGGAAGGTCCACTTGACTCTAAATGTAACTTGAGACATTAAAATTTGCATTAATTTCTGCATCTTTTATTAAAAAATAAAGAACCCTGATGGGGAAAACTGGTTAAGTTGCATCAGTCATTTACACCTCAGTGTAAATGAATTTATCGGGTCTTGTCATGGGTACAGGTTGATAAGAGGGAGGAAGAAATTGTGGCGAGAGTATGAGTTGCACTGGTAACTTGTTATGGGTAAAAGAAGGAGCATCACAAAAGGGTAAATAAGGAAGACAGGGCAGAAAGGAAGGTTTAGGAGTTCTTTGAAGATTCACTTTAAACACTTCATTGTTTGTGGACCAGCTAAGAAGCTGTTCTTTAAATAATCTTTCTATTTTTTGGCATACCATATCTTATCCTTTTGTTGTTGTTGTTGTTCAGGATTCTTAGGGATGCAGTCTGTCACCAGAGGACAGCTTGACAATACTTTGACTTCCTAAATAGTTCCTTCACCTACTTAGCACATATTTACTGAGTGCACACTGGGTGTAAGAAACTAACCACACTGCAGTTTATGACTAGAGAGTTATTTTTTTCCCCATCAAAGCTCAGAGGGCTGTCCCTCTGTGTATGTAGCCCTTTGACCTGGCCATGTGTTCCAGCCTCACACGCGGATGTCACACTGCTGAGTTCTCATGTGGCACAGACACTTGCAACCTAGAGGGCGTATTTAGAATAAAAGATGGGTTGAAGGCCAGAGGACTTTGTTAGGTTCCCCACCACAAAAGCCCTTCCTTTAAAATAAAGATAAAATGCAAAAAAAGGGGGGAGTACAGTTTGATTTTTATTATTTCACTATTTGATTTCTTATTTATTGACTATTAGAACTGCCCCATAGGGCTTCCAGGGAGCACCTGGTGGATTTGAACCGCCAACCTCTTGGTTAGCAGCTGTAGCACTTAACCACTACGCTTTTTATTATTCGATTTGTCTAAGTGTCTTTAAAAACTGTGATAAATTAATTTAAAAAACCAAAAGTAATTCAGTAAAATAAGGGCCTTTGTCGAAAGTCATCTGAAGAGCTCCTGGTTTTTATTGTAATCTGGTTTTGTCTGCTATCTACTGGGCACATTAAGTAAGCAACTGAAAATAAAGCCGCCCCTAAGGAGGAGCGCCAGAATCTTACTCTCCTGGTGTGTTCACTTTCCCCAAGAGGCCCTTCCTTTCTTGTTTTCAAAAATTCTGTCAAAACACGTCAAGCGAAAGGAAAGGTTTCATTTCCCTGATAAGTACGTGGGGCAATAATGAAAGCTTTCCCACTTAATAATATGCGTTTGAGAGATTTGAAATTAATAAAACGGTTAAAAATTCCTGGGTGGTTTAAATTGTTATTTTTTAAAGTTACTTTGAATTTCAGTTGGATAGGATTTGTCAGGTCTTTTATAGTCCGACACATTTATTGATTTAACAGAACCACCCACTCAAGAAAGTTCTCTACGGTCAAATGCTTATCAATAAGGACCTGGTTAAGTAAAAACTAGTGTCTGTACAATGAGCTACTCCGCAGCTATTTAAACAATGAGGAAATATGTATATATGGGGTATGGACAGCTCCCAAAGTACAGTGTTAGGTGTAAAACAACTTACAGTGTGGTATAGGTTGTATAGTCTTACTCTCTCCCCTCCCTCCCCCTCACTCTCTCTCTCCCTGTATATATGTAAATAAATAAATAAATAAACCTGTTGCTGCGGAGGTGATTCCAACACATAGCGACCCTATAGGACAGCGTAGAACTGCCCCGTAGGGTTTCCTAGTCTGCTTTACAGAAGCAAACTGCCACAACTTTCTCCCACAGAGCAGCTGGTGAGTTGGAGCCACCAACGTTTAGGTTACCAGCCGAGCGAGTGTTTAACCACTGCACCACCAGGGCTATATATATACATATAAAAGAAACCAAACCCATTACCATCGAGTTGATTCCAACTCGTGTATAAACCAAACCAAACCAAACCCAGTGCCGTCAAGTCGATTCCGACTCATAGCGACCCTATAGCACAGAGTAGAACTGCCCCATACAGTTTCCAAGGAGCACCTGGTGGATTCGAACTGCTGGCCCTTTGGTTAGCAGCGGTAGCACTTAACCACTACGCCACTAGGGTTTCCAACTCATCTATAGATATACATAAATCTGTAACCAAAACCAAAAACCTGTTGCCGTTGAGTCGATTCCGACTCATAGCTACCCTATAGGACAGAGTATAACTGCCCCATAGGATTTCCAAGGAGCACCTGGTGGACTCGAACTTCTGACCTTTTTGGTTAGCAGCCGTAGCTCTCAACCACTGCACTACTGGGGTTTCCATATAAATCTATAGCAATGGAAAATCTAAAAAAACCTTACATTTTCCCTCTGAATAGGGCATGTGGATAGAGTGGGGAACATACAAATTTTATTTCATATGTCCTTCTATCCCGTCCCAATTGTTGTCATAAACGGGCCTTGCTTTTACATTAAACTGGTAAAGTCAGAGAAGCACAATGAAATGGCATGTTAATCCTTCACCCCCCAGGTTCCTATCCTCAGGCCCCATCTGTGCAGATGTTGTATATTATTTTGACTGTACTAATAGTCTTAAAAAAAAAAAAAAAAAATTTTTTTTTTTAATAGTCTGTGGTGCAAGATGTCTTGTGAGAGAACAATATACAAATTGCAGAATTGGTGCATCTACACTTAAATCAAACCCTGGCCTCTATCTACCAAGCTTAAAGCAAAGGTCCTATTCCTGTTTGGTCAGAAGGAAAGTGTGACGCGGATACCATCTTACCACCAGTGGGAAACTGGAACTTCTACCCAAAGCATTCCTCGTGGCTCCATTTCGCATCCACCTAATACAGAATCCCTAGTCAGCTGCTGCAGCCTCCAGGTAGCATGCTGATTCCCAGGTGAAGAGAAGAAGCTATTTCTGGTACATTATCATTTTGGTCAGATGACAAATATCGGTGGACAAGGGACTAAAGATTTCTACCCTCGGTTTGTTTTATATGTGAAATGAGATTATTAATAGCTACCTTTGCTTTGATACCCTCAGTAACCTTGAGCTTACCACCTGAGTTCACCTACACAACATAGAGTGTAATGAGAGGCACCATAGTGAGTAGCATAGTGAATGAGAGGCAGACTTTTAAACTCACATGGGACTGGTTTACGATGTAGACTTTGCCTCCTGTTAGCTATATTATGTCAGGAAGTTATTTAACCTCTCTGAGCCTGTGTATAATGGGAATAATAAATGGTATATTATAGGGTAATAACAAAGTGAGTAAATGTATATGAAGGGATTAATCAGTGCCAAGCATTTTGTAAGTACTCAATACATAATAGTATTCGTGTTTATGTATAAAATTACTGCTATTTGGCCATTTTTGACCCAGCAGTTGTACATGATTCAACCTCGTATGTGTTATATACGTCTGGTTGTCTATTTGTGTTGAGCCAGATATGCTTGTCTATAAATTCTACCTGTAGATTAAGGTGAATTCCTTAGAGACCACACACCATAAATATAATTTTCTTTTTCCAACTGAACTTTTCTGAAAAGAGAATAAACTAACCACAAATAAGTTATCCAACAAAAGACAGTTTTCTGATCTGTGAAACTTGGTAGAATCCACTATGCCAATTGTGCCCATTATGAAACTTTACCTCTCAACTCACCACCTTTCTCTCCTCTGCTTTGGGATGACGGGGCTAGGACTCTGTCAACCCCCTGACCCACTTAGAGGTGCCTTGAAGACAGGCATGGCGATCTGCTTCTGAAAGATCACAGCCTTGAAAACCCTACGGAGCAGTTCTACTCTGGACACAGAGGGTCGCCCTGAGTTGGAAACAATGTGCTGGGAACAGGAACATCTGGCTTCTTCTTAGGCTCTGCCGATAGGGAGCACCAGTGGGAGCCTAAACTGCAAGGCTGAAAGTGGAAGGAGGACATTGCCTCTTCCTGTTAGCTTCCTGTACGCTTCTTCTTTATGTCTTCCTCATCCTAGTGATTTCTTTGAGCACCAGTAAGTAGCAAAGCTCATTGCCACCTTACCTCGCTCAGGTTTGCTGGTTGGACTGAGAGTTGAGAATAACTGGTCCTAAGTAAGAACCTGCTGTGTGCCCTCATCACACCAGGGAGTTTGCATACATGATCTTACTGAAGTCTAATACCAATCTTGTGGGATAAGCATTCTCTTTTCCGGTTACAAGTGAAGAACTGAGTTCAGAGGATTGAAGTGGCCCTAGGTCACTGAGCTAGTTGTTGTGTCAGAGGTGAGAGCCAGACCCAGATCTGTCTGGCTGCCCTGAGTAAGTGCTTCCTGCCACACTGTGCACACTGAGGTCCTTTTCCTGTGTCACAGTGCCTCTCTTTCCTTGCTGGGTTGTTCAGCCATCTGAGAGTGATGCTTTTCTTCCATGGCAGCCCAGCCCCAGAAGGAGTACTTTCGCGTTCTGTTCACGTTGCCTGGGTGCCAGCTGGACCCCCACCAGCCAGCAGCCATGTGCTTGCCTACGCCTCCTAGAGGCACTAGAATTTGTCTCTGTTCTCTTGGTAATGCACACAGGACTGGGCTATCAATCATGCCACAGGCCAGGCTGTGCAGTACCTATGGAATAATGAATTACCCAGCTCCTGCCAAAATGAGTCACACCGTGGCCACAGAGGAAACTTACCTCTCCCTCACTGTCCTCCTCTTGTTCTTCCCGCTTCCCTTTCTCGTCTCCTCTGACCTGTCTTGCCAGTTGTAATTGGTGCATTTTCTCCTGTATTTCAGCTCTGAAGCATCTTTGGGACTTGCTAATGTCTCTAAAGGCTTAAACAAGGCCCGTCAAGGACGTTTATTGCTTTCTGGCATGGGCAGTTAAGCATAGCTTACAAGCAGTTTTGGGCATATATGGCCAGGAATACAAATGTTCCTTTTGGAAAACAAGAGAATACCAGCAAAAAATGATCTTAACGATGATATCAAAGGAAGGCTTAAAGAAGACACAGTCTGTACTCTGGACATGTTTCTTGGCAAAGGATGCACACGTACTTGGGATGGATGGTGTGAGCTTTGGTTTGAAGGGGGTGGTTTGGGGGAAGGCTGCCTGAGATGATGTGTACTGAAGAAGGAAGCAACTCTCTTCACTGACCAGTTCTGCTTCCTGGGAGATTAATCCAGGATCACCTAACAAAAAGTCCTCCCTGTTTCCCTTCTATCAAAATACACTTCTTCAGAGAATTGCTGTATGTATATCATTGTCACTTAGGAATGCTTTTGGCTGCATTTATTTTTCTTATGTCACCAGAAGTCTGGAGGCAGGCAGTCTACTGGTGTGGTAGCTCGTTGACGTCTTTAAAAACCCAGGCTCCTTCACCTATCTGTTCTGTCATCATTGCCTTGTGGTTGCAAGATGCTTGTAGCCTCAGCTGCAACTGTAGTTGCAGACATCATGCCTTCATCCAAGGCGCTAAGAAGTGGGAAAGAGTTGGCAGGACACGAACTGTCCAAAAAAACCAAACCCGTTGCCATCGACTCATGGTGACCCTACAGGGCTGAGGAGAACTGCCCCATAGGGTTTCCAAGGAGCGGCTGGTTGATTCAAACTGCCAACTTTTTGGTTAGCAGCTGAGCTCATAACCACTGTGCCGCCAAGGCTTCACACAAGCTGTACTTGCCCGTTATTTCAGGAAAAGCAGAAGCTTTCCCAGAATCTCCCAGAAGACGTTTGTTTTGTCTTACTGGTCAAAACTATGTCACATCCCTAACTGCCATTCCTAGCTTCAGGAAAGTCTGCATAAGCAAGTATTGAGGTTTTCTATACTCTGAAACAGAGGCAACAGGGGAAAGAAAGATTCAGAATGCTTGTTGCGTGAGCCAGTAAAAAGTGCACCACAATCATTTGGAAGAAAATCGTAGAAGCCTAATTTGGGCAGGCAAGGGCAGTACCACCAAGAGCAGAGGAAGAGGGAGTTAACACCTTGGAGCTCCGCTGTGTGCCGGCTTTATGCTTGGCAGCATACCTTCTTGCACACATGTCCCAGTTACCTCCATTTTGCAGAAAGCTAAGGCTCTGAGCAGTGTCCTGCATGTCACTAAATTAGGAACCTGAATTTGAATCCAGGTCTGCCTGACTTAAAAGCCTGTTCTCTTTCTATCGTATATGCTGCTTCAAGGAAGATGAGGCCAGTTTCCTAGCACCCAGATTTTGGGGTTTTTTTTTTTTTTTTCACTGAATATGAGTACCTGCATTCAATCACCAATACTTTGAATTATCTGTAGGCTAAGTAAGAACCTGATGTAATTATTTATGTGCCCAGTGGCGCAATGGTTAAGCGCTCAGCTGCTAACCAAAGCTTGGCAGTTTGAACCTACCTACCCAGCCGCTCCGCGGGGGAAAGACGTGGCGATCTGCTTCCCTAAAGATTACAGCCACATGGGATCGCTGTGAGTCAGAATAGACTCAATGCCACCCAACTACAAGAACAAGAAAAAAATTAAGGGGTGAATACTCAAGTCCTTATATTGTGATGATGATTTAAAGAAAACTGGCCTTGGAGATAGAGCCCTGGTGGCACAGTGGTTAAGAGCTCAGGCTGCTAACCAAAAGGTCGGCAGTTCGAATCCACCAGCTGCTCCGTGGAAACCCTATGGGCCAGTTCTGCTCTGTCTCGTGGGGTCTCTATGATTGAGAATTGACTTGACTGCAAAGAGTTCGGGGATTTTTTTTGGTTTGGCCTGGGAGGCAGGAGACCCAACAGCTATTAAGACCTGGTGCTGAGTTGCTCAGTGATCTTGGGCAAGTTACTTTCCCTTGTCTGTTAAATGATGGGTCCTTGATGATTTCAAGGACTCTACCACCCCTTGGGCACTAGGTTTTGCTCCTTTTTCTTACATTCCTTTCATTTGCTCATTCATTCAAGGAGTATTTATTAAGGGCCAGGCACTGTTCTAGATACTCAGAATATACCAATTAACAAAACAAAGATCTCTGCCCTGTGGACCTTATATTCTATCTTGGGGGTTGGGAGTAGGAACAGGAGGAGAACAAAAAAATAAACACAAAATATAGTAAGTTAGTGAAGAGTGAATTATATAGTATGTTGGAAGGCGGTAAGTTCTCTGGGGGACAAAAGCAAGAAAGGGGAAGGATGATCGGAAGTGGGGAGAGGTTGCAGTTGTCTCCGTTGAGAATTTGGCATTTGAGCAAAGACATTATGGAGCAGAAGGAGTTACTCAGCACATGTCTGGGGTCAGAGCTGCAGGCAGAGGGAAGAGCCAGAGCAAAGACCCAGCTACAGAAACACGCGTAGGTTTTTGAGCGTTTACATCTCCCATCTGAAAGGCCTGCCCTGAATCTCTTCTTACCCTGGTGCCAAAAGAATGTGACCAGTGTCACTGAAGAACTTGTGTAGAAATTGTTGAATGGTAACCTAAACTGTTGTATAATCCTTTACCGGAAAACACAATAAAATTTTATTTTTTAAAAATTGATCCTGCCGAGGCAGTTCAGGGCTTTGAGCCTGGGCACCACCTTCATACTTGTACCCGTTTTCACAGTAGAGAAATGCTCGGTTCCTAGGGACACTCAGGCAGTACATCCAGGGCCTGGAGACGCTGGAGTCTCATCAAAATAGCTCAGGTACCTTTTGAGCCAACCTGCCATTCCCAGCCTGATTTAGCTGTATTTCCTGTTCAATGCCTCCTGCACGGCAAGTGAGTCAGTGCCTTCGTCATGTCCCCCAAATGAGTGTCTCTGTTGGTCAACCATAAAATCCCAGACACAAGAGAGCTGTGTTTGCAGCTTCACCAGTGACTGTTCCTTAGCCAACCCGTAATGGGTTGGGCTGGCCCTTCCCCATTAGCTCTGGAGGTGGCTTCAGTCACTTGCTGGACTATGGAGACCTTGAGTGTGTTTTGTTTCTTTTTTAAAATAAAAACCTTTGAATGTATCTTGAAATGTAACGAAGAGAGATGACAAGAGCTGCCTTCTTAAGTTGTGTTATGTGAGAGAAGCTATTTGGACGCTAATAGTGGTATAAAGGTGTGTTGTTATTCCCATTTAGACTGAGAACCTATCACATTTATACAAACATGTTGAGGGTCCATAAATTAAAGAATCTCTCTTGGCCCTTGTATGGGGTTAGTGGGTAGATTGCTACACCCACTAGAAGACCCGCTTGAAGTTGTGTGGGCCTCTGTCTGGGTGTCACACACAGGACATCAAGAAGGTTAGTTCTTGGGAATGACTCAGCATGGATTCCATAGTTGCCTTTCAGTTATATCTCCTTTTCATGTGGCCTTGACATTTGTTCAAAGAGAATACCAAGAAAATTTAACTTTGATTTCTGTAATCTGAATGAATTGCAAGTGAGGCTTTAGAATAATGTATGGAATGCATGGGGTGTTTAAAATGGAAGCATGTTGAGAATTTATCAGGATTGTAGGCCATTGAACCAAATTCCACATTGTTTTCTTACCAATCTACTGGAAAGCAGCAAGCATCTTCTCGGGATTCCCCAACTTGGTTTCTGGGTAGAGGTAGAAGCATTAGCCTAGAAAATTCTGAACAGGGTATAAAAGTTAGTCTGAATATAAGAAAGAATACTGGTGTATACAGATCTCTGTTTCACATGTGAGTCTGCTTAGATGATACAAGATATTTTTACATTCATTCAACAAATATATTGAGCACCTACCACTGTGCTCAGCTCTATTCCAGGCACTGGAGATACGTAAGTGAGCACCATCAAAAAAAAAAAAAACTCCTTGTTCTCATTTTATTAGGTTAAGCCATATAAAATTGCCCTTTTTGTACATTAAAAACAGTTGAATATATACATATACCTACCATATGATCCATTCCACTGAGATCCATTCTACTCTGAGGTATTTACTCAAAAGAAATAAAAGCATATGTCTGTACAAAGAGTTGCATTGGAATGTTTTAGCAGCTTTATTCATAATAACCCAAAATGGTAATAACCCAAATGTCCATCTGTGGTGTATCCATAAAGTGAAATACTACTCAGCAATAAAAAAGAAACAACATACTGATAAATGCTATAACCTGGGTAGACTCAAAAACATTATGCTGAGTGAAAGAAGCCAGACACAAAAGACCACATATTGTACGATTCCATTTATATAAATTTAGAAAATGCAAACTAATGCATTGGCAGATCAGTGGTTGCCTGGGGATGGGGGTGAGTGTGGGAACAGGAAGGGACAGGAGGGAGAGACTACAAATGGCCCAATGGGATCTTTGGGGTGATGGATATGTCTACTCTCTTGATTATGGTGATGTTTTCATGGGCATGTATGTATGTCAGACCTTATCAAATGACATACTTGAAAATGTATGCAGTTTACTATATGACAATTATACCTTAATAAAAGTGTTTAAAAAATTGCAGTAATTTCATGTGGTCCAAATGATGGATAAATTTTAGTGACTAATTAACTAAAAATACCTTCTATTCATTTTTCATACATGTATTGAAAACTTGCCCTGTGTCAGGTGCCGTGAAGGGTATTGTCAATGAGAAGTGAATAAGGCAGCTCCTGCTTTTAAACTTTAGTGGGGGAAATAGGCTTGTCAGCAGACAGCTGAATGGTTTTCCCACAGGCAGTTCTAAAGCCATTACCGGGTTTAACCAAGTTGTTCTTTGTTGATTGAATTTTTGCATGCATCTGTGCCTTCCTTCTTTTTCAGAGTGACTTGTGGTCTCTGGGAATCACCGCCATTGAGATGGCAGAAGGTGCTCCCCGTAAGTACAGCTCACTTCCTCCGCGGTGAAATCTGTTGCTGGTCTGCCCGGCGGGCACTGGAGGTTCCTGGCCAGGAGCTGTGGTAGCTTTACTTCTGCTACACTGAGCCCTGCATGGATTCTGGCTGGCATGCTTAGAAAGCAGAGTCACCTTAAATCAACCAGGAATTCATTTCATCTCAGAGTGGTGTGAGGATCTTCTTTTCATGAGGAAAAACAAAAGACAAGGAAAGCAAACTTCGGGGAGTCCTGTTTCTTTTACAGATTCATTGTATAGTTTATTCTTGAGTTCCTCTTTGCCTAACGTAAAACCAGGACCGATCCACAAAGATCACTCCAGTTTAGGAAAATCCAAAGCCAATGTTCAGAGCCTGGGTTATGCAAATGCTTGTACTTAATTGCAATCACTCATATGAAATTTCTACCGTTTAGATTTTTAGATTTCTCCCTGCTGGTATTTGAGGCAGAATGACCACTTCCTTGAGATGTGAAGTACTAGCCCTGCAGCGTGTCTCCACCTGCCCTGTGGTGGCTCTGAGAACTTGGCTCACAGATTTCTGGTATAGGAAGCATAATGACTGTGGGCCCAGTTGCTGGAATGACCCCAAGATGTACCTCCTAAGGGCCACTCCAGGCAATGACAGGTAGTGGCAGGGATACTAAGGCAGACCCTTTCCTGAGAGCCACATGACTCCTTTGTAGGCAGCTTTGACCCAAGGGATCCTCCTATGACTTTGCCAAACCGTCATTAAACTTCAGGACCATCTAGACCACTTCCACCAACCCTCTCTCCCTCTCTCCTTCACTCAGAGCCAGACTTGCACTGAAGTATGATGGCTCTCCCAGCCTTCTCCGGCCCTTTCCTTTCATGCAGGGGTTTTCCCAATAAAATCTTTAATGTCTAATCCCACCTTAGAGTCTGTTTCCCAGAGGACCCAGACAAAACAGGCCCCTAGTTTACATGACAGGTTGTTATACAACTTCTTACCTTCAAGATATCATAGTCATGTTATTCCTCAGTCTGGAGTTGGTAGAATTCATCTGTAGCATGATCGATTTGAGTATTTGCTGACAAAATTCCTCTCATTCACAATGCTAATAGGCATTTGTGAATCAGCAAAATAATATACTATAGTTTTAAAGTTATTATCATTCTTGATGAGTGATAGACTTGGCTAAAAATAAGATTCTACCCACAGAATCCTTTGACTTTTAGGGAAAATACATTCTTATTCTAGGTACAAAGAAAAAATAGTCTGAGATGTTTGAAAAGTAAACTAGTGAAATACTTTGACTAAAACGAGAAAGTACAAGTGTTTTCTCTGTAGGCAATGATGTCGTGTGTGCAAGTTGAGATCTTTTTATAAATTTGTTTTCCTGATCTACTCTATTTGACTTAATCCTGTGCTCTTCTTGGTGCCAGTGAGCAAAAAATCCTCCAATCATGGAATCTGCAAAGCTATTCAGGTTATCTGGGAATACAGAGAGTGCATTCTGGTCTAGTGCTTTAGACTCTAAAAGTCTACATAGCAACCTTGTATTTGGATGAGCCTTCAGTTTATAAGCAATAGACTATGGCTTATCAAATATATTTTATGACTTAGGTTTTGACTCATTGAAGATAGCTCACCATCTCCATTATAATTGCTATCCTAATGTTATTTACTTTGAATCTCATATGGCTATTTACAGCAAGGATAACTGTTTGTCCATCTTTTAGTTTCTTTAAATATTAAGTGAAGATATGTTCACTGGAAATTTTAACAGTTATCTATTTGACATGTGTTCCATTTTATGAGAATCCTATAATTAGACAATCAGCTCTTAAATGTGTACCAAATGGGAGTGTTCTAATGTTCCACCCACTGCTTCCGGCTCATGGCTGGACTCCGGGAGGCATCTCAGCAGCGCTGTCTGCACAGCAGGATGGGCTTGGCCTGGGTTTGGCCTCCTAACCCAAGCTGGCCCCTGTTTTGGTCTCTTCCAGCTCTCTGTGACATGCACCCCATGAGAGCCCTCTTCCTCATCCCCCGGAACCCAGCACCTCGCCTGAAGTCTAAGAAGTGGTGAGTTCAGTCTTCAGTGTTTTTTTCACTTCTAAGGGTGGGGTTTTCCTACGATTCTCCTTTGGATTAGCTCAAATCTGCTCACAGAATTAAACTAATACAGACGGAAAGACTTGATGGGTGACTTTCTATATCTTGTCATTCACTTTAAAGTACATGTTGAGTACCTACTATCTGCACAGCAAGTCTTTATCCTCACACCTACAAGGTTAGGAACTATAGTGAAAATGGGTTGTGGAGCCCAATTAACAACATGCAAGATCTTTAAAATCCCCACTGATAATTTCCTGGCAGCACAGAGTCTCTTACCAGAGAGAGTCATAGTACAGGGAGTCAGCCCGCTAGATTGGCTGACTTGTCTTCCTTGATACAGTAGTCGAATTACCTAAGTGAGCTATACACACAGGTGCACGTGAATGTGCACACACCTGGTAGTATGCAAGATGACGTTAGCTGATATGTTGACGAACATTTATAATTTTGTTTTTACTGTTGCTTTATGGCAGGTGATACAGGGTTTTTACTTTTGGCAGTGATATAGCCTTTTCTTTTAATATACTTACTCATGTAAAACAATAACTTAATTTAAAGAAAAATACTAAATAAACACTGGTGGCATACCAGTTGAGAGCTATGGCTGCTAACCAAAAGGTTGGCAATTCAGATCTACCAGGTGCTCCTTGGAAACTCTATGGAGCAGTTTTACTCTGTCCTGTAGGTTTGCTATGAGTCAGAATCAGCTCAGTGGCAATGGGTTTGGTGGTATGAGGGTGTAGCAAAAATTGTGTAGGAGGTGTATGGCCAAAGTTTGGGAAACAGAATGCTGCAGGTTGGGCCCAGTGTTAGACTTTTGACTTTTTTGGTTTACTGTATGAGAATCTTTGTGTCTTACGATTCTGTAACAAAAATTCATTGCTCCCTCCTTTCTCCATTTGGAAATGATATATCTTCCCTGATGTAATCTTGAACTTTTGGGCCCCATTGTACTGGGGGGCAATTCTTGGATCAGTTGTGACCTCTGCTTTTCTAGAGATAGATTCTGGGCAGCTAGGCCATGAAAGGACGTGACCCTTTTGCCCCTTTTTATACAATTTTCTTTCGGTCCTTTGACTGGAACTCCTTGTGCTCCCACCCACCCACAGGTTAACACCTCACCTTATAGAAAGTCTTTATTAGTACTAGTTATCTAGTAATGACATAGGGGCAATGGTGGCTCAGTGGTAGAATTCTTGCTTTCTATGCGGGAGACCCAGGTTCCATTCCCAGCCAGCGCACCTTATGCACAGCCACCAGCCTTCTGTTAGGGAAGGCTTGCATGTTGCTATGATGCAGAACAGGTTTCAGCAGAACTCCAGAGTAAGACAGACTAAGAAAAAAGGCCTGGAAATCTACTTCCAAAAATTAGCCAGTGAAAACCCTGTAGATCACAACAGTCTAATCCTTAACCGAAGGTGACGATGGCATAGGGCCAGGCAATGTTTCATTCTACTGTGCATGGGGTCACTATGACCCAGGGGCCAGCTTGATGGCAGCTAACAGCAATGACAACAGTAATGACATAGTAACCCTGGATAAACAAGAAAAAGGCATCTTACACAGAGAGAGATGGAGACAGCCTGAAAAGAGATGACAGCCTTGGAATTGTCAGGCCTATGAGGAGAGAGAGTGAGAGTTGCTATTGGTAACAAGGAGGAGAAGCACTCCCTGCCCCTCCTCCTCTCTCCAGAGGGTCACTGTGGGACAAGAGACTCACTGTCTCCCCAGCAACAGCCTCCCATTGGGCGCCGGGGCAGCACGTGATCAATGGAGTGCCCAAAGGCTCTGCTGCCCCCCTTCTCCCTGGAACGTACTCATGGGGAGAGGAATTTAGCTCAGTTCTCGCCCCTGGCAGCATCAGCAACACCACAAAGCCCTCTGCTGGGTTTCTGCCCACGCTTTGTGCCAGGCCTCCCAGTGGGACCTGCTGTATATAAGAGGACCTCTTTACTCTGGTCCCTGCCTTCCTTCTCCTCTCCCCTCTCTGCTGCTGGACAGATGTTACAAGCTTTTCCATAGTGAAGGACAAACAGGCCATTCACACATGTGTTTTGTTTACTGTGTGTCCACATACGGTGTTTTAAAACTGTTTGTATTTATTGCCATCATTTAAAAATCTGGTGATTGAGCATTACATTTAGACCTCTGGCTTTTCTTGAAAAGGTGTGGCAACACCGACCATGGGAATAGCTCCTGCCTCCTTTAGATGGGGCAAGAGACTCTCCATCTGCCTCAGTTGTCACATTCCCCAGCTCAGAAGCCAGGTGTCACTTGGACCTCACACATGCCTACTTCCTCTAAACCCTGGTCAGCACAACACCCAGTATCCCACCAAAAAACAAAACAAGCAAACAAAACCCTCTGAAATGTTCTTTTATTCTAAGCTTTTCTCTACTAAAATAAGTTAGCAGACCAAGTGCACTATTCTCAGCCTATAAAGTACTCTGTTTTC
Source organism: Elephas maximus indicus (assembly GCF_024166365.1). Classification (NCBI taxonomy): domain Eukaryota; kingdom Metazoa; phylum Chordata; class Mammalia; order Proboscidea; family Elephantidae; genus Elephas; species Elephas maximus. The sequence continues at coordinate 29,382,932 of NC_064841.1, forward strand.
AGGTTATACGTCAGTGTGTTGCCAGAGGGAGGCTATGGTCTTTGCATAAGACCTTACGGTCTCTTTGTTTGCCAAGTTCGTAACCCATATTCTCTGTATTGCACCACTCTGTCTCTTGAGTTCAAGGCTAAAGTGGAAAAGAATGAGCCATAAACCTGTTGCCATAGAGTTGATTCCTGGACAGAGCAGAACTGCCCCCGTAGGGTTTCCAAGGCTAAAATCTTTACAGGAGCCTTTCTCCTGCGGAGCAACTGGTGGGTTCAAACTGCCAACCTGTCAGTTAGCAGCCAAGTACTTAACCACTGCACCATCAGGGCCCCTTGAATGAGCCATGCTAGTCTTTTCCTGTGGATATTTTTTTCTTGTGCCTTAAAATTAGATAAATAAAGGCAATTAGGGAAAGAAGGGAAACCATGGCCTCTATCAATGCAATGACCAGATGCCTTAGTGCTGAGGAAGTCATGAGGTTACAATGCTCAGGCAGCTCAGCCATTTATAATGAGGTCTACGCTGTGACTGGGGGAGCCTCTTAAAGCTTTGAACCAAAGCTATCGCATGAAGTCATCTTTAAACTAAACAACAGTTTGATTCAACTAATAAAGAATGTTAGCCTTGAGTAGTATGCTCTTTTAAGAATTATGTATGTGAGATCAAATTGACAACAGTAACTCTAAACCACAGGGGAGAAGTTTAGGGGACAGAGAATCAAAGTCAACGATGGCGAAACAATATGGGGAGAGAGAGCGAGAATGGAGACACAATGTGAACAATATAGCCAATGTCATTGAACTGTACCTGTGGAAAATACTGAATGAGTATATGTTTTGTTATTTATCTTTCCACCAGAAATAAAAATTATAATAATGAGGTCTCTGGGAGTATATTTACAGATGAATCAGAGGAAAGCAAGGAGTTCAGTGACTCCCGTTCTCACCCTGTCTCCATGTCACCACCAGCAAATGAAGAGTGGGGTTGGGACTCCCATTTCCTCTACCTGTCTGAGGTTGGATTAAACTCACGTGGGTTAGCCATCACTTTCCAAAGATTCCCTCCTTCTCTTCCCAGCGTGTTCACCCATGCTCACCTTCCATCCAGGAGTTTCTGGAAAAGGATGGCGATGCTTTCATTTCTGCAAGAAGAGGGTCAGTTGTGTTATTTTCACACGCTCTCTAAATGTAAAGAGTCTAGACAGGCAAAGCAGCGCTCAATGAAATCATTAGAAAAATCATAAGTACTTTTAACTAGAAAGAGATGTAATATCCCTGGTCCCAACCACTTGAGTTCCAGATGAAGACTTGGAGGCCTGAAAAGATGAAGCGGCTTGTCCAGAATCACAGCTCATCATTGGTAGAGCCACCCTGGACTGCTGGCCTCCTGCTTCTACTGTTATTTTTTGGAGTACCGGTTCTGATTCTTAAGTTGTCAAGCACATTTTTTTTTCCAATTCAAGAAAATTCTACACATACAATTCAGTGACATTGATTACATTCTTCATGTTGTGTAACACTGGGGGTGTAGTGGATAAGTGCTATGACTGCTAACCAAGAGGTCACAGTTCGAATCCACCAGGTGCTCCTTGGAAACTCTATGGGGCAGTTCTACTCTGTCCTATAGCGTTGCTATGAGTTGGAATCGACTCCATGGCAGTGGGTTTGGGTTTTTTTTTTTTTGGTTTGTCCAAATTATTCTACCATAAACTAAATGCCCCCTAAGCAAAAACTCACCCTTTTTCCATCCCTCCCACCCCTGGTAATGACTAATAATCTTTGGTTTCTATATATTTGCTTAATTCATGTAAGTAACATTATTATACCAGTATTTGTCCTTTTATGACTTATTTCACTCAACATAATGTTTTCAAGGCTCATCCATGTTGTGGCATGCATCAAGACTTCATTTCTCTGTGTGTCTGAGGCATTTTTGTTTTAAGAAATGACAAAGCTCTTTTTTGTGTTCTTAATAATAATAATACAATGTAAATATCAGAAAGTAGTGAGTGAGTGACTTAAACTAGACTTAATTTGCTAGTAGTAATGTAGCTCTGAGCATTATTGAAATCAAAACAAAAGCTGCTAGACATGTTTTTTTTAAATGAACTTTTTTTTTCCAGTTTCCTTGGAGATAACAGCCCTGCTAACTCTTTCTACTATCCTTTTCTAGCCCAAGTGTACGTGAAATAATTTTCTTAGAGAATGCTATGCTTAGTTAAATAGAAGTGGGGAAAACAGCCTCCAATTTCTGCTCTCCAGCCCTAAAGCTGCATGCTTTAAGCCTTGTAATGGTCAGAGTTGCTGGGACTTGGTCTTCATAGTTATATGATAATACCAGCAAACACGTATACGCTATTTGTGATGCACAGTATTAAGTGCCTTACATAAATTAACTCGTTTAATCATCGTAACAATCTTTTGAAATAAGTACTAGTAATATCCCTATTTCCCGCCTGGGAAACTGAGGCACAGAGACGTTAAGGAATTTGCCCAAAGTGACATAGTAAGTAACGGAGCCTGGAATAGAAAAAGAGGGTAGCTGTGGGAACTAGGGCAAAGGTCAGCTTGCAGTTAGGGGGTCTTGTGATTACTAAAAGGAGCTCTGGTGGCACAATGGCAAAAGGTCGGCTGTTTGAACCCACCAGTGGCTCTGAGGGAGAAAAGACCAGGTGATCTGCTTCCATAAAGATTAAATGCATTGCCATTGAGTTGACTCCAACTCATAGTGACCCTATAGGGCAGAGTATAACTGCTCTATAGGGTTTCAAAGTCTGTAATCTTTTGGGAAGCAGATTGCCATATCTTTCTCCTGTGGAGCAGCTGGTGGGTTCGAACTGCCAACTTTTCATTTAGCAGCCAAGCGCTTTAATCACTTCACCACCAGTGCGCCTTCCGTAAAGATTACAGTCTAGGAAACCCTATTGGGGCAGTTCTACTCTGTCATATAGGGTCTCTATGAGTCAGTTTTATGAGTCAGAATCAGCTGGACGCCCACAACAATAACATGATTACCAAACACTTTTAGTCCAGTTGGTTGTAGTGATTAATGTAATAATCTTATAGACATTTTTAATTCCTCTAAAACTGTATAAACAAGATAAATCTGGGAAGATAAAGCATTTAATGATGCTCATAGTAGAAGAAGTAGCGCCTTAGACTGTAAGCACCAATTATTAACATTTATCTTTCCATTGCCAACCCTTGGGAAATTAGTATTACTATTCTTAGGTTTTTTTTTTTTTTTTTTTTAAAGAGACAGAACTAATTTACCAGCAGCAAAGATTAAGGCAATAAAATTATATGAATGTACTTTAAACCCATTAGACTGCTCAGCAGTCAGGTAGCATTCAACATATGTGAAGTGTTTTGACTTTTAATTAAATGTGTATTTAAGGGTATTGATTCTTTGGTCGCACTAAGAGACGTGGATCCTTCTTTGGAGACTTGTTTTAAGTAAGCATTGTTTTCCCTTCAAACCGCACCATTTGAAGAAGATATGGAATACGTAACCAGCTTTGTAGTTCTGCATATCTCGGCCTATACTTTGGGCCACAGTTTTTTTTTTTCTTAACTACCTCTTTAGGTCCTCTCCCACCAGGAGGGATATCGATAAAGGAATTTAGTTCTACCTCACTCTGGAGAGTCCTCCAACTTTTTCAGTGTTAGTGTCAAGGAATAGAACTTACAAGCTGGATCTCATTTTTAAATCGGATGTCATCTCTTTTATTTGTCATCCTCTAATTAATAGTTAAGCACTTCATTAAGAAATAAACACACAAACACTTCCTTCTCATTGCAAGTAAGAAAAAGAGAACTGCCATTTGCGTGCTTTGTGGATATTTAATAGCTTTCCGGTCTTAATTTGTTTTGGGTTTTGTCTTTTTAATGCTGATATAAAGGAGTGTATGAAATTTATCTATTCCTTCATGCTGGTTAACCTCATTTTTTTTTAGTTTATGCCTTAGGAGAGTTCATTATTTCATCACATTTATCTTGCAAGATCTTACCTTAGCTGGTATCATATTTGTGCCTCCAAAGAGTTATTCGATTTATTTGAGGAAGAAGATGTATTAAATAATATTTACTCTCCAGCTCTGACAAGCACAGATATGAAGGTAGCTATAATACAGCTCTTGCCCAGAACTTTTATCTAATAACCGTTTATTATTCATTTATTCATTTACCAAACAGGTGAGAACAGGTAGTGTACTCACAAGACAAAGATGACTAAGGCACCTGCAGACACCTCTGAAATTTCCAGCGTGGAGGAATCAGGGAGATGGGCTGAAGGACTTAGCAGGAAGGGGCCTACAGTGGCCGCCCTGTTGTTACCATAGTGCCTACTCTAGTACTAGACCTACTTTGGGGTTGGTTGATTCTTATACTGGCTTGATGTTGTTTGTTGCTCTCAGCCAGTTCTGACTGACGGCTGCCTCACGCGTGCAGAGTAGAACTGCTTCACAGGGTTTTCAAGTCCGTGACCTTTCACAAGTAAATCACCAGGCCTGTCTTCAGAGGTGCCTCTGTATGGCCATCCCTGATTCATCCTGGGGTAACCCCACACACAGCAGATGCTTTTTTTTTTTTACTTTTATGTAAAATAAAATTTTACTTTTATACATTTTAATTTTAAATTAAAAAACTTAAATTTACTTTTATAAATTTTACTATGTAAAATTTTACTGCTATGTAAAATATTTTTAAAAGCATGAAAATAGCTGAGAAATTTAGGGAAGAAAAAAACACCAGTAATTCATTACTTTAAAAAAAACCTGGAATGAGGTTAGAATATGCATTGGCCTGGGCAGAATGGAGAATGACACATATTAAGAGTGCCCTCTAGCATTTGAACCTTGAAGAACATATGTGCCATTGTGTTTATGTGGTGAGGACACTTCTCAGGCCTGAAGTGTCTATGGGGTCTGCTGGGAAGCTTGGGTAAGGCTTCCTTCCTGGATCTGATCCTGTAACATCAGTGCTCCACAGGAGGGCGATGGGAGCACAAAACTGATCCCTCCTGCTCTGAGGTGATGGCAGAGGTTGAGGAGGGTGACCAGGATTCTGCAAAGGTCTCTGGGGGTGATAGAATACCTTGGAAATTCTTGTTCTAGAGTCAGGAGCTTAATTATTTATGATGCTACACAATATTTTGGGACATTCATTAGAAACATGCATGGCCAACTCATGAATCATGGCTAAAGTCCACCATTAATCTTTACCACATTGTTGCCATACTGTTCTAATCAGTGGTACGGCATCTCTCACCACCTCCCCCACTGCCCTGTGCTGCTCTGACACAGGGCTTTTCTTTGAGGAAATAATGCCTTTTTCAAGGGAGATAAATTTGCTTCTGGGCATGACCTTAGTCCCTTAAAATTAAGTTTCCAAGTCCTTGGGTTGATGGCAAGTATACACTTCCCATCTGTTCTTATTAATTGGAAAGCAAAGTTCAAAAGTCATTCTGAAATTACTGATAAAAAAATTGACCTAAGCAAAGTTCATTTTACTATACAAGAATCTTCCTCATTTCTACAAAATGCACCACCACCCCTTACCCATCCAACTTTGATTTTACTCTGCCCCAGCTTGCATTTTCTGCCTCATTTAGGCAACTCACCTCAGTGGCCCCTGAGATATGGGAGGCTCATTCCCAGCCCTAGTTTTTCCTGTTTCCTTGCCTGAATTGTTCTTTTCCCAAAGTGATTTTCTCCTAATTCTTTAAGGCCCAGCTCTGGGTCTTCATTCCTATAAACCTTCTAGATATGATGCCCAGTGTAAACTATGAAAAAATGTTTTCGTTTGAATAAGTCCCACATGTTGCCTCAGTTGTGCGTTGATGGTGGTGATGCCTTTGGACTGTCATGCCTGCTATAATATTGGACCTACTCTGGGATTGGTTGAGTCTTATATTGGCTTGAGTTTGTGGTTGTTTGTTGCTGTTGAGTCATTTCTGATTTATGGCTACCCCATGTGTGCAGAGTAGGACTCTTCCATAAGGTTTTCAAGTATGGGATCTTTCATAAGCAAATCGCCAGGCCTGTCTTCTGAGGTGCCTCTGGGTAGGTTTGAACTGCCAGCCTTTCAGCTAGTAGTCAAGTACTTAACCATTTGTGCCTTACCATGGATTGTCATTTTATCTGTGAATTCATCTCTTTCATTTGCAGGTCAAAAAAATTTCAGTCTTTTATTGAGAGCTGCTTGGTAAAGAATCACAGCCAGCGACCAGCAACAGAACAACTGATGAAGCATCCATTTATACGAGACCAACCTAATGAGCGACAGGTCCGCATTCAACTCAAGGACCACATCGATAGAACAAAGAAGAAGCGAGGAGAGAAAGGTTAGCAAGCACATTTGTATTTCAGTAAGGGAAACAAAAGACAGAGTGAGTCACGGGCTCTTTATGTATTGAAGGTGACCATGGCAATCTCAAATGGGCCTGCATTATTCTTTACTGTGAGGGACTGCCTCCCAGATCACAGCCTGCGTGCATCAATGGAGTGAGACTGCTGAAATGTAGCCTTTCATGAAAGAATGGAACCATGAGAGACATTGCCTCTCCCAGACACTGAGCAAAGTCATGTTGAGTGATACTATGAAGTGTTTCAATATAACAAGTGATTATCTTAATTGAAATGAATATTCACGTTTAGAAGACTAAAAACCTACAGAAGACAGACAACCTAAAAAAAAGTCACCTAGTTGACATTTTTCTGGGCTGTCAGACTTCAACATTTAAGGTCTTATGCTCTGAGGCTAATTGTAATTCAATTATTTAGAAGTTGGAATGAATTTTCTTATAGTTGCAGTATTACAAAAGATTATTAGGTTGCCAGGCTTGCTATATGGAACACTGAATTTTGAGCTGGAAGGTCTTTAAATGTGAGTCTTTATAGAGACAGGAACTCTTATCTCTGTGGCTCTAGCTGTTAAACATACCTTTTTTTTTCCCCCACTACATGATTGGGAAGGACATGAGTACAAACTTAGGGTCCTGGAACTGTACCCTAGTTGTTTGGATGGAGGCTCACAATCCCTTAACTAGCATCCTGACTGTCCAGAGGAAGGCATAACTCACATGGTCGGGAGCAGGCTTATGGCCAGTTGAGGGCTGGGTAGGAAAGCTGAGGTATGGGAAGGGAGAACTGGAGAGGACAGAGAAGGTGAGGGCTCTCAGATGGATAACAGGAGGGTGCAGCTGGTGGGGGGTGGCAATGAGGAGGCAGAATGGAGCTGGAAAGGTGGGCACGAGAGTGTGGTGAGTGGGGAGTAGATGGACAGATCAGGGACGGAGGATGGGAGATAGATGGTGATGTGCTTCAGTCGCTTCCATCCTCTCCACCCCTCCCCCTTTTCTTCACAGTCCAAAGGGCAGTGGGCAGCAGTGAGACAGGGCTTGCTCTCCTTTTATTAGTATTCCCTTTCTTTGCCTCTGCAATTCATACCTAGAATGTGGCGAGCTGTGAGCTGGGGACTAAGGGAAGGGCAGTTAGCATGTGGAAGTCAAGGGTGGGCAAGGCAGTATCAGTGGAGGGATAGGTCAGAGGAGAAATCTTCAGTGAAGATTCAAGGTTAGAGTTCCTTCTGAATCCAGCTAGGAGACTGTGAGGAAAGTGTGTGATGAGGTTAGACTCAGGAGAGGGCGGTTATGAGACTCGGCCAAAAGGAGGCCCATCTCCCAAGTCTGTGGAGAGGGATGAGGTGTCATTCAGGGCCCAAGGAGCTGGGGAGCCAGCCCTAGCTTGAGGAACTAGAGGAAAAAAAAGGCATGAGGAGAAATAGGTAAGATCGAAAAGTCCACAACAGATTTTTCAACTGCCATTTACTAATGATGTTCTCAGGCCACTCCATGAGATCAAAATTTTAGAACTGTTTATCAGACATACAACAATTCCATGTCTCTTAAATGAAGACTTCTTTTAGAAAAAGAAATTTATTGCACTATGGGTATCTAGAGTAAGTGCTCAAATTCTGTTTTCAGACTACCTGTGTCCAGGTTTTGTGTCCAGGTTCTAGCTCTACCACTTGTCAGTTACATGAACTTCATCCCAACTTCTTATGTTTAAAATAGGGGTGAGGTATAAAAATATTATCTATTTCCTGGGGTTATTACAAAGATTAAAAGAGGTACTGAATGTAAAATGCTTAACACAATGTCTGGCCCATAGAAGAACTCCATTAATATTAGCTATTATTATGATTGGTAAAGTAGAAGGCCAAGAAAAATGATGGAAACCATCAGTGAGATGAATTAACACAACAGCTGCAACAATGAATTCAAACATACCAACAGTCATGAAAATGGCACAGGATTGGGCAATGTTTCATTCCGTTATTACATAAGGCCTCCATGAGTTAGAGCCAACTTGGCAGCAACCAGCGACAAAAACAATTAGTTAAGTAATTCTATACCGAAATGTAATTTTCAGTACTACTGAAGGGTAAATCATACTGGTATAGTGAGAACGCGTAGACTCATCTCCTCCAACCTATAAGAACGGGTAAAGCTTGTGCCTTGGGTTGTTTTCATATTTGGGGCACAAACCCTGAAATGTGATTCAGAAATCACCATGCCATGAAGATAGACTTAATGTGTTCAATCTCTGCAAAGTAGAAGGTTAAGATTTTTCGTTGTCGTTGTGTGCCATCAAGTCAATTCTGACTCACAGCAACTCTATGGAACACAGTAGAACTGCTTCATAAGGTTTCCTAGACTGAAATCCTTATGGGAGAAGATTACTAGGTCTTTTCTCCCATGAAGCTGCTGGATGGGCTCAAACCCGAGACCTTTTTGTTAGCAACCAAGTGCTTACCCATTGTGCCATCAGGGCATATTCAAGAGTTACATGATAAGTTAAGGAACCCAGTCCTCTTTGGGCTTAGGGCTTCAGGAAGCCACAGTTCTAGTCTCATTTTTGTCCGTTCCCCAAGGAAAGACATTTGATCAAATGAGGTCTCATTCCATTTGCTCGGTTTGGTCAAAATGACTTAGTGTGGTCCCTTCAATACTTTTTCACTCTCTTAGTAGCTCTCTCAATGACCAGCTTTTGGTAGAATCAATTAATTTTATTTTGCATTGCCTTATATTTTTGTTTTTGCTTTTTTTTTTAACCTGATGTTTTTCCTTAAGATATATTAACTCATGCTAATCTAGCCCAGTAATATAAAAGCAATAAAACCAAATTCTGGTGAGGTATTAAAATTCCGGAGCCTAACAAATGAAGCTTTTACCCTAGAGAGTAGAAGGTAATTGGATTAATTGTATGCTTCTTTCCTTGCTATAATTTCCTTTATTACATAAAATTTCTGCCTTTTACTTTGAACTCCCTGTTTATCTATTTCAGGAAAGTTTGGAATATTGAACTTTCAGAAAGGAATATTAAAACACTTTGTTCAGATTCTTTACATTTTGATGAAATAATACTTTCAAAATAAGTAGCCCAAAAGTTTCAGATACATCTAAATATCCAAAGCTAATTTGTGATTAAAAAAAGTACTTGAACTCATCAAGTTTTGGTGTGTTTTTATTGTGCCCATAGTGGCTAAATAGTACGGTTGGCAAAGTATGTTTATTTAAGCTTATGTTCAAATTGAATAGTTCTGAGTTGGACTTCTGCCTCCTGATGGTAACATCACCAAATTGCGGTTTCAGTTCCTTTTTAAGGATGTACAAACGTCTTTCACCTCTTTCAACTGCTGTCTACCTGGAGAAGGGCTACTGACCCTCCCAGAACCAGTTTATTTCCTCTCCAAAGCCCTCACTCTCCCCCTTCCCCAGTATGACTTGCGGAATTAGCTGCTACTTTCTCTGATATGTTGTAAAAACACTGGTTTTAAAGCCCGAAAATTTCTGGATTCAATTCTAAATCCAAACCCCAGATCGACCTTTGATTAATGAAATGATATCAGTCATATCACTTAACCTCTTGTAATCTCAGTATCCTCACTTGAAAAACATGCATTATCCTAGCGGATTGTTCTAAGAAATAAATGAGGGAACATAGGTGAGGCATCTATCATGGTGACAGGCATGGGAGACAGCCAATACATGTTCGTTCCCTTTCTCCATGATCGTGGGGGACTTTGAGTATTTACTTATTTATTTGGTTCTGATCTCCTCTAGAGCAAAGACTCAGTCTTACTCATTTTTGCATCTTAATTCACTTAATATTTCACTGAATTGAATGAATGTCCCCAGTGGGTCAAGCAAAACAGTTTTTAGCTATATATATATTAATAGCACATATTATGGCACAGTATTTACCACAATGTGTTGTGCTAATGGCAGTTTGTGAATCCATATAAGTTGTAATGAAGCTCCTACTTAAAAAGTGATTAATATGGACAATAAGTTAACAGTGCAGTGAGTCAATAAAAGATTGATTTGGGTGGCTCTGTAATGGGAGTTAGCAGAAACTGAAAGGTTATTTTTCATTTCCTTGTCTTGTCTTTTCTGTGAAAGTTAGGCATTAGGGATGGACATCTAGACTTCACTGGGACAGCCTTGCATGGGTTTAATTCCATGTACTTGAATCCAGCTGGTGGGAATGACATCTTTCTCTGCAGCTGGGCCAAAAGTCGGGAGATATAGAGACTGGTTTCAGCTCAGCAATAACTCCAACTCTTTGGGCCTCATTTACTTCTCTATAAAAGGAAGAGGCTGAACTTCACTGATCTGCAGCATCTTTTTGTGTGGTTAACATTCTGTGAATCTCTCTCTAGATGAGACAGAGTACGAGTACAGCGGAAGTGAAGAAGAGGAGGAAGAGAATGATTCAGGAGAGCCCAGGTAGGAGAGCGAGTGCCACACCTTCTAATTTTCACATTTTGAATTGATGTTTGTGTGAAATTCACTGCTACCTTCCTTTTGATATATAGGTTCACCTTTAAGAGTCTAGCAGGGTGGTCTTCTTTAATTTATTACCCATGAACCTACTCATTAATTTGGGGACGTTTCCCTGGGTAGACTCTTACGAAAACGTGGAAATCAGCATATTCTTTATCTCGTCTCCCAAGATTTATGGTTTATAGTCTTAGGCCTCGTTTCCTCACATGTGTAACATGTGGAATGGATAGGAGGCAATTATCTGGGTAATGCAGGATGGGAAGGACTTAAAATTGCAACTTTCTGGAGACCGAGGTAGTGTTTTAGGACTTGAGTTATTCAGTTCATTACTTCATACCTTTGAGAAGCCTGTTTAGGCAGCCACTGTCTTTGTCACATGCCTTGGTATTTTCACCACAGTCTAATCCAGGAGGAAATGATTTCCAGGAAATCAAATTACACTTTAGAGGTGAACCCTAAATAGAAACTTTAATACCATTCCTGTTGTCACATGTTGGACTCCAGAATCAGGTACTGCCCTACAGTTACCATCCTTGTGTTTTGAATTTCACTTGACTTTGATCCTGACTTTTTTCTATTGTGTATTTATAAATAATTAAGGCTAGTGTACTCACCCTGCTAAGATTTCTCTTTTGTGAAAATTCAGCTGGTAGCAGCAGTGTTCTTGGCTTGGCAAGTCCAGCACACAGCACATACCATAGCACTGTGCAGTGTAAATGGGAAGATTCATTGCAGTAAACTCACAAGCAGAAGGGTCACCAGGATATATGGGTCCCCATCATCTAGCCATCTAAGCAGTGACACCCTTGTGCTCCAGGAGAAGGACGCAGACCATATCATTGAGGCAGAGTTTCCTGACAAAGGAAGGGGCTAACGAGTTTAATTCTATTACTGCAGGAATGAACTAGAGGCCTTGTTTTAGCTAACTCAGACCCACAGAGCTGAATTCTTCCTAACACATTGCCGTCAGTCAATTCTGACGCATAGTGGCCCTATAGGACAGAGTAGAACCATTCCTTAGGGTTTCCAAGGAGTACCTAGTGGATTCGAACTGCCGACCTTTTGGTTAGCAGCTGTAGCTCTTAACTACTATGCCACCGTGGCTTCCGGATTCTTGCCAAGCAAACAGAATTAGCTTACAGACCCATACAGTTTTCATATCTTCACCTGTTACAGGATTTCTCAAGCTCAAAGACTGAAGGACAGTTATTTCTTTCTATCTCATACTTAATATGTTGGCCATCCCAAGTTTACCGTTATAAAGATGATGACTGTCAAGTAATACCATGGAAAGTGAACATTCCTGTAAGGTCGAGGACCAAATGCCCTCCTTTCGAAGGAGCCATTGCACTGTGTGTGCACTATGTTCTAGATGGTCGAGTCAGCCATCCTCATCCCTTTCTGTAGAACCAAGAGCCCCATCTTTTATAACACTTGCTAAGCTGAGTGTTAGGAGTCACCTCATGGGCCAACCTAGCCACCCCAGCCATGCCCGAACACTTCTATGCTGTAACATGTCATTGTAGCACACTGAGGATTATGTTCCTAGCCCTGTTTTTATGGATGCATCTAATTAATCTTCATGAATTCCTAAAAAGTAGAAAGGGACAGTGATTACCTCATTTTAGAAATGAAGTAACAGCCTGAGAGTGACAACGAGGTCATACACTGAGTTGATGATTAAGTCGGAAATGCAGCTCAGAGCTCCAGACATTGATTCAGCATAATTAATATTATTGACATGTCCTCGTGTGTATGTAAGGCTGGGTTCACAAAGCCTATCACCTTTGCCCAGAACGTGTGGCCTCTGAAATAGATAGGTACCATTTTTTTGTTTTTTGTTTTTAGAGTTTTACACAAAAGCTGGAAGTTTTAGAGGAGGCTTATTATTAGGAGCAGTCATTGGGTGCTACAAACTGTTAACATGTTTGGCTGCTAACTAGACAGTTCTAGGTTCTTGTCCACTCAGGGGCTCCTCAGAAGAAAAGCCTCATGATCTACTTCTAGAAAACAAGCCATCGAAAACCCTATGGAGCAGTTCTACTCTGACCACATGTGGGGTCACCATGAGTTGCAATAATGGTATTATTGGTAGGATCCAAGCTTTGTCTACAGAACATCATGAACAAGGCCTTGAGTCATTTTTTGGCAGCATCTCACAGAGCACCCTAACCACTTTCCAAAACAGAACCTTGAACCCTTGATAACTGCCACCAAACCTGCTCTTCCCCCAGCATTCCCCACCCCCATTCTCACCACCACCATCACCCAGCTGCTGAAGATGAACCCTGCAAGTCACTCCACACAACAGACCCATCAACAGCTTCCATCAGCTCCACTTCCAAGACCTTCTCCCAGCCTCCATCCCCACCACTGCCATCCTGGTGAAAGCCTCCACCACCTCTCCCCAGAGTGGCTGAAGTAGTGCCCCAGCTGGTGGCCCTGCTGGCCCTCATACCCCCTGCAGTCTATTGTCCATTCAGCAACCAAGTCCACTCATGTTACTTTTAAACCTTTCTGTGACTTCCATGACCCATAGCTTTCCCCAGTCTGCCCTCTCTTTCTGCCTACTCTTGTATCACTCTTTCTCTTATTCACTGTGCTCCAGCAAGATGAGCTATGGTCAGTGACTCAAAAAGGCCACACCTGTTCCCACTTGCTTTCCCTTCTCCCCCTCCATCTTCATGCTACTGACTCTTCATCATTTGAGTCTCTGTTCAATTGTCACATTCTCAGAGAGGTCTTTCCTGACCATCTACTCTAAAGTAGATCCCTTAATCCTCACCCCGGCCCCTGCCACTGAGTCACTCTTAAACTATTACTCTTTTATGTTTTCTATAGAGCCTTCTGATACCCAAAATTATGTCATTTACAATTTTTCATCTTTTATTTATCTAACTGCCTGGCGTCTCACAAGAAGATAAACTCTTGGGAGAGAATTTGTATATCTGGTCACCACTGTACCTCTAGGGGCTGTTACAGTGGCTGCCACATAGTAGGTACTCAGTAGTTATTGTTTAATGGATTTATTTCAAACAGAAGCTGCCAGAAAGAGTAAAAAGGCTATGTTAGAGTGAACAGATACAAACCATTTTCCATGAAGTTTCCTCCCTGTTAAGCTACCTCCCAGTTGTTCACGTGCTGTTAGACACAAACGCGGCAGCCCTAGTCTACCAGTACAGCAGGTGGAGTTTGTTCCGATGTTCTCTGTCCCCCCGCTCTCTCTGTTGCATACACACATGCACAACCACCGTTTTATACATGAGGAAACTGAGGTGCATGGTGCTTAAGAATCAGTAAGCCGTGTGGAAGTCCCAGCTGCTCCTTCTGTGGCCGAAAATAAACCATTTCACTTCTCTTTGACTGTGGTGCAGTGGACAAGCCCTGAACTCCTCGGACTTAGCCAACATGGGCGTGGTCATTTTCCCTCTCTGGCTAGTTGTGTCTTCACATGAGCAGGATAATTATTGCCTCATGGGATTTGGAGTGAGGAGGAGTCAAGGAGCAGCATGGTTGAAATGATCTCTAAACTGGAAAGCCATGTACTAATCTGAGTAAAGCTATTTCCTTACTGCTTGCCACTGCTAAATTTTTTTCCCTGTTTTTTTTATTGTACTTTAAGTAAGTTTACTCTTCAAGTCAGTTTCTCATACAAAAACTTATACACACATTGTTATGACACTAGTTGCTCTCCCTGCAATGTGACAGCACACTCCCCTCCACACTTATTTCAGCCAGCTGCTGTCCCCCTCTGCCTTCTGATCTCACCTCCAGACATAGTCTCATGTGTCTACTTGAGCTAAGAAACACACTTCTCACCAATATCATTTTATGTCTTAAAGTCCAGTCTAATCTTTGTCTGAAGAGTTAGCTTCAGGAATGGTTTTAGTTTTGGGCTAAAAGAGAGTCCAGGGGCCATGATCTCTGGGGTCCCTCCAATCTCAGTCAGATCATTAAGTCTGGTCTTTTTACTAGAATTTGAGGTCTGCATCACTTTTCTCCTGCTCCATCAGGGATTCTCTGTTGTGTTCCCTGTCAGGACAGTCATTGGTGGTAGCTGGGCACCATCTAGTTCTTCCAGTCTCAGGCTGATTCACCATTGCTAACGTTTATTTGGTGGCTTTATTCTTGCCTTTCTTAAATGTGAAAATGAACCGTTCTGAGGCTTAGGGCTTGCATACTTGCTAAAGTCTTTTGGAAAGAAACCTTTGCCATGTTACAAGGGTGAGGGAGGTGTGTGGACAGTCCTGAAGAGGGATGATGACCCCAGGAATGTGATATCATCTAGGGATGGACAGCAGTGTGTGTGTATGCAAATAGCCATACTGAAAGGGAGACCAAACACCAGTCTTCTGCCTTGACAGTGTCTTTCGAGGGTGAATGATTTCATTAATGGGGGATCTAGCACCTACGTGAGAGCATGTAGCTTCTTCCCCGCATGTGGGTGAGTGATCTGCAGACTTGTAGTAGTGATGGCCCCTGGCCCCGTGTGGATCCTGATCTATCTCTGTCCCACCCACAGCTCCATTCTGAACCTGCCAGGGGAGTCAACGCTGCGCAGGGACTTCCTGAGACTCCAGCTGGCCAACAAGGAGCGCTCAGAGGCCCTGCGGCGCCAGCAGCTGGAGCAGCAGCAGCGGGAGAACGAGGAGCACAAGCGGCAGCTTCTGGCTGAGCGCCAGAAGCGCATCGAGGAGCAGAAGGAGCAGCGGCGGCGGCTGGAGGAGGTAAGGGCCTGCCAGGCCTCTCTGCACCCTGCCACCCTCAGCTTTGTCACCCTGGCGTCACCATAGACCCAGATCCCACCCTGAGGCAGGGCCCACAGCCTGCTTGGAGCATGCACACCATGACTGCAAAGGAGCATGAGGCCTAAGTGCCCTTACCTGGCAAGGGCTTCCGTGGTAGGTATTGTGGTGTGGTCACAACAGAGAAGCAAGTGAGGCCTTGGCCCCTTCAAGTCTCATTCAGATATCACCTATGCACTCTGACCTTTCTCAAAATCACACTGCCACTCTCTAGCATGCCCCTTCCCTTTCCCTGGTTTACTGTGTTTGCATAGTTCTTGTCACCTTCCAGCATACCCTGCATGTACTTTCATTTGGCTCTCTCTTCCCCACTAGAATGTAAACTCCGTGAAGGCGAGGATATCATCTCTTTTATTCACTGTTTCCAGGGCCTAAAACAGTGCCTAGCACATGTTGTTGTGTTAGGTGCCATCAAGTCGATTTTTGACACGTAGTGACACCGTGGGACAGGCTAAAATTGCCCGATGGGGTTTTCTAGGCTATAATCTTTACAGAAGCAGTTAGCCAGGTGTTTCTCCCGTGGAGCTGCTGGGTGGATTCAAACGCCAACCTTTCAGTTAGCAGCAATTAAGTATTCTTGGAGTGAATGAGTTAATATACGAATGCATGTGTCACCACAGTGAATAGGCAGATAGGTGAAATACCAAGTGTGGAAAGCAGGTCCTGCCCCTTGATACTCTGTTGCCACTCCTCTGAACACTGGTAAAAGCCTTTCACAAGTCCATCCACACATTCCCAACAACTGTCTGTCCTCCAGTTTGTAGACAAGACCTGCTTTTACCTGCGAACACTTCTCTAATCTGTTTGGGAAACCATACCAGCAGCCATACTTCCCTATATGACTGGTCCTGGGTGAGGCCCTGGCTCTTGTGGTCTTCAGGAATTTATTAAAGTCTCCTTCCCAGAACCTTGCCCAGATCCCCAAGGCCTCCTTTTTCAGCCAGAGAAATCAAAGTCTATAGGCAATTAGGAAACGAAGAGAGCATAGCTCTTGGGGAAGTTGGAAGGCAGATGAAAGGTCACTAACTACACAGTGATTCTCCCAAACCCCGTCTTGCTCCTCATTAACAGGTTACAGTGATTCTCTTGCTTTGTCAGGTGGCCATTGTGGAGTTACAGCGTGGTGAATTGCAGACACAAGGAACAGATTGCTTTTTAAATGGTACATCGAGGTCACGTCTCCCGGGTTTAAATCATTGAGGGCCTCAGTTCCAGTTTGCAGTAAATCCCATCACCCTCATTATGTCTCTGTAATGTTATTTTGCACACCAGCAACAATAGTACCCACCAGTTGGAATTATTGAGTGCCTCTGTAGGCCACAAACCTGGTGTGGTGGGTGCTTAGCTTATATCTCTTATATCTTATCTCTTTGTGTATGTTCATTATCTCTTAAGTATCATGCATATAATTCCCATTTAACAGAAGAAGAAACTGAGGTTCAAGCTGAAGTATTTGGTCTCATCTCACAGGGTTAGTAAGTATAAAGCCCAGATTCATACCAGATCTTCCTGACCCCAGAGCCCATGAGGTGTCTGAGACAGTCAATGTCTATGTGAAATCAAAACCTTGAACTTGGCTCTCAAAATTGCTCTTTTTAGGTATCTACAAACAGCAGTAGGCAAGCGAAGCACCTTTCAATCTAAGTAGATGTGTCTGTCATAATGTCAGTGTGAAGAATGCTTAGCATGTGGGAAATTCGGAGTCTGCCTGCTGTCTTCTGTCTGAGAAGTACAGGGTAGAGAGAGAGGCACCGCGACGCTGTGGAGCAGAAACTGGCAGAGTGGGCAGAGGCTGGGCAACGTGAGGCTTGGGTGCTAATTAGGCAGCTGTCAGAAGTGAAGTACAAAGCGTAGGAATGGGAGGTGCCTACAACCTCTGGCTACTCCCCTGGGCACAGATTGAAATTCTCAGACTGGCCCCCAATCCAGGGCCACACCATTTCCCTCCTGTTGGGTCTTCTGTCTGGACTCCTTTAGACTTCTGATCAAACCTCTCTCAGGCTCTCCCCCTGGATTCCCACCCACCCTGCTTCTTTCCTGGCTTGTGGTTTATTCTTTCTAAGAGTGTTGCCCGCGGCCCCCACCTCACTGGAGCATGACATTCAGGAAACCTTGACCACTTGCCTTTTCCCTGTCTAGTTAGTGGAGTCCTTGCCTCGAGATCTACTGCACTTACATTTAGGTTAAAGCACTCACTGTGTGACCCTAGAAAATCCCCACTCTCATCACATAAGTCATTTAAAATACTCCAGAATGCATGCACACATGCACACACACACGCAGACACGCACACACACACACACACTTACATGAATGTCCTACTTTTTTGTTTAACTGTAACATAAGAACTTTTGGTCTTTGGACCTAGATCCCCAATTAATGCAAAGTCTTATTGAAAGATGTATTTTTGGTTTTAATATTTTTCCCCTCCTACTTGGTATGATTGATTGGTGCTTTCTACCCTTTTTCTTCAAGTTGGGTACTTGGTATGATTGGTGCTTTCTACCCTTTTTCTTCAAGTTGCCATATTAATAATTTTTAACAGTTACAGAGCACTGGCCATATGACAGGTATGGCCATATGGATTGTCTTATTTAATCCTCACAATAATCCTGTGAGATAGGAAATACTCTTATTTCCAGTCAGAAGACAATGCAGCTGAGTCTAGGGGAGGTTAATAACTTGCTAAAGGTCACACAGCTTGAGAAGAAACCAGGTTTCAAACACAGAGAGATTGGACTCCATAGCCCACGTCCTAAGTCACGGCACACGGCCTGCCTCTCTGTTGATGAGCCATGGTCAGCTCTTCACCTGGCCTCTGCTTCTGAAAATTTAACGGTTTCTGAGCGAGGGCAAAGAAGCCGCGCTCAGTAGAACCTCATCTTTGAACTGGGTTCTGGCTCTTATGCTCCCAGGGTAGTACGGAGGTCCTCTGTGTCTTCTCTAGTGGCATTTTCTGGAGCCTGTATTGTGAAAGTAAGTCAGAGTTCAGAATCGGTGGTGCAGAAGTAGCCACAGGAACACACCCTCTTAGCCCTGGCTTGCACAGAAGGCATTGGCGTGCAGAAGGACTGGAGCCCTTTGCCTGTGGACGAGCCCTGGCTTCTAACTGGAAACGTGAACTTTGTGGTTAAAGGGCATCCGTAGATTATACCAGCTTTATCTTTGGATCCTTTATCTTGTTTCCACAGCTCAGTAGAAAAGGAAAAAGGATATTAAATAGACTGCTATAAATTCTAAACAGCTAAATAATACTCTCTGCCACCAAAGACTCCTCTCCCCCTTCTTGCTCATACTGGATCCCCATTGTAGTGGGTTGAGTGATGTTCCCCCGCAAACCTCATGTGTACCTGAAACCTCACAATGTAATTTTTTTTTAAAATAGAGTCTTTGCAGATATAATTAGTGAAGGCTTTTGAGATGATACCATGTTGGACTTAGGATAGGCCCTAAATCCAATGACTCGTTATAAGAAAACACAGAGACATAGAGAGAAAATATCCATGGGAAGATGGCAGCAGAGACTAGAGTGATGCAGCCACAAGCCAAGGAATGCCAAGGATTGCTGGGAGCCTCCAGAAGCTAGAAAGAGGCAAGGAGTGATTCTTCCCTAGAGCCTTCAGCGGTTCTGCCAACAACTTGACTTAGGACTTCTGGCTTCCATAAGTGTGAGAGAATATGTTTCTGTTGTTTTAAGCCACCCAGTCTGTGGTACTTTGTAATGACCACCCTAAGAAACTAATGCACTCACCCACATCTGCTGCCCTGGCCTGTGGTGGAGATTTGTTTTCTTGTGCCCTGAGTAGGAACTTGGACTACACTGTCATGTAGAAATAGTTAAACCCCATAAGTAAAATCCAAACCAGTAGCTGTTGAGTCAGTTCTGACTCATGGTGACCCTGTGTGTGTCCAAGTGGAGCTGTGCTCTATATGGTTTCAATGACTGATTTTTTTTTTTAAGTAGATCACCCCACCAGGCCTTTCTTCCAAGGTGACTCTGTGTGGAATTGAGCCATCTTTTGGTTAGCAGCCGAATGCATTAACTGTTTGCTCCACCCAAGGACTCCCAGACCCCATAGTCAGGCATGCTAATTTAGCTTCATTATGGATCAAATGAGCTTTTGTAGGTGTCCCAGGAAATATATTTCATTTCCAGGTAAAGGCCACTGAGATGCCCCTTTGGTAACACAGGGCTTGTATGGGCTGGAGCCTTCATACTGCTAAGTGCTCTCACTTATCACCTCCCCAGAGGTTTCCAAGGAAGTGCTGAATGTCCTTTGCTATTTATGCATAACCATGTGGATTTGCCTAGGTTGTAAATCAGTGTTTGTACATCCTTAGAAGAACTTTGACTATAAACTGAATGTAGTCACTCAGCAGCTTCATTAAAAGGACATGACTTCAGGCCAATTAAATGGTGAGTACAAAACTCTCAGCTTTTGACCAGTGATAAAGTACAATTTACAACTAAGTTCCAGGAACCTGATTAAACCCAACTAAGGTGAATAAGTCCATCGATACAGAGAAAAAATACAGTGACAGCCTCTTCTATATTTATTCAGCTCAATAAAAATTTCCATTTAGCCTAGACAAATTACAACTTGTTTTATTCTGTGCCATGGAGTTAGGATCCAGGAATCTGGACCTTGAGACCTCATTCCTACTCTGGTAATCTCAAACTAATCTTGGGTAGAAGATTTATGGTAATACTTGATTTTGCTCATGAGTTTTGAAATGAGATTAGTGATTTATATATGTTTTCCAACTTACTGAGATCATTCTTTACCTTCATTGTTGGGGGTGGTATCTTTAAGTCCCAGGAATGAATCAAACTGATCCCAGGCCTTCGACCTGCTCCCTAGTAGTAAATTTTGCTCTTCAGAGAATTATGTTAAGTTTTTCAAGCCACCAAGGTCCCATTTAGTGCCCTTCAAGACCATCATGACATTGTCTGGTTATAAAAACAATCAGTTCTAACTAAAAAATGTTCTTATATGGCTTTGGTTCCATTACCTGAAAAAACAAAAAATTTTTTTAAAGAAATACCGTCTGTATCTCATTGGCCAATACCAGTGAGGCACTAATGTATAAAATGAGACTCTGGAAGTCTACAAATGTAAATTCCTTATAAGTCTCTAATTTTTTGTGCGTGTTTGTATGTGTGTTTCTTGACCTTTTGGTGGGAGTATATGTGGTAAAAATATGTATAACAGACCATTTGCTAATTGAACAATTTTTACATGTACAACTCAGTGACATTCATTCATTCATCATGTTGTCCAACCATGACCACTGTCTGTTTCTAAATTCTCCCACCATCATTAACAGAAACCCAGTGCCCCTAAGCAGTGACTCTCCCCTTCCTCCTCCCTCCCACCCCGTACCCTTACCCAACCCAGTGCCGTCTAGTCGAGGTAACCACTAATAAACATTGTTCTTCATATATTTGCCTCTTCCCTGTAAGTGGGATCATACAATATTTGTCCTTTTGTGACTGACTTGCTTCACCCAGCATAATGTTTTCAAAGTTCATCTATGTCATAGCAAGTATCAGGACTTCATTTCTCTTTATGGCTGAATAATATTCCATTGCATATATGTACCACATTTTGTTTACCCATTCATCTGTTGATGGACATTTAGGCTATTTCCACCTTTTGGCTGTTGTGAATAGTGCTGCAGTGAACATTGGTCTATAAACCTCTAACTTTTCATTGTGAGTGACAATAAAAAGGATATTGGACTCAATTATTATTATAATTGTTGTTGAAAGTGTAAGGTAGAATTAAAGCCTTTTTCCTATTCCTGTAGGCAGCCATTAGACATTTAGTGGATATCTCTTTTGTGCAGGCCCTGTGCTTTCAGTGGGAATACAGTCTGCACTCAAGAAGACTGGAGTTGGTGAGGGAGACAGGCAATAAGCAAATAGTCACCCAAATAACCATTTATTATCATTGCCGTGACTGTTATGATGGAGAAGACATGTATACTAGAGAGGTATACAACAGGAGCATGAACCCAGTCTGACCTGGATGCCAGTTGGTCAAGGATTATCTAAAGGAGGGGAGGGTGGCATGCAGAGATGCTAGGCAGATGAGCCATGGCACAGTCATGCATGGCCTTATAGGCCAAGTTAAAGATGTGAATTTTATTCTGAGAATAGTGGGAAGCCATTGACACGTTTCTACCAAGAGAATATAACCAAATCTTCATTTTTAAAAAGAAAGTGTGGCTGCTGCAAGGAAAGTGACTGGAAAGAAGCAAGAGTGGGTGGTGAAGATGAGTTAGTCCAAGCCAGAGAGGGTGGTGCTTTGGGTGGATGGCAGTGAGAGTGTACACACTTGGGAGATTTAGACTGTAGGAAATACAGTGTGTGGGAGTTGATCAGACGTCAGAGATGAGGGAGAAGTAGCAGTCACAGAAGGTTCCCTGATGTTGGACTGAATCATTCTGGTGGAAGACCAGGTTTGGGAGGAGGAGGATAAGATCAGTTTGGAACATAGTGTAAGAAGCTCGTGAGGCAGCGAAGTGGTGATGTCAAGGATGCAGCTGGATTATATCAATGTAGTCATGGAAGGGGACTTGAGGATGGAACACAAATGAGAATTACTGGTTTTTGGTAATGAAGTTCACATAGAGAAGAAAGCCTCTGACTGAGCTCTGAGAGCTCACAGTAGTGGAGGAGAAGCCAGCAAAGATGATTCCACAGCCGAATGAGAAACACCAGGAGAGTATGGTGATGTAGAAGCAAAGAAAACTGAGTACTCGAGCCTGGAGTTCAAGGACTCAACCACGCATGCAGCCCACAGGCGAAGTAAGATAACAGCATCCTTGGTTTTCAATGACAAAAAAGTAGCCATTAAGACGGCAGTTTCTGGTACTGATCTCCAGAAACACATTCATTTCCTCTCTGGGAAATGGGAAGCAACCTGCACGGGGAAGTCAGAAGATCTGGATTTGGAGTGAAAGAATATCCATTTGAATTGGAGACCCTCCGTGTACTACCTGCATGCCCTGGGCACCCTCTTAGTCTTACTTGCATCCCTGTTTCCTCAGCTATTCAGGGAGGCTAATGGCAATGGTTGTTACCACACCCAAGGTTGTTCTGAGGATTAACCAGGAAACGTTACCTGAAAGAACTTCGTCAGCTGCCAAGAGCTAGATAGATCTTGCCCTTGAAGGGCTTGTCAAATCCAGCTTAAATATGGCTAATGACCCCACCTCACTTCTTCCACTTGGAGAGTGTTGCATAATTACAGGCTCACCCATTTGGTGTCAGCTTTTGCTCACATTCTCTCCTAGCATTTCCCTTTTGCTCAGGACAACCAGGCCAGTGTCATGGAAGCTGCGCTTGCTGGAGCCCAAACCCAGAGAAGTCATCAGTGTGTTAGGTTATTCTTTGGAACCTAAGCAGTTTCTCCTAGAAGCTCTGAGTCAACCTCCCTCACCCACCTTCCAAAAAAGGGAACAGCTGTGTATCTCTTTAAGAGTCGGCATGCAGGACAACATAGTGAAGCTTTGAAAAGTCCTGTGGGCAAAAAAGCATTTGGGAGAATTCGTTGAAAGGTAGTGTAATGTTTCGATTACTAAATAACTTGGGGTTGCCATGAGTCAGAATCTACTCGACAGCAACTAACCACAAATAACTTGAGCCCTAAAACTGCCAAGGTTCAAACCCCAGCTTCTGTATTAGATGCACGCCCGTGAGTAAGTTACTTAACTTTCCTATGCCTCAGTTTTCTCAGCTGTGAAACTAGAAATAACAGTAACACTTACCTTGTAAGGATGTTGTGAGGACTAAAAAACTAGATGAGTTAATTCATAGAAAGCCTAAGACAGCACCAACACATAAGAAGCACTGAATAATTACTTGTTGTTGCCAGATCCTTGGCTACTGCAAGTGGTTAAACAGTTGACTGTTAGCCAAAAAGTTGGTGGTTCAAACTCACCCAGAGGTGCCTCGGAAGACAGGCTGGGCAATCTGCTTCTGAAAGGTCATAGCCTTGAAAACCTATGGAGCAGTTACTCTGTACACATGGGGTCGCCACGAGTCAGAATTGGCTCAGTGGCAACTAGCAGTTATTATTGGAGTGGGTGCTTTTGACTAAATTCAAAGGAATACTTTCCAAAAGTTTGAACTCCTTTCATTTGTTAAAATAGATGTACCATATTACTTTTTAGCAACCCCCAAACCCATTGCCATCGAGTCAATTCCGACTCATAGTGACCCTATAAGACAGAGTAGAACTGTCCCATAGAGTTTCCAAGGAGTGCCAGCTGGATTCTAACTGCTGACTTTTGGTTACCAGCCGTAGCTCTTAACCATTGCGCCGCCAGGGTTTCCAACAGGTAAGCTTTTATTCCCACCACCCATCTGTCAGTTTGTTGTACTGTGGTGACTTTCATGTTGCCGTGATGTTAGAAGCTATGCCAGTGATGTTTCAAATACCAGCAGAATCATCTATCGTGGACAGGTTTGCCCAGACTAAGACAAACTAGATAGAAAGGCCTAGTGATCTGATTCCAAAAATTAGTCAGTGAAAACCCTATGGATCACAACAGAATAGTGTCTGCTACAGTGCTGGAAGATGAGTTCTCTAGGTAGGAAGGCACTCAAAGTACACAGTGGCTGTGACAATGGACCGGAACACACCAGTGACCGTGAACATGGCTCAGGACCTGGCAACATTTCATTCTGTTTTACATAAGGTTACCATGAGTCGGAGCCAACTTGACAGCAACTAACAACACTAACAAGCTTTTATTCATGTGTTGAGAAAAAATATTTATTGTAATATAATTAGGAATTCACTTATATCTAATACTATCTAAATGGCCACCTAGCAGGTCAATGTACGGACTAAGTACACCAGCCTTGCAGTTAAGGAGACTAAGATCTAATCCTAGCTGTGTGGCCTTGGGCAAATTATTTAACCTCTCTGAACCTCAGTTGCCTGCTCTGCACAATGGGGATAACGGTATTTACTTTGCAGGATTGTTGTGAGAAGTAAATTAAACATATACATAAAAGGCTTGACACAATCTCTGACATAAAAGCCAACTGATGTTGTTGGGGTGAATGTTGACATTTTGGAACTGATGGTTTCTCAGTGTTGATTGTTTTGTTTTTTGTTCTAATGGTTCTTTGTATCGAGAGGGTTTTCCTATGAAAGTCCCTGGGTGGTACAAACAGTTAGCGTTTGACTGCTAACCTAAAGGTTGGAGTTGCAAACCCACCTGGCAGCACCGTGGAAGGAAGGCCTGGTGATTGCTTCCGTCAAGATTACAGCCAAGAAAACGCTACGGAGCAGTTCTACCCTGAAACACATGGAGTCGCCATGAGTCAGAATCAACTCAGCATCAGTGGGTTTGGTTTTGATTTGCCTTCCTTAGTTCTCAAATGCACCCTGCCCGTTTGCTGTGGAACGTGAATTTTTCCATCCCCTTTTGAAGGCCGTTTTCTGAGTGAATAACTTTCCTTTCCTTGTGTCTCACTGGGCTTGCCGCCCGCTGTTGACTGAGCCAGAGCCCTAGCCTTGCCAGCGCAGGAAGCCCGTTCTCCGTCCTTCTGGAGGTACATCAGCTGCTGTTTGTATAGTCTCCTCTTCCCAGCCAAGCCTCAGCAGACCCTCCCCTGGAGAAATTCTGCCTTTCATTGGCTTCTCTTATCTATATTTTTTCCTGTCATTTCTAACACTATAAAATTTATGACCTTGTCATTGCCACCAAGTGGCTGCATAAAGTCTCAGCTCCTAATTAAAACCAAACAAACCACTTACCGTCCAGTTGACTCCTACTGGTGATGACCCCGTGTGTATCAGAGTAGAACTGTGCTCCATAGCGTTTTCAGTGGCTGGGTTTTTTGAAGTAGATCGCCAGGACTTTCTTCCAAGACACCTCTGAATGGACTCCAACCTCCAACCTTTTGGTTAAGCAGCTAAGCACCTTTACCATTTGTACCACCCAGGGACTCCCATCTCCTGATTCCACCCATAAAAAGGTGGAGTTATCTGATGTCTGAATAGTAAGCTGTAAGCTTCTGGGCATCAGGGACACAGCACCTTAGGAGTGGCCCTTCCACTGAGAAGGCAGAAACGAGGCAGCCTAGGGTACAGGAAGAGTGGCTCGCCACTGACTGCTTTTGTCACCTAGGGCCGGACATAAGACTTCCCTATCCCTCAGATTTGGAAACCCTGGTGCGTAGTGGTTAAGAGCTATAGCTGCTAACGAAAAGGTCAGAAGTTTGAATCCACCAGGTGCTCCTTGGAAACCCAGTGGCACAGTTCTACTCTGTCTTACAGGGTCACTATGAGTCAAATTGACTTGACGGCAACAGGTTTATCCCTCAGATTGTTCATTTATAAAATGGGGTAGTAACAGTTTTAAAGATTAGATGAGTTAATACATATAAATGACAGAACAGTGCCTGGCACCAATAAGTACCTGGGTAAGTTCAAGGAGAGAGTTCAGTGTGAAGGGAAAAATCGTCGTTTACTGTTTTCTGCCTTGTCGCTACCATGAGTCGTCTCTTTCCAGGGCAAGGGCTTGCTCTTGAAAGCAGCTTGAACAAGCTCATCTGGCAGAAGCGGAAACAGGGAAATCAGTGTGGCTTTTCACCAGTGCTAGGATCCCACCCACAGGACCACACTCACAAGGCCGTAAGCCAAAAGAAGGCACCAGGAGCAGGAATACTTCCCTCCTTTCAGGGCCTGGAGTGTTAATTCATTGACACTGCTAAGAAATGGCCCTTACCTCGATCATTAACTGTAGGCATCTTAATATGTCCCTGTGAGGTCCACTGGTGGGGGCAGAGCAGCTCTTTACTAGATGTCGCTAGTGTCAACAGGGAGACTGCACGGTCTCTAGCTGGGCCTTCACTCTATTATTTCGATAACTGAACACAAGTAATGAAACAGCTGGGAGGCAGGGCGGCACACTGATGCTCATTGTCCAGAGCGGAGCCTGCCCACGGGCCTCCAGCAATGGTCTGTGGCCACATGTACATGTAAATCACACTTGTGCTTCGGGAGGTGTGCGATTTGCATGGATATGTATAGAACTTTGCTTCCCAGTGGATCCCAGAAGGGCTCCTTGTTACTGTAGGTGTCACTGAATGTTATTGATTGAAGGCGTCCCCCAAAAATGTGTGTTGTAAATCTTAACCCCTATACCTGTAGTTGGAGCCCTGGTGGTGCAGTGGTTAAGAGCTCAGCTGCTAACCAAAAGTTCAGCAGTTTGAATCTACCAGCCACTCCTTGGAAACCCTATGGGGTAGTTCTACTCTATCTTATAGGGTCATTGTAATCAACAGCAACGGGGTTTTTTTAGGTTATGCCTGTGGTTATAATGGAAACCCTGGTGGCGTAGGGCTTAAGAGCTATACCTGCTAACCAAAAGGTGGGCAGTTCAAATCCACCAGGCACTGCTTGGAAACTATGGGACAGCTCTGCTCTGTCCTTTAGGGTCGCTATGAGTTGGAATCGACTTGAAGGCAATGGGGTTTTTTGGGGGGGGGGTTTGCCATTTGGGAATGGGTTTTCTTTGTTGTGTTAAGAGGCCATATCAGTGGAAGGTGTGTTTTAAGCCAATTACCTTTGAGACATGAAAAGAACAGATTAGGACAGAGGAGCAAGCAGAGATGGGGGAAGATAGATGCCAGGCCACACGAAGATCACCAAGCAGCCAAGGACCAAGGACCTTCCTCAGAGCTGACAGAGAGAGAAAGCTTTCTTCCACAGTCTGTGTCTTGAATTTGGATTTCTCTCCTCCTCAGCTGTGAGATAATTAATTTCTGTTTGTTAAAGCCACTCACTTGTGGTATTTTTGTTATAGTGGCAGTAAATAACTAAGACAGGGAGCATTGTCACTTTGATCCTGAGATAAGAGGAATTTCTTGTGAAGGTGAAAGTGTCCTATGTTGTTAGCTGCTGTTGAGCTGTCCCCTCGTGGTGACCCTTTGTGCGTCATGGTGACGCTACCAGCTCCTGTGCCATCCACATAACCAGTTGTGGATCAGACCGTCCAGAGGGTTTTCAGGGGCTGATTTTTGGAAGTAAATCACCAAGCCTTTCATCCTAGTCTGTCTTAATTTGGAAGCTCCACTGACAGAATGGTGATGGCTGCACATGAGGTACATTGGCTGGGAATCGAACCTGGGTCTTCCACATGGAAGGCAAGAATTCTACCATCGAACCACCCTGCCCCCTGAAATTCCTATGCTGCAGCTTTCAAATGCTACAGAAATTTGAAGTGCTTTTGCCCAGACCCATTCCTACACACTCAAGGAATGCGAAAGTTGTGGTAGTATTTTCTACTTACAACATTTCATACTGGAAAAAGAGCCAGACTTGGGCAGTTTGTTGATCCTCAGTGTATCTGGAGCACGTCAGATAGAAGATAAACCTGTGACCTGTTGCCAACCCATAGCGACCCTAGGGGACAGAGCAGAACTGCCCCATAGGGTTTCCAAGGAGCAGCTGGTGGATTTGAACGGCTGATCTTTTGGTTAGTAGCCATATCACTTAACCACTTTGCCACCAGGGATCCAATTCTAGGCAGATGATAGGGATTTTTTTTTTCTCCCCAGTGGCATCACATAATGGACATTACACAGACCTGCCTACCATTGTCTAGGGTCTTCGTAAAAGCTTTTGTTACATGTAGTCTGTATTTCCTATGCTTTACAATCTTTTTTCGACGTGTTTCCTAACCATCAAAACCAAAAAACCAAACCCATTGCCATCGAGTCAATTCCGACTCCTAGCAA
Source organism: Elephas maximus indicus (assembly GCF_024166365.1). NCBI lineage: Eukaryota > Metazoa > Chordata > Mammalia > Proboscidea > Elephantidae > Elephas > Elephas maximus. The sequence goes on from NC_064841.1 coordinate 29,411,339, forward strand.
CCCTATAGGACAGAGTAGAACCACCCAATAGAGTTTCCAAGGGACGCCTGGTGGATTCGAACTGCTGACCTCTTGGTTAGCAGCTGTAGCACTTAACCGCTATGCCACCAGGGATTCCTTCCTAAACGTAGAAGACAACAAAATAGTTTCACAGAAACTATCATTTCATTATTTCATATGACATTAAAACCCAATTGTTTTCCTTTACTTGTTTTCTTCAGTGGACAGTTTTATGGAATCATAGAGGCTGGGGAATATAAGAGACCTCAAAAGTCATCTAAACCAACTCTTCTCTCAGAGCAAGAATCTCTTTGACGATATTCCTGAACTAGGGTCAGTTAACCTGTTTAACATATAAACATATAATACCTCCATATTTGTGGCCCTTGGATGGTACAAATGGTTTGCGCTCAAGTATTAACCCAAAGGTTGGTGGTTCAAACCCACCCAGCTGCGCCATGAAGAAAGGCCTGTCATTCTGCTTCTGTAAAGATTACATCCAAGAAAACCCTGTGGAGCAAGTCCACTCTCTCACATATGGGATCGCCATGAGTCGGAATGGACTCAACGGCAGCCGGTTTGTTGGTTTTCTCCATATATGTCCAGGGCCATGAGGCCGAACATTCTGTATTTGAGGGACTCCTAATGTTAGAGAGTTCATCCTGTTGTTGATTCAAGTCCTTGTGGTAGTCTGCTATAATACAAGTCATGCCAAATAAAACGAAAACACCTTTCACCTCAGCACCAGAAATGTTTGAAGGCAGCGGTAATGTCCTTCCCCAAGCCCCTGTTTCTAGCCCAAATGTCACCAGTTCTTGCAACCTTTTTATATATGACATAATTTAGCATCTTCAGTACTGTCCTGGTGAGGTAGAGTAGCTCTTTCTGTAGACATTGTATTAATAAACTGATTTGTTGTTGTTGTAAATATGTAGCTAACGTAATAGTTTCAAGTTCAACGTTTTCTTGTCATTTCAGTGACACCAATTACACCATTCATGTTGTGCAGCCATCACCAGCATCTGTGCCAAGTTTTCCATCACTGTAAACAGAAACTCAGTGCTTCTTAAGCCACGCTTTTTCTAGTCTCCTTTCCCCCTGCCTTCTGCCCGGGTGACCACTATTAAACCATAGCTGTGCCTGTTTTAGGTAATTCGTTTTAGTGAGATCATACAATATTTGCCCTTTTCTGATCAGCTTATTTCACTCAGCATGTTTTCAAGGCTTAACCATGTTGTAGCATGTTTTTAATGGACTTGTTCTCATAGGACTTAGTCTGAGGGTCTCATATTAAAGCTCCAGAATGATGGCAGAAAAAAAAACGTGCAGATTACACTTGATTTTTAAGAGTCCTGGATGCTCAGAATGCCCAGTGAGCCACTCTTTCTCCTCTGTACGATACCTAGGAAAACCCAGGTAGCTATTCTCCCTGGGGAAACTGAGGCTTAGTGAGAATAAGGGGCTTGTGAGTAATCATGTAGACTAGCATCCGTAGGTTAGGTGGAACCAAAATTCTTCAGTAGCCTCCTGGTGCCTCAGTCCGTTTAGCACCTTCATTCTTCCTCTGCGTGCACAAAGACCAGCCTAGCGTGTAGTACTCAGACAGTGCTTAGCCGTGAGGCTGCCTGCTGCTCAAAGGTTGACCTGTGAGCTCAAAGGAAGGACTTCATTTAGGAAATTGGCTTTTCAGGAAAGCCCTTAAGGAGTAAGTTAGATGGTTTGTCTTTAGTGTGAAATGGGTGTAGAAAGAAAGGAACGAGATATTTGTAGCCTGTATAGCTTTCTCAGTGTCTTGCGATTACTGTTTTTGTGAAGAGAAGATAGGTAATAGACTAACAATAGGAAAAGAGGGAAAAATGATGTAAGATGACACCTTTCACTTTGTATAGGTATATGCCTCAGCCAGCTTTTTTCAAATTCAAAGAAGCAGTATGGCAAGAGCCAGACTCTGAATATAAATCACAACTTTGCATTTACCGGGTGAGTGAACTTGGGCAAGATACTGGCCTGTGTGTGGCTGGGTTTCCTTACCCATTGAATGAGGGTAATGATGATTAAATGAATCGTGAGAATTAGAAGAATTAAAACAAGTAAAGAGCTTAGTATAGGGCCCGGCATCATATAATAAGCCCCCCGTAAGTGTTTGCTCCTACTATTAATGTGTTTTGGTTATCTAGTGCTGCCATAACAGAAATACCACAAGTGGATGGCTTTAATAAAGAGAAGTTTATTTTCTCACAGTAAAGTTGGCTAAAAGTCCAAATTCAGGGGAATTCAGCTCCAGGGGAAGGCTTTCTCTCTCTTTCAGCTCTGGGAAAAGATCCTTGTCCTCAATCTTCCTGTGGTTGAGGAGCATCTCAGGCGCAGGGACCCCATGTCCAAACGACACACTCTGCTCTTGGTGCTGTTTTCTTGGTGATATGAGGTCCCCAACTCTCTGCTTGCTTTCCTTTCCTTTTATCTCTTGAGAGATAAAAGATGGTACAGGCCACACCCCAGGGAAACTCCCTTTACCTTGGATCAGGGAGGTGACCTGAGTAAGGGTGGTGTTAAAATCCCACCCTAATCCTCTCAACATAAAATTACAATCATAAAATGGAGGACAACCACACAATACTGGGAATCATGGCCTAACCAAGTTGATACACACATTTTTGGGGGGACATAATTCAATCCATGACATGATTGTTATTCTGTTTTCTTGTTGTTAATACTTTGCTGTGTTGTGAATTCAGAGGTGCCAAACAACTTCCTCTTCACTCACCTTTCCCTGCTAGTAAAAAAGGTCTGGAATCCCAGATTTAGTTGTAAGAAATCATACCCTTAGCATGCGGCACTTGGTTCGCAATGGTCTTTCGGAACTGAAATGTTAACAAATGTTAAAATGGGCAAAGGAATGCCCAGAAGCTTGACCACCACTTGTCACGAGTACAACTGCTGCAAAACTTACATGGAACAGTCCCATTTAAAGTGAGGCGGCATGTGTGATGTGCGTTGGATTCAAAAGACCACACTGGGTTCTTTCATTCTGCATGTCTTTGAACAGAGAGCCCCTGTGTTGAGTGGTGGTTTGAGGTACTTCCCAAGGAGCCCCTGACTTGATCCTGTACCCGTTGTGTTCCTATTCTCTGGAGGCCGACTCAGTTCTTCCATAGTCCCAGTGGTGTGCCCTCTCACCACTTATGGTAGTCACCCAGTATGAAAAGCAAGAAGAGCTCTCCAAGGGCACACCACAACTGTGCTTCTTTTCACTTCCCGTTCTGAATTGTTCGTAGATTTTTGCTTCGCAATATAAGCACATCCCTGCTTAGACTCAGAATGAAGACCTTGCCAGATTGCCTGATCTCCCTCCTCGCTGAAGGTTTGGGTTAAGATGACTTATTCAAGGTCATATAACATTTTTGCATTTATTTCACAGATATTTATTTGGCACCCACTGGGTGGTCTACAGAGTTCACATCAGTGGCAGAGCAGGACCAGAATCCAGTCTTTCTATTTCTGATCCAGTGTTCTTTCCCCCGTGCTCTGTTGCCCCTCATGCCTCCCGAACCTCCACCTCCACTGTGATGTGTCACGTTGCAGCTATTGGGCATTAATCCTCAGTTCATATAATGGGAAATGTGATCTAAGTATGAGGGACCCAGGACAACTTGCACATAATGATACCTACCAGCTCTACCAGAGTGTCAAAAAAAAAACAGACTCGAATTTAACCTGAACATTTGGAGGGTAGAAAAAAAGCAGCAAAGTATTCAATCTGAAATTTCTCAAGGACATTGATGATAGTACTGATGGTGGTAGGATAGATGAGGTATCTTTCATCAGTTTGTCCACACATACTCTTACACACTGTACTTCTCACTGGATCTGCAATTGACAGAATACTCCACTAGGTTCTAGGAGCTGGGAGGTGGTGGGGCATAGAGTGGAAAAAACATGGAGTCTGACCAATTTGGGTTCCCAGCTCTACCACTTTCCAGCTGTGTGACATTGAACAATTTGCCCAAACTTATTGTGTGACTACTGACAAAGCATTGAGCCTTCCTGACAGTCTGTAAAAGAGGGAAATAATAAATGACATTTGCCCTACTTACTTACCTCACAGGACTTTTATGAGGATCTAATTAGAAGACGATGAAGTACTTTTTAAGGTAAAATTGCCATACAGGTTACAATCCTGTAGCTTTTACCAAAAGATTCCATATGCTTAGAATGTTCAGTGAACTGTCCTTAGCTATATTTGTTCTGGTGCATGGTAGAGTTTTGTTTTTTTTTTACATGAGAAAGGCAGTTGGACTGTTTCCCTTCAGGCCCCAGGCAGCTCTCTGTCTGTTACTGTAGCTCTGTCTCAGCAGCCATCTCATGAGAGGGCATGGCTGGATCAGAGCAAATTCATCCCCACCACTGGAAAAACAACTTCAGCCACATAAGCAGGATGGTATAAGCAAAGAACCAAATTACAAATCTACAGCTTCTCATGTGTCTCCTTTTGGATTTTTCCGAGGGTGAGTTTGAGGGGCAAAATGGTATGAAGGGCCAAGATTTGTTTTTCATTTGTGTGTCTGTTTATACCTTTCTTTATTCCGAAGAGGGCTTAAGGCTGTTTCCGAAGATTAATATGGCATCTAAAAAGAAAGTAAATGAGCAAATAAAGTAGATGGCAATATAAAGGAAGAGAGAAAAACAAGATGAAGCCAGGGATAGTGTCAGTTCACCAAACGCTTGCACGACCTGGGTCCCGTGAGGTGCCAGGGGTAGGCCACGCGTCTGGCCCCAAGAGTCCCAGTGACTGAGTAAAGAGGCAAACGTGAGTGGTTCAAGATTCATGTTATCCATATGGTAAGATTAAACCAGTACTCAGGTGAGCTTTTAAAAGAGAATCCAAACCTGTGTACTTATCTAGCAGAAGTTGAGTCGTGCTGTGACTAATGCCGAAGCAATATTCCTACCACAAACACAGCGGTTAGCATTATTCAGCTGTTCTTGCAGTATCGCAGAGCACAATTTTATGGCATAACAGGAAAGTCTGGCTCATAAAGCCATTTCTACAGGAGCCAGAGCCCCCTTGTGCAGGTGCACAGCTCTGCTTAGTCTAAAGAGTCTACGAAGAACATTTAGAGAACCAAAGGAAAGATGGACTCTAGAGCCATTCAGAATACATATTATTTCTACAGCTAGGCCTTTAATAAGAATCAGATATTTAAGAGTCAGGCCATATTCTCTGGCAAGAACTTAAAGAACAGAAATTCTGTTCGTACAGGCAAATTGGGATAAATATATCATCTCTATTTTTTTTTGCATTAACGTTCCCTTATTAAAATTAATCAGTTCACATACTTGAATGTACAGTCACACAACCTTTGCCAGGAGGTGGCATGAGGGAACCCCCTGGGGAGGATCAAAACTGTCCTAAAAAAAAAACAACTGAAATGGCCATCAGTGGATGAATGGATAGACAGAATGTAGCATATCCATACAGTGGAATACTACTGAGCCATAAAGAGAAATAAAGTTCTAAAACACACTGTAACATGGATGAACCTTGGAAACATGCTGAGTAAAATAAGTCAGTCACAAAAGGACAAATATTGCATGCTCCCCAAAAGACTCCACCAAATCCACTGCCACCAAGTCGATTCTGACTCATAACAACCCTACAGGACAGAGTAGAACTGCCCCGTAGAGTTTCCACGGAGTGCCTGGCGGATTCGAACTGCCGACCTTTTGGTTAGCAGCCATAGATAGCACTTAACCACTATGCCACCAGGGTATATGCTCCCACTTATATAAAATAGGCAAATGTGTAGAGACCAAAGCTTATTAGTGATTACTGGGGGTGTGAGGGAGGTGCAAGACAGGAGCCATTGCTCTGGGGGCACTGATCTTCTGTTAAGGATGGTGGAATGATTTGGTAACAGGTAATGGTAATGGTTGCACGTGATGGATGTAGTCAATGGCACTGAATTATACATATAAAAATCGTTGAGTTGGCAAATGTTTTATTTATTTATTTATTTATACCAAAATTATAAAAAAACTTTTATCAAAAAAGTCATGTTTTCCTAACACCAACAAAAGACGGGGGAGGGGGGGCCTGGGGGGCGAAAGCCCCAGTAATGCACACCATAGAAGAAGGCAATGATGACTTCAGCCTGGAAAATTTTCACAGTAGGTATTATCAATCATCCCCCAACCAGGAAAAAAATTAAGACATTTATAAAGATCCAGTATCTAATTTCAAGCGATAAAACTTGTTGGCAATGCCTGCAAGAAGATCTGAATAAAAATGTGCGTGTAGGCAATTCTATATAGCGGGAGCGACTGCTGGGAGTTTGAGAGTAGTTGGTGTAATGACACCAGAACCACGATCATCTTTATACGTAATTTGAATAAAATTTACAAATACTGCTTGATTATCCTCTTTCCCATCCCTTCCAGCTTAGACTCTTACTGCCTTATTTGATTTCCTGCCTGTCTTTAAGATGACAAATAGGTACTATGCCAGTGCCAGTTTTAGATGACTCTTGGTTTAGAAGAATATTCTCAGGCCTTCTCTGTGCTCAGCACAAAAGAAGGTTCAGGCCCATCAGGGCTGTCTCAGGAGAGCGTGGACGGACAAGGCGGTAGCCTGAGGCTCTGCAAGGCTCTCTTCCCTCCTCTTGCTACCCCATCTATAGTAGTCAATGCAGCAGATCTCGATGGTGCCAGGTGCCATGTGGGATACAGCAGGCAACAAAAACTGCAGGGGAACCTAGACCCTGCCCACAAATAGCTTTCAACTTAGATTGCAGAGTAGATACGACATATTCAAATAACTGTAACATAAGGTACCAGTTGTCATCAAGTCAGTTTTGGCTCATAGCCGCCCCAAGTGTGTCAGAGGAGAACCGTGCTCCGCAGGGTTCTCAGTGGCTGACTTTTCAGAAGTAGGTCGTCAGGCCTGACTTCTGAGGCACCTCTGGGTATACTTGAACTTTCAACCTTTTCGTTAGCTACGAAGCACTTAACCATTTGCACCACCCAGGGATATTGATAGGACGGAAACTGCCCCCAAAGCAATTTAAGAGAATGCTCTATTGTCTTCTTTTGCCCCAAGATTCTTAAACTTACCTCAGTTCAACAAGCTTTTATGTGCACCTGCCAAGTGCCAGGCCCTGTGTGAGGGGCGGGGCGTACAGCCTGAATCAAACACAGGCCTTGCTCTGAGCAAGCCACTTCTACAGCAAGAGTCATCAGGTAAAGGTGTCTCCTTGAGGCCAGAGCCTGGGTCTCTCTGACAGGCTTTGCTATGTCCCCTCAAAGGGCCCATGCACAGGAGGAGAAAGAACAAACATTTTTCCAGGAAAGGCATCAGCATCGAGGCACAGCAGCTGGAAATTGGCAGGGTGCCCTCAGAAGGTTGGGGAAGTGATTTATTTTCTCAGCCTCACCACAGGAGCTGAAGCCCTGACAAATGCCTCCATGCTTTAGCGGCAGCTGATCCAAGTGAGATCGTTATTAATCATTTGTCACTTTTGAGCGTCTTTCTCAGAAACTACAGAATACTTGGGAAGCCCGGATCCTCCTAAGTTGCAATCAATACTGCATACACCTCGTGTGGGGACCTGACTGGCATGTAATTGTAAAACAGGATCGATTCCTGGCAGAGGGGTTGGAAATGTACAAATCCTTCACAAAAAAACCAGCTAAATCTTCAAAAGGAATGATTATTTTTTTTCCTCGAGAGAGAGCAATGGTTAGCGTAAAAAAAAAAACTTGAAATGTTAGCTACATTAGGGCTATTTCCTGCCAGGAATCAGATCGGTACACATAATTATTTTATCCTCTGTGTTGGCATTGATTCACTTGGGTTGACCATTGGAAATGTCTCTGTTTGGGTCTGTAGTCCAAATTATTCATTTGGTTCTTATGCTGATGTTTTCTACTCAAGTCTTCCTGTATTATTTTTCTGTAAAACAAATAATCACATGTCTGGAACTTGACTCATTCCTGTACCCCAACATACCCCTCTTTCCTATCCCTAAACCTACTTTCCTTCTTCTCCACAGCACCATCCACCATGCCCCCTGGACCAGGAACTTCAAACACCCTCCCTCCCCTAACACACACACACACACACACACACACACAGAGTCAGCCGTTACCAAATTCTGCCTATTTGCCTATTTCTAATTTCTACTTCTAAGTTGATGTCCACTCCAGCCCTATTAAGAAGACTGGAAGTTTGAATGGTGTTTAGTCTCTCTTCCTTTTGGTTGCGTCTCCGTCCTCAGCAGAGATGATGAACGTGGACTCTCAGGCTGCCCTTGCTTAACTCATTGATAACCATGTCATTCCAAACGTGTTATCAGTAGAATGGCCTCTCACTGCTTTTTAGCTTTTACTCTTGCCACTTCCCATGGCTATAGGAGGCCTTTTGAAAATGCAAATCTGATCATGTCATTGGGCTTCATAAATCCTTTAGTGGCTCCCCATTGCCTGCAATCTATGATGGACAAATAATGTTTGATCTAGAAGCGATAGACTTTGAATCTCAAAAGATGCGGCTTCCTCAGAGGCTGTTGGAAGACAGCAGGTCAGAAGATTGAAGCAGCAGCTGCATCAGGAATGCTTCCCAATGGGCTTCTTTGTCATTTGAATATTTGTGGTTGGGTTAGCTGGGTCTCTGACAAAGAACTGTTATCCTAGAAAGCTGTTTCTCTGGTTGTGTAGAGCTAGCTGGTCAGTGTGATACTGTCACAATCCATTCTATTCAGATATCTCCTGTTTCCTTAGCTTTATAGTTAAGTGTTGTTGAGAATATTGCAAAGGAATAGACCCCTGAGGTGTCCCCTCTGAACCTCCTATTTGAGGAAGAAGAAACTGAAATGCCAGTGCAGGGCTCTGACATGAAGGACCTACAGCCATTCTCAAAAACAGTGTTCATCAGGAGAGCAGTGGGGTGCAGACCCCAAATTCTCGTAAAAAGACCAGACTTAATGGTCTGACTGAGACTAGAAGGACCCCAGTGGTCATGGCCCCCAGAACTTCTGTTGGCCCAGGATGGGAACCATTCCCGAAGCCAACTCTTCAGACATGGATTGGACTGGACAATGGATTGGAGAGGGATGCTGGGGAGGAGTGAGCTTCTTGGATCAGGTGGACACTTGAGACTATGTTGGCATCTCCTGCCTGGAGGGGAGATGAGAGGGTCGAGAGGGTTAGAAGCTGGCGAAATGGACATGAAAAGAGAGAGTGGAGGGAGAGAGCGTGCTGTCTCATTAGGGGGACAGTAATTGGGAGTGTGTAGCAAGGTGTGTATGGGTTTTTGTGTGAGAGACTGACTCGATTTGTAAACTTTCACTTAAAGCACAATAAAAATTATTTTTTTAAAAAAGTGCTCACAACATGTTGTGTGGGAAAGCACGTTGTCATGCGTGACTGTCCTTTTCATCACAGCATGAGCAACATCCATGGCCTCTCATGCTATAAATGTCTGTCTTGTCCCCCAGTCATTGGGACAACCAGAAAGAGCTCCCCCATGTGCCCATACAGTTCCAATGCTCCAGGGAAGGGAATGCTGCCCCTAGTTGAGAACCATTTCCTTCTGTAGCTGCTTAGCCTAACCCTAACTTCTGCTCCTAGGATGCTCTCCTTTTCTGAGAGTATAATGAAGAGCTGGAAAAATTATGATCTTTCTGCCATTCCTGTTGCCTCTTCATCTTCTATAATGATTGATTGAGTTCAGACTCTGTAATCACATTGCCTGGCTTTGAAATCAAGCTCCACCAATTGCTGGGCATGTGACCTTGAACAATTGCGTAGTCACTCTGCTTCAGTTTTCTTATATGAAATTGGGAGAATATAGTCATGCACCACAAAACATCCTTTCGGGCAACAGCCGATCACACAGACATCCATGGTCCCATAAGGTAATAATAGAGTTCAGAATTCCCAATCAGACAACGGGATGTAGCAGATGTAACTGGACATAGTGAACACAACAGCTTCCCACACGTAACACCTGTATCTCATGTCTCTTGTATGCAACGTGATTATGCTGCCAGGTGTATAGTGGTACAGTACATATATAACCTATAATATATATGTTTTGATAGTCCTAATAAACACCTATGTTACTGACTTATGTATGTACTGTACTTTCTATCATTATTTTAATGTGAACTTTCCCTACTTACAAATAAAAAATTTACCATGTAACAACATATGCTTCAACTCTTAGGCAGCAGCATCCGATCTCATGTATCACACACATCTTCAATGTTATAGCATTATTTCTGTTTAATTTTCTTTTGAAAATATAACCTTGGAGTGCATTATGGCTTGCAGATGCAGCAAAACCAGTACTAGTGATAGTAACGGTATCCCATATAGCTTTGCTAAGTATATAATATGGCTTGGGTCAGGTGCACCTTAGTCCTCAAAGTGACATCTTTGCTTTTTGATTGAAAATACCATGGCTTGGGTCAGGCGCACCGTATAATATGGGATTATATTTCACAGAATGTATCATGGATGTTAAGTGTTGCAAGACTGTAATAATACCTACTTCAGAAGACCGTTGTGAAGATTAAATAAGATAAAGCATGTTAGGCACTTACCACGGTGTCCAGGGCCTGGCAATTGTTCAGTAAATATGAGATGATGATGATGATTCCTGAGAGTAAGGGTGTTACTCAAGTGGGAAGTTGAAATTGACACTTCAAAATGGGTATTCCAGAAAATACAGAAAGACAGCAGGGTGAGAAAGGGTAGTTGACTCGAGGGAAGTCAGAAAATTCTGTTACACCCTCAGCCATTATCTGTATAGCCTTGACTATGTCACTTTGCTTCTCTGATTTTTGCTTTCTCTATCAATGAAATGTTTGCCTTACATAATGTGGAAAGAAATGTGCTTTAAAACCCATGTAATGTCATAAACAGTTTGATGATATTTAATAAGTAACCTATTATACGTTAGTGTGTTCTTCTCCTGTTTTGAAAACTCCCAGTAGCTAACTGGGAGAATGTGCTTTACAGAAACTTCTAGGTCAATATATAAACCTGGAGGGTCTATGTACATGGTCAACAACAGGGTGTCCTCCATCATCCTGTCCCTGTCAATGGTTCCCCCAGTAGATGGGAGGGGAAGAGACTCAGAGCATTCAACATCTCTCCTTCATAGTTCATGTCTTAGTTCTGCTGCTCTTCCTGCTGATGTCCCGATACCCCACCTCCAGTGCCTGCGTCCCTCATGGTTGTCTGCTTGTTCCCCACAGCAACAAAGGCGTGAGAAGGAGCTGCGGAAGCAGCAGGAGAGAGAGCAGCGCAGGCACTATGAGGAGCAGATGCGCCGGGAGGAGGAGCGGAGGCGGGCAGAACATGAGCAGGTACAGTGGGACCAGGTACTACCGATGGCTCAGAGTGGACTCCAGCACCTGGTGTCACTGGGGTGTGCGTCGCTTCCTCTTAGGACTGCTCAATTTAAGCAGGTTTTTACTCTTCCTCAAGCAACTATTCTTAACCTATTCAAGCAGTCAAATGCACAACCTTGGCAATGCCCACTCATTCAACCTTGCTCTCTACCCAAGCCAGAGTCCCCTGACATACCTTCATCTTCTGGTTCTCCTGACCCTGCATATCTGCTTTGAAGGCAGCACTGAAACATGAATACTAACCAAGTCCTACTCTTTCATTGCTTCAGAAGAGATTTCTGTTCCTGCCATCTCTGGTCTCCATATTTGGGTCATTGATGTAGAGCCCTCTCTCTCTCCCTGTTAGAATCGCATTTTAACAGCACAGAGGAAGTCCGTAGGGGGGTTTACTTACAAAGACAGCACCTGATGGCATTGAATAATTGGCTGCACAGGAACCTCCGAACTTTACAGCATTGTTAAGTCCAGGTAGCCCGTAAAGAGGGGAACCTGTAATGAAAAACTGTAAAACGTAGCTGGGTTTATGAAAATTGAGTCGCAGCAGTGAAACTCTGAGCCATTGAGTCAGCTGCTGCGGGTGGAGGGCTTGTGCTTTTGACTACGTTGAAATGCTTTTGCTTTGGTGTGGCATACTCTTCCTGTTTTGTGAGGAGGTGTCCGGGTATTTTTTTCCCTCCTTCCTTCTACACCTTACTTGGCAGCTCTTGTCACCTTTGGAATTACTGGTTCTTTTTCTCTCTCTTTCTCTCTGTTCCTCTGAATTCTCTGCTGCCCACCTCTCCAGGAATACATCAGGCGACAGTTAGAGGAGGAGCAAAGGCAGTTAGAGATCTTGCAGCAACAGCTACTGCATGAACAAGCTCTACTTCTGGTAATGGGAAAGCCAAGCACCAGCTCCCCTGCTCTGTGTTCTTACTGTGTGTCTGTCTGTCTTGTGTCCTCCTTCCAAAAGAGGGTATCCTCCAGGCCTCATGTACCTCCCAAATCCCATAGAAACAGAATGCATTTCCTGACCTAATTTGCCAAATCTTAATGCATTTAATATACACCTTACGCATTCTTTATTAATTCCACCTATTTCCGAAACTTTAACATGAATCCAGCCTCCTTATAAGTCCAGAGTGTTTTCAAGACCCACTGTGTTTATTACAGAGGAATTTGTAAGGCCATTTACAACATGCTGGAATACAATCACGGCACAATGCCCCTTTTCCATAAAAACCACTCAACTTTACAATCACGTTTCATTTGCAGACTATTAGTTTTACCCTTACGATGGGAACATTTTGTGTCTTGCTCGTGCAGTTTCCACTTGAAGTACTTTTTTATGATTATTGCACTGCTTTCCAAATGGACTTCTTTGTGTATCTTTTTTTTTTAACTGAACTTTTTTACTCAGTGGCATTCTGATCTTTTTGTTTAGTCTGTCTATAAGCTTGTTAATGGCTTTTTTTGGTCCAAGCTTTATAAACAAAAGATGACTTAGGCAATATCTTTATTTATTTAGTTTTGTGATTAATTGTACATGTTTCAATGGTTTCATTACTAAATAGGAAACAGATGGCTCCTTAGAGGGCTTGTGCACTGACCATCCCAGTGCCCTCGTTATTGCCACTTTCTGAGTTACAGTTCATCAGGGACAAGTCACTTTGGTGGTATTCTGTGGGGCTTTCCATTAAAGCAATAGTATTTTCATTAAATGCCCACGTTCTTGTGTTGACGCTCACCTGAGGCTGTAGCTTATATCTATGGCACACCCTGACATCATCCTGTATTTCTGCTAGTGTTAAGGTCCTTTGTTATTTATCATCACTTTTGCCTCCATTTCGTGCTTAACTGATCCTGGCCAATGGTTTCTGTATGGTGATTTGGCCCTTTCTTCCCTCCTCTTCCACTATCTGCTCAGGAATATAAGCGCAAACAATTGGAAGAACAGAGACAAGCAGAAAGACTGCAGAGACAGCTAAAGCAAGAAAGGGACTACTTGGTTTCCCTTCAGCACCAACGGCAGGAACAGAGGCCTGTGGAGAAAAAGCCACTGTACCATTACAAAGAAGGGATGAGTCCTAGTGAGAAGCCAGCCTGGGCCAAGGAGGTAAGTAAGGAAGTGTTGCCAAGAAATGGTGGCCAGGCTTTTGGCTATCATGCATTCATCTAGTACAGGTGGACAGGTAAACTAATACTTCAGAGTTAGAAAACAACTCATTGTGACACACGCTTTGCTTTGGAAGTAACATAACTATTCTTCTGTAGAAATAATTATCTCTGTAGAGAAAAGATGAGGTGCCTCATTCCATCTGTGGTTCTTGGTATCCAGTAGATTTTTGTAAGAACAACAGGAAGTAGAATAATCCTTTTCTTTGTAGGAGCCCAGCTGAGTTTGTGGTATGATGATTTTTAGTGACTCTATGTAAAAACGTGATTTAGGACTCTGGAATTGTAGATATGGTCATTTCCTGCCCGTACATGGGCCCTGTTACTCATTGTTAGCAGTACACTAATGCTGCCCTGCTCTTCTGTGGTGCTAACTGTTGCATGGTTGACCTCAGACTGGTGGTTGTAGTATTCACTTATAGGCTCAGAGGTCGTTTGTATTTCTTTGGCAATTACTTCCAAAGTAGTGGTCCTTCATTTGCTCAGCTACCAAACTAAAGAAGGATTTTCCGAAACTCAGCTCTATAATTAGCTATTTTAAACATCTAATTGAAATTGGCTGGGCGGGGGGGAGAGGTGATAAGCAAACAAAGTAATTTAACTCTAGCCAAGACCAGCCACCCTTCCAGAAAGACATTGTGTCTGCTCACGCAGGTAACACCCTGGTTTTCAATTCCATCATCACTTGTGGGGCCTTTATTTATGGCAATTTCGTTTATTTTCCTCTCAGCTCAATTAGTCACTTAAAAAGATAGGGTTTTTGTTTTTTGGTTTTGGTTTATGCTTTAGATAGTTATATTATAACATCTTTAGATATTTATAGCTAGAGCTTTTTTCAAGTTATCTAGGCTACAACATTACCAGAACCAGATTTGTATCACCAGATCCTACTTTTATAAAAAATATTTCAGTCTCTTTTACTTTTCTCTTCATACTTACATATATAGGAAATACTTGAAATGATGTTATCCTAATAGTAATGATGGGTGGTAAAATTTGTAGGGGGTTTTAAATTGTACTTTTATGTAGTTTAAATCATTTATAATGTTGATATACTGTTTTTATAAAAGTAACAAAGTAATTTTTCTTTTAAAACTCAAAAAAAGTTAATCTGTAGAGAAACACTTTTGATTCGAGGTGGAAAAGATTTTTGATCACTGTCCCTCCAGTCTATAAATATGATCCATGGTTAGCAGTCTGTAACTGCTGCCTCTTTCTCTTAGGTCAGTAATTCAATTTTGTGATCCTACTCCCAGGTACATCAACGACCCCTTAATAATCCACCTGTTCTTCCATCTAAGCAGAATCACTGTGCTGTTAAACAGCAGCTCACATGCTTCCTGGCTGGCAGAGATGTGCCACCTTCATCTACTGCTAACCTCCTTTCTAAACCAGACTCCCAGCTCCTGACCTTGACAGGTATTCAGAAAGCTGAAAAACTAACCTCTACTAAGCTAATGCCAGTAGCACCTACAGGGATTGATGATTCCAAATTAAGACTCCTGTTTAAGCATCACTCACAGAGAGATGGACCAGCTTGTCTTATTAGACTTGGTCTTGAATAACAACAACTGAAGCCTCAGGAAGTCTCAAGGACCATAGTGAGATCTTCAGAGAGATCTCACTCCCAGAGGTGTAACCCAACTTGAGGGTTAGGATCTAAGGTCATTTGTGTGTCCTTTCCAAACATTTCCGAAGTGACAAACCCCCTATTGTCCATTACTGGAGTTAAGGAGGATCTTAGAGACTCCTGTGGAGCCTGGACCAGGAGGGCTGTGAATTCACACATCTTTACAAGTGCCTCAACCTAAGAAACACTACATCACTAAGTGACCTCTCCTTGATGTGTGACCACCTGGCCTTCACTGTTCCCAGTCCCAAGCATGAGCTTCGGAGAGGGACACCTCCAGATCCCATTGGAGAGAACCATCCTTCTTTGCAGAGCATCCGAGAATTCCTTCTTGCCTCTTCGTAGCTTCCTCATGCAGAAATGTACCAGAAAAGAAAGAAGAGCTTGGAGCAGTTCAGCCTCTACGCAGAGGATTTGAATTTATCCTCTTTGAATTCATTGTTTTCTAGTTACTGTCTGTCCTCATCACTAAATTTCCTACCATATCCTCTCCGTTCAGAATTAGTTCACGGTTCCCAGGCTTTCAGAAACAACGGCATTCCTGGAGGCAAGTGTTTGTAGGTGTCATCAAGGCAGTTTTCTAGATCTCTTATTTCCCCTAGGCTTCCTCACCAAGCTCCTAGCAGTAAAAGACACATAGCACTTGGGCATGCAGACAGCATGGCTGTGTCATCAAGTACTCCCAATGTGGTGTTCCCTGGCCACCATAAGTCTGGGCCACCTCCAGTGGGTGACATCTTCCTAGGTCCCTAGCCTTCTGGCAGTTCGTGGCTCTTCCTTTGGGCTTTATGCACTTCTAGATGTGTGTGGGAACATTCTTTTGGGATTTCTTATTTAGTCCTATCCTCCTGGGTGTGGTTAACATAATCTATCTTCCAACTAACTGTCGGTCTGTTCGCGAAGCAGTTCACAAGCCTTAGAGTGGGTGTCCATGTCCCATGAGAAAGATGAGATATTAAGATGATAGAATGAGTGACAGGGCTAAATTGGGGATCAGAACAACTGGTGTACAAACAAGAGCAAATAATTGTCTGCCTTGGTTTGATTCATCATTTTAAACACCTGCTTTTTCTTATGGAGGCTGAGAAAAATGGGAATAAAAATGAGTGTAAGAATTGTTATCTTGATATTTCAGTGCTTCTCATGAGCAGTATACAAACTTTTCTTCTAAATCATTATTTACAGATCTCTTTTCTTACACTAGGGAGGTAGGTGGGGTTCAAAGTAGCCAAACAGTAACATATGTTTTCAGACTTTGGATGTGAATAGAATTTCTGGCTTATCAGTAATTATCAACTGATGAAGTAACCTGGGTTAAACTCTCTTTTGGAGGTAGAATAAAAAGTACTATTTTGTTTTTCAAATGAATCTTTTGCCAGGATCTAAATTGGAAACTATCTTCACCAGGGATGACTGGGTAGACATGCCCACACCACTCTCTCCTGTGATACAGGGTTTGGGCTTTTTTTTTTTTTGTCCCATGTCCATTGATCACTCAGCCACCTTCCACCCATTTCAGCCTCTTCTGTAGTCTGCTCCATCATTTGTTTTCTAACTCATCACTGTACCTTTTCATCAAGATGGTTTTCTCCTTTGAATGTTTCCATCCACTTACTTCTTCTCTTCCTTCGTTCAGATCGACAGTTTTTCATCAACAGTGTCATGTTGTAATGCTCCATGCTCTGTGCTTTTGTTTCTTCATTTTGTAAAACAGAAGTGAACATTGCATTTCTCATTACCTTTGTCATTAATTTGTTGACTGCAGTAAGAACAAATGAAAATATTCGATCATTTTCAAATCTTAATGAGCCCTTCTCTGCCTCCTTTCTATCTGTCCTGAATGTCACATCGGCTTTATTATTTTCAGATGTCAGCCAGAAAGGAACAGTAATATATCTGTGTTAAAGGGGGAGAGGGATCCTCACCCCTTTCGGGTTCATTTGGATTTACTCACTGGGCTGGCAAGACTTGGTCTAAATCTGCCTGCCACTTCTGCATTGGGGTGGAAGTCACATTTGTTTGATGAAAATGTCAGTATGGCCTGTTAAACGTCAGCAGAATTTGGAGGTCCTTCTTCCTTCTGTCACATTTTGGATGGAAATTCCTTTTTTCTTCCTTCTATTACTTAAAATGGCATGTGATTGTCTGGGCCTGGCAACAACTGTTCACCCCCTCCCCCATCACTTCTCTCTCTCTCTCTCTCACACAGACACACATTTCCTTTTTTATTTTGCTTCAGCTGTAGCAGTGGCAGAATGCTCTGTCTACATGAGTGTTGTATGAGTTTCCATTTTAATTCTTTCTGACACTTGGTGATACATGCCAGTCATCTGGCCTCAGTTTTATTTGACAAATGATGAGAGTCAAGATGTCTCTTTATTTTCCACCAGCCCCTTGGACTTTGAAGTCCCTATACATAAAAGCTCCTTCACTCCCATTTCTCTGCTCTATACTTATATGTTTTTTCCATGATCATCATTGTGTATGAGGTTCCCAAACTGCCATACAGAGAGCTTATAGCTCTGCTCCCATCTTTCCTTAGTTTCTGCTTCTCTCTCTTAAGATTTCAGGTAAGAGAGACCTGGAAGGAAGTACTAAGAAAAATGTTTTGAGTTCAAGTTCTTCCTCTTTCTAGCTGTATGACCTGGGGCAAGTCTTCTAGCTTTCTGGAGGCTCAGCTTCTTCATCCGCACTCCTTTCTCACACTTGGGAGACTCATGGGCAGTAATGTCTGTGAATGTGCCATTTGAACTGCAGGCACTGTTCAAATGCAGATGAAATACTGGTAGTCTCCAACTTACAATGTATTCACGTTACAACGAACCGCACTTAGAACGGCCTGTTTTGTGCATCTTACCATACAGGGTGACTATGAGTCAGAATCAACTGGATGGCATCCAGTTTGGTTTGCAGGTTTATTGTTAGTAATGTGTACTGCATACACTGTTGCAGCACGTAACTTGCTAATGTTAAAGCATTAGCAAATGTTCACTTACAAATGTTGAAAGATCAGATTTATAAAGATACCGATAATAAAAGGCAATTACAATGAAAGCAGAAAAAAAGAGGTATTCAACTTAAGTCAGAACCAACTTACGACAGAGTCATCGAAACAGAAACCTGTCATAAGTCGGGGACTATCGGTATGTTATTCAACATAATTATGTTTTGTTTTCAAGGCCATCATAGTCTGCAAGGAGTAAGCGTTTTGTCTCTGTTATTTCCTGTTTAGATTTCATATGGGCAGGTCACGGGTACCTCCCATCATCTCCCCACCTCTCCCCAGCGACACGGGTATCCTTTTCATTCCCCGTCACAGCTTGCTGAGGGTTATCTTCATTATTTTTAAGTGATGTGCTCCATTCACATGGGGATCTAGACTCTTCTCCGGAATCACTGGTTAGGAGTTGGTCTTGAAAGATTACTCTGAGACCCTTAATCCTGAGACAAGATTGCATTTTAAACATTCCATACCAGTGAGAGTCTCCCCTGTCCTCAGGGTGCCTCAGAGAAGGGGCATCCCCAATCTTGCTCTGTAATCGTCTGCCCCTGTGGTTTTGCCAAAGGACGTGATGACTTAGCTTTTTATAGGGCCAGTGAGCACAGGGTCAGAGTACCTAATGAGCACTTGTAAGTTATTTATTAACTTTTTGCTGTTTCTCCAGAGTTGCCAGTAAAGACAAAAATCAAACAGTTTGGTACAGTTGGAAAGAGCAATGGAATTCCCCTATGACTGTGTTCAGTTCACTGTACATTAGCCCTTAAGGAAAACCTTCTAGAACCTTTGCAGACCACACCCACCCTACACCACAATAAAACCTTATTAAAAATACACCCATATGACATGGTAAATGTATTTTTCCTGTCAACATTTTTGAAACTATTCCTAGAATTTTATTTCTCAGCAAATAGTCATTATTGCATTGCAGCCTGGAAATTATTTTCAATTCTTCAAAAATTTTAACAATTTTCATTGATAAAATGCTTCCTTTTATACATGTTTAAATATATTTTTATTTATTTTGAAGAATTTTATGAAACCTTGTAAACAACAAATGTATTTTCTGGCCTTCTGTATTTGTTTGGCCAATGGACAACACCGGTCTTCCTGGAGCAGAACTTTCTCTCTGAGACCACTTTTTTCTTTCTTCCTATAATGCTATAATAAATAATGTGACATTTCTGCAGAGATGATCCAGACCTCTCCAAAGTTATTTTGATGTTAAAATGGTCCTTTTAAGGATAAAAAAAAAAATTGTTTTTATAATGAAATTGATCTGTCTCCCCTAATCCTGTTCTCAATATTCATGGACAATCTCATCCTCCCCTGCAGCTAGGAAATCCTTTTAACAGGTAACTTTCCTTGGTGTGGTCTGGCACTTTGACTCCATGTCTGATGCTATCAGAGCACCTTTTTGTGGTGGTGCTGGTACTTGGTCTCCTTGGCAGCAGGAGGTTGGAGCAGGGGCTTGTCTGATAGACAGGCTTTCCTGGGTATCCTGTAAGGTGGATTGAAACCCATCTGGATTGTGTCTGAAAAAAAGAAAAGACTTTTTTTTTTCTCACTCACATACCCATCTCTTACTCAGTTAAGTGACATAAGTTGTGATGACTCAGGGGACAGGCCTTTGCCCAGTATTGAAGTAATCCCAAGAGCCCACTCCTAGATACACTATCCAGCTTTCCCCCCTGTCCATCTGGGAAACTTATTAGGAGAAGTACCTCTTCAGAGTTTGATTTGATATCTTTGTTCCAATACTTAAGATGTACGTTCGGTGCAAAAGCACTTGCAGCATTCTCTTCCTAAAGACTTTAGGGCAAGGTTATCTTGAGACAAAGTATATAACCAGATGCCTCATTGTTGCACTCTTCTCAGACATTTTCACATTTCTTTGGAAAAACTCCAGCCTGGGCAATTTCAGAACATCCTGAAATAATTTGTGAAGTTTATAATAGATTAGGTCCCTGAATGCCACAAATGGTTTGGACGTGACTACTAACCTGAAGATTGGCAACTGTTAACCTAACCC
Organism: Elephas maximus indicus; assembly: GCF_024166365.1. NCBI lineage: Eukaryota > Metazoa > Chordata > Mammalia > Proboscidea > Elephantidae > Elephas > Elephas maximus. The sequence goes on from NC_064841.1 coordinate 29,431,567, forward strand.
AGTGGCAATGCGGAAGAAAGGCCTGCTGGTCTGCTTCCATAAAAATTACAACCAAGATGGCCCCATGAATCAGTTCTACTCTGTAACGCATGTGGTTACCATGAGTTGTGAAATTAACCCAACAGCAACGGGTTTGGAGATTTTTTTTATATATATTAGATTATTTATCTCATATGTTTTAGAATGATACAGACTGAAACACACTAATGGTAGGACTCTTAGTAAACACTGGGTTCCTTGTCATTCCCCTAATAGTGGTACATTAGTAACAACTGTACCTGACTAATGAAACCCGTGAAATGCCTGCAGAAATCTCTGTCCCACGTTCTGCCTTGTTCATTTACTGACGGCTTTAGGCCCTGTGAGACTGGGAACTGTCAGAAGTGAGGCCGCTGCCTTTGCAGGTTCTTGATTCCGGCAGTTGCCGAAAGAATTCTTTGTCTCAAAAATGGCCTCTTTGTTCAAGATGGAGTCTTTTGGGACAGACTTTTCTACTTTTGTTTTTAATGTGCTTTCTCTTATCATATGTTCTAAGCTGTCTGAGTGTATTTTACAGTTCAAAATCATAACACAGGTATTCTTTGCTGAGTGTATTTGGTTGCTGCATTTCCAGTAACAGGTGACTGGAGTTTAGGTAGTCAGGTATTTATTTGAAAACGTCTCTGGATCTCAAGTGTCTGCGCTCAGACAGCAAGGGTTTGGATAGCAGTTCAGATAGTGAGGGGTGCTTTTGCTTGTGATTTGTATAGGAGCAGTCTTCCCTGGAACTGAGGAAATGGCTGATACTTGACCAATTCCAGCAGCCTAGAAATACTGACCTTCTTTCCAAGGAGTCTGGTATTTGGAAAAGCAATATATTGCATACCTTGGTCTCAGTTTATCCATTGCTGTCTGTGATATTTCCTCTTCTTTGTGGTCGTATCTCAAAGCTGGCTTTGTTCTTTTGCCCAGGGCGATAGTCCAGTAGTCACATAATTATTGCTGGTATAATACACACGAAGTATACATGTTCTGGTTTATATTCCTGGCTTTTTGCAGCTAACCTTATTTGGTATGTGGTAAGCTCCCGGGGCGTGGAATTTCAAAACCAAAGTCAACTGTGTGACAGCTAATTGTGTGTCCCCTGCACAGCCATGGTGGGGAGGAGATGTTTAAACTACCCCTAAGGAGAGACAGGAAGGCTGTTTTCTTTTCTGTCCTATATCTACGTGTTAAAATGGTTTGGGGTAATACGACAATTCAAGAAACAGACTTACGTTATCTGTGAGACTGAGCCTGCCTCTAGCAAGATTCAAAGTGGAGTGAAGATCAGAATAGCTCTTTTGAACTTTTATTTCAAATTGGGCAGTAAAAGGAATAAAGGCTCTCAGCTGTTTGATACCCAAAAATATGTAGATAGACATGATTATCGAGTACCTACATGTGGGCTCCCTGACAGGCTCTCACAATACTCAGATGATGAGTCAACAGAAGAGAATCGAGGCTCACATTGAAGGGTCAGGAAGGCGCAGAGAACAGTTCCATTGTCCTGGTGAATTTGGAAAGTAAACAGTCAAACTGACCCTTCAAAAAAAAAAAAAAAAAAAAAAATGAAGGACAGGATGGATCTGGAAGAAAAGTCCTGGGCCACTTGAAGTTGCTGAAGACCTCACATCTGTTCTGCTGTGTCCATCTTGTTTATTTAAATTTCCCTTTAAAATTGTCCTCTGTGATAGTCTGCCTGCTGTAAACTTGTGCTGAGGGTAACTTTTATCTGTCAGAAGGGCAGTCTCTGAGAGCACATCCCAGTGTTACCTGTTTGGGGCTGAAAGAGATTCTGGAAGGAGGGGAATGACAAGAAGATGAAATGGCCTGAGAGGGGAGAGGGCTGAAGGGGGAAGAGAAGAGAAGAAGCAAGAATGAGAACCCCGTGTGGAGAAACAGGGAGGAAGAAAGAGGAGAGCAGGGCAATCCATATTGGAAGTGGAAAGAATGAGGAGGAGCAATGTATTTTTGGGAGCAGGGAGAGACAACTGAAGAAAAAGAGCCCCCAAAAGACAAAAAGAAAATGATACAGGAAGTCTGTTTAAGACAGGCCATGCTCATTAAGATGGTGCCAGGAACACCCACTTGCCTGTCAGTGGGACATGTGAAGAAATGGAGGGTGAGTGCATCGAACTTCATCCTCTCTTCAACCCCCAGTTGTTCTTCCCCTCCCTATCCTATGAGTCAGGGAGCACACCAACCCAAAGCAATTTTCTATTTTTCCTGAGCAATCTTAATGCCTACCCCAGTTTACTCTGATTATCTGTGGTGCAGCCTGTTGCCTCATTGACCCCATGGCTTTGGGACCATTCAGCAACATAATATCTAATCAGTGCAAGATACACCTTTAAGCTGATCTCATGTTCCCAGCTGCCGGAAATAGCTAAAGGTCATGGGAAATGGAGGGGTGATAGTCTGGGCATTATGTGTTTTTTGTTGTTCAGTGTCTGTTCTGTTAGGAAAGAACGTTTTCAAATTCTAGATGCAGAGCAGAAATGAAGATTTTTGGCTTCTTAAAATGAAATGACCAGAGGGGCACAAAAATGGCTGTGCAGGGGACTACAGGAAGTCCTTGCTAGGAAATGAATCGACTTCTATCCATTGAGGCTCTCTTTTTATTGCTTCTAGGTTGAAGAACGTTCAAGGCTCAACCGGCAGAGTTCACCTGCCATGCCTCACAAGGTTGCCAACAGGATATCTGACCCCAATCTACCCCCAAGGTCAGAGTCCTTCAGCATTAGTGGGGTTCAGCCTGCTCGGACACCCCCCATGCTCAGACCGGTGGATCCTCAGGTACATTCTCCCCTTCATTCCAGCAGGCATTACAATAGGATGTAGAGTAAAACCTATTAAAAACTCAGGAAATTATAACTTGGATTCAGAATAAGACCAATCAAATCCCAGTCCTTAAAATATAATATATAGTAATATAGAAGGCCCTGCTGAATTTGAAGGGTAGAGGAAGGGCTAAGAACGAAAAAAGCACCAGCCTTAACTTAAGGTCCACCACAAAGTCACTTCTTGATCAGCTGGCCTCTCTGGAGACTCACAAGTGTTTCTTCAAAGTGGAAACAAGCATCTGTTCATAATTACCAAAACTAAAATTCTGAAGTACCTTTGTTATATGGTAACTGGTATATTATCTTTGTTCTTTGGTAGGTTGATATTAGCCTGAAATTAGAAACATGAAATTCTGTTTTCTAAGGAAGCGGCTCTCAGAGTGTGGTCACTGGACCAGCAGCATCAGTATCACCCCACAGCTTAATAGAAATGCCGATTCTCAGGCCAACCCCAGACCTACTGATCAGATAGTCTGGGGCAGGGCCCAGCAATCTGTGATTAAACAAGGCCCCCAGGTGATTCTGACACACTTTAGAGTTTGAGAGCCACTGTTTTAAGCAATTTAGGAAGAAAAATACGACTCCACTTTCATGAGAGGAAGAAGTGTATGGAAGTTCTAGGGGACTTTTAAAATGAAATATGAAGTGAAATCAAGTGTGGAATTCCATGAAAAATAAAGGTAATATGGCTGCCTTCATCCAAATGTCTTAAATTTCTTTCAGACATCTACCATGTTTTAAGACTTACACAAAATATTTTGAGGTCCCCTTTGAAAATGTAATGCTATTTGAACAAGAGTTTAAAAGAGTGGTGATGTTATCAAGTATTCTCAGAGTTTAAAATTGCATTTAATAAAATGAGGTCCAAGATTTTTAACCACTGATCAGCTTAGCATATCTTCCCTCTGGTTGTCTTTATCTGTATACAATTCTTTCATGCCTAACCTCTAATAGGACACATTTTTATAGGGACTTCTCTTTAAACACACAAACTTTGTCTTTTAAAACACCTGACTTTAACTTTATGCCCTGTAAAAACTGAAAGTAGAGAGGGAAAACGTATTTTGTGGAAACAACCCTAGGAAAAGGAAAATGTAGATATCCCGTGATAACTAATTGGGATAAGCATTCTCCAGCTACTTCAAAAAAATTTTTTTTTGGCCCTTTTAAAGTGAGTTTGTGTTTTACACTAGATATTTTTTAAATGTACATTGTTCTAATGCTAACATTTAATATATTTAGTGATATTTAGCATTAATTACTATAAAAATATTTCAGGTTGATGCGAACATTCAGCAGAGCTAGACTTTAGAGATTTTTTCTGAACTGTAATTTAGTAACATCCCAACCCTAATACCTCAGACCAGAGAAGAATCTGACAGGTCCCTTACATGAAGCAGATACTAAATGAATGTTTGTTGAATTAACAGTTCAACTTAGAGAGTGTATAGATTTTTGTCCAGTCAAGATTTATTGAATACCTCCCACATGCTAGGCACGTCCTAGACCCAGAGACATGATGAGGAGCAAGACAGACATGGCTCTTGTCCCCAGGGAACTTACTGTCATGAAGTGGAAAGAGACAGGTGTTAAATGAGCACTAACAAGAAAGTATGAACAGTGTTATCGGGGGTGGAGGGAAGAGCACTACACTCTAGATTTTAATGATTTGTCTTTAAAAGCCATGTTTTCACCAAAAAATAATGCGTCTTCCATACACGAACAATATCAACACATGCCCAGTTGGGAGACTTACAACTCTAAAAGCAACATACTGGTGTTGAAAGATATATAACACCATAGGTAGTGAGGCAGTGAGTCAAAAACAACAGCAAGACATTTAGAGCCAGTTCACCAGAAAGCAGAGTTAGGCATATGAGCTCTGGGGGTACAATGTTGTTGTTAGGTACCGTCCAGTTGGTTCCAATGCATAGCGACCCTACATACAATAGAAGGAAACACTGCCTGGTCCTCCACCATCCTCACAGTCATTGCTATGTTTGTGCCCATTGTTACAGCCATTGTGACAGCCCATCTTGTTGAGGGTCTTCCTCTTTCTCACTGACCCTCTGCTTCACCAAGGTTTATGACCTTCTCTTGGGGCTGGTCCCTCCTGATAATATCTACAAAGTACGTGAGACAAAGTCTCACATTTCTCCCTTCTAAGGAACCTTCTGGCTGTACTTTTTGCCAGTCCACGGTATATTCAATATTCTTCGTCGACACCATAATTCAAAGGCATCAGTTCTTCTGTCTTCCTTATTCATTGTCCAGCTTTCACATACATATGAGACGATTGAAAATACCATGTCTGGAGTCAGGCATACCTTAGTCCTCAAAGTCTGAAATCGAATTCAGGCTCCCACACACATTAGCTGTGAAATCCTGGCTGTCAGTTAACCTCTCTACCTTATATTACTAGGTGTAAAATGAGGAAAATAAAGTGTTCACCTTTTGCTGGACTTAGTGTGTTAAAAAATTTAGTGTGGTTCTTGCTTTACAGAGCAATAGCACTCTGTAAAGTCAAGATTTGGAGATTTACTGTAAAATATATTGCATTGCTGGTCAATAAATGCTTATAAATATAGTTATTGTTATTATCATCACACTTATTTTAATAACTTCTTAACAGTCCAACTAAATCAACCAACTTGGTGCCAGGGACCCTGGTTTAGCCCCACACATAGCTCTAAATTGAAAATTATGAAGAACATTTTAAAAAGCGTGCTATAAATAGCTATGACAGACTCTGTATAGTCCAGTTCTCATGACCTAGAGCTTGATTTACCCCCCAACTGATTTGAGATACTGGCTGATTTCTCTTCTAATATCACTGCTGTGTTGTTGGTTTGATGCTTAGATCCCACATCTGGTGGCTGTAAAATCCCAGGGACCTGCCTTGACCGCCTCCCAGTCAGTGCACGAGCAGCCCACAAAGGGTCTCTCTGGCTTTCAGGAGGCTCTGAACGTGACCTCCCACCGCGTTGAGATGCCTCGCCAGAACTCGGATCCCACCTCTGAGAACCCTCCTCTCCCTACTCGCATTGAAAAGTTTGACCGAAGCTCTTGGTTACGACAGGAAGAAGACATTCCACCAAAGGTAATACTACTGGAGTGTTTTTATCATCATCATCTTCATCATCACCACTGTTCCAAACTTCGTAATGTAATGAGGAATGTGATAGTGCCAAAGCACCTTCACATCTGTTTTGGTCCCTCCTCATCCCAGAGCCTAGGATTGGATTGTCATCTATCATTTTCTCCAAAGAAATTGAGGAAATTTCTTTGAATTTTAGATTCAGGTAGATTGAATAACTTGGAAGCACATATCCAAACCCATATTATTTTACCACCCATATTAAGAAAAAGAATAATGTATGTATTCATTGCCAACTAAATTTATGTCTAGACAAATTGAAAACTCCCAGATAAAAAGAAAATTCAATTATTCCTATTTTTATCAACACAAAGTAAAACCATATTTCAGGTGTTCAAAAGGTAGTATCGATCTTAGCACATTTTAGTTGGCACCATTAAGGAAAGCTCCTTTTACTCCAGATCATAATTTCATTCCAACCTTCATTAATTACTGAGGATAAAATTATGGGATGAAATGACCAACCATCCCACTGGACAGAACAAACGCCTAGATTTGGTTATTTTGTTTTGTTTATTCCTGTGCCAAATCAACAGTTATTCTAGGACTGTGTATATGGTTATAAACAATCTGGAAGTCTTACAAAATGCCAAATAAAAAATTTTTCATTTATAATTTTTTAATTTTGGTAACAATATACACAGTCATACACCATTTCAATAGTTTCTGCATGTACAACACAATGACATTGGTTACATTCCTCAAGTTGTACCAACATTCTCACCATTCTTCTCTAAATTTTTCTACCACCATTGATTTAAACTCACCTCTAAGCTTCTCATCTAACCTTTCAAGTTGCTGTTGTCAACTTGATAGATAATTCATTAAAAGAGCACAGTGATCAAGGCAAACATGCTTTACTTATTAAGATAAATTATTTTTTGGTCTAAAGAAGACTTCAGGGTAAAATTTTAATTTAAAGTTTAAAAATGTATCTCAGGGCAATAGTTTCTGGGGTTCATCCAGCATCGGTGGCTCCAGAAAGTCTGGATCCCATTGAGAATTTAAAATTTTGTTAAATACTGAATAAATTTTTGCATTGGATTCTTCCTGGCTCGGGAATTCCCTTTCTTCTGCGCTCAGCATAAGGGCTATAGCAAAAGGAAATTTCTACCGGTTCCAGAAAACAATGCCATTGTCAATTCCAGAAAATAGTTGCCACTCTGGTTTTCAAATATTTCTCCTAGTTTTCCCCCTCAAAAGGATATTATACCAGAATTTCCACTGTTTTAAAAATAAATACAGCTGATAATGGCTTTTTTTCTTATTGGTGTTTGCTCCTTATGGAACTAGAAATGCCACCAGAAGAGCTCAGGTAGGGAGCAAGGTTCAATATGAAAAATAAGGTGGGCAGAGGGACAGACAGTCTCTGAAAACATACACACATATACTTATAATGCCAGGAGGAAAATGTAGGTCATTTCAGAGATTTCAGGTTTTAATAATTCATTAGGCTTTTTCTTTTCTTCAGGTGTTTATGTTTATCAAAAGAAAAAGGAAAAAATAGTAGTAGTGACATTTATTTTGAGCAGGTGATAGCACTGAGGTGGACATTCTGCTTCATTTCACTGACTCATCTTTTTAGGTCTTCATCTTAAAAAGAAGTATAATAAAAAGTTAATTTTATAAAACAGATAAAGGATGCTGCTTTACATTGAAAGTAAACTTTTTTAATTAGGCTTCATAATTTGATTCCTTTAAATAATGGACTCACTTGGTCTACTTGTATTTAATTTCATTAAAAAATGTTTATATACTTGAATTCTACCTTAGACCCTTGCCAGATGAGCTAACAATACATTTTCCTACTGTAACTCTCAGTCTTAGCACTACTCACACAGTCTTATTGAAGACCCTTCCAGGATTTTCAGTATTAATCCTCTTTTGTATTACATTTGTAAATTGACCTTCCAAGCCACAGCATTTTGTTTTATTTTTTAATTAGTAATTGCAAGTTAATTAGGAGGTGGGAACATTCAGGATCTGTTGCAGTAGGTTCTCTGAGCCCCCATGTGGCTTATGTCCCAAGTTCTAGCGTGATACCCTAATTTCTCACTAGATTTCCTGATCTGTTTATCAGTTGTGAAGTGAGCTAAAAATGAAGCTTAGCTTCGTGTGGATGGCTCACATCTGTTACAGCTTCTCAGGATGAGCTGAGTTAATGGTACCCCAAAGAGATTTCTGGTACTCGCCACTAGATTCAGTGGAGATCACTGATTTTTAGCCCAGTGAATCGAGTCCTTTAAGCTAATAAGTTTGATCCTATTTTATCTGTCTTTAAAATTGAGGGTGACCGTTCTAAATGGTTGCTGGATGTGCTTCATTGCCTTGTACTGGTGGACCCTTGTTTGATTTCGTTTAGGGAGGTAAATATTTCATTTTGGAAAGAAAGATATTTTTCCCTGTTTTAGATCATTTCTGTAACTCCTAGCAAATCTTGGGAAAAGGAGTAAGCTTTTTAGGCAGTAGCCTATAGAAATTAATTTATGGAAAATATTTCTGAATTCTGGTTTTCTTCCAGGTGCCTCAAAGAACAACTTCTATATCCCCAGCGTTAGCCAGAAAGAATTCTCCTGGAAATGGTAGTGCTCTGGGACCCAGACTAGGATCTCAGCCCATCAGAGCAAGGTAAGGGAAGGCAGATGGTTAAGGTAAAGGAAAAATCCCTTACTAACCCTGTCATTACCTGCTCTCCTAAAAAAAAAAGTCTTTTTTTCTTTTTTTTTTCACTTCAAAGGCATGTTGACTCGCCACCTAGACTTTGGTGGGCCAGGACATATGCCTTTTATTTCTTCCGTGGTCTTTCACACAAATCAGTATACAGTGGGGGCTCTTGGATGGATGAATAGATGGGTGGGTGGGTGGATGGATGGATGGATGGGGCAACCAGGAAACCAATCAGGTGTACCTTCACTGACAGTTTTAAAAATAGCAAATATAACTATGGTTGTAGTTACCCCAAGCCATTACTTCATAGACTAGTACTTCATGGAGTCAGAAAAACTAAATAGCCTGGTTGGAGGTGATTTTTAGCATCAGGTCAAGAAATGTGGCCTGGGAACCACTGACACATTACAAAGTAATTGCCAAAGAAATGCAATAGTAGCCAACTACAGAGCTTCCCTAGCTTGGTAAATTATGAAAGAACTAGATTTTGTGAGGCAGTCACCTCTTTGGTATTATAGAGGGCCACTGAAATACAGTTATACTTCCACTGTTGCTCTGTGCTCTCCTTCCAGAATTTTCTATGAACAGTATATATTCCTGCAGCCAAGAAGCGGCACTGACCTCCCGATTGGTGTAGAGGTCTCAAGAGAAGCTAGAAAGTAAACAGTACCCTTTTAGTATCTGAGCAGATCTTATGTGGTAACAGATGCTGTTTGCTGTTATAGTTCATCAAGCTTCCCTCAGATTTTTCATGATAAATGCAGTCCTTTTTAGGATCAACTGAAATAGCAAGTGGCTTCTGCTGAGACAATAAAAAGGATGAGCTCAAAAAAACTGTTTTATTCTCCTTCGTTGTGTTCATAATAAAGGGAAGACCCTCCCTTGCTAGTGAGAGAGATTGGGAATGAAGGTTATGATTATCTGTACATATCTTTAAAATGGAAACTCTGCTGGCGTAGTGGTTAAGTGCTACAGCTGCTGCTAACCAAAGGGTTGGCAGTTTGAATCCGCCAGGCGCTCCTTGGAAACTATGGGGCAGTTTTACTCTGTCCTGTAGGGTCGCTGTGAGTCAGAATCAACTCGACGGCAGTGGATTTTTTTTATCTTTTTAAAATATGGAATGTTGTTGATCATAAAGCCTTAATGTCCCTCTTCACATGAAAGCCTTATGAAGGGGCCACTCCATAAGTAAGATGGAGCTATACTAAACATTAGCCCCTTTAGGGTAAAGACACTAGCCCATTCTAAGTGGAATTGCCAGTTGCAGCAGGGTCTGAATGAGCCATTTTTTCCAGCACTTGTCAGGTTCACTGTGGAGCCGGTGTTGCTAAGCAGCGCTAAGAAAGACGGGGGCACACTGTGATCAGGGAACCAAAGGAATATTAGCACAGTGTAGCCAGCCCGGTCCTACCAGTCCCCCTCTTCAAGCAGTGATCAGTCTCTAATTAACAGTGCTTCTTGCTCCTTTGAACTCCACCCTTGACGCTCTGTTCATTGGATCATTTGCTTGGAATTTCAGTTGCCGTAGATCAAGCATCATTTCAAATTTAAATATTTTTTCCTCTATCAACCAAAAAAGAAAGGAAACTATTACTATATAGTCAAGTAAAAAGCAGCTTTTTATTCCCTCTCAAGTGTAATTATAATGACATTAGGGCCTGAGATAGTTGGCGTTTGATGGTCAGTGGCTGACAGAATAGGAGCTTTTCCCTGGGAGCCACCTAAATACTGTACTTTGTCCAAAGAATGCAGACTTCGTGAGAAGTGGCTAACATTCTCTACTTACAGAGGTAGGGAGGAGGGGAGCCAAGTGGTAATAATTATTTACTTCCATTGAACATCAGGGGACTTGAGGGTTGGGAGACAGGACATGGAGAATCCCCATCTCTGCCTTGTGGGACAGAGTCCCTTGGTGGTGCAAATGGCCAGTGCACTCAGCTGCTAATCAAAAGGTTCAAGATTCGAGTCCATCCAGAGGCACCTCAGAAGAAAGCCTGGTGATCTACTCTTCGAAAAATCATCCCTGGTGATCTACTCTTCGAAAACCCTACGGAACACAGTTCTACTCTTACGCACGTGGGTCGCCATGAGTCAGAATCAACTCAGTGACAGCTAGGGTTGTTTTGCCATGTAGGACGACCCTACAGAATACCACAGCTTCTTACTATCACGTGTCTCTATGTGATCAGACTTTGCAACTCTAGATTGGATTTCATTTGTAAAAGCTTTAGGATTCGATTTATTTACTGTGGTAGAGGCAGCTTTAGTTCACCTTTGCTGCATAGTAAATCACCCCAAACCTTAGCGACTGCGAACAATAACACTTTATTATTTCTCACTATTCCGTGGGTTAGCTAAGAAGTTCTTTTACTGGTCCCCCCAGGCTTACTCATGCAGCTGCATTGAGCTGATGCATTGGCTGGGCCTCTGGCTCCCTCTGGCCTTTCATTTTTGGCTTCTTCACAGTTTGGTAATCATAGGACAGCATCCCAGAGGGAAAGCCCAAGTGCACAAGTACTTTTCAGGCCTTTGCTGACATCATTTCTGGCCACTGCAAGTCACATGGCCAAGCTGTGAGTCAGAATGGAAGGAAAATACACAGGAACATTGATACTGGAAGATGTGATCATTGGGGGCCATTCCTGTAACACAGAGACTTCTCTGCTTTCTCTTGGTCCTTGTGAGGGCCTCGTAGTTCTTGTGTACCATTTATCAGACAACTACCAGTCCAAAAAGCCGTAAAAAGGCATGCTTTAAGTAATTTGTCCTTTATAGAGCTTCTAAGCTACCTTTCCTCTGCTTGGTCAGTATTCCTTTTTCCCTCCCAGCCTTTTCTAGGATCCCAGGGTAGACTAGAAAATAAGCAAAGTTAGAATGGATCCCAAGAAACATCACATAGCTATTATGGGACAGATTTAGCATCCTTTATTACTATTTTTTTTAATTTGCCAACTTTAGCAAATATACTGAAGACCCACTTTGTACTGAGCTGTATGTGGCCCTGGGATCTGGTGACTCCAGCCACGCCTGCCTAACTCAGGGCCCATGTGCCTCTCCTGGGTCAGGGGATACCCTATACCTGCTGCTCTTTGGGGATACAGAATTACTAGGACAAAATTCTATTTCTTGCCTTGCTTTCTTATCTTGCTTTATTATCAATATGAGCATTCACTTATTTAAGGAAACCCAAACCAGCTGCTAATGAGTCAATTCCTACTCATAGCAGTCCCGCGTGTGTCCAGGTAGAACTGTGTTCCATAGGGTTTTCAGTGTCTAATTTTTCAGAAGTAGATCACCAGTCACTAGGCCTTTCTTCCAAGGCCACCTCTGGGTGGACTCGAACTGCCAACTCTTCAGTTATCAGCCAAACAAGTTAACTATTTGCTGCACCCAAGAAAGCAGACCCTAATAGTTGAGAAGCTTGGTTTTTGCTTTCTGCACGGAATACTAATGAACTCCAGTTACTAGGCATAAGGCGTTATGTAGTAACTGCAGAATGTATAGAGTTTGGGTTTTTTTTTTTTGGATAGTTTAGAGGAAACAGTATGTTTAACCCAATAAACTAAGTACTAGTACCCCTTAATGGAAGAATCTTGAATATGCAAGCATGTGCCTCAACATGAGGAAAGCAGCCAACCTTTGCTATTTTGAATAGCCTCCCTTCTCCCAGGGTCATCTCCCTAATATTTTACTCCCCCTCCTCTGCTCCCTACACACAAATATCAAATCAAAGAGAACCCTACAGAGAACATGCTCTTCAGTGGATACGGTATCAAGCAGGCGCAGCCTGTGCCGGTGTTGCTTGGCCAGGAAAGCGTTACTGGGCAATCCCTGTGGTTTCCTGCCTTTTGTGTGGTTCAGGGCGATTTATTCTTTATTTAATAAACACAATAAACACTTCTGGAGCACTTATTTATGCAGGGTACTGCTCTAAGTGTGTTACAAATGTTACCTAATCTAAATCTCCTAACAGCTCTGTGACGTAGTGGCTGTAAATATTCCCATTTTATAGATGGGGAAGCTGAGATGAGTATAGTAAAATAAATTGCCCAAGTGACAAACTTCGTAAGCAGAACAGCCAAGATGGTGAACCCTGGTATCCTTGCACCAAAGTCCACACTCTTCAGCACCACACTGTGCTGTTTACAGCAGATGCAGCTGGCCTTGCTGCCTTGTTTCTCTGACTGACACAGCACCATTTTGCATCCATTTTCTCACCATTTCATTTGGTGAGTCTGTTAACAGCTCCTCTTTAAAAAAAAAGCTGCCATTGAGGCAACGCCAGCACACCATGTGTGTCAGAGTAGTCAGAGTAGAACTTGCTCCACGGTGGCTGATTTTTGTGGAAATAGATTACCACGCCTTTCTTCTGAGGTGCCTCTGGGTGGACTCAAACCTCTAACCTTTCTGTTAGCAACTTAGCACGTTAACCTCTTGCACCACCCAGTGACTCCAACGGTGCCTCTTTATCTTATGCTTATAGATCCTCACCTTGTAATATTCACTGCCTTTTAAAGTGTTATCCTGCGGCAACTGTTTAAGCCCAGCACTTCCCCACTCAAGCTAGTATCACGTGCTTTTGACAGTTCTCTTCCTAGGTGGCCCACGTCTAGGCGATAACAGTCCCTGTAACCTCGTGCAGTGGTCCCCTGTCCTTCCATCACGTGTACTTGCAGCTGGACGTAGCTCAGGCCACCAGACCAATGGACAGTTCTCACTGCTATACAGGCTCACAAAGACCTTATGTGATCCATTGAGTTTAAATCAGGGTTTGATTTGTTCATTTTTTAAAATAGTGCCTTAAAAAATTCCAGGCACTTTAGTACTTAACTTTGATGTGGTCTGTTAAAGCAAATTAAAATTTCATCAAACAAGTACATTCAGAATATGAAGAGACTTATATGAAGCCGGAAACACCCAATCAAAACCCAGTGACTAAGTGCTGATTTCAAAAAATATTTCTCTGTCCCATCCCAAAACTGTCTTCTTACAGCTCATTTGTTCTCATTGGCTGTGTCATCAAAGCACAAAGTAAAGTGAATTTTGGCAGTCAGTGAGTTAATTAAAGACTTGGCCCAAGTATTTGGGCCAAGAATGCACTTTGTAATTTTAATTTTCTGTTGTGACTTTTTATATGATTCAAGTGAGTAGAATAATTCCCACATTTTCACTTTACTGTGTGTTGTGTACATTAAACAGCATTGTCTACATTATGGCAAGTGTCTAAATTAACAGTTCATATTTAAAAGGATCTATTTTGATGTTTTCAAGTTTTTTCATGCATAGATCTGGGTAGTAAAAAACCAAAAACCCACTGCCGTCGAGTCGATTCCAACTCATAGCGACCCTATAGGACAGAGTAGAACTGCCCCATAGAGTTTCCAGGGAGCGCCTGGTGGATTCAAACTACCAACCTCTTGGTTAACAGCCGTAGCACTTAACCACTATGTCACCAGGGTTTCCATCTGGGTAGTAGGCTCAGTTAATACGTGAACAAGGTAAATCCATTACTTCATGGAATTTTTCTGAAACCGTTCTTCTGTAAGAGAACTTAGACCCATTTGCTCCAAGACCAGACTGTATTAATACATAATAAGGAAGAGAAAAATGTGAACAATATGACATTTTCTCCAAATACTCACATTTTACAATAGTAATAACAAGGTAGAAAAGACATTGCAAAGTTTCACCTATTTCTGTGGGGGTATATGGAAACTGAATACTTCTTTCAGTTTCCAGCAGCAAAAATAGCAGCCTATTAAAATGAGCACCCACACTGGTTAGCTCCAATGGGGAGGCCACGAGCTAATGAGACTCAGGTCAGGAATTTAATGCCTGTGGGATCCAATTAGTGTCACACAGAAAGAGGCTGCAAGCCCAGAGATGCACACTCAGCCCAGCCAGTTCTGCTAATGCCCCTGCTCCTCTCTAACACCAGGACAACCCTGGGCCAGGCCTCACTGTCTAACATGGCAGCAGCCTCCTAACTGGTCTGCCTGCCTCCCTCCTAGCCAGTCATTCAAAACCTACCATGTAGGGTACACATTTCTCTGCCTGGCTTGAATGGCTCTTGCTATGTAACCTAGCCCTTTTCTTCTGGTGGAGTCCCTGGGTGGTGCAAACAGTGAGCGTGCTTGTATGCTAATCAAAAGGTTTGGAGGTTCGAGTCCACCCAGAGGCACTTTGGAAGAAAGGCCTGGTGATCTACTTCTGAAAAATCAGCCAATGAAAACCCTACAGAGCCCAGTTCTGCTCTGACACTCATGAGATTGCCATGAGTTTGAATCAACTCCACCACGACCAGTTTTTTCGCCTGATAACCCCACTCCCCAGTACGTCCTAACACAGACTGGATACCCCGGTCAGGCTGGTGTTCTCTCTACATCAACGCATACCAGGAAAACCCCACCCCTGTGTCTTTGCTCAGGCTGTTCCTCCAGCCTTCTGTCCTCACCCCTCTAAAGCCCGTCAAGGCCTGTCTCCTTCATAACATGGCCCTTGACTACTTCAGGCTTCATTACTTGTTTCCCCAGCGTCCAAGAATATTTACAGTCTCTTTCACACACAACATACAGACTTTTGCCTAGTTCACTATAGTCTCCTCTGTGTGTATCTCATCTCCATCATATTAAAACCTGAGTATATGCCCTGTGTCCTTTGCTTCTCCTGCAGAAGTGTCACCAAGGAGGTGCTCAATAAAAAGCTTTCAGTTTACGTGGTGAAAGGAGTGCTACATTAGAGCAAGTAGCCAGATCCTGCTACGACATCACAACCACCAAGAAAAAAAACTCAGAGCCTTTGTCACAGTCCCTCTCTCAGTAGATTTTGTATGTGTGGCAAGTATATATAAAACAAAAATTTTGGTATTTTGACATTTTTCACATATATACAGTTACTTTTATCATGTTATGCAACCATTACCACTGTTGCCATTACACTTAACAGAAGGTTTGTGCCCCCAGAGCAATGACAACAGTCTTTTTTTTTTTAATAACATTTTATTGTGTTTTCAGTAAAGGTTTACACAGCAGTTTAGTTTCCCATTCAACAATTTCTACACAAGTTGTCAGTGACATTGGTTACATTCTTCACAATGTGTGAGCACTCACATTATTTCCATTCTGGTTGTTCCATTTCCATTAATCTAGTTTTCCTGCCCTCTTACATTTTCATCTTTGTTTCAAAGCAACTGTTGACAGTTTGGTGACGATAGATTTTTTTAAATACAAAGAATACCACATTACCATTCCACAAAATGAGAGCAACCACCAAGATACTTCAACCTGCCCATCACTCTTAATCTGCGTTACTGTTGCTTAGCAATAACAATACATTTTTTAGAAAAAATATCTTGGAATTTACTAATTGTGCATAATAATCCTTGACCATTACTGTTTAATGAAAGAAGGCACGACAAACAACAACAACAACCTACTGCCTTCGAGTCGATTCCAACTCATAGCGACCCTATAGGACAGAGCAGAATTGCCCCATAGGGTTTCCGAGGAACGACTGATGGATTCAAACTGCCAACCTTTGGTTAGCAGCTAAGCTCTTAACCACTGCGCCACCAGGGCTCCAAAAGAAGGCAGAGGGGAAGAATTCATTATTTGGTAATTAAAGGAAGTGGGAACCTTTCCTTATGAAAAACAAAAAAAAATTGAAATGTCGAATATTTCAGAAGTAGTATACATTTATTCGTTTACACATTCTCCAAATCGAAGCATATTTCCACTGTGGATCCTGATAAATTTCAGTGAATTAAATGCAAATACTTTTCACTAAAATAATAGTGAATTCTACATTTATGTGATTTAAATTAATAAATTATAAGGACATATTTATTTTTACATATAATATTTTCCACTGAAGTTTTCTAGAGTCACCAGGCACGTGTTCCAATAATCCAGTGTTTGAAGAATTTAAAACCAGATATCTCAACCAAATGTTTTTTGGCAGATGCATTACCACAAAGCCAAATCTTTACCAGTATGTTTTCAAAAAGAGACTATTTGGTTTAGTGGCTGTTATAAGGCTATCAGTTTTGTGACCAGACTGTAAGTGTCTCTCAGGAAGGGACCATAGGATTTTTATATTTATATATAAAACATCTAATGCCTAATACAAAACAGTGTCTGGTACATATATATTTGATACTCTGATTTGGTCAAGGCAAAATTCAAGCATAAAATTACATTTTTACCTTAATATCTCACTGCATTAAAATCATAGCATTAAGGAGCCCTGATGGCACAATGGTTAAACGCTTGGCTGCTAACCAAAAGGTTGACGGTTTGAACCCATCCAGTGGCTCCACAGGAGAAAGACCTGCCAACGCTGCTCCCATAAAGATTATAGCCTAGAAAATCCTGTGGAGCAGTGCTGCTCTGTCTCATGGGGTCACTGTAAGTCAAAATCGACTCTGCAGCACCAACAACAACACAGGTGTGAAACTCTGTTTCGAGAACTAGGAACATGGAAGGGCCTGTATTGAACCAGCTTCTCCCTTCAGCAGCTGGATGGCAACAGATCTGGGCTCTGAATTTCAGCTGTCACTGAATTACCTATATCCAGCTTTGTGTAAATCTAAAGGAAAATTTGAAAAACCTATGAATTATAGTTTTAAAAGGAAGACCTTTACAGAAGCTCTGAGGATGCTGCTTTTTTTTTTTTTACAAAATCGTAAAACTCAAAAACTGCCTCCACCACCCCTGCTATTTCCCTCATTTGCCCAACTCATAGTTCCAGTCTTGGCTTAGATGTCTCCTCCTCTGGTACAGCTCCCCTGACCAAGTAAAGTGGCCTAGATGACCCTGCTCCATGCTCGCATACTGCCGTGTGCTCACTGCAAGCAAAGCATGGGTGAAATTGGCTGTGTGGGTCTGGCCGAGCCCCTAGAGGGCAGGGGCCGTGTATCCCCAATGCCAGACCCAGTGCCTGGAATGGGACAACTGAGGGAATGAATAAATACTGCTGTTTGGGGGGAAGTAAAGATACTAAGACTAATAACATGGAAAGGTCTTATGAAAAGCAGGGGCTACTAGCCTGCCAACAAACTAGTTTGTTCTTGAATTAACACTTAGTATATCAAAAATCACACCTCCCTTTGGTAATAGCCTAAGTATACACAGACTTCCTGCAAGAAAATAATAAGCAATGCAGACGTTCCACTAGCAATATGACAAAGAACAGAACATGATTAAGCAATTCACAGAAGAATGATAAATGGCAAATAAATATAAACAAAAGATAACCTACATCAATAGTAATTTTTTTAATTGCAGTAAAACAGCAAAATACAACTTGTTCAGATTAGCAAACTGTCCATAATAAAACTTAGAGAGATGAACCATTTCATACACGTTAGTAAAAACTGGTAATACCTTTATTCTCATACACACACGCGCGCGCACACACATCCAATTCCATGCACCTATCCTAAGGAAATAAAGATGCCATAGGGTATTTGTCTGCATGTAGATGGTTGCCTCCGTCTTATGTGTTAGAGCCATGCATTGGAAGCACCTTGATTTCTAACAATAGAGGAATAGTTAGACAATATAATGACTGTTATGCAGGCATTATTGCTTTTAGAAGCATAAGAAAAGGCTCACAATGCAGTGTTGAGGCGGGGGGAGCAAGATGCAAAACTGAATATACAGTTTGAATTCCTAGGTCGGGGAGGTGGGGTAGACGGAGGCAAGGCTAGATAGAAGGTAATATACCACATAGTAAAATATGGGTGGAGTATCTTCTGGTTCAGAAATGACAGGTGTCATTTCCTTATTTTCACCTTTAATATTTTTAAAGTTTTTTACCATGAGCACAGAAAGAAAAAGAAACAAAAAGTTTTGAGGGAAAGTCTCCCTTTGGCAATTCACCATTTCTAAGCTAATACTTTTAATGTACTGGCGCAAGGATTGGGTCATGAGTTCATCCCACCCGGATCCTGTATCAGGCCAGGAGCTCCAGGTAGAAAAACATGACTCTCTGGCTTTGACCCCTTCAGTGCCTGCGTCTTCTAAGTGCTCTCATAGTTCTGCACAGGAGAGGGTGCTGGATTATGCTTGTGTCCACTAATGGCAAGGTCTTGGGAGTATAAACAGTGCACTGTGCCGTCCATGCAGCAACCCTGACCTCCGGAGAACTGAGCCTGTGTTGGAGAGCCCCTTGCAGAGGACCAGTAGTGGCAGCTCCTCCAGCTCGAGCACCCCTAGCTCCCAGCCCAGTTCCCAAGGAGGCTCCCAGCCTGGATCACAAGCGGGTTCCAGCGAACGGACCAGAGTTCGAGGTAAAGCTTCTCTTACCTTTTGACTGATAGCATTGCTGAGTAGCAGAGCCGGGCACAGGGGTCAGATTACTTCCTGACTTCTGCTGCTGGCATGACCACTGACTATGTGATATTGAAGAAGCCCCTTAACTCTTCTCAGTCTCCGTCTCTTTGGAGAAGTGGGCCACCAACCCCAAATATGTGTGACATCAGAGTAGACTAAATCCTTCCTGATCATAGATCCCACTGTTTTCCAGAGATTAATAAAATCACAGAATGTTCATCTTTTTTTTTTTAATTTTTATTGTGCTTTAAGTGAAAGTTTACAAACCAAATCAGTCTCTCGTACAAAAACTTATATACACCTTGCTATATACTCCTAGTTGCTCTCTCTCTCTAATGAGACAGCACACTCCTTCCCTCCACTCTCTATTTTCATGTCCTCTCGACCAGCTTCTGCCCCCCTCTGCCCTCTCATCTCTCCTCCAGACAGGAGCTGCCCACATAGTCTCATGTCTACTTGACCCAAGAAGCTCACGGTTCACCAGTATCATTTTCTATCTCATAGTCTAGTCCAATCCCTGTCTGAAGAGTTGGCTTTGGAAATGGTTCCTGTCTTGGGCTAACAGAAGGTCTGAGGACCATGACCTCTGGGGTCCTTCTAGTCTCAGTTGGACCATTAAGTATGCTTTTTTTACAAGAATTTAGGGTCTGCATCCCACTGCTCTCCTGCTCCCTCAGGGATGCTCTGTTGTGTTCCCTGTCAGGGTAGTCATCGGTTGTAGCCAGGCACCATCTAGTTCTTCTGGTCTCAAGCTGATGTAGTCCCTGGTTTATGTGGCTCTTTCTGTGTCTTGGGCTCATAATTACCTTGTGTCTTTGGTGGTCTTCATTCTCCTTTGCTCCAGGTAGGTTGAGACCAATTGATGCATCTTAGATGGCCACTTGCTAGCGTTTAAGACTCCAGAAGCCGCTCTCCAAAGTGGAATGCAGAATGTTTTCTTAATTGCTTATATTATGCTAATTGACCTAGCCGTCCCCTGAAACCATGGTCCCCGAACCCCCACCCCTGCTACACTGGCCTTCAAACCATTTAGTTTATTCAGGAAACTGCTTTTGGTTTAGTCCAGTTTTGCTGACCTCTCCTGTATTGCCTGTTGTCTTTGCCTTCACCTAAAATAGTTCTTACCTACTATACTATCTAATTAGTGAAAACTCCTCCCTCCCTGCCTGCTCACATAATCATGAAAGAGTATTTTCTTCACTGTTTAAACTATTTTTCGAGTTCTTGTAATAGTGGTCTCAGACAATACTTGTCCTTTTGCAACTGACTGATTTCACTCAGTATAATGCCTTTCAGATTCCTCCATGTTATGAAATGTTTCATGGATTCATTATTGTTCTTTATTGATGCCTAGTATTCCATTGTGTGAATATACCATAATTTATTTATCCATTCATCCATTGATGGGCACCTTGGTTGCTTCCATCTTTTTGCTATTGTAAACAGTGCTGTCATGAACATGGATGTGCGTGTATCTGTTCGTGCAAAGGCTCTTATTTCTCTAGGATATATTCCAAGCAGCGGGATTGCTGGATCATATGGTAGTTCTATTTCTATCTTTTTAAGGAAGCACCAATCGATTTCCAAAGTGGTTATACCATTTTACATTCCCACCAGCAGTGTATAAGTGTTCCAGTCTCTCCACAACCTCTCCGACATTTATTATTTTGTGTTTTTTGGGTTAATGCCAGCCTTGTTGGAGTGAGATGGAATCTCATTGTAGTTTGGATTTGCTTTTCACTAATGGCTTATGGGAAACCCTGGTGGCATAGTGGTTAAGTGCTACGGCTGCTAACCAAAGGGTCAGCAGTTCAAATCCGCTAGGTGCTCCTTGGAAACTCTGTGGGGCAGTTCTACTCTGTCCTTTAGGGTCGCTATGAGTCAGAATTGACTCGACGGCACTAGGTTTGGTTTTGGTAATGGCTTATGATCGTGAGCATTTCCTCATGTGTCTGTTAGCTACCTGAATGTCTTCTTTAGTGAAGTGCCTGTTCATATCCTTTGCCCATTTTTTAATTGGGTTATTTGTCTTTTTGTGGTTGAGTTTTTGCAGTATCACGTAGATTTTAGAGGTTAGACGCTGATCAGAAAAGTCATAGCTAAAAACTTTTTCCTAGTCTGTAGGTCATCTTTTTACTCTTTTGGTGAAGTCTTTGGATGAGCATAGGTGTTTGATTTTTAGGAGCTCCCAGTTATCTAGTTTCTGTTCTGCATTGTTAGTAATGTTTTGTACACTGTTTATGCTATGTATTAGGGCTCTTAGCATTGTCCCTATTTTTTCTACCATGATCTTTATCGTTTTAGATTTTATATTTAGGTCTTTGATCCATTTCGAGTTAGTTTTTGTGCATAGTATGAGGTATGGGTCTTGTTTCATTTTTTTTGCAGATGGATATCCAGTTATGCCAGCACCATTTGTTAAAGAGACTGTCTTTTCCCCCATGTAACTAACTTTGGGCCTTTGTCAGATATCAGCTGTTCATATATGAATGGATTTATGTCTGGATTCTCAATTCTGTTCCATTGGCCTAATGTATCTGTTGTTTTACGAGTACCAGGCTGTTTTGACTACTGTGGCGGTATAATAGATTCTAAAGTCAGGTAGAGTGAGACCTCTCACTTTGTTCTTCTTACAGAATGTTCATCTTATTTGAAAACATAGTTACCCAATCCATTAAACCCATTGCCAGCAAGTCGATCCTGACTCATAACAACCGTCTAGGACAGGGTAGAACTGCCCTGTAGGGTTTCCAAGGCTATTATCTTCACGGTGGCAGCCAGCCACATCTTTCTCCCTTGGAGCAGCTGGTAGGTTTGAACCTTCAAGCTTTTTTTGGTTAGCAGCCAACCATTAACCCTCCATTTCCATTTCCATTCGATCACCTCATTAGATAGAGTTCCACATACCCCAGTATCCTGTTACCAATGCACCAGTGGTCCCTTTTAGCTTTATGAACATAGTTCATAGTACTAAGTATTTCTTGACATAAAATTCAGTAAAGACCAACATAAAATAAATATTCTTCAGGGAAGAAATAAAATCTTTGATGTTTAAAAAAAAAAAAACATATTTGAGTCTTCAGGTTATTCCTATTTAGAGAAGTAAAAATTAGCCTCTCTAAACATTTAATTTAAGTCAGTCATCATTGTTTAGTTTTCATTAATGAGGCTACCTGTGAAAAACCTTAATATTGCCTAGTTAATTATACATGAAAACACACTGTTGCTAGCTAATCAAAATTACTCTTTCTGAGTTCTCTTCTTCAAGAAACAATTTTGCTTTTAAGTGATAAAGACCAGTACTTTTTACAGGGCCATTTGGTATCCATTTACCGACAAGTGATTCTGCCTGATGAAAACCACCACTTGGCTGTTCTTCCTTAGCCTCATTAGGTGCAGTCACAGTTTGCTTCCTAACACCCTTTAAGGTTTTAAATATGTTAAAAGCACTGAATGTCCATTTTGGAATAGTTGATGATGCTCATGTCTCTGAATTGGGAGATAGGACTGGTCTAAGGCTGCCCTTGTAAGCATTCTTCTGACAGTAACTCAACCCACAGCTATGTATGTTTTTGTTGCCTTGATCCAAATAGACATTTTTTAATTTAGAAAACTGCCTATTTTCTTACCTTCTTTTTTCTTTTCCTAACTTTTTTTTTTAAGCAAATTAATGTCATTTAGAGCAAACGTTAAAGAAAACGAAACTCATACATATCGTTTTAATTCTCTGATCTGTGAATTAGTCCAGATTTAATTCTTATTCTTTCATTCCACCCCTAGTTCTTCTGGGCTAAAGGGCTCTCTTCTCCCTGGAACATCCAGAAAGATCACTTTAAGACAAAACAAAAATCTCCCCTACCTTAGATTGCTTCCTCTCTACCGATAAATCCAAACAAACAAACCAGCTGCCATCGGTAGATTCCGACTCATGGGAACTCCAGATGTGTCGGTGAAGAACCACACTCCGTAGGGTTTTCAGTGGCTGATTTTTTTGGAAGTAGATCACCAGACCTTTCTTCTGAGGGACCCCTGGGTGGATTTGAATTTTTAACCTTTAGATTAGCATTCAAGTGTGTTAAACCATTTGAACTATCTTGGGGCTCCTTTAAGCTCATAAAATGAAGGTATGCGCTCTGTAGCTGTCAGGGAGTCCCCACAATCCTTGCTCTGCACCTCAATTCTACTGCCTTTCCCCTTTATTACCTCAGTGTTTCTTCCATGAAGGGTCTAGACAACCCTCCCCCCATTTAAAAATAATTCCACCCAATGGAATAGATTTGAATGTTTTTTCACATAATTTCATCTAAATAGTTTCATCTAAATCTGTCTTGGTAAGTAGGTAGTAAAGAAGAAACCAAGCATAGAGCCTTACCTTGGACATTGGTTTAACGTAATGATGGAGAATGGAGCTTTGAGATATCAGAGTCTCAGCTCTGCCAGTATTTTTACTGAGACCTTAGGTGAGTTGCATCATCTCTGTAAGCCTATGTTCAACTGTAAATTAGGAAAAGAGCACCATGTCACAGGGTTGGAGTGAGGACTAAATGAGACAATTGATGTTGAAAGATTTTATCACTATGCCTGACACACATAGGCGCTCAATAAATGGTGATGGTGGAGGTGGTTGCTACAATTTTTCTGATTATTACTAGTGACTTCCAGTTTACAAGTCTACGTGTATTTGCCTGATTTATTTGGAACATTTACGATTATTTCATGGATGTACTTGGGGATTTGCCTCAGTAAATGATGGGGCCACTGAGTAATCCTGAAGGGATGACTCATCACAGAGCTCCAGGACTTGCTCCAACACTTTTTTGACAGTCACTATTCTTCTTGGCCTTCGTCTTTTCTCCCTAGCCAACAGTAAGTCAGAAGGATCACCTGTGCTCCCCCACGAGCCTTCCAAGGTGAAACCAGAAGAATCCAGGGACATCACCCGACCTAGTCGACCAGCTGTGAGTGCTTTTCTCTCTTAAGGGTTTTGAGCTCCATTAATTTACCAGAGAACCTACAGGATAAAGTAGTTGGGGTTACACTCATGATTATGAAGAAAAATCACCTTGATTAGTAAGAACAGATGCTGGAAGCCTCCAGAGGGAAGTCATACCTACTTAGGAAAGAACTGAACAGGTCTTCGATTGCCCCCTGCCTGTTACCTGCCTTTTGATATTTTGCTGATCATTAGTACTCCTTTAGAAAATAAAATAGGATGAGAAATAACTCAAATCATTCCATAATTTCTACTTCTCAGGCTTGGCAAAAAGATGTTGAAACTAGTGTGTTAAGGAGACTTGAGTACTATCTATGTGTTTCTCTTATTTTTTCTGCCTTTTCTCCCATATTATTTTCAGAAGAATTATGTAATATTATAATTTTTCTGCCCCTTTTCATGCGTCTAGGACTACCGCATTTTTACGCAAATAATGCATTTGTTTACCAACCACTCCCTTCTCCCCGAGAGGTATTTTCATAAGGACCGCTATTCTAATTTTTTTTCACATGTTGCTGTAAAAAAAATTAACATAGTGCTTACAAAAATACCTCACAGGTGGAAGGGAGCTGTTGGCAAACAAACATTACATGCGCACATTATTTTCTAAAAATATGGTGTGTTTTCTGGGCCCAAACTTGACAAGCATGGTTTGACAGGGGACCAGACACCTTGAAATCTATCTCCATTGGTATAGCACAACAGACACCCGAACAGTCTTTAAAAAAAAAAAAAAAATAGCGTAGAGGTTGAAATTTGAAAGTTAAAAGTTAATTTGGGATGAGTTACTAAACACTTATTTTATTTAAAATTATCTGAGAAGCTTTTCGGTGAGATGAGTGCAAAGTCTTTTATTTACTCTGTTATTTACATTTTAAAGTAAAAATATATATATAATGAGAGTAATAATGGAGAGAATTTGGGTCGTTCTAAGTTGAATTTCTCTTTGCCCCTTTGTATATGACTTTTGTACTAACAATTCCAGTATGTTTCTAACCTGCTTGCCTTTTCTTCTGGCTTTTCCTCCTCTTATGGATTCCTCTGGACTGGGTTCCTTTTATCTCAGAGCTATAAGAAAGCTATAGATGAGGTTAGTATTACCTTTTCTTGGTCATGCTTTCATAAAATGTAAATATAAAACCGAATCCTGATGTTGACATTCAGAATGGTGGCCAATGGGATCACAGATTAAGGTTCACTCATTTGGAGTGATCTGCTGGGAGGAAAGCCCCCTAGTAGAAGCTCCCTGTGACCTTCAGGCATCCTTATAAGGCATCAGAGACCTTCCCTCTGAGCCAAAATTTCACTCTCCATTATTCCAGCCTAGCTAACAACAAGCACTATTGCTTTATTAATGGCACCATTTCTCATTCCAGTATCTTCCAGTAGCAAAGCCTGAGCTCTTAACCCGTGCTCACCAGCCTTGCTAGGGGATGGCTCTGAGTGGTTTTACTAACAGAGAAAAGAGACATCATCCTGGGGCACTCCAAATTTATAGTGTGTGATTTGTGAACAGGGAGTTACTGGGTATTGTTAGATTAATTTTGTGGGACATTAACACCCGCAGCAACATTGACTTCAGTTAATGAATCCTGGTGAGTTAAGTGACTTTATTTCCTTATCCGTGGAGACCTTTTTCCATTAGAAAAATATATGACTTTGTCAATTGCAGGTAGCTTACTAAAAAGGATGATGCCTTCCCGCTGTTTGTCAGACCTGCATGAATGCAGCATAGGAGAATGTTTAAGAGTCAGACCTTGCCACGAGTCCTAGTGCATGGACTCTGAAGAGCCCCATTGCGGCTTGTAGGCTGTAGCTCTGCTGAGCACCATTTTTGTGAAATGATGTAGAAAAAGCACTAGCTTTGGAGTCAGCAAGCCGTGTTCAGAACCTGGATCCTCAACAAATCACTGGTTGGGACAAGCCACTTAACCCCTCTAGGCCAGAATATCCACATCTATAAAATGGGGATAAAATCACCTGCCCTGCCTCACTCACAAGATTGTTTAGGATCCCTCCAGTCATGTGTGCGAAAGCATTTTATGAAGTATAAACTGCTGCATAAACCCAAGAGGTTGTCGCCATGGCTCAGGTTCGGACCTGAGGCGTGGAGCTCTTGGGGCAGGTGGGAGAAGCCTGTTTCTCTGCATCTCATCTTCACCAAAGAGCGTTGTTTTTTCAGAATTATGGCCACCTCACCCTTCAGAGTGATTTAGAAAGTTATGATCATAGGTAAAGGATTATTGCTTATGAAAAAACACGACTTTGCATGTCTGTAATATGTGAACGTCATTAATAAAAACAGAAAAGGGAGATGTTTTTAAATTGTTCTATGCCACTGCCTTGCCCCTTCCCTCATAATAATGAGAAGGACAGGGGTTATCACAATTTTTACCAATTTTCCCCCAAAAGAGTTGAAGAAAAAGAATGATATTCTGGTGCTGTGGCTGCCAACAAAATGGCGTGGTGTGAGCAACTCAAGGGGACTCTCCTCAGTCCACAGGTTGCCTTGGAGATGGCCACCATGAGAAAAAGAGCTCTCAGGGATTTTATCTTGTTAATACAGGTTTTTCAAATTTGCTTTATTTATGTATTTTGAAGTATTCCAGCACCCTGGACAGAGATGAGAGGGAGCAACAGAGGTGTGACTGAGAGTGTGTGAGCAGCACACCAAACTCCCTGGGGCATGTATTATTAGAACAGGCCTCTGGCTGATTCTGATAGCCCTCCTTCAGTATCACTGATCTGAACCACTAAAAATACAAGATTATTTGGTTCTACCTAACACAGTGGTTCTCAACCAGGATGATTACCCTCTTCCCCCACCACCCACCCCAAGGGACATTTGGCAATGTGTAGAGACAGTTTTGCTTGTCACAACTTGAGGGCATCTAGTGGGTAGAGGAGAGGGACGATGCTAAACATCCTATGATGTGCAGGTCAGACCCTCAGAAAAAACAATTACCCAGCCTAAAATGTCAGTAGTGCCACAGTCGAGAAACTCTGAACTAAACCTCCCTGCCATCTCCATTCCTAGGTTTCAATATGGCTTCCTCACCCAGTGATTCTTTTGCCCATGATGGAAATGAAAAGCTTTGAAACTGATTTTTGAAAAAGTTTTGCTTGTTGTTGCTGATTTAATGGTTTCCTTTTTCCTAAAAATCTATCTGGGAGAGTTTCCATTAATTTGGCATTACTTTCTAGTAGAATAGAAGAGATTTTGCAGTGATAATCTGTGATTATTTAATACGCCCTTTGAAAATATTTTTCCCCCCTTTGGCACAGTTAAATATGTGACATGAAGATTATATACATAAGCAAACATTGGCTTTAGCGTTGTTCTTCCTGAATGTGCAGGAATCTGAACCATCCCAGAGCACACCCACAGATCGGATGGAACTTCGACAATAACTAGTAGTCCAAACCCATTTTTTCTCAGATGAGGATACTGGAGTTAAGTGACTCACCCAATGATGTCTTCAGAATTCCCAGAAAGAAACAAAATATTTTTAATACATAAAGAAAAGACCAGCTTAAAAATTTTGAACAAAATGATTGTTCACAAAATTGAACTAGAATTTGAATAAACTATATCATTTCTAAAAAGAGAACTAAAAAGCATCTTTTTAGGCAAGGTATTGTAATTGTCAGATTAAATAAGCTTTTTTTATTGAAAAACAGTATCAAGTGGATTCTAAAGTGCTACATCAGAGAAGCCTTTAAGAGCCTCTCAACTATCTTCACATTTATTCTGCAGTCAAAGAATCTTACCATTTTGCTATATTTCTTTTTTAGTAATACATCTCAAATATTTTCATGCAAAATGGCATTTTTTATCCCTCCTTTTTAATACTTTTTAGCTCTAGGCTTGAGACAGTCAAGCAATAAATTACCACGCAGACTCATTATGTAGAGGAAATTGGTATTGTCAGAGAATTAAATATATGAAAATGGATCTAAACCCAGTGGTGTCAATTTTAGACCATGTCTCTTTTCTGTAACTTTGTTATTGTAAATTGTTCCAGAGTGGATGGATAAGAAACAAAACTTCAGCTAGACACACAGGCTATTGGCAATGGAAGATTAATTTTCTTTGACTGGGGATATTACTTTTAAGTTACTCATTATCGTTACCTTGGGATTTTCATATATGTCTCACCCTGCAAGCTATTACCAATTAAACTTAAAAGGAATTTGCAATTATTTCTAACGTTTCAATAAAGATAGCTTTTTTAATAACATGGAAACAAAAAAAAATTTTCTAATTAAAAGTGAAATTATAAAGTAGGTCAGAACTTTTAAGTGTTCCTAAATACAGCGTTTAGAAAATGGTAGGTCATTTTAACAAGTGAGAGTTTCTTTAAATCAATAGGCTTTGGACCAGCTAAATATTTCTAAATAGCCTTGATTTGTTTTTTTTTTTTTCTTTGTGATTATCTCTTTTCTTGTTTTGAAATGTCAGATGAGGAGAACCAAGCCATGGGAAAAATGTATCATGAATTTAAATAAATTCTGGCTAATCTTATTATACTTGACTCACAGAATTATTGACACTGGAAATAAGCTCTTTTAAACCATATTCTCTCTTTAAATTGTAATAAATGTATTTTCTTACAAGTAACATTTTAAGTGCTAGTTATAGTCTTTGATGAGTTTTAACATGGTTTTAACATGCAGAAGTCAAAATACAAAATAAATTTATCAAAATTGTTATTTTACTAGTTCTGAGAATTATAATATCCTTTTCCTTTCAAGACCTTAACAGATACCTACACTATATTTTATCAGTGTGCTCAAGTATAGCATATTCTTCAGTTTCTTCTCCATTTGGTAAAGATAAACATTGGCAATTGTCAAGAAAAAATAAGTAAAAAACTTAAATCCAGATATAAGCTTTTCTTATTTTGGCCCATTGCTAAAAATAAATGAATAAATAATAAAGCAGAAGTCAGTTTTCATGAAATGTTATTTATGTGGTAGTTTTCCTCTACTGTAATGATATATATTATATTTAAACACGATTGGGCATTTTTAAAAACAACTCTATTTTCAGTTGGAGGCACAGGACAAATATATCTGCTGAGACTGAGGCCAAGTGTGTGTGTGTGTGTGTAAAAGCCCTAGCAAATGTGTTTGTATATATAATGTGTAATTTGAATTTTCAGAAGCTCCCTTTTTCCAAAGACTTCATTTCAGTTGATTTCCAGACAAATTTAAAAGTCATTATTACTTTCCATGTGATTTTTATGAAATTAGAAAGAAATGACTCCCTCACTTAACACCCTGCACTTCCTAAATTTCTAGACCAAATAAAACACCTCCCCTAGCCTTAACCAAAATAGTAATGCTTGATGTATAGGTGGCAGTGAAGAAAAGTGATGGTTTGTTGCCTTCTCAAAATAAAAGTATAATTAAAAAAATAATAAAATAAATTTATAATTTAATTATACACACTTAACAATGGTTTTTCCTTCAACCAATCCTCTGCCAATCAAATGCCATTTAGATCTTCTAGATTGCTTTACTCCTACGTCAGGTGAATCAGACAAATACATTTCTCGATTGAAATAAAGAGAGAATATGGCTATGAGAAAACTGTGGGATTTAGTATTTTTCAATGAGTTTCTCTCTCCCTGATCCCGTCTCTCACTGAATGCTCTGATTCTCACATGGGTCACTAATATAGGGAGAAATGGTAAGACTGATGTCAAATTGCTTCTTCCCTCATTTGCATGCTGTGCGCCATGGGCAGTTTAACCCATGTGAATTAGAGCGGCCATGCTTTTGCAGAATTGCTTCCCTCTGCACTGCTCTGCAAGCATGTAAAATCAGAGGTAGTCAGACATTCAGCCCACTGCCTGCAATGTGCCTGATGATTAAACTCCACATCATCACATCATATAAGGCTAAAGGTTTCATCATGCTCATGGAAAACTGGAAAATGATCTCTTCCTTTTGGCGTTTGCACATTCATTTCAGTACTCTTAGCCAGGGTTTCTGCCAGGTGACTGGAATTTTAAACAAAAGAAAATGAAACACCCATCATTCTGGAAGAGAACTTCCTTTTTTTTTTTTTTTTGTTCCTCTTGATTAATTCAGCTCTGTGGCTATAAATTTCAGTGGCACTGGGCTTTGGGGTGGGTCATCATTTGATGTAGTACCTTTGTTCTTCAAGGAATGATGACATGCCAAATGAGTCATTGTCTTAGCTGGAACCTTGGGAATTGCTCTGTTCTGTGACTGATGCCGAATTTTGGTACAGTAGCAATCACATGAGGGAAAAGGCCATCACTGTGGCTTGGGCAGGAGCCCCAAAATACTGGGGAACAATTTCTAATCCTATCTATTTTCCCATTAACTCTGAGGGTGACCTTCACCTTCCCAAAATAAAATGAGAACTCAGTGTATGTATATATGTATATACACGCAGTGCACATATGCATATATACACATACATATTCAGAACTGAACAGTCTCAGTCTAGCTATTGGTTTTGAACAAAGTTTAAATTGATTTCATCTTTCTTTTCTAGTTTCTATGTGCTACAAACATCTTTTTCTTAGTTCCATGCAGTAACTATGTTTGTAACAGTTCTATATAGAGCTTCTTTCTTGTTGCTTAAGCTGGAGCTTTCTGAGATGTGTAGGTTTGGCCCTGTCTGCAATTCATGTGCTGAACAAACTTTTCTCTTGTAGGACCTGACGGCATTAGCCAAAGAATTACGAGAGCTCCGTATCGAAGAAACAAATCGCCCCCTGAAGAAGGTGACTGATTACTCCTCCTCCAGTGAGGAGTCAGAAAGTAGTGAAGAAGAGGAGGAAGATGGGGAGAGCGAGACTCATGATGGGACCGTGGCT
Organism: Elephas maximus indicus; assembly: GCF_024166365.1. Taxonomy (NCBI): domain Eukaryota; kingdom Metazoa; phylum Chordata; class Mammalia; order Proboscidea; family Elephantidae; genus Elephas; species Elephas maximus. The sequence continues at coordinate 29,462,439 of NC_064841.1, forward strand.
GTCAGCGACATACCCAGGCTGATGTAAGAGGACATCTTTTCAGTGTAGACCACCAATGTAGACCACCAGGAGGGGGTTTTGTTGCAGTGGTTAGTTGTTCAAGTCGGTTCCAACTCGTAGCCATCTTAGTATAACAGAATGAAGTATTGCCCGCTCCTGAGCCGTCTGCATAACCGCCGGTGTGTTTAAGTCCATTGGTGTAGCTATTATGCCAGTCCATCTCATTGACATTCTCACTGACCCTGTCTTTTACCAACCATGATGGCCTTTTCTAGCGAGTGGTCTTTCCTGACGATGGGTCCAAAGTAAGCAAATAAAAGAAAAAAAGAAAAAGGAGGGGGTTAAGTCTCCAAAACAAAAGGACAAGAAGTATGGTTAAATGTAAGATAGTTTATAGGTCTCTGGCAGGATAAACCGACTTCTAAGATTCAGCTTTTTCTTAGAGCATAGTTCTATAATTCTCTCTCTCCATGGACACAATCACCTAGAGTATGTAGCATTTCTAGGCATGCATATGCTTTACCTACCTACGGTTACTGACCTTTTGGTGACTCTTTCTTGGTTCTTGTCATCTCCAGGATAAACGGTATCAACAGCCAGACTCTTGATTTATGCCTCTCCCCAAAACTGAAAGTATGCAATTACAGGCAATGACATTTACGGATCGATATTAACAACATGAGATGTTGTACTCCATTGCTCTCTTCCCCTCAGCAAACACAGGTGTACTTATGGCAGCATGGGTTATCATCCCAGCTAAAGAATCAGGGGTCAAATATTCTTGCAGAGAAACTTCTGATAACTTGACTTTAACATCCCCCAGTTATGATTTATACTTCATTTTCTTCATCATCTTATTTCATCCTTTTTCCTGTGACCTTTGTCTTGGCCATATACTTTGTCAGTCCCTCCGCAGTCGGGTTTTTTTTTTTTTTTTTTCGGTATTTTTACCTGTATTTATACTTCACTATATTTTCCTTTTTTTTTTTTTTTCTTACAGAGGGAGGGGACGCTCACATATTTTCCCCTCATTGGACTGGGAAGGGTATTCTAGATCCTACGAAAGAATCTACTCCCATCCCACATGGCCTCCACAATTCAGACAAACACCTTTACATAATCACACTCACACACCTTTCTCATTTCCTCCCCCAAATAAACACAAAATACAGTTGCCTTGGTTGGCTATAACTTTGATGGAATGCAGTACTAACTTTCCCAACTTCGCTCTGCGTTCACCTCCATTTCTTTGGCTCAGCTACTACTATTGGTCGTCACACCATGATCACGATACGTAGAGGAGATGCCATTCCAGGTCACAGATGACTGTCCTGCCCAGCAGGGGTTGGAGACAGAGCCTGGCCAGTCTTCAGGGACATGCCATCCATTGATTAACCATCACTACATGCAAGCAATTCTGAGAGACAAATTCAATTAACGCAGCTGAAAATCCATGCTTGTTATTTTACTTTTAGTTACTCAGTGATTGATGACCATAAATATGCTAAAATATGACATTTTGAAACAAATTACATTAAATTGCTTTTTTAACAGCAAGTAAAATTGTTCTAGATGTAAAAATCACTAATCCAGAACATTTCCTCAAAACATGCTGGTCCTTTCAGATTTTGTCTTGACTCAGCATTGGTTAATTCTTCCAGCAGATGTTTTGAATTCCCTTTAAGCACTGAGCATGCAACTATCAGAATGAGTTTGGATTATCAAATTAAAAGATTGCTAAAACTCCTACTCTGTGTTAGGCATCATACTGAGAGCTTCGAGATGTACAAGAAGTGTGCTTATGGATTCTGCCCTCCAGAAGTTTATATTCTAATTGGAGAGAGAAAATTTACAGTGAAAGCTGCGCAGTAATGTAAACATTTGAAGAACAACCAATGACAGCCTTGGATGAGATGTTAAATGGTATTTGATCTTCAACCTCCTTATCATGTTTCAAAGCCCTGGTGATGCAGCGATTAAGTACTCAGATGCTAACCAAAAGGTGGACAGTTCAAATCCCCCAGCTGCTCCATGGGCAAAGGATGTGGCAGTATGCCTCTGTAAAGATTACAGCTCTGGAAACCCGATGGGGCAGCTCTACTCTGTCCTCTAGGGTTGCTATGAGTTGGAATCGACTCGACGGCAATGGGTTTTTGGTTTTGGTATCATGTTTTGCAAGGCTTTTAATGATGTTCACCCTGCCTACCTTAAAGGCACATTTGTGACTTCCCCCACTGCAGAAACGCCTAACTTTCTAAAATTCCCTGAACAGACCATACTGTGCCTCCTCTCAGCCGTTTGTTCATCTGGCAGTCTCCTTTCTCTTTAGAAATCACCTACTTGAAGCCCTGCCCATACAGGTAGAACCTGCCCCTCTGCTGTGTTGCCACTGTCCTTTGTGTGCGTTCCAGCAGTTTTATGTAGCGCTTTAAATCATGTTCTTAGGTGCCGTCGAGTCGGTTCCGAATCATAGCGACCCTATGCACAACAGAGCGGAACACTGCCCGGTCCTGCGCCATCCTTACAATCGTTGTTATGCTTGAGCTCATTGTTGCAGCCACTGTGTCAATCCACCTCGTTGAGGGTCTTCCTCTTTTCCGTTGACCCTGTACTCTGCCAAGCATGATGTCCTTCTCCAGGGACTGATCAACATGTACAAAGTATGTAAGACACAGTCTCGCCATCCTTACCTCTAAGGAGCATTCTGGCCACACTTCTTCCAAGACAGATTTGTTCGTTCTTTTGGCAGTCCAAGGTATATTCAATATTCTTTGCCAACACCACAATTCAAAGGCGTCAACTCTTCTTCGGTCTTCCTTATCCATTGTCCAGCTTTCACATGCATATGATGTGATTGAAAATACCATGGCTTGGGTCAGGCGCACCTTAGTCTTCAGGGTGACGTCTTTGCTCTTCAACACTTGGAAGAGGTCCCTTGCAGCAGATTTGCCCAATGCAATGCATCTTTTGATTTCTTGACTGCTGCTTCCATGGCTGTTGATTGTGGATCCAAATAAAATGAAATCCTTGACAACTTCAATCTTTTCTCCGTTTATCATGATGCTCCTTATTGGTCCAGTTGTGAGGATTTTTGTTTTCTTTATGTTGAGGTGTAATCCATACTGAAGGCTGTGGTCTTTTATCCTTATTAGCAAGTGCTTCAAGTCCTCTTCACTTTCAGCAAGCAAGGTTGTGTCATCTGCATAACGCAGGTTGTTAATGAGTCTTCCTCCAATCCTGATGCCCCGTTCTTCTTCATATAGTCCAGCTTCTCGTATTATTTGTTCAGCATACAGATTAAATAGGTATGGTGAAAGAATACAACCCTGACACACACTTTTCCTGACTTTAAACCAATCAGTATCCCCTTGTTCTGTCCGAACAACTGCCTCTTGATCTATGTAAAGGTTCCTCATGAGCACAATTAAGTGTTCTGGAATTCCCATTCTTTGCAGTGTTATCCATAGTTTGTTATGATCCACACAGTCGAATGCCTTTTCATAGTCAATAAAACAGAGGTAAACATCCTTCTGGTATTCTCTGCTTTCAGCCAGGATCCATCTGACATCAGCAATGATATCCCTGGTTCCACGTCCTCTTCTGAAACCAGCCTGAATATCTGGCAGATCCCTGTGGATATACTGCTGTAGCCGGTTTTGAATGATCTTCAGCAAAATTTTGCTTGCGTGGGATATTAATGACACTGTTCTATAATTTCCACATTCGGTTGGATCACCTTTCTTGGGAATAGGCATAAATATGGATCTCTTCCAGTCAGTTGGCCAGGAAGCTGTCTTCCATATTTCTTGTCATAGACGAGTGAGCACCTCCAGCGCTGCATCTGTTTGTTGAAACATCTCAACTGATATTCCATCAATTCCTGGAGCCTTGTTTTTTGCCAGTGCCTTCAGAGCAGTTTGGACTTCTTCCTTCAGTACCATCGGTTCCTGATCATATGCCACCTCTTGAAATGGTTGAATATTGACTAATTCTTTTTGGTATAATGACTCTGTGTATTCCTTCTATCTTCTTTTGATGCTTCTTAGGTCGTTTAATATTTTCCCCATGGAATCCTTCACTGTTGCAACTCGAGGCTTCAATTTTTTCTTCAGTTCTTTCAGCGTGAGAAACGGCGAGCGTGTTCTTCCCTTTTGGTTTTCCATCTCCAGCTCTTTGCACATGTCATTATAATACTTTACTTTGTCTTCTCCAGAGGCCCTTTGAAATCTTCTGTTCAGTTCTTTTACTTCATCAATTCTTCCTTTTGCTTTAGCTGCTCGACACTCGAGCAAGTTTCAGAGTCTCCTCTGACATCCACCTTGGTCTTTTCTTTCTTTCCTGTCTTTTCAGTGACCTCTTGCTTTCTTCATGGATGATGTCCTTGATGTCATTCCACAACTTGTCTGGTCTGCGGTCACTAGTGTTCAATGCGTCAAATCTATTCTTCAGATGGTCTCTAAATTCAGGTGGGATATACTCAAGGTCATATTTTGGCTCTCGTGGACTTGCTCTGATTTTCTTCAGTTTCAGCTTGAGCTTGCGTATGAGCAATTGATGGTCTGTTCCACAGTCGGCCCCTGGCCTTGTTCTGACAGATGATATTGAGCTTTTGCATCGTCTCTTTCCACAGATGTAGTCAATTTTATATCTGTGTGTTTCGTCTGGCGAGGTCCATGTGTATAGTCGCCGTTTATGTTGGTGAAAGAAGGTATTTGCAATGAAGAAGTCGTTGGTCTTGCAAAATTCTGTCATTTGATCTCTGGCGTTGTTTCTATCACCAAGGCCATATTTTCCAACTACTGATCCTTCTTCTTTGTTTCCAACTTTCGCATTCCTATCACCAGTAATTATCAATGCATCTTGATTGCATGTTCGATCAATTTCAGACTGTAGCAGCTGATAAAAATCTTCTATTTCTTCATCTTTGGCCCTAGTGGTTGGTGCATAAATTTGAATAATAGTCGTATTAACTGGTCTTCCTTGTAGGCATATGGATATTATCCTGTCACTGACAGCGTTGTACTTCAGGCTAGATCTTGAAACGTTCTTGTTGACGATGAATGTAACACCATCCCTCTTCAAGTTGTCATTCCCAGCATAGTAGACTGTATGATTGTCTGATTCAAAGTGGCCAGTACCAGTCCATTTCAGCTCACTAATGCCTAGGATATCAATGTTTATGCATTCCATTTCATTTTTGCAGATTTCCAATTTTCCTAGATTCGTACTTCGTACATTCCAGGTTCTGATTATTAATGGATGTTTGCGGGGTTTTTTTTCATCCTTAAATCATAGTTATTTATTAATGTGTGTCTCCCTCTCTGAGATCCCTGAGTGTGGGGATTGTGTCTTCTTCATCTCTCTACTCTTAACACCTTGCATGGTGTCTGGAATATGGTTGATCTTCAGTGACTGTGATTTACATCTAATTGCACTGAACTGAAATTGCAACCCCGACATCGAAGAGTTTATAGCCTAATCCAGAGGAAAGACATGTACACAAAAAACTGTCATTAAGATAGCAAGGAACGTGGGATGATATCAGAATCCGAGACAATGGGAAGGATTGAAATACAGGCACAGAAGGGTGGGTTTGGTGGGCATGCAGAGTTCATATAGAAAGAAAAGTCTAGATAGTGGAACAAGGCTGAGAAGTGGCACTGTATCATGTAGCCACTGAGCAACCATGGAGGGTTTTTGAGCAGGGATGTGACATGATCAGTGCTGTGTTCGAGGAGGGTTATTTCAGCAGGATGATTTGGGAAAAGGACAGACTAGAGGCTGGTAAAGCAATTAAGAGGATTTATTAATATAATCCAGGTGAGAAATAATAAACCAGGGCTATCGTGGAATGTTTATAGTGGAGGTAGTATTTGACATGGCTCTTGAAGATTTAGCAAATTTGAGATGAAACAGTCGATTAAAAATATTTTAAAATATTTAATTATATGTATAGGACAAACCTCCCCCCACCAAAAAAAAACTATTGCTGTTGTTGTAGGAGTCCTGATGGCACAGTGGTTAAAACACTCACCTGCTAGCTGCAAGGTTGGTGGTTCAAACCCACCAGCCACTCCACTGGAGTAAGATGTGACAGCCTGCTTCCGTAAAGATTAGAGCGTAGGAAACCCTATGGGGCAGTTCTACTCTGTCTTACAGGGTTGTTATGAGTCAAAATCAACTCAATGGCAATGGATTTGGGTTTTGGTTTTGGCCATCAAGTCAATTCCAACTCATAGCAACCCTGTAGGACAGAGTAGAACTGCCCCATAGAGTTTCCTAGGCTATAAATCTTTATGGAAGCAGACTGCCACATCTTTCTCCAGTGGAGCTGCTGATGCGTTTGAATTGTGGACCTTTCAGTTAGCAGCCGAGCACTTAACCACTGCTCCTCTGCAAGGCTCTTAAAAGGAGATACAGTAAGAGAAAAATCAGGTGTGTGCATGTATATGTGTTTACTCCAATTTGGTAAATATATGTATTTTTATATGAATATAAAAATATATACTGTCTGTTCTACTGCATTGCAATATAGCAGTATGCCTAAGAAACTTTGTACTTATACAAATATCCATTATAAAACAGTTGTTTCTTTTGGAATAGAGTGTTTCAGGGGTAGAGGGTTTCTTGTATACATTCTTATCGCCTTTATTTTCTATCATTAAGATAAACCTTTACATTTTGTGCTCTATATTTTTAGAGCAGAAAATAAAAGTATATTGCAGCATGATTCACTACCTTGATGTGTATACAAAAGAGCTTCTCAGAAATGGAGCACTAGCCATTCAGACAAGCAGCGTGGATTCCAGTGTTAAGAAGCAACAGCTTTGTCTACATTCAGTGCTGATTTTATATGCAGAGTACAAGGTGTAACCTATAATAGTACACGTAACTAAGATAGTGTTCCTTCATTAATCAATTACACTGTTCCCAGATACTTCGTGTATAAAAAAATAATAAGTAGAGGGAAATAGACCAAAATTATAAATTATTTAACTCTGAGGGATTTTTATTTTATATATATCCCCAATATTATGATAAGTCTGTACTATTGCAATCAGGGAAAAAATAAAAGCTTCATAAAATAGGAAGAAGGGAAGGAAAAGCCTGCAAGTTGATTTACATCATATCAAGCAAGCCAAAGAGGCATCCTTCTGTATTAACACCTTCCTTTTTTTCAGGTACCAGCACATACTTTGGCTGGAACGGTACACATGAGGCACAGTCTTGACCATTAGCACCATCTATGCTGCTAGCATAGTCAATAATTTGTGTAAAATCTTACAAGGATTTTGGACCACCAAAATCATGTAATATGTTTCTGTTCCCTTCCACACGTACACATAAAAATCATGATTCTGACTCCCAGGCTATTGCAGTGGTCCCCTTGCCTTCAGTTCTCTCTGCCCTGCCATCCATTGTTCTGGCTCTGACCTGATGAATGTCCCGGAAATTTGACTCTGGTCATGCTATCTCTCTGGTTCCCTAGGGTCTGCATAAAACGCCTATAACCCTTTCTTTCCATCTCTGGGGCCCATGAGTGCCCTAACATATGCTTCAGCCTGACTGCCCCCCCATTAGTTCTTAAAAATCCTTTGCATTTTTCCAGTGTTACGCCTTTTCTTGAACATGGCCATCTTTCGTCACTCTCTCTTGCCTCCTGCCTTGTGTTTGAGTATCTGTTTTATGCCCTTCCGATGTTAACCTCTTTAGTTTCAGAAACCATGTGTTTTTCAGCTTTTATATTCACTACCCAGTGCCAAATCGAGGGCCTTTCAATAGCAGGTGCTCAATAAATGTGTATCGAATTGAATTAAATCAATACCTCCAGGAACACCTTGACAAATCTAATTAGAGGGAATTATAGTTCTAAACCTGCTGCCTAATTACAGTAAATTTCCTGTAATTTTCCTTTGAATCAGTGGAGGGTTTTTGCCTTTTTGTTTTTGTTTTGCTTCAATCTTTATAGGATTTTGGACAACAAATTTTTCCTACTCTGTCTCTATACTGGAAAATAATTTTTAGAACAAAAGATTACCCTAACTATAAAGTGTTGTTGTAGTTGTTGTTTTAGCCCTGGTGTTTTGTTTTTTAATCATTGCCTTTTTTAATTGTTTTATTATTAATGGACTTTGTATTTTAGAACAGTTTTAGATTTTTAGAAAAACTGAGCAATCCTACAGAGAAGTCCATATAACTTATCCCCATACAATTTCCACTGTTGACATCTTACATTAGTTTTGAGGAGTCTGGTTAGGTGTACTGTAGGATGCCCCTTTACTGGATTTATTGGTACATTCGTTATAATTAATGAACCAGTATTGTTTCGTTATTATTAACTGAGGTCCATAATTTAGTCAGTTTCCTTAATTTTTACCTAGTGCCCTTTTTCTGTTCCAGGATTCCATTCAGGAAACCATATTACATTTAGTTGTCATATCTCCTTAGGCTTCTCTTGTTTGTGACAGTTTCTCTGGCTTTCCTTGTTTTTGATGACTTTGACAGTTTTGAGGAGTCTGCTTAGGTATGCTGTAGGATGCCCCTTTATTGGATTTGTCTGATGTTATTCTCATGATTGAACTGGAGTTAGGGTTTTGATGGGGGAGATCATAGAGATAAAGTGCCATTTTCATCACTTCATATCAAGGATACATACTATCTAGAGATACCATATGACCCAGCAATTCCACTTCTAGGTATATAAGACTTCAAAGCAGAGACTCAAAAAGAGACTTGTGCACCACTGTAGCACTATTCACAACAGCCAAAAGGTGGAAACAACCTAAATGCTACAGCACGGATGGAACTTGAAGACATTTTGCTGAGTGAAATAAGCCAATCACAGAAGAACAGATATTAGATGACCTCATTTATATAAAAAGACAAGAAAAGGCAAATATATAGAGACCAAAGCTTATTAGTTGTTACTAGGGGCAAGAGGGAGGGGAGAAAGGAGGGCTAACAGTGATGAAAAAAATCACATTGATTAAGGGTAATGTTGCACAGCTGATTACTGTAATTGCTGTCAATAAGTTGTACACCTGTCAAAAGCTGAACTGGCAAAAGTTGCATGACAGGTGTATTTACAGAAACCACAAAAAAGAAGTAGCTGCTGAGGCTGCTTATGTATAACCAAACACTTCATGAGATTTGGTTTCTTGGTTTGGTGGTTTAGAGTCATGGTTTCATGGGATATCCCAGTTAATTGGCCTAATTACATGTTTAGTGCTCCTGTTCTACCTCCTAGTTCATTGCGTAGCACCTGGGGTCTTAAAAGCTTGCAAGTGGCCATCCAAGACACAACATTTGGTCTCTATTCACCTGGAGCAACAGAAGAAGAAGGAGAGTCAGGAATAGGAGGAAGATACGGAATGTGTGGCTAATTGCCTCCATAAACAACTGCCTTCTTTGCCATGAGACCAGAAGAACTGGATGGTGCCTGGCTATCATTATGAACATTTCGATCAAAGATTCCATAGAAGAATCCTGATCAAAACAGGGAGCTGCAGAACAGAATTTCAGAATTCTCATGGACTCTAGATTTTCTGGAGCCATGGAGGGTGGATGAAACCCTCAAACTGTTGCCCTGAGATAATCTTTAAACTTTAAACCAAAAATATCCTCTGAACTTGTCTTAAAACCAAGCAATAGTTTAGCTTAAACTATTAAAAAGAAAAAAAGGCCTGCCTTGAGCATTACGCTGTTTTGAGAACTATCTACATGGGATCAAATTGACAACAGCAACTCTAAAGATTAAATAGGAACCCTAGGGGCAGTGAGTTTATGTTAATGGTGGAGGAACAACTCAAAAAAGAGGGTGAGAATGATTGCACGATTTGAAGAATGTAACCAACGTCACTAAATTTTACATTTAGAAACTTGAATTATATGTTTTGCTGTGTCTATTCTTAACAACAACAACAAAATGAATAAAATTTAGGGAAAAAAAAGAATACATACTCTCCACATGACATTCACCATGATCACGTTGCTGAAGTAGTGTTTGTCAAGTTTTCCACTATAAGGTTGCTCTTTTCTTCACCCAGTGGAAGGGAGTCACTATGCGCGGTCCACAAATAAAGAGTGGAGAGTTATGATCCCCATCCTTTAGGGTGGAGTATCTGCATAATTTATTTGGAATTCTTCTGCATGAGAGATATATGTGAGATGGAGAGACAGAGACAAAGAGAGGAAGAGAATGTACTTGCTTAGTTTCTGACCCTACAAGATGTTCCAGACTCAGCTTATGTATTTCCTGCCCCAGTCATAGAATCCATCATTTTTCCAAGGAGCCCTTATTTCTTGGAAACCAGTATCTGGGCACTAGGTGTGCTCATTGCTACAGTGTATGATTCTTTTAGGCCCTCTCAGCTGACGGAGCAAAGAAATACATGCATGTATATTAACCCATGTCCGCATATCTGTAAATATTTCTATATGTGACCACCTGTATCTTTAAGTTAAACATAAATTCTTACTGTACTTTCAATGCTTATCCATTACCACATGGATCACTCTAGCCTCTTCCCTTTGCTTAGCTGTAAATTCTCACTCCAGCGGTGAGAAACTTGGCTCCCACCATCCACTTACTTAATTGTTCACTTCCTATATACGTGTATAGCTGTATCGGAATTCTTAACCCATACCCCTGGGAAACAAGTTTATCAACTACAGTACATTTTTTTTTCTTTAGGTGAAAGTTTACAGAGCAAATTACTTTCTCATTAAACAATTAATACACAAATTGTTTTGTGACATTGGTTACCAACCCTGCGATGTGCCAACACTCTCCCCTTCTCTACCCCAGGTTCCCTATTTCCATTTGTCCAGTTTTGCTGTCCCTTCCTGCCCTCTCATCCTTGCTTTTGGGCTGATGTGCCCATTTAGTCTTGTATACATGATTGAACTACGAAGCGTGTTGTTCGCATATGTTATTGTTTGCCCTATCCCCTCACCCCATTGCTGTTGAGTTGATTCTGACTGGTGATGCAGTGGTTAAGAGCTTGGCTGCTAACCGAAAGGTCAGCAGTTCAAATCCACCAGCCACTCCTTGGAAACTATGGGGCAGTTCTACTCTGTCCTACAGGGTCACTATGAGTCGTTTGCCCTATAGACCTGTGTAATCTTTGGCTGAAGGATGAACCTCGGGAGTGACTTCAGTACTGAGTTAAAAGGGTGTCTGGGGGCTCTGTCAGACCAGCAAGTCTGGTCTTTTTTGTGTGTGGGTGGATTTGAAGTTTGTTCTGCATTTTTCTCCTGCTCTGCCTGGGACCCTCTGTTGTGATCCCTGTCAGAGCAGCCGGTGGTAGTAGCCAGGCACCATCTTCTCGTTCTGGACTCAGCCTGGTAGAGGTTGGAGTAGCTGTGGTCCTTTAGACTAATCTTTCCCTTGTGTCTTTGGTTTTCTTCATTCTCCTTTGCTCCAGCCAGGATGGGACCAGTAGAAATATCTTAGAGAGCCACTTACAGGCTTTTAAGACCCCAGATGCTACTCGCCACAGTTGGATGTAGAACATTTTCTTTATAAACTATATCAGTTGAGCTAGATGTCCCCTGAGAGCTATGGTCCCCAGCTCTCTACCTAGTAACTCGGTCCCTCAGGGAGTTTGGATGTATCTGTGAAGCTACTATGACTTTGCCTTGGTAAGTTGTGCTGACTTCCCCCAGTATTGTGTACTGTCTTACCCTTCACCAAAGTTACCACTTATCTGCTGTCTATTTAGTGTTTTTCCCTCCACACCCCTTCCCTCCTTTGTAAATATCAAAGATTTCTTTCTGTGCATAAACCTTTTTGTAAGTTTTTATAATCGTGGTTTCATACAGTATTTGTCCTTTTGTAATTGAGTTATTTCAGCATAATGCCTTCCAGATTCATCCATGTTGTGAGCTGTTTCACAGATTCATCATTGTTCTTTATCATTGTGTAGTATTCCATTGCGTGTGTGTTCCATAGTTTGTTTATCCATTCATCTGTTGATGGGCATATAGATTCTTTTGGTCTTTTTGCTTTTATGAATAATGTCACGATGAACATGGGTGTGCATATGTCTATTCATGTGATGACTCTTATTTCTCTAGGGTATATTCCTAGTAGTGGGATTCCTGGATCATATAGCATTTCTATTTCTGGCTTTTTAAGGAAGCACCATACCTTTTTCCGAAATGGCAGTACCATTTTGTATTCCCACAAGCAGTACATAAGAGTTCCAATCCCCCTGCAACCTCTCCAATATTTGTTATTTTCTGGTTTTTGTTTTTGTTTTTTTTTTAGTTCGTGCCAGTAAATGTCCCTGGACCCTTGTTTAAATACATTTGTAATACAGTTAGATTCTCTGGTCATAGTCTGCATTCTTTCTTGGGATCCTGTGACCTCTGAAATCTTTTTTTTTCAATTTGTATACATTATGGTTCACTGTCTGTGCCATAGATTTCTATGAGATGTAAGAATGGATTTTTTTTCCTATCCTATAATAATAACCTAATTATAAGAAAATTGTTTTTGCACATCTTTTTCAGTTTTTAAAATGGAAAAACTTAACATTAGTTGCTCATTTTTTTGTATTTTACCCATCGCTTTATATACATTATTAATCTCTCAACCCCAGTAGATAACAATCCTACAGAAGTTGGGAATTTTGTCTGTTTTATGTCATTTCTAGCATCTCACATAATGCATATCACATAATAAAATTTTAATAAACATGAATGAATGAATGAATGAGTGAACTGCTAAGGGGTTCAGAAGGATTGAAATGGCAGAGCTCTGAGCCCATAAAGGTAACAGGCAGGGAACAGGGAGTTAAAAGGAAAAGTAAGAAAAGTTTGTTTCACAAAAGGCAGGTGAGAAAGAAGAACAGAGAGGAGATACCAACAATGGCAAACACAGTCAAGAAACCCTCTTCCATGAGTTAAAAATGTTCTGCACTTTCAGAAAGACAAACTGTAGACTGCATTTTGCCTTTTCAAAAGAAATGTGTAAAAAGGTGATTCGAGACATGCAGAAATTTGTGGGAATTTTCAGGAATCCAAAGCCATTACATTATGTCAAACAACATGCTAACACAAAAGTTCAGATAAGTACCACATTCATCTTGATAAATCCCAAATGTTCCCTGGATTTGAAACTTAGATTAAAGGTACTCCTCATGTGGATGTCTCAGCTGCATAATCAGTGCGAAGTAATCCACAGAATTTAAGGTACAATTCAATGCTACTACCTAGATAATCCATTGACTTCCAAAGCTAAATACTTCTGTTTATAACTTGTTTCCTCCTTTCAAACACCCTTCCCCACACTATATAAATAATGACCTGCATAGATGGACAGGTGACTTCACCAAGGGTAGTTTATCAAGGTGAAACCCTCTACAGTGTACGTACATAAATTTACATATGGCCTTAAATGTTAATCAGTGTATAGGTGTAACAATATAAATGTTTATGCGTACACATACACACACACGCACAGAATGCAGTATGAGTAGTTCTTATATCCTGCTGTTTGTTTATTCAGTCAACGAGTTGTCTCTAGTGCTATGACGGGAATCCCTGCCCTCAAAAAAATTAAAATCTACTGTTCAGGCAAAATACATATAGCAAGCCATATGATTACATGACCCGATTAAGAAATGCTAAATGAGAAATGAAAGATCAATGTGTCAAGGAAGGACTGGGGAAGTCTTTGTCAAAAAGATTCAAAGTGTTTCAGCAGATAGAAAGCCAGCATGCCCACTAAGTGGACCTAGAAATAATCAAACACCCACAAATCCTCAGTGCTTTATGAATAAGTTTGCTTCTTCAGATACGACTATTGTAACTAGTCGCCTGAGCTCACCAAGCATCAAAAACAAGATACACTTATATTTGCACATAACCCTTTTGGAAGGAGCTATATATTTTGAAACTTGAAGAGGATTAGTCTTATTCAATTCAATGGACATTTTGGGGGATCAGTGATATGCCAGCACTTTGTAGGTACTGGGGATTCAAAGATAAGTAAGGCCTGGTTCTAGAAGTGATCATGGTACCGTTGATGAATGCTGGGACTAGAAGGGTAAATAAATTGCCAAGAAACCAATGAGGAATTAACTCCTTAGCAGTCATGGAACAAATGAATATGTTAGGGACACCTTTGCCTTATGGTCTCATCTCACTGAAAACACCATTTTGGCAGTGGGGTATTTTGACCCTACAGCATGCTCTTTGCACCATTAATAGTGTGAGCAGTTAATACAACGTATGCAGAATGAGCAGGTATATACAAGAGACCAACCCTACACTATAGAGCAGTCTTAGACTCTCTTAGAGGAATTGTTCACTGTTGTAGAGAAAAATTGATAAAAGAAGAAATGCAGATTTCTATCTTTTATTCCGTCTGTATGGAAATCCAACAACCTATTGCACTGGGCAAATCTTCTGCAAAAGACCTCTTTAAAGTGTTCAGAAGCAAAGATGTCACTTTAAGGTCTAAGTTGTGCCTGACCCAAGCTGTGGTATTTTCAGTTCCCTTGTATGCATGCAAAAGCTGGACAATGAATAAGGAAAACTGAAGAATTGATGCCTTTGAATTATGTTGGCAAGGAATATTGAAAATACCATGGACTGCCAGAAGAACAAACAAATCTGCCTTGGAAGAAGTGCAGCCAGAATGGTGTCCTTCTCCAGGGACTGGTCCGTCCTGATAACGTATCCAAAGTATGTGAGACAAAATCTCACCATCCTCGCTTCTAAGGAGCATTCTGGCTGTACTTCTTCCAAGACAAATTTGTTCATTCTTCTGGCAGTCCGTGGTATATTCAGTATTCTTCAACAACACTGTAATTCAAAGGCATCAGTTTTTCTTCAGTCTTCCTTATTCATTGTCCAGGTTTTACATGCATACAAGGCGATTAAAAATACCGTGGCTTGGGCCAGGCACAACTTAGTCCTCAAAGTGACATCTTTGATTTTGAATACTTTAAAGAGGACTTTTGCAGCAGATTTGCCCCATGTAATATGTCATTTGATTTCTTGACTGCCGCTTCCATGAGCATTGACTGTGAATCCCAGTAAAATGAAAGTTTGGTATTTTTTCCATTTATCATGATGTTGCTTATTGGTTCAGTTGTGAGGATTTTTGTTTTTCCATATTTATATTCAGTCAATCCACTGCACCTGTTTAGTAACTTCAAAGTAGTAAGTGCCTTGCTATCCATTTCTTGTCTGGACTCACCTTCTCATCTTTTCCCCTCTCCCTTTTGGATGAAAATCCTTAAGATGTGTCTTCTCTGCCCCAGAGATATTACAAATCTGGCGTGTTTCTTGCTTCTTGGATGGAATGTTTAATCAAGCCACTGGACTCTGGTAGAATCCAAGAGGCCAAAGATGATTTTTAAATATACAAGAAACAATTAAAAATAACAAAACAAATGCTAAGGGATGCAATTAATGCATCTATCGAGACAAACAGGACTTGATACCTTTCCTGTTTTTACAAAACCCACTAGAAAAGGAAGGCAGCTGGGAAAGTAAGATAATAATCAGTACCATATTGGCAACTACTCCCTTTTCCTGAAGCCGCCTTGTACCAAGCCTGCACCTGTGGGAGAGCCACAGGACCTGTCCTGAGTTCCTAAGTAGAAGTTTTCTGTCCTGCAAATAAGGTATTTCACCTGATAGTCATGGTGAAGCTCAGTATGGGAAGTCATTTACAACTTTTTGAGGCCTGACATTGTGCTCTGTGCACGGGTCACACAGAAAAGAATAGGCTCATGCTCTTGGGCTGTGCCGAGATCTTGTACCTTCTCCCATTGTATCATTTTGGTTTTTGCCTTTTTCTTTTTTCTTGCATTTTTAAAGTTTTCATTGTGAGAAAATATATATAACATAAAATTTGCCACTTAACCATTTTTAGGTATGCAGTTCAGTGCCATTAATTACATTCATGATGTAGTACAGCCATCACTATTTCCAAAATGTTTTCATCACCCCGAACAGAAACTCTGTACCCGTTAAGCATAAACTCCTCACTCCCCCTTTGCTCCTCGGCCCCTGGTAACCTCTAATCTGCTTTCTGTCTGTAGGTATTTGCCTGTCCTAGGTATTTCGTATAAGTGGAATTATATTTCTCCTTTTGCGTCTGATTTATTTCACTTAGCATAGTGTTCCCAAGGTTCATCCATGCCGTAGCATGGATTAGAACCTCATTGTTTTATTGCTGAATAATATTCCATATGTATATCACGTTTTGTTCATCCATTCATCTGTTGACGGACATTTGGGCCTTTTCTACCTTTTGGCTACTGTGAATAATGCTGGTATGAACATGTATGTACTTATTTATTTGAGTCCCTGCTTGCAGTTCTTTTAGGCACATACCTAGGAGTAGAATTGCTGGGTCATATGGTAATTCTACGTTTAACTTTTGTAAGAACCTCCAACCAATTTGCTGCAGTGGATACGCCATTTTACATTCTTAAACACAAGAGCAAAAATCAAACTGAAAGTAAATATTCCACAGTGTGGGGTCATTGGATTGATAGATAGCTGATATCGAGTCAACTCTGATTCATGGTGACCTTACATACAACAGAGCGAAAGGTTGCCCTGTCTTGCATCATTCTCACCATCGCTGGCATGTTTGAGTTCATTGTTTTGGGCCAGTTCACCTTATTGAGGGTCTCCCTCTCCATTGCTGGCCCTCTACTTTACCAAACATGATGTCCTCCCCAGCTATCAATCCCTCTTATTGGCATGTCCACAGCAAGCAAGTCAGACAATCTTTTGTTGTAATCTATGAAGTTTTCATTGGCCAACTTTTGGAAGTAGATCTCCAGACCTTTCTCTCTAACCTGTGTTAGCCTGGAAGCTCCACTGAAACCTGTCCACCATGAGTAACCCTACTGTTATTTGAAGTAGCAGTGGCATCGCTTCCAGCATCACAGCAACGCACAAGCCACTGTAGTATGACAACCTGACAGATGGATAGTGGTTGGGGTCATTACAAAGGTTTAAAAAACTACTTAATACTGCTTGAGCTAAAAAGCCCAGTTGATGGATGCCCCAGGAAACCAGAATGCCCTTAACTGATATTTCTTCCTTATAAATAGTGGAAACCCAGTTTATCTAATGATTATCTTTTGAGCTCTACTGTGTGTCCATCTCTGTACTGGGTACTGGGTGTACAGTGGCAAGGACGCTGCCCTCACAAGCATGTGTTCCAATGAAACAGGGAGAAAGTAAAAGAGAATCCAAAAGATAAAGAATTACAAATTCTTATGACAGCAGTTAAGAAAACAGGGCAAAGAGAAAGAAGAGGAGCATCTGGTGGGATAATACATGGATAGATGGTAAGGGATGGCTTCTTGGGGGAAAGTATCACTTAAGAGGAAATGAGAGGAATGAAAAGCAGCCAGCCGAGAGCCTGGGTGGGAGAGAACTTCCCAGGCAGAGGGAAAAGATTTGGGGTATCTGCTGGTCAAAGAAAAGAGAGAGGGGATCAGGTCATGCAGAGCATGGTGGGTCCTGACACTGACTTCAGCATTTTTTTGCATGGAGAGTGGGAAGCCAGCTTACTCTGGCTGCTGAGTGGGCAGTGGCCAAGAGGGGATGGGGCAGATTGGAATATCAGTTCAGGCGTCAGTGTACATTAGAAATTGATCCCACTTATATAAGTAGGTAGGTAGGTAGGTAGGTAGAGGGAGAGAGAGATAGGTAAATAGGTGCCATCAAGTCTACTCAGAATCACAAGGACCTTATTTTCAGCACAACAAAACATTACCCAGTCCTTTGTCATCTTCACGATTGAGTCCATCTTTTGGCTATTGTGCCAATCCGTCTTACCAGGGATCTCCCAGTTACCAGGGGTGAGAGGGAGAGGGAAGCAGGGGAGTCTTTGCTTAGAGGGCATTGAGCTTCTGGTAATGGTGGTGGAATAATTTAGAAACAGATAGTGGTGATAGCTGTACAATGTGATGAACATTATCAGTGTCTCTGAATTGTACATGTAAAAAATGTTGATTGGCAAGTGTTTTGTTATATATATTTTTACCACAAAAAAAATTAACATGGACAGGAAACAGGTATACCCCGAACGGACATACTCATTGATACTGTTCCTTCCAATCTCAGACCAACGGGAGCCCCTGGGACCAACGAGCAGTACAACGTGGGGATGGTCGGGACGCGTGGGCTGGAGACCTCCCATGCCGATACTTTCAGCAGCAGTATTTCAAGAGAAGGAACCTTGATGATAAGAGAGGTAAGTCAGTATAAAAACTGTAGAGAAGTGCATTTCTAAAGTGGTTTTTATTTTAGCGTTTTCACAGAGAATGCTTACGGCATGTATTTTAAGCCTGGGGAATGAGGAGGGGGAGAACCCTTGCTTCTAGACGGTTGAGTGATTTTAATTGCCCGCCTCCTTTCCTGCATCCTTCTACGCTTTTGCGGAGTGACTTAATTACATTAGTGCAAATTCTCCAGTAGGAGCTATGCAAATTGGAATACAGAATTTGGGCCTGAGGCTATAAAACCAGCAAACACAGATGTTTCCTACAACAGGAAAAGAGAAATGAATGGTCTCTGAATAGCACCAGTGGCCATGTTCTGCCTCCTCCCGCCATGGTTTTATCCTTGTGTATTTTATGTAGAGAGTGCTCAGTCGTTCCAAGACATGGTGATATCATCTTTTCTAATTAAGTCAATAAGCTATTTTGGTAGAAGAACAAAGAAATAAGCAGATCTCCTTAAAAATGTACCTTAGCACTTGGGAGGATTTTGTTTTTTTAAACCTCAGGAACATCATGTGATTTGGGAAGATTACATGTTCCCTTTCACCCGTCCTTCCAATGTGTAGTAATTCCCTACTTACGCCTGCTCACCAGAAGTGCCTTGACAAATTAGAATCCATCTTTTCTTCTTGTTCACTTCATCGCCACCATGCAAGTTCAAGAGCAGGTTTTTACTTGTAAGGAAAGTAATGGTTGGTAACATTGGGCAAAGGCTACTTCAACTCTCCCAGCATCCGTTTGCTCATCTATAAAATTTCATAAGGAACAGTATATAAGTCATAGGACAGGTGGGAGGATTAAATGAATTATTACATGTAAGCATTCAGTCCATGTTAACTATTTTATTTTCTCACACTCACCAAAGAGTTGAGTTCTCCCTTTACTTGAGTACTCTCCACTCTTCCCTCTGACACACAGACATACATGATCTGCCATTCTCCTTCCTCAGCCAGGACAGAGTTGGGAAACCCTAATAGTAGGCTTTGCTCTCCAAAAAGGGCATCTCAGTTTTGTGAGAAAGAAAGGAACTGCAGTTTTGAAATGAATAAGGCCTTTGAAGTAATAATTGGAGCAGGGTTATAACTGGAAGACTGGTTCACAGAGCAACTTGCTAGAATTTCATTTTGTGTCCTTGCAGAATCTTTAAAGTAGGCTTTAAGAGTCCATTCACGTATGCTCAAAATGAAAAACAGACTTGGCCGTGGAAGCTGACATTGTATACTGCTGGTATATAAATCTCCCAGTGTGGTAAATGGATAATTTAAATAGAAGTGTGGAAGGTTTCTATCACTCCAGCTTGCCACCTGGGAAGACACAAGGGAGAACGTTCTAGAGTGAGTTGCTTTCTGACTCCAAATAAAAGGGCTATAATTTCTGGAGTGATTTAAATAAAATTTGTTTGGGTCTCTATGACGGAGTCAGTTGGAGCCACATTTTCAGTTCTATTGCCAGCCATATCTGAATGGCTCCGTGCTATTTAAAACACTCCAATATTGTATGATCACAGCCAATCACTTTGGAAATAGCATTCACCAGTGTCTTGTATGAGTATAATTTGTTGAGGGACCAAAAATCTTTTTTGTCCTCTGAGTTTCTGAATTCTACCTTTCCCAAATGTGGGCTTTTAAAATAACAGACCTTGAGTTGAAATCTACTAAAAAGCACCTGCTTTATAAAGATAAACTCAAGATAAAGTATGTGCCTAAAAAATAATAAGAAAATAAAGTAAAAACTCCTTATAATAGCACTGGCTTATAGGGTGCTATTAGTTCAGTTCCCCAAGATGAGCATCAAGGAGAACTCACACAACTTATTCTCATATGAGTAGACTAGATAGTTCTATTAGAAGATACCGGATCTCCTAGCCACAGTATTGTACATAGTCGTTGTTAGTTGCCATCAAGTCAATTACGGTGACCCCATGTGTGCAGAGTAGAACTGTGTTCCATAGGATTTTCAAGGCTGTGACCTTTTAGAAGCAGATCACCAGGCCTGTCTCCCAAGGGGTTTCTGGGTGGGTTCAAACCACTAACCTTTTGGTGAGTACTGGAGCGCTTAACCAGTTGCAGCACCCCAGGGACTTTGTGTTTGGTAGCCACTTGAATTCCCCCTTATAGTACACAGCTCTGCACGTGTGGTTATAGCTTTCCCTCTTCCACAGTCCCACAGGACCTTTCCTTACTCTAGCTTCAGAACACACCACACCAGCTCTCATCCTCCGCTGTGCCCATGGGGGCCTGTCAGCCAGAAGAGCTATCCCTTCCCCACCGCCTGCCCATTCCTCACCCAGCAGACCCCTGTGGGTCCAGCTCAGCCTTCCATTCCTATCTGAAGCCTTTCCTGGGACTCCGTGGGCCTCTGTCCACAGCACCTTCCTCACTGACCAGCTAGTATCTGTGTAGTATCTGTCCACCTGACCCTGAACCAGAGCACTAACTTGTCATCACGAAGGCTCTCTTGGTTACGAATAATGGGAAGGGGGATGAGGGGAAAGGAAGACACTTAAGCAAAAAAAAAAGTAAGGAGGGAGGATAAGGAGGTTAAGATTTGGAGGTATTTTATGGAAGGAACTCAGTGATTTGGGCATCCCTGCAGTTCTGGACCCAGAGCTAAAAAGTGGTCAAGTGCCCAGGCAGCTTCTCTTGTACATGTCTCTAGCTTTCTCACTCTGTTTCACCTTCCCCATGTCTTTGCTTTCCTCCACATTTCTCCTTTGTTCCTCTCTCTTTCTGAAGACCAGCTTTCTCTTCTTCACATGCACATGCTCTTCGGTCCCCTCCCTCCATTGCAAGATACTCATCTCATTCCTGTTCACCTGCCTGGCAGAGACAAGCTAGTATCTCTCGGTCCTAATATGAAATTTCAGTGGGAATCTGATCCTGCTTGCTCAGGTAGTCCTGAGCATGGCTAGAGAGCAGAACCATCTAGTACAAACAGGGTGGCCCAGGGCACCGGGGATCTGGCACCAGACAGCCTGGGTTCAAACCCTGATTTCACTACTTACAGCCTGCATCACTGGGTTCCTTCCATGAAATACCTCCAAGTTAATTAAATTCTTTGTATAGCAGTTTTGTCATCTGTAAGATGGGGACAGTGGAAGCTAGCCCACGGTGTTATTGCGAGGAGTCAATGAAGTGACATCTGTAAAGTATAAGCACAGTGTCAGTGCTTCAGTACCCACTCCAGGAGAATGGTGAAGAACCTGAAGATCAAAGAAATTGTTGGGGTCTTTTAACCAGTTTCTCGAAGGCCAGGGGCTATTGCTTGTGTATCTTTGTGGCCCCAGCAGAGTGCCCAGCACAAAGAAGGTATTTAATAAGAAGGTGTTGGTTGAATGAACAAAAGGGTGATGACTCAGAAGGGGGCAGATTGAGGGGTCATTGCAGGATTCCTTCAGGCTTCTCTCTGTCTGGGCCATTTCCCTTCGTTAGCCTCTTCACGTTTCTTTTTATAACCAGTACGTCTGCACCAGTTTTCAGCTTGAGGCAGAATGCTGCTGATATAAGAGAGCTAGATTGCAAAATTCTAAAGAGACAATGTGTGATTTATGCTACTGGAAAGTTGGGGGAAAATGTTAAAAAGCTTTTCAGTATTTGAACGCAAGTTAGAAGGAAGGAGAAGCTGCCGGGTACACAAAAAATAGGGGATAACAAGATAAATTAGGACTGAGCTCCCTAAATGTAATTTAGAAGATGAAATGTTCAACTCTGAGAATAGGCATAAGCCCTGGGACAAAATGAATGCAGAGAGTGTCCCTCCCACACATTGTCCCTCCCACACAGTGTGTAGTCCGGGAGCATGTTGCCAAGAAACAGGACACTAAGGCTTTCCAGTTCTTTCTCAAGCTTGCTGGCAACATCAATTACCTGCACCCCTTCAGAAATGTGAGAGTCTGTTTCCTCTTTCAAGGGCCTCCTTTCACTTCCGGCCAGAGGCAGGTGCAGAGCTGCCATTGCAAGGCCAGGACAGACTCCAGAAGGAAGAAGCCAGGCTGGTGAGATGGGCAAAGGACATAGACCCTTGCCCCTGACCATGCCAGTGAAGACAGAGGTGCAGCTGTCTACCTTGGCCCCACCAATAGCTCCGTGTTCAGCAAAATGCTACACACTTTGTAGGTGCTGAGAATGTTGGGCGAATAAATAAAAGAAAGAAAAGGCAGAGAGGGGAATCACATCTGCTCAGAGAAAGGAGCCAGCTACATAAATGCTATTCAAAAAGTACGGCACTAGCTAGGTCTACAGTGTGGATATTGGCTTTTAAGGACCAGAGTTGTCTGGTGATCATGTCTTTCTTCCCTAGGATTTCTAGGATGAGGCTATGTTCTGCAGAGCAGTGGTTTCTAAACTCGTTAGGTCACGCAACCCTCTCAGTAAAATTTATAGAGCATGTCACAAAATACAATGTATTTATTTATTTACAAATCATACATTTGCCCTCCTGTGCTGACATATTACATGCATTATAAAATATCTTAAAAAAAAAAAAAAGTTGCCTTCAAGTCAGCACCAACTCATGGTAACCCCATGTGTTTCAGAGTAGAACTGCTCCATAGAGTATTCATAGCTGTGATCTTTCAGAAGGAGATCAGCAAGGCCTTTTTTCTGAGGTGTCCCTGGGTAGGCTTGAGCTGCCAACCTTTCTGTTAGTAGCCAAGACTTAACTGTTGGCCACACCCAGGGACTCCAAAAAGGGATATAAACAGTATTTCAAATGCCCTGCTAGTGAGGATGACTTCACTTTGTTACTACCTACTATCAATGCACAGTGGTTACTTATCGAGAGATTTAACATCAGGGATGTTGAAATTCAACGTAGTAGACATAAATCCATATTCTCAAATAATCGTCTTCATCGTTTCAATATTTTTTGGTAACTCCTGTCAGATCTGATTAGTTAATCATTGTTCTGTCCTCAGTACTGACAGAAAGCCCTATGAGTTGGGTAAGCACCATCTCTGCCATTTTCTTGTGGTATACTTGTGTGCGAATTATTAGTATTCTCTCACCCCACTACTGTTTTCCAGCAATATTTTAAGTCTTGAATCTATGTTGTGGGTTTATTTAATTGTAACCTGGTGACGTGGTCTGCACATCCAGTTATCTGGTACACATACACACACACGCACAACCAAAGAGGAAGTCACAAACACAGATCCCACTCAGGCCCTCCACCTTGTGGCATTTCCATTTCCCCACAGGGGACCCATACGCCATATTTGACTCCTGAGTGCCCCTCACACAAAAGCATAATGCCTCAGGGTCAACCTGTATACTAAATATTCATTTAAAAATGTAATTTCTTTCTTATTTTCTTAGGTAAAGTCAAAATTTGAGTGTTACCTCCCATACCTCAGTGGGCCCATTTGGAAACCAGAGTACCTGTGCACATGAGGGGTGTGTCGGTCATGGCTTTTGCCCTGCATTCTAATGCTCCCTGTTGTACCCCTCAGACATCCGGAGACAAGAAACGATCTGGCCACAGTGACAGCAATGGCTTCGCCGGCCATATCAACCTCCCAGACCTGGTGCAGCAGAGCCACTCGCCAGCCGGAACCCCAACCGAGGGCCTGGGGCGTGTTTCCACCCACGCCCAGGAGATGGACTCCGGGACTGAAGTAGGTGTTGGGCAGCAGGTGCAACAGTTCTGTCCTCCTTCTGGGGTTCAGGAACCCTGCTGTCTGCAAGATTGAGGCTTTGCCAAGCTCCCTGAAATGTGTTTGGTTGGTTTCTACTCAATAGCTATTAATGCAAAAACTCAAAATGGAGAAAATCATAGAATCAGAGCAGTGAAAAGTTCTCAGATAACATCTGGACCAATACCTGTTTTAGAGATAAGAATACTGAGGCTCAGAGAGGCTAAGTGACTCAAACCAAGGCTCACAGCTGGTTTGTGGCAGAACTGGGATCAGAACTGGGACCTCCTATCTCCTAGGCCAGTGATAAAAACTTCAGGCTATAGAGATTGGAGCCCTGGTAGACAGTGGTTAAAGATCTCGGCTGTTAACCAAAAGGTTGGCAGTTCAAAGCCACCAGCCACTCCTTGGAAATCCTATGGGGCAGTTCTGCTCTGTCCCAAAGGTGTGCTGTGCATTGGAATTGACTCAACAGCAACGGGTTTGGTTTCCTCAAGATTTCAAGGCCAACAGTTGAAAAAATGAATTGCCCTCAAACCTAGTATCTTCATGAAGTCCCCAAAAGGCATGTACATATAAGAAAACGATCATAGGAAGAAAAATTCCTCAGTCCCTGGATGAAATCATCCCTGAATTGAAGATTTTAAGGCTTTTTTAGCCAATGCCAATCCACCTGCATCACCAGGCCAGAGTGGAAGATCCCAAAGGCCCCAAGAGGGAGCCTCCTGGGGCAAGTGTGTTCAGGATGAAGTGCGGCTGTGTATACCTGCTTACTTAGTCCATTGCTGATTGTGTCAGTAAGATTGCGTTTACTTAAAGAGAGAAGCTCTGTCACCCTGTGATCTTACAGATATTCAGGTACCACATATGGTTCAAAATGGAATTAGCTCACTGCGCCTCCTGCAGTCTGATAATTAACGAAGCCCTGAAATGCACCGTGGCCAGTGAGTAACAGTACCAGGAGATGCTGGGGAGAGGCAGGCACCTTGCCCAGGAGGTTAGAGTGTGAACAGCTGGGTGCACTGAAGAGTCTGTAATCATTTTAAAGCCTGAGCAGAGCATGGTTTGCATTACTTGCTCCTGCCGTATTTATTCACCTGCTCTTCTGAATCTTCTTGCTTTTTGATTAGTACGGCATGGGGAGCAGCACCAAAGCCTCCTTCACCCCCTTTGTGGATCCCAGAGTTTACCAGACGTCTCCCACTGATGAGGATGAAGAGGATGAAGAATCAGCAGCGGCAGGTGAGCTAGAAGGTGCTTTAGACACAGCTTGTTTTCCCTTTCTGGTGTGGCCTGATAAGGAAATCAATCATCAGCTCAGCTGTTAAGCCATTTACTACTTAGGCCCTATCTTACATGGATGTTTTTTATTATTATTATTTGTGTAGGAGTTCTCAAACAAATTTCTTTCCTTCCTTTCCGTCCCACTACCCACCCCGCTCCCCAGTCTTCCATTTTGCTTCTGGTAGGAACCCAGAAGTATCCAGGGACCCTAGCAAAGCTGTTCCTCAGAGTTCTCTGAACTTACTGCTAATTTCTCAAAAGCAGTTTCTGGGTACCATGCGGTGCACACAGTAGGCATTCCATAAGTGCTTGTTGGCCTGTATTGAGTTCTAGGTGTGTACTTTCCACCACAAAAGTCTGGCTGATTTAGAGGAACATTTTGCTTTCTAGACTTCTACAGCTCACTAATCCTCAAAGTCACCTTAGGCCAATGTGTCAAGTGATAATGCGGATTTTAGGAAGTCAGTCTTTCCTTCATATATTATAGGAGGTGGGGATGGTGTGTTTAATTTTGTAAGATTAGTATCAATCTTCTAAACCACCCAAATAATATCTGTAAACCTTTTTTGCTAACGGATAAAATATTGCTTCTAAGAATGACTTATAATTTATTGCTAAAAAAAAAAAAAAAGAGGTATAAACTGTAGATACATTCCCAGTTTCTTTGCCTTTGCTATAATGCATACTAAACAAGGAGAAATCCTGGTGTTTTGAAACCCCTTCTCCATATCTCCACCGGTTAGCTTTTAAGATGCCACTGACTTCTCTGATTCTTTTTCTCAAAGCTCTGTTTACTAGCGAACTTCTTAGGCAAGAACAGGCCAAACTCAATGAAGCAAGAAAGATTTCAGTGGTAAACGTAAACCCAACCAACATTCGGCCTCATAGCGACACACCAGAAATCAGAAAATACAAGAAACGATTCAACTCAGAAATCCTTTGTGCAGCTCTGTGGGGTAAGTCGGGACTTTTTATTACTGTTTAATGAACTGCCCCAAATGTTAAAAGCCTATGGATCCTACCATCAGAAGAGCCCTGGCTTCATCATGGGTGTTAGATACCTGGCTTCGGACTCTTGTGGTCTCGGGTGAGACCAAGAGCAGTTTTATATGTAGAAAGAGCTAATATGCTGCCCAGGGCAACAGGAACAGATTCAAAACTACCTTGTCACATAACAGTGACGGGCTAAAGCCCAACGGCAGAACCAGCTACCACTTACCACCCACGTGCTGTGTGCCCAGCACTGTGTGATGTGCCCACATCCTATCTCTGTGATCACTCAGCACCCTGCACGGGGAGTCATGGCATTACTTCCATTTCACGGCTGAAAAAACCGCTGAGCATATTTATGTGAATTACCCAAGCTACGCAACTAGCAGTAGCATGATAAACTTGGAAAGTACAACAGATGATGAACCTGCATTTAGCTCAAAACCTCGATTACATTTGTAGTTCTTGTAAAAAAGTTCTGCAGGTTTTAGCTGACCCCAAACTCTGAATAGGTGTGATGTGATTCTATCAAAGTCGTGATCTGCGTTACTATAAATGTCACATACAGGTCAAGGAAGGACACGGCCCTTTTGTACCCATCTAACATGCTATGCTTAGTTTGGAGCACTATGATTTTAAAGGGGCAAGAACACTTGGGAGGTGAGCGGGGAAAAGTGAGAAGCCTGGAAACCGTTTCATGTGAGGTGTGATGGAGGGGCCTGAGACTCTTTCCTCTGCAGAAAGACAGTCGGGAAGAAGAAAAGATGGCCATCTTTAGATATGTAAAGAGTTGACAAGTGGACGAGGGTGTTGACATATTCATGTGGCACAGAAGGTAGAAGTGTAACAAGTAAGAGAAGCTAGAGAGTCCATGTTCTTTAATACAGCCCATTGCACAGTGTACCTCTCGACCTGTGTGTGTGTGTGTGTGTGTAATTTCCCTAAAGATGAACTTTTTAGGATTGTAGCTATCCAGACAAAACCACTTACTGCCAGAGCTTTTGTACTGGGGATTACAGTATTGGGAGGCAGGCTAGACTAGATTTAGATAGCTGAGGAGTCCCTTACAGTCACTGTTTCTATGATTCTCAGGCTATTAAACCATGTCTTGGATTGGGTTATTAGTTCCCTAACAGAGAGCAGAACCTTGAGGGTATGGAACATGTGAGGAAGAGGAATGGATTTTCTTCCAGTGGGGTATGGAAATGGGGAACTCTATTACATGTTGAAGGTGGGTAGACTAGAAGTCACTGCATGAATAGGGATCAGATGAACTGTGGGGAGGGAGAGGGATGGTATTTATAGGGAGAGCCAAGAAAGAGGTGGTTGTCACAGGAAAGGCATAAAGGCCAACTGTGCTAGCTTCACAACTGCGCCTAAGGCTTCTCTTGAGAAGGGCTCTCCATACTTGGTAGTAAATGGCTGGATGTAATGAATGCTGCTACCAGTTTATAAAAGAAAACAGTAACACTTCATTACCAGAGGGACAGTGATTTAATTACTGTGTCAGAGCTTCTGCTTCTCTACTCCTGGCTGTAGTGCCTGTTTGCTCATTAATTTATATTTACAAGGCAGTTTCTTAGGTTTTATGGGGACCCAAGATGCAGAAGATGAAAGCTCAGAAAAAGTCATTCTTAGGGTGCTTCTTAAATTTGCAGGCGTAAACCTCCTGGTGGGAACTGAAAATGGCCTGATGCTTTTGGACCGAAGTGGGCAAGGCAAAGTCTATAATCTGATCAACCGGAGGCGATTTCAGCAGATGGATGTGCTAGAGGGACTGAATGTCCTTGTGACAATATCAGGTATGTCACTAGGATGACTGAGTCCTCCAGGTCTATATGGTGGGAAAGGTGGTCGCCTTGTTTCTGAGGAAACAGTAAGTCCTGCCCTTCCCAGCTAACAAACAATGCGACAGATTGTAGCAATGTAGCCAGGGCGAGATCACCCACATTTTGTAAGGCAGAGAGTGACCTGCAAAGGAAAGTCTCACCTCTGCATTAGATTTAAATTGGGCAGAGACGTTAGCACAAAGACAGTATATTTATAGGCCTTTAACCTCTGCCAGAACTCAGCAAGGATCTCTTTAAGGTGTCAGAGCTCCAGCTGTTGCTATCACTCTTCTCTGGAGAAATAAAAATGTAGGCCTCTGGGAGTGGGAACTTCTGTAAGCAGAAACTTCTCTGGTCTCTTTTCTCGCGAGAACTGCTCTTACTTACAGTCCACTGATGTTTTGGCAAGTTCATCTGGTAATCTCTACAGAGAGATTTGAGTGTGAGGGTCATTACTGCCACACTCTGCTGCTTTCTGGTTCCCAAAAAGAGCTTTTAAAAAAAAAAAAAAAAAAATGGGGATGAAAGTGAAGCCCTAATTATTAGCAAGTTGAAAATGTAACCTGAAAAAGTTGGTGGTTATTAAAAGAAAGGGTTTTTTTTGGGTTTTTTTCTGATGTGTTTGAAGGAGTTTGACAACACCTCTCTCTTCCCCACCCATCTTGTCCAGTGTGAAATCAACTGTACCAACTGCACATTACCACCTGGTGGTGGTGGTTGTTAGCTGCCATCCAGTTAACCATCAACTCATGGTGACTCCGTGCACAGTGGAACAAAACACTGCCCAGTCCTGTACCTTCCCATGATCAGTTGTGGATCAGACCATTGTGATCCATAGGGTTTTCTTTGGCTGATTTTCAGAAATAGATTACCAGGCCTTTCTTCCTAGTTTATGGAGATATGAAAATTCAGGCTGTACCCTAGAACAGTGGGTCAGACTCTAGGTGTGAAACCCAGGCATCAGTAGCTTTGTTAGCTACCAGGATGTTTCCAAACTGCAGCCAAGATTGAGAACCATGACTCCAAAGTCAGCCATTGTTTCGCAGAGAGCTGCAGGATTGAACTTTGAAAAAAGCTCAGCTCTCCAGTGTACTTCTGTTTTGAGAAGATGCCTTCACTTGGCGCCACAATTGCCTCTTCCTTTTACCTTCCTACTGAATATTCAGAGTTTCTTCTCTCTTTATTCTCTCTAACTGAGGGTTAACCAACTAAATTCTTGCATTGTCGTTTGAGTTTAATTCTGTCTCATCCTTTGTTCTGGTTAATTGCTTTCTTGATTGCTGTGCCCCCAAATCTGAATTAAAGACATGCATCTGCCAGTCATCTGCCCAAAGTGGAAGCACTACCTGAAAAGTCACGTTCAGGCTTCATTTTGTTGTTAGTGACACGCCTCTAAAGAATGCAGCCGTTTCCTCTGATCGTGAGGCACACATGGGGAAAGGAGAAAATGAAAATAGGAGCAAAGGATTCTTGAACTGTCCTGTGTTGGCATAGAAAGAAGGACACACCAGCCCTCCTGCCCATCCCAGATACTGTGATCAATGCAGTCTAGGCTTTTAGTTACTTTAAAAGTGAATAGTAACTGCACAGTGATTACCTAAATTTATGAATGCACTCTCTTGTCAAATCCAGTGTGCAATGCTTTTGTGAACTCTCTTCTTCTAGTATATATCTCATCTATAAAATGTAAAGCAGCTTTTGAAGCCTGAGAAAAATCAAAGAGAAATAAAACCCGCAACCTTAAATTTCTGATTACTTTTGAAGAACCACCCCAATGGATTTTTCTTATCTGGTACTCAGATAATTTAATGGAATATTTCGATGTTGTTCCTGGCGTATTCTTAGAAGATGTTACCTTATCATCTGCTGAATTCTCTACTCCAGAATCACTTTACCAAAGGGAACATTTAAGTTTTTTTTTTTTTTTCAAGTACACATCATCTTTCTTTTCCTATTTTTGTTTTGCTTTCCTTTCCATGGAACTCAACACCCTAAACTTGTCCAATGTTTTCTGAGCCCACATCACCTACATTGAACTTCTTTCTCTTATCTCCTTTTTAAATTTCTTTTTCTGTTAAATAAAATAAGACTACTGCCAGCTACCATCTTTAAAGTAATAGAGGAGGGTGATAAGTGGCTCTCTGTTAACATCTGTTACTGGGTTAGAGGATGAGGAAAAGGCAGTCATATATAAGTGTAATGCTGAAATGTCCGGTTGTCGGCACTCCTAAATGTAAAAAAAAAAAAAAAATGTAAGTAGATTTCAAATATCTTGGAACTCTGGTCAACCACTCTGTCTCAGAGTTAGGTCTTACTGAGTTCAGCAAATGCCACCCTTTGCCCTAGGAAGAGAGAATAAAAGCACCTTACTCAAATAAGAAGGAGCCCTGGTTGTGCAATGGTTAAGCACTAGGCTACTAACCAAAAGGTCAGTGGTTCAAACCCACCAACCACTCCACGGCAGAAAAGACCTGGTGGTCTGCTCCTGTAAAGATTATAGCCTAGGAAACCCTATGAGGCAGTTGTACTCTGTTCCCTAGGGTCACTGTGAGTCAGTATCGACTTGACGACACACAACAACACTCAAATAAGAAACCACCTGAAAGTAAAAAACAAATTGTGAAATGATGATTTGTCCAAAATACTTAGAGCTTTTTTAACTGTTAGTCCTGGCAAAGATAACAACTTGTAGTCATTATGCCTTCACACTATTTAAAAAAAAAAATTAAAAAGTTTTTAAAATCAATCATTAATTGATTAAAATGGAGATGAGGAAGGAGAGAGAAGAGGCTATCCCACAGAGCTTGAAATTAAAGCTTTTTCTTTCAACAGGAAAGAAGAATAAGCTACGAGTTTACTATCTTTCATGGTTAAGAAACAGAATATTGCACAATGACCCAGAAGTGGAGAAGAAGCAAGGCTGGATCACTGTCGGGGACTTGGAAGGCTGTATACATTACAAAGTTGGTAAGTCTCAAGCCATGGACTTTTAAGTTTGGTCTCTTCATTCAATCAGAATTATTCAGTTAAGTTTCATTCCAACTTTTCTATCAGATATTCATGATATGTCAGTGACCGGTATAAAACATCGCTGGAGCTTAAGTTTGTTTCCATTACTTCCAAACAAGTCAGATTGAGGTATAAAGAATGCATTCAGAATGAAGTTATCAGATCTTGTTTGAACATTTATATTCACTCCTTCCCAAAGACCAATTAGAATGACAATAAAGGAATAAAAATGCCCTAAGCCCACAAGGACAAAGGGACCAGGAGAAGAGAAGACAGCAAACAAGATGTGTCAACAAAATTGAACAAGGGTACTTGGATGACTGGGGACAGACTTGGCATGCCAGGAAGTGCCAAATTCTAAGTCTACAGTAAAAGAAGTCATAAAAATCTATCTAATCACTCAACAGAATCCAGCACGGCCCATAATCTGAAGCTCCAGGTATATCTGAGATGGAGCTGTGGTGTGTAACTGAAAGCAGGATTGTTGGAGAGTTGATGAACAGCAAGTCCTTCAGAACTCAGTTCCCCCTGAGCAGTTAGACAGCTGACTTCCCCCCAGTGCAACAGAAGATGAAAGGTTGTCACAGCCCAGAGCAGGGATAGGAGGCCAGTCTGATGATGAGGATGATATGAATGTTTTCCTACTGAATTGTAAGGGCCCCACCCTTGCCAGAATTCTCCTTCCCCAACTCTGCCCAAAATGTTGGCAGCCTTGCTTATGCCCCTAGGCAAGAGATTGAAGGATTTGTCTTTGGAGAAACTGAATGGGTAGAAAGGAAAGGTCCCTAAATACTAACATTTGGAGTGTTGTGAAAAAACTTTGCTGCCTAACTACCCTAAGGTGAAGCCCAGCAGTGGATGAGCTCACCTCTACCAGACAGTATGGAAATCCACTGCTATAAAGGAGACCTAAACAGTCAGGAAGAAAGGACTTTAAAGGAAACAGTGATAATGAAGAGCAGAAGATAATTTAAAAATTAAAACAGAACCATAATAACTTCAGAGAGATTAGAGAAATTACTTTTTCCATAAAAAAATAATGTTATTATTGTTATTAGCTGGCATGCACAACAGGATTGGACCATTGTAATTGATAGGGTTTTCATTGGCTGATTTTCACATCTAGATCACCAGGCTTTTCTTCCTAGTCCATCTTAGTCTGAAAGCTCTGCTGGAACCTGTTCAGCATCTTAGAAACACACAAGCCTCCACTGACAGACTTGTGGTGACCATGTATGACGTGCATTGGCTGGGAATTCAACCTGGGTCTCCTCCGTGGAAGGCAAGAATTCTACCACTAAGCCACCACTGTCCTCTAAAATAATAGTAAGGGACTATTAAAAAAAAAAAAAAAAGGGCAATTGTGAGGGGAGGCATTCAAAGACCAAAAAAGAACACTTGGAAATTAAAAATATATTGACAAGAATAAAAAATTTAATAGAAGTGTTGGAAGATAAAATAAGGAAATACCCAGAAAGTAAAAAAGAAAAGGAGCAGATAAGAATATGAAAGGATCATTCCAAGTCATTTAAAATCTAAGTAACATGAGTTTTAATAAAAACAGAAATTATCAAAGAAATAGTACGAGAAAATTTCCTACAACTAAAGGTCTTGAAATCCCAGATTTAAAGGATTCACTGAGCACCTTGTATAGTGAATGAAAAAAAAAGATCCACAGCAAGGCATATCAACATTTCAGTATAAACATTTCAGTACCCAGCAAATGAGAAGGCCCTTAAAGCTTCCAGACCATAAGTAAATAAATAAATAGTTTACTTAATGCAAACTCTAGTGTAATAGACCCAGAATCAGAATGACCTGGCCTAGGACTTCTCAGCAGCAATACTAAAAGCTTAGAAGACAATGGAGCAAGGACTTCAAAATTCTAAGGGCAAAATGATTTTTATTAGGTATTACAAAATGGTAGGTATTTTATAACCTATCAAGTCATAAATCAATTATGAGTGCAGAGTAAAAATATATTCAGGGATGCAGGATATCAAAAAACTTACGATCCATACACTGTTTATCAGGAAGCTATTGGAGAATGTGTTCTGTCAAAATAAAGGAATAAACCTGGGGATCCAGGAAAGAATGAAGAAGATGCCCAGAATGATGGTGAAGGGAAACTCTGAGATGACAGCTTTGCCACAGACCTAGAGAGAAATCAGTCCCAAGCATAGTGGGAAAGGAGTCCCTGGATGGAACAAATGGTTAACATGCTTGACTGCTAACTGAAAGGTTGGAGGTTCAAGTCCACCCAGAGGTGCCTTGGAAGAAAGGCCTGGTGATATACTTCTGAAAAAAATCGGCCGTTGAAAACCCTATGGAGCACAGTTCAACTCTGACACGATGGGTTTACCATAAGCCAGAATAGACTCAGGCAGCAACTGGTACTGGCACTATAGTGAGAGAATAGAGCATTCCAGAAGGAGTGCCTCCAGGAAAAATAAATTATAGTAATAGATTGCCTGCAGTGTTTGACTGTTTGTGTTTGCACTGAAGGGAGTTTACAGCATTCACAGAACGTTTACGCATGCTTACAGATAGATAGGGACATAGAAAATAAGGAAGTGGAAAAAAATGAGAGAAAACAAGAAAGGAAATGTAATCAGCTAATTTGAACGCTAAATATTGATTTAACCAAAAACTGAAATTATAACTGTATTGGGGATGTTAGGGGTGAAGATGTGTGTGTGTGAGAGAAAAACAGATACAGAGCTGGAGAGAAAGGAATAATGTGAGACTATTTTTCATACCAGGAAGTCAGTAAATAATGTATAATACTGGAAAAAAAAAAAAAAAAAAAACAAGAAATAGCATTATCAACATGTTATTTAGAAGTATGGGGATAAGTTACAGAAGAAATAGTTGAAAGAGTTGCAAATGGTTCATAGGGAGCAGAAATCAGGAGTGAGGCAAGGACTGCTGTTTTTCATTATAAGCCCATAGAACTATTTAACTTTTTGAAATATGCAAATATACCCACTGCTGTCAAGTCGATTCTGACTCATAGCGACCCTATAGGACAGAGTAGAGCTGCCCCATAGAGTTTCCAAGGAGCACCGGGTGGATTCAAATTGCCAACCTTTTGGTTAGCAGCCATATCTCTTAACCATTACGCCACCAGGGTTTCCTATGCACATATATAACATTAAAAACCCAAAGTTGATTTTTTAGAAAGTAAGAAAAACTGTTAAGGTTTTTCAAATGTCTGCTGGATAAATGTCATCATTTGACTCTAAGGAATAGACAATTAAGAAGTGACTGAGGAATTTAGAAATACTTGGTTCAAAGATGTCCATGATGTGATCTCAGAAAACCGGGTACATATTTGAAATAGTAATCAATCGAGTTGGTCCCATCGTGTATCCAGTCGTGTGTTGGCATGACAGAAGTTGGGAACTAATCAAGTGTGTTAAAAACAGAATGTGTAAACAGAAGGTGGGTACGTACTGACCTACAGGAGAACTCAGAGACAAAGAATTTAGTTGGTTTTCCTGGGTTCCCTGCCAAGAACTTTTATGTGTCGTATTCAGCTAACTAGAGAGGGTCTCTTCTAACAGCCTTTCCACCTCCCTTTTCCTCCAATTTCATGCCAACGACCTTCCCAGATACCTGGACACTAGGAAATGTTTTTCTAGACAGTGATCTCGAAGGTTCTGGTCCTTGAAAGGGTATGTCTCCCATTGTTTATTAATAACATATCATTTGGATTTTTAGAAACAAAAAAGTCCCTGTTCTTGCTATACAGACAATGGGACTTATTGATATGCATTTAAAGCAGCATTTAGAGAAAATAAACCTTTAACAACTGTAAACATATATCTACCACCCATCTGGCAGCTTGTCACGCTGTGGTGGCTTGTATGTTGCCTCAGTGCTGGAGTCTGTTCCACCAGTATTTCAAATACCAGCAGATTCACCATGGTGGACAGGTTTCAGTAGAACTCCCAGACTCAGACAGACTAGGGAAAAAGGTCTGGTGATCTGCTTCCAGTGAAAACCCTATGAATCTATCCCTATTCACAGGTAATGTGATCCTATATATAGAAAATCCCAGAGAAACCACAAGAAAGCTATTGGAACTAATAGAAGGATTCAGCAAAATGGCAGGATACAAGATCAACATATAAAAATCAGCTGGATTTCTCTACACTAACAAAGAGGACTCTGAAAAGGAAATCAAGAAACAAATACCATTTACAATAGCCCCTGAAAAGATAAAATACTTAGTAATAAACTAGGGACGTGAAAGACTTATACAAAGAAAACTACAAAACGCTACTTCAAGAAACCTTCATAAATGAAAAAACATACCATCCTCCTGGATAGGAAGACTTAACATTGTAAAAATGTCAATACTACCTAAAGCAATCTATAGATACAATACAATCCTGATTGAAATTCCAACAACATTCTTTAACCAGATGGAAAAACTAATCACCAAATTTATATGGAAAGGAAAGAGCCCCCAGGTAAGTAAAACATTACTAAAAAAGAAGAACAAAATAAGACGCCTCACACTACCCGATCTCAGAACCTACTATACAGCTACAATAGTCAAAACAGCCTGGCACTGGTACAACAACAGTCACGTATACCAATGGAGCAGAACTGAGAACCCAGAAATAAATCCATCTGCCGATGGACACCTCATCTTCAACAGAGGGTTAAAGTCCGTTAAGTGGGAGAGAGATAGTCTCTTCACCAAATGGTGCTGGCAGAACTGGATATCCATTTGCAGAAGAATGAAACAGGATCCATGCCTTACCCTATACACAAAAACTAACTCAAACTGGATCAAAGACCTAAGCGTAAAACCTGAAACAATAAAGTAAATAGAATATCAAGCATAACTAAAAATCCACAAACTCCAGAAGATAAACTAGGTAACTGGGACCTTCTTAAAAATAAATACTTATGCTCATCAAAAGACCAAGAGAGTAAAAGAGAACCTAACAAAACCAAAAACTGAATCCGCTGCCACCGAGCTGATTCGGACTCATAGCGACCTTATAGGACAGAGTAGAACTGCCCCATAAGGTTTCCAAGGAGCACCTGGTGGTAGATTTGAACTGCAGACCTTTTGGTAAGCAGCCATACCTCTTAACCACTATACCACCAGGGTTTCCCAGAGGACCTACAGACTGGGAAAAAAAATTCTTTGGCAACAACATATCTGATAAAAGTTTAATCTCTAAAGTATACAGAAAATTTCAACAACTCAATGATAAAAAGATGAGCAACTCAATCACAGAATGGGCAAAGGACATGACAGACTTTCAGGCAGCCAACAAATACATGAAACGATGCTCATGACCACTGGCCATTAGAGAGATGTAAATTAAAACCATGATGAAGTACCATCTCCCCTGCCAGAATGGCACTGATCAAAATTTCAGAAAACAATAAATGCTGGTGAAGTTGTGAGGACATTAGAACTTTCATACACTGCTGGTGAGAATGTAAAATGGCACAACCACTGTGGAAAACACTATGGTGCTTCTTTAAAAAGATATAAATAGAAATACCATATGATCCAGCAATCCCAAACCTAGGAATATATCCTAGAGAAATAAGAACTGTCACACAAATAGACATATGCACACCCAAGTTCACTGCAGCATAATTCACAATAGCAAAAAGTTGGAAACAACCTAAGCACCCATCAACAGATGAATGGATAAACAAATTATGGTACATACGCACAATGGAATACTACGTAATGATAAAAAACAATGATAAATCCTGGAAACATCTCACAACACAGATCAATCTGCAGAGCATTATGCTGAGTGAAATAAGTCAATCACAAAAGGACAAATATTTTATGAGACCACTATTATAAAAACCCAAGAAAATGTTTACACACAAACAATCTTTGATGGTTACTAAAGAGGTGAGGGGTGGAAGGGAAATCACTAACTGGGTAGTATACAAGTATTTACTTAGATAAAGGGAAAGACAGTACACAAAATGGGGAAAGTCAGCACAACATGTCCAAGGCAAAGGAAGACACTGAGAGGAATGCAAGTAAAAAAAAGAGTCAACCACAGTAAATACTATAGCATATACAACTCTTAACAGCAGTAAAAACAAATGGTAACTTACAAGCAGATACATAAGCAGGTACGTGTACCGGATAGGGGAAGCAGGTGTGTACCCACATACATATATAGGTTAGGCTGTGGATATTTTTGTATACAAAGGGGGCACAGTCATAGAAACTTCCTAGACACATCCAAACACCTTGAAGGGCCAAGTTACTGGGACTGAGGGCTAGGGACCATGGTCTCAGAAGACATCTAGGTCAATTGGCATAACATAGTTCATAAAGAAAATATTCTACATCCTACTTTGGTGAGTAGCTTTGGAGTCTTAAAAGCTTGTGACTGGCCATCTAAAATATGTCTATTGGTCCCATCCCGTCTGGAGCAAAGGAGAATGAAGAAAACCAAAGACACAAGGAAAATTTTAGTCCAAAGAATTAATGGACCACATGAACCACAGCCTCCACGAGGCTGAGCCCAGAAAAATTAGATGATGCCCAGCTACCACCACTGACCACGCTGACAGAGATCACAGTAGAGGGTCCCAGACACAGCAGGAGAAAAATGAACAACAAAATTCAAATTCACTAAAGACCAGACTTACTGGTCTGACAGAGACTGAAGAAACCGCCAAGGTTATGGCCCCCAGACACCCTTCTAACTCAGAACTGAAGCCACTTCCAAAATACACCTTTCAGCCAAAGATTAGACAGTCCTATAAAACAAACAATAACATACCTGAGGAAAATGCTTCTTAGATCAATCAAGTATACAAGACCAAATGGGCATCACCTTCCCAAAAGCAAAGACAAGAAGACAGAAAGGGACAGGAGAACTAAACGAATGGAAACTGGGAGCTTGGAGTGGAAAGGAGGAGAGTGCTGATACGTTGCAGAGATTGTGACCAATGTCACGGCACAATTTGTGTACAAATTTTTGAACGAAAACTAATTTGCTCTGTAAACTTTTACCTAAAGCACAATAAAAAACAAAACAGCAACCAAAAAAACCTATGGATCACAACAGAATATTGTCCAGTGTAGTGCTGGAGTGCTGGAAGATGAGCCCTCTAGGTTGGAAGGCACTACACAATAGCCATGACAGTGGATTCAAGCGTATCAACAATCATGAAGGTGGCACAGGACCAGGCACCATTTTGTTCTATTATGTATAACATGAGTTGGTGCCAACTCAATGGCAACTAACAGCAACAACAATAACAACGTATATAATGGCCACAGTCTATCTGTACTGCTCCCTGGTCCTAACATAGCGCCAGGCACAGAGAAAGCAGTTAGGAAGTATTTGTTAAAGGAACGCATATTCAAAGGATGCAGCGTTATTCACAAACCAGACCACAGTGGGGGGTGTTCTTCCATAGCCAGCTGGTGAGATACACAAGCTAATATCTGCTCCACTGTACATTTTTGTTTGGAAATCAGAATTACTTGATAGTTTCTAAAGGGATACCGTGGAATTATAATTTTCTGTTATCTTCAATCTCAATTATGTAGCAAAGTGTAAAATACACATCCCATTCATTCCCATACCAAGTAGAATTCAAATTCATATACGCATTTGACTTTCTTTTGGAGAAAGTGGACTGCTTTCTTTGAGAATAGGCCTTGTTTTCAGAGCAAAGCAATGTAATTAAGTGTGATTACAGAAATCATTTTAAAAATGTTTCAAAACATTTTTCTGTTAAACCTTTTAGAAGTTCCTTTGACTGTTTTACCTTCATTTATTATTTAGCATTTGTTAGTCCAGAAATGTCTAATGATCAAATTCCGTATGTATAAACTAATGATATTACAGAGCTGTGAAATTCATTGCAGGAAATAATGTCAAATTTCTGAATGTTCCCTCTTGCATATACCTAACATTTGGTTTTCCAAAACGTCACGTTGCAGTGGTCCTATTTGACCTCCAAATCTACCATTAGCTCAGCCATCATTGCTGGCCTCTTTCTTCTAATCCTTGCTGTCTGTTTTCATTGTCCCCACATTGGTAGGCTGACCTCTGTCCACGCATGCAAAATGAATTGGAACCAGAGAGCAGTATCTAATAATTATCTCTCAGAAAATTGAGACCAGCTTAATTTTCAGAAACAGCTTTTGGCTCAGTATCCAAATAACCGCTTGCAGTCTCCATCTTGCTTTCCCTGTGGATCCAGCTAAGACGATGCTGGTGTCTCCTTGTAGCACATGCGTATTTCCAGCACACTCAAACTCCTATGACATTTTAAAAATATAAAATGAGAATAAAACAGACAAGCAAACTGTATATCCAAGAGTCATTTAAGATATTTCTCTTAGCCCAGATGTACTTAGGTAAGTTTTTATTTTCGAGGCTATTTTGAATTTTAATTGTGACTCTTTTCCTGGGTTTCAGATGAGGTCAGAGGATAGTTTCCTAAAGCATTTGTGTTGTGAAAAGCTAGAAAGGAGAGAACTGGAAATTTAATACTTCATCTAAGTATATCAAAATCTTTCCTACCCAATTTCTCCAGTACACAGAACATTCTGATTGTTCAGATATTTTATGAAGAAAATGATTTTGTGGATTACAAATTTTCTAAGAAGTAGAATCTGTAGTTTAATAGTGGAAGACCCAGAAATCACTTAAAGGATTCTGTAGTCTTCCACAGTCTTCCATATAAATATTGGTCATGATCATATCAAAAGCACACAGGCCATAGTAATCAATAGAAAGCCAGAAAACAAGGTCTATTCTTTCTTTCATCTATTCATAAACATTTATTGAGTACTTCTTTGTGTAACGCAAAACCATGGTAGGTACTCAGTCATTATACCAAGTATCTGTCCACTGAATTTAAGATCCCTAAGTTTTCATCGGAGTCCTGGTGGCGCAGTGCTTAAGAGCTCAGCTGCTAACCAAAAGGCCAGCAATTCAAATCCACTAACCACTTCTTGGAAACCCTATGGGTCAGTTCTACTCTGTCCTGTAGGGTCACTATGAGTCAGAATTTCCTCGACAGCAATGGGTTTGGTTTTTTAGAATATCCCATCTTCCTGCAGAATAAAAGGATTGTCAACATTTGTGATGCCCTTAAAAATAAGGCCATTAACAGAACCCAGGGCTCCTAACACTATATCTTCCATTAGAAGCATAAACAAGCAATTATTTCACTTAATAATTGGAATCCAAATCTGAATAATGTCTGTATCTGTTTGCTAATTTTTCTACCACCTTGCCTACCAGCTCTCAAGTACTTACATGTGGGTGAACATAAAAGGCAGGCATGCTCACATGGAGATAGATTATTATTACTAATGGATACTTAAGGAAGTTAAGTCTGTTTCCATGAGAAAATTCTACAGCAGGAGCATCACCTCAATTTTGGTTTTATATATGTATTTGTATGTGTGTATATATATGTAATTACAGTTATATATATAAATTACATGTATTTACATATTACAGCTTATACATTTCTTTAAAAACTTGAATAAATAGATGTACTTTTAAATTTATAATTTTTTATTACAGTTAAATATGAAAGGATCAAATTCTTGGTGATTGCCTTAAAGAATGCTGTGGAGATATACGCTTGGGCACCAAAACCATATCATAAGTTCATGGCATTTAAGGTAAGCAGGCATGTGATTACCTAAAAAGCAGTTTTCCGTAGATAACAAGGTGATCTGTCCATCTGGCACGAAGACCGATACCAATTTTCCTATTTTAAAAGTACAGATACTCTTGGCTTTATTATTTCAAAAGTGAAGACTAAGTGTATTTAAAATGCTATAAAATTAGTTCAGTGAAAACTTGGGCATGCCCTCCTGCCTTGCAGGTCTGGGAATCATCACCTCCCGGTGACATTTAGGATGGAATGGTGACTGGATAAGACACTGTGCTATCACGCAGTAACACCAAGTGTGAAGTCACCTAACTAGGACACAGTCTGATACATTGTCTGAAAAAGGCAGACCAACAGCAGCACTGAATCTCAAGGTCGAACTGAATATCTAAATCTCATAGTCCTCATAAGCCTTTCTGGGTAAAGTCCCTAAAACTCAATTGATGCTTATATTCCCATTGCTATTGGACTTCTCTGAAATGAATACTGACTGCAGTAACTTTATGGAAATGACCTAGTTTCTTGACATTACTCAATTTTGGTTGCCTTTTCATTTTTGACCTGGGCTGAGTCTGTACCCATTATGGTGGAATTGATCAATCATGAGATTCAGCAGGATAGGAATAGGCTAGTCTCATCACCCAGTCCGTGAAGGCTGACCCCAAAGTGCTAGGTGGACCAGTACTTGCAGGCATGCTGATGTGTGCAGAGCCACATAGCCTTCCAGGGCTGATGTGAATTTATGTCCTGTTCTATGTCTCTCTTTCTGTATCTTATTGGCCCTCGCTTTTTTCTGTCCACCTTTGTGACTATTATCTGCCTTTATTTATTCTGTCCTGCCACGTATGCCACGCAAGGGTAGAAGCTACCTTGGGAACATTATGTAGGCTCTCTTCGGGGCTGAGTCACCCAACTTTTAAACTGTGCCCTTAGTGCAAGTGACTCATTTGTGATGTGCTCAAGAAGATAGACTCGCCAGTGGCAATGGGCTCTCCTCCATAACCCCACTTTTATGGAGAGATATTTTTGGAATGCATTAGGTTTGTAATAACCAAGAACACTTAAGGGATGACTCCTTAAAAGCTAAAGTGGTGCTGCTGTTCTGCCAAAACCTGTCTACGCAAAAGCCTTTCAAATCAAGACCCCATTCCCCTTCCGGTTCTGGTGTTACTGCCATCAGTATAATAGCCAAAGTGAATGGGAGAGTGTAAAATGCTCTGTGCAGCAGTCCAGACCCAGCCTGGGAAAGGAAGAGCAAAGGCCAAGACCTGGACAGGAAAGGCTGGACCTGGCAGGGGGTCAAGTCCTCCCCTAGGACAAGGACAAGAGATCAGTGGTTCCCATGCTATGAGAATGATGTTAGGAAAGAAAAGGAGAGGAAAGTCTGTTAGGTGGCAGTGGCATTATGGCCAAGGCATGTGTGGTTATACAAATTCTCTCTTGGCTTGCAATACCCAATAAACATAGAGTGTGATTCAACAATGGTAAAGGAAAGCAGAGGAACACTGGACAGCTAGTTGGAGTCTGGACCTCAGATTCCAACACACAAAACCTTAATAAGCTTGGCTGCGGCTTTCTTTTTTCCTGTTTAGTTAAACCCAAGTAGCCAACACAAGCTTGAGACTTGTGATGTTCCACCCACACCTCACCGAAAACCCAACTCTCAGATTCAACATTGAGTTTAGAGAAAGCACCAATCTGACTTCCTATCACTCACTGAAGGAAAATCATAACCAGGCCACACCCATTATCCTGAACAGGCTTAGCACAGGACCAGCCTCAGCTGCCCACCCCAGGCTCTTTCAAAAGGACAGCAGCCATGGATGACCCTGGCTGCCACATGGGAGTGAGAGGGGCCAGAGAGGTTTCCATGGCTTTTCCAGAGGGAAAAGGCTAGAAATAGGAAAGAACAGTAGTACCCAGGTACCAGTTTTTTTAATGTATGATGAATGATGCCAGCCGCTATCAAAATCGACAACTCTAAACCAACTTCTCTACCCTGGAGGTGAAGGGGTAAAGAAAAGGGCACAATGGGTGCTAGGACCTACCTCTGAGAGCCAGAATATGAATAGACCTAAAATGGGAAGAGAAATCTCCTAGCTTTTTAATTTAAATCGGAGGTTCTGACAGGGATCACAATAGAAAGTCCCAGACAGTAGAACAAAATTCTAACTCAAAAAGAAAGACCAGACTTTCTGGCCTGACAGAGACTGGAGAAACCCTGAGAGTATGGCCCCCAGACACACTTGCAGCTCAGTAATGAAGTCACTCTTAAGGTTCACCCTTCAGCCAAAGATTGGTCAGGCCCATAAAACAAAACGAGACTAAAGGGGCACACCAGCCCTGGAGCAAGGACTAGAAGGCAGGAGGGAACAGGAAAGCTGGTAATAGGGAACCCAAGGTTGAGAAGGGGGAGTGTTGACATGTCATGGGATTGTTACCTAGTGTCATAAAACAATATGTGGACTATCCGTTTAATGAGAAACTAGTTTGTTCTGTAAACCTTCATCTAAAGTAAATTAAAAAAAAAAGAGATTAACTTTCCACCAGCCAATGGCCAAAGGAAAGAATTATTAAGATAACCTCTTTGGATAATGTGGATACTGATGTGGTGATTTTTAAAGTCTTTTGCAGATCTCCAGCACAAGCCTCTGCTTGTTGATCTCACGGTAGAAGAAGGTCAAAGATTAAAGGTTATTTTTGGTTCACACACTGGTTTCCATGTAATTGATGTTGATTCAGGAAACTCTTATGATATCTACATACCATCTCATGTAAGTTCTTGAAAGCAGAACATCAAGGGCTGTCTGTTAACGGCCTGCATGCAGAAAGAATTTTTAGTAGAAGTTATGTTAACTTTTA
Organism: Elephas maximus indicus; assembly: GCF_024166365.1. Classification (NCBI taxonomy): domain Eukaryota; kingdom Metazoa; phylum Chordata; class Mammalia; order Proboscidea; family Elephantidae; genus Elephas; species Elephas maximus. The sequence goes on from NC_064841.1 coordinate 29,505,968, forward strand.
CAATCAGTGAAGCAGGTGAACTTCTGACCTTCACTGGAAAAGAGCCCTGGTGGCACAGTGATTAAGCACTCAGCTGCTAACCTAAAGGTCATTAGTTGGGACCCACCAGCCAATCCACGGGAGAAAGATGTGGTAGTCTGCTTCCATAGATTTACAGCCTTGGAAACCCTATAAGGCTGTTCTACTCTGTCCAATAGGGTGGCTATGTGTCAACATCAGCTCGACAGCAATGTGTTTGGGTTTTTGTTTGTTTGTTGTTGTTTTTGTATTTTTTTGTTTAAGTGGATAGAATGCTTTTAATAAGTAAGATAGGTAAATTTAACTCATTTTTATCACTGCCTAAAACTGAGTAACACGTGACATTAGAAATTATTTGGCATTTACTCTCCATTTGTCTCTCTGGACATTTAATTAAAATACAGAGGATGTTTTTTCTTCAAGGGCATAGATTTGGTGTTTTAAGCAGACTTCTTATTTTTAATATCTGAAACAAGACTGGTTCTTCTGATGTGGGTGAAGGCCAATAGTCAGGTACTAATTTCTTGGGGAAAATCCTTTTTCTGCTATTTCTAGTTCTTCTGTTCAACTTGAGGGCCATGTTGGGTAGTGGATTCAGACACACTGGAGCTCATATCATGTATCAGCTTTGCAGTTTGGACACATTAGTTAGTTTCTCCAACCCTCAGCTTTCACATCTGTAAAATGAGGATAAAAGGACCTATCTCATAGGCTTATTGTCACAATTAAATGAGATAATGAATCTAAAGTGATTGGCACAGAGCCCTAGGAATCGGAGCCCTCCTTATTAATAGTATAGTACTAACATTACCGTACTGGCCAGTTGCCTAAAATGTGGCTTTTCAAGGGAAACACTGCACATGGATTCACTTAGTGGGGTTGTTGTGATGTCAGATTTGTGTCCTATATGTAATCCCATGGCTAACATACAGTAGAAACTGTTCTCAGGAAAATCTGACACCTAGTCTGTTTCTGACTGATATTTCAAGAGTTTAAAGATCTTACTTCAAAGCACAATAATTCAAAAAAGTTATTTTAGTTCATTACATACACACTCACAATTGTCATTCAGAGCTGCATTACAGCTCTTGTGCATGCCCCTGCACCCAAGGTCTCATGGCTCCTGTCCTCAGTGAGACAGCTGGGGCATCACTGGGATCCTTGGTGACCCTCTTATACTTGCCCATGAAGCACGCACTGGGCTGCCATGATGTTCTCAACCAGTGACTTGCATTCCAGGAGATCATGGCAGCCCCACCCCTTTACCTAGAACAAGTCAATCCACATTTATTGCCACAGTGTTTGTTTTTAATGAGTAATCATTTTTTTTTAATTTTTTTTCTACACAAGCCATTAATTTGGATTATTCTGACACCCAGATAAGCAGTCTGTGTTATGTGCTCATAGCCCATTTGGTAAGCTTACATCTTGGGCATTTAGGCTGTTTCCATCAGATTCAGCTGGCTTGCATTCCCTCATCTTTTTAGAAGGAGCTTATTCTAATGAAAAACACATGAAACTCACTGCCAGCGAGACATGGGTTCGAATCCCAATTCTGTCACCAAATACTAGTGCAGCTTTAGTCTCATCACCTAACCCCTCTAAAATGTGTTTTCCTCATTTGTAAACGAAGTCTATGTGGGGTGCAGGGCGCTGTTGTAAGGACTGGAAATTCGTAAAGGACCTAGCCAGCAATTGGCACATAGTAGGTGCTCCATGGAAACCCCTGGTGGTGTAGTGGTTAAGTGCTACGGCTGCTAACAAAAGTCGCCATGAGTCAGAATCGACTCATTGACAACAGGTTTGTTTGTGTGTTTTAGGTGCACCCTGGTTGTTGTTGTTGTCGTGTAGGAGCAGGTAAATTGTGTTCTCGACCTGGTGACCAAGTTTGTGTTTACCATAGTATTTGACAGATCAGTGGTCAAATTAAGCAAAGGAGATTTCAGTCTCTAGAAAGAAAATTAAAAAAATTTTTTTAATAACTTTTTTTTTTCTCCAGTTCTTAGAGATAAATATTCAAGGTGTTGTCTTATTTTAAAAAAGAATAACGCCTGGCCTTTCTTTGTCTTCTAGATTCAGGGCAATATCACTCCTCATGCAATTGTCATCTTGCCTAAAACAGATGGAATGGAAATGCTTGTTTGCTATGAGGATGAGGGGGTGTATGTAAACACCTACGGCCGGATAACTAAGGATGTGGTGCTCCAATGGGGAGAAATGCCCACGTCTGTGGGTAGGTTAACCATTCCTTATCTCCTTCAGCAGTTACACCCCCCAAATGAAACGAAAGCCAAGAAATGTGAAACAACCATTTGAATTCCACAAAAAAAAAAAAAGTCTGTGACTAACACTTGTAAGACTTGCTTTGTCCATTTATCTCAAATCGTTTGTCATTTTTTGTGGTTAAGATGTGAACAGATGCTGTGAGTTATTGCCCATCTAATGTTTTTAATGCAGTTTTGGAAATTCCTTTTGACAGCCTACATTCATTCCAATCAGATAATGGGCTGGGGCGAGAAAGCTATTGAGATCCGGTCAGTGGAAACAGGACATTTGGATGGCGTATTTATGCATAAGCGAGCTCAAAGGTTAAAGTTTCTTTGTGAAAGAAATGATAAGGTAAATCCGTTTCAACATTTGCATTAGTGTTTGCATTTTAAGAGACCACCAGGTACCTGTGAAACCTTCATTTTCCTTTATACTGATTTGAGTCACATCTGTGTTAAACAATATTATCTTCAAATGGCATTATTTGGTTTGATTCATGTGAGCACTCAAAATATCTTATTCACATATCAAAAAAGACATAAGAACATCTTAAAATTTATGTAAACTCTTAGTAACTTTTGTGGCCTGTGAGCCCTGTGATAACTCAGCAGATACCCTAAATTCTACTAAGCTCTTAGAAAGTTGGCCCGGTATTAATCACCTCACAGTGGGTCAGCTTTATACTTCCACTTTTAGACATTTCACAAAGTCACTATCGGGACCTAATCCATCACATTATCTTCACCTTTAAATGTAAAACATTTGATATGTAGTAATATAAACTTTTAAAAAATGTCACCCATTCCTTAAGGAATGCACAATCACAAACTCAACTAGTGCCATCTCCTGTGTCATCCCAGCCATGTTTCTCTGAAGTGTCACAGGGGGACTGTCTTCCAGGGAAATCAGCTTTGTCCATCTGGCATGATTAGTTACCACAGAAGGGTATTCTGCAGCAGTGCCAGTTCCACCTTACCTTCCCTGTAGAGTAACCCAGAGCTTTTAATAGCTAAGCTGTACTGCATTTGTGAATTCACCCTTTTTGACTATCACCAACGTAGAAATGCTTTCCCAAAGGAGCGGACATAAACACGTAGAAAAGAACATGATGGCTTGAACAGTTGTACATCTGTATTTGCCCACCCTTGTTCCCCAGGGGCCAGTCTGGTCTCAGTCCAACCCTGAAGGTATGGGGCTAGACTAGATTTGACCCTGGTGGCCAACAACTCTGACTAGGTGTGATCTGGGTGGACAACAGCTGGGGGTGGCAAGGATGGTTCCAGGGCCATACCAGAATATGCCAGAAAACAGGCCTGAGCCTTAGTGACACTCCAGTATCTACCCAGTCTCTTTGGCTATCATAAAACTAAGATTGATCTGGCATGGACCCCCACACTCAGGTTCATTGAAGATGGCAGGCCTGTCCCGAGCTGTGTTTACACCCTCAGGAGTAAGCTGGGACCACAGCAACAACTGGGGCCCAAGGTTTTAGAGACCAGGACACACAACCTGGAGGGTGCAGCAGCCCTTCTTTCCTTCTTTGTGGCTTTCCATGGGTCCTCTCTGTGCTTCCCCATTTTGGTTCGTTGACCCTGACAGTAGCTTTACTTTCAGACGTAGCATTCGCTGAACGACAAGCAGTTCCACAGAACTTCCGAAGGAGCTATTGAAAGAGACGGCATTCTTCTGAAGAAGCTGTGGAAATGAAGTAGCAGAGACATTATACTAGTGACAAAAGCAAACGCCTTGGACCAAAGTTAGGTGTTAACTGACTGAAGGGCTAGGCAACACCCAGAATATTATTCTCCTGGGGCAGTGGTTCATTAACACTCAGCTCAAGCAAGCAGTAACCTACATTTTGCTCACTTCTCTCAACTCTAATAAATTGATTTAACAGACTCAGACCTAATGGACTGTGGTTCCCTTATCTCATTTGCCCTAGGATAGGCCGGAGTCAGCAGAGAAGCCAAGCGTTAACTCTTGAAATATCAGAGTCAATAGGCATTAAACACTTTACCCTATTTGACCACAAACATCTCTTTTTTTTTTTTAATAAATTGGAAACTAAAGTTGTACAGTAGTCAGTAGGCCCAGAATTCTCCCCTTGACTTCAGGAATTTGAAAGTATTCTCTTCAGTCTCAAAGTCTGCCCTCTTGCCATTATAGGGAGAGAAGGGGAACCTCTGTGCCTTTCCAGAAATTAACAAAGGGCTTGTTCTGTCCTAGGCCACAAATAGCACATTATCCTAGCACTAAACTCCCTTTTAAAATGTGAGTACCCAAAGGGATTTTGTGAATCAAGATGTTGCCCCATCAGTGTCCCTGAAGGCCAGTACCACACTCAGTAACGATAATAACCATAGTGATAAAGGCAGGAGTGTTTACATAGGATGCGCTATACCAAAAGGTACTTTCTTAAACACCAGCCATTAAGTTGTAAGAGTTGATACATGGCAAGGCTAGGACATGTGAAAGAAAATGGATGGACGGTTGAAGAAGAAAAAATGCAGTTGAACTAATTTCTTTTTAATTTCAAACAGGTATTTTTTGCATCCGTGCGATCTGGAGGAAGTAGCCAAGTGTTTTTCATGACCCTCAACAGAAATTCCATGATGAACTGGTAACAGAAGAGCACTTGGCACTTATCTTCATGGCGTTATTTCTAATTTAAAAGAACATAACTCATGTGGACTTATGCCAGTCTAGAGGCAGAATCAGAAGGCTTGGTTGAACATACCACTTTCCCCTTTCCTCTCCCTCCACCCCTCCCAGTACAGTCCATCTTTCAGTATTGCAGCCTGTTTGAGAAAGAGAGAAAAAGTGGCAGCAATTTCCAGGAGAGTCCCAAGAACACTGCATTGTCTGTGGATAAAGATGGACATGTGCCCTTCGGAGTTAGGGATAGAAACTTACTGTGTGCTCTTATGATTAAGTTGTGTTTTGGTGGGTTTTGAGTTTTTTACCTTTTTCTTTACCCCCATACTTTGTAAGAATGGGGAGAGAAAGCATACTGAGAAAACAAGTTTGTTTTTAATTCTGTCTGCCTGCTAGCTTTAAGTATATGGTATGTTGTAAAATCTCCAATTTCAAATGGTGAGAGACAGCACAATAAATGTACCTTACCTGCTCACACTGAAGGCCATAACTGCATAGTGAGGTAATTTTACAATTCTTTTTGCCTTCACCAACCCAAAAGGTTGCTTTTTGATAGCAACTGGCTAATGAATTTTTAAAAGAGAAGAAAAATACTAGTTTTCCCCTCTTTTGGGAAATAGATTTTAAATGGCTAAACTACTAGCCTTAGACTAATAAAATCAATTACCATTTTTGTGAGTCTGACAGGCCATATTCCTATATGGCCCTCTACAGGGTGGAGTGCATTGAATGGGATAGTAGTGCCATTGAGTTGACTTGGCTCTACCAACTGAGGGACTCCATAACACAACTGTCCCTCAGTCAGCAGATCAGGGCAAAAGATGGGATGGCAGATGGGGTCAGGCAGAAGGAGCTCTGGGAAACAAGCTAATATATATACTTTTTTTTTTTTTTTTAATGCACAAAGCCTCTATGGCTAAGAGGTCACATGGTTTGAGCTTCATTAGGACTGAGACTTTGTGGAATTCTGCCTGGGAGTTGAGGAGTAGGTGACATCCAGGCCCTGGTCATTCCCATCTCTCTCCTGAGGGTGCCACTTTCTCAAGATGAAAACTGTGACTGAAAAAAAAAATGAATAATAAATGTTTCTGAGCTGCCTGTGTTCTCTCTGGGTTGGTGAGAGAAGGGACTAGACTACTGAGCCTGCATGAGACACAGCAGGCATCGCTGGTTCGGATTTTATAGAACTTGAAAGCAAGGCGTTGGCCAAAATGCTGAGACCCTAATCATTTTACCTTCCTCCAAATTACCCAACATACGGTAAACAACATTTGTGCAGAAATATGTATGTATTTAGTTCAGGTTGACTTGTGTCCTATAAACTCTTACTCAGATGATTTGAACTTCTACGTGACTGTCTGGGATTTTTTTTCCAAAGCTACAAGCATGGCCGCCTGTGATATCAAGGTGTTGCAAAATGATATCTGTGTTGCGCTTCCTGTTTTAACCTACCTCGTTTTGTTTGTTTTTGTTTCACTGTTCATCACAGCAGTGTTATCTCCAGGAGACATATAGAGAGCTCAACCGGCAATCTCAGGTGTATTTAGTATTTTTCAAACGAAACAGTGGTTGACCAAATTGTTCTTAAAAAATGAAAAATACCAACAACAACAAAACCTAATGTGGCTTGTTTCTGGAGAACCATATGATTACTGCAAACAGATCTAAAAAAAGAAAATCTATGATCCTACTTATTTTGCCTGAATATGTGAGCAGCTGATGTACTATTAATGAGAACGAAATCCACATTAGGGAATGGAGCCATTTCAATCTGGTGATTTGGGTGAGGGGAGAAGGAAAGAGGGAGTCTTCTGGCTTCTGGATTAGATACTCATGCCCCTCCCGTAGAGGTGGTTTGTCACTTGCATTTATTTTAAGCAGGTAACATACAGGAATGGAATTGAGGATTATCTTCAGGCAGTCACCAAGATGTCCTCATCATGGTCCCTTTAGCTCTCAAAAGCAATGAAATCCTCCCGTTCTCATTTTTACTGCTTGGTTGTGCTGCTGAACAGGACTATCTTCCCAAATTCCATGCCACAAATTCAGCAATAACTTTTGGATTGAATGTAGCAACTACTGTAATTGGATGCTGACATAGACAAAATATGTTGATCTGGGTCTCATCCCCAAATGTGATTGCCACCAGCTCTTTATATTGCTGCTGTGGTATTTTAAACAAGAAGCTTCTTTAAATTATGTTGCAAACTGATCTTTGTTTACTTTTTTGTTTTGTTTTTATTTCTAAATGATAAGTTTGAAACACACAGCTTTAAATGATTTTTTATTGTGGGATTTCGGGGTACAGTTAAGAAATAAAAGGGAATCATTGTGTTTAAACATAAGGTAGTTTGTGAATGTATTTTTTAAAACCTAGATTCATTGAAGCAAAAATCCATAAGAAAACAATATTAATGCAGTCTTGTTTACAGTATGTACAGTGACATAACATAGAACATGAGCTTTTCTGGTGCCAACAACAATAAAACACAGACGTTAAACATCAAGCCATGCCTTTTATATTTTTGTACAGATATTTTACACTGAGCACAAGGCCAGACCAAATTTAAAAGGACCCTCCCCCACAAATCTGTGCTCTTTAAAAAATACCCAAAGAATTCCTCGAAGCTTTTATCATCTTCAAAAATGTGTTTTCCTCCATCAGGACAGGCCCTAGCTCTGACGTACTGAGGCCTTGGTCAGGCAGAATATTTCAGAATGCTGTCCTGTGGCTCATATATTTCCCAACTTTTTGGTTTGCTTTAATTCTCTTTTTGGGGGGAGAAGAGGAGGGTGGTTGTGCTCTTCATCTATCTTAATAGCAACTTAATAAAAATTTCCTTAGATTTGATCTTCTGGTTAGGGACTTCGTTTCTAGAATTGGCTCATTTATTTTCCTACAAAGAGAAACTGAGCGCCTGCCCAAAGTACATGTCACAGGCTCTTTCGGTCCTCACTGATCAAAGTTTATAATCATATAATATGATCCACTGAGCCTGCCCACACCATAGTCTTGGTCCAAGGCCTGGCAGGTAACCACTATTCCTGGGTGACAGGGATATTGTAACATGGATTCCTGCATCCAGTGAGTAGTAGAAATGGATGACCTTCATTTGGAGGTCTCTTCAAATGGCAAGGTTCGTCCTCACTCCAGTTCCATTCCCGTTATTGTCACTACAGAGAACATAAATGAAGTCAGCTTTCACTAAGTTCTACATCGAATCTGATGGCTCTATTTAGATTAAAAAAAATTTTTTTTTTTTAAATAGATTAAGTGGTAGGTGAAATCTCCCAAGACTACTTGGTCAGGGACTCCATTTTTCTAACACTTTGGCATTGCTTTCTCACATGCACTCCTAACATACTTTGCACCAAGTTTTTTAAAAGCATCTTAGTTTCTGGTTGTCAAGACCTGCTAACAGTTTTCTGTCTGTTCATGTGACTCATTGGTACCTGGTGTCTCTGGTCCCTCCTGTGCAGTAGATTAGAAAGAGATGTGAAATTCAGGCCTGCACCATTTTGTTTTTGTCCATTGCCAGACAAGGGAATGCAGCTGAAGTCTGACCTCACATTCCACGGAGTTCAAGGAAAATGCTTTCCCCTCTATGACGTGCACCAGTTTCTGTCGTTGTATCATGACGTGTGGGAGGGCTCTTTGTGTTCGTAGCATGTGCTGTCTTCGAAGGTCTGCTTGAACAGGCGTTACTTGCATTTGTGCTGACTGCTTTAAAATATAAGATGTGCTACATTATTTTAAAAAAGGAAGACAAGTTATTGATCCAACCTACTGGAGGAAAATACAAGAAAATCCACATCAAACTTATCACAATTCTGAATGACCCACCATGCTCAATGTATTTTAAAATCTACTCTGACACCATGTTCTGACCATCTCAACAGTTTTAGTGACTTGTTACTTACCTTTTAGTTCATTCCTCAGAAATTAATTCTCACGAAATCGGATAAAACAAATCAAACAAACCAAAATCGGCCTCCCCTGAGATTACATAGTAACAACATAAAACCCAGAAGGCTAAAATTGATCTCATTTACCAATTAATATTTCTGACAAACGTCACTACGTTTTGGGCATGGTCACTGTGGCAGCAGCAGGAACCCTAAAGTGAGCTGCCTTTTCCTGAGTCTCCCATAAAGTGGATGTAAACTGATGTCATTTCAGGAGCCCCAGCAAGAAGAAAACCTCTTTAGAATTTACAAGTTCAAAACTGACAGTTTTTATATTTCTAGTGTTTTTGACTTCTATACTGTACCATTTTTCCATAAACAACTAGAATATTCAACAATTTGCATAGCATTAAATAGTTTAAGATCACAACTCTTTGCCTTAAACTTTATTCTTCTAGGCCTGCCATTCCAGGAGGTGCCAGAATGCAGCAAAATAAAAATTGCCATAAAAGCATTTTCTAGACCAAAAAATAATAATAATTCCTGGATAAGGTTTGATCTATTTTTAAATCCAAAATCATGGGCTGTGTGTTCATGATGCCCAACATTTGGATGAAGACTAGAAAATTCAGTCAAAAAAATATTCTAAAGGTTCCAGATTTTTGGCTTGGTGGTGCTGATGTTAGGTACTGTCAAGTCGGTTCCAACTCATAGCGACCCTTTGTACAGCAGAACGAAACACTGCCCGGTCCTGCGCCATCCTTACAATCATTGCTGTATTTGAGCCCATTGTTGCAGCCACTGCATTAATCCATCTCATCGAGGTTTTTCCTCGACAAGCGTGATGTAGACATCCTCAAACTAACTCAACTCATTGCACAAGAGGGCTTGGCCTTGATGGTTTGTTTTTCTCAGCACCGAGCTGAATTGCACTATTGAGGCTGAGCAGATGCTGGTGGAAAGGTGAGTTTTTATTTCCAGCAACGGATCATTATTTGTACATAGCAAATGTCTAGGCCCCAGCTGTCCCTTCCTTTTCTTCTCTCTCTGGGGTTAGGTTTACCCATTGCCACCCAGTCGATTCCAACTCATAGTAACCGTGTAGGACGGAGTAGAACGGCCCCATAGAGTTTCCAAGGAGTGCCCGGCGGAATCAAACTGCCAACCTTTTGGTTAACAGCGGTAGCACTTAACCTCTACACCACCAGGGTTTCCCTGGAGTTAGTAGTGTTCAGAAATAGAAATATCATATTATGTTTTATTTAGGAAACCTCAGGCATTACCCCGAATCAGAATTTCAAATGTAAGATGGCAGCAAGAAATAAATTTACCACAGGAAAAAAAAAAAGACAGATGAATTTTAAAACTGGAGATGTCGTAAAACTATTTTTGTACATTTTAGTTGTCTTATTTACAATGTTAACATAACCATAGAGATGCCAAATTAAATGTATAATATTGGAAGGGAAAGCTATCATTTTGTTATGCCTACAATTGTTTACATTTGTTAAATTCCCAGTCTCCTAAAGTGTTTTAAATTGTCAAAAACTCATTGAAACTGGATAGAACCTCACCAGTGTGAGGATAAAAAAGCAGAAATCTTCCTGGCTTACTTTCTAGTCTGAACTTTTTGGTTCAAGTACTTTCAAATACTTTATTCCTGCATCAAAAGGCTTCAGGAAGCGTCTATGGTTTTCCAGCCAGTAGCTAGAAACGCTTTGGTAGGTTCTAAGCTGAGGTTTTTCCATACAGTCATTGCTACACCCTGGAATATCTTATTTTACTACTATCAAAATGTGAATTGTAAATAATAAAAATATTAATAGTAATAGAACACCTGCTTGTTCTCACTGCCACTTCAGGCTATTATTCTACCCTCCCCCCCACCCCACCCCACAAACACCCACCACTCTGAAGCTCCTGCCATTACCCTCTGAAGTCCCTATGTTACCCCTCATTGCTTAAAAGCTCTTGGCTCACTGTCACTGTCTCCAACACCATCCTTTCTTAATTCTTGATTTCTGTATCCACTTAGACAATCCACCAACACCCTGGCTTCTCAGTTTCCTGATCTTGTCCACTGAAGCTTATCATTACCTATAGTCCCTTCTTAAGTGATAGCAGGTAACTCTTCCCATTTGCTCTGGGTGGGTCCTATCCTACCTCTCCAACTGAAGGCCACTGCTCTAGCAATTCTCTTTCTTCTGCTTCACCAATTTTTTCCTATATTCTGGAGCATTTTACTACATTCATGCTGCAATAGCTCCTGTCTTATAAACACCCTCCACGGCCCACTCAGGAGTCCCTGGGTGGCATGAACGGTTAAGCATTCAACTACTAATCAAAAAGTTAGTGGCTCGAACCCGCCAGAAGAAAGGCCTGGAGATTTATTTCCAAGCTTGAAAACCGTATGAAGCACAGCTCTTCTCTGCAAACATGGAGTCGCCATAAGTCAGAAATCAACTTGACAGCAACTGGTTTTTTCACTCCACTACACCCTCTAACTACTATCTTATTTATCTGCCCCCTTTCACAGAAAAACTCTCCATGGGAAATGGTGCATACTTCCTTTCTCCAGTTTCTCTCCTCCTTTGGTCTCTTGAACCAATTCCAATCAGGCTGTCATCCTCACCATAGTACCTCTTGCCCAGAACACCAATGATCATGCTGTCAAATGTGGTGGTCATGCCACTTGACTTCTCTGCAGTCTTTCACACAGTTGATAACTCCTTTCTCCTTGAAATACTTGGCTCTGCAACCTGCTTCTTAAGTTTTCGCTCATCTCCTTGGCCACTCCTTCAGCGTCTCCTTTGCCAAGTCCTTGGAGTATCTTAGTGCTGGACATCTCCTCTCTAGGAGATCTCTTCTAGACCTGGGACTTTAAACATCATTTATACCAGGACTACACCCACATTTTTAATCTCTAACCTCCACTTCTTTCCTGAATACCAGACTTACATACCTAACTTCCTACTTGACATCTTCATTTGGGTGTGCAACTGGAATCTCAAACTGACATGTTGAAAACTAAACTCTAATTTGTACTCAACCACCACTCTACTCCCCTTCAGTCCTTCCTGTCAGTAAATGGAAACTCCATTCTTCTGGGCCAGAAAACCTCATACTTGTCCTTAATTTTTTCTTTCACTTACCACATTCAATCCGTTTTCTTTTTTCATTCTATTTTCTTTAGTTTCAGACTATATCCAGAATCTAAACTGAGTCCAAGCCATTTCTTGCCTGGGATAATACTTTTAAAATGTACACTAAATTATGTCACTTTCTGCTAAGCCTCAATGTTTTCCCATCTAACTTAGAATGTCAACATCCTTACTGTGGCCTAGAAAACCAAAAAAACCAAACGCAGTTCTGTTGAGTCGATTCTGACTCATAGCAACCCTAAGACCCTACATAATCTGTGCTCCACTCCCAATCAGCACTATCACTTCTAGACTTCATCTTCTGTTTCCTTAGTTCACTCTGCTTCAGTCATACTGGCATTGCTTTACCCAGAGTGCCCAGACCATGCTCCTGTCTCAGGTTCTTTGCCCTTTCTGCTTCCTCTGTTACCTTGCTGTTTACCCTTGCATACCTGCGTGGTTTATTCCCTCCCTTTAGGTCTCTGCACAAATATTCCTTTACTACCAGAGATCTATGTAAAAGAATCCATAGCCCCCAGTCATTTCTACTTTATTGCCTTTTGTAAGCGCCTTTCACCATCTGTGTTGTTCACTGGTCTGCCTCCAGTACTTAGAAGAGTGCCTGGCAATTAGTAGTCAGTTCTTGTCGGATGGATGAATGAATGAAAATAACCAAGAAGAGAGTTTTTGGAGGAAAAAAAATGTATAAAACTATATAGCAATTTTCATTTAAATATAAAAACAAAAAGCTCTCTCCAACATCTACATAATAAAAGCATGGGTTTACTTTCATGTGGAATATAGAAAACCTTATTGGTTTTCTTTCCTGGAAGGCTATTATAGGTGAAAAACACCTGGCTATACTCTGTTGCTCCATGAATCATCTTAACAGGCCAAGTTGCAGGGTCAGAGGAGAGACTCTCGTATAGGACAGCATTTCAAACCTCATATTTATACAGATAATGATCCATTTCAAGCTATCAGCATTGCTGGAAGTGCAGAGTTATTGGATGTGGGGGGAGGGTTCTGAATTTTATTTTCTGGTCTGAATGTTTAAAAAGAACAACAAATACATTTTTTTTTTCCTAAAATAAGAAGTATCCTCCTGCCAAATGCAACATCAAGAAAGCCTGATGACAGTTGGGCCTAACCAGTCTTCCAGGCGACAACAGTTTGGAGGCCTCCCTGGCAAGCTCTGACATCTGTATATGTTCAGCTGCACTCAATGTTGTTGCATGAGTTTCATTGTAGGAGATTGACACCTGCCTTCTGATGAATTTATTGTTCCACTCAGTCTTGTAAAGGGCACCTTGAAGTTTTAGTTTGTTCAATCGTGTATTTTCCCGCTCATTTAATAAAAGAAACATTTTAAAAAACAACGAAGATAATGAAATGATGTAATATGAAGCAATGTAACAGTGAAAGAATTTTTTTTGTTCCTGTTATTTTTTGTCTTTTCACAAATCTGTTGAGATGCAGGATAATGTATAATCCATGCTGAGTAGTCAGGGTCAAGGTCTTAATCAGCCTTTTCCAAGGCCAAAGTCACATGGGGATTCCATGGTGCTTAGTTCCAGATTCCTAAAGTTCCTCACAAAAGGGATGGGGTGTTGATTCCAGTTAGAGACGGAGAGAGTATAATACGGATTATAAGTAAGATATGCACAAGGTGTCAGCATTAGTCATTGTGAGCAATCTATATACCACAAGTTCTAGTTATTAAGACACAACAAATGATTTCAAAATGAATTCTCAACAATTTATGTGAAAAAACATTTTAGAGTGTTGCTTTTCCTTTAAATTATGTCTCACCAGCTTGAATATGTTTGTTTTGTTTTGTTTTTCTTAAGTAACTAAGTATTCTGTGACAATAACAATCTGGCATGAAGTCAGTGCCCTCCAAAAAGAATCACCTTGGTTTCTGAAGTTCAAAATTATTTTATTAGCTTATCGAGTGAAGTTACGAAGACATGGATTAGCAGCATTGTGATCAGCCCTGCATCTATGCCCCTCAGTCTCAGGTTATCTTGTATTATTAAACCTGTTTAATAAAAGAGATGACAGTTGAAAGGCTGAGGAATTTAGAGCTAAAAGGCATCACTATAGCAGAAAGAAGCTAGCCTGCAGCTCAGCCTGATGCTCTTTCCCCGTTGCATCCTTCCTCCTCACCAGAATGGCCATTCATAATTGGATGCCTATCAACCAGGCAGGCCAAAGTTACCACTGGTCCAAAGCAAAGGGACAAAATAAAGAGTTCTCCATAAACCTCATTTAAAGACAGTCTTTTATTTGGAGATTGTGTTCCCTTACTTTATGTTGTGACAATATCTGCAAGAGCTGCTGCTGATCGTAGAAGGCAATTTATTTTATTGAATAGTCTAGTCTGACAAAATTAAAAGATGGCAGCCTTTTTGATGGTTCTCGTAAGATTTCAGGTTGGGAGGAGGCTTTCAAGGTGTTTTTGTTTTCGTTTTAACTTTACTGGTTAGAGAAGTCCAGAAAGTGTGGAAATGGTGCTCTAGAGTACTTATACGAGGCCAGACCTTTTTTCAGTCTGGTAATGGACTGTCCATCTCAAGAATTGCTGGAGCAAATATAACCTGTAATCTGTTGCCATCGAGTCGATTCCTACTCATAGTGACCCTATAGGACAGAGTAGAACTGCCTGTAGAGTTTCCAGGGAGCACCTGGTGGATTCAAACTGCTGATCTTTTGGTTAGCAGCCATAGCTCTTAACCGCTATACCACCAGGTTTTTTGGAACAAATATGGAAACAAAAAAGCAGCAGCATCCAGCATTGGGAACAAAGCAGGTACCCCACCTGGTGTCCATGAGTTATACTTACGTTGCTGACCTCATCAAGGTAAGCGGTGGGTAAACTTGTGTGGAATTCCGGAAATGTGCACAGACTCCAGTGCCATCCCAGAGTAGACACGCCAAAAGAGGCTTCAGTTCATATTGTAGAATGGAAGAAATCGGGAGATGGAAGTCATCAGCTAAGCTCATCTCTCTCACCTTATCAGCTTGAGGGTCCCAATCTTCTCAAGTATAATGACTTCCCATCATAGCCACCTAGGAAACTAAAAAAAAAAAAAAAAAAAGTTCAGTCACATTTTTTAAATGGAACTGCATTTTATAAGTCACATGCATTTGTAAAACTTAAGTGAGTCATTTATTTAGTTTACAGACAAAGCTCGGTGCACGCATGGATTGCATGACCCCTTGCTATATACCTCTGCAACCCCCAGCCCTGCTGAAGTCCCTAGCCAATGGTGTGGAAAACGTAACTGAACGTTTCCCCTTGTTTTGACTCAATGACCTCACGTGACAGAGTAGAACTGCCCTATAGAGTTTTCTAGGCTGTAATCTTTATAGGGGCAGATGGCCAAGTCTTTCTTTCAAGGAGCCACTGTGTGAATTTGAACTGACACCCCTTCATTAGCAGCCAACGTCTTAACCTTTGTGCCACCAGGGCTCCCTAAACATTTCCCCTAAGAGCCCCTTTTTGTATCTTGGTTGTGTTTTCTGGCAATGCTTTAATATGAATGATATGTTAATGGTCACTGGTCCAGTTCATTTTAATAAAGCCATCCTTACGACTTCAGATGTCAGAGAACTCAGGAATACATTATCACAGTTGTTTTTTTTTTTTTTTTTTTTTTTTGCCTGTTTATGTGCCATCTTGTTTTAAAAAGTCAGGCAGCTGTGATCTGGCTTTTAACAAGCCACCTAAGCAAACTCAACACGTGATCCATGTGAAGGAAAGTAAAGGAGCCATTTATTTACCAGCTGCCTATGCTGGATGCTGAGGAAGAAACATCTGATGAAGAAATGATTGCTGCTTTTAAAGAGCTGTAGTCTCCTTAGGCTGCAAGGGAGATGGGGAAGGCAAGGACAGGACACAAACATGCATAGGCAATGACAAAAAAAAGCCATGAGTTGGAGCCATAACCACATCCATCATGTGATAGAGGAATGAAGGGACTGCTTTGGGACCAACAAGAAGAGATTTCTCTGCCTGGAAGCGTTATGGAAGACTTCCAGGAGGAAGCAGCCTTTATCTGACTATGGGACAGGAAAAAAGGAGGAGGCACTGCAGCAAGTGGGAATATCTTGAACAAAGAAAGGCATAGAGGAGTGGAAGAGCATGGCAGGTACAGAAATGGCAAGTCATTCAATATGACTAAAGAGAGAGTGCTGGGGGAGAGGGGAAAAAAATATCTTACTGCAAATGTGCAACGTTTTCTCCACCTCTCCTTGATCCTTCTGATATAGGCCCCAGGGGTTTCAGAGTTTTGATTCAGCCTGCTGCCTGGCCCAGTGGGCAATGTTTGGTGAATGAATAACACCATTAGGTTAGGAATATGGTTTATATACTGCCTTAATTGAAAAAGTATTCGAGGCACCTATGATCTGATTTTTTTCTTTTTTACTGTGCTTTTTTTTTTTTTTTAGGTGAAAAATTTACAAAGAAAATTACATTCCCATTAACTATGTGCATAGTTTGTACATATAGTGTTCCATGACACTGGTTGCATTCTCACAACGTGTCATCACTCTCCGCATTTCCAGCCTGGGTTTGCCAACTCCTTTCATGCAGATTTTCTACCCCTTCCTGCAGTCGCATCTTTGCTTTTGGAAATATTGTCCTTTTGATCTTGTATAATTGATTCTTCTAAGGAACGTGTTCCTCTCAGAAGTTATTAATTTTGGGGCCTGTCTATTGTTTGCCTGAAAGGTGGTCTCTGGAAATGGCTTCAGTTCCAGGTCAGGAGGGTGTCTTAGAGCCATAGTCTTGGGGGTTCCTACAGTCTCTGTCAGACCAGTAAGTGTGGTCATTTTTGTGAACTTGACTTTTCTACATTTTTCTCCCGCTCTGCCTGGGAACCTCAGTTGTGCTCCCAGTCAGAGCAGGCACCATCTAGCTCTTCTGGTCTTGGGGTCTTGTAGGCTCTGGTTCGTGTGGGTCCATTAGTCTTTTGGACTGATTACACCCTTGAGTCTTCGGGTTTTTTCACTCTCCTTTGCTATAGATGAGAGGAAAACAATAGTTGTATCTTAGATGGCCACTCGCAATCTTAAGACCCCAGACGCTACTCGCCAAAGCAGGATGGAGAACATTTTCTTTAGGAACTATGTTGTACTAATTGACATAGATGTCCCCTGAGTCTATGGTCCTTTGCTTTTGAGCTGAGGATCTCTGCCCCAAGAGGTGTTTGGTTATGTCTAAGGAGTTTCCACAACTGTGCCCCTTATGTGCTCTATTGTATGTATTAATATATATCTAACACCTACAATTATATAGTAGAAATATCCACAACCAAACCTATATCTGCAGGTGACTGTGCTCTCTTATGCCTATTTAGCATACATATGTATCCATTTGTAAATTATTGTTAATACTATTGTTACAGGATTGTCTATGTTATAGTAATTACCATAAAAAAATTACCATAAAAAAGTTACCATAGTTACCCTTTATTCTTGTGTTCCCCTCAGTGTCTTCCTTCGCCTTAGTCATGTTGTGCTGACTTCCCCTATATTGTATATTGCCTTTCCCTTCACTATCTAGTTAGTAATTTTCACATCCCTGGTAATCATCAAAGAAAGTGTGTGTGTGTGTGTGTGTGTAAACCTTCTCTTGTTTTTTTATAATAGTGATCTCATGCAATATTTGTCATTTTGTGACTGACTTATTTCACTAAGCTTCATCCATGTTGTGAGATGTTTTGCAGATCCATCATTATTCTTTATTGTTGTGTAATATACCATTGTGTGTATGTTTATCCATTCATTCACTCATGGGCACATAGGTTGTTTCCATCTTTTTGCTATTGTGAATAATGGTACAATGAACACAGGTGTACATATGTCTATTCATGTTACAGCTCTAATTTCTTTAGGCTATATACCAAGGAGTGGGATTTTTGTACCATGTGGTATTTCTATTTATAACTTCTTAAGGAAACAACCTACCATTTTTAATAGTGGTTATACTATTTTACATTCCCACCAGCAGTGTATAAGAGTTCCAGTGTCCCCACAACCTTGCCAACATTTGTTATTTTCTGGCTTTTATTTTTATTTATTTATTTTTTTTTTTGATTACTGCCATTGATGTTGGGGTGAGATGGTACTCATTGTAGTTTGGATTTGCATCTCTCTAACCCTGGTGGCATAGTGGGTGAGAGATACAGCTGCTAACCAAAATGTCAGCAGTTCAAATCCACCAGGCGCTCCTTGGAAACCTTACAGGGCAGTTCTACTCTGTCCTATAGGAATACTATAAGACAAAATTGACTCAACGGCAATGGGTTTTAATGGCTAATGACCTTCATTTGCTAATGTGACACAACTCAAAATAAGAAAAACAGCTGCAAACCATCCATTAATAGCAGGAATGTGAAATGTACGAAGTATGAATCCAGGAAAATCGTAAATTGTCAAAAGTGAAATGGAACACATAAACATCAATATCCTAGGCATTAGTGAGCTGAAATGGACCAGTATTGGCCATTTTGAATCAGACAATCATATGGTCTACTGTGCCAGGAATGACAAATTGAAGAGAAATGGCGTCACATTCATCATGAAAAATAACATTTTAAGATCCACCCTGAAGCACAACACTGTCAGCGATAGGATAATATCCATTCGCCTACAAGGATAACCAGTTAATACAACTATTATTCAAATTTACACACCAACCACTAAAGCCAAAGATGTAGAAATTAAAGAGGTTTACCAACTTCTGCAGCCTGAAAACATGCAATCAAGATGCATTGATAATTACTGGTAGTTGGAATGTGAAAGTTGGAAATGAAGAAGGAACAGTAGTGGACACCACCAAATGGAATACACAGAAATCACATTCGCTACTTCTGTGGAAAGAGACAATAGAGAAGCTCAACATCATCAGTCAGAACAAGGCTAGGGGCCGACAGCACAACAGGCTATCAATTGCTCATATGCAAGTTCAAGCTGAAGTTGAAGAAAATTAGAGCAAGTCTGTGAGAGCCAAAGTACAACCTGGAGTATCAAAAAACAGCAAAACCCAAATCCATTGCTGTTGAGCCAATTCTGACTCATAGCAACAACATAGGACAGAGTAGAATTGCCCCATAGGGTTTCTAAGGAGCAGCTGGTGGATTTGAACTGCTGGTTAGCAGCCAAGCTCTTTAACCACTGCAGGACCAGGGCTTCACTTTAAATATATCCTATGTGAATTAAGAGACGATCTCAAGAATAGATTTGATGCACTGAACACTAATAATTGAAGACCAGAAGGGTTGTGAAATGACATCAAGGACGTCATACATGAAGAAAGCAAAAGGTCACTAAAAAAGGAAAGAAGGAAAAGACCAAAATAGATGTCAGAAGAGACTCTGAAACTTGCTCTTGAATGTAGAATAGCTAAACCGAAAGGAAGAAATCATGAAGTAAAAAAGCTGAGCAGAAGATTTCAAAGAGCAGCTCGAGAAGACAAAATAGTTATAGCAAAGACCTGGAGTTAGAAAACCAAAAGGGAAGAACAAGATCAGCAATTCTCAAGCTGAAAGAACTGAAGAAAAAATTCAAGCCTCAAGTTGCAATACTGAAGGATTCCACAGGAAAAATATTAAAGGGCACAGGAAGCATCAAAAGAAGATGGAAGGAATACATAGAGTCACTGTACCAAAGAGAGTTGGTAGAGGAGGTAGCAGATGATCAAGAACCGATGGTACTCAAGGACGAAGTCCAAACTGCACTGAAGGCGTTGATGAAAAACAAGACTCCAGAAACTGATAAAATACCAATTGAGATGCTTCAGCAAAAGGATGCCATGCTGGAGGTGCTCACTCGTCTATGCCAAGAAATGTGGAAGACAGCTACCTGGCCAACTGACTGGAAGAGATCCATATTTGTGCCCATTCCAAAGAAAGGTGACCCAATCAGATGTGGAAATTATCAAACAGTAAAAAAAAAAAAATTTTTTATCATTAATATCACACGCAAGTAAAATTTTGCTGAAGGTTATTCAAAAGCAGCTGCAGCAGTACATCAACAGGGAACTGCCAGAAATTCAAGCTGGATTCAGATGAGGATGTGGAAAGAGGGATGTCATTGCTCATGTCCAGTGGATCCTGGCTGAAAATAACGAATACGAGAAAGATGTTTACCTGTGTTTTATTGGCTATTCAAAGGCATTTGACTTTGTGGATCATAACAAATTATGGATAATATTGTGAAGAACTGGAAAGTTGTGTTCATCAGTATACATACACCAAGAGGCAGTCATTCAAAGAGAGCAAGGGGATACTGAACCCATTGCCATCAAATCAATTCCTACTCAATGACCCTACAGGACAGAGTAGAATTGCCCCACAGAGTTTTCAAGGAGCACCTGGTGAATTCAAACTGCTGACCTCTTAACCATTTAACCACTATACCACCAGGGTTCCCAAGGGGATACTGCGTGGTTTAAAACCAGGAAAGGTATGTGTCAGGGTTGTATCCTTTCATCATACATATTGAATCCATACGCTGAGCAAATAATCTGAGAAGCTAGACTATATGAAGAAGAACGGGGCATCAGGATTGGAGGAAAACTAACGAACAAGCAGATGACACAACCTTGCTTGCTGAAAGTGAAGAGGACTCGAAGCACTTACCGATGAAGATCAAAGAACACAGCCTTCAGTATGGATTATACCTCAACATAAAGAGGACATCCTCACAGCTGGACCAATAAGCAGCTTCATGATAAATGGATAAAATATTGAAGTTGTCAAGGATTTCATTTTACTTGGATCCACAATCAATGCCTATGGAAGCAGCAGTCAAGAAATCAAATGATGCATTGCATTGGGCAAATCTGCTCTAAAGTGTTAAAAAAAAAAAAAAAAAAAGCAAAGATGTCACTTTAAGGTCAAAGGTGCACCTGACCCAAGCCATGGGTTTTTCAGTCGCCTCATATCCATGCAAAAACAGGGCAACGAATAAGGAAGAAGAATTGATGCCTTAGAATAATGATGTTGGCAAAGAATACCATGGACTGCCAGAAGAACAAACAAATCTGTCTTGGAAGAAATACAGCCAGGATGCTCGTTAGAAGCAAGGATGGCAAGACTTCATCTCACATACTTTGGACATGTTATCAGGAGGGTCCAATCCTTGGAGAAGGACATTATGCTTGGTAAAGTAGAGGGTCGGCAAAAAAGAGGAAGACCCTCAAGGAGATGGACTGACGCAGTGGCTGCAACAATGGGCTCAAGCATAACAACGATTTTGAAGATAGCACAGGACTGGGCAGGGTTTCATTCTGTGGTACATAGGGTCGCTGTGAGTTGGAACTAGTTTGACAGCACCTAACAACAATGGCTAATGATCATGAGCATTTCTTCATGTGTTTATCAGCCACCTGAATTTCTTCTTTGGTGAGGTGTACGTTCATGTCTTTGCCCATTTTTTAATTGGATTGCTTGTCTTTTTATTGTTGAGGTGTTGAAGTTTTCTATAAATTTTAGAGATTAAGCCCTTGTTGGAAGTTGTTGCCAATTTTTTCCCCCAATCTGCAGGTTCTCTTTTTACTCTTTTGGAGAAGTGTTTTTTGCCTTTTTTTTTTTTTTTTTTAAAATAAGCTTAAGTGTTTAATTTTTAGGAAGTCCCATTTATCTAGTTCATCCTTCCCTGTTTGTGCATTTTTAGTTGTGTTCAATATCCTATTTATACCATATATTAAGGCCTGTAGCACTGTCCTTATTTTTTTCACACATGGTCTTTATGGTTTTAGGTTTTACATTTAAGTCTTTGATCCATTTTGAGTTAGTTTTTGTGTATGGTGTGAGGTATGGGTCTTGTTTCATTTTTCTACAGTTAGACATCCAGTTTTGCCAGCACCATTTGTTAAAGAGACTATCTCTCCCCCATTAAATGGATTTTGGCCCTTTGTCAGTGATCAGCTGTCCATAGGTGGATGGATATACTTTCGGTTATCAGTGCTCTTATATTGGTCTATGTGCCTGTTGTACCAGTAACAGGCTGTTTTGGCTACTGTGGCTGTAGAGTAGGTTCTGAGATCAAGCTCCTACTTTATTCTTCTTCTTCAATAATGCTTTATTTATCCAGGTCCTCTTTCCTTTCCATATAAAGTTGATGTTTAGTTTTTTGATCTCATTAAAGAATGCTTTTGGGATTTGGACCAGGATTGCGTTCTATCTATAGATCGCTTTGGGTAGCATTGATATTTTCACCATGTTGTCTTCCTATCCATGAGCATGGAATGTTTTTCCATTTATGTAGGTCTCTTTTGGTTTCTTACAGTAGTGTTTTATAGTTTTCTTTGTATAGATCTTTTACATCCCTGCTTAGATTTATTCCTAAGTATCTTTTGCAGGGCCATTGTAAATGGTATAGTTTTCCTGATTTCCTTTTCAATGGTCTGTTTATTGGTGTATAGGAAACCAAATGATTTTTGTATGTTGATTTTGTATCCTGCTACTTTGCCGAATTCTTCTATTAGTTTCAGTGGCTTTCTTGTGAACTCTTTGGGATTTTCTGTGTATGAGATCATACCATCTGTGAATAGGGATAGTTTTACTTCTTCCTTACCAATTTGAATGCCCTTTATTTCCTTTTCTTGCCTTATTGCTCTAGCTAGAACTTCCAGTAAAAAGTTATAATAAGAGCGATGATAAAGGGCATCCCTGCCATGGAAATCCTGGTGGCATAGCGGATAAGTGCTATGGCTGCTAACCAAGAGGTTGGCAGTTCAAATCCGCCAGGCGCTCCTTGGAAAATCTATGGTGCAGTTCTACTCTGTCTTATAGGGTTGCTATGAGTCAGAAGCGACTCGACAACAGTGGGTTTGGTTTGGTTTTGGGTCTGGTTCCCATTCTCAAGGGGAATGCTTTCAGATTCTCTCCCTTGAGAATAATGTTGGTTGTTGGTTTGTATAAATTTCCTGCATTAGATTGAAGAATTTCCCTTCTATTTTTATTTTAATGAGAGTTTTATCAGGAATGGGTGTTGGGCTTTTGGAAAGCCATTTATGCATCAGTTGACATCATCATGTGATTCTTTGTTTTATTTACATGACGGATTACATTGATTGATTTTCTAATGTTGAACCATCCTTACATACCTGGTATGAATCTTACTTGGTCATGATGTATTTTTTTTTTTTCGGTATGCTGTTGAATTTTGTTGAGAATATTTGTGTCTATATTCATGAGGGATATTGGTCTGTAATTTTCTTTTTCTGTGGTGTCTTTGCCTGGCTTTGGTATCAGTGTTGTACTGGCTTTGTAGAATGATTTCAGGAGTATTCCTTCCTCTTGTATGCTTTGAAATAATTTGAGTAGTGTTAGTGTAAGCTCTTCTCTGAATGTTTGGTAGAATTCTCCAGTGAAGCCATCTGGACCAGGACTATTTTTGTTGGGAGTTTTTTTTAACCACTTCTTAATCTCTTTTGTTGTGGATCAGTTTATTTTTTCTACCTCATTTTGTCTTAGTTTAGGTAAGTAGTGTGTTTTAGAAATTTTTCCTTTTCCTCCATGTTTTCAAATTTGATGTCCAATTTTTCATAGTATTCTGTTATGATCTTTTTATTTCAGTTGATTCTGTTGTAGTGTCACCCATCTCATTTCTTATTTGGGTTATTTGCTTCTACTTCTGCTTTTCTTTTGTCAGTTTGGCCAGTGGTTTGTCAATTTTATTGACCCTTTCAAAGAACCAACTTCTGGTCTTGATTGTTTTTCCATTCTCTTTCATTTATTTCTGTTCTAATCTTTATTATTTACTTTCTTTAGGTGACTGTGAGCTTCTTTCGCTGCTCTCTTTCTATTTGTTCAAGTTGTAGTGTTACTGTTTTGATTTTGGCCGTTTCTTCTTTTTTAGTGTGTTTGTTTATTGCTAAAAATTGATCTCTGAGGATTGCTTTACTGTGTCCCAGAGGTTTTGGTATGTCGAACTTTCATTCTCCTTTGACTCTAGGAATTTTTTTTTATTTCATCTTTGATTTCTTCTATTACCCAGTGGTTTTTAAGCAAAGCATTATTCATTTTCCATGTGTTTCATTTTTTCCCTTGTTCTTCCTGTTATTGATTTCTATTTTTATAGTGTTACATTCAGAGAAAATGCTTTGTATTATTTTTGGATTTTATTCAGTCTTCCTTTGTGGCATAGGGGCACTGGTAGCACAGTGGTTAAAAGCTCAACTGCTAACCAAAAGGCTGATAATGCAAATCTATCGGCCACTCCTTGAAACCCTATGGGACAGGTCTATTCTGTCCTATAGGGTCGCTATGAGTTGGAATTGACTCAACAGCAATGTTTTTTTTTTTTTCATGGTGTAAAATGTGCTCTATTCTGGAGAATGATCCATGTGCACTGGAGAAGAATGTATACTTTGCTGATATTGGGTGGAGTGTTCTGTGTATGTCTATGAGGTCGAGTTGGTTGGTTTTGGCATTCAGATCTTCTTTATCTTTGTTTAGTTTCTTTCTAATTGCTCTGTCCTTCACCAAAAGTGCTGTGTTGAAGTCTCCAATTATTATTGTAGAACTGTCTATGTCTCTTTTCAATGCTGTTAGAGTTTGTTTTATGTATTTTGAAGCCCTGTCATTGGGTGCATATATATTTATTATAGTTATTTCCTTTTGGTGGATTGACTTTTTAATCTTATCTAATGTCCTTCCTTATCTTTTACAGTGGACTTACCTTAAAGTCTTTTTTACTGGAGATTCATATTGCCGCTCCTGCTCTTTTTTGGTTATTGTTTGCTTGATATCTTTCTTTTTTATCCTTTGAATTTTAGTTTATTTATGTATTTGTGTCTAAAGTGTGTCTCTTTATATTGATAAGTTGTGTTTTTTAATCCATTCTGCCACTCTTTGTCTCTTTACTGGTGCATTTAAGCCATTTACATTCAGTGTGATTATCAGTAGGTATGACTTTACTGCTGTCATGTTGTGTTTGTGTGTGTGTGTGTGTGGTGTTGATGGTTTCTTCGTTCTGCTTAATTTTCTGTGCTGAGTTCTTTTTGTTTGTGGATTTTCTTTTTCATTTCTTTTGTTGCTGATGATTTTGTGTTTACTGAGTAATTATGTTTTTCTTTTTTATTCTTTATTTGGTTGGTATCTGGCAAGTGCTGTCCTGTCTTAATCTCAGATTGTTTTCTGATGTTGTTGGTTCTTTGTCTGAATGACTCCCTTTAATATTTCTTGTAAGGTTGGTCTGGTTTTTACAAATTCGCTTAATTTCTGTTTATCTAGAAGTGTCCTAATTTTGCCATCGTCTTTGGGAGACAATTTTGCTGGACATATAATTCTTGGTTGACAGTTTTTTCTTTCAAGGTTTTATATACATCATGTTATTGCCTTCTTGCCTGCATGGTTTCTACCAAGTGATCAGAGCTTCATCTTATTGGTTCCCCTTTATATGTAGCCTTTTATTTTTCCCAAGCTGATCTCAGGATTCTTTCTTTGTCTTTGGTTTTGGCAAGTTTGATTATGTCTTAGTGACTTTTTCTTTTTTTTTTTTTCGGTGGGAGAGATCTATCCTGTATGATGTATCAAAAAGAATTCATCAACATTCAATTATTTCAGGAGGTAGCATGTGATCAAGAACCAATGATACCAAAGTAAGAAGTCCAAGCTGCACTGAAGACATTGGCAAAAAACAAGGCTCCCAGAACTGACGGAATGCCAAGTGAGATGTTTCAACAAAGGGATATAGCACTAGAAGTGCTTGCTCGTCTATGCCAAAAAACATGGAAGACAGCTAACTAGGCAACTGACTGGAAGAGGTCCATATTTATGCCTATTCCAATGAAAGGTGATTCAGCCAAATGAGGAAATTATCGAACAATATCTTTAATGTCAGAAACCCTGGTGGTGTAGTGGTTAAGAGCTACAGCCACTAACCAAAATGTCAGCAGTTTGAATCCACCAGGCGTTCCTTGGAAACTCTATAGGGCAGTTCTACTCCGTCCTATAAGGTCGTTATGAGTTGGAAGTGACTCAAGAGTAATGCATTTGGTTTTTTGAATCATTAATATCACATGCAAGTAAACTTGCTGAAGATCATTCGAAAGCAGTTGCAGCAGTACATTGACAGTGAACTGCCAGAAATTCAAGCTAGATTCAGAAGAGGATGTGGAATGAGGGATATCATTGCTAATGTCTGATGGATCTTGGCTGAAAGCAAAGAATACCAGAAACATGTTTACCTGTGTTTTATTGACTACACAAAGGCATTTGACTGTGCAGATCGTAACAAATTAGGGATAACATTGCAAAGGATGAGAACTCCAGAACACTTAACTGTGCTCATGCAAAACCTGTGCATGGATCAAGAGGCAGTCGTTCAAACAGAACAAGGGGATACTGCATGGTTTAAAGTCAGGATAGGTGTGTCAGGATTGCGTCCTTTTCACCATACCTATTCAATCTGTATGCTGAGCACATAATCCGAGAAGCTGGACTATATGAAGAAGAACGGGGCATCAGGATTGGAGGAAGACTCATTAACAACCTGCAATATGCAGATGACACAATCTTGTTTGCTGCAATGAAAAGAACTAGAAGCACTTACTGATGAAGATCAAAGAATACAGTCACCAGTATGGATTACACCTCAACATAAAGAAAACAAAAATCTTCACAAATGGACCAATGAGCAGCAGCATGATAAATGGAGAAAAGGTTGAACTTGTTAAAGATTTTATTTTGCTTGTATCCACAATCAACATCCATGGAATTGGCAGTCAAGAAATCAAACAACACATTGCATTGGGCATCTCTGCTGCAAAAGACCTCTTTAAAGTGTTAAAAAAGCAAAGATATCACTTTAAGGACTAAGCTGTGTCTGGCCCAAGCTGTGGTGTTTTCAATCATCTCATACGCAAGTAAAAGCTGGGCAATGAATAAGGAAGAGCGAAGAAGAGTTGACCCCTTCGAGTTATGGTGTTGGTGAAGAATGCTGAATATACCATGGACTGATACACCAGCCAGAATGCTCCTTAGAAGTGATGGCGAGACTTCGTCTTACATACTTTAGACAGGTTATCAGGAGGGATCAGTCCCTGGCGAAGGCCATCATGCTTGGTAAAGTAAAAAGTCAGCAAAAAAGAGGACAACCCTTGACAAGATGGCTGCAACAATGGGCTCAAGCATAACAATGATCATGAGAATGGTGCAGGACTGGGCAGTGTTTTGTTCTGTTGTACATAGGGTTGTTATAAGTCACAATTGACTTGACAGCACCTAAAAACAACATCCTATAAGAGGTTCGTTGAACTTCTTGGGTGGATATCTTCTCATCTTTCATGATATTAGGGAAGTTTTCTGCCAGCAGATCTTCAGCAATTCTCTGTGTTTTTGTTAGTGGTTTTTTGTTTTTGTTTTTTGCCTCCTCATCTTCTAGAATTCCAATTGCGTGTAAATTTTTCCTCTCAATAGTCTCCCACATGATTCTTAGGCTTTTTCATTTTTTTTTCATTCTTTTTTTCTGATTTTTCCTAAAACAAATTGGTGTGAAGAAATTTGTCCTCTATTTTGCTGATTCTATCTTGCATTGATTCAATTCTTCTCCTATATTCTTCTACTAACCAAAAGGTTGGCAGTTCAAATACACCAGCTGCTCCTTGGAAACCCTATGGGGCAGTTCTACTCTGTTCTATAGGGTTGCTTGCTATGAGTTGGAATAGACTCGATTGCACCTGACAACAATAACATATCCTTTTATTGAGTTGTCTATTTCTGAAATTTTATTGTTAATCTTTTGCATTTCTGGTTGCTGTATTTGCCTGGTTTCTAATTATCTATTTCTTTTCATGTTTTGTTCTTGTATTGTTTTCCTAAATTCTTCTATTGCTTTGTGTTTTCCTTGTTTTTTTTTCTTGATCTCTTGAGTCTTTTGAATTCCTTATCAGTAGTTCCATTAACATTTCTTTCTCCAGAATGTTTTAAGATTCTTTATTTTGGTCACTTGCTGGAGACATCTTGTCCTGTTTGTTTATGTGTTTTGACATTGTCTGTTATCTCTGAGGCATTAAGATGTAATTGTATTTATTTATTGTATGTTTGTTTATCACATCCAGATTTTTTTTTTTTTTTGGACATATCCAAGTAGGCAAGCATGTGTGCTACTCTGGTTGATAGTCTGGCCACACTGGAGCTCTTACCACCTGCCTGTAGGTGGGTGGGGCAGCGACTGTGTGAGTGTGGGTCTCTTTTCAATGGTTTTGTGGGGTGGCTGAGGATGTAGCTGGTGTTGCTGGTGAGGTGGTGTGTCTGTCCAGCCAGCCACCTGGGCATGGGTGCTGGGAGCATTCTCACTGGTTGCTGGGTTGGGTGTTCTGTGCGCACGTTGCCAGTTGCTAGGTTGTCGGGGCTAGGGTGCCCAGGTCATCAGTCACCAGGTGGGTAGTTTGGAAACTCTGGGTGGTCAGGGCTGCATGGGGGTGTCAGAGTGGGAACAAGCCTTTGGTTGCATTGTGGGGGGGGGCAGCGTGGTGGGTAAGGCAGAGAGCATGCCACCAGTCCACAGATGCCAGCTAGGAGGGCATGCCCCTGTCCACTAGAGCATGATGCAGGTAAGGGTGTGCCAGTTGTCCTCGGGCCCCCAGTGCAGCTGGCTGGAGGGAATAGTTGGCATTGCTGCTTTGCAGTACAGGTGGCTGGACAAAGGAGCGGGTGCCTCCAGTTCATGGGTTCTCAACACCAGTGGCTGGATGGAGCAGTGGATGCTGCCTTTCCTCAGGGCCCTGGCACAATTGTCTGGGCAGAAGAGAGGGGTGCCACCTGTCCCTGGGCCTCCGACATGGGCGTGTGGATGGAAGAGGGGGCACCGCCTGTCCACAGGCTCCCAGCATGGGTGGCTGGGCAGAGAAGTGGGTGCTGCCTGGTCCTGGGCCCCTGGCATGGTTTGGTGGATGGAAGGGGGGATGCCGCTGGTCTATGGGCCCTCAGCATCAGTGGCTGGGTAGAGAAGCAGACGCAGCTGGCCTGTGAGCTCCAGCTCTGGTGACTAGGCTGAGGAATAGGCACCTTCGGTCTGCAGGCCGCTGGCGCCAGAAGCCGGGCAAAGAGATCTGCAGATACCCAGTGCAAGTGGCGAGTGGAGTAGTGGCACCACTGGCCTATGGGCCCCTGGATGAGGGGCAGGGCGGTGGTAGGTGCCAGCAGACTACGATTACATGTCGTGCCGGGGGGATGGATAAGCAGGGGTGTGGTGGATACTGCAAGTCTACAGGCCTCCAGCTCAGAGGGCTGCAGGGGTGCAGTAGGTGTGAATGAACTTTACTTTTGCAAGGTGGGAAGTACTCCTGCCTGGCTCTGGACCTGGGTGCAGAGCCTCTCCTGCTTGGCTGTTCTAGGTGATGGGGGGTTCTGGCTGGGAATGCTGCTCACTTTTTCACAATATGGCTGTGCCGTGCAGGTTCAGCTGTCAGGGTGCTGGCAACCCATAATTCTGTGTCTGCTAATTTTATACAGTCTCTCCTTCCACTTGGCACTAGGTCCAATTCTTCAGCCTTACCTTTGATGCTCAGGGTTCCAAGTTCTCATCAATATCCGATTCACTTGCTTTCTCGGATCTTTGTTGTAAGAGGGATGTTATGAGGCATCTGACTATGCCACCATCTTGGACCGCCTATGATTTGACTTTTCACCAGACACTCAAGCAAACCCAATACATAAGATCCATGCAAAGGAAGGCAAGGGATCCATTTATTTATCAGTTGCCTATTATATTGTAGGCCCCACATTGGATGCTAGGCAGAAACACAGGTTCTTCTGTGTTGGTGATGGAACTTCCTTCCCTCCACCTCCCATGAGTGGATCATTTTGTGCATGTAATTCTGGGCATTCTTTTAGTCACTTCCTGAAACAAGTAAAAGAACACCCAAAATTACACGCACGAAATCATCCACAAAATTTTCTCACTGTACCCCAGCTTTGAAGCAAGAAGCTGTTCTGTGGCCCTACTCACTCAACATTTCCTGATCATAAGAATCACCTGGATGCTTGTTACAAAGACAGACTTCTGGACCCGCCCACACCTGCTGTGAGCAGACAAAAAAAAACCAAACCCATTGCCTTCGAGTCGATTCTGACTCATAGCAGAACAGGAACCTGAAATTTTATGTCCATGGTCCTAGTCACCCTCCAAACACACACTTTGAGAAACTCTACACTTGTGGAGTTTTTCTTTCTTCCCCTTTGGACAGTTTTGCGTTTTTCTAGCTTGCATAGATACAAGAAGTTTGCCCAAGCGACCAGCCCCTTTTCATGTTGTTCAGGCATCTTGGTTACCATCTCTTCTCCTAAGCTGGGCTTTGAGAAGAGAGGTTGACTCAGAGGCTGCTGTGTGACCAGCCACTCTTTGGACTGGCTGTCTGGCTCATGGACCTAGCACCTCATCTTCAGTTAAACCTCCTGGGTGGGCCTTCATCATTGACGGGGGCCACATATCATTAGCAGCCAAGGGCTTTGTCCCACCTACTTAAACAGCTTGCTGCCCATAAGGAGCTTCATACTCGGGGATTCTACACTGCAACAAGTTCCCTCAGCTCAGAGGACCTCACTAAGGACACATGACACCTACGTGCTCCTGTAAGCAGGTCATTGTCTTCTCGTTCTCTTGGAGTTAATTTAATAAGACTTTTTATTTAAAAAAAAAAAAAAAAACCTCCTGAAACACATTTAATTGCTATTATTTTTGCCTTATTTTCATATACCACTATATTCTTATTTATATTGTTTTGTTTTTCTTTTTGCGTGCTTACTTTCTTCTCTAATTCTCAAATCTCCATTTATTTTTACCTTGCTTTTTTACTATCTCTTAGTTTTAGATCAAGATACAATTTTTTATTACTACTTAATGGTATAGTGGTGAAGAGCTTTGGCTGTTAACCAAAAGGCTGCCAGTTCAAATCCACCAGGCACTCCGTGGAAAACCTATGGGGCAGTTCTACTCTGTCCTATAGGGTCACTGTGAGTCAGAATCAACTCGATGACACTGGGATTTGGGGGGTTTTATTTATTTTAATAGACTAAACTCTTTGACTTTTTTGCTCTTTTTTCTCGTCCCCATTTATTTGGCAGCTGTCTTGATTTCTACTTCTTTGTGAAATTAAACTGTCCTTACTTTGTTTTTCTCCTCCTTTGAAGATTTTTAGGCTTAATTTTTGTACCTATCTTTGTATCTGGTTTGTTTTTGACCCTTTTTGCTCTTTTTAGGTAGATTTTATCTGTTTTAAATCTATATTTATATTCTTTTGTTTACTCTTAATTTCTTGATTTGTTTTATCCACTTTTTGTGTGTTCTAAATATTTTAATAATAATTGTGTTTTAATTATTTTTCCATAATATTTTTTATTTTTTGTCCCTAATTTTAATTTAGAACTCATTCTATTTATTTGTCTCATTTTGTAAGTGAGGACACTGAGATCCAGAAGATTAGAAATAACTTGCTCAGTGTCTTAGAGTGGGCAGTGGAGGAGCCAAACAAGAAGCTGCCTCCTTTGATTACCAGATTAGTGCCCTTTCTACCAAACCACTCCAGTAATAATGACTGTGAGAACAGTACCCTTCTTAGAAATAAAGAAAACCTGAGTACCATCTCAGCAAAGAGAACATAGTCCCTGCAACACTACACTCAAGGCTGCAAATGTCAGGTTGTTCCTTGGCCTTTAACTAAAAGAAAACGTGAAAATAAGGTGGAAAAAATGAAGCCAAGAAATGGGACTTGATTCCTAAAATCCATGAACAGAACAGAGCTTGAAGTGAGAATACAATATGTGATTTGGGTGACCCTAGTTAAATCAAAGAAGTCTTGGTGGCACATAAGTTAAGTGCTCAGCTGTTAACCAAAGGGTTGGCGGTTTGAACCCACCAGCCACTCCATGGGAGAAAGATGTGGCAGTTGGATTCCACAAACATTACAGCCTTGGAAACACGAGCGGGCAGTTCTAATCTGTCCTATAGGGCTGCTGTGAGTCAAAATTGACTCAATGGCAATGGGTTTTCTAGGCAAATCAACCTCCCCAAGGAATTTTTTATTTCTAAAATGAGGATAAGGACACCATTCCTGTCTGCCTCACAATTGCATTATGCTGGTCAAATCAGATCATGGGTAGAGAAGCTTCTTATGAACTTTGTACCCAGTTGTTCCTTGTTATTATAATATGCCCATAACATCCAAGAGAAAGGTTAAAGGAATAATTACATTAAAAGGATACTATTACTATTTTTAAATGTGTATATCTATACATCGAAAGAGGAAAAGAATATATATAAGATGTCTATGCCACTGTCAACAAACAGATGCAGTGCTTGAAGTGTTCACTCATATATTCCAAGAAATTTGGAAGACAGCTACCTGTCCAACTGGCTGGAAGAAATCGATATTTATGCCTGTTCCAAAGAGCAGTGATCCAACCAAATGTAGAAAGTATGGAACAATATCATTAATAACGCACCAAGTAAAATTTTGCTGAAGATCATTCAAAAGCAGTTGCAGCAGTACATTGTCAGGAAACTGCCAGAAATTCAAGCTGGATTCAGAAAATGTGGAAAGAAGGATCCCATGTCAGAGGGATCCTGGCTAAAAGCAGAGACTACCAGAGAGATGTTTACCTGTGTTTTATTGACTATGCAAAGACATTCAACTGTGTGAATCATAACAAATTATGGATAACATTGCAAAGAACGGCAATTCCAGAACACTTAATTGTGCTCCTGAGGAATCTGTACATGGATCAAGAGGCAGTCTTTCAAACAGAACAAGATGATACTGCGTGGTTTAAGTCAGGAAAGGTGTGTGTGAGGGTTGTATCCTTTCACCATACTTATTCAATCTATATGCTGAGCAAATAATCCAAGAACCTGGACTATATGAAGAAGAATGGGGCATCAGGATTCGAGGAAGACTCGTTAATAACCTGCAATATGCAGATGATACAACATTGCTTGGTGAAAGTGAAGAAGACTTGAAGCACTTACTGATGAAGATCAAAGACTACATTCTTTAGTATGGATTATACCTCACTATAAAGAAAACAAAAATCTTCACAACTGGACAAAAAAAAAAATAAGGAACAGTATGATAAACGGAGAAAAGACTGAAGTTGTCAAGGACTTCATTTTACTTGGACCCACAATCAACACCCATGAAAGCAATAGTCAAGAAATTAAACGACGTATTACATTGGGCAAATCAGCTGCAAAAGATCTCCTTAAAGTGTTAAAAAGCAAAGATGTCACTTGTAAGGACTAAGGTGTGCCTGACCTAAGCCATGGTTTTTTCAATCGTCTCATGTGCATGTGAAAGCTGGGCAATGAATAAGGAAGACCGAAGAAGAATTGATGCCTTCGAATTATGGTGTTGGCAAAGAATATTGAATATACCATGGACTGCCGAAAGAATGAACAAATCTGCCTTGGAAGAAGTACAGCCAGAATGCCCCTTAGAAGCAAGAATGGTGAGACTTCACCTCACATACTTTGGACATGTTATCAGGAGGGATCAGTCCCTAGAGAAGGACATCATACTTGGTAGAGGGTCAGTGAAAACGAGGAAGACCCTCAATGAGATGGATTGTCACGGTAGCTGCAACAATGGGCTCAAGCATAATGAGGATGGTGCAGGACCAGGCAGTGTTTTGTTCTGTTGTATGTAGGATCACTGTGAGTCGGACCGACTTGACAGCACCTACCAACATGCCACTCTCAATAGCCAAAATTATGCTTTTCCATTTTTAAAAAACAAATGACTTTTTATGAACTTTCTGTGACATTTCTATCTGGTGCTCTTCGGTTCATATTTCTGTATTATATGTGTTACATGCATGCCTTGGCTTATTTCATTCCTTAAGCTTTGATGGTTAAAAAAAATGAATATATGCTATTTCAATGAGAGATACTTCATAAGAATGTTCATCTTTAGACTCAAATTTGGCCTTCCCAATCAATCACTGGCTTCTGTGGCAAACCCACAGTCTCCTCCCTGGTCTACTCCTTACTCCTGCATTCCCACTGATGTTCCAGCTTCAATCTTAGTGGAAGTAAACAATTACAAAAAGCATTGTCTTGTGCGTCTGGTCTTTGAGATACCTTTTTTATTTCATTGCCCAATAAACTTCTCAAAAGCGGTCTTTCAGGGCATCAGCATCTGGAGTAGTTCTCTCCCCAGCAGAGCTGGCTCTGTAGCAGCAAGCTAATGGATAAAAATGCCAAGTGAATTCTCACTGGCAAGAAATCTGTGAGTAAGGACAGTGAATGAGTCAGGGTGGGTGTTATGTGAACAGGACAAAGGATCAGGGCTTTCTAGGGTTGGGGCTGCCTCTTGGTTGGGGTTATAATCTCCAGGAATAAACTAGAATAGAATGCATCACTCAGGACACTCGTCTGTGGAAAAATATTTCTCTTTGTCCTTTAGTGTGAAGCCCATGGGCCAGAGGCCTAAGCTTTATCACTGACTTGGTCTTACATATCCTGAAAGCATGGAACTTAGAGCCTGATCTTTCAGTGACCAGGGCCCCTAGACATTGAGTGACTCAATGTGGCATGGCTGGCTGTAATAGCCCTGGGACAGGAAGGCTCATCTCCGGACTCTGAGAACAACACCCTTTCCCCTCCACCAGGCCACTCTTCTGAACCTCTTCATCCTTCAGGCTCCCCCCCGGCAAAACAGATGTCACCTCCTGCTCTCCCTGTGGCAAAATGAAGGCAATGGCCCTGGTGTGTGACAACAGAGCCAGAACTTAAGGCTTGGATGGAAATTTGCAGTTGGATCAGGGTGAGAGGCCCAGGGCACCTGTGTTCTTGCTGAAGCAAAATGAAGCAACTTCCCCCTTCAGCTCAGCGTAGGTCTGTGAGGAGAGTACCCTCCAGAGCCTTAGGAGGGGGTTTGGGAAGAAAAAAGAAAAAGGAGTAAGCTAAGAAGGGAAATGAGCAGAAAGGCAGGGATGGGGCCTTGGCATAGAGGTCAAGCTGTTAATCAATTGTTGTGAGAGGAGAACATGGCTCTGCACCTGCCTTGGACATCCCTAAAAGCCCATAGGATTGCTCCTAGGACTGTGGAAGCTCCATTTCCTACTGCATGTAGGCACTGACTTTCCATTTTTGATATGCTTATTGAGTCATTGAAGAAAAAAAGCATTGCTTCCTCTCCCCACCCTCACCCACTACAAAGTGTCTGACCAAACCCCCTTCCTCTGCTCCAAGAGAAGAGGTAACTTCAAGCTGTCAGGGAGAGGAAAACTGTATTTAGGCCTAATTTCACCAGTCTTGCCACTAACTCTCAATGTCCCTGAAGATATATCAGAGACAGTGGGGTCACTGGGGGAATTGCGGGGGGTGCGGACTGCACTGATGATCACTGTCAGAGTGGTGACACCGAAATGACTTTCTATAAAATTTTTGTGCAATGTTTCAGCAGAAATTTATTGTTTTTTTTTATAAAAATATCCCTGTAGTTAGTTATAACAACAAAAACATTTTTCGTAAGCCCAGCTTACATGTATCAATATACCTACAAGGCTAAAACTTCATGCTACTTTACTTTTTGAACCTTCTAATGCACCCCAGTTAGAGCTGTTATTATCACCCAATTACAATGATGCTTTGAATCACACGGTTTGGTCTGTACTGGTACAAGCCTGTGCTGTTGTTTGTGTAGCTACCATTTTTATTGTCCCTGATTTTGCCAAATTGTCTGGTGTTTTAGCTACAGTATTGTAGTAATTAGTGAATCTACATCAATAACTTTTTTGAGAATGAATTATAGCAATTCCCCCTTATCTGCAAGGGATACATTCTAAGATCTACCATGGATGCCTGAAACCTCAAATAGTACCAAACCCTCTATATACTGTGTTTTTTCCTATACATACATACCTATGATAAAGTTTAATTTTTAAATTAGACACAGTAAGAGATTAGCAACAATAACTAATAATAAAATAGGACAATTATAACAATATATTGTAATAAAAGTTATGTGAATGACAGAGCTGAAAGGCACCAGATGTCCTCACTCTACATACTCATTTAACATTTTTCGACTGGGGTTGAAACCATGGAAAATGAAACCACAGATAAGGAGGGATTACTGTAGTAATTAATGGAAAAGAAGGAGTGATATACAGGAATTATAATTTACAAGTAGCATTAGCACAAAAAGCATTACTAAGAGTTCTGTATGGTCTGGCACAGAGGAGGTCCATGGGGGGTTTGGGGGGGTGACACCATGAGTTACCGCACTGGATGACACCAACCCTAGTGACACCACTGACTAGAGACCTAAATTTGGTGTTTGGAAGCATCTGGAATTTGCAGAGGAAATTAAGACTAATAAATTGAAGCTGGGGGTATTTCTTAAAGATCTGTTAGACAAAGGAATACCTGGGCCAACAACTTGTTCACCACTGAGTTGCACCATCTGCTTGTTACAGTACATTCCTGGAACTCCTCTGTGGAGGGTAAACAGCTGGCTCAAGGGCCATTTCTCCCTGACACTGCTCCTTTTATTGGTGACTGATTGGTCAACAACATGGAGAAACATTGTTTGTTAAACCTCAACAATGACCTTATGATCTTTGCTCCTACTTTTTTATGTCTGCCTCGTAAGCCTCCCTCAGCATCCCGAAGCTAGCAGCAAATGGTATTGAAAGCAATGATAGCAAATAGCATGAACACTGTCTGAAAATGATTAACCCACAGACATTAAAGAGACACAAACTCCTAACAGAAAGATGCCCTGCAGAATATTATGGCCATTTAGGCATACTTGATGGAAAAATGGTTAGGAGTGGAGAATTCTAATAGACTTAATTTAAATTGAGATGACTCAACAATTGCAAACAAAAATATTCTGTCTGAAGCAGCACCATTCAATTTAGATTGAATTGCTGAATGATTAATTAATTTGGGACAGCGCTCAATGAAAAATTGCCATAGATCCACATCCGTCAAAGAAATTCACCACAGATTGTCAAACCTCCGTGGTATGAATGGCACAAATCCAAAGGAGTGCCCACTCAGTATGTGGCTCTTTTAATGAGGACTGCAAGGAGCCCTGCTGGCAAAATGGTTAAGCACCTAGCTGCTAACCAAAAGGTTAGTGGTTCAAACCCACCAGCGGCTCCATAGAGGAAAAGACCTGGCAATCTGATCCTGTAAAGATTACACCCTAGGAAACCCCAGGGGGCAGTTCTACTCTATCCTACAGGTTCTCTATAAGTTGGAATCGACCGAACGGCACAAAATAACAACAACAGCCCTCGTTGCCAAGTATCACAAGTTCCTGTCTGAAAGAAGGAGCAGAACTCACATAGCTCGTCAACCTAGGGGTCACATTAACTTTTGGAAAGGATGTTGAGAAGAAAGAAGCATGAAAACTGAGAGTAGAGAAATAATAACAGCTAACATTTGTCATGCATTTACTATGTGCTAGGCTTTCTTCTAAGCACTGTATCCATGTTATCTTACTTTATCCTCACAACAATCTCGTGAGTCAGATACTGCCCCTGTGCTACGCATAAAAAGACTTAGAGATGAAGTAGTTTGTTTTACAGATGAAGTCCAGAGAAGTTAAGCAAGACTTGACCATGGTTAAATAGCCAATACCTTGCAGAAGGAGGACCCAAACCAGGTGTCCTGATACCACCACTCCCAGCCCCTACCATGCCCTGCTCGATGCTCCAAGCCCTTCTGAGCGTGTGGTATGAATTCCATTTTAAAAGGTGCCTTGGGTTCAGAAGAGGCACAAAACCATTCCAGTAGGGGTAAACTCTCCTTCCTTCCCAAAAGCAGGGCCAACAGGATAAGGGAGTCAGCCAGGCATCACCTGGCCCTGCAAAAGCAGTGACACAGGTGGTCTTTTTCTCATTCTCTTTCTTAGACAGGTACTGGGAGGGGGTATCAGCTCAGATGGAGGGGTTAGGAGTTCTGTCTACAGGGGCCCATGCCATACCAAGGAGGGAAAACTAAGAGGTGGCTTCCTGAAGACTCATTAAATTAAAGCCTTGTCCTAACATGGCAGAGAGGACAAATTTGGGGAGGAGGCAAAGTGACAAGAAACCAGGGAAACAAATGAAAGTAGAAGGCTCAAAGGCAGGGGGAGGTTGGAAAGATACTCATAAAACTAAAAACAGAGGTGACCTGTGAGGAGGAACCTGGGTCAAAGGTGGTGTTTGAAGGTTATTCCAGCTTTATCTACATTTTATGAAATGCTCCCAATGAGAATAACCTCACCTACTTGTGCTTAATTTGCAATTAAAATAAATTAAATATTTTTAAAAGGAGAAGAACAAATAAATGTAAGATGGGAGCAGCACATAGACTTGCCCAAGCTATAGGGCAGCTCTTCACCTCATAGCTATGGTCTCCAGCAAGGGTCAGGGGAAGCCAGGTGAGAAGCCCTAACAGTCACAGTTTCAATTACCAGGGCTAGGTCCTCTGGCTGTACCTGGTGGCCACAGGTCAGCCTTTGCCATGGGATTAAGACATCTTTGATGGTTAATTTTACGTATCAAATTGGCTTGGCTATGGTGCCCAGTTGTTTGGTCAAACACTATTCTAGTAGCTGTAGTTACATGTAATTATATCAGTTGGCCTTAAGTAAAGCAGAAAACCTTCCATAATATTGGGGGACCTCAACCAATCAGTTGAAGAACTTAAGAGCGAAAGGAGTTTCCCTAGGGTTTGTTCTGCCTCCAAGCTATAAAGAGACATTTTTCCAGAACTTCTACTGGCTTCATTCTTCCCATGGCCTGACCTATGGATTTTGGGACACAAACTGGCAGGAGTCTCCAGTCCGTTGCTTGATCCATGGATTTTGGACTTGCCAGCCCCCAAGGTCATGCGAGGCAGTTCCTTGAAATACATACATAAAAAAAATAGGTACGTACATACATATACATATCCAAAAGAAACTGGTTCTGTTTCTCTAGAAAACCCTGACTACGGTGAGGTCCCACTGGCCTCCGTGTACATCTGGGTTTGTTACCTTGGATTACCTGAGTCTCTCCAGGTGCGCACGGAGCCAGCCAGAACCAGTTGCTATAAAGCTGATTCTGACTCATGGCAACCCCATTTGTGTCAGAGTAGAACTGTATTCCACAGAGTTTTCAATGGCTGATTTTTGGAAGTAGATTACTGGGCCTTTCTTCTGAGGTACGTCTGGTGGACTCAAACCTTCAACCTTTCAGTTAGCAGCCAAGCAAGTTAATCATCCGCACCACCCAGGAACTCCGAGCTAGCCAGAAGAATCCTTATCCAATCACACAGTGCATTGAATCAACTCTTAACTCTAGGCAAGTTCAGGAAAAGGAAATACACCTATTTATTTACTGCTGCAGACAGAATTTGGCACCAACAACCTGCCTCTTGTTTTTCTATCTTAGTCCCAGCACAGGACACTCTTCTTAAGGTCCTAGCAGGATCCCCCTAGGCATAAATGTGGCTGGCCATAGAGGCTATGACCGCTCTTGGACCATGACTTGACTTCTCTGAACCAATGCCAAGATTCATTTCTAGGGGAAGTTCAAGAGGTCAGTTTGGGTCCCAGAGCGTCACACAAATAGAAGCAATATGCCAGCCATAGCAGAACCTCCTGAAGACACTGTTGTTGTTATTACTTGTCATCGAGTTAATTCTGACTCATGGAGACCCTATGTGTGCAGAGTAGAATGGCCCCATAGGGTTTTCAAGGCTGTGACCTTTCAGAAGCACATTGCCAAGCCTGTCTTTCAAAGCATCTCTGGGTGGGTTTCAACCACCAACCTTTTGACTAGTAGTCAAGCGCTTAACCATTTGTGCCACCAGGGAATCCTTTGGAGACACAGATTCCATTCTTTTTAGTGTCCTTCCTCTCTTCCCTTTCACCCTTCCTTGCCCCAGCCCACACCCACACCCCCATGTGTCAGAGAAATATTGCTCTTCCCTCAAGTCCATCTCATCAATTGAATTTTCACTGGCTTATTTATTCCTAAAATAAATAGGAATAAATCTTCTTCCTACTCTAAGAAATAAAACCAGTTGTCGAGTCAACTCTGACTCATGGTGACTCCATGTTAATCAGAGTAGAACTGTGCTCCATAGTGTTTTCTATGGCTGATTTCTCAGAAGTAGATCACCAGTCCTTTCTTCCCACGCACCTCAGGGTGGACTCTATCTTCCAACCTTTCAGTTAGTAGCCATTATTGGCACAACTGCACTACATAGGGATACAAAGTCTAACTAAGGCTAGAATTTGAAACATTTTTTTGGCCACTTAATTATATCTGATTTGTTCACTCAAAACAGTACCTTTTAAAACAAAATCAGATTCAAGGGCTCAACCTCCAAACCAAAAGCACCAAACCCACTGCCATTCCGACTCATAGCAAATCTACAGGGCAGAGTGGATTCAAACGACTGACTTTTTGGTTTGCAGCTGAGCTCTTAACCACTGCGCTACCAGGGCTCCGTGTTCGATAAAGACCTCATTTTATCTTTCTTCAAGGCAGGGTTTTTATAGGAATTCTTATTATATGGAAAATGTCCATAAAATAGGTTGAAATTCTGTTTGGATTATGGGTTGAACTGGGAGGAGTAGTTGGTTAGTAGGTATGAGGATCACTAGACTTGGTGGAAAACATTACAATGGGTTCCTTGTTTAAACAACTGTCTGTTCCTGTCCTGAATGGTCAAGAATACAGCTTTTAACTGGTGAACCACTCAGGTCATAGGAATATGAATGTGGAGAGAGCCAGGTATTCACTGTGGTGTGGATCACATGGATAATAACTCTTCTAAGTGGCTTCCA
Source organism: Elephas maximus indicus (assembly GCF_024166365.1). Classification (NCBI taxonomy): domain Eukaryota; kingdom Metazoa; phylum Chordata; class Mammalia; order Proboscidea; family Elephantidae; genus Elephas; species Elephas maximus. The sequence continues at coordinate 29,546,750 of NC_064841.1, forward strand.
GAACAGTAACAAAGATAATGGGATGTAGCAGAAAGATCTAAACCCAACAACCTGGGGTCATAGGGAACTCTGACAACTCTGACACTACCTAGTCATGTGACCTTGAGCAAATCATTAAATTGTTTTTGAATACCAAGGTCTTCATCTGTAACATGAGAATAATAATAATACCTACCTCAGAGCATACTGTGAGAATCTCATGAGATGGCAGTCAGTATAACTGTAAAAGTCTACAGGATTATCATCACTAAATCAAAAATCATCACTAATGCAACTGTAACACCAATTAACAAGGTTCTAGGAATGTGTTTCTGTGCAACTGTGTTGAATCTGAAAGACTTGAACTTTTAGGAACCTTTCAGGTACTGTATATGGCCATGCCCAAGTGAGTGAGTGTCAAAGGGAAAGGCAGGATTTTTGTATTTCACGTAACTTCTTAATCCTCCTATTTACAAATGTCCTACTTTCTTGAAATAAATCCACATCTCCAAAAGTTAGCTGGGTCCTTCTTCCCAGGAAGTGCTTACTCATCTTTGCCAAGAAATTTGGAAGACAGCTACCTGGCCAACAGACTGGAAGAGACTTATGATCCAACTGAATGAGGAAATTATCAAATATCATTAATATTACATGAAAGTAAAATTTTGCTGAAGATCATTCAAAAGCAGCTGCAACAATATATCAATAGGGAACTGCCAGAAATTCAAGCCAGATTCAGAAGAGGACGAGGAGCCGGGGATATCATTGCGGATGTCAGATGAATCCTGGCTAAAAACAGAGAATACCAGGAAGATGTTTACCTTGTTTCATTGACTATGCAAATGCATTCGACTATGTGGATCATAACAAATTATGGATAGCATTACGAAGAATGGGAATTCCAGAGCACTTAGTTGTGCTCATGAGGAATCTGTACATAGATCAAGAGGCAGTCATTCGAAAAAAACAAGGGGATACCGCGTGGTTTAAAACAAGGGGATACCGTGTGGTCAGGATAGGTGTGTGTCAGGGTTGTATCCTTTCTCCATACTTATTCAATCTACATGCTAAGTGAATAATCCGAGAAGCTGGACTATATGAAGAAGAATAGGGCGTCAGGGTTGGAGGAAGACTCATTAACAACCTGCATTATGCAGATGACACAACCCTGACATAAAGAAAACAACTGGACGAATAAGCAACATCATGATAAATGGAGAAAAGACTGAAGTTGTCAAGGATTTCATTTTACTTGGCTCCACAATCAACAACCACGGAAGCAGCAGTCAAGAAGTCAAAAGATGCATTGCACCGGGCAAATCTGCTGCTAAAGACCTCTTTAATGTATTGAAAAGCAAAGATGTCACCTTGAAGACTAAGGTGTGCCTGACCCAGACCACGGTGTTCTGAATCACCTCATATGAATGCGAAAGCTGGACAATGAATAAGGAAGACCGAAGAAGAATTGATGCCTTTGAATTGTGGTGTTAGCAAAGTATATTGAATATACCATTGACTGCCAAAACAAGGAACAAATCTATCTCTGAAGAAGTACAACCAGAATGCTCCTTAGAAGCAAGAAAGGCAAGATATATCTTGGACATGTTATCAGGAGGGATTAGGCCCTGGAGGAGAACAACATGCTTGGCAAAGTAGAGGGTCAGCGAAAGTAGAGGATCCTCAATGAGGTGGACCGACACAGTGACTGCAACACTGAGTTCAAGCATAACAACGACTGTGAGGATGGCACAGGACTGGGCAGTGTTTTATTCTGTTGTACACAGGGTCGCTATGAGTCAGGACCAACTCGATGGCATCTAACAACAAAAAAAGTTAGCAATAAAGTGAGAGTCTCCACCTGAGGTGAAGTGGCTGGAACTCACAGCACTGACTCAAATCCCCCAAGATTCACCATACTGACATTGAGTCCTCAGCTTCCCCCTTTAGCCCTTTTTTGTGGACACTGACCCATTCCGTAGTTTCACTTAAAAGTGTTTCTAAACGGTTGGGGATAACAGAAGGGAAATAAACGCAATGAATAACATGCAACTAGATAACCTAGATTACAAAGTATGATTGGTTTTATGAGTTCTATAAAAAATAGGCCTAGAAAAATCCTCGAAGGGTACCAGGGAAAGAGAATATACTCAGACAATTCCTGCCTTTAACCCTCAACCCCAATTTCCCCCGTCTTTTTGTCTTGGGTTCACCAGTACTGGAAGAACTTACAATGGTCAACTCGCCACTTGGTTATGGTTTACACTTGCTCTGGCAACACAGATCTCCTAGTGCCAGATGGTAACATCATCTGGAATTGGGTAGTAGCTGTCCCCCGTAGAAGGAACAGGCTTTCTCGTTTGGCACACACCCCATACCTCTCTATTACTCTTTGACATTGAGGCCAATTGTTAGTTGCCATTCATCACTGTGTGTGTGCTGCTGGTTTGCCCATAGTAGAGAAGAAAATGAAATAGAGTATCTCCAACAAAATTGGAAAACCAAAAGATAGACCAAAGAGGTCCTTGTGTTTTGAGAAAATTGGATAAAAGCATATTTCTTTTTTAAAAGGAAGAGGATGCGTAATTGTTTAATACACTAAGTATATCTGTGTTGAAAGAATACAATGCATAGCCATTTTCATCATTTATATTACCTGCCCAGCCCCTTTATCACTGAAGTTTGACAACAACCTTTGAAAGTTCTGAGCCCAAGAGCTATGTCTATTTTCTTCCCAGTTGTCCTCAGAGCCTCCAAGTATTCAGAAGTTCAATAAATATTTGTTTCTGCTATGGTTGTTGTTCACTGGTCTGATGTATTTGCATGTATTTCCTACCTCATCCACTGTAGATTGCCATTTGTGGATATTGGGAAAGGCTCTGAAACCAGGACCCTAATCTCTATGGAAGGAGGACAGGAACCTTATCTGATTGGCTCACTGCTGTCTCCAGTCCTGCCACATAAAAGACAATCTATAAATATTTGTTGAAGACCTGAATGAATAATCCCAGTTTTGCCACTGATTAACCATGGAACCTTGGGAAAGATCCTTAACCCTTTTGTGCTCACGGACACCTCTAGGGACTAAGTACTTTTTCTGCTTCTGAAGGTTTGTTGGGAAGCTGCCGCACCACTGACAGCGCAGGCTGCTGCAAGACGGGGGCCTTATCACTGCTTGAAACTGAACAAATGGGCGTGTGCTGCAAATTACTGTTTTTACAGGGTATTGTATGAGGTGTCTGAATTTGGGGGAGGAAAAATAAAAATTTTGGAAATGTTTATTTGTGACACATATATACCAATAGACCCCGGTGGGAACTCTTGGGTATAATTAGTGGTACTTCATATGTACCACTAAACACTTTGGGCAGGCTTGTGGGAGGGGAGAAGAAAAAGAAAATCCATACTACCCACCAAAAATTCAGACACACTCAGTGATTCAGCATGCTTCCATTAATGAAAACACATGAAATCAACAAAAAATTCAAAGCCGAAAATAATCGGTTCATGAGAGGGTTAAACGTTCTGAGCTTTGATCTTCTTACCAGTAAATGAGAATAATGCTTAACTCACATGCTGTTAAAAGGGTGAAGTAGCAATGTGTGTCAAATTCCAAAGTATGGTAGGTGCTCAGTGGTTTAGAAAGAGGCCATAGGAAGTTGGTTGTTGATTACTTTTCTAATTCCTGCCTCCTTTGGGAGGCTACCCCTTGCCTTGCTGCTGTTTGTCTAAATGTTGAAGATAATATCAGGATCTCTCACTGTCGAACAAATGGTGCAGTGGTAGGACGTTAATGTCTAAGCTTTGAAGTTGCACATCAGCCCCTCCCTCTCACCCCCCCCCCCAGGGGAATATCTGTACTAATTAATTAAGTCTTTTCCTTTTCCTCTCTCAGTCAGCAAGAGATGATGTTTTTGAACTGCTTCCTGGGACTAATTTTAAGTGACATTGATTAAAAAGGGAATAAATATGCTGAGTCAACATATACCATGATTTCCACCTGGTTTTGCCTAGGGCCATGGGATACCTGAAGCATCATTATCCCTGGGTTCCATTCGCTTTTCCAATATCTTCATTGAAAACCTTCAAAATTAAGGTACCTTTTAATGAAATGTTGCCTATATTCAATAATAATAACAATAGCAGCAAATATGATGGGCCCGGAACTGTTCCAAACGTCCAGACATTTTATTTGTATTCACTCATGTAATCCTTACACCAATAGATAAGGAAACAAGGACACAGAGAGTTTCAGTAACTTGCCCAAGGTCACACAGCTAAACGTGATGGAATGAGGTTTCAATTCCAGATAGTCTACTCCAGGTATAACATGGAAAAGGATGCTGGCAAATTGTGTATATAGCTGCCGATCCACAACCCATCATAGGGATAGCACAGTTTCGGGCAATGTTTTGTTTGCTTGTGCATGGGGCTGGCATGAGTTGGGGGCTGACTCCACGGCAGCTAAAAACAACAGCAGAATGTCACTAGTACACAGTTATTGTTGTTGTTAGGTGCAGTTGAGTCGGTTCCAACTTATAGTGACCCTGTGTACAACAGAACAAAACACTGAATGGTCCTGCGCCGTTCGCGCAATTGTTCTTATGCTTGAGCCCACTGTTGCAGCCACTGTGTCAGTCCATCTCATTGAGGTTCTTCCTCTTTTTTGCTGACCTTCTACTTCACCAAGCATGATGTCCTTCTCCAGGGACTGGTCCCTCCTGGTAACATGTCCAAAGTACATGAGATGAAGTCTCTATCCTCGCTTCTAAGGGGCATTCTGGCTGGACTTCTTCCAAGACAGATTTGTTTGTTCTCTTGGCAGTCCGTGGTATATTCAATATTCTTCAACAACACCTTAATTCAAAGGCATCCATGCTTCTTTGGTCTTCTTTATTCATTGTGCAGCTTTTTCATGCATATAAGGCAGTTGAAAAAACCATGGCTTGGGTCAGGCACATCTTAGTCCTTAAAGTGACATCTTTGCTTTTCAACACTTTAAAGAGGTCTTTTGCAGCAGATTTGCACAATGCAATGCATCTTTTGATTTCTTGACTGCTGCTTCCATAAGCGTTGATTGTGGATCCAAATAAAATGAAATCCTCAACATGCTCAATCTTTTCCTTGTTTACCATGATGTTGCTTATTGGTCCAGTTGTGAGGATTTTTGTTTCCTTTATGTTATGTTGAGTTGTAAACCATATTGATGAAGGCTGTAGTCTTTGATCTCCATCAGTAAGTGCTTCAAGTCCTCTTCACTTTCAGCAAGCAAGATTGTGTCACCTGCATAACGCAAGTTGTTAATGAGTCTTCCTCCAATCCTGATGCCCTATTCTTCTTCATATAGTCCAGCTTGTTGGATTATTTGTTCAGCACAGACTGAATAAATACGGAGAAAGGATATAACTCTGATGCACACCTTTCCTGACTTTAAACCACGCAGTACCCCCTGGTTCTGTTTGAATGACTGCCTCTTGATCAATGTACAGGTTCCACGTGAGCACAATTAAGTGTCCTGGAATTCCCATTCTTCGCATTGTTTTCCGTGATTTGTTATTATCCACGCAGTTGAATGCCTTTGCATAGTCACTAAAACACAGGTAAACATCTTTCTGGTATCCTCTGCTTTCAGCCAGGATTCATTCGACATGAGCAATACAGTAGGTGCTCATAAAAGATTCACTTACTGACTTCAGGCTTTCCTGAGAGTATTAAATCTGTTGATTTACTCATAATTAGGCAATACATACACAATTTGCCAGGCCTTTATTCCTAGTCCATCTTAGTCTGGAAGTTCCACTGAAAACTGTCCAGCATCATGCCAGCATGCAAGCCTTCGCTAACAGATGGCTGGTGGCTGTGCATGAGGTGAACTGAGCGGAGCTGGAACCCAGGTTTCCTCCAGCAGGCCTTGTATGAGAAGGAGGCCTCCATCCTGGGGACACAGAGGGGAACTAGCTTGGCGTGCTCAAGCAACGGGGTGACCATAGCACAATGAACAATGGTGTGGGTAGAGGGAGTTGTTAGAAAAGCAAGCATAGAACCAGATCATCCAGGGCTTGTAGGCCAATTAAAGTGTTTTGACTTATTCTGGTTTAAATAAAAACTGATTGGAGAATTTTAAGCAGAGAAATGTGTTGATTTACTTTTTAAAAGGGAGCCCTGGTGGCACAAAGGTTAAGCACTTAGCTGCTAACTGAAATGTTGGCAGTGTGAACCCATCCAGCAGCTCCAGAGAAAGACCTGGTGATCTGGTCCCGTAAAGATTACAACCAAGAAAATGCTATGGGGCAGTTTGACTCTGTCCATTGGGATTGGTGTGAGTTGAAACCAACTTGACAGCACCCAACAACAGCAACCCTTTTTAAAAAAGCTTTTTATGACTACTAAGAGGAAGATGAGCTGTACAGGAGCAAAAGTTGAGACAAGGAGACCAGTTAGGAGGTTACTGAAATAATCAAAGCAAAATATGATAGTTCCTTGGACAAGAATGATAGCGGTAGAGATGTTGAGATGTAGTCTGATTCAGGATATATTGGGGAGGTACAGCAGAAATAACTTTCCAATGGATTGGCTATGGGGCCTTAGAGAAAGACAGGAATCAAGACTGATCCCTGGTTTGGAGCAACTGTTGGTACCATTTGCTGAACAAGGAAAAGCTAGCAAGGATTTAAGAGTAAAGAACACAGGAAGCAAGAGTTCTGTTTACTTCAGATAAATTCAAGATTGAAACTCTGAGGCATCTAAGTGGAGATGTTGGGTGTTCCTGGAGCTTGGAGAGGGAGAGGGCAGTACTGAAGATAGGTATTGAAATGCTGTTTACCTGTGCTATCCAGTAGATGAACTATTTAGCCATACATGGATATTGAATGGTTGCAATGTGGCTAGTGTGAATGAACGAAATTTTTAGTTTTAATTTAAATTTAAATAGCCACATGTGGTTAATGGCTACCATATTGGACAGCGCAGGTGCAGAACATGTCTATCATCTATTGTACAGTGCTGGCATTAAAGATCAAAGATGCAGTGAAACCCATGTGAAGTTGTGCACTACAGATTAGTAAGTAAGCACAATTAAGCCAGTGAGTACCTTGCTTATGTAAGCTTGGTTAATCTTCCCCTGCCAGTATAGATGATTCTTAAAGCCATTAGACTCCAGGAGATCACCTAGTGAATAGAAAAAAAGAGAATAGGCGCAGATAAAAAAGAGAACTGGGCCAGGGACTGAGCCCTGGGCTACCGCAGCATTTAGAGATTTGGAAAAGAAAGACAATTCGGAAAGTGAGAGGTAGTGATCCTTGAGTTCCAGTGAACAATCTGTAACGAGGCGAATAAAAATGTTTAAACAAAGAGGGGCATTCAAATGGTCAGAGAATTATCCATGAGCCTTGGAGAGACTAGGTTGCTGGGAACTTCATTAAGAGCTGCTTCAGAGGTGTGGTGAGGGACAAAGCCCAAATGAAATGAATTAAGGAGAGAATAGTTGTTGAGTAGTAAAGATAGTGTGAACAATGCTTTGGAGGGGTTTGACTGCAGAAGGAAGCAGATAAACCCAGCAGCATCTAAGAGATTTTCTTTTTCCCAGATGAAAAAAAAAAAAAAATAGGTAATGTTAATACATTTTATACCAGGAAGAAATGACTTAGTAAATTAATACATTTTATACCAGGAAGAAATGACTTAGTAAATTAATACATTTTATACCAGGAAGAAATGACTTAGTAGAGAAGTGTAAATTGATGATGCAGGAGATAAAGAGGAAAACTGCAGGTGTGACGTCCTTGACCAAGTCAGGTTTGGTGGTGAAAGAGGTAAACAAGAATAAATCAATGAACAAGTAAACACTAAAATTTCAATCATAAGTGGTAAGAGGAAAACAAAGCAGAGTAACAGGCCAGAGAAGGAGCTGGAGGAGGTGGATGGGGTCTACCTTAAGAAGGCTGGTTGGGGAAATCCTCTCTGAGCAATCACCTGAATGAAGACAATCAGCCGGCCATGCACAACTCTAAAGAAGAGTGTTCTAGGCAGAGGCTCGTCAAGCACAAAGGTGCTGAGCTGGGAAGACATTAGGCAAGTTTGAGGCCAGTGTGTCTGGGCCCAGGGGAAGAGGAGAGTGGTAAGGGACAGTCAGGCAGGAGTCAAGCCGAGCTTCTTAGGCCGTGGTGAGGAATGTGTTTTGTTTCTAAGGATGACTGGGAAGCCTTTGAAGACTTTTAATTTTTTAAATCACTCTTGGCTGCTCTCTCAAGAAGGGATTGTGGGGCAAGAATGGGAGCAGGGAGGCCAGGTCTGGGGCTGTGCAGCCATGCTCAGGAGAGCCGCTGGGCTTGACTGGACAGACAGCTGAGAAGAGGGGGTGGAGAGTTTGCCTTCTCTCTGGCCGGCTGCAGTGGGGTGATGGACAAATTTGGCTCAGAAATCTTCAAATCTTCAGAAATCTCTAGAAATGCCTTTATGCTTCCCACACCTGAGCCAATCAGAGAGGAATGCGTCATGTGGAGGAAACTGGGTTTCTTTCCTCCCATTTAGAGAATAAAAACAAACTGCCATTTTAGTAAAGGGAAAGATGACAACGGAAAAAATTAAAAAGGGGAGGTCCTGGGAAACTCTCACCCCCTAGGCCTACTGGCATCTACTAATGAGATTAGTCAACAAAGTCGTCAGAATCCCAACTAAAGGGTTTTAAAGTGTGAAGCCAGAAGAATCACCAGAGATGTGGTTTCAGTTGGCCCAGCGCTGGTCTCTGGGTGACGCTGGGCACTGGTGCACCTCAATGAGTGCTCCTGCTCCCCAACTCCAAACTGCGAAGCGCGAAAGGCCTGACATTATCCCACTGCCAGCAAAGGCCAGGACCGCCCGGTGTCAGCAGGACCTCCCGGTGTCAGCAGGACCTCCCGGTGTCAGCAGGACCGCTCGGTGTCAGCAGGACCGCCCGGAGGCAGCAGGACCGCCCGGTGGCAACAGGACCTGCAGCTCCTCGGGTGGGTGCGGCTGCAGACTGCTGCGAGGCCGAGGTCCAGTTATCCGTTCTCTGAGGGCCAAGTCAATCAATCCAGTCACTGTGACTGGATCCCCGACCTCCCCTCCCCCCATCACACACACACGGAGATAAATTTTAGCTCACACCTAAGCGATGCAGAGAGATTACTCATTCCTGAGCAAGAGACTTTCGAGAACCCAGGTCCCGCCCTTCCCCGCAACGCCGACTCATCCACCCCACCCCGCACTCAAGGCAAATTGCATTTCTTAAAAGCAAGGTTCAAAAAACAAAGGTTGCTGAACAGCTGAGGCTGATACTTTGTTTCTGACAGCGGCACAAAGTCTCTTTGCTGCAGAGTGCCCTGCCCCTGGAAAACGACTGCTAGGGGACCCGCTCTTGAGTATGGACCCCTCTGACCAATGCGCCTGCGCCTCACCAGCCCACAGGGCCCTGCACAGAGGCAAGGAGCCAGCTCTCCCAGACAGCGTGGTCACCTGGCCGCTTTAAGGGCTGGTTTCAAAGCTGCTCCCCAACGCCTGGCTCTGCGACCGAGTGTGCATCGTGTTACAACTGAACGAGTTAGTCCCTGTGGAGTGCTGAGAGCGGCACCTAGCGCCGAGCAAGACCTCAGTGAAGATGAGCGATCCTTCCACGCTTCTCCACGGAGAAATTCCTGTTCGGTGTGTAGTGTTTGCGTACATCTCTCCTCATATGATGAGCTCGCAGCATCAGGAGGCTGCGCCTTGTTTATCTTATGCATCCCAGAGCCTGGGGACTTTGCTGGGCTCAGTAAAATTTGTGGCTTGACTTGAATCATTTACCGTTTCAAATCGAACATCTCAGGCGGGCCTTTCCTACCGCTGGTGGACGTGAAAACAGGTGGCAAGACAAGAGAGAACTGGAATCTGAGTCTTCTCCACCGTGCGCTTCCCTCACTCTGTTTCTTCAAAGCACTCCTCTTTTTGCTGCTGCGGTCATATCCCCTCTGCTGAGAGCGTGTGGCATTTGAGCCTGGGTGGAACCAGGGACCCTAGTAGCCAAACACTTTAAGCTCCATCAATTTTTAGGTTGCCTAGGCCCCCACGGTGACTGGATATCACGGAGGATACACAGACAGGCACAAGCTCAAACCGTATGAGCAGTTTTATTGGAGTGCCCTACACTACCTCCTCTGGCAAGTCCCTTGACACACACTGAACCAACAATAACAGTAACAATAATGACCAGCACCACTTGCCGAACACTTTTTGTGTGTCAGCGTTGTGCTAAGCACTTTCTTGTATTATTTAATTTAATCCTCCCAATAAAACAGACTGTTTTCTGTTATCTCCAATTTATCAGGTGGAAAAAAAAAAGAAGTCACAGAAAAGTCACAGTAATCCAGGTCATACCACCAGTAAAATGTGGATATTCAAACTAAGTCCATAACACTCCACAGCTTGTGCACTCAAGCCTACAACAGCCTCTTGCCACACAGCCCAGCTCTAAAGCACACACACCACAGCCCTGAAGCAGAATGCAGGGTGCTTCCCATGCCCCCAACTTATCTGTCTTCTCGACAACACAGCACAACAGCCCTGCATATCTCATATCTCCCACAAAAGACCCCAGAGATTTCTCTCCTCACCTCCCCAGTTGTTGTCACACATATGTGCCTTCAAACGTGAGAGCCTCAGGTTTGTAACTGATGCCTAAGAGACCCGTTCCAATTTTCTTTCCTGGTGGAACAAAGGGATTGAAGCCACAGGTTGCTGAGGCAGAGTACTTATTGATTAGATTTACATTTCCATCAATGTCCGGCCTCTCTGCAAAGGACTCTTAGGTGTGTGTGACCCCACTGCTCCCTCCCCTTGCTCCTCCTCTTCCAATGAATAACTAGGACTGATTGTGCAGAGCAGGGAATATACAGGCAGGGCTGGCCAGCTGCAAGTGCCACCTTCTCTTCAGTGTCTGGATTTAAGAGGAGGACTCCCAGCCCATAAAATGACAGAAGATAAGGTAAAGTAGTTTTGTGTTCATTTTGATTTTGAGGAAATAAATTCGTTTAAATCGGTGAGTATACAGAGGCTTCCTGGAATGTTAGGTGTAGCTACCACAGATCAAAGCTACTTCTCTTTAGCCTTGGTGGTGCAGTGGTTAAGAATTCAGACTGCTAAACAAAAGGTCAACAGTTCGAACCCACTAGCCACTCCTTAGAAACCCTATGGGGCAGTTCTACTCTATCCTATAGGGTCACTATGAGTTGGCAATAGATTTTCAGCTGCTAAAAAAAAAAAAAAAAAATCTATGTCTCATTCAGAAATTATTGGGTTTTAAAGATATTTGCTGTATTTTCTGACGAATCTGCGTAACTTTTTCTCAAGTAATTCTGTGTTAATCGTATTACTAAAGGCATGCGCAAAAAAAAAAGAAGGCAGTTTACCCTGAATCTAACTAATAATGTCAACTGATCTGGACTTTTCAAAGATATCAATGTATAAAAGACAAAAGAGGTGGAAGGAATGTTCTAGATTAAAGGAGACTAAAAAGACCTAAAAGCTATGAGCGATCTTGGATTGGATCATGGAAGGAGAGAAAACAGCTATAAGGGATATTATTGAGACGATTGGGAAATTTTAAACATAGATATGTGTTAACTGAAAGGTCAGTGGTTCAAACCCACCAGTCACTCCTTGGGAGAAAGATGTGGCAGTCTGCTCCTGTAAAGATTACAGCCTCGGAAACCCTATGGGGCAGTTCTACTCTGCTTTACAGGGTCGCTACGAGTCGGAATCATATAAACCAAAACACACAAACAAAACCATTGCGGTGGAGTCGATTCCGACTCATAGTGACTCTACGAAACAGAGTAGAACTGCCCCATAGGGTTTCCAAGGAGTGACTGGTGGATTTGAAGTGCCAACCTTTTGGTTAGCAGACGAGCTCTTAACCACTGTGCCATCAGGGTTCCATTTGTATGTCTATTTAGGTAATATTAGTGTATCAGTGTTACATTCTTGGGTGTGCTCATCGTATTGTCCTTATGTAGGAGAATTTTTTAGGAGAATGTCTTTGTTCGTAGTGAGTACATGCTGGAAGTATTTAGAGTGAAATGACACAATATCTGCCACTTATTTTCAAAATGGTTCAGTCAATACAACACACACACAGTGAGTATTATACAAGTGTGTTACCTGTGGGTGAGTACAGGTGAAGGTATGCACTGCTCCTTCAACTTCTCTGTAGATTGGACCCTTCTCAAAGGGAAAAAGGCTTAGTGCTGTTATTCCCTTATAAGTTTCCTCTAACCCAACTCCCCCACCCCGTGTGTAAAAATATACATTTGTGAATCTAGCCTTGTTAGAGTAGGAACTATGAGTTCTGATCTGGCAAAATTTACTGACAAAGCAGAGCATCCCTCATGTCAGTTAGTGACTTGGTTAAGAGCACAGCCTTTGGAGTCAGCCAGGCTTGGATTTGGGTTCTGGTGATGCTACTTACTTAGCCTGGGTTAAGCTATTTCACTGAACTCTGGGTTTCCTATATTGTGACAATATAAGAACATACTGGAATATGATATAAGGATATATAATACGATGTATAAAGCAAAAAAAAAAAAAAATCAAACCCATTGCCATCAAGTCGATTCTGACTCATAGCAACTCTACAGAACAGAGCAGAACTGCTCCACAGGGTTTTCAAGGAGCAGCTGATGGATTTGAACTGCCAGCCTTTTGGTTAGCAGCCTGAGCTCCTAACCACTGTGTCACCAGGGCTTCAGTAATATAGAACATAAACAAACAAACAAACAAACCCATTGCTGTCGAGTCGATTCCAACTCATAGCGACACTATATAATAGTACTTTAGCGTTTGGGGGTAATTAAATGAGATACTACAAAAGAGGCTTAGACGACATTTTTATGTTAATTGTTACGTATTTATATGATATGTATTTTTAAAAGCAGTACGTCATAATTTGATAGATATTATAGCCCAGGACAAAGCTAGTAGAGGTAGCACTTTAAAGACAATATAAAGACAAATATTAAGTTAATAACTGTACATGTGGTATGTAGATTTAGCAAAAATTACAAAGGCAGGCTCAAAGAACTAAAGTTTGGAAGATACTGCAAAAAGGAAGACGATGTGCTTAACACAGTGCCTGGCACATAGCAGATGCTCAAACTTCATTTAGAATTATTAAATTCTCTTCGGGGCTTTGGAAATTGCAGAACTTTTCTAGGAACAAAGGGATTGTCTAACAATGGAACCCAAAAAGAATGAGAACTGATTTTAAGCACAATGTTTTTCAGCTTTTGAATCTATCCAGACCTTGAAAGAAGTAGGGTTTGCACAGGACAGAGGGTCAGTAAAACCAAGTTCTTACTCTGTATATGCCCAGTAATGCCCGTGGGAGCCTTAGTTTTTTCAACTAAAAAATATATGATTCCCCATATGTGAGATAATGGTTATAGTACCTCACTACAGGGTTATACCATCTTGTATAACCAGCCTGTGGAACAGGCTCTCCTGAGCCTGAACAGAGTAAGGTCCTCTTTAAGTTCTCACTCACTATTAAGCACCTGGAGTCCCTGGGTGGTACAAACAGTTCACATGCTCAGCTGGTGACTGAAAAGGTTGGAGGTTCAAGTTGACCCAGAGGTGCCTCTGAAGAAAGGCTTGGTTTTCTGCATCTGAAAAATCAGCCATCAAAACCCTACGGAGCACAGTTCTACTCTGACACACATGGGATTGCCATGAGTTGGACTCGACATGGGATTGCCATGAGTTGGACTCGACATGGGATTGCCATGAGTTGGACTCGACTCCATGGCAACTGGTCTTTTATTACGCACCTAACCTTGGGGCAACCACTTAGACATTAGATTGAATGATGAGTGTTGATGGGGTTTATTCAGACTTAATAGTTTCAAAAATTTTCCCTGTCATAGACAAAAGCTCTCTCTGACCAAGCCTAGTGCCAAAGCCACTTAGGAGATTCACTATAAGTATCATTTCATTTCATTCACAGTGTTGGAGAAAGACAAAATAAGGAGCAAGGAGCCAGTTTAACATGAAGTTCAGACAGAAAAGTTAAACCTGAAAAGAAGTATAGGGAAAAAAAGAAAACATGAAATGAAATCAAACAGACTTAGATACTTGGGATGATCACTTTAATTGGAAATTCTCAGAAATTCAAGAGAACTGCTTAATTAAAATAGATAAGAATATCTATTGCTTCTTACCTGGACAACCAGGTGAAATTTCTATCTTAGAGAGTAAAAGTGGGGAACTCCAGGAACCAGGCAGGGGAGAAGGGGCAGGGAACAACAGCGCCAACTCTGAAAAAGAAGCCAGAAGACCAGACCAGGGCAATGACTTTAAGAACACCCTAAGATTTCCAAATGTTTAAAAAACTTTCATATCTTATTTATGGTTGCTATTTTTCTTATCTTTATAACATAAGTAATTGATTCTAGGAGTAGCTCTAGAATTTCTAGCTCCAGAAGGACTTAGAAAGAAAAATCTAGTTGGAGGGCACAGAGTAGAAATGCCAGAGAGAGCATGTCTGTCTTTGAAAATAACCTTTTATTTTTATCAAATTAATGTAGGAACAGCTAACAATGTTGTGACTTGGATTGTGTGTTTGGGGTGGCAGGAGAAGGCTGCTGGAGATTAAGGGGAGCCAAATCTACTGCAGCCACCACCTTCACCCCACTTCCATAGCACCCCTGCTCACCATTGCATGGCCAATGGTTGGACTCTTATAATGAGAAGAAAGGAACAGTATGCTTGTGTTTTGGGGACAGGAAGAGAGCCAGCAGAGAGCAGAAGTCCAGGGAGGCAGCATCACTAAGAGACTAAGTGCCTGTAGACTCTGCCACAAAGAAGAAAAGAAGATGCAGGGGATTGGCTTGTACATCTTGGCCCTGGGCTTAGATGTGGGGAGACCCTGAGGTTCTTCTGCAGCTCAGCCACAGATGAGCAGTTGAGTAGCCTTTGCTGCTTTGGGCTTTTGTCCAGAGAACTTACAAGTTTACTATAAATAGACGAGGTTGGAGATTTGTGTGGTGGGTTATGGGAAAATGCATTTGGAAATGGTGAGTGTTTAGTGATTTGGCATCAGTATCACAAATGGCAAATTCCATAGACATGTAAAGTCTTGGATTCCTTTTTGTAATTTAAAAAGATTATGGTCTTAGATTTTTAGATTTGTTTGGCTTTTGTATGTCTGTTTCTGACCAATCAGGAAGACAGAATAACAAAGTATTCACAAACACAGGCTTAGGATCAAAATCATTATTCTATAATTTACTGCCTGTGAGACCATAACCAACCCCAGTCTAGTTATCTATAAAATGGGGATACTAATGGTGCTGTCATGAGGAGTGTGGTAGGCACAATAATGGCCCATCCAAATATGACTGTGGCCTAGTCCCCAGAACTTATGAATATGTTATCTTACATGGAAAACAATGGTTTTGCAGATATGATGAAAGTTATGGAACTTGAGATGAGAAGGTTATGCAAGATTATCTGGGTGGACTCAATATAATCACATGAGTCCTAAAAGGGGAATCTTTCCATGCTAAAGTTGGGTTACAGAGATGTGATGTGAGAAGACTACACTGGTCCATTGCTGGTTAGGAAGACAGAGAAAGGGTGCCACTAGTCAAAGAATGTGGCAGCTTCTAGTGCTGGGAATGGCCCTCAGTTTACAGCCAGGAAGAGAATGGGGATCTTGTCCTAAAACCACAGGGAACTGAATTCCACTATCAACCCAAATTTTCCTGTAGAGGCTCCAGAACGGAACACAGCCTGCTGACACCTTGATTTTAGTCCAGGCTTCTGGCCTGCAGAACTGTAGGATAATAAATTTGAGTTGTTTAACCACTAAGTTTGTGGTCATTTGTTATGGTAGCAATAGAAGACTAATAATTCATATAAAGCATTGGACAAGTTGCCTTGCATATAGTAAGCATAAATATTCAGTATTAAACCTTAAAGCTGTGTTTTCACTGCACCTAAAGTCAGGTTGTCCACATTAAAGAATTGAGGGAGGAGGGGTAGCTGGTGAGGATTGTGGGGGAAGTGGGTTAAATCACTTTCTAGGCACCCCTTGGTTCCCTCACTGCTAAAAGGGTTACTACCTACAAATAGGATAGAATTCTGTGTCCTTGGGAACAGCTTCAGGGGAAAAAGATATGAGGAGAAACCACTAACCAAGTGAATAGAACCTTATCTTGACTTTGGCTGTCTCATCCAATGAGTTTTAGAAGTCTAGTTATATTCAAAATCTCTGGTATACCAGAGACCACACAGTGCATGTGTGTGTTTGTATAATATATGTTTTTGAGTAGTATAATATGTACCATATCATCATATCTTTTGGGCCAGCCCTGAAGTCCTTTGTTTCAGGGAAGGAAGTTGCTGAGAGGGAAGTCTACAATAGGCACCACCTGTACTTACTTCTGAATTAATGGGAAGAGAAGGAGCTTTGTAAACCTACAGATTCCCAATCCCCACCCCAGAGATTCCAGTCTGTTGTAGGTCTGGGGTGAGGCCCTAGAATCTGCATGTGGAACACGCTCGTCAAGGAGAATCCGGTTTTAGAGCCGCTAGCCTAAATCACTTCAAGGGCTCTTTCAGGGTGGTTCTGTGAAAATACTTTGATGATGATGACGCTGTGAACTTTCCAACCTCCAGCATGACTGGGGAGTAAGGGGTCCGTGTTAATCAGTTATTCTTCATGCTGGAGTAGGGGAAATTACAGTCATCCCCCAGTTACAGAATAACTATAGATCCTACAGGTGAAGTGGCTCAGGTCAGATACCTATTAAGTAAGAGTGGGAACTGGAATCTATGTTGATATGACCCATTCATTCATTCAACAGAGTGCCCACTATATCTCATGTTCTTTATTTAAAATTTTAGGTACATATTAGATTTTAGTATACATGAAATGTTTTCCTTATAAAATGTCTAATAATATAAAGAAAAGAAAAAAAAAGAATACACCTCCATCCTCCTTCTCTAATCTCACACTTCTCCCCAAAGGACATCATCTTGTTATTTGTTCTTCAAGAAAATTTCCTATGAATTGTACACATACATGCACAAATCAAAGAATACTCATGTTTAAGCCTTTTTTAGAAAAAATGTTAATGAGATTATACAACTTCCTTTGCCACTTAATAAATCAGTATGCAACAATCACCTTATTATTTTTAACAGCTGCATAGTATTCTATACCCTGGTGTATCTGAATCTATTTGAGCATTTTCCTCTAGGTACTAAAATTTTAGTTGCAAACCCAGAAGAGTACAGTCACATGACTATCGATGTGGATCATGATAATGGCTGGGTGATGCCTGTTGTATGAGTGCTGAGGCACTTTGTACCATGGCAGTGTCCAGGAGAGCTTTCCTGTCTCTTTGTTACTGGGTCTCATTTGACTTCTTTCAATGATACGAATGACTGTTCTTATGTTGACAGTTTACTTTCATCAGCAGCAATTCTAGTTCTTTGTCCTGATTTTGGAAACCCTGGTGGTATAGTGGTTAAGAGCTACGGCTGCTAAGCAAAAGGTCAGCGGTTTGAATCCACCAGGCGCTCCTTGGAAACTCTATGGGGCAGTTCTACTCTGTCCTATAGGGTTGCTGTGAGTCAGAATAGACTTGACGGCACTGGGTTTGGTTTTTTTGGTTTATATATATACGCAGACACACACACTCATGCAAAGGATATTTGGTTCCTCCCCTGGAACAAGCTGTCCAAAACATCTTTCAGCTTTAGCAGGGTAGGGAAAAGAAGGAATGGCTCTCGCATTCTCATATGAACGCCTGCTGGGAACACGGGGCATACTGTCAATGAGTAGCAAGAGGAAAGAACTAGCCTGTTCAACCAGCTGTAGATGGCCAGGATGATGGGTAACTGAAATCGCCTGAGTGTTTTCCTGCCTGTGTATCGTTCTCCACAGGTCACCGGGACTTTGGTTTTTACTGTTATCACTGCTGTGCTGGGCTCCTTCCAGTATGGATATGACATTGGCGTGATCAATGCACCTCAACAGGCAAGTGGAACATGTTCAAGGTCTCTTTTTGGCAATCTCTGTCAGTGACAGAGAGCTATCACGTGTTCCTGGTACATGGAGATAGAGTGTGGCCACGTGAAGACGCCAAGTAATCCTGGCCTCTGTCAGGTACAGTGTGCATGTCTGCAAAGCTGATAAACTTGGCCTTGACTCCTCAGTCAGCAACCCTCGCAGGAAAAAAAAAAAGGGTCATAAATGATTCTTGATTGCTGACTCTGCAGTTCACTGAGCTCACAGGAAAATCCAGCCAGAACACCACGTGCCCAATCATGTTAAAAAAAAAGAAAAAAAAAAAGCTTATTCCAGCATTTATGCAGAGCTCCCAAGAATACATGGATAAAAACTCCAGGTAATAAGAAAAAACTATAGAAAGATATATTCACTCAGTGCGCAAACATTTAGGGAGCACCGACTTACTGTGTATCAGGCATTTTAATGTATGCTCTTTCTAATTGAGTCAACCCAACAACCTTATTTTCCCGATTTCCAGCTAGATTAAAACCTTTAGGAGACCTAAGCGCTAAAAAAAAAACAGAGTTCTTCACCCCATTTATGTCTCCTACAGTTAACTTAAAGTAAAACAAAACTTTAAAATAATAGTCAAGGAGTCCAACAAAGTTTTGACTTTCTCCGTGATAACTATTCAAATGTTCTTGTTCTGTTTTGTTTTAATATCAAATAATTTCTAAAAATTTCTCATTTATTTTGTGCATCCCTAATCTTGTGTCTAATGAATAGACAGAAGAGAAATATGATTTTTCAGTAGCTCCTACAGTCTCTAGCCAAGAGGGAACCAGAAATCCATTCCCCTCTGCGGTAACTCAGACTATCAAAGTGTTGAGGGCAGGATTGGTATCTTGTCCTTCTATCACCAGTGCTAAGCACAATGATTGGCACACAGAAAGTACTCTGATGAATGAATGAGAGTAGAAGCATTTGTTGGGTGTCTCCTAATATCCAAAAACCCAAACCCAGCGCCATCGAGTTGATTCCGACTCATAGCGACCCTATAGGACAGAGTTGAACTGCCCCATAGAGCTTCCAAGGAGCGCCTGGTGGATTTGAACTGCTAACCCTTTGGTTCCCAGCCGCAGCACTTAACTACTAGGCAACCAGGGTTTCTTGCCTCCTAACGTATTCATCATTATTCCACCTTACATTAGACCCCAAGGAAGATTTAAGATCCTGCATGGTGTGGATGTGTGCAATGTACATTGGCCACTGTCCGTCACCTGAAAAAGGTTACTCCTGGGGCCAAAAGATGTGCTCCTATTAAGTGCCACACATCATCCCAAGTGCTGCAGGCCTTGCCGTGGCTGAAAGGTCTAGGGAATATTTCTTGGGGTCAGGAAACCTGGGTCTTTTTTCTGTGGGTGGTAACAAATATTGGCCACATTAGCTAGCAGGCTGCCTGAAATTTGGTTCAACTTCACCATCCCCTGGAATTGGTACAGCCCCTTCTCTTTTTCTTTTCCCACCCTTAGTTAAACCATCCTCACCAATCTTAGAGGGAAACTTAGACTAAAGTCTCCCATCCTTCAATCTAAGTCCCAGAGCTAGAGCTGGAAACAGGGATCCCCTCGCTGGCATCCATGGGTGCCCTCTTGTTAAACCCTCCTTTTCTACTGTGTTTAAAAGCCTACTTAAACACCTACTTAAAACCTACTTAAACACAATAATGTCATTCAATCCCATTTTTTTGTTAACATTTAGAATTATTTAAAGATATTTAAAAATAACACTTTTTATTATAGAAAAATAACACATACCAATTGCAAAAACTGTAAAAAATCAACCATAATACTCTCACATACAGAAAACTGCTGAGAACATTCAGGATATTTCCTTCCAGCTTTTTTTCTAGGCAAGTTATCTATATAGGGTCACCTTTTAATGAGGCAAATGTCTTGATCAGACTTCTTTTATCATAAAAATATGTCAATTCTCTCCCTCACTCACCTGACTTTAACACATAGGACTTTGCACCTAACTAGAAGCGCTACGGCTGCTAACCAAAGGGTCAGCAGTTTGAATCCACCAGGTGCTCCTTGGAAACTCTATGGGGCAGTTCCACTCTGTCCTGTAGGGTCACTATGAGTTGGAATCAACTCGACAGCACAGGGTAAAACAGCTGCCTTCTAGGTATTTGTTGGAGAGTAACATCACAGCTCACTACCACTGATCAGTGATCAAATCATCGAGAGGAATTCCATGGGAGTAAGATGTCCCAAAGGATGCGCCTTTACCCAGTTGGTAAGATGGGTATGATGCATGCACTTTGGTATGATGCATGCCTCTACTGCAGCACAGTGTAAAATACGACCCTCTCAAATACAGCTTTGAACATTGCTCAGCTTATTGCACACTGAACTCTCTGAAGACCAATAGGAGAAACTTCTTTTAGGTCCCAGTACCTTCTCAGGGGCCACTGAATTATTTTTATCTTTGCAGTTCATCAATCATATATCTGATTGTTTTCCCCTCTTTGCACTGGCTGCTAGGAAGCTCAATGCTAAACTTGTAGCTCACTTCTAGCAAGGATACAGCACCCAGTGTTTGTATTTTTTATACTAACTTTATTCTTGGCCTCATCTTATCTTTCCCAATCTGTTTTCTTACATCAATTTTTATGACTCTATTGAAATATTTACATAAGCAATTGAAATCCTGTTGTGCAAATGGCACATTGGCATGAAAATGGGTCTTTTCAGAGGGCAGACTATTTTCAACTTGAATAGTTGCCAACATTTAAAAAATTGAGAATTTTACATAAAAATCCAGATTTCTGGCCTTCATTAAAAAATTAAAAAATCATGCAATACTAGCCTCACATTTGCAGTTGCCTCTTCAGTTGGGGCAAATGCTCTTCTGCTCCATAATCCCAACCAGTCTTTATTATATCCCCAATCATAGAGGATGGGTTTCAGTCTTCCGTTCATCAAGGTACTTGCATCCTTCACTAATTTGTTCCTGCCTGGCTCCTGTTGGCAATGGAATTTGTGATCACTGTTTTATAGGATACGGTCAGCCGTAAATAAATCTATCCATGTTTGTATGTGTCACTCATATTTGGGATGATTCTGTTTTAAAAGGAAACCAAAAACACTATTTTAGAATGCTTGAAATAACTGGAGTTATTTTCCTTTATTTTATTTCCTCAGATTATAGTTGCCCATTATAGACACGTGCTGGACATTCCACTGGATGACCGAAAGGCTATCAACAACTATACTATCAACAGTACTGATGAAATGCCTACAATTCCATACCCAATGAACCCAACACCAACCTCTTGGGACAAGAAAGATAGCGTGGCATCTGATGGCCTTATCACCATGCTCTGGTCCCTATCTGTGTCCAGTTTTGCAGTTGGTGGAATGATAGCATCATTCTTTGGTGGGTGGCTTGGAGACACACTTGGAAGGTAGGCAAATTTCATATATAAGCACAGGAAACGTCAATATTTTGGTTCTGTAAGAATTTGTTCAAAAAGATACTATCATTCCTTTGTGGAATAATTTTAGAGTTGTTTTTTCCAACTCATGACCAAGTCAATGTTAGATCATGTCAACGGGAAAAGCTGTTGCAACAATTTGGTTCATTGTGGAGGCATTTATAGCAAAAGAGCTTCTAGTGTGTATTTTTAGATAATCGCTTTGATCGTCTGGCTTTCTAGGTTATAAAACATGTCAGGAAACCACTGCACAAGTGGTTAGCTCAGGAACTCAGCAGAAGAGCCAACATTGGAATTTTAACCTATGAGTCTATTGTGTGCTTCACCAAATCTCTCCATTTCTCAGGCATCCAGTTTTTCATATTCAAATTAGAATTTAGAATTTGGATCAATCAAGCCCTAAGGTCAAGTCAATATCCCAGCTCCCAACTGCCAGGGGTATCTGGCTGCTGCTGCTATCTCAAAGCCCCAGCCAGTGATGAAGCGAGGGGTGTCTCAGTTTCTCAACTCTGGTTTTTATTATGTGTTTTGGATTAAGCATATTAGTGGACTGGCTTTACCCTCAAGTTTCACTTAGTCATGTGATAGACTAAAGCTATTGGAATTTTCCCCCATACATAAATTACATAAAAAGGAAATAAAATCAGAAAATCAAATGATTATTTGTTTCTTTAGATTTAATTACTGCCTTTTCAGCTTTTATATATTAATTACCCTTTTTCTCTTTAGAAAAATAATATATGCCATATATGGAAAATTTAGAAAATGCAAAAACCTTCAAACATGTAAATAAGATATGGGCAACTAGCTTAATAATTCTAGATTACCAATCATTTAGTTTTTCCAATTCCAGTTATAAATTATAATGTTTACCTCTCTGGTTATGAAAATTCTGATAGCTTCTCCCTCTTATAACAGAGCTTTGACATATTAAGGCTGTAAGGTGTTTTCTTAACTAAAGGGTTTCATGGTAACCCAAGTTTTATTCTTGTTCTTATTTGGGAAGAATTTTCCTCTACTGTAAAAGGGAATGGTCAGTTCCTTACCTTTTTCTCAACTTATTGGTGTTTAGTTGAGCTTTAAATTAGAATTCATAAAATACAGTTTTTAAACTTACTTTCATCATTTAAAAGTGGTTTGAATTTGCACTACATTGGTTTGAACAGTAAATGGAGAATTATCTGGGTTATTTCTAAAGTAAATGAAGCAAAATAAAACAAAATAAAATTTTAAAGTGTACTTCTTCCCATCCCTGAAGAAAAAAATGTAAATCCTTGTTATCCCTCATTGAGAAATGAGGTTCTGGTGGGCCCGGGGACTTACCCTACAACCTGTCATTAGTTCCCTAGTGATGGAGCCAGGACCCACGTCCTCTCAAGCACTAGGATTGAACATTAGCACAATGTGATGGCCATTTATCCAACGGCCTATGAGGTTTCTTCTAGCTCTCAAGAGAAAAATGATCCTCCTTCGAGAACAGCCATGAAATTCATAATTCCAACTTCAAAATTAAGAGAATAGAGTTCAGTCTCTCCTGCAAGGAGATTCACTGGGAAATGACATGTTTTTTTTTTTTTTTTTTCTGTTGCCAGTGTCATTTCTCTACCAGTTAAATATAAAAAAACAAAAATGCGTTCCTTTCATTCTTTCTAAAGGAAGTCTTTACTTGCAGTTGTACAATAGTCAATAGATGTCTGTGGCCGCCATTTCATAGGTTTGGGTTTGCAAGAACCATTTTTCCAGAGGCTGTGCACGTCCAGTTCCAGGGACATGGTGTGGCAGGCTCTGGTCTGTGCAGCCCACGCTACCGTGAGTCAAGGTATGCGATGTATGCTTGTCGCTGAATGCATGCATCTTTTTCGATCAAAAAAGGAAACTCATTCAAATGAAGCATTAAGCTTTGTTTTCATGTAGATCAAGTCCCAACTCAGTTACTTACTAACTTTATGAAAATGAGCAAGTTACTTAGACATTTCCCCTCATCTGCCATGGTGGGAAAATTAATACCTACCTCATGGCCTTATTGTGAGGATTAACTGAGAATGAATGTGAAGGTTTAGCACAATACCTGGCACCTAGGAAGCAGGCAACACGTGGCCTTATTTTGATGATGATGATGATGATGGCGATGATGAACCCTGTGGTGACAGGAGTATTTAGAGCAAGATTTAGAGAAATATACTTAGATGGAATTCAGTTTCTTTCTCCTGATTCAACTATGTCAAATATTTATAGATTATTTGAGTCTCTGGGTGGCACGAATGGTTAAGCATTCAGCTACTAACTGAAAGGTTGGTGGTTCTAGTTCACCCAGAGGCTCCTCCAAAGAAAGGCCTGGCAATCTACTTCCAAAAGGTTAAAAAAAACAAAATCAAACCTGTTGCTGTCTATTCAATTCTGACTCTTAATGGCCCTATAGGACCGAGTAGAACTGCCCCATAGGGTTTTCAAAGAGCAGCTGGTGGGTTCAAACAGCTGATCTTTTGGTTGGCAGCCTGAGCTCTTAACCACTGCACCACCATGCTTACAACCACTGAAAACCCTGTGGAGCACAGCTCTGCTTTGAAACACATGGAGTTGCCAGGAGTCGGAGTTAACTTGACGGCAACTGGTTTTTTTCTGGTATAGATTATTCATTCTCAGCCATTTCTCACATCTGAGCAGAAGCTAAAAGTCCTTTAAGTTGTGCAAAGTATGCCAGCATCCACTATTTGGTGGTGAGGATGGGGAGCTTTAGGGCAATCTGGCATCAGAAGTCCTTTCAGGTTACTTCTTTTAAGAGTTTTAACCCCTACCCCCCACCTCCAGCCGATAGAATAGACTGTTGACTAGCTGGTACCAACTTTGTAGGTAAATTATAGAATTTGCTTGCCCTCTGGTCTTCTGTAGAGAAAAAAAGACTTAGCAGTATCTAAGCACCTCTCCGTCTTTTTCTAATCGGTAGCTCTGGGGCTGACCGGTTTCTAAATCACTCTGTTTCCCCTGCTTTTAAGTAGTTAATAATGGCTTACAATTCATTTGAAATAAATGGTTTGTATTACTTTCCTGTCGCTCTTTAACAAATCACCACAAACGTAGTGGCTTAAAACAACACAAATTTGTTTTCTTATACTTTTGGAGGTTAGAAGTCTAAAACCAATGTCACTGGGCAAAAGTCAAAGTGTCAGGTGGGCTGGTTCCTCCTGAGGTTCTAAGGGGAGAATCTGTCCCTTTCCAGCTTCTAGTGGCCATCTGGATTCCTTGGCTTGTGGCCTCTTCCTGCGTCTTTGAAGCACACCACACCAGTCTCTGAACCTGATATCTCATTGCCTTCTCTTCTGTAATATCTCCCTGTGCCTCCTTCTGATAGAGTCACTTGTGATTACATCATTGGGCCCACCTGGATAATCCAGGAACATTTCCCCATCTCAAGACCCTTAACTTAATCACATCTATAATGTCCCTTTGAATATAAGGCAACATATTCCCAGGGTCTGAGGATTAGGAAATAGGCATCTTGAGGGTTCTTTATTTAGTGGACCACATGGTTGTTGGGCAGTCATTGCAGTATGAGATTACAAAGTTTTATTCTCCAGGAAAAAATCCGCTTGGTGTTAAAAATACTTGCTTAGACAATTGGCAAAATAATTCTATTATGAAAACATTCTGCATCCCACTTTGAAATGTGGCGTCTGGGGTCTTAAATGCTAACAAGCGGCCATCTAAGATGCATCAATTGGTCTCAACCCACCTGGAGCAAAGGAAAATGAAGAACACCAAGGCCACACGACAACTAAGAACCCAAGAGACAGAAGGGGCCACATGAACCAGAGACCTACATCATCCTGAGACCAGAAGAACTAGTTGGTGCCCGGCCATAATCGATGACTGCCCTGACAGGGAGCACAACAGAGAACTCCTGAGGGAGCAGGAGATCAGTGGGATGCAGACCCCAAATTCTTATAAAAAGACCATACTTAATGGTATGACTGAGACTAGAGGAATCCCGGCAGCCATGGTCCCCAGACCTTCTGTTGGCACAGGACAGGAACCATCCCCGAAGACAACTCATCAGACATGAAAGGGACTGGTCAGTGGGTGGGAGAGAGATGCTGATGAAGAGTGAGCTAGTTATATCAGGTAGACACTGGAGATTGTGTTGGCATCTCTTGTCTGGAGGGGGGATGGGAGGATAGAGAGAGAGAGAAGCTGGCAAAATTGTCACGAAACGAGAGACTGAAAGGGCTGACTCAATAGGGGGAGAGCAAGTGGGAGTACGGAGTAAGATGTATGTAAACTTATATGTGACAGACTGATTGGATTTGTAAACGTTCACTTGAAGCTTAATAAAAGTTAATAAAAAAATGCTAAAAAAAAATACTTGCTTAGAAAAAACCTATCAAAGTTTGAAACATTGAAATAGAGCATAAGTAGCTGTTTACATTGCTTCATGGCACAACCATTTCCACACATGTTCCCTCAGGTTCCTTTATTGGCCTTATAATCGTCGACTCAACTTTGAAGAAGGGTTTTGTGTGCCTCACTTACCATTTATTAGGGCTAAAAGTATCAAATATCTGCACATTTTGTCATTTTCATATTATTAATTTTGAAGATGATGCTTTTGTTACTATTGTCAACTTTATTACATAGTTCATATTGGTTGACATCACTTCATAGATTCTGGAAGTATGCTGGCATACAATGTTAAAATAAGAATAATTTATAATTCCCTATGATAAGACTTAAAAGTAAAAGAATGTTTAATTTACTTACAAATAATTCATTCAAAAGGAAATTTAACTTTGAAAGTTCCCCTTATTATCTGCAACAACTAAAAAGCTGTGCCATTTAAGACAAAGAAATAAAGTATCACAGATTACAACTACAGAATTGAGTTTAGCTATAACCAAGCAGGAAACCCTGGTGGCGTAGTGGTTAAGTGCTACGTCTGAACCAAAGGGTGGGTAGTTTGAATCCACCAGGCGCTCCTTGGAAACTCTATTGGGCAGTTCTCTCTGTCCTATAGGGTCACTATGAGTTGCAATCGACTCGATGGCAGTGGGTTTGGTTTGGTTTATCATCAGGCGAGAGCCCTGGTGAACAGTGGTTAAGAGCTACAGCTAACCAAAAGTCAGCACTCACTTCGAATCCACCAATCTGGGAAACCCTATGGGGCAGTTCTACTTTGTCCTATGGTAACTATGAATTGGAATTGACTCGACAGCAATGGGTTTGGTTCAGTTCAGCATCACCAAGCAATTATTCTTTAAAGCAATTTGTAGCTTTAAAGAATAATTGCTTGATGATAGCTAAATTAGTAAACTGTTTGTAAAAATATCTAAGCATTAAACTATTCATCACCACTGATCATAAAATCAGTCATCTGATTGAAACCAGATTCTTTCATCATTAAATATTACTTATTGTTAATGCTTCAGTTCACAGATAAGACAAAATAACGATCTTGGTTTAAGATCCCCAAGCTCGTTTTTGGAACCCTGGTGGCACAGTAGTTAAGAGCTCAAGTGCTAACCAAAAGGCTGGCAGTTCAAATCCACCAGCCGCTCCTTGGAAACCCTATGAGGTAGTTCTGCTCTGCCCTATAGGGTCAATATGAGTTGGAATCAACTCAACAGCAACAGGTTTATCTGGCTTTTACAGCGAAATGAAAATAGTCTCTCACAGGTAGAAAAAAATCTCAGCATGCTCTGAAAGCAAATACTTTTTTCAAGTTTTGGTGCTGAATTTATAATCCTTGCTTTTTAAAATTTCAGAATCAAAGCTATGTTGGTAGCAAACAGTCTGTCATTGACTGGAGCCCTGTTGATGGGGTGTTCAAAGCTGGGACCATCTCATGTTTTTGTGATTTCAGGAAGAGCCATATCAGGATTCTACTGTGGTAAGTCTTACACGTACACGCAGACAACCTTTGTCTAAAACTTATGCTACAAGCAGATGTGGTAACATGCAGGGAATATTTTGAGCCTAAGATGGTATCACAAAAACTGAGGGCAATAGCGTATAGTCAAAATCCTGAGTGAGGGAAGTTTGGGGCTAATAACTGGGAATTGCGATGCTATGTTCTTGTCCATGGCAATGGCGTCATATCTAGTTTTATGATCTCAAATTATTTAACTCTGACTCTCAGTTTCTTCATCTATTAAATATAAAGTGTTCAGCATAGAATCTGACATACAGTAAGCAGCCAAGAAATGGTAGTTGTTACTATTACCCTTGTTGTGCAGAGGGCTGCCACACCCAGAACCCCTAACTTTGCCCCTATAGCCTACCTCCCTACTTTTGTTTCTGTCTCTCCTATCTAGCAAGACCTTGACCCCCTGGCCCACCTGTCAGACCACTTTTCCTAGACCCAGCTGATTCTAGAGGTGGTACAGTGGCAGTGGCACAGGACAGGGACTCGGGCTGAAGCAGCTGGTAGACAACAACCCTCGGGAGTTCTGAGTGGAGAAAGAATGCCCATCCATGAACTCCACACCTGAATAGCCACAATCACTAGTTCTTGGAAACACTTTTCAAACTTCCCAAGGCAACTAATCAGCAGAATTCTGAGCAACGGGAGGATTACTAAATTTCTAAAAGAAATTGCCAAATCTTTAACTGCCCATTGCCAGTGAAGCCTTGATTCTGATGGCTCTGGGCTGAGGTTTTCAGTAGTTTAACCCAAATTGTAGCTGCCTTTCAAACCACTAATATCCATGTGACACGCGTGTCCCTCTCCATCCCCCTTCACTATGTTCTGCAGTCTTAATTACCAAAATAAATGTGATTTCTGGTTTTAGGTATGTGTATGGGTGTCTGGGGTAAGGGAGGGGGGAGACGATTGCACAAAATTGTGTGTAAAATATTTGTAACATTTTTATCTAGAGAAGACTAAGAAGACTATTATTCCATGTGTCTTCAATGATCAGTTGAAGGCAAAGACTAAAATATCTGCAAGTTAATTAATAGCTTAATTAAATGTCTCTTTTCATTATTTTCAATGTCAATACAAATAACTGAAGGTCAGGGTATCCTTATCAAGGTGAAGAGTCAACACAAACAGTAGGAAGGACTTTGGATTCTGAAGAATAAATTTCTGATACTTTCTCTTTCTGTCTGGCCTGAGATACATTAATTAACTCTGAACCTCGGTTTCTTCTTCTGTAAAGTACAGATAATAGCACCTATCAGAGAGTTCCAGATCATTCTTCTTTCTTTTCTATTTTTTTAAAATTGTGCTTTAAGTGAAAGTTTACAAGTCAAGTCAGTCTCTCATACAAAAATTTATATACACCTTGCTAAAAAATATACTCCTAATTGCTTTCCCCCTAATGAGACAGCATACTCCTTCCCTCCACTCTCTCTTTTCGTGTCCATTTGGCCACCTTCTGACCCCCTCTGCCCTCTCATCTCCTATCCAGACAGGAGATGCCAACATAGCCTCATGTGTCTACTTGATCCAAGAAGCTCATTCTTCACCAGTATCATTTTCTATCCCATTGTCCAGTCCAATCCCTGTCTGAAGAGTTGGTTTTGGGAATGGTTCCTGTCTTGGGCTAAGAGAAGGTCCAGGGACCATGACCACAGGGGCCCTTCTAGTCTCAGACAGGCCATTAAGTCTGGTCTTTTTACGTGAATTTGGAGTCTGCATCCCACTGCTCTCCTGCTCCCTCAGGGGATCTCTCTTGCGTACCCTGTCACGGCAGTCGTCAGTTTTAGCCAGGTACCATCTAGTTCTTCTGGTCTCAGGCTGATATAGTCTGTGGTTTATGTGGCCCGTTCTGTCTCTTGGGGTCATAATTACCCTGTGTCTTTGGTGTTCTTCATTCTCCTTTGCTCCAGGTAGGTTGAGACCAATTGATGCATCTTAGATGGCTGCTTCCTAGCGTTTAAGACCCCATATGCCACTCTCCAAAGTGGGATGCAGAATGTTTTCTTAATACATTTTATTATGCCAATTGACTTAGATGTTCCCCGAAACCATGGT
The DNA here is from genome assembly GCF_024166365.1 of Elephas maximus indicus. Classification (NCBI taxonomy): domain Eukaryota; kingdom Metazoa; phylum Chordata; class Mammalia; order Proboscidea; family Elephantidae; genus Elephas; species Elephas maximus. Next base: position 29,576,204 of record NC_064841.1, read on the forward strand.
CCCCAAACCCCCGCCCCTGCTACACTGGCCTTCAAAGCATTCAGCTTATTCAGGAAACTTCTTTGCTTCTTGTTTAGTCCAACTGTGCTGACCTCTCCTGTACTGTGTTGTTGTCTTTCCCTTCACCTAAAATAGTTCTTATCTACTATCTAATTAGTAAATATCCCTCTCCCTCCCTCCCGCCCTCCCCATCTCATAACCATCAAATAATATTTTCTTTTCTTTTTAAACTATTTCTCGAGTTCTTATAAGAGTGGCCTTACACAATATTTGTCCTTCCACAACTGACTAATTTCACTAAGTATAAAGCCTTCCAGATACCTCCATGTTATGAAATGTTTCACAGATTCATCACTGTTCTTTATCGATGCCTAGTATTCCATTGTGTGAATATACCATAATTTATTTATCCATTCATCCATTGATGGGCACCTTGGTTGCTTCCATCTTTTTGCTATTGTATACAGTGCTGCAATGAACATGGGTGTGCATATATCTGTTCATGTAAAGGCTCTTATTTCTCTAGGATATATTCCAAGGAGTGGGATTGCTGGATCGTATGGTAGTTCTATTTCTAGCTTTTTAAGGAAGCAGCAAAACGATTTCCAAAGTGGTTGTACCGTTTTACATTCCCACCAGCAGTGTATAAGTGTTCCAATCTCTCCACAGCCTCTCCAACATTTATTATTTTGTGTCTTTTGGATTAACGCCAGCCCTGTAGGGGTGAGATGGAATTTCATTGTAGTTTTGATTTGCATTTCACTAACGGCTAATGATTGTGAACGTTTCCTTAGCTACCTGAATGCCTTCTTTAGTGAAGAGCCAGTTCATATCCTTTGCCCACTTTTTAATTAGATTATTTGTCTTTTTGTAGTCGAGTTTTTGCAGTATCATGTAGATTTTAGAGATCAGGTGCTGATCAGAAATGTCATAGCTAAAAACTTTTTCCCAGTCTGTAGGTAATCTTTTTACTCTTTTGGTGAAATCTTTGGATGAGCATAGATGTTTGATTTTCAGGAGCTTATCTAGTTTCTCTTCTGCATTGTTAGTAATGTTTTGTATACTGTTTATGCTGTGTATTAGGGCTCCTAGCATTGTCCCTATTTTTTCTTCCATGATCTTTATCATTTTAGATTTTATATTTAGGTCTTTGATCCATTTTGCATTCATTTTTGTGCATGGTGTGAGGTATCGTTCTTGTTTCATTTTTTTGCAGATGGATATCCAGTTATGCCAGCACCATTTGCTAAACAGACTGTCTTTTCCCCATTTAACTGACTCTGGGCTTTTGTCAAATATCAGCTGCTTATATGTGGATGGATTTATGTCTGGATTCTCAATTCTGTTCCATTGGTCTATGTGTCCGTTGTTGTACCAGTACCAGGCTGTTTTGACTACTGTGGCAGTATAATAGGTTCTAAAATCAGGTAGAGTGAGGCCTCCCACTTTGTTCTTCTTTGTCAGTAATGCTTTATTATCCGGGGCCTCTTTCCCTTCCTTATGAACTTGGTGTTTTGTTTGTCCATCTCATTAAAAAATGTCATTGGAATTTGGATCAGAATTGCATTGTATCTATAGATTGCTTTTGGTAGAATAGACATTTTTACAATGTTAAGTCTTCTTATCCATGAGCAAGGTATGTTTTTCCACTTATGTAGGTCTCTTGATTTCTTGCAGAAGTGTACTGTAGTTTTCTTTGTATAGGTCTTTTACATCTCTGGTAAAATTTACTCCTAAGTATTTTACCTTCTTGGAGGCTACTGTAAATGCTATTGATTTGGTGATTTCGCCTTCAATGTTCTCTTTGTTGGTGTAGAGGAATCCAACTGACTTCTGTATGTTTATCTTGTATCCCGATGCTCTGCTGAACTCTTAGTTTCAGTAGTTTTCTGTGTATAAGCTCATGTCATCTGCAAATAAAGATACTCTTACTTCTTCCTTACCAATCTGGATGCCCTTTATTTCTTTATCTAGCCTAATTCCTCTGGCTAGGACCTCCAGCACAAAGTTGAATAAGAGAGGTCAAAAAGGGCATCCTTATCTGGTTCCCAGTCTCAAGGGGAATGCTTTCAGGCTGTCTCCATTTAGAATGGCTATTTAAAAAAAAAAAAAAAATTGCTTTGTATAAATGCCCTTTATTATGTTGAGGAATTTTCCTTCTATTTCTATTTTGCTGAGAGTTTTTATCATGAATGGACATTGAACTTTGTCAAATGCTTTTTCTGCATCAGTTAATAAAATCCTGTCATTCTTGTCTTGTTTTATTTATATGATGGATTACATTAATTGTTTTTCTAATGTTGAACTATCTCTGCATACCTGGTATGAATCCCACTTGGTCGTGGTGAATTATTTTTTGATACGTTGTTGAGTTCTATTGGCTAGAATTTTGTTGAGGATTTTTGCATCTAGGTTCATGAGGGATATAGGTCTGTAACTTTCTTTTTTTGTGGTGTTTTTACGTGGTTTTGGTATCATGGATATGCTGGCTTCATAGAATGAGTTTAGGGGTATGCCACCCTTTTCTGTGCTCTGAAATACCTTTCTTTAGTAGTAGTGGTGTTAACTTCTCTGAAGGTTTGGTAGAACTCTGCAGTGAAGCCGTCCGGGTCAGGACTTTTTTTTGTTGGGAGTTTTTTGATTACCTTTACCCACCCACCTTTCAATCTCATCTTTTGTAATTGGCCTATTTAGTTGTTCTACCTCTGTTTCTGTTAGTTTAGGTAGGTAGTGTGTTTCTAGGAATTCACCCATTTCTTCTAGGTTTTCAAATTTGTTAGAGTACAATTTTATATAGTAATCTGATATGATTCTTTTAATTTCAGTTGTGTCTGTTGTAATATTGTCCATCTCATTTCTCATTTGGGTTATTTGCTTCCTCTCCTGTTTTTCTTTTGTTAGTTTGGCCAATGGTTTGTCAATTTTGTTAATTTTTTCAAAGAACCAGCTTTTGGTCTTGTTAATTCTTTCAACTGTTTTTCTGTTTTCTATTTCATTTAATTCTGCTCTAATTTTTATTATTTGCTTTCTTCTGGTGCTTGAGGGTTTCTTTTCTTCCTCTCTATTTGTTCAAGTTGTAGGGATAATTTTTTTATTTTAGTCCTTTCTTCTTTTTGTATGTGTGTATTTATTGATATAAATTGATCTCTGAGCATTGCTTTCGCTGTGTCCCAAAGGTTCTGATAGGAAATGTTTTCATTCTCATTGCATTCTATGAATTTCCTTATTCCATCCTTAATATCTTCTATAACCCAGTCTTTTTTGAGCAGGGTATTGTTCAGTTTCCAAGCGTTTGATTTCTTTTCCCTGCTTTTTTTTTTTTAATTAATTTTTATTAAGCTTCAAGTGAACATTTACCATTCCAATCAGTCTGTCACATGTAAGTTTACATACATCTTACTCCCTTCTCCCACTTGCTGTCCCCCTATTGAGTCAGCCCTTTCAGTCTCTCGTTTCGTGCCAATTTTGCTGTCTTCCCTCTCTCTCTATCTTCCCATCCCCCCTCCAGTCAAGAGTTGCCAACACACTCTACAGTGTCCACCTGATTTAATTAGCTCACTCTTCATTAGCATCTCTCTCCTCCCTTCCCCCCCCCCCAGCTGACCAGTCCTTTTCATGCCTGATGAGTTGTCTTCGGGGATGGTTCCTGTCCTGTGCCATCAGAAGGTCTGGGGAGCATTGCCTCCGGGATTCCTCTAGTCGCAGTCATACCATTAAGTATGGTCTTTTTATGAGAATTTGGGGTCTGTATCCCATTGGTCTCCTGCTCCCTCAGGAGTTGTCTGTTGTGCTCCCTGACAGGGCAGACATCGATTGTGGCTGGGCACCAACTAGTTCTTCTGGTCTCAGGATAATGTAGGTCTCTGGTTCATGTGGCCCTTTCTGTCTCTTGGGTCCTTAGTTGTCGTGTGACCTTGGTGTTCTTCCTTTGCCTTTGCTCCAGGTGGGTTGAGACCAATTGATGTATCTTAGATGGCCACTTGTTGGCATTTAGGACCCCAGACGCCACATTTCAAAGTAGGATGCAGAATGTTTTCATAATAGAATTGTTTTGCCCATTGACTTTGAAGTCCCCTCAAACCATGTTCCCCAGACCCCAGCCCCTGCTCCGCTGACCTTTGAAGCTTTCATTTTATCCCGGCAACCTCTTTGCTTTTAGTCCAGTCCAATTAGACTGAGCTTCCTTGTATTGAGTGTTGTCTTTCCCTTCACCCAAAGCAGTTCTTATCTACTAATTGATCAATAAAAACCCCTCTCCCTCCCTCCCTCCCTCCCCCCTTTGTAACCACAAAAGTATGTGTTCTTCTCTGTTTTCTCTATTTCTCAAGATCTTATAATAGTGGTCTTATACAATATTTGTCCTTTTGCAACTGACTCATTTCGCTCAGCATAATGCCTTCCAGATTCCTCCATGTTATGAAATGTTTCAGAGATTCGTCACTGTTCTTTCTCGATGCGTAGTATTCCATTGTGTGAATATACCACAATTTATTTACCCATTCATCCGTTGACGGACACCTTGGTTGCTTCCAGCTTTTTGCTATTGTAAACAGAGCTGCAATAAACATGGGTGTGCATATATCTGTTTGTGTGAAGGCTCTTGTTTCTCTAGGGTATATTCCGAGGAGTGGGATTTCTGGGTTGTATGGTAGTTCTATTTCTAAGTGTTTAAGATAACGCCAGATGGATTTCCAAAGTGGTTGTACCATTTTACAATCCCACCAGCAGTGTATGAGAGTTCCAATCTCTCCGCAGCCTCTCCAACATTTATTATTTTGTGTTTTTTGGATTAATGCCAGTCTAGTTGGTGTGAAATGGAATCTCATCGTAGTTTTAATTTGCATTTCTCTAATGGCTAATGATCGTTCCCTGCTTTTTATGTTATGTTATTGATTTCTACTTTTATGGCCTTATGGTCAGATAAGATGCTTTGTAATATTTCAGTGTTTTGGATTCTGCTAAGGCTTGCTTTATGACCTACTATGTAGTCTGTTCTAGAGAATGTTCCATGTCCACTAGAAAAGAAAGTATACTTGACTGCTGTTGGGTGGAGTGTTCTGTATACGTCTATAAGGTCACGTTGATTGATTATGACATTTAGATCTTCCGTGTCTTTATTGAGCTTCTTTCTGGATGTCCTGTCCTTCACCGAAAGTGGTGTGTTGAAGTCTCCTACTATTATTGTGGAGCTGTCTATCTCACTTTTCAATGCTATTAGAGTTTGTTTTATGTATCTTGCAGCCCTCTCATTGGGTGGATAAATATGTAATATGATTATATCCTCCTGGTATATTGTCCCTTTAATCATTATATAGTGTCCTTCCTTATCCTTTGTGGTAGATTTAACTTTAAAGTCTATTTTGTCAGAAATTAATATTGCCACTCCTGCTCTTTTTTGATTGTTGTTTGCTTAATATAATTTTTCCATCCTTTGAATTTTAGTTTGTGTCTCTAAGTCTTAGGCGTGTCTCTTGTAGGCAGCATATAGATGGATCATGTTTTTTAACCCATTCTGCCACTCTCTGTCTCTTTATTGCTGCATTTAGTCCATTTACATTCAGCGTAATTATGGATAGGTATGAATTTAGTGCTATCATTTCAATGTCTTTTTTGCGTGTTGTTGACAGTTTCTTTTTCCCACTTAATTTTTTGTGCTCTTATTCATTGTTGATTTTGTTTCTGCTGAGTCTCTATTTTTTTCTGGTATTTTATTTTGATGTGTAGGATAGTTTGTCTACTTTGTGCTTACCTTATTATTTACCCCTATTTTTCAAAATTTAAACATAGCTTTTATTTCTTTGTATCACCTTGTCTTCCTCTCCTTTTGAAAGATCTATGACTACATTTCTTAGTCCCTCTTTATTGTTTTACTGTTGTCTTCTTTTACATAATGACATCGCTGTTTCCCTGTTTTGAGCTTTTTTTTTAAATCTTTATTCTTGTGATTTCTCTGTCTGGGTTGACATCTGATTGCTCTACCCAGTGTACTAGTCTTGGGTTGATACCTGATATTATTGATTTTCTAACCAAAGAACTCACTTTAGTATTTCTTGTAGTTTTGGTTTGGTTTTTACAAATTCTGTAAACTTCTGTTTATCTGGAAATGGCCTAATTCCACCTTTATATTTGAGAGAGAGTTGCTGGATATATGATTCTTGGTTGGCAATTTTTTTCCTTCAATGCTTTATATAAGTCATTCTATTGCCTTCTTGCCTGCATGGCTTCTGCTGAGTAGTCCGAGCTTATTCTTATTGACTCTCCTTTGTAGGTAACTTTTCATTTATCCCTAGCTGCTCTTTAAATTCTTTATCTTTGATTTTGCCAAGTTTGATTATAATATGTCTTGGTGACTTTCATTTAAGATCTACCTTATGTGGAGTTCAATGAGCATTTTGGATAGATATCTTCTTATCTTTCATGATATCAGGGAGGTTTTTTGCCAACAAATCTTCAACAATTCTCTCTGTATTTTCTTTTACCCCCCCCCCCCGTTCTGGTACTGCAATCACTTGTAGGGTATTTCTCTTGACAGAGTCTCACATGATTCTTAAGTTTTCTTCATTTTTCAAAATTCTTTTATCTGATTTTTCTTCAAATTTATTGGTGCCAAGTGCTTTATCTTCAAGCTTACCAATTCTGCCTTCCACTTCCTCAATTCCGCTCCTCTGACTTTCTACTGAGTTGTCTAATTCTGTAATTTTATTGCTAATCTTCTGAAGTTCTGATTGCAGTCTCTCTATGGATTCTTCCAGCTTATTAAATTTTACATTAGGTTCCTGAATAACCTTTTTAATTTCTTCAACTGCTTTATCTGTGTGTTCCTTGGTTTGTTCTGCATATTGCCTCATTTCCTTCCTGATGTCTTGATGGGTTCTGTTTATTAATCTTTTGTATTAATGTTTTGCATGCGGTAATTCTAGGAAGGCACTTTCTTCTAGAAGATCCCTTAATTCTTTGTTTTCAGAGCTTGTTGAAGCAATCATGGTCTGTTTCTTTATGTGATTTGATATTGACTGTTGTCTCCAAGCCATCTATAAGTTATTGTATTAGTTTATTTTATGTTTGCATAATGTATCCTAGCTTCTTGCTTTGTTTTGTTTTGATATGCCCAAATGGGTCACTTGAGTGCGCTAGCTCGATTATTTTTGCCTTTGGCACTCTCACATCCTGTCACCAGATAGCTAGAGCTGTTATCAGGTATATCAGTCTAAAAATCCATTCACTTTTCTTGTATGGATGCAGCCTAGGTGTCCAGGTAGCTACCCATCAAGTGTGTGGTACGGGCTCTGTCCTACAGTCTGAGAGGGGCAGGGGTGATTGGTGTAGGTACTGGTATCTGATTGCAGCAGGGGGTCACGCTCTGAACAAGGCAGGAGGTTGAGAACTGACCCCCGAGTGTCTCTGAGGAAAGTGCATCCCTGTTCCCTAGAGCATGCAGGTGGATGGGTTCTGCAGATGGACCATAGGCACCCAATGTTTTTGGTTGTAAGGACTGGGAGGTACCAGTTATCCTTGGACGCCTGTCGTGGGTGGCTGGGTGGCTTGAGTGGAGCCACCAGTCCTTAGGCCTCTGATGTGGGTGGGTGAGGACCCTGTTTAACAGGCAAAGTGATGTCAAACATCAAACACCCACCTCTCCACCACAAAGCCTAAACAGTTGGAGTCTGCTAACAAAGGCCTGTTCTCCTGAAATAGGCTGACACAGGTCCATGCAGGGAGGAAAGGTACTCAAAGTCCTCGGACCGTTTATGTGTGGATAGGAGCTGCTTCTGTCCTGAGCTCCCCGTATTAGTGGAGCTGGCAAATTATCTTTTCCCCAGATTGTGAATTTATTCCTTCTCCAAGGCCAGGAGAATGGCTCTAGGTGCTCAACAGAACCTATCTCAGGCTCAGGGAAATCAACAGCCACTGAAGACAGCTAGGGCGTGGGGGACGCAGTAAAATATATGCAAGTGCTTAGCTTTTGGCGAGAGTGCCGTTCCTCCCCGGCTCCAGAGGTGTGAGTAGGCTGTGCAGCTGGCTGCTGCTTCCTGAGGAAACTGCAGCTGAACACTTGTACCAGCCCGCCACAGCCACTCGAGAATAGTGCCTGAGGGCTTCTGGCAATTCAGATCTGGTAACTCCTCTTGGCTTCTGAACCATCTCTTCCTCCCCCGCTGCTTAGTCCCTTTTCTAACTTCACCTCTGATTTTCAGGGCTCCTAGCTTGTTATAAATATAATCATTTCACTTATTTTGGGGGGTCTTTGTTACACACCCAATGACAGGGCTCCAAAATACATAAAACAAACTCTAACTGCACTGAAAAGAGAAATTGATAGTTCCACAATAACAGTAGAAGACTTCAACACACCACTCTTGGTAAAGGGCAGAACATCTAGAAAGAAACTCGATAAAGATACAGAAGAGCCAAAGGCCACAATCAACCAACTTGACCACATAGACGTATATAGAACACTCCACCCAACAGCTGCAAAGTACACGTTCTTTTCCAACTCACATGTAACATTCTCCAGAATGCACCACATCTAAGGCCATAAAGCAACCCTCAACAAGATCCAAAACACTGAGATAATACAAAGCATCTTTTCTATCGCAACACCATCAAAGTAGAAATTAATAACAGGAAGAACAAGGAAAAAAAGCAAATACATGGAAACTGATTAAGACGGCTCACCAGAAGCATCTGTCTATTCTGCCATCTTGGCCCTGCCTCCCTCTATCCATTTTTTTTTTTTTTTTTGATGAAGTATAAAAAAAAAAAAATCACAAAATATTTTTGGCAAAATTGAAAATGCTATATATTGTGAGCAACCAATCACTACCATAGCCATGTTGCTTGTACCCTCCGACCATCTTTTAAAATTATGCCTGGTCCTATTCTGAACATTAAAATTGCTAAAAACTATAGTAAGTAGAATATGATTTCAATCTATGTAACTTCAAATCTTTAAGCTTATCTACATTATTGTGATCTTGATATATATTAGTGGGCTTTACACAAAGATAGCACAGCCTAGAGTAGAGCCAAATAAATATGTTTTATTCTTTCTTTTTTAAGATCAACATGTGACACATTAGAGCTACATGTAAGATTCAGTAGAGTTACATGTAAGATTCAGCAGAAACACAGATGCCAATGGTGTAAACGTTCATCTGAAATATTAAGAACGATTTGAAGTGTTAAAAAAAACATTGAAAACAGTTTCCAAAAGAATCTTCTACTCAGATATCATCCATCCCAATTGATAGGCAGTTTCTTTAAGAGAAAAAATGTTACACGCTTCTGATAAATCTTACTTTTAAATTTTTAAGAAAATGCTAAATATTGAATTCAGCCTTACCTTACTGATTGTCTCTGACCTTTTTATGCAATCAGGAAAAGGCTGGGTACTCCACCATTACCAAGTGATTATAATGATCTGCATTTAAGAAAGCTACAGAAGGCAGAATGGCCTACTGCTTTTCAAAAAAAAATTTTTTTAGATGGCAAAAGTCTTTCTATGAATAAAATCTCTTCTAAAACCCAATATTTGGAAAGAATAAAGAAGTTGGGGTACGCTGGTTAGAGTGATTGGGGAAAGAGGTCTCCAGGGTCGCTGAGTTTCTTAACCTCTTCCTACCTCTCTACACACCCACCATCACCCCAACAGAGATCTTGAGGCACCTCCACATTATGGAAACTTAGTTAGGTCTTGTATTTCTATTTCTAATGCTCTGTGATCTTGGGCAAGTCATTTTCCACTTCTATCAAGTAAAAAAGTGGGCCTAGATATGTTCTAATTCCCTTTAATCCCATGAATCTAGATTAAGAATATTGTGAAAGCATTCTTCCGTCTCTTTTCTGAAGACCATCTAAGGCATGACGATCTAAACTAAATAATAAAACCTGTTACCGTTGAGTCGATTCCAATTCATGGCAACACTGTAGGACAGAGTAGAACTGCACCATAGGGTTTCCAAGGAGCAGCTGGTGGATTTGAACTGCCGACCTTTTGGTTAGCAGCTGTAGCTCTTAACCGCTGTACCACCAGGGCTCCAAACTAAATAGTAGTAACATAAATTTTTAACTAAGCAAAACAATGTTATGAGGAATTGCCAAATACATGACTAACCACTGTTTTCTATTCATATTTCCAACTTCAACTTCATTTGGGGTCTTATCAAGAAATATTCTTTGCATAAACTGTGTCTATGGCTGAAGACAAGAGCTCTTCCTTTCAATGGATTCAGAAGGGGCCTCTTACTCAGAACATTAATTGTACTTATACTAAATAATTGCTACTGGAATAGCCCTTGCCGTGTTTTAACTTTCAAGTTCTTGCCTTCTTACAGGGCTAATTTCAGGTCTGGTTCCAATGTACGTTGGTGAGATTGCTCCAACCACGCTCAGGGGCGCTCTGGGTGCTCTTCACCAGCTGGCCATCGTCCTGGGTATTCTTGTTAGTCAGGTAACAACTCCCCATCCTCAACTTCACCCACCCTCTCCCTCTGCGACTGCCTGACTTTACTGTAGACTACCACAAAGGAAAGAGGAAACCCCACCAATGGTGGTAGAGGTGGTATAGAGCACAGGCTTATAAGCTCAACACTAAAATATTATCAGTCCTCACTTTCCGTGTGGAGGTTTGGTAGACTTGGCACTGGAGGTGACCTGGCAAGCCTCCAACGTGACTTGAACTTCCAGAGCTATTTCTAGAATTAAACTATTCCATTTGGATTTCAAGGAGTAGGAAATCTCAAATTTTGGGCATTCATCAATAATTTCTTTTGACATCTTACCTGGAAATCTAATACATAAGTGATTACCACAATAGCTCTTGTTCAGTTGGAATGAGGTCTTGCAGCCTGGCTCTATCCTTCCCTTTTATCCTCCGATCTCAGGAGAAGTGCTTGGAACCCTACTTATAAGGGCTATTCAGAGGGTAGTCTGTGGCAAGCCTGGTTCTCATCGCAGTAATTATTCTATGTATAAATCCTACTCTCTTTATCTAAGAAAGAGTTTATAAGCAAAAGTTAGTCATGATTTTAATACAATATTATTCCATCTGGTTACTTGGAGACTACAGTTGTATGTTGCTTTAAATATCAAATGTGTTCTTGAAAGTTTGGTTGATTCCTATCTTAAATATCCCATTAGAGTTCATGAAAACAAACCTAGGTGAATTCTTTGTAAAACAAGTACCCCAAATTTAGTTAAGATGAACTACACTAGTAAAAGTTTCTATTTTGTGAATACTTGAACCGAAGTTGTTAGGAATTACAAACGGCCAATGTGCTTCTTCAACAAGTTGCTGGAGAAGGCAGCCTCAGAGTATTGGCATTTGATATGCTTCCTACCTGCCTTTTCAGATTCTTGGCCTGGACTTTATCTTGGGCAATGCTGACCTGTGGCACATAATGCTTGGTCTGTCTGCTGGTAGAGCCATCCTCCAGTCTCTGCTGCTCTTCTTCTGTCCAGAAAGTCCCAGATACCTTTACATTAAGTTGGAAAAGGAAGTCAGAGCAAAGAAAAGTAAGGCTGTGTGTTGTTTTTCTTTCTTCTTATTGTTTTGGAATTACCAACTAATACAAAAGAGTGTGCATGAGTGGTTGCTTGTAAGATGGGTACCCATGCCTTCCAAATGAAGCCACTGACTGCATGTAAGAAGAGTGCACAAAATCACTTTAATATGATTGTGCATACCATTTTGCACCGATAAGTATTCATTCCAACCCAAACCAGAAACCCATATGGAGGGTATTGGACTCAATCAGAAGCTCCTTAAAGACCCTTTCAGCATTATGCTTCTTTGATTATAAGGATCATAGTTTTCTTTGTCATGGAATGAGGCCAAATGTTCTGCTTCTTCTTTTAATAAAACATCAGTATTTAACAAAAAATAATTTAAAAACACATGCTATGGAGTAATAAAAAGAGGCATGCAAAATTGTGGCTCTTTCATTGACATAATAAACATAAATTTATTTTTGTTTTGACCCAAGCTGATTAAACCTGGCCGTTTTTGAACACTGGAAATATAGGATGGAGAAAAGGAGTGTGCAGTCACATTGCAGGGAGATCAACTAGGGTCACATAACAATGTGTATATAAGTTTTTGTATGAGAATCTGACTTGAATTGTAAACTTTCACTTAGAGAACAATCAAAAAATAAAATAAAATAAACCTGACCATTTTCGGGGACAGGCTTGAAAAAACTCAGAGGATGTGATGATGTCACCAAAGACATGATTGAGATAAGAAAAGAAAAGGAAGAAGCATCAAACGAGCAGAAAGTCTCCATAATTCAGCTCTTCACCAGTTCTAGCTATCGACAACCCATTCTAGTAGCACTGATGCTACACATGGCCCAGCAATTTTCTGGAATCAACGGGGTAAGTTTAGGAATACTCCCTAACTCTTAAGAGCAAAGTGAAATTAAAGTAGACAGGGAGGAGGGTATAAGTTTAAATAGCTAAAAGACATTTTAAAATGTTGACACCATGTGTCTTACTACAAAAAAAAAATGCATGTTGAGTTAGTATTAATTTTCTTTTGCCTCAACTGAATTCTAAACTCTCTGTAATCAATGGTATTATAAATGCATTAAGATAAAGGTAAGAAGGCAAAAGTCATAATAAATACAAAAGAGGGGAAAAGGAGAATTGTTATACCAAAAAACCTAATTATGAGGCACTTCTAGAGCTGAGTATCAAATTTAGAATTTCTGATAGCCTGGATAAAAGTGATTCCATGACTCCCTTTATCTACTTAAAGGAGGTATACATAGCCAGGTACAAAGCCCAGCTTCTTATCATCCAAGAAATTTTCATTCTATTTGGGGGGACAGCACACAAAATCTACAGTAGTATAAAATGACATGATAATGGTGAGTGAGAATAGATAAGACATAATTGAAAAACATAATGAGTTTCAAAGTAGTCAAATATTTAGTTATGAATTGAAATGCCTGCGTTATACAGATCAACATGGTAGCTGCTGGCAACTACCTTCTACAGGAAAAATGTAAGCATTTTTTAAGAAACTAGGTAAAGAAAATCACTTATCCCTTTTCATTGCTGTTGAAAATGTACATTGGGTTTCTGCTATAGTTTACTGGGCCTATCCTGGGTCCACAAACTAAGGACAATTTGGGGGTGACTTACAGATAGGAAGAGACTTGGGGAAAGCAAAGTAATTCCTATGCATTGAACTAAAAGGAGATCTGAATCTCACTCTGTGAGCCAAATACTGCTGTGCTGTGCTGTGCTGTCTCCTCTTAGTGTTTATTTTTATCTAATATTCTGTATAACTTGGGGGCTTAGAGATTGGTAGCCTGTCTCAGACCTGCCTATATATACAGTGTCATGATAATCTCTCTTAACCTGTCTGCTTCAGCTTCCAACCCAAAGCCTGACTTAGGTATCTGGGCAATGTTAAATTGTAGGTTGTTGGGCAATCTAAAAATGTGTGCAGTGTGTTGTAACCACTACTCACTGAACATAGTATATACGGTCCTCCTACATCAGAACTATCTGCAAGAAACAGTGCCAGGAACAGGACATGGCGTGTGGGGGAGGGATGACAGAGGATGACACAATGACAGAATGACCTAAATATAAGTAAATAAGAAAAGGTTATTGGGGAAGCTGTGAACCAGTTTTCCACTGAGAATAGTGGAAATTTTTGGATTAAATGCAACAATAACCAGAATTCTTACATACACTGGTGAGAGTGTAAAACTGACATAACTTCTTGGAAAACTATGTGGTAATATCTACCAACACATACACTGTGGCCTAGCAATTCTATTCCTAGGTATAAATGTGTATGTATTTCACCAAAATAATTGTATTAGAATGTTTGTAGCAACACTATTTATAATCTCCCCAAATGGTAGCTACCTAAATTCCCATTAACAGTAAAATGGGTAAATAAATTGTGGTATATTCAACACAATAAAGTATATATAGCAGAGATAATGAACACTCTACAGATACACAAAAAACATGGGTGATTCTCACAAAGATAATGTTGAACTAAAGAAGCCAGACACAAAATAATACTAATGTGTGGTTCCATTTATATAAAGTACAAGACTAGGCAATATTTATTTATGGAGTTAGAAGCTGGAAAAGTGGTTTCCTTAAGATGATGGGTGGTGAAGCATGTAGGGAGTTTCTGGAGGACTGGAAATTATCTATTTCTTGATCTGGCTGCTGCATTCAGTTTGTTAAAGTTAACTAAGCTGTAAACTTAGGATATATGTGTACATTTTTGCAGGTATGTTGTAATTTCACAAAAAGTGAAAATGAATTTAAAAATAAAGAAAATGTAGTAGCACAGTTTTCAACTAAATCTAAGGAGGACTTTAAAGCAATCAGACACTATTAAACATTAAAGAAAGACTGTGGGAGAGGATGGATAAAATAGGAAGTTATAAGGACCATATCATCAGTCAGAACAAGGCCAGGGGCTGACATCAGATCAAACCATCAATTATTCATATGCAAGTTCAAGTTGAAGCTGAAGAAAATTAGAATAAGTCCACGAAAGCCAAAGTACGACCTTGAGTATATCCCACCAGAATTTAGAGACCATCTCAAGAACAGATTTGACGTGTTGAACACTAATGACCAAAGACCAGACAAGTTGTGGAATGACATCAAGGACATCATACATGAAGAAAGCAAGAGGTCATTAAAAAGGCAGGAGAGAAAGAAAAGATCTAAATGGATTTCAGAAGAGGCTCTGAAACTTGCTCTTGAATGTCAAGTAGCTAAAGCAAAAGAAAAAAATGATAAAGTAAAAGAGCTGAACAGATTTCAAAGGGAGGTTCGAGAAGACAAAGTAAAGTATTATGATGCAAAGACCTGAAGATAGAAAACCAAAAGGGAAGAACACACTCAGCATTTCTTAAGCTAAAAGAACCGAAGAAAAAACTCAAGCCTCGAGTTACAATACTTAAGAATTCTATGGGGACATATTAAACAATGCAGGAAGCACCAAAAGAAGATGGAAGGAATACACAGATTCACTATACCAAAAAGAATTGGTCAACGTTCAAACATATGATCAGGAACCAACAGTACTAAAGGAAGAAGTCCAAGCTGCACTGAAGGCTTTGGTGAAAAACAATGCTCTGAGAATTGACACAATACCAACTGAGATGTTTCAACAAGGGTACACAGCACTGGAAGTGCTTACTCATCTAAGCCAAGAAATTTGGAAGACAGCTACCTGGCCAACCAGCCGGAAGAGATCCATATTTATGCCTTATTCCCAAGAAAGGTGATCCAACTGAATGCAGAAATTATCGAACAATATCATTAATATCACATGCAAGGAAAATTTTGCTGAAGATCATTCAATAGCGGCTGCAGCAGTATATCAGCAGGTAACTGCCAAAAATTCAAGCCAGATTTTGAAGAGGATGTGGAACCAGGGATATCATTGCTGATGTCAGATAGACCCTGGCTGAAAGCAGAGAATATCAGAAATATGTTTACCTGTGTTTTATTGACTATGCAAAGGCATTCGACTGTGTGGATCATTGCAAATTATGGGCAACATTGCAGAGAATGGGAATTCCAGAACACTTAGTTGTGCTGATCAGGAATCTGTACATGGATCAAGAGAGAGTTGTTCGAACAGAGCAAGGGGATACGGCATGGTTTAAAGTCAGGAGGGGTGTGCATCAGGGTTGTATCTTTTCACCATACTGATTAATCTGTATGCTGAGCAAAAAAAACCGAAAAGCTGGACTATATGAAGAAGAATGGGGCATCAGGACTAAAGGAAGACAACCTGCCTTATACAGATGGCACAACCTAGCTTGCTGAAAGTGAAAAGGACCTGAGGCACTTGCTGAGGAAGATCAAAGACCACAGCCTTCAGTATGGATTACACCTC
Source organism: Elephas maximus indicus (assembly GCF_024166365.1). Classification (NCBI taxonomy): domain Eukaryota; kingdom Metazoa; phylum Chordata; class Mammalia; order Proboscidea; family Elephantidae; genus Elephas; species Elephas maximus. The sequence goes on from NC_064841.1 coordinate 29,592,096, forward strand.
AACATAACCCAAACACAAAAATCCTCACAAGTGGACCAATAAGCAACATCATGATAAACGGAGAAAAGATTGAGGTTGTCAAAGATTTCATTTTACTTGGATCCACAATCAACACCCATGCAAGCAGCAGTCAAGAAATCAAAAGGCACATTGCTCTGGGTAAATCTGCTGCAAAAGACCTCTTTAAAGTGTTGAAAAGCAAAGATGTCACCTTGAGGACTAAGGTGCACCTAACTCAATCCATGATGTTTTCAATCGTCTCATGTGCATACAAAAGCTGGAAAATGAATAAGGAAGACTGAAGAAGAATTGATACATTTGAATTGTGGTGTTGGGAAAGAATATTGAATATACCATGGACTGCCAAAAGAACAAACAAATCTGTTTTGGAGGAAGTACAGCCAGAATGCTCCTTAGAAGCAAGGATGGCGAGAGTACGTCTCACATACTTTGGGCATGTTATCAGAAGGGATTAGTCCCTGGAGAACGACATCATGCTTGGTAAAACAGAGGGTCAGTGAAAAAGAAGACCTTCAACGAGATGGATTGACATAGTGGCTGAAACAATGGGGCCAAGCATAGCAACAATTGTGAGAATGGCACAGGACCAGGCGGTGTTTCACTCTGTTGTGCATGGGGTTGCTATGAGTTGGAACTGACTCGACGGCACCTAACAATAACAACAAGAAGGACCATGGTTCCATAGGAACAACTAAAAATAAATAATCTAAAACATTTCTTGCTCTAAAGCCACCAGTTTTAAGTTCCTTGATTAAAGCAAACCCGTTTTCACTTTTCAGATCTTTTACTACTCAACCAGCATTTTTCAGTCAGCTGGAATCAGACAACCTGTTTACGCAACCATTGGAGTTGGTGTTGTCAACACGGTTTTCACTGCTCTCTCTGTAAGTAAATACCGTGTATAAACATTCCACTTGTTCTTCAGTCCAGGAACAGGGGAAAAAAACTTGTGATCGAAAGAGTGATCGATGACTTCTTGCCCACGTGCTCTGGGTATGTGGAATCAATTGGAAGAGCCCTGTCTGTGAATAAGCCAGCAATTGTATTGAGATTAGGCATAACTGAGAAAGTGGGTCAACTGATTTCCCTCATCTGCTAGGATGCCATTTAGTCATTCATTTTGAATTGATAACTCACTTTGGGGCACAGAGAACTTTCTCCTGTATAAAGCCCTGAGTTCCTTCTTCACTTCAGACTTAAGCCCCTTGGGATTAGTCAACAGCTTGTCATTTCTGTTCATATTGGCTTTTCTACCTAGGTTCCTCTCCTTCCACAATTCAATTTCTTATCTTATTGTGATGTCTTGGGAGAAACTTTTTTTTTTTTAATTTAATTTAATGGGGTTTTTACTGAAATAACCCAGGGAAAATAAGCAAGGTCCTCTCTAGTAGACAGCTAAGCCTCTAAGTAAAACTTAACAGACTTAGCAAATCCCTACAAAGTTCAGCCAATGGACAGAGCTCAGGTAACTCAAAAGGCACTTAAAGGATTATGTGTGACGTTATAAGAGGATGGAGCTAGAAGTGGTATAGAACTTGAAATGCTATCTTTTGTTCTCACAAGTGGGAAAAATCATATATTCTTCTTAAGACCAAATTCCTTATGTAATGGATGATTCAATGTCTTGACAACAATAATGTTTTATGTAATAATATATAAGCATTAAAATAAACAACAAAAACAAAAAAAATTCCCAACTAATGTAATTCACTCTAAAATGAGGGTAATTGGACTTATTTTTTACTTTGAATTCAGGATAGTCAGAAAGCATGTGCTTTTAACTTTTTTTTTATCACAATAATCTTTAGTCACTTGTTTTTCATTCTCTGAACATAGACTTTTAACTATTACCTTAGGTTGGTCAATAAATTACAGCCTGGATACCTAGATCAAAAGGCAGGTTTGTCCAGACCACATTAAACAGTGCTGGACCTTGGAAAGAGGAGGAAGAACAGATAACAATGAAGCCCAATGGTTCTGTAAGCAAGCCTTTGGAGAAAGTGCGTAAAGGCCACTCTAAATCAATGAAGGCCTATTACTGGGATGGAATGCAAGCGACTATTTGCATCACATCCTTTTGTCTCCTGCCATAATATTTTTTTGCAAATCCTACCACCTGTTGAACGTATTTTTCTGGCATAGAGACTATTATTAAAACACTATGTGTTTAACAAGATTCAGTAGGATTTGATACGTAAAGCATCAAGTCGTCAAGGTTGGAGAACTCAAATTCTAAGAAATCCTAAATGGGAAACTTCTGCATAGTTTCATTTTTGCCTTGTCCCTCCAGCCCCAGTGGAGGGGGAGGAATTGTTTTATTTACAACCATCTTGATTGTTTTAAATATATCTCTTTAGAGTTCATCCTTTTATTCTGTGAGAGTTTTTGAGCAAGGGAGTGACAATGAAAAAAAAATCAGTTCTAATCAGCCCTCTAATTAACCACCCAGATGACATTTAAATTTTTAATTATACAAATTTTTGAAAAGTATAAAAATGACAGTCCCTCAGTCACCCAGTTCCCTTCCTAAAGTTAATCAATGGTATCAGATTCCATGTATCCTTTCAAATAAATGTATGCAAATAGAAATATACGCTGATAATATACTGATGGTTCACCAGTTTGGTAGGAACATAATCAATCTGTGTTTTACGAGTTTGGGAAAAGAAAGTAACTTTCCCAATGGCATGCTGAATAATGTTCCCCATATCATATTTTCTTCTACACTCGTGAGTCAGTAGAAGATAACCTTTCACTTCCTCCTCAGCAATTAATGTGGGCTCAAGTGAGTGGTCATGACTTGACTTTATTAACAGTAAGAAGATTGGATGGAAATGGTTGGTACTGAATGATTTTACTCCGACAGGTGTCTGTAGTGAACAAACCTTTGTAATTATAACTTAGGATGATTATCAGAAGAGAAATTAATGTAGTTTTTTTGTGCAGAACCTTCACGTTTTAATTGTATAGGAAATCGATTATGAGAGATCCAAGATACACAAAGTCTCTGAGCTTTGTGCCCAAAATGGTAATCCTAGAGGGTTGGAAAGCTGTGGTTCTGTCTCTAGACGGCCTAATCAAATCAATGTGCTTCAATTAAGCTGGCGTTTATTGATTACCTCTGTTCACTGAGACTAGCTAGCTCTGCCACTTTGGGCAAGAGTCATTCCTTCAGTTCCCCATCTATAAAATGGAATAATGGAACTGCCTTCTTCCAGCTGTATGAATTAAAATGAACTCTTTGGAAGTAAAAACTACTTAAGTGTAGAGTCAATATTTGGTGACCCATAAAACTGAGAAAATATATATTTTTTAATTTCCCTAGGTATTCCTTGTGGAGAAGGCAGGGAGACGCTCTCTATTTCTAATTGGAATGACTGGGATGTTTTTCTGTGCCATCTTCATGTCGGTGGGACTCGTGTTACTGGTGAGTTTGGTGTCTGCACTGAGATTTTTGGTTACCATATGATAGCACCTTTGTGTTTCAAGTTTAAGTGCTTCCTATGTCAAAAACATTAGAAATTGACTAATTAAATGAAGCCAGGGGAACAGCATATAATAAAAAGGAGAAATATCGAGAAAAGGGAAACAACTAGTTTCTTGGGTTTGAAGACTGCAGATTAGCATGTAAATTGTGACTGTTACTCAGGGAGGTAGTGTAGCAGCATAGTTAGTGCAAAGGCTCTGGGGTCAACCCCAACCAACTCTGCCACTTGCTGCCTGTGTGACTTTGGGTAAGTACCTGAAACTTTCCAGAGCCCAGGGTCCTCGTCCACTACTTCACAGGATGGTGATACTGTCCAGCAATCCTGGTATGAACAACAGCAAAGGTCACTGGACTCTTGCCTTGCCTCTTTCACAGGAAAAGAATGACTAAGGGTCACATAAAGTCCTAATCCAGAAGACTGCTATAAGGAAGCTCAAAAGATTTAAGTGTGACTCAGAACATAAACAAATCAGGAAGAGAGCTCAATTCAGTGGGAGAGTACTTAGCTAAATGAAGAATCCGTCAATTACCTCAGCTCCACCTTTCCTTTTTTTTCCCCCCCTTCAGAATAAGTTGACTTGGATGAGTTACATGAGCATGACAGCCATCTTCCTCTTTGTCAGTTTCTTTGAAATTGGTCCAGGCCCAATCCCCTGGTTCATGGTGGCTGAGTTTTTTGGTCAAGGACCACGTCCTGCTGCTTTAGCATTAGCCTCATTCGGTAACTGGGCCTGCAATTTCATCATAGGTCTGTGTTTCCCCTACATTGAGGTAAGAAGCCTAATGTACAAATTTACTCAACAGAAGGTGGGGTCAAACACCAGCTAATTGGAACTCTGTGTTTGTTCTTTCCAGGGCTTCTTTGGACCTTATGTGTTTTTCCTCTTCGCTGGAGTGGTGCTAGTCTTTACCTTACTTATATTCTTTAAAGTTCCAGAAACCAAAGGAAAGTCCTTTGAAGAAATTGCAGCAGAATTCCGAAAGAAGAAGAGTGGCTCATCCCAAGGGCCAAAAGCTGCTGTAGAAATGGAATTTCTTGGACCTCCAGACAGTGCATGAAGATAGCCTGCTTTTTGACATGAACAGAAATAGGAAGGAAACCACATGTTTCCATGACGATTCCTTAAGAATTTTATCTCTACATCTTGAAGTATTATTTTATTTTTTTAAAAAGCTTTTATAGACTCTGATCTGATCTGAAATGTCATCAGGTATTACCAAAGAAATTGTTTTTTTAAGTCAGAGAATACTTTTGATGGTAAGACTCTGGTTATGTAAACCAAAATGTGTGGCTCACTTTGCAACACGAAAGGGCAAGTGTGTTCTAATGGTCCTAGCCCTATTCTTCACAACAAGGTTCTCCTAAAATTGAAGAGGTTTCAATGTATTTTATTATTTTTTCATTACGCATATGACGAGAAACCTGAGGATACAACTAATACATATTTGAATATGATTAAATTGGAATTTTCTTACAGATCTCATACTAAAGGAGATAGGCTAGTGGCAGTAATAGCAACATGAATATTGACAATTTTTCCATTTCTCCCATTCAGCTTTTTTCATGTCCTTTAGAATTTGTATTTTGCTTAAAATTTTATTTTTGTTCAGTATTTTCATGTGGATTGGTTTATTGAATATATTAAAAGATGTTTACGAAGAAAAGCTTGTATTTTTGTCAGCTTACCAAAATCTTTCAGGACTTGGCAAAAAGGTTTTAGTTTCTTTGTTTGATGACAGATGGTTTCTGCAAGATTAAACACTAACGAGGTTTTCCGTGGTCATATAGCCTGGATTGTCAGGGAACATTAACATCTATTATAAAACATGTCCATTTCTTGCTGCTTCAACCCTTTGAGCTATTTTTTGTTTGGTTTGTTTTGCTTTTTAATTGAGCACAGCCTAGTTTTTTTTTTTTTTTTGAGTTATAAAATACACTCAAGCAATGATGAGTCAGGCATTTTGCATATCTCCTCAAACTGCAAATAAGGTAGGTCAGTCTAACTTTGGGAAATTTGAAGTAAAGGATTGCTCTGCTAAAAACATTTTCTGAATTATTATGCCTCAAAACAAGTTGAAAAGGTAGGGTTGGAGGATTCTTGGAAGGAAAAGATGGGCTGCTGAAACTTCATGGATATTAGTATGCTTCAAATATTCAATTTCAGACATTATAAAATCTCTATTTAGTTTTTCCTGGAAAGACTGAGTTCCCTAACATAAAACAACCACCCCTTGTGACATTTCCTTCTATGTCTTCCTGGTACACAGAGCAATCCACTATTCCATTGCCATTACTACGTTTATTTTTTACCTATGTGCCAGCCACTGTTTAAAGTGTTTTGCCTAGGTAGGCAAGTTAGAAATAAACAGATGACTAAATAGACTTTAGCCTACAGGCAATTTTACAATTGTAGAAATACAGCTGTGGTAGATACCAAAGGCTTAGCAAGGAGCTCACGTATCTCCAGGCTGTTTTCCCCACCAAGAGGAACACTGATGCAATTCTTCTTATGTGACTCAACGGCAGTGGGTTTGGTTTGGGGTTTTAATAAGCATTACAGAAAAGCATGCTTTAAAAATTACTTTTTAAAAGTGAAAGAAGAAACCACATTAAACACTAGCTTTTTTTTTCTTCCTTTTGCCAAAATGGTTTACCTTTACGTAATTTGGCAGCCCAAACAACGTGAAATTATTTCTTTTCACTTTGACTGATTTTAATTTCCTTTGGGTCAATTTGGGATAAACTATTTCCACTTGGGACTTTAGGATACAGTCAAAGTGAGCTTAGGTCATTCAGTAGGACTCTGTGCTAAATAGTGAGCCCTGGACAAAAATTTGGGGACTCTGAACAGGGCAACAGCAGCAAAATGACTTCTGTGCCTGTCTTCTCCTCTTCTCCAGGATGCTGATGGCTTTGGGGAAGACCAAAGTTTCAATGATGAAGGAATTTAACATCGTTGTAGGAGATAAATGTGATTGAATCAAATCACTATTCCTCATCTTGTTTACTAAAAGAATAAAGTAGTAAAGGTTTAAATGAAGAACCTCCAAAACTACCTTTAAGTTCTGATCAGTTATTCTGACTGACCCACAAACACCAGAAATTCAGACACTGAAGTTTTCTGTCTTTGGAAAAACTTAAGTACCTTAATTATTTCCCTTCCACAATTTTTTCCTTGCAAAGATACAACCAAGTTGAAAGGAAATATTAAAGGAAAATAAGAAACTGATAAAGTTTTCTACAAGGACAAAAGAACAAGCCTGACATAATAAAGTCTCCTAGGTACTCAACAGTATGTATCATAGTAAAAAAAAAAAAGAAAGAAAGAAAAATTGGCACTACTTAATTAAGTAGATTTAATCCCAGGGAAATTAGATGTAAGTTTGAACACTTGATTTTCATAGTAGTCCATCATTTTTGTAGAAGAGTTTTCATGCCTAATATCCTTACAAATGTGATTTTCCTCCTAGCTTGTTCTGAGTTTGAAGATTAGGCCTCCTGGTCTGGCCGCTCATCTGCTAAAAGACTAGTTGCTATCAGGTCTGCTGTGACTCACAGTGTAGTGTTTTGATTGAGAAGCATGTTCTGTATCTTGATGGGCATGGATTACCTGGATGTATACATTTATTGAAAGTCCTTGTATTACAAAATTAAGACATATGTATTACCCAAACCCAAAACCCACTGCCGTCGAGTCAATTCCGACTCATAGCGACCCTATAGGACAGAGTAGAACTGCCCCATAGAGCTTCCAAGGAGCGCCTGGCAGGTTTGAACTGCCTACCTCTTGGTTAGCAGCTGTAGCACTTAACCACTACGCCACCAGGGTTTCCATATGTATTACACTGTATGTAAATTTTACCTAAATAAAAATCTCCTAAGGAGGAAAAAGGTAGGAGCCCTGGTTGCACAGTGGTTAAGCACTTGGCTGCTAATCCAAAGGACGGCACTTCAAACCCACCATCCACCACAAACAACACACAAACTCCAGAGGGTAAGCTAGATAACTGGGGTCTTCTAAAAATTAAACACTTATGCCCATCAATGGAAACGCTGGTGGAGTAGTGGTTAAGTGCTATGGCTGCTAACCAAGAGGTCGGCAGTTCAAATCCTCCAGGCGCTCCTTGGAAACCCTATGGGACAGTTCTATTCTGTCCTATAGGGTCGCTATGAGTCAGAATCGACTCGACGGCACTGGGTTTTTATGCCCATCAAAAGACTTCACCGAAAGAGTAAAAAGAGAACCTATGGAATGCAAAAAAAATTTGGCTATTACAAATCAGACAAAGTTCTAATCTCTAAAATCTACAGGAAAATCCAACACCTCTACAACAAAAAGACAAATAATCCAATTTAAAAATGGGCAAAGGAAATGAGCAGATACTTCACCAAAGAAGAGATTCAGGCAGCCAACAGACACATGAGGAAATGCTCATGATCTCTAGCCATCAAAGAAAGCAAATCAAAGTCACAATGAGGTACCATCTCACCCTGTCATTACTGGCATGAAACAAAAAAACAGGAAATAACAAATGTTGGAGAGGCTGCGGAGAGATTGGAACTCTCATGCATTGCTGGTGGAAAATGATATTGTGCTTCCTTGGAAAGCTTGATATAGAAACACCATATGATCCAGCGATCCCACCCCTAGGAATATATCCTAGAGAAATAAGAGTCTTCACATGGACAGACATATGCACACCCATGTTCATTGCACCATTGTTCACAATAGCAAAAAGGTGGAAACAACCTAGATGCCCATCAGCAGATGAATGGATAAACAAACTGTGGTACATACACACAATGGAGTTTTAAGGAACAATAAAGAGCAATGATCAATCTGTGAAGCATCTCATAACATAGATGAAAATGGAGGGCATTATGCTGAGTGAAATAAGTCAATCACAAAAGGACAAATATTGTATGAGATCACTACTGTAAAAACTCATGAAAAGGTTTACATACAAAAAGAAACAATCTTTGGTGGTTACAAGGGAAGGGAGGGGTAGGGATGGAAAAACACTTAATAGACAATAAACCCATTGCCGTCGAGTCAATTCTGACTCATAGCAACCCTATAGGACCGAGTAGAACTGCTCCATAGGGTTTCCAAGGAGCGCCTGGCGGATTCAAACTGCCAGCCTTTTGGTTAGCAGCTGTAGCTCTTAACCACTACACCACCAGGGGTTCCTAATAGACAGTGGAAAAGCGGTAACTTTGGTGAAGGGTAAGACATTACACAATACCGGGGAAGCCAAAAAAACCTGTACAAGGCAAGGTCGTGGTAGCTCCACAGACACATCTAAACACCCTGAGGGACCAAATTGCTGGGGTGAGGGCTGTGGGGACCATAGTCTCAGGGAACATCTAGCTCAACCAGCAATAACATAGTTTATAAAGAAAATGTTCCACATTCTACTTAGGTGAGTAATGTCTGGGGTCTTAAAAGCCTGTGAGTGGCCATCTAGGATACTCCACTGGTTTCATCCCTTTGGGATCAAGGAAGAACGATGAAAACTTAAGATACAAGGGAAAGAGTAGTCCAAAGGACTAAAGGACCACATCTACCACAGCCTCCACCAGACTGAGTCCTGTACAACTAGATGGTGCCCAGCTACCATCACTGACTGCTCTGAGAGGGATCACAATAGAAGGTCGCAGACAGAGTTGGAGAAAAACGTAGAACAAAATTCTAACTCAAAAAAACAGACCAGACTTGCTGGCCTGACAGACATTGTAAAAACAGAGAGTATGGCCCCTGGACACCCTTTCAGCTCAGTAATGAGGTCACCCCTGAGGTTCACCCTTCAGCCAAAGATTGAATAGGCCCATGGAACAAAACAAGACTAACAGGATATACCGGCCCTGGGGCTGGGACTGGAAGGCAGGAGGGAATAGGAAAGCTAGTAATAGAGAACCCAGGATTGTGAAGGGAGAATGTTGATATGTTGTGGGGCTGTTAACCAAAGCCATACAACAATAGGTGTACTAACTGTTTGATGAGAAACTGGCTTGTTCTGTAAAACTTCATCTAAAGTACAACAACAAAAAAAAAAATCCACCAGCTACCCCTCAGGAGAAAGATGTAGCAGTCTGCTCTCTTAAAGATTACAGTCTTGGAAACCCTATGGCACAGTTCTACCATGTCCTATAGGACTCTATCCAGAATCGGCTCAACGGCACTGGGTTTATTAATTTTAAAGGTTTTTTTTTTTTAATAAATTCATCTCCTAATGAGAATTAGGATTTATTTTTTTAATTAATTTATATATTAATAGATGAATATTTTTCTTATTGCTAAAGTGAAATAGTATACAGCATAAGTTCTATTACTAATTTCTATGCTATAGATATAAATATTGAACAGCTTATTTTCATAAATAAGTAGATGGGAATGGAAGGAACAATGTGATTCAATTTTATGAACTATATCCAAGTAAGAGCCAAAAATCACATAAAAATTGAGCATCAAAAATTACTTTTAGTGGAGCCCTTCTTTAATTTTGTTAAAATCATAGAACTTGACTTTGGTTTACTGTATATACTCATTCATTATAAAAGGATTTGTTATCTAGTCATTAGAATCATTCCCTTTTCTCTCTTAGTTTCTGGGCAGTATACTTTACCAAAACATAATAAAAGACTAATTATATTGGTGACTCTTTCACTTAGAGATGACTTCTTTTAATCTAATCTATTTTTTTATTCAGAGTTAGGAAAATTGAAATATTCTTAGTTTTTTGCATCTTTGCATATGTATAATAACATTCTTCTCTGTTGTGCTCTATTTTCATGAAATATTGGAGATTACCAACAGACTGAGTCCACTAAAACTAGATGGTACCTGACTACCACCACTGACTGCTTTGACAGGGATCACAGTAGAGGGTCCCAGACAGATCTGGAGAAAAATGTAGAACAAACCTTTAAGTCACACACACACAAAAAGACCAGACTTCCTGGCCTGATAGAGAATGGAGAAACCTTGAAAGTATGGCTCCCAGACACTTTTTTTTTTTTTTTTTTTTTTATAATAACTTTTATTAAGCTTCAAGTGAACGTTTACAAATCCAATCAGTCTGTCACATATAAGTTTACATACATCTCACTCCCTACTCCCACTTACTCTCCCCGTCTTGAGTCAGCCCTTTCAGTCTCTCCTTTCTTGACAATTTTGCCGGCTTCCCTCTCTCTCTATCCTCCCATCCCCCCTCCAGACAAGAGTTGCCAACACAATCTCAAGTGTACACCTGATATAATTAGCTCACTCTTCATCAGCGTCTCTCTCCCACCCGCTGACCAGTCCCTTTCATGTCTGATGAGTTGTCTTCAGGGATGGTTCCTGTCCTGTGTCAACAGAAGGTCTGGAGAGCATGACCGCCGGGATTCCTCCAGTCTCAGTCAGACCATTAAGTTTGGTCTTCTTATGAGAATTTGGGGTCTGCATCCCACTGCTCTCCTGCTCCCTCAGGGGTCCTCTGCTGAGCTCCCTGTCAGGGCAGTCATCGATTGTGGCCGGGCACCAACTAGTTCTTCTGGTCTCAGGATGATGTAGGTCTCTGGTTCATGTGGCCCTTTCTGTCTCTTGGGCTCTTAGTTGTCATGTGGGCTTGGTGTTCTTCATTTTCCTTTGCTCCAGGTGGGTTGAGACCAATTGCTGCATCTTAGATGGCTGCTTGTTAGCATTTAAGACCCCAGACGCCACATTTCAAAGTGGGATGCAGAATGATTTCATAATAGAATTATTTTGCCAATTGACTTAGAAGTCCCCGCAAACCATGTTCCCCAGACCCCCGCGCTTGCTCCGCTGAGCTTTGAAGCATTCATTTTATCCCGGAAACTTCTTTGCTTTTGGTCCAGTCCAATTGAGCTGACCTTCCATGTATTGAGTGTTGTCTTTCCCTTCACCTAAAGCAGTTCTTATCTACTGATTAATCAATAAAAAAACCCTCTCCCACCCTCCCTCCCTCCCCCCCTCGTAACCACAAAAGTATGTGTTCTTCTCAGGTTTACTATTTCTCAAGATCTTATAATAGTGGTCTTATACAGTATTTGTCCTTTTGCCTCTGACTCATTTCGCTCAGCATAATGCCTTCCAGGTTCCTCCATGTTATGAAATGTTTCAGAGATTCGTCACTGTTCTTTATCGATGCGTAGTATTCCATTGTGTGAATATACCACAATTTATTTACCCATTCATCCGTTGATGGACACCTTGGTTGCTTCCAACTTTTTGCTATTGTAAACAGAGCTGCAATAAACATGGGTGTGCATATATCTGTTTGTATGAAGGCTCTTGTATCTCTAGGGTATATTCCGAGGAGTGGGATTTCTGGGTTGTATGGTAGTTCTATTTCTAACTGTTTAAGATAACGCCAGATAGATTTCCAAAGTGGTTGTACCATTTTACATTCCCACCAGCAGTGTATGAGAGTTCCAATCTCTCCGCAGCCTCTCCAACATTTATTATTTTGTGTTTTTTGGATTAATGCCAGCCTTGCTGGTGTGAGATGGAATCTCATTGTAGTTTTAATTTGCATTTCTCTAATGGCTAATGATCGAGAGCATTTTCTCATGTATCTGTTGGCTGCCTGAATATCTTCTTTAGAGAAATGTGTGTTCATATCCTTTGCCCACTTCTTGATTGGGTTGTTTGTCTTTTTGTGGTTGAGTTTTGACAGAATCATGTAGATTTTAGAGATCAGGCGCTGGTCGGAGATGTCATAGCTGAAAATTCTTTCCCAATCTGTAGGTGGTCTTTTTACTCTTTTGGTGAAGTCTTTAGATGAGCATAGGTGTTTGATTTTTAGGAGCTCCCAGTTATCGGGTTTCTCTTCATCATTTTTGGTAATGTTTTGTATTCTGTTTATACCTTGTATTAGGGCTCCTAGGGTTGTCCCAATTTTTTCTTCCATGATCTTTATCGTTTTAGTCTTTATGTTTAGGTCTTTGATCCACTTGGAGTTAGTTTTTGTGCATGGTGTGAGGTATGGGTCCTGTTTCATTTTTTTGCAAATGGATATCCAGTTATGCCAGCACCATTTGTTAAAAAGGCTGTCTTTTCCCCAGTTAATTGACACTGGTCCTTTGTCAAATATCAGCTGCTCATACGTGGATGGATCTATGTCTGGGTTCTCAATTCTCTTCCATTGGTCTATGTGTCTGTTGTTGTACCAATACCAGGCTGTTTTGACTACTGTGGCTGTATAATAGGTTCTGAAGTCAGGTAAGGTGAGGCCTCCCACTTTCTTCTTCTTTTTCAGTAGTGCTTTGCTTATCCGGGGCTTTTTTCCCTTCCATATGAAATTGGTGATTTGTTTCTCTATCCCCTTAAAATATGACATTGGAATTTGGATCGGAAGTGCGTTAAATGTATAGATGGCTTTTGGTAGAATAGACATTTTTACTATGTTAAGTCTTCCTATCCATGAGCAAGGTATGTTTTTCCACTTAAGTATGTCCTTTTGAATTTCTTGTAGTAGAGCTTTGTAGTTTTCTTTGTATAGGTCTTTTACATCCTTGGTAAGATTTATTCCTAAGTATCTTATCTTCTTGGGGGCTACCGTGAATGGTATTGATTTGGTTATTTCCTCTTCGGTGTTCTTTTTGTTGATGTAGAGGAATCCAAGTGATTTTTGTATGTTTATTTTATAACCTGAGACTCTGCCAAACTCTTCTATTAGTTTCAGTAGTTTTCTGGAGGATTCCTTAGGGTTTTCTGTGTATATAATCATGTCATCTGCAAATAGTGATAACTTTACTTCTTCCTTGCCAATCCGGATACCTTTTATTTCTTTGTCTAGCCTGATTGCCCTGGCTAAGACTTCCAACACGATGTTGAATAAGAGCGGTGATAAAGGGCATCCTTGTCTGGTTCCCGTTCTCAAGGGAAATGCTTTCAGGTTCTCTCCATTTAGAGTGATATTGGCTGTTGGCTTTGCATAGATGCCCTTTATTATGTTGAGGAATTTTCCTTCAATTCCTATTTTGGTAAGAGTTTTTAGCATAAATGGGTGTTGGACTTTGTCAAATGCCTTTTCTGCATCAATTGATAAGATCATGTGGTTTTTGTCTTTTGTTTTATTTATGTGATGGATTACATTAATGGTTTTTCTGATATTAAACCAGCCTTGCATACCTGGTATAAATCCCACTTGATCAGGGTGAATTATTTTTTTGATGTGTTGTTGGATTCTATTGGCTAGAATTTTGTTGAGGATTTTTGCATCAATGTTCATGAGGGATATAGGTCTATAATTTTCTTTTTTTGTAATGTCTTTACCTGGTTTTGGTATCAGGGAGATGGTGGCTTCATAGAATGAGTTGGGTAGTATTCCGTCATTTTCTATGCTTTGGAATACCTTTAGTAGTAGTGGTGTTAACTCTTCTCTGAAAATTTGGTAGAACTCTGCAGTGAAGCCGTCCGGGCCAGGACTTTTTTTTGTTGGGAGTTTTTTGATTACCGTTTCAATCTCTTTTTTTGTTATGGGTCTATTTAGTTGTTCTGCTTCTGAATGTGTTAGTTTAGGTAGGTAGTGTTTTTCAAGGAATTCATCCATTTCTTCTAGGTTTTCAAATTTGTTAGAGTACAATTTTTCATAATAATCTGAAATGATTCTTTTAATTTCATTTGGTTCTGTTGTGATGTGGTCCTTCTCATTTCTTATTCGGGTTATTTGTTTCCTTTCCTGTATTTCTTTAGTCAGTCTAGCCAATGGTTTATCAATTTTGTTAATTTTTTCAAAGAACCAGCTTTTGGCTTTGTTAATTCTTTCAATTGTTTTTCTGTTCTCTAATTCATTTAGTTCAGCTCTAATTTTTATTATTTGTTTTCTTCTGGTGCCTGATGGATTCTTTTGTTGCTCACTTTCTATTTGTTCAAGTTGTAGGGACAGTTCTCTGATTTTGGCTCTTTCTTCTTTTTGTATGTGTGCATTTATTGATATAAATTGACCTCTGAGCACTGCTTTTGCTCTGTCCCAGAGGTTTTGATAGGAAGTATTTTCATTCTCGTTGCTGTCTATGAATTTCCTTATTCCCTCCTTGATGTCTTCTATAACCCAGTCTTTTTTCAGGAGGGTATTGTTCATTTTCCAAGTATTTGATTTCTTTTCCCTCGTTCTTCTGTTATTGATCTCTAGTTTTATTGCCTTGTGGTCTGAGAAGATGCTTTGTAATATTTCGATGTTTTGGACTCTGCAAAGGTTTGTTTTATGACCTAATATGTGGTCTATTCTAGAGAATGTTCCATGTGCGCTAGAAAAAAAAGTATATTTTGCAGCAGTTGGGTGGAGAGTTCTGTATAAGTCAATGAGGTCAAGTTGGTTGATTGTTGTAATTAGATCTTCCGTGTCTCTGTTGAGCTTCTTACTGGATGTCCTGTCCTTCTCCGAAAGGGGTGTGTTGAAGTCTCCTACTATAATTGTGGAGGTATCTATCTCGCTTTTCAGTTCTGTTAAAATTTGATTTATATATCTTGCAGCCCTGTCATTGGGTGCGTAAATATTTAATATGGTTATGTCTTCCTGATCAATTGTCCCTTTTATCATTATATAGTGTCCTTCTTTATCCTTTGTGGTGGATTTAAGTCTAAAGTCTATTTTGTCAGAAATTAATATTGCTACTCCTCTTCTTTTTTGCTTATTGTTTGCTTGATATACTTTTTTCCATCCTTTGAGTTTTAGTTTGTTTGTGTCTCTAAGTCTAAGGTGTGTCTCTTGTAGGCAGCATATAGATGGATCGTGTTTCTTTATCCAGTCCGTGACTCTCTGTCTCTTTATTGGTGCATTTAGTCCATTTACATTCAGGGTAATTATAGATAAATAAGTTTTTAGTGCTGTCATTTTGATGCCTTTTTATGTGTGTTGTTGACAATTTCATTTTTCCACATACTTTTTTGTGCTGAGGCGTTTTTCTTAGTAAATTGTGAGATCCTCACTTTCATAGTGTTTGACTTTATGTTAGTTGAGTCGTTACGTTTTTCTTGGTTTTTGTCTTGAGTTATAGAGTTGTTATACCTTTTTGTGGTTACCTCATTATATACCCCTATTTTTCTAAGTAAAAACCTAACTTGTATTGTTCTATATCGCCTTGTATCACTCTCCATATGGCAGTTCAATGCCTCCTGTATTTAGTCCCTCTTTTTGATTATTGTGATCTTTTACCTATTGACTTCCATGATTCCCTGTTATGTGTATTTTTTTTTTAATTAATCTTAATTTGTTTGTTTTTGTGATTTCCCTATTTGAGTTGATATCAGGACGTTCTGTTTTGTGACCTTGTGTTGTGCTGATATCTGATATTATTGGTTCTCTGACCAAACAATATCCTTTAGTATTTCTTGTAGCTTTGGTTTGGTTTTTGCAAATTCTCTAAACTTGTGTTTGTCTGTAAATATCTTAATTTCGCCTTCATATTTCAGAGAGAGTTTTGCTGGATATATGATCCTTGGTTGGCAGTTCTTCTCCTTCAGTGTTCTGTATATGTCGTCCCATTCCCTTCTTGCCTGCATGGTTTCTGCTGAGTAGTCAGAACATATTCTTATTGATTCTCCCTTGAAGGAAACCTTTCTTTTCTCCCTGGCTGCTTTTAAAATTTTCTGTTTATCTTTGGTTTTGGTGAGTTTGATGATAATATGTCTTGGTGTTTTTCTTTTTGGATCAATCTTAAATGGGGTTCGATGAGCATCTTGGATAGATATCCTTTCGTCTTTCATGATGTCAGGGAAGTTTTCTGTCAGAAGTTCTTCAACTATTTTCTCTGTGTTTTCTGTCCCCCCTCCCTGTTCTGGGACTCCAATCACCCGCAGGTTATCCTTCTTGATAGAGTCCCACATAATTCTTAGGGTTTCTTCATTTTTTTTAATTCTTTTATCTGATTTTTTTTCAGCTATGTTGGTGTTGATTCCCTGGTCCTCCAGATGTCCCAGTCTGCATTCTAATTGCTCGAGTCTGCTCCTCTGACTTCCTAGTGTGTTGTCTAATTCTGTTATTTTATTGTTAATCTTTTGGATTTCTACATGTTGTCTCTCTATGGATTCTTGCAACTTATTAATTTTTCCAGTATGTTCTTGAATAATCTTTTTGAGTTCTTCAACAGTTTTATCAGTGTGTTCCTTGGCTTTTTCTGCAGATATCCTAATTTCATTTGTGATATCATTAAGCATTCTGTAAATTAGTTTTTTATATTCTGTATCTGATAATTCCAAAATTGTATCTTCATTTGGGAAAGATTTTGATTCTTTTGTTTGGGGAGTTGGAGAAGCTGTCACGGTCTGCTTCTTTAAGTGGTTTGATATGGATTGTTGTCTCCGAGCCATCACTGGGAAACTAGTTTTTCCAGAAAATCCGCTAAAAAAAAACTGCAGTCAGATCCCTATCAGAGTTCTCCCTCTGGCTCAGGCTATTCAGATGTTAATGAAGCCGCCTGGGGAGGGTGGGGGAGGGAACAGAGAGATAGGAGAGTAGCACCTCAGAATATAGCCAGAGTTGCTTGTCTTGCTTGGAAAGACTATTATATCTGAGATTCCCGCGGGCGCGTCGCCTATGTGTGCTGTCTGTGTGGAGATTG
Organism: Elephas maximus indicus; assembly: GCF_024166365.1. Taxonomy (NCBI): domain Eukaryota; kingdom Metazoa; phylum Chordata; class Mammalia; order Proboscidea; family Elephantidae; genus Elephas; species Elephas maximus. Next base: position 29,609,174 of record NC_064841.1, read on the forward strand.
CCCCCGGGGGGTCTGGCCCGCTGGAGTCACGGTCAGATCCTCCGCTTCCAGCCCCACGCCCAGCGTCAAGGCTCCCCTACTGGGACGGTGCACTCTCGACTCCAAAATCAGTCGCTGCCTCCCGGGGACTTCTCGTCCCTCCAGCCGCGTGGCCGTGCCGCCCCCGTGAACCAGGTGGGCCCCCTCCCGGGGTTAGTTCAGATGGGTGGAGTAGCTCCCCGTGCTTGTGCCGCGACCGAGTGTCCCGGCTGGAACGCTGTTCTCCCCGCTCCAATACCAGTCGCTGCCTCCCGGGGACTTCTCCTACCGGCTGCGTCCCACGCCGCCCGCGCGACCCGGATGGTCACCTTCCCGGGGTTAGTTCAGGGGGTGGAGCAACTCTCCGTGTTTATGGCGTACCTGCGTGCAGTCCATATCCCTGTGGGACGGTTCCCCGGCTCGGGTGCTGCTCTTTCTGCTCCAAGATCAGTCACTGCCTCCCGGGGACTTCTCCTAACGGCTGCGTCCCACGCCGCCCGTGGAACCGGCTAGTCCCCCTCCCGGGGTTAGTTCAGGGGGGTGGAGCAGGTCTCTGTGCTTGTGCCGTACCTGACTGGTATGCTGGCTCCAGGCTCTGGAAACAATCGCTGCTTCCCCGTATTAGTTCGTTCTCCGTCTCTAAATCTGTGTTTGTTGTTCAGGGTTCGTAGATTGTTATGTATGTGATCGATTCACTTGTTTTTCCGTGTCTTTGTTGTAAGAGGGATCCGAGGTAGCGTCTGCCTAGTCCGCCATCTTGGCTCCGCCTCCTCCCAGACACTTTTTTAGCTCAGTAATGAAGTCACTCCTGAGATTCACCCTTCAGCCAAAGATTAGACAAGCCCATAAAACAAAATGAGACTAAAGGGGCACACCAGCCAAGGGACAAGGACTAGAAGGCAGGAGGGGACAGGAAATCTGGTAACAGGGAACCCAAGGTCGAGAAGGGAGAGTGTTGACATATCGTGGCATTGTTAACCAATGTCATAAAACAATATGTGTACTAACTGTTTAATGAGAAGCTAGTTTGTTCTGTAAACCTTCATCTAAAGTATAATTTTAAAAAATTGATCAATTAAAAAATATATATATATTGGAGCTTATATTTAGCTTGTTAAATTCATGAAAAATAGCTAATAGATAAATCCAGTACTTGTTGCCAAACTAATTTTCTAAATCAGACCTAATTTCTATCTGATTTGCTTTTCCAATTCAAATCAGTACCTTAGTATGTATTCCTGTTACAACCATCTCATGTCTGAATTCCAGTGTTTAGAAAGGTAAATATAAATGAGGCACTAATACCTGCCATAAGTCCTTTGAAAGTCTTATGGATTTTTTTTTTTTTCTTTACCTTCACTAGTCTTTCCCTCAGGAGCAATGCACTTTGAAAATACTTGGGTTAGTTCTGTTAAACAAAAGCAGTCATCATTCAGTTGTACAATGTCTGAATTCAAAATACACAATTTTTATGCCACTTATACAAAGTAGACTTGAGAGAGAAAATTATTTCCAATTATTTCTTTGTTTTGGCACCTGTAAAGGTTTAACACTCTAGGAAAACGCACCATGGTGAGAGTCAGGATCCAATAAGAACTATGCCTTTCTCTGTAAAGTGGGAGAAGGATGATTATGAAAGGGATGTTGGAAAGGAGAACTGACGTAATGTCCAACTATAGGCATATTTTTAGGCAGTAAAGTATACACTGTTGTCCATGAACAAGGGATAACATACCAACTTTATAAACAGTGATTATAAGCTATTCACAATCTAAACTTTGTGAAGAGAAAAGAAAACAAAACATAGGATCAGCCCAGAAGATCTACCATCTAAACAGTGGGAGTTCAAAAGAGAGGAAAAACAAGGAGGGAAAGAAATTATTATGGAAGTATTGTGTTGGAATTTTGCTGAACTGAAGAATAAGACTTGAGATTGAGAGCTCATTCTGTACCAAATACACTAAAACAGACAAAAAAAAAAAGTTCAAAATTTCATCATGGGATTTCACACATCAGAGATTAAGAGTATATATAAAAGCATCTAAGAAAAAAAAAACAGATCACATTCAAAGGAACAAGAATCAATAACAGCATATAATATTCCAACGGCAATGACGGAAGCTAAAGATTGTGGAGAAATGCTTCCAGAACTCCAAAGGAAAATTATTTTCAACCTAGAATTCTATACCCAGCCATATTATCAATTGAGTGTGAAACATATTTCCAGACACATAAGAAGTCAAAATATTACCTCTTCTGCACCTTTTCTCTTGAAGATAGTGGAAGGTGCACTCTACCACAACAAAGGAGAAAACCAAGAAAGAAAAACATGGAATTTAGAAAAATGGGAGATAAAAAGATAGTCCAAAGAGAGAAGCCATAAGTGGGCAGCTGGCCTCAGGGCCTAGAAAGCAACCAATTTGAATTAAAGCAAGGAAAAAAAAGGTTCCAGGGGAAAAAAAAAGAACTGAAAGATATGCTGCTGTGTTTGGCCATATGAAGAATAAATTGGAGCATTTACAAAATATTAGTGATAAATACATAGAAAAGTAAGCAAGTGAAAATATGAGGTAATTATTAATTCTAGGGGATGGGATAGAGAGTAGCATAAGAAAGGAAGTATAGTACACTACTTGGTTCATCAGTGAATATTTATACGATAATGTAAAACACTAAAGATTGTTACAGTTCTTGTTTTCAAATGAAGTGTATAAGTATTATATCAGGAGATATGTGGAGAGGAAGGGTGAGAAAGTGTGGGAAACAGAGCTCAATGATTATTTACCATAATAAGTTGTCAAGACATAATGACTAAAATTGATAAAGCAAAAACTATCAGTATAAGCCTAAAAAAAAATTTCTCCCTTTGCCTCTCCAGTTCTATTTCCAACCTCCTCACCCTGCTCTGTGCCTCAGAAGGCTGATCTCTTCAGCTCTGTCATCTTGGCTTCCTTGTCTCTGGCTTCTAGCTGGGTTTGGCTAATGGGATGCATTAGTGGGAAATGGAAGGACAAGAAGAGGCAGAAAATAGGCTGTTCATTCCTGCAGCTCACACCTTACCAACCTTGGCTGGGGAGTGACTGCATTTTTCCACCTAAGGCCACAGCTCCTGTAGGGTGGACCCTGTCCTGGTATTTGCTCCCCTGCCCCCATTCCTGCTTTATTCATTGTAACCCTAGAGTTAGTAATTGCATCCTACTACTGTTAGTCTCATAATTAGGAGTCCCGGGTTATGCTTTACCATCCCTTGTTGGTTCCTTTAGCTTGGCCCACTCCTTTGTAAATAATTCCTTCATTAAATTTCTTTAATCTTTCCTTTTCAGTAGGTCATTTGTCTCTGCTTGAACCCTAAACAATACGGTGTATGAATTAGGATATGGCAATTAAAGCTTTAAGAAATAGCTAAAATCTTTTCTTAGATTTTAAAATCTTAGAGGTAAAAAATATTTACCTCTAAGAAGACTCATGGGTGGAGAGGGACAGGGCAGAAAACCATTGTAGCTTTTTGTTTTGTTTTGTTTAAATGATTATTAAATGTAAGCCCTATACTATTATCTAGCCTTTAAATTAGAGATATGCATTATTTTATAAACACAAAAATTTAATTATTAAATAATAAACATCTTCATTTAAATATTAAATCAACTGGGAAAAATGCTAATGTAGCACAAAAGTGAATGAGATTATATATATACAATATATTTTTAGAGTGATTGAGAGAGTGTGAGAGAAAAGTGGATAAGGAGGGAGAAAGGAGGAAGAGGGAGGAGGGATGTACAGCAGAGGGAGAGAGGAAAAGTACAATGTTAACAGTTGTTAGTGGTTACACAGAGGTGGTGGGATTTCAGACTGTGTGTATGTGTGAGTGTGTGTGTGTGTGCGCACGTGTGTGTGGGTATAGTCCAAGTTTCTTCCTTGTGCATGTTTATTATATTTATAACGGGATAATAATAAATGTGGGGAAATTAACTTTTCAGAAATAGACGGTAAGAAGAAGAGAAATGGGTCTGCAATTTGAGGAACGATACCAGATACTAGTACAATGGGAACTGTGTGTCAATGTGTTTGTAGGCTGAGGGAAAAGAAGAATAAGTAAGGAATTTTAGGATAGGAGAGAGGAAGATAGGTGAAGCATGGGAAAGTTTGATATAAAGATCACAATAAAAGATACTAGGAAGGAGGAAGAAGAAAGGTGAGAGAAAGCTCATAAAGACATGGAGATATTTTGAGACAAAGAGTATAAAAGTTGAATTGCTTGTGTCTGATGAATTGCCCCTTTTAAACAGAGGAAGTGAGCTCATACCCTAAATTAGAACCTTAAAGATCATTGATTCCTGGACCAACTCCTTTAAATGAGCTGCACCCTAAAGTAAAGCCCTAATCATGGAGTTATCAGCTGAGTCATCTTGGGCAGATCATGTAATCTCCTAAGGTTTCAATAATTTGCTCCAATGTAAAATGAAAATAAAGATAACACGAGTCTTGCTTAAATCATAATGTTTTGTGAGACTCAAATAATAATCGTTAAAAACAATTTTTTAACTGAAATATGCTATACAAATTGCCATGGAACTAATCCACTCCTCAAATGATAAAGGCACACCATGGAAAAAAAGACCAAACTGCTTTGGAGGAATTAACATGTTTAATGTTAGCCTACTTTGAAGAAAGAACCGTAACCCATTTTTGGTTTTCTTTTGCTGGTGTAGCCATTAGTCATACTTAAACACTTTACAAAGAACCTATTGTCTAATTTTATCTTTTTAATTTGTAATAAGTTTTTTTTTTTTTTTTTACTTTTTGGGGGGTTGAAAATATATATTACAAAATATTTGCCAGTTCAACCATTTTATATGCATAATTTAGTGATATTGGCTGTATTCATCATGTTGTGGAATCATTACCAAAATTCTTTTCCAATCCACGACTATTAACAGAAACTCACTGTCCCCTAAGCAATGATTCCTTCCTTCTTCCTCCCTCCCACCCTGCTAGCCACTAATAAGCTTTGGTTTCCATATATTTGCCTATTTCATGTAACATCATACAGTATTTGCCATTTCGTAACTGTCATTTCACTCAGCATGTTTTCAAGTTTCATCCATGTTGTATCATGTATTGGATCTTCTTTTCTCTTTACCGCTGAGTAATATTCCATTCTATGTAAGCACCACATTTTGTTTATCCATTCAACTGTTGATGGACATTTAGGTTGTTTCTACTTTTTGGCTACTGTGATATCCACTAATTTTTAAAATACTTTTTTTTTTTAATAGAATATTTCTGAAAATGAGAAAGAAGATTGGGGGCCAGATTTTAGAATTTGAATTTCAGATAAATAACAACAAAAAATTTTTATGGCCAGATTTTAGAATTTGAAATTCAGATAAATAACAAATAATTTTTTTAATATAAATATGTCCCAAATGTTGCATGAAATTCTTAAATCCAAATTTAACTAGGCATCCTGTATTTTTATTTGATAAATCTGGCAACGCTAATAAAACTAAAATTTTAAATGTATGGCATGGTATGATTTTGACAGATTGGCATAACAGAATTAAAACTTCAACCAGACCTAACTATAAAAAAAAATAGAGAGTACTTAATACTTGAGAACACAGGTATTTCAAATCAGAGAAATACATATAGCTTAATAAATACTACTGAATATGTATTTACTAGTTGGAACAAAATTAGTTACAAATGGAGAAAAGTGCTAAATTATTTTTTAAAAAGAAAAAGGAAAGAAACTAAGAGTCAAAGAAAAAGCAGATAAATATTTATCTAACCTTGGGAGTGAAACATCTTTCTAAATAAAAGCAAAGGAAAAACACCGACAGATTTTACTATCTAAGAATTAAACACTCCTGTATATTTTTTTAAATTAAAAAATAAGTAACAAAGTAGAAACAAAAACATTTGCAACATAGTCAAAGAGCAAATATTTTAACATCTAGAGAATGTAAAATTGTACTACCAAGACTGGTAAGGCTTCTGAGGAAACAGGGCCCTCACACTTTGCTGATGGGAGCATAAACTGGTACAGTTTCATCAAAAAGCAATTCACAGCATGTATCAAATGCTTATTGTTTCATTTGACCCAGTAATCACAGCAACTGGAACTAGGGATATAAGAAACTACTAAAAATATATGCTACAAATGATGTGTAAGGATGTTTGTTAAAATGTTATTTTAAAATAGCAAAATAAATACATAAAATTGGCATATGATGGGATACTACAAATTCCTGTAGAAGCATAACTAACTTAAATGGCAACTATACACATGAACCTCGGCAGATGGAATACACAGGAATCAAATCAACTACATCTGTGGAAAGAGACAATGGAAAAGCTCAATGTCGTCAGTCAGAACAAGGCCAGTGGCTGACTATCGAATAGACCATCAATTGCTCATATGCAAGTTCAAGCTGAAATTTAAGGAAATTAGAGCAAGTCCACTAGAGCCAAAATATGACCTTGAGTATATCCACTTGAATTTAGAGACCATCTCAATAACAGGTTTGACACATTGAACACTAATGACTGAAGACCAAACAAGTTAGGAATGACATCAAGGACATCATACATGAAGAAAGTAAGAGTCATTAAAAAGACAGGAAAGAAAGAAGAGACCAAAATGGATGTCAGGAGACACTCTGAAAGTTGCTGTTGAACGTAGAGTAGCTAAAGCAGCACCTAACAAAAACAGGGAAAGTACTATGTATATTGTCAAATGAGAAAGCAGTTTTCAAAATGAAATGTTCAGTATGATCCAGATTATTAAAAAACCAAACAAAGCCCTGTTATGTTTATAGCAAAAAATCTGAAAGAAAATACACCAAAATGTTAACTTGAACAATTATCTCTGGGTAGTAGTAGGATTTTGATTTTTATATTTTTTTACACATTTATGCATTTTCTATAATTTGTGAATTAAATGGGTTTTAGCATTTGTTGTGAATTAAATTGTGTCTCCAAAAAAATATGTTGGAATCCTAACCTCTGTACCTATGAATATGATCTCGTTTGGAAATAGGCTCTTCGAAGATGTAAAGATCAATTAACTTGAGATCATAACCTGGATTAGGGTGGGTCCTAATCCAATCATACCAAAAAAACCCACTGCCATCAAGTCAATTCTGACTCATAGCGACCCTATAGGACAGAGTAGAACTGTCTGATAGAGTTTCCAAGGAGCGTCTGGTAGTTTTGAACTGCTGACCTCTTGGTTAGCAGCCGTAGCACTTAACCACTCTACCACCAAGGTGTCCAATCCAATCATAGTGGTGTCCTTATAAAAGAGAACAAATACAAACCACAGAGGGAAGGTAGCCATGTGAAAATGCATCCACACACCAAGGAATGCCTGGAGCTACCAGAAGCTGAGACAAGAAAGGTTCTTCCCCTAGAGCCTTTGGAGAGAATATGGCCCTGCCAACCAGAGGCCTAGCTATAGGAATAGCACCTATGGCAATTAGTTTCAAATTGTTGAATGATCTCTTACAACTGGTGAAGGAAACTCCAATGGACAATAGAAGCTACTCATTATCGCCCCTCCTCAAACAGCTCCAGGGTAGGAGCTGTGCCTGCCATACCTTAGTTACGCCTTTGCTGCCAACAACCTGAATTCAGACTACTATCCTCCAGAACTGTGAAACAATGAACTTCTGTTCTTGAAAGCCACCCACTTTGTGGAATTTTGTTATGGCAGTCCTAGGAAACTAATAATGCATTGTATTCAGAAAAGGTTATTTTTAAGGGATTTCTGGTGCACACCAAGGTAGAATAAACCCACTACAACCTACCTCTTCCACTGATTACAACTAACGACTCGATGAAATACAAAAGTAACTGCCTGAGGACTCTGAAAAGTAAACTAGAGCAGGCAGATAGAGACCAAAACCTGGGCAGACGACCCATATGGAAGTGATTTTCCTATATGTTTCCCTGTTTTGTCTTGTGGCTTTGATTTAAGCAGACCCCAGTCCAGAACTCCAAGGCAGTAGCACAGGAAGTAAAAACTCCAATAGAACCTTGTCTTTCTGACCAGAGGAACTGGGAAAAGGGATCTCTGTGTTCTGAAGAGTGTGACCTGTTCCCATAAAGATTTCAGCCTAGGAAGCCCTATGGCGCAGTTCTACTCTGTCCTATAGAGTCACTATGAGTAGGAATTGACTTGATGGCACACAACAACAATACAGTCATGCACCACATAGTGTCCGTTCGGGCAACATCTGACCACATGTACATCCATGGTCCCACGAGGTTATAATGTTGTCGTTGTTAGGTGCCATCGAGTCAGTTCCAATTCATGTTGAGCCCATGTACAACAGAATGAAACACTGCCTGGTTGTGCACCATCCTCACAATCATTATGCTTGAGCCCATTGTTGCAGCCACTGTGTCAATCCATCTCATTGAGGGTCTTTCTTTTTTTCACTGACCCTCTACCAAGCATGATAATCTTCTCCAGGGACTGACCCCTTCAGATAATATGTCCTACGTATGTGAGACAAAGTCTCACCATCCTTGCTTCTAAGGAACATTCTGTTCATACTGCTTCCAAGACAGATCTGTTCATTCTTTAGGCAGTCCATCGTATATACAATATTCTACACCAACGCCATAAATCAAAGGCATCGGTTCTTCTTCTGTCTTCCTTATTCATCATCCAGCTTTCTTATGCATATGAGGCAATTGAAAACACCATGGCTTGGGTCAGGCACACCTTAGTCTTCAAGATGACATCTTTGCTTTTTAAAACTTTAAAGAGGTCTTTTCCAGCAGATTTGCCCAATGCAATGTATCATTTGATTTCTTGACTGCTGCTTCAATGGGTTTTGACTGTGGATCCAACTAAAATAAAATCCATGACAACTTCAATCTTTTCTCCATTTATCATAATGTCACTTATTGGTCCACTTATAAGGATATAATAGAGTTCAGAAATCTCCATCAGAGAATGAAGCAGATGTAACCAGAGGTAGAGACTGTAACAGTTTCCTGCATGCAATACATGAATCTCATGTCTCTTGTATACAAAGCGATTGAACTGCTAGGCATTTAATGGTACAGTGCACTACAATACCCCATACAGCTTTGCTAAATACAGGTGTTGTTGTTGTTAGGTGCCGTTGAGTCGGTTCTGACTCATAGTGACCCTATGCACAACAGAACAAAACACTGCCCAGTCCTGCACCATCCTTACAATCGTTGTTATGCTTGACCTCATTGTTGTAGCCACTGTGTCAATCCACCTCATTGACAGGTAGTCCCCCAATAATGAACAAGTTCTGTTCCTGAATCTGTCTTTTAGTCAAATGTGTACATATGTCAGAACAGTTAGGTACAGTTCATATCCAACATCAGTTAGTCAAATGTTTTTCTCAGTATATAGTATATAGTGCACCTTTCTATGCATAAAAAAATTAAAGAAACACTTCCAGATACACCAGACATCTTTAACATTACAACACAGTAATAATAATAATAATGTTTTGATGTGTGTCACAAAGTAGCACTCATTTGTTATTATGAACCACTATATGTACCTCAAATTTTTAATATAATAGGTTTTTCGGGGGGTGGTTTGTAGCTACAAGTTGTACGTAAGTCAGACATTTGTAATTCTAGGACTGCTTTATATAATATAGTGTTCCCACAATGTTCATATCATATAGCGTCCTATGTCACAGATGGTATCGTGGACTTTAAGGGATGGCAGTACCTGTGAATATAATATCATTTGGGAACAGAGTTTTCTTTGTTATGTTAACGCTATATCAGTGTAGGGTTGTCTTAAACCAATCACTTTTTAGATATAAAAAAGTGGATTAGGCACAGAACAAAGTAGATCCAGGGGGAAGACCGACACTATCTGAAGATGTCAGAGGCAGACTACTCTACAAACTCAGGTACTCCAAGGCCTTCTAGAGAAACTGAGACAAGGATTTTCCTCCAGGACTGCAAGTGAGCCTTTCCTAAAGCCAGTGCCCTAAATTTGGACTTCTAGCCTCCTAAACTGTGAGAAAATTAATTTTTTGTTGTTGTTGTTAAAGCCACCCCTACTTGTGGTATTTCTATTATAGCAGCACTAGGAAACTAAGACACCAACTTTGCCCCAAAGGTGGCCCTGGTCCCATGGCAGCAGCACAGGCATCAGAAACCCTGTTATTCTGGCCAGAAGACATCGAGAAGAGACCCCTCGGTGTAGAGAGCATAGGAGAGAACCCTGGAGAAGGGGATTTTTTAATTCTCTGTATGAAGCTGCATATGCCCTGGGCTCAACTTTCAGTGCACATGTGTGGAAGAGACACAAAGCAGGATAGCAAAGGCTTAAAGACTGGAGTGTATTGGAACCACACCCTACCAAAGGCAAGGCAAAACTTGTAGCAAGAATCTAAATGGTTTGATTGCCTGCTAAAATAACAACAAAATCAACATTCTCCAGAGGACTCAGAGTTTAAACAACATAATATTCTACATGTACTAAATATAATCCAAAATTATTCTACATTCAAGGAAGCAGGAAACTGTGATCAGTTTTCAAGAAAAAAAGACAATAGATGCTGCCTTAGTCATTTAGTGCTGCTATAACAGAAATACCACAAGTAGATGGCTTTAACAAACCAATGTTTACTCTCTCACAGTCCAGTAGGCTAGAAGTCCAAATTCAGGACATCAGCTCTAGGGGAAGGCTTTATCTCTCAGTCGACTCTGGAGGAAGGTCCTTGTCATCAGTTAGTCTTCTCATGGTCTAGGAGCTTCTCTGTGCAGGAACCTCTGGTCCAAAGGATGCACTCTGCTCCTGGTGCTGCTCTCTTGGTGGTATGAGTCCCCCTTGTCTCTCTGCTCACTTCTCTCTTTTATATCTCAAAAAAGATTGGCTTAAGGCACTATCTAATCTTGTAGATCTCATCAATATAACTGCCATTAATCCATCTCATTACATCATAGTGATAGAATTTACACCACCTAGGAAAATCACATCAGATGGCAAAATGGTAGACAATCATACAATACTGGGAATCGACCTAGTCAAGTTGACAGATATTTTGTGAGGACACAATTCAATCCATGACAGATGCCAAACCTGAGATGCTTCAGTAGTTGGAATTATCAGACTAGGACTTAAGGGTCGATTAACCAAGAAGACATAACAATTCTAACAATAGAGTTTCAAAATACATGAAAAAAATTAATAGAAATGAAAGGAAAAAGTAAACAAATTCATAAATATAATTGGAGACTTCAACATTCATTTCTCAGTAACCAATAAAACAAGTAAACAAAACATCAGTAGGGATATACAAGACCTGAACAACAAACAAATTGGCCTAAACTGACGTTTATAGAGCACTCTTGGGTTGTGCAAATGGTTAAACACTTGACTGCTAACCGAAAGGTTGGCAGTTCAAATCCACCCAGAGACGCCTCAAAAGTAAAGCCTGGTGATCTGCTTTTGAAAGGTCACAGCCTTGAAAACATGGGATCTCCATGAGTTGGAATAGATTCAATGGCAATTGTTATGGATTGAATTGTATCCCCCCAAAATGTGTGTCACCTTTGATAGGCCATGATTTCAGTATTGTGTGATTGTCCACCATTTTGTCACCTGATGTGATTTTCTGATGTATTGTAAATTCTACCTCTATGATGTGAATGAGGCAGGATTAGAGACAGTTGTGTTAATGAGGCAGGACTCAATCTACAAGATTAAGTTGTGTCTTAAATCAATCTCTTTTGAGATATAAAAGACTGAAGTGAGCAGAGAGACATGGGGACCTCATACTACTAAGAAAACAGTGCATGGCGTGTTCTTTGAATTCAGAATTCCTGTGCAGAGAATCTCCTAGTCCACGGGAAGATTGATGACAAGGGCCTTACCCCAGAGCCAACAGAGAGGGAACGCCTTCCCCTGAAGGTGGTGCCCAGAATTTGGGTTTCTAGCCTCCTAAACTGTGGAATAAATTTCTCTTTGTTAAAGCCATCCACTTGTGGTATTTCTGTTACAGAAGCACTAGATGACTAAGACAGCAACTAAGAACAACCAACAACCCTGCAACAGCAGGAATACATGTTCTCTTCAAGTGCACACAAAACATTCACCAAAATAGACCACATTCTGGTCCATAAAACTTGTATTACTGGAAAAGTCAGCACAACTTGATAAAGTCAAGGCAAAGTCATAGAGGCTTCACAGACACATCCAGACTCCCTAAGGGACTGAGTTATTAGGCTGAGGGCTGGGGACCATGGTCTCAGGGGACATATAGATCAATTAGCATACAACAGTTTATTTAAAAAAAAAAAAGTTCTACATCCAACTGTGGTAAGTAGCGTCTGGGGTCCTAAAAGCTTGTGAATGGCCATCTAAGATACTTCTACTGGTCTCATCCTGTCTGGAGCAAAAGACGAAGAAGAAAACCAAAGACACAAGAGAAAGGTTAGTTCAAAGAACCAATGAACCACAACTACCACAGCCTCCACCAGAATGAGTCCAGCACAACTAGGTGGTGTACAGCTACCACCACTGACTGCTCTGACAGGTATCATAATAGAGGGTTCTAGACAGAGTTGGAGAAAATGTAGAACAAAATTCAAACTCACACAAAAAAAGACTAGCTTACTGGTCTGACAGAGATTGGGAAAGTCCTGAGGGTATGGCCTCCAAACACCCTTTTAACTCAGTATTGAAGTCACTCCTGAAGTTCATTCTTCAGCCAAAGCTTGTTGTTGTTGCTAGGTGCCATCAAGTCGGTTCCAACTCATAGTGACCCTATGTACAACAGAGTGAAACACTTCCTGGTCCTGTACCATCCTCACAGTCCTTATGCTTGAGCCCATTGTTGCAGCCACTATGTCAATCCATCTTGTTGAGAGTCTTCCTCTTTTTCACTGACCCTCTACTTTACCAAGTACAATGTCCTTCTCCAGGGACTGATCTCTCCTGATATCACATCCAAAGTATGTGAGAAGTCTCACAAACTTTTCCTCTAAGGAGCATTATGTCCATAGTTTCTCCAAGACAGATTTGTTCATTCTTTCAACAGTCCGTGGTATACTCAGTATTCTTCACCAACACCACAATTCAAAGGTGTCAATTCTTCAGTCTTCCTTATTCATCATCAAGCTTTCTCATGCATATGAGACAATTGAAAACACCATGGCTTAGGTCTGGCACACCTTAGTCTTCAAGGTGACATCTTTGCTTTTTAAAACTTTAAAGAGGTCTTTTGCAGTAGATTTGCCCAATGCAATGTTTCTATTGATTAGCTGCTTCCATGGGTGTTGATTGTGGATCCAAGTAAATTGAAATCCTTGACAACTCCAATCCTTTCTCTATTTATCATGATGTTGCTTATGGGACCAGTTGTGAGGATTTTTATTTTCTTTGTGTTGAGGTGTAATCCATACTGAAGGGTGTGGTCTTTTATCTTCATCAGTAAGTGCTTCAAGTTCTCTTGACTTTCAGCAAGCAAAGTTGTGTCATCTGTATAAGGCAGGTTGTTAACGACTCTTTCTCCAGTCTGATGCCGTGTTCTTCTCTCTATAGTCCACGTTCTCAGATCATTTTCTCAGCACAGGTTCTCAGATCATTTTCTCAGCATATAGACTGAATAAGTAAGGTGAAAATGTGCAACCCTGATGCACCTTTCCTGACTTTAAACCATGCAGTATCCCCTTGTTCTGTTTGAATGACTGCCTCTTGGTCTATGTACAGGTTCCACATGAGCATAGTTAAGTGTTCTGGGATTCCCATTCTTCGTAATGACATCCATAATTTGTTATGATCCACATGTCGAATGCCTTTGCATAGTTTATAAAACACAGGAAACATCTTTCTGGTATTCGCTGCTTTCAGCCAGGATCCATCTGACATCAGCAATGATATCCCTCATTCCACGTCCTCTTCTGAATCCACCTTGAATTTCTGGCAGTTTCCTGCAGCTGCTTTTGAATGATCTTCGGCAAAATTTTACTTGCATGTGATATTAATGATATTGTTTAATAATTTCCTCATTCAGTTGGATCATCTTTCTTGGAAATAGGCATAAATATGGATCTCTTCCAGTCAGCTGGTCAGGTAGCTGTCTTTCAAATTTCTTGGCATAGAGGATTGAGCACCTCCAGCACTGCATCTGTTTGTTGAAACATCTCAACTGGTATTCCATCAGTTCCTGGAATCTTGTTTTTCAACAAAGCCTTAGTGCAGCTTGGGCTTTTTCCTTCAGTACCATTGATTCTTGATCATATGCTACCTCCTGAAATGGTTAAACTTTGACCAATTCTTTTGGTATAGTAACTCTGTGTATTCCTTTCATCTTTTTTGATGCTTCCTGGGTTAATATCTTCCCTGTAGAATCCTTCAATACTGCAACTCGAGGTTTGAATTTTTTCTTCATTCCTTTCAGATTGAGAAATACTGAGTGTGTTCTTCCCTTTTAGTCTTCTAACTCCAGGTCTCTGCACATGTCATTATAATACTTTGTCTTCTTGAAACTCCCTTTTAGATCTTCTGTTCAGCTCTTCTATTTCATCATTTCTTCCATTTGCTTTAGCTACTCAACTTCTAAGTGCAACTTTCAGAGTCTCTTCTGACATGCATTTTGGTCTTTTCTTCCTTTCTTGTCTTTTTAGTGACCTCTCGCTTTCTTCATATGATGTCCTTGATGTCATTTCATAACTCATCTAGTCTTTGGTCATTAGCGTTCAATACATCAAATCTATTCTTGAGACGATCTCTAAATTCAGGTGTGATATACTTAAGGTCCTACTTTGGCTCTCATGATCTTCAGCTTCAGTTTGAACTTACATATGAGCAATTGATGGTCTGTTCCACAATCAGCCCCTGGCCTTGTTCTGACTGATGATATTGAACTTTTCCATTGTCCCTTTCCACAGATTTAGTTGATTTGATTCCTATGTATTCCATCTGACAAGGTCCACGTGTATAGTTGCCATTTATGTTGGTGAAAAAAGGTATTGGCAATGAAGAAGCCTTGCAAAATTCTACCATGCACTCTCCAGGATCATTTCTATCAGCAAGGCCATATTTTCCAATTACCAATCCTTCTTCTTTGTTTCCAACTTTCACATTCCAAACACCAGTAATTATCAATGCATCCTGATTGCATGTTCAATCAATTTTAGACAGCAAATGTTGGCAAAAATCTTCAATTTCTTCATCTTTGGCCTTAATGGTTGGTGCATTAATTTGATTAATAGTCATATTAACTGGTTTTTCTTGTAGTCATATGGATATTATCCTATCACTGACAGTGTTGTATTTCAGGATAGATCTTGACTTCTTCTTTTCATCGATGAATGCAGTGCCATTCCTCTTTAAATTGTCATTTCCAGCATATTAGACCATATGATTGTTGGATTCAAAATGGCCAATACCAGTCCATTTCAGCTCACTAATGCCTAGGATATCGATGTTTATCCATTTCATTTTTGATGATTTCCAATTTTCCTAGATTCATACTTCACACGTTCCATGTTCTGGTTATTAATGGATGTTTGCAGCTGTTTCTTCTCATTTTGAGGCACATCACATCAGCAAATGAAGGTCCCAAAAGCTTGACTCCATCCACATCATTATGGTCAACTCTACTTTGAGGAGGCAGCTCTTCCCCAGTTATTTTGAGTACCCTCCAACCTGAGGGGCTCATCTTCCGGCACCATATAAGACAATGTTTCACTTCTATCCATAAGGTTTTCACTGGTTACTTCTTTTCTGAAGTAGATCACTGGGTCCTTCTATCTATTCCGTCTGTAAGCTCAGCTGAAACCTGTCCACCACGGTTGACCCTGCTGGTATTTGAATACTGGTGGCACAGCTTCCAGCATCACAGCAACATGCAAGCCCTCACAGTACAACAAACTGACAGACACGTGGAGGGGCCAAAAAAAAAGAAAAAAAAAGCCAAAGATTAGACAGGCCTATAAGACGAACAATAACACACATAGTTCAACCATGTATATGAGACTAAATGGGCACACCAGCCCAGGGGCAAGGACAAGAAGGCAGGAGGGGACAGGAAAGCTAGATGAATCGAAAAGGGGAACTCAAGGTTGAGATGGGGAGACTGCTGACATGTCACTGGGTTGGCAACCAATGTCACAAAACAATATGTGTATTAATTGTTTAATGAGAAACTAGTTTCTCTGTAAGCTTTTACCTAAAGCACAAAAAGTGTATTAACAAATTTAAGAGAATTGAAATCATGCAAAATATGTTCTCTAGCCATAAAAGAAACTAAAAAGATAGCTGACAATACCAAGTGCTGGTGAAGATGCAGAAACACTGGGTCTCTCATTAATTGCTGGTAGGAATACAGAACGGTAAGTGCTTTGGAAAAGAGTTTGGCATACACTTATCATATGGTCCAGCAATCTCACACCTTGGTATTAACCCAAGAGAAATGAAGACTTACATTCACACCAAAATTAATAGATAAATGTCTCTAGTAACTTTATTCATAATAGCAAAAGACTAGAAACACCCAAATGTCTTTGAACTGATGAATGGATACAAACTGTATCTACTACTCAGCAATAGAAAGGATGTGACAACTGATACATACAACAACATGAATGAATCTCGAATATATTAAGCTGTGTGAACAAAGCCAGGCTCAAAGGTTACATAATCTATGATTATACTGACATGACAGCTGGAAAAGGTAAATTAGAGTACTAGAAAACAGAGTAGTGGTTGCAAGTGGCAGGGCTGGTTTATAAAAGGGCAGCACAAGGAATTTGGGGGAGTGATGGAATTGTTCTTTGAGTGTGGTGATGGTTTACCAGACTATACATTTCTTTAAACTCACAGAAGAACTGTACACCAAAAAAAGTGAATTTTACTGCATGTGAACTTTCTTAAGTAAATTATTAAGTTTCAAAAATTCTTATAAAAGGAGGCAGGGCCAAGATGGCGGACTAGGTAGACGCTACCCCGGATCCCTCTTGCAACAAAGACTCAGAAAAACAAGTGAATCGATCACATACATAACAATCTACGAACCCTGAACAACAAACACGGATTTAGAGACGTAAAACGAACAAATACGGGGAAGCAGCAACTGATTTTGGAGCCGGGAGTAAAGCGTCCCAGCAGGGGAACCTTGACGCTAGGATTTGGATGGCAGCGGAGGATCTGACCGTGGCTTCAGCGGGCCAGACCCCCGGGGGCAATCTCCACACAGCCAACACACATAGGCAACATGTCCCTCGGGAATCTCAGACATAATAGTCATTCCAAGCAAGACAAGCAACTCTGGCTATATTTCTAGGTGCTACTCTCCTATCTCTCTGATCCCTCCCCCACCCTCCCCAGTCGGCTTCATTAATGTTGGATTTTCCTGAGCCAGATGGAGAACAGCTCCGGCTCCGCGGCGGCTTTGCTTCCCCCCCCCCCTTTTTTTTTTTCCTTTGGTCTTTTCCTAACCCACTCTTCCGGCCTGAGAAAAGGAACCACAAAAAATCAGGGACCAAAAATCCATCCCTAATTAGACTAAAAACACAGAACCAGCTACAGCCAAGCATATATGATCCAAATCTCGGACTTTCATCCTTACAGGGAACAAGGTAGCAGTTATAATCCAAAGGCAGTTCTGATAGGGATCTGACTGCATTTTTTTTTTAGTGGAATTTCTGGAAAAACAAGTTTCCCAGTGATGGCTCGGAGACAGCAATCCATATCAAACCACATAAAGAAGCAGACCATGACAGCTTCTACAACCCCCCAAACAAAAGAATCAAAAGCTTTCCCAAATGAAGATACAATCCTGGAATTATCAGATACAGAATATAAAAAACTAATTTACAGAATGCTTCAAGACATCAGAAACGAAATACGGCAAACTGCAGAAAAAGCCAAGGAACACACTGATAAAACAGTTGAAGAACTCAAAAAGATTATTCAAGAACATAGTGGAAAAATTAATAAGTTGCAAGAATCCATAGAGAGCAGTATGTAGAAATCCAAAAGATTAACAATAAAATTACAGAATTAGACAACACACTAGGAAGTCAGAGGAGCAGACTCGAGCAATTAGAATGCAGACTGGGAAACCTGGAGGACCAGGGAATTAACACCAACATAGCTGAAAAAAAAACAGATAAAAGAATTTAAAAAAATGAAGAAACCCTAAGAATCATGTGGGACTCTATCAAGAAGGATAACTTGCGTGTGATTGGAGTCCCAGAACAGGGAGGGAGGACAGCAAACACAGAGAAAATAGTTGAAGATCTCCTGACAGAAAACTTCCCTGACATCATGAAAGACAAAAGGATATCTATCCAAGATGCTCATCGAGCCCCATTTAAGATTGATCCAAAAAGAAAAACGCCAAGACATATTATCATCAAACTTGCCAAAACCAAAGATAAAGAGAAAATTTTAAAAACAGCCAGGGAGAAAAGAAAGGTCACCTTCAAGGGAGAATCAATAAGAATAGGTTCAGACTACTCAGCAGAAACCATGCAGGCAAGAAGGGAATGGGACGACATATACAGAGCACTGAAGGAGAAAAACTGCCAGCCAAGGATCATATATCCAGCAAAACTCTCTCTGAAATATGAAGGCGAGATTAGGATATTTACAGATAAACACAAGTTTAGAGAATTTGCAAAAACCAAACCAAAGGTACAAGAAATACTAAAGGATATTGTTTGGTCAGAAAACCAATAATATCAGATACCAGCACAACACGAGGTCACAAAACAGAACATCCTGATATCAATTCAAATAGGGAAATCACAAAAACAAATAAAGATTAATTAAAAAAAAAATGCTCATAACAGGGAATCACTGAAGTCAAAATGTAAAAGATCACAATAATCAAAAAGAGGGACTAAATACAGGTGGCATAGAACTGCCATATGGAAAGTGATACAAGGCGATATAGAATATTAAAAGTTAGGTTTTTACTTAGAAAAATAGGGGTAATATTAAGGTAACCACAAAGAGGTATAACAACTCCGTAACTCAAGATAAAAGCAAAGAAAAACGTAACAACTCAACAAACATAAAGTCAAACACTACGAAAGTGAGGATCTCACAATTTACTAAGAAAAACATCTCAGCACAAAAAAGTATGTGGAAAAATGAAATTGTCAAGAACACACATAAAAAGGCATCAAAATGACAACACTAAACACTTATTATATACATATATAAACACTTATTTATCTATAATTATGCTGAATGTAAATGGACTAAATGCATCAATAAAGAGACAAAGAGTCTCGGACTGGATAAAGAAACACGATCCATCTATATGCTGCCTACAAGAGACACACCTTAGACTTAGAGACACAAACAAACTAAAACTCAAAGGATGGAAAAAAATATATCAAGCAAACAACAAGCAAAAAAGAAGAGAAGTAGCAATATTAATTTCTGACAAAATAGACTTTAGACTTAAATTCACCACAAAGGATAAAGAAGGACACTACATAATGATAAAAGGGACAATTGATCAGGAAGACATAACCGTATTAAATATTTATGTACCCAACGACAGGGCTGCAAGATACATAAATCAAATTTTAACAGAACTGAAAAGTGAGATAGACACTCCACAATTATAGTAGGAGACTTCAACACACCACTTTCGGAGAAGGACAGGACATCCAGTAAGAAGCTCAATAGAAACATGGAAGACCTAATTACAACAATCAACCAACTTGATCTCACTGACTTATACAGAACTCTCCACCCAACTGCTGCAAAGTATACTTTTTTTTCTAGCACACATGGAACATTCTCTAGCATAGACCACATATTAGGTCATAAAACAAACCTTTCCAGAATCCAAAACATCGAAATATTACAAAGCATCTTCTCAGACCACAAGGCAATAAAACTAGAAATCAATAACAGAAAAACTAGGGAAAAGAAATCAAATACTTGGAAAATGAACAATACCCTCCTGAAAAAAGACTGGGTTATAGATGACATCAAGGAGGGAATAAGGAAATTCTTAGAAAGCAACGAGAATGAAAATACTTCCTATCAAAACCTCTGGGACACAGCAAAAGCAGTGCTCAGAGGCCAATTTGTATCGATAAATGCACACATACAAAAAAGAAGAAAGAGCCAAAATCAGAGAACTGTCCCTACAACTTGAACAAATAGAAAGTGAGCAACAAAAGAATCCATCAGGCACCAGAAGAAAACAAATAATAAAAATTAGAGCTGAACTAAATGAATTAGAGAACAGAAAAACAATTGAAAGAATTAACAAAGCCAAAAGCTGGTTCTTTGAAAAATTTAACAAAATTGATAAGCCATTGGCTAGACTGACTAAAGAAATACAGGAAAGGAAACAAATAACCCGAATAAGAAACGAGAAGGGCCACATCACAACAGACCCAACTGAAATTAAAAGAATCATATCAGATTACTACGAAAAATTGTACTCTAACAAATTTGCAAACCTAGAAGAAATGGATGAATTCCTGGAAAAACACTACCTACCTAAACTAACACATTCAGAAGTAGAACAACTAAATAGACCCATAACAAAAAAAGAGATTGAAAGAGTAATCAAAAAACTCCCCCCCCAAAAAAAAGCCCTGGCCCGGACGGCTTCACTGCAGAGTTCTACCAAACTTTCAGAGAAGAGTTAACACCACTACTACTAAAGGTATTGCAAAGCATAGAAAATGACGGAATACTACCCAACTCATTCTATGAAGCCACCATCTCCCTGATACCAAAACCAGGTGAAGACATTACAAAAAAAGAAAATTACAGACCTATATCCCTCATGAACATAGATGCAAAAATCCTCAACAAAATTCTAGCCAATAGAATTCAACAACATATCAAAAAAATAATTCAACACGATCAAGTGGGATTTATACCAGGCATGCAAGGCTTGTTTAATATCAGAAAAACCATTAATGTAATCCACCACATAAATAAAACAAAAGACAAAAACCACATGATCTTATCAATTGATGCAGAAAAGGCATTTGACAAAGTTCAACACCCTTTTATGATAAAAAACTCTCACCAAAATAGGAATTGAAGGAAAATTCCTCAACATAATAAAGGGCATCTATGCAAAGCCAACAGCCAACATCATTCTAAATGGAGAGAACCTGAAAGCATTTCCCTTGAGAACGGGAACCAGACAAGGATGCCCTTTATCACCGCTCTTATTCAACATCGTGCTAGAAGTCCTAGCCAGGGCAATTAGGCTAGACAAAGAAATAAAGGGCATCCAGATTGGCAAGGAGGAAGTAAAATTATCTCTATTTGCAGATGACATGATCGTATACATGGAAAACCCTAAGGAATCCTCCAGAAAACTACTGAAACTAATAGAAGAGTTTGGCAGAGTCTCAGGTTTTAAGATAAACATACAAAAATCACTTGGATTCCTCTACATCAACAAAAAGAACACCGAAGAGGAGATAACCAAATCAATACCATTCACAGTAGCCCCCAAGAAGATAAAATACTTAGGAATAAATCTTACCAAGGATATAAAAGACCTATACAAAGAAAACTACAAAGCTCTACCACAAGAAATTCAAAAGGACATACTTAAGTGGAAAAACATACCTTGCTCATGGATAGGAAGACTTAACATAGTAAAAATGTCTATTCTACCAAAAGCCATCTATACATACAATGCACTTCTTATCCAAATTCCAATGCCATTTTTTAAGGTGATAGAGAAACAAATCACCAACTTCATATGGAAGGGAAAGAAGCCTCGGATAAGCAAAGCATTACTGAAAAAGAAGAAGAAAGTGGGAGGCCTCACGCTACCTGATTTCAGAACCTATTATACAGCCACAGTAGTCAAAACAGCCTGGTATTGGTACAACAACAGGCACATAGACCAGTGGAACAGAATTGAGAACCCAGATATAAATCCAACCACATATGAGCACCTGATATTTGACAAAGGCCCAGTGTCAGTTAACTGGGGAAAAGATAGTCGTTTTAACAAATGGTGCTGGCATAATTGGATATCCATTTGCAAAAAAATGAAACAGGACCCATACCTCACACCAAGCACAAAAACTAACTCCAAGTGGATCAAAGACCTAAGCATAAAGACTAAAACGATAAAGATCATGGAAGAAAAAATTGGGACAACCCTAGGAGCCCTAATACAAGGCATAAACAGAATACAAAACATTACCAAAAATGACGAAGAGAAACCAGATAACTGGGAGCTCCTAAAAATCAAACACCTATGCTCATCTAAAGACTTCACCAAAAGAGTAAAAAGACCACCTACAGACTGCGAAAGAATTTTCAGCTATGACATGTCCGACCAGCGCCTGATCTCTAAAATCTATATGATTCTGTCAAAACTCAACCACAAAAAGACAAACAACCCAATCAAGAAGTGGGCAAAGGAAATGAACACACACTTCACTAAAGAAGATATTCAGGCAGCTAACAGACACATGAGAAAAAGTTCTTGATCATTAGCCATTAGAGAAATGCAAATTAAAACTACGATGAGATTCCATCTCACTCCAACAAGGCTGGCATTAATCCAAAAAACAAAAAATAATAAATGTTGGAGAGGCTGCGGAGAGATTGGAACTCTCATACACTGCTGGTGGGAATGTAAAATGGTACAACCACTTTGGAAATCTATCTGGCATTTTCTTAAACAGTTAGAAATAGAACTACCATACAACCCAGAAATCCCACTCCTCGGAATGTACCCTAGAGAAACAAGAGCCTTCACACAAACAGATATATGCACACCCATGTTTATTGCAGCTCTGTTTACAATAGCAAAAAGCTGGAAGCAACCAAGGTGTCCATCAATGGATGAATGGGTAAATAAATTGTGATATATTCACACAATGGAATACTACGCATCAATAAAGAACAGTGACGAATCTGTGAAACATTTCATAACATGGAGGAACCTGGAAGGCATTATGCTGAGCGAAATCAGTCAGAGGCAAAAGGACAAATATTGTATAAGACCACTATTATAAGATCTTGAGAAATAGTATAAACGGAGAAGAACACATACTTTTGTGGTTACGAGGGGGGGGAGGGAGGGAGGGAGGGAGAGGGTTTTTTACTGATTAATTAGTAGATAAGAACTGCTTTAGGTGAAGGGAAGGACAACACTCAATACATGGAAGGTCAGCCCAATTGGACTGGACCAAAAGCAAAGAAGTTTCCGGGATAAAATGAATGCTTCAAAGGTCAGCGAAGCAAGGGCGGGGGTTTGGGAACCATGCTCTAAGGGGACTTCTAAGTCAATTGGCAAAATAATTGTTATGAAAACATTCTGCACCCCACTTTGAAATGTGGCATCTGGGGTCTTAAATGCTAACAAGCGGCCATCTAAGATGCATCAATTGGTCTCAACCCACCTGGAGCAAAGGAGAATGAAGAACACCATGGCCACACGACAACTAAGAGCCCAAGAGACAGAAAGGGCCACATGAACCAGAGACCTACATTATCCTGAGACCAGAAGAACTAGTTGGTGCCTGGCCACAATCGATGACTGCCCTGACAGGGAGCACAATAGAGAACCCCTGAGGGTGCAGGAGATCAGTGGGATGCAGACCCCAAATTCTCATAAAAAGACCATACTTAATGGTCTGACTGTGACTAGAGGAATCCCGGCGGTCATGGTCCCCAAACCTTCTGTTGGCACAGGACAGGAACCATTCCCGAAGACAACTCATCAGACATGAAAGGGACTGGACAGTGGGTAGGAGAGAGATGCTGAAGAAGAGTGAGCTAATTATATCAGGTGGACACTTGAGACTGTGTTGGCATCTCCTGTCTGGAGGGGGGATGGGAGGATAGAGAGAGTTGGAAGCTGGCAAAATTGTCAGGAAAGGAGAGACTGGAAGGGCTGACTCATCAGGGGGAGAGCAAGTGGAAGTATGGAGTAAGATGTATATAAACTTATATGTGACAGACTGACTTGATTTGTAAACGTTCACTTGAAGCTCAATAAAAGTTAATAAAAAAAACTAAAAAATAAAAATTCTTTTAAAATAAAAGGCAATTAACTTTTTCCCCATGTTTTCTGCCTATGGTTGGTCATCAAAATAGGAATCAAAACCAAACCATTAAGCCTTGTTTATACTGTTAATTCTGGGTGATTTGTGGAGGAAGAGGTATGTACCAATCATCAAAATCCACAGGTAATCCTAAAGGACAGTTTGTGCCTCTCACAGCCTCTGAGCTGACACCCAAACCCTGTTCCAGGAACTGCCAAAGCAGCCTGACTGCATTTCAGCATGATTGCGAGGCCTCCCCCCGTGCGGCCATTAATTATCAGTGAAATGGCCCAAAAAGAGAGTAGTGGAAGGGACATGAGTTTCAGAAATCTGCTAACTACATCATAAATTTCTGAATGACTGAGAACTGAATATAAAGTCCATGGCTACCACTTTCCCTGTTTCATAGACCTACCGACAGCGCTGAAGCAGAAATCAAGCTCGTAACAATAATCACATGATATTTGGAAACCTTGAAGAGGTTGGGGTGAGGCTGGCTTGATCTGGAGCTGTGTTGATTGTCACACACCAGTCTACAGTCAGGAACATCCGTACTCAGAGCCTCTGACAACGATTTCCAGTTTAGACTTGTTCCCCAGTGACACCGGTGATTATTGTTATCTCCTAACGTTAGAGTTTAACTAATTCGCTAATGATTAAGACAATTTTAAAGACTGAGCAGACCCCACTAGCTAAATGGTTGTTGCACTTTAGTTAACATGCAAAGGCTGTCTGCTGCCTGCAGTAAGCTAATAACACATTATAATTAATGGCACTTGGGAAAGTGTCCTGTCAGCGGGAGCCATGGAGTTGTTTTCCTAACACACCAAGATGATCTCCATCAGACCTTCTCTGTTTCACCAGATAAGTAACTGGTGCTGTCCTTGCTCTGATTCCCTGAAGTCTAAAAGTAATTTGGGTCCTAATTCCAAAAACTCACAGCACTTTTCTTCATTAGCATTGTTCTTCTCAAACTGATGTGGGAGGTGGCACTGAGAAGATAAAAACGAATAACCACCTTCTTATTTACTCACCTCCAATTCCACCTTGCAAAAGCACATCTACCTCAGCAGGAGGGCACCAGCAGGTGTAAGCCCCAGGGACGCCCGGACAATGATTCACCCACCCCAGAATAGATTTCTCCGTTTGCTTGCACTAATTCAAGCCCCTCTTGCTAGATTTTCTTTTTTTAACTTATTTCCCTGTGTATAAGATCTGCGTTGTCTCATTAATCTTAGCTGGTGCTAAAAAGCCTATTTTGTATGTAGTGAAAACAATCCTGGGTGTCCTACACAATTAATTGTTAAATCACCTACCACCGCTGCACAGGAATAAGAAACAGGTGGTGAAGGTTTCAGAGAACAGAGCAGTTCTGTGAGAGTCAAGTGAAATAATAGCATGCCAGCATGGCCAGAAGACCCAGCCTTATCCCCCTCATCATTATTATTGTCAAATAAAAACGCACATGGAAATATATCTCTGCCATCCTTCCTTGTCTACCCCACATTCCAGGGTAAGAGGTAGGAGAGAGATGAATGGCATACATGTTCCTCACTCCCCACTTACCAAAGGTACAGCAACTCTAACCAGTTGCCTTCAAGCAGAATCCTACTCATGGCAAACCCATGTGTGTCAGGGTAGAATTGGGATCTGTAGGGTTTTCAATGATGATTTTTCAGAAGTAGATCACCAGACCTTTCTTCCAAGGTACCACTGGGTGGACTTGCACCTCCAACCTTTTAGCAGCCAAGCACGTTAACTGTTTGCACCACTCAGGGACTCCAGAAATTGTCTAAATGGAGGAAATATGATGAAACTATCAAAAGGGGAAGAACTTGCTCAGCATCTCTCAAGCTGAAAGAACTGAAGAAAAAATTCAAGCCTCAAGTTGCATATTTGAAAGATTCTATGGGCAAAATATTGAATGATGCAGGAAGAATCAAAAGCAGACAGAAGGAATACACAGGATCACTGTACCAAAAACAATTGGTCAACATTCAGCCATTTTAGGAGGTAGCATATGGTCAAGAACCAATGGTATTGAAGGAAGAAGTCCAAGCTGCACTGAAGGCACTGGTGAGAAACAAGGCTCCAGGAATTGACAGAATACCAGTTGAGATGTTTCAACAAATGGATGCAGTGCTCACTTGTCTATGCCAAGAAATTGGAAAGACAGCTACCTGGCCAACTGACTGGAAGAGGTCCATATTTGTGCCCATTCCAAAAAAAGGTGATCCAACAGAATGTAGAAATTATCAAACAATATCATTGATATCCCATGAAAGAAAAATTTTGCTGAAGATCATTCAAAAGTGGTTGCAGCAGTACATGGACAGGGAACTGCCAGAAATTCAAACCAGATTCAGAAGAGAACATGGAACCAGAGATATCATTGCTGATGTCAGATGGATCCTGGCTGAAAGCAGAGAATGCCAGAAAGATGTTTACATGTGTTTTATAGATTATGCAAAGGCATTCGACATGTGGATCATAACAAATTATGGATAACATTGCAAAGAATGGGAATTCCGGAATGCTTAATTGTGCTCATGTGGAACCTGTACATCGTTTGAACAGAGCAAGGGGATACTGCATGGTTTAAAATCAAGAAAGGTGTGTGTCAGTGTTGCATCTTTCACCATACTTATTCGATCTGTATGCTGAGCAAATAATTGGAGAAGTTGGACAATTTGAAGAATGTGGCATCAGGACTGGAGGAAGATTCATTAACAATCTGCAATATACAGATGGCACAACTTTGCTTGCTGAAAGTGAAGAGGACTTCAAGCACTTACTGATGAAGATCAAAGACTACAGCCTTCAGTATGGATTACACCTCAACATAAAGAAAACAAAAATCCTCACAATTGGACAAATAAGCAACATCACAATAAATGGAAAAAAGATTGACATTGTCAAGGATTTCAATTTACTTCGATCGACAATCAACATCCATGGAAGCAGCAATCAGGAAATCAAAAGACTCATTGCACTGGGCAAATCTGCTGCAAAAGACCTCTTTAAAGTGTTTAAAAGCAAAGATGTAACTTTGAGTACTAAGGTGCACCTTACCCAAGCTATGACATTTTCAATTGCCTCATATGCATTCAAAAGCTGGACAATGAATAAGGAAGACCAAAGAATAATTGATCCCTTTGAATTATGGTGTTTGTAAAGAGTATCGGATATACCATGAACTACCAGAATGAACAGATCTGTCTTGGAAGAAAGACAGCCAGAGTGTTCTTTGGAATCGAGGATGCCAAGACTTCATCTCATGTAATTTGGTCATGTTATCAGGAAGGACCCATCCCTGGAGAAGGACATCATGCTTGGTAAAGTAGAGGGTCAGCAAAAAGAGGAAGACCCTCGATGAGATGGATTGACACAGTGGGTGCAACAATGGGCTCAAACATAACAACAATTGTGAGGATGGTGAAGGACCAGGCAGCATTTTGTTTTGTGGTACACGTGGTTGCTATGAGTTGGAACTGACTCGACAGTACCAAACAACAACATCACAAGGGGGAAAGAGTGAGATTAATTGTATATACTGTGAAACGAAAGTCACTATTGTATTGGTTTAGTCACATAAAATTTATTTTTTTTATCATGTTAGAAATTAGATACAAAGAAAACCTCTGATAATTTTGGCTTGAAGTCACCTGGTGGAGAGTCTTCAACTTGGTTTATCAGGTCTTGTATATCCTTACTGATTCTTTGTCGAACTGTTCTATGAATTACTGAGAGGTGTTGAAGCCTCCAACTGTGTAACATGTGCCTCCCTCACACAAAATCCTCCCCAACAATTTTGCCACTCTAAGCTCTACTATTATTATCATCACCATTTTGAAAATGAGGAAACTGGGAGTTTAAATAACTTGCACAAGGCCACACAGCTAGTAAAGTGTAGAGCCAGGATTCAAACTGAAGCAAGACTTTGAACTGGTTCGTTCCGGTTCAAACCCCTGTTCAGGATTTGCGTTTCCACCCCAGATAAACTGAATCAGAATCTACAGTTTAACAAGATGCCCAGGTGATTCTTATGTATAACAAATTTTGAGAACCACTGCTCTACTAGAGGTTCTCAGAACGTGTCCTAACCAGCAGCATTAGCATCATCTGGGAACTTGTTAGAAATGCAAATTCTCAGCAGGGGTTCAAATCAGAGCTAACTAGTGGGAAGCCCTGAACTAGTTTGTTTTCAAAATCCTTGCTCTTCGCCACCATGCATCCTGTCTCTTCTATGAACTTCAAGAGCATACAAGGTGAGGCCGTGCTTTACAAGGTGTTTGTGGTACAAGTCAACTTCTAGGGGAGCTCAAGCACCATCCCTCCCTACACCCTCTCCCACCTCCATCTCCCCCAACACAAACTCAAGGAGTACTGGGGTGTGTTGTTAGGAGTTGCAGCCTTCAGTGGGCCAGAAGAGGGTAAAAGCTCTTGCTTCTGCATGAAGACCTCTTTGGGGTTCTCTCTCTCTCTCCCTCTTTCTAGATTCTCTTGATTCTTAGCTTCCTTAGTTTCATTCTCTTCCAGGGTGCTGGGGTGGGAAGGTCTGAGCTCTGCCTTGGGAGATATCCCCTACTCTGGAGAGGTCTGGAGTTGGGGAGAAAAATCCAACACTGCTCTGGGGCTTAGCAATTTGCCTGTCCTTTCTTTTTTATGCAATCAGTGGCAAGGCCTCAAAGGTTAAGATGGGCTTAGATGAAGTGGTAATGTTTTCCTCTTTTCAGGTTTGGCCTTAGGCTAGGAAGGCATGAGAAGCCCTTCTGGGTCAACCAAAGCTTACTCTAGTTTATCCAGACCAGGATGCCTCAAGGAGTTGGGGGTCAAAGCTATACATTAATGAGCACTGTTACTTTTCTGGAATATGGCCTCCGGGTATAGTTCTCTTAGGGAAACTGTAATGGTGAGACACTGACCACCTCTGTTCTCATCAGAGATGAATTGAAACCATACGATTCTCTGTAGGAATGGAATACCTACTTCTAAACCTGAGAAATGTAAAGCTTCATTCAGGATTTTGCTGAAGAATTATTCTGCTGTAGGCTTCAGTGATTTTCCCTCATAGACCTGAGGCTCCTTTACATTAGATTAGAGCAAACTTTGGACCCAATGCAGAGCAAGCTGGAGTCACAGAGGCCAGGGTGTTTGGTATCCTGAAAGCAAAGGATGATCCACCCCGCTCTTTCATCTGTTGAGGAAAGACCGAGAGACCTAAACTCCAAATGCAAGGCTGACATCCAAGCACTTCAGAAGACCAGCTTTTAAAGGGTCCAAGACAAGTCCAGTAAGGTGGTGTTTTATCCTGCTGCTTTCACTATTCACCACGCCTTGTGAAGAATCAGTCCCATAGGGTCCCAGAACACCCTGGCATCAGGGATCAGCATAGTATATTGGTGAAGAACAGAGATTCTAGAGTCAAGCTACCTCAGTTTGAATCCCAGCTCTGTCATTTATTAGCTAAGTGACCTTGTGCAGGTTACTCACCCTCCCTGTTCCTCAGTTTTCTCATTTTGAAATGGTGGGGATAGTAACAGTAGCTACCTTCTGGGGTTGTTAACGAAAATTAAATGAGTTAATGTTTGAATAGTGTTAAGATCAGTGTATGACACATAGTGTTATGTGAGTGTTACTACAAAACTGATAAAAGACTGGTGATAATACCAGGAGTGGTAAATTATTTTACAATGAGGAAATAGAGTTCTCAACCTGGAGACTCCTGTTGACCTGACCTGGCCCCAAAGGAAGTCAAATCAACAGGGTTTTTGGTGAACATAGAATGTTGGCAAGCAAGGGGAGTTGTTATGATTTAAGAAGCTAGTAGCATTAGGCTCTGATACCATTTTGGACTGGAATGTTGGATTGGAACATTTCTCAGGTTTAGAAGTAGGTATTCCATTCCTGTAGAGAATCATGTGGTTTTAATTTATTTCTGATGAAAACAGAGGTGGTCAGTGTTCCACCATTAGTTTCCCCAAGAGAACTATACACATTTATCAGGCAAGAATTGTGGGCCTGGGATGAGGGGAGTTATCGGGTCCCCTAAGGTTATCTTTCTTATTTCTGCACTGATCCATTGTACATTGTAGCAATTGTAATAACAATAGTAACATTACAACTTGGTGAGCACTTAACTATGTCCATTATAAACATAAATATCCTCTCATTTACTCCTCACAACAGTCCTATAAACAGAGAAGATGAAACCAAGGTTTAGAGAGACACAGTCCCTCTGGGATTTTATCTTTGCAGTTTCCTTGCCTGGAACACACATCTGCCAGTCTCCTGGACCGCTCCTAACCATCCTTCAAGGCTCTTTTCTGGTGTCTAGAAAGTAGGCCTCAACTCCCCTCTCCGGAGCCCTCTCTGGGTCAGGTACCCCTTTTCTCTTCTCCCATAGTCTTCTGAATTACTTTAGGAAAACATTCACTACACTGCATTAAAATGTTCTCAGCAGTCTCCCCCACTAGGTCAGGGCATATGCCTTAAGACTAAATCTTCCTTCCTTTCAGAAGGTTCTCAATAACCTGGAAGAAACTACTATTTAGTAAAATGAGCACAGTGCCTGATATCGAGTAGGTAGGTGCTCATAATACTTGGGAAATCACAAATTACTCGATGATAAAGGACTCACGTATCAAATGAGTGATTGGATGAGGGGCTCTTTAAGGTCCCTTCCAATCCTGAGACATTTTGGTTCTGAGGCTCAGATTTGGGCCTGGCTGGCTAGAATAGATGATGAAGACATTCAGTGAGAGATGTAGTTTCAAGAGGAAGATAAGAAAATTAGTTCTGAGTTCAAATCAGTCAAAAAACTACCCACTCAAAGTTGGTAAACTTATCTAAAAGTAGAAGACCCAAACATTTTTTTAAAGAAAAAAACCCACAGTATATTATTGTAATGCTACCCTACGCTACACCATTTCTAATTTTCCAGTGTAAAATTCTTCATGGGTCCAAGGTATTCTAGTAGTTTGACCCTAGAAATAATCCTATTTGAGTAATATCATCTAAGAATAAACTGCTCAGATGTATAACATAGATAATATCCTGAATAACATGAAAATACCATATAAGAAAAGATAAGAGGCTCCCCATATGATCAACCCTTACCCATATCCAAATGGCCTCTGCAATGGTACCAATGGGTTCCTGCCAGGCCCCATTCCCAGCCTAGATGTACCGCTGACCTCTATTGATTAGCCCTGTGAGCTTCACCAGGGCGCCTCATTCAGTAGTCAGCCTTTTCTGCCATCTCGGGGCTTCATGAATTGTAAATCAATTCAAAACTGATCAGCACACATCAACTCACATTTAAACTCTGTTCCAAAGCTTAACTGTTAGTCCAAAATTTGTCATAAACCTTTCACACTAGGAAGCCCATGGTGAGAATGTCTCTCAGTAGAAAGCGTATCTGTTTCACTTAAGCATTAGAAACAAGCTTAACAAAATGTAGCGTGGTTCCTTTTGCCTTGTTTTCAATGTCTCCCCATTGCAGGAAAAACCTTTTCTACCAACTTCTGGTAGAAGACTGGCTTCTATTGCCAGTGTAATAATCTAAATGTCGTCACAAATATTAATCATTTCAAGAGTAACAAAGGAGTGTGATCCTCAATTCTCTGGAAGGGGCAAAGTTTAATCTGAGGGCTGTGAGAATATTAATTCCTTCGTGGAATTCAGTGTAAGATAATGTGCTCATGTTCTGATACAAATCTGTACTTTCAAATTGAGTTTGCCAATAGCAGTTCCACTGTAGGACAAAATCAAAGTTTAATGTGTCTTTGTACACGTGCTTTCCAAATGCATTTCAGAGTTCACTTGCTGCACAGATAAGCGCTGAAATCTGCAATTTTGGATTTTATCCAGGGGAAGATGTGTGGTTACTTTAACTTGTGAAAACGCCTTCTCCTGAGTCGGCCCATTTCTTTTAGACAGCTGGAAATGTTGGAAACTGCTTTATCAAATTGAACTGAAATCTGTCTCTCTGAAATTTTTACATTTCCAGGTGGGAACGCCTTCCAGGCAAAAGCTCCAGGGGCCCAACTTCCACCTATCACAAAGAATGACTTTCTAACCATCCAAAATGCCTCAGTAGGCAGTGAGTTCCCTATCAACATGACCACTGAATGTCAGTTGAGTGTGTACTGTGTGCCAGGCACTCTTAAGTGCTTTAGCTATATTAAATCTATCACCACCAGCATCTTGAAGCGGGTGCCATTATTATCCCCATTTTATAAATGAAACTGAGGCACAGGGAGTTTAAGCAACTTACCCAAGGTCACACACACAGATAGTAAATGGGAGCCAAGACTCAAATCCAAGCGGTTTACATCCTCTGACCATACTGCCAAGCACTGTGTTATTGGATCACCACTTGGCAGGGAGAATTCCAGCAGCAAAGGAGCTTTGCACTAAGCGAGATTTGAAGTATTTTCTAACCATGAGAATCTGTGGCACATGGAATGCTCATGAAATCTGAACATTTCTCCTTAACCACCCTGTCCCCCAAAGTCTAGATTACCTCTCTTACATACTCTGTTGGATGCTTGTACTTCCTCTATCATGGCACGTGTCCAGCTATCTTATAATTGCTTATTTCATTGGATTTCTCCCACACGAGACTGAACTTCCTTAGAATAAGAACTTCCTTCTGTTTCATCATTGCATCCTGAGTGCTTAGCATAGTGCCTGTAGACAGTCAATAAATATTTGTTGGCTAAATGAACGAAATATGTAATGAGCCAATGGTACCATCTCGTTGTTCTGCAATTTAAATTTCAGCAAACCTTCCTGCAGAACTAGATTCTAGAATGAAGTCTGGAAGGAACTAGATACACACACACACCAGAAGTTAAGGGCCTTTGAAAAGCATATCCCTTTATGCTTTTGTATGTTGGTTACCAAAAAAAGAGTATAAATATTTAATGGTAAGATTTGTTAAATTATGATCTTTTTCACCCAAAGGAATATTGGAACAGTTAATGACATGGAAACATTCTCAATACATTAACTAAATATATACATATTTATATAAAAAAAAACCAGTAAATTCATTTTGTGTGTGTGTGTGAAAGAAAGGAAAAGAGAAAATATAAAAAGGGATAGGCACATAAAGGTTACTGAAAGAATGTGCTAAAATAATAACAATAGTTTTCTCTGTTGTCAAATTAAAGTCAAATTTTAATTTTTCACAGGTAAGGGTTTCTTTTGTCTATTTCCTTTCTCTATTTTCTAAATCTTCTACAATTATATGTATTCCATTTTGAAGAGTAAAATGAAGGTGGGTTTTTTTCCTTGCAAAATACAAAAGAATTACTTGTATAAAATAATTATGGTTTTTTTTTTTTCTTTTTCCACTCATTGTAACAAATGCACTAACTCTGATGAAGTGATTAAAACAATGAGATGCTGAAAAGAAAAACGACTGTTAGTGCTGGTTGTAGAAATGAAAAAGGAAATAAACAGGTGTAAGGTAGTGTTGTTCTTGACCTAGAAACATACATTTTATAAGGGAAATTATATACAGAAATTCCAGACAAAAATAGATTTTCTAAATGTTTTCTTTACGACTTATTATTTTTCCCCTCAAATAACACGGGATCTGGTGATTTCTGAAAGGTGTTATGCCAAGATTTCAACTTCTTTATTTTTTTTCCCTGCCCTAGCAACAGGAAAGAAAGGGTGGAGAGAGGGCAAACAGGACAGCAAGAGAGGAAGAAGGACAGAAATGCTGGCTGCTGGCTTGTGGAAAAGAAGAATTCATTGTCAACTGATGGGGGTAATTCTCAGGAAATCTTTTTTCTAAAATGAGAAGAGAAGGGTTATGAAGCAGAGTGTGCCTTCGAGTCAGTGAAAACTGACCCTCCTTCCACCTGTTTGTGGGGAGGGGGTAGTGTGTGATTAAGAGAAGGAGCAAAGACTAGGGGGATGACATTCCAGATGAGACCATGGGGTGATTAGCAGGCAAACTACTCCATCTCTCTATGCCTTTGAGTCATATAAGTAATAATAACCTGGGGGCCATTTCTCATCATTACAGGACCTCCCTATGAGCCACAGAAACTCTCTGCATTAAAAAACCCAGTATTTTAACAAACCCTCTTTCTCAACAGAAATTGTTATTGAGAGGGCCATGCAATCACAAAAAACAGAAACCCAAAAGTGTGTGTATGTGTTTTAAAGACAGAACTACAGTAGATAGAGGGCAATAACTTGAAGGAAAAAAAATTGAGTGCAAACATTGAGTCAGCACATAGTGGATGAGATAAGCCATCTGAAGACATTGACCACCCTAGAAATGGTACCTAAATATCTAATTGATGTGGATATGGATATACTTGGAGTCCAATGTGAGTGTCCAGGGATTATCTTTGGGACTGGACTATACCTAAAGACAGTGTGATCTAAACAAATACGTGCACCCTGACTGCCTGAGGCTGGGATGTGACTAGGAATGATCTCAGAGCATACGAAAAATATTGAGAACTATGCACAATATGGATGAATCCCACAAGCTAGTGTAGGGTGAAAGAACCAAACACAAAAGAGTCTACACCGTATGAATCATTTATATGAGTCTCAAACACAAGCAAAACTAATCTTTGAGCTACAAGTCCGCACAGTGTTTTGCTTTTTTTTTTTTTTATGGTGGAGTGTGTGTGTGAGGGTGATTGACTAGGGGGACAAGAAGGAAGTTATGTTCTATAACTTCATTTGGGTAATGGTAATATGAAGTGTATGCATTCATAAAAGTTCATTGAGTTCTTAAGTATACACTAAAAATTTGTTCACTTTTCTGCATGTTAAGCTTCAGCAAGTTAAGAAAAAAATAGAGAAAGAAATGTTAAGTATTATACAGTACTTCCCAAAAGAGACACTGTATTTGGCGGACTGAAGTATTTTGGTCACTGGAGAAGCCCACATTATTATAACATGGGTGTAGTATAAGCTTTCTTATGGCCCTCATGACATTTCCGTCAAAGTCATTCCTTTCCCTCTTCTAGGTCCCCTGAGCGAACTTCTGACTGCTTGTTGGATCACATGGGGAGGCAAGTAGGTACTGAGAGCTCAACTCTGACCCAAGAGAGCAGGGTTTAAGTCTTACCCTCAGCACGTAGACCAGGTTTGGAAACTTGGGCAAGTTCTCCAAGCCTTGGGTTATTTATCTGTAAGTGAAATGTCAAAATGTAAAGCACCAGGCACACGGACACCATAGCAAATGTCCACACTTTATCTCCATTTTCCCTTCCTCAGAAAGAGTAATTTAGGTGATGATGAACAAAATTATTCTGATCACTGGTAAGCACACTCCTCCTCTGAATAATGTAGATGTTGTTAGGTGCCGTCGAGTCGTTTCTGACTCATAGCAACCCTACATACAACAGAATGAAACACTACCTGGTCCTGCGCCATCCTCACACTGTTGCTGTGTTTAAGCCCATTATTGCAGCCATTGTGTCTATCCATGAGCCACAGAAACTCTCTGCATTAAAAAAAACCCAGTAGTTTAACAAACTCTCTTAACAGAAATTGTTATTGAGATGGCCATGCAATCACAAAAAACAGAAACCGAAAAGTGTGTGTATGTGTTATTGAGGGTCTTTCTCAAAATCGTGTCATCCTTGCTTCTGATGAACATTCTGGCTGAACTTCCAAGACAGATTTGTTTGTTCTTCTGGCAGTCCATGGTATATTCAATATTCTCTGCCAACACCGTAATTCAAAGGTATCAATTCTTCTTCAATA
This sequence comes from Elephas maximus indicus, assembly GCF_024166365.1. NCBI lineage: Eukaryota > Metazoa > Chordata > Mammalia > Proboscidea > Elephantidae > Elephas > Elephas maximus. The sequence continues at coordinate 29,644,976 of NC_064841.1, forward strand.
TTCCTCTGAATAATACTTTAGAATTATTGTGTATAGCTGTCCCGAGAGTTGGTCATCTACTGGAGAGACAGGAGAGAGCCCATCTTTGGGTCATACAAAGCTCAGGCCAGACTCTACTGTGGTAAAGGCAGCTTGCAAGGTCCCAACAGAGCAACCAGCCTGCCTCCCTTCCACATCACCTCTTTCCACAGCAGATGATGGGCAGGTTTTCTTGCCAAATACAAGCTGGCTGATGCTTCTCTCAAACTGATCTGATACTGTGTTCTCCATATCCTTTCCCTTACCCTCTGTACAAAGAATTCCTCAGAGCCCAGCTCCAAGCCCGCCGTACTGGGGCTGGGGCAAAGCAACCTGCAACCTCCACACATTCCCACCTTAGGTCATCTAGGAAACTTCCACAAAGGTAATCAGGTCATTCAAATTTTTATATTCAAAGATAATATTCTAGTAATGAATTTTGGCATTTTAGTAATTTAACCTTAGAGTAACTGGCAGTTTTGCTTGTGTGCTTGAGAGTCTACTGTATTTACAAAATATCTACAAATTACTGTTTTCTACAGAGTGGTGGTATGTGTTGGATGGTACCAGACCACTGAGGATTGCTGGATGCCAGGTGGCCTCTCTTCCACTTTCATCTCCTGGTTGCAAATGCCAACTGTAGCTGAATCCCCACTTAGCTGTAGGCACCAGCATCTTTTATTTTGGCCTGCTCTGGTTCAGCTGATTTAGCTTGAGACAATAGCACTAAAATGCCATTCATATAAGACAGTGGTTCTCAACCTTGCCTGCACACTAGAATCACCTGTGAAGCTTATAAAAAATTACCCATGCCTGGGCACCATCGCCCAGAGATGCTGGTTTGGTTGTTCTGGATTAAGACTAGCCATGGTTATAGTTTAAAAGCCCCCCAGGTGAATCAAATGTGCAGGCAGGGTTCAAAACACTGATTTAAGAAGTCTGAAAGGATAAAGACCAAAATACTGTTACTGGGTCCCTCTGAGTGGTGGAATTACCCATGAATTTCTATTGTTGTTGTTGTTGATTTTGTTTACTGTATTTCTAAATTAAAAAAAAAAAAAAGTTTGAATTGCATATTAAGAGCTTTTTTTTTCCCCCCCAAAAAAGAAATGCTCAAGGGATTTTAATGAGCCTTAAGTTAAACTGATATTCCCCATGCTGGAATAAATTTGAGGTGAATTGTGGAAATAATAAGCGACAGTTCTTTAAAAATAAAGTAAAACACACACTCAAATTTGGGGGGATTTAACATGGTATCATGATTGGAAGGGTCATTTTAGCATTCTCCCTGCCCAAAAATATCATCACTGCTGTCACTACCCTTTTTACTCCTCTCCAAGTCGGGCTACGACTCACCGTCTTCTGCATATCAGCCCACTCATCCTGGGACCAGTCTTCATAGGCCAGGAGGGCACAAGAGACCCCTGCCTGACAAAGATTGGGCTTTAAAGTACTCACACGAGATGCTCTGCTTGCTGTCGATTTCACTTGACTTGCACAGATTTGGGACATATGACTGCTAAGTACAGGTATTGTATTCCTCTCGAGTCTCCTATCAGGTGAAAACACTCATTGGCAAGATATATACTGAGTGTTTTCAGAGCGTTAATGTTAAATGGCATATAGTCCTAGTTTCTTGATAAACCTAGAAATCTCTTTGCCATCACCTTCCAGTCTTTTCTCTATGCATATATATTTTTTAATTCCATTAAAAGGTATTACAATGTCGATACTGTTCTGTAATGTTATTTTTCCACTTAATACATTGGGGGTTTCTTTCTATGCCACTTAATATTCTTCTCTAGCACCATCTTTAATGGCTCCATAATAATCTGCTATATGGGTTTATCAGAATTTTGTTAACCAGCCCTGTATTGCTGGACAGTTAGGCTGCTTAGCTTTAATAAAACATGACATGCCTAACATTCTTAAAGCAAATCTTTGAGCATTCTTATGATGTGCTTGAAATAAATTCATAGAAGTGGAATATATGGGTCAAATGTTATGAAAAATTTTAACAGATTTGATATATAGTGTCAAACTGAATGAGAAATTTTACTTTGAATTGATGAATTTTTAGTAGGTGGGGGCTGCTAAACCATGGACATTTTTAACCCAGATTGATTTCTCAGTCTGTAGCCCCTCATTGCATATCTGTGAAATAAACAGGCAGAGCAAGTCTGACAATCGGTGCTGATAGGTCAGTACTTTTACCACTACTATAAGCTAACTTTGAATAATCAAGAAATTCTATTCCACTGAACTTTAGCAAATCTCACATAATATTAAATACACCATGGAGATTATAAAGATAAGAACTTCCTACCTTGAAGGATTGAATTGTTGCCCCCAGAAAGATATGTTGAATTCTTAACCCCAGGTACCTGAGAATGTGGATTTATTTGGAAATAGGGTCTTTGCAGATGCAATTAGTTAACATGAGGTCATACTGGAGCAGGGTGAGTCCTAATCCAATATGACTGGTATCTTTATAAGAAGAGACCCAAAGAAAGACACACAGAGAAAACACTGTGTGATGACACAGGCAGAGAATGGAGTTATGCTAGCCCAAGCCTAGCAATGCCTGGGGCTGCTATTCGCTGGAAGAGACAAAGAAGTCTCTTCCTTCTGAAAGAGCATGGCCTTGTGACACCCTGAATTTGGACTAGAGCTGTGAGACAATAAATTTTTGTTGTTTTAAGCCACATGGTAATTTGTTACGCAGCTCTAGGAAACTAATACAAAGGTGTTCAGGAGTGTTCACACCTATTACATAATACAAAAGGTGATCAGTTCATAAGAAAATGACAAGGTGCTGGGGGAAGAAAAATATCTCTGAGTAGGGTGTTTGGGGAAGGTTTCACGAAGGAAATGGCACTTAGTCTGGGCTTTGATGACGCCTGAAGTCAGATTTTGACTGGCGGTGAGGAGAAGGGCATGGAGACAGAAGAAGCAAAACACTCCAGAGCAAGAAAGTGTGTAGCATTCATAAACAAAACAAAATAACAAAAATGGACAGCAAGCTAGCAAGGTGTCTCGTGCCTAGATTTAATGTACGGCGATACTGGAAGGAGACTGGTATCAAACTTAAAACGCCTTCCTGATGAGTGGAAACTGTTTGGGGGGAAGTGCAGAGCTGATGAAGTTTCTGAGAAGGGGAGAGAAATGCCACAGGAAGGCTACTCTGTCAGCCCTGTGGATCAAGGTGGCTTGTGGGGGTAGAGAATTACTACAGCAGCCCTTGCGAAAAGTAAATAGGGACTGGAGAGGGGGAGAGGGAGAGGCTGACTGTGAGACAGAGAAAATTTACTGCTGAAACTGTTCAAGTTATGTAGAATACAATAATTCAAGCAAGAATAAATATTGGCAAAAGCAATAAGCTTGATTTATAGTCTGCGCTCCCCACCCCCCATTTTTTTCTAAACAAACAGCCAATTGTCAACAAACGTACTGCTGGTCTATTTTACTTTATTTGAAAAGCACTAGCACCACCTGGTGACAAAAATTCAGACTGACCCCAACAGTTCTGAGGTCCACCTTTTTTCTTCCAATTTTTATTTTGAAAAAATTTCAAACATACAGAAGGTTAAAAGAATACTATAATGAGCACCCTATATCTGTCTTCTATATTGACCAATTGTTAATGTTTTGCCATGTTTGCTTTCTCTCTTCCTGTCTTTGCGTGTATACACACTGCTCGAGGAGCCCTGGTGGCGCAAGTGGTTAAGCGTTTGGCTGCTAAGGGAAAGGTCGGCAGTTTGAATCCACCAGCTGCTCCTTGGAAACCTTATAGGGCAGTTTTGTTCTGGCCTATGGAGTTGCTGTGCGTTGGAATCAAACAATGACAAGGTTTTTTTGGGGGGAGGGTGTTTATATGTGTATATATGCTGAACCTTTAAAAGTACATTGTAGACACTAAAACATGTCGCCTCGAAAATTCTGATCATGACTTTCCTAAGAAAAAACATACCTCCTACATAACTGTAATACTGTCACTCAAATAAAAAATTAACAATTTCATGTCATCATCTAATATGCTATACCTATTGAAATTTCTCAAAATAGACAAATCCACAATTATAGTTGTAAATTTCAATGGCCCTCCATAACTGATATAACAAGTAGACAAAAAAGCAGTAAAAGTATAAAGGACTTGAACAGTACTATCAACCAGCTTGACCTGTTTGACACTTAGAGAACATTCCACCCAACAATGCCAGAATATATATCTTTCTCCAGTTCATATGGAATATTTACCAAGATAGACCATATTCTGACCCATGAATTAAAAAGGATTCAGTTTATACAAAGTATGTTTTTTAACCACATTGGAATTAAATAATAAATAACAAAGATTCTTGGCAAATTTTTAAATAATTGGAAGCTAATTAAAACACTATTAAATAACCCATGAATCAAAAAAAGAAACCAAAAGGGAAATTACAAAGTATTTTGAATTGAATGAAATACAACATATCAGATGCCACTAAACCAATATTTAAGGGGAAATTTATAGCACTAAACTCTGATATTAAAAAATAAAAAAGGAAGTCCTAGCCAGAGCAATAAGACAAGAGAGAAAAATAAAATATCTGATGGTTAAGGTTGTGTGTCAACTTGGCTGGACCATGATTCTCAGTGGTTTGGCCGATCCTATGATGTTGTGATCACTCCCATGATAAGATCTGATATAATGTGATAGCCTCCATGATGGGATCTGCTATGAGTAGCCAATCAGTTGAAAGGGAGTTTCCTTGAGCATGTGGCCTACATTGAATATAAGCAGACATTGTGGCAAGGCTCATGGCTTTTGCTTGCTCTGGATCCTGCAGCTGCCTCCTGTTTGTCTGACCCATGGTTCCTGGGACTTGATCAATCAGCTTACCTGCAATCTTGCCTGCTGATCTTGGGATTCATAGATTTTTGCAGCCTGTGAGCAAGAGCCCTGCTCTTTGACCTGTCGATCCTGAGTTTGTCAGCCCCTGTGGCTATGAGAATCAGGAGAAGCCTCTATCCTGACCCAAGGACTTGGGATGCTCCAGCCTCTACAACTGCATGAGCCATTTCCTTAATACAGATCTCTCTGTATATATTTATAGGTTTTGCTTCTCTAGAGAACCCAGCCTAAGACAAAAGCTATCCAAATTGGAAAAAAGAAGTAAAAATATTACTATTTTCTGATGACATGATCCTGAAGATCCTAAAGTTGCCACAAGAAAACTGCTGGGAGTAATAGAATTTAACAACGTTGCAGGATACAAAATCAACATAGAAAAATCTGTTGGGTTCTTCTACACTAACAAAGACTACTCTGAAAAAGAAATCAAGAAAACAATATTTACAATAGCCCACAATTCAATAAAATACCTAGAGATTAACCCAACCAGCGACATAAAAGGCATATACAACGAGAATTACAAAACATTGGTACTAGAGACTAAAAGAGGCCTACAAAAATGGAAAGACGTTCTGCATTCATGGATAGGAAGGCTTAATATACTGAAAAATGTCAATATTACCTAAAGTGGTCTACAGATTCAATACAACCCTGACTCAAATCCCGACAATATTCTTTACCGAAAAGGAAAAACTGACAACCAGCTTCATGTGGAAAGGAAAGAAACCCCAAATATCCAAAGCAATACTGAAGAAAAAGAACAAAGAAGGAGGCCTCACACTCCCTGATGTCAAAAAATGCTATGCAGCCACTGTAATCAAAACAGTCTGGTACTGGTTCAATGATAGAGACATAGACCAATGGGATAGAACTGAGAACTCAGAACTAAACCCAAACATCTATAAACAACTGATTTTCAACAAGGAGTCAAAGTCCATCCAGTGGGGCAGAGACAGTCTCTTTAATAAATGGTGCTAGCAAAACTGGATATACACCTGCAGGGAATTGAAAGAGGACCCATACCTCACACCAAACACAAAAACTAAGTCGAAATGGATCAAAGACCTAAACATCACACCTAAAACCGTAAAATTCCTGGAAGACAACAGAAGGAGTAAATTATGGGACCTAATCTCCTGTAAAACTAGGATAACAGGTATTACAAAAAATGTACAAATAGAAGGAGACAAAGTAGATAAATGGGATCTCATAAAAATTATAAACTTCTGCTCATCAAAAGACATTATCAAAAGAGTAAAAAGAGAACCTACAGACTTGGAAAAAATCTTTGTAAAAGGCATCAGATAAGGGTCTAATCTCCAAAATTTATAGAACAGTTCAACAACTCAACAACAAAAAGACAATCCATTTATAAAATGGGCAAAGGACATGACCAGAACCTTTGCCAAAGAAGACATCCAAGCAGCCAACAAACACATGAAGAGATGCTCACGATCATTAGCCGTTAGAGAGATGGAGATTAAAACTGCAATGAGATATCATCTCCCTCCTATTGGAATGGCACAGATTGAAAAAACAAAACAACAAATGTCGGCTAAGACGTAGGGAGATTGGAACCCTTATTCATTGCTGGTGGGATTGCAAAGTGATACGATCACTATGGAAAATGGCATGTCCTCAAAAAACTAGAAACAGAGCTACTTTACAATTCAATCCCACTCCTAGGAATATACCCTAACCAAACAAACAAAAAACAAACCCAGTGCCATTGAGTCGATTCCGACTCATAGCGACCCTATAGGACAGAGTAGAACTGCCCCATAGAGTTTTCAAGGAACGCCTGGCAGATTCAAACTGCTGACCCGCTGGTTAGTAGCCGTAGCACTTAACCACTACGCCACCAGGGTTTCCTGGAATACCCTAGAGACCTAAAATTACTGACATGACCAAATACATCCACCCCTGTGTTCACTGCAGCTTTATTCACAATAGCAAAACAATGGATAAGTAAATTGTGGTACATACACACAATGGAGTGCTATGTAACCATAAAGAACAGTGATGAATCCATGAAACATAACATGGATGGACCTGGAGGGCATAATGCTAAGTGAAATAAGTCAAGCATGTAATGATAAAATAAATCATTAAGGTATATAGCCAAGAGAAATGAAAACATTTGTCTATACAGAAACTTGTACACAAATGTTTACAGCAGTATCATGCAAACAGCTCAAAGGCAGAACAAACAAAATGTCCTTCAATGGATGAATGGATAAACAAAATACGGTGCATCCAGAAAATGAAATACTACTCAATAATAAAGAAAAACAAGCTCTGGATTCATGTGGCAACGTAGATGAATCTTAAATTTATTTCACTAGGTGAAAGAAGCCAGACCTAAAAGATGACCTATTGTATGATTCCATCTATATAACATTCTGGAATAGGCAAAACTATGGACATGGAAAACAGATTAGTAGTTACCAGTATTAGTATTAGTCTATCTGACTACAAAGGAGGAAACAAGGTGACCGGACTATTCTGTGAGGTAATGTGGTGGCAGATAAGCGAATATACATTTGTCAAAACCCATAGAACTGTATACTGTAAAGAGTGAACTTTATTGTATGCCAATTTTTAAAAAAGAATTCGACCAGTATTTTAGAGAACCCCAGGATGGAATGCAGACTGGGACAAACGGATCTAACAGAATTACATATGTACAACATAACTACAATCTAGCAGGTGGGGAAGAAAGGAGATAACCTAAGTACTATATTTTTACACAAATAATGTGCACATTAACTTTCTCGCAAACTGTACAACCCCCCCTACATATTATTTTCATAAGTGCACTGCACCAATATTTTTTTTACATGTTGCTGACTTCAATTACAATTCTTTTTTCTGCCCAACGGATTCAGTGTTACTGGGATAAAACTGATCTCATGGTAAGTTCATTTAGGGTAGGTATTTTCCTAAACCAAGTACAATCAATGGTGAACTGAAGGGGTTCATGATGGAAATGGGACGCCATGTTGACAGCAAAGATTATGAATGCACTAAGAGCTAGCAATTAGTAAGTGAGTAGGCCTAAAACTTTAAAACCAAGATGTTTATATATTATTGCTTTCATAAGTCTTCAACTGAAACATGATTTTTGATAATCTATGTCTTTGAAATCAACAAATAAACATCACCAGAAGAAACTGTTTTCATCTTAAAATAGGCCTCTTTAGTTTATTCATTTGTTACATCATCAGTGGTTCTCATTCTCATGGAAAAGCCATTCCTTTTCATGAACTTAGAAATCCAGATTAAACCCGCCTTGAAATCTGGGATTCCTCTTCCATTTGCCAGAAGCTTTGCTTTGATCTAAACTATGACAGTAGAGACAGCTTGCTTTTGTTCCCTTTGAGAAATAATCCACTCTTTCAAGTCATTCTTCAACTCAGTCCATTTCACTTTGGGCCCAAGATGTGTGGGTTTATGTGGATTCATTTTCTCCAACTTCTTTCTCTTCTTTCTCCGTTCACAAATGGACGACTTTGCAGCCTGGAGCCCTCTAGCTGCCCCTCTATTGCTTGTTTCTTCCGCTCTCGCAACCACTTCCAGTTTGAAATCAGTGGCATAGGTCTTGCCTTTAATTCCTGCCGTGATCCTAAAGGGTTCTAAGATTTAGATTTAGAAACTGAAAAAACGTTGGCAATATAGTCTATAACTGGCGGGTTCTAGTAAAGAGATAGCAAGATTCAAACGTGAGGTGTACAGAAGCAACGGTGTTTTTACATGCTTCCAGGCATATGACCAAGGTGACTTATGATCATTGATCAAAGACATTAGCGCTCCTAAGACATAATTAGGCTATGAAATAAGCAGACCTAACATCTTTTTTTTTTTTTTTAACATAGCTTAATGGTTTCATTTAAGATGATGTGATAAGGTTTTCTAATTCAACTGTCGAGCTTAAAGTGATCATGAATCAGTTTTGCTTTGTTTACTCCTCCAATTAAAAGCCAGATTGGAAGATGATTGTGATAATTATGTCAGTGCAGGCTGAATCTAGATTCCTATGGATAGCTAATTGATGCCATTTATGCCAGTGCACACTTCGCTTTGTTTATGCTTCCAAATGATAGCACATGACTTATGGACAAGCTTCAGTCCGTCAAATGGCACAGTTTGAATTGTTTTATTTTCCAATTACCAGGGTACTACCAAACTCAGTCTATGACTTCTTTTTTTTTTTTAATTAATTTTTATTAAGCTTCAAGTGAACATTTACCATTCCAATCAGTCTGTCACATATAGGTTTACATACATCTTACTCCCTTCTCCCACTTGCTCTGCCCCTATTGAGTCAGCCCTTACAGTCTCTCGTTTCGTGCCAACTTTGCCATCTTCCCTCTCTCTCTATCTTCCCATCCATCCTCCAGTCAAGAGTTGCCAACACACTCTCCAGTGTCCACCTGATTTAATTAGCTCACTCTTCATCAGCATCTCTCTCCCCGCCCCGCTGACCAGTCCTTTCCATGCCTGATGATTTGTCTTCGGGGATAGTTCCTGTCCTGTGCCATCAGAAGTTCTGGGGAGCATTGTCTCTGGGATTCCTCTAGTCGCAATCATACCATTAGGTATGGTCTTTTCATGAGAATTTGGGGTCTGTATCCCATTGGTCTCCTGCTCCCTCAGGAGTTGTCTGTTGTGCTCCCTGACAGGGCAGACATCGATTGTGGCTGGGCACCAACTAGTTCTTCTGGTCTCAGGAGGATGTAGGTCTCTGGTTCATGTGGCCCTTTCTGTCTCTTGGGTTCTTAGTTGTCGTGTGACCTTGGTGTTCTTCCTTTGCCTTTGCTCCAGGTGGGTTGAGACCAATTGATGTATCTTAGATGGCCACTTGTTGGCATTTAGGACCCCAGGCGCCACAATTCAAAGTGGGATGCAGAATGTTTTCATAATAGAATTATTTTGCCCATTGACTTAGAAGTCCCCTCAAACCAAGTTCCCCAGACCCCAGCCCCTGCTCCGCTGACCTTTGAAGCTTTCATTTTATCCCGGCAACCTCTTTGCTTTTAGTCCAGTCCAATTAGGCTGACCTTCCTTGTATTGAGTGTTGTCTTTCCCTTCTCCCAAAGCAGTTCTTATCTACAGATTGATCAATAGAAAGCCCTCTCCCTCCCTCCCTCCCTCCCCCCTTTGTAACCACAAAAGTATGTGTTCTTCTCCGTTTTTTCTATTTCTCAAGATCTTATAATAGTGGTCTTATACAATATTTGTCCTTTTGCAACTGACTCATTTCGCTCAGCATAATGCCTTCCAGATTCCTCCATGTTATGAAATGTTTCAGAGATTCGTCACTGTTCTTTCTCGATGCGTAGTATTCCATTGTGTGAATATACCACAATTTATTTACCCATTCATCTGTTGACGGACACCTTGGTTGCTTCCAGCTTTTGGCTATTGTAAACAGAGCTGCAATAAACATGGGTGTGCATATATCTGTTTGTGTGAAGGCTCTTGTATCTTTAGGGTATATTCCGAGGAGTGGGATTTTTGGGTTGTATTTTTTATGGTAGTTCTATTTCTAAGTGTTTAAGATAACGCCAGATGGATTTCCAAAGTGGTTGTACCATTGTACATTCCCACCAGCAGTGTATGAGAGTTCCAATCTCTCCGCAGCCTCTCCAACATTTATTATTTTGTGTCTTTTGGATTAATGCCAGCCTTGTTGGAGTGAGATGGAATCTCATCGTAGTTTTAATTTGCATTTCTCTAATGGCTAATGATCAGGAGCATTTTCTCATGTATCTGTTGGCTGCCTGAATATCTTCTTTAGTGAAATGTATGTTCATCTCCTTTGCCCACTTCTTGATTGGGTTGTTTGTCTTTTTGTGGTTGAGTTTTGACAGAATCATGTAGATTTTAGAGATCAGGCGCTGGTCTGAGATGTCATAGCTGAATATTCTTTCCCAGTCTGTAGGTGGTCTTTTTACTCTTTTGGTGAAGTCTTTAGATGAGCATAGGTGTTTGATTTTTAGGAGCTCGCAGTTATCTGGTTTCTCTTCATCATTTTTGGTAATGTTTTGTATTCTGTTTATGCCTTGTATTAGGGCTCCTAGGGTTGATCCTATTTTTTCTTCCATGATCTTTATCGTTTTAGTCTTTATGTTTAGGTCTTTGATCCACTTGGAGTTAGTTTTTGTGCATGGTGTGAGGTATGGGTCCTGTTTCATTCTTTTGCAAATGGATATCCAGGTATGCCAGCACCATTTCTTAAAGAGACTATCATTTCCCCAATTGACTGACACTGGTCCTTTGTCAAATATCAGCTGCTCATACGTGGATGGATTTATATCTGTGTTCTCAATTCTGTTCCATTGGTCTATGTGCCTGTTGTTGTACCAGTATCGGGCTGTTTTGACTACTGTAGCTGTATAATAGGTTCTGAAATGAGGTAGAGTGAGGCCTCCCACTTTCTTCTTCTTTTTCAGTAATGTTTTGCTTATCCGGGGGTTCTTTCCCTTCCATATGAAATTAGTAATTTGTTTCTCTATCCCCTTAAAGTATGACATTGGTATTTGGATTGGAAGTGCGTTATATGTATAGATGGCTTTTGGTAGAATAGACATTTTTACTATGTTAAGTCTTCCTATCCATGAGCAGGGTATGTTTTTCCACTTAAGTATGTCCTTTTGAATTTCTTGTAGCAGAGTTTTATAGTTTTCTTTGTATAGGTCTTTTACATCCTTGGTAAGATTTATTCCTAAGTATTTTATCTTCTTGGGGGCTACTGTGAATGGTATTGATTTGGTTATTTCCTCTTCGGTGTTCTTTTTGTTGATGTAGAGGAATCCAAGTGATTTTTGTATGTTTATTTTATAACCGGAGACTCTTCCAAACTCTTCTATTAGTTTCAGTAGTTTTCTGGAGGATTCCTTAGGGTTTTCCATGTATACGATCATGTCATCTGCAAATAGTGATAGCTTTACTTCCTCCTGGCAAATCTGGATACCCTTTATTTCTTTGTCTAGCCTAATTGCCCTGGCTAGGACTTCAAGTACTATGTTGAATAAGAGCGGTGATAAAGGGCATCCTTGTCTGGTTCCCGTTCTCAAGGGAAATGCTTTCAGGTTCTCTCCATTTAGAGTGATATTGGCTGTTGGCTTTGCATAGATGCCCTTTATTATGTTGAGGAATTTTCCTTCAATTCCTATTTTGGTAAGAGTTTTTATCATAAAAGGGTGTTGAACTTTGTCAAATGCCTTTTCTGCATCTATTGATAAGATCATGTGGTTTTTATCTTTTGTTTTATTTATGTGATGGATTACATTAATGGTTTTTCTGATATTAAACCAGCCTTGCATACCTGGTATAAATCCCACTTGATCAGGGTTAATTATTTTTTTGATGTGTTGTTGGATTCTATTGGCTAGAATTTTGTTGAGGATTTTTGCATCTATGTTCATGAGGGATATAGGTCTAATATTTTCTTTTTTTGTAATGTCTTTACCTGGTTTTGGTATCAGGGAGATGGTAGCTTCATAGAATGAGTTGGGTAGTATTCCGTCTTTTTCTATGCTTTGAAATACCTTCAATAGTAATGGTGTTAAGTCTTCTCTGAAGGTTTGGAAGAACTCTGTAGAGAAGCCGTCTGGGCCTGGACTTTTTTTTGTTGGAAGTTTTTTGATTACCGTTTCAATCTCTTTTTTTGTTATGGGTCTATTTAGTTGTTCTACTTCTGAATGTGTTAGTTTAGGTAGGTAGTATTGTTCCAAGAATTTATCCATTTCTTCTAGGTTTTCAAATTTCTTAGAGTACACTTTTACGTAGTAATCTGAAATGATTCTTTTAATTTCATTTGGTTCTGTTGTGATGTGGTCCTTCTCGTTTCTTATTCGGGTTATTTGTTTCCTTTCCTGTTTTTCTTTAGTCAGTCTAGCCAATGGTTTATCAATTTTGTTAATTTTTTCAAAGAACCAGCTTTTGGCTTTGTTAATTCTTTCAATTGTTTTTCTCTTCTCTAATTCATTTAGTTCAGCTCTAATTTTTATTATTTGTTTTCTTCTGGTGCCTGATGGGTTCTTTTGTTGCTCACTTTCTTTTTGTTCAAGTTGTAGGGACAGTTCTCTGATTTTGGCTCTTTCTTCTTTTTGTATGTGTGCATTTATCGATACAAATTGGCCTCTGAGCACTGCTTTTGCTGTGTCCCAGAGGTTTTGATAGGAAGTATTTTCATTCTCGTTGCTTTCTAAGAATTTCCTTATTCCCTCCTTGATGTCTTCTATAACCCAGTCTTTTTTCAGGAAGGTATTGTTCATTTTCCAAGTATTTGATTTCTTTTCCCTAGTTTTTCTGTTATTGATTTCTAGCTTCATTGCCTTGTGGTCTGAGAAGATGCTTTGTAATATTTCGATGTTTTAGATTCTGCAAAGATTTGTTTTATGACCTAATATGTGGTCTATGCTAGAGAATGTTCCATGTGCACTAGAAAAAAAAGTATATTTTGCAGCAGTTGGGTGGAGAGTTCTGTATAAGTCAATGAGGTCAAGTTGGTTGATTGTTGTAACTAGGTCTTCCGTGTCTCTATTGAGCTTCTTACTGGATGTCCTGTCCTTCTCCGAAAGTGGTGTGTTGATGTCTCCTACTATAAATGTGGAGGTGTCTATCTCACTTTTCAATTCTGTTAAAATTTGATTTATGTATCTTGCAGCCCTGTCATTGGGTGTGTAAATATTTAATATGGTTATGTCTTCCTGATCCATTGTCCCTTTTATCATTATATAGTGTCCTTCTTTATCCTTTGTGGTGGATTTAAGTCTAAAGTCTATTTTGTCAGAAATTAATATTGCTACTCCTCTTCTTTTTTGCTTATTGTTTGCTTGATATATTTTTTTCCATCCTTTGAGTTTTAGTTTGTTTGTGTCTCTAAGTCTAAGGTGTGTCTCTTGTAGGCAGCATATAGATGGATCGTATTTCTTTATCCAGTCCGAGACTCTCTGTCTCTTTATTGGTGCATTTAGTCCATTTACATTCAGCGTAATTATAGATAAATAAGTTTTTAGTGCTGTCATTTTGATGCCTTTTCATGTGTGTTGTTGGCCATTTCATTTTTCCACATGCTTTTTTGTGCTGAGATGTTTTTCTTAGTAGCTTGTGAGATCCTCATTTTCATAATGTTTAACTTTGTGTTTGTTGAGTCGTTACGTTTCTCTTGGCTTTTTTCTTGAGTTATGGAATTGATATTCCTTTTTGTAGTTACCTTATTATTTACTCCTATTTTTCTAAGTAAAAACCTAACTTGTATCCTTCTATATCGCCTTGTATCACTCTCCATCTGGCAGTTCAATGCCTCCTATATTTAGTCCCTCTTTTTGATTATTGTGATCGTTTATCTATTGATTTCCATGATTTCCTGTTATGTGTATTATTTTGTTTATTTATTTATTTTTTAGAATTAGTCTTAATTTGTTTGTTTTTATGCTTTCCCTATTTGAGTTGCGTTGATATCAGGACGTTCTGTTTTGTGACCTTCTATTGTGCTGGTACCTGATATTATTGGTCATCAGGCCAAACAATCTCCTTTAGGATTTCTTGCAGTCTTGGTTTAGTTTTTGCAAATTCTCTAAACTTGTGTTTATCTGTAAATATCTTAATTTCTCCTTCATATTTCAGAGAGAGTTTTGCTGGATATATGATCCTCGGTTGGCAGTTTTTCTCCTTCAGTGCTCTGTATACGTCGTCCCATTCCCTTCTTGCCTGCATGGTTTCTGCTGAGTAGTCTGAACTTATTCTTATTGATTCTCCCTTGAAGGAAACCTTTCTTTTCTCCCTGGCTGCTTTTAAAATTTTCTGTTTGTCTTTGGTTTTGGCAAGTTTGATGATAATATGTCTTGGTGTTTTTCTTTTTGGATCAGTGTTAAATGGGGTTCGATGAGCATCTTGGATAGATATCCTTTCGTCTTTCATGATGTCAGGGAAGTTTTGTGTCAGGAGTTCTTCAACTATTTTCTCTGTGTTTTCTGTCCCCCCTCCCTGTTCTGGGACTCCAATCTCTCGCAAGTTATCCTTCTTGATAGAGTCCCACATGATTCTTAGGGTTTCTTCATTTTTTTAAATTCTTTTATCTGATTTTTTTTTTCAGCTATGTTGGTGTTGATTCCCTCGTCCTCCAGAAGTCCCAGTCTACATTCTAATTGCTCGAGTCTGCTCCTCTGACTTTCTATTGCGTTGTCTAATTCTGTAATTTTATTGTTAATCTTTTGGGTTTCTACATGCTGTCTCTCTATGGATTCTTGCAACTTATTAATTTTTCCACTATGTTCTTGAATAATCTTTTTGAGTTCTTCAACTGTTTTATCAGTGTGTTCCTTGGCTTTTTCTGCATTTATCCTAATTTCATTTGTGATATCTTTAAGCATTCTGTAAATTAGTTTTTTATATTCTGTATCTGATAATTCCAGGATTGTATCTTCATTTGGGAAAGATTTTGATTCTTTTGTTTGGGAGGTTGTAGAAGCTGTCATGGTCTGTTTCTTTACGTGGTTTGATATGGACTGCTGTCTCCGAGCCATCACTGGGAAACTAGATTTTCCAGGTAATCAGCCAAAAAAAAATGCAGTCAGATCCCTATCTGAATTCTCCCTCTGGCTCCGGGTATTCGGATGTTAATGGAGCCGCCTGGGGAGGGTGGGGGAGGGATCAGAGAGCTAGGAGTGTAGCACCACAGAATATAGAGCTGATCACGGCGTTCACGCTCCGCCCCCGTCCGCCAAAATCCGGGCGGGACGGCTCCCCGGCTGGGACGCTGCTTTCCCCGCTCCGAGGCCAGTCACTTCCTCCCGGGGACTTCTCCCTCCGGTGCGCGGCACCGCTCGCGCAAACTGGGTGGGCGTCTCCCGCACGAACGGGTGGGCCCGCCCCCAGGGTCTATTCAGGAGAATATAATTGGACCCCGTGCTCACGCTCCGCCCGCGCGCCCAAATCCCAGCGGGATGGCTCCCCAGCTGGGACGCTGCTTTCCCCGCTCCGAGACCAGTCTCTTCCTCCCAGGGACTTCTCCTTCCGGTGCGCCGCACCGCCGGGAACTGGGTGGGCGTCACCCGCACGACCAGGTGGGCCCGCCCCCTGGGTCAATTCAGGGGAATATAGTTGGACCCCATGCTCACGCCCCGCCCACGCGCCCACCCAGATCCCAGTGGGATGGCTCCCCGGCTGGGACGCTGCTTTCCCCTCTCCGAGACCAGTCACTTCCTCCCGGGGACTTCTCCCTCCAGTGCGCCACGCCACACGCACGGAATGGGTGGGCGTCCCCCCGCACGAACGTGTGGATCCCGCCCCGAGGTCGCTTTAGGGACATATAGCTGACCCCCCCCCCCGATCGCGCCCCGCCTGCTTCCCGCCAAACTCCCGGCAGGACGGCTCCCTGGCTGGGACGCTGCTCTCCCTGCTCCAAGATCAGTCACTGCCTCCCGGGTGCTTCTCCCTCCGGCTGCGCCGCTATGCCGCCCGCGCCAACCAGCTAGACTTCCTCCCGGGATGGGTTTGGGGGGGAAGGGCTGGGCCCCCCGTCTGTGCCGTCTGCCCCCCGGGCTCTGCCCCAGATCGGGCTCCGAAGTTCACCTGCCTGGTACGCTGGCTCCTAGTTCTGAAAACGGTCGCTGTCTGCCCGTATTTGTTCGTTTTCCGTCTCTAAGTCTGTGCTTGTTGTTCAGAGTTCGTAGATCATTATGTATGTGATCGATTCCCTTGTTTTTCCGAGTCTTTGTTGCAAGAGGGATCCGCGGTAGCGTCCACCTAGTCCGCCATCTTGGCCCCGCCTCCCAGTCTATGACTTCTTGACCACCCCTTATACCTTTATTATAGAAATATGGTCAAAAGTAACATTTTTTGGACTATTGAATGAGGGTGAATGAGGCCAAAATGCACTTCTGGAAATGTTATGAGACATGCACGCTATATGCATGGGTGTGCTTTGCCAGAACTTTTTAGCAAAATTTTGTCATTTCCACGTGTTATATGTGTGTGCATGTTATTTACATGGGTACGTTATTTATGAAAAAATACAGTAACAATGGAAATAATATTTTGATTAGATATGTAAGGCTAAACACAAAATGAATTGTAATAAAACTGAACTTTAGTTTGTCATTGTAACCCTCACAAAGCATAGGTTAGCAATTCTGAAACTCCTTTACATATATATGAGAGTTGAACAAATAAGTAAATGGATTGTAGATAATAGGTCAATGTTTCTCACTGTCAGAGAAAGAAGTTACACTGAAGCAAGGGATAAGGTTAGGATAAACCATGTGTTGCTGAATTAGAGCCTGAGACAAACAGTATGAACACAATGCTTATATTAACATATATGCAGAAATAAATATAGATATGTGTGTGTACAAGAAAGAATTAACTCAGCAGGCTTGAATTGTTCCAAACTTGCACATTTCCAGAAAGGCCTATTTTCATGATTAGTCGTTGGCTTGCTCCTGGGAATTGAGTTCTTGGAATACTCTAATTAATAAGAGTATTTTGCATATTTAGAACCTGGAACCATGCTGTACGTTAGTTTGGATAATTCATGTGAACAATGTGGTTTATGGTGCACAGTTCCTTTCCTTCTGGGGGTCTGAAGCATCAGAAACTGTGGTCACATAGAAACTGTGGTCACTGTATGCTTATATGACCAAAGTGCAACAAAAGTCCTGGAAGCCTAGGCTCAAGCAAGCTTCCCTGGTAGATACTACTTCAAACGTGCTGTCACAGAAAGGACCACACAAACCAGAGACTACATCAGCCTGAGACCAGAAGAACCAGATGGTGCCCGGCCACAACCGATGACTGCCCCGACAGGGAACACAATAGAGAACCCCTGAGAGAGGAGAGCAGTGGGATGTAGACCCCAAATTCTCATTTTAAAAAACAGACTTAATGGTCAGACTGAGTCTAGAAGGGCCCCAGAGGTCATAGTCCCCAGACCTTCTGTTAGCCCAAGACAGGAACCATTCCCAAAACCAACTCTTCAGACAGGGATTGGACTGGACTATGGGATGGAAAATGATACTGGTGAAGAACGAGTTTCTTGGATCAAGTAGACACATGAGACTATGTTGGCATCTCCTGTCTGGAGTGGAGATCAGAGGGCAGAGGGGGCCAGAAGCTGGCCGAGTGGACACAAGGAGAGAAAGCAGAGGGGGGGAGTGTGCTGTCTCATTAGGGGAAGAGCAATTAGGAGTGTATATATATATATAAAAAAAAAAAACAATATAAAAAAAAAACCAAACCCAGTGTATATAAATTTTTGCATGAGAGACTGACATGATTCATAACCTTTCACTTAAAGCACAATAAAAATTAATAATAAAAAAAAAAGTGCTGTCACAGTTAATAGCTGGAGGAATCAAGTGTGTTCTATGCAACTCCACTGCAAGAGGACTTTTAGAAACTTGCACTTGGTGTCTTCTGGATTTCGCCCAATGCACCTTTTCTTCTTTGCTGATTTTGCTTTATATTCTTTTGCTGTAATAAACTATAACCATAGTGACTTGAATCCCATGAGCCCTTCTAAAGAAACACTAAACATAAGGGAGGTCTTGAGGAATGTATTAGTTTCCCAGGAATGCCATAACAAACAACCACAAGCTGTGTGGCTTAAAACAACAAAAATTTATTACAGTTCTGGAAGCTTTTTGTTGTTGTTGTGTGCTGTCAAGTTGATTCCAACTCATACCAACCCTACAGGACAGAGCAGAACTGTCCAATAGGGTTTCCTAGGCTGTAATCTTTACGGGAGAAGATTGCCAAGTTTTTTCTCCCACAGAGTTTCTGGTAGGTTCAAACTGCCAAGCTTTTGGTTAGCAGCCAAATGTTTAACCATTGCACCACCAGGGCTCCTTTCTGGAAGCTACAAGTCTAAAATCAAGGTGTTGGCAGGCCCACGACCCTCTAAAAGCTCTAGGGAAGAGTCCTTCCTAGCCTCTTCCTAGCATCTGGTGGCTGCCGGCAATCCTTGGCATTCCTTGACTTGTAGCTGTATCAGTATCTCTGCCTCCCTCCATCTTCACATAGCCGTCTTTCCTCTGTGTGTGTCTGTGTCTCCAAATGCCCCTCCCCTTATAAGAACACCAGCCATTGGATTTAGGGTCTACTCTAATCGAGTATGATCTCATCTTAACTAAATACATCTAGAGATGCTATTTCCAGGTTCTAAGTGGATGTGAGCTTTGAGGGAACACTATTCAACCCACTATAGGGACCTCTAACAGTGTGTACACGTAGGTTAGTATACATGCATTTATTTCCTAGTTCTCTCTGCTGAGAGAGCCTAAAAGTAGTTAAGTACACCTAGTACCAATAAGATCTTGATTTGTAAATAACCACTCTCCAATAAAAGAAAACAGGGCTCCTTGGAGAAACAGCTGATTCCAGGGCCAGGGCAGGAAAAATACAAGGTGAACCTGGGGCATTTTATAATGCCAGAAGGTAAGGAAGCACTAAAAAAAAAAAAAAAAAAGAATGGAGGGGGTGTGTCAAGAGCCAACCTGAAAGAGCTCCCAATGGCCAACAGCAGAACTTTCTGATAAGCAGAGGAGCACCTAATCATTGCACCACCAAACCCAAACCAAACCAAACACATTGCTATTGAGTTGATTCCAACTCATACTGACCCTACAGGACAGAGCAGAACTGCCGCATAGGGTTTCCAAGGCAGTAATCTTTACCAGGAGGAGCACTGGTGGTACAGCGGTTAAAGCACTTGGCTGTTAACCTAAAGGTCAGCAGTTGGAACCCACCAGCCCCTCCATGGAAGAAAGATGTGGCAGTCAGCTTCTGTAAAGATACACACCCTTGGGAACCCTATGCGGCAGTTCTATAGGGTCACTATGAGTTGGAATTGAATCAACAACAGTAGATTTGGGTTTCGGGGTTTTTTTTTGTTTGTTTGTTTAATTTTTACATTAGCAGACTGCTTCATCTTTCTCCTGCGGAGCAGCTAGTATGTTCCAACCATCAACCTTTCAGTTAGCAACCCAATGCTTAACCACTGCACCACCAGGGTTCCTTCCTTTTTCCTCCTTAGGAGTTTTTTATTTAGGTAAAATTTACATACACTGTAATACACATATCTTAGTTTTTCAATATTATGGCTTTTGATAAATGCGTACCAAAACCCGTTGCCCTTGAGTGGATTTAGACTCATAGCAACCCTATAGGACAGTAGAACTCCCCCATAGGGTTTTCAAGGAGTGGCTGATGAATTCGAACTGCCGACCTTTTGGTTAGCAGCCCTAGCTCTTAACCACTGCACCAAAATATGCATACACCCAGGTAATCCATACACATCAAGATACAGAAAACCCCTTCTAATCAACACACCCAGAGAAAATCATTTTTCTGATTTTTTTCTACCACAGATTAGTTTTGCCTGTTCTACAACATCATATAAAGCATTATACAGTATGAATTCTTTTGTGTCTGGCTTCTTCCATTCAGCATAATGCTCTGGCTTCTTTTACACATCCATGTTTTCATGGTTGTCCATGGTTGGTTCCATTTTATTGCTGAGTAGTGTTCCATGTTATGAGTACACCACAGTTTATCCATTGGAGATAAACATTGATGGACATTTGGATTATTTCCAGTTTTAAACTATTATGAGTGAATGTGCTATAAACATTTATGTACAAACATTTTGGTAGACATATGCTTTCATTTTTGGGGGTAAATACCTCATATTAGAATTGTTTTGTTTTATAAGACTCCCAAACATTTTTCCAAAGTGCTTGTACCATTTTACAGTCCTACTGACAACGTATGGGAGTTCCACATCCTGACCAATATTTGGTCTTTTCAGTCTTTTTTAGTCATCCTGGTGGGTTGCTTTGAATTGAATTTTGTTCCCCTCCTCCTCTCAAAAAATTACGTTAGAAGTCATTTGAAGATGTTATCAGTTAAGTTAGGCTGAGGTCACACTGGAATAGGATGGGCCCTAATTTTATAAGTAATGTCCTAATACAAGAGGAGAGACACACAGAGGGAAGGTGGATAGTGATGATGGAGGCAGACATTGAGCCATGCTGCAGCTGCAAGCCAAGGTACACCTGGGCCTACCAGAAGCTGGAAGAGCCTTTGAAGATATCATGGCCCTGCTGACATGTTGAATTCAAACTTCAAGCATCCAGACTGTGAGACAATATGTCTGTCATTTTAAGCACCTAGTTTATGCTATCCTGTTATGGCAGCCCTAGGAAACAAATACATGGGTCTCAGTGTAGTTAATAGTAGTTTTACTTTGCATTTCCCTGAAAACTAGTGATAATGAATACTACTTGCGCTTACTGGGCGTTCATATATTTGCATTGTGAAGAATCTATTCAAGTCATTTGTCCATATTTTATTGGGTTCATATTAAGTAGAAAATCTTCAGTTAATATAAGTACATGTCCTTGGTCACATATATTTTTTAATAGATTTTGTTTTTTTAAACAACAGTCATAGATGTATAGAAAATTTGAGATGACAGTACAGGGAGTTCTCAAATACCCCCTAACCCAGGTACCCCTATTATTTATTAACATTCTGCATTCGTACAGTACCTTTATTAAAATTAATGAACCAGGCTGCTAACCAAAAGGTCAGCAGTTTGAATCCACCAGCCACTCCTTGGAAATCCTATGGGGCAGTTCTACCCTGTCTTATAGGGTTGCTATGACTTGGAATTGACTCAGTGGCAATGGAGTTTTTTTGGTACTGTGATATTATTATTAACAAAATCTATAATTTATTCAGATTTGCTTAGTTTTTTGTTGTTTTGGGTTTTTTTTTTAATTTAACCTAATGTCTAATCCTGTTCCAAGACCCCACCCAGGAAACCACATCACATTTACTTCTCATGTTCCTCTTTGCTGTAACAATTTTATAAACTTTCCTTATTTTGATGACCTTGATGGTTTTGAGGCATAGTAGTCAAGTAATCTGTAGGATGTCCGTTTTGTTGGAATTTTTCTGATGCTATTCTCATGATTAGAATGGAGATACAGATTTTGGAAAGGAAGGCCATAAAGTGCCATTTTCTTCACATCACATCAAAGGTACATACGATCAGAAGGCAGAGCCAACGTGACACTATAGACAGAAGTCTCATGTTGTCTCTCTGCAGCAAGGACCCAAAAAACTAAGTAAAACAGAAATGTCAATCCTGGAACCCGATGCATCAAATGAAGGCATAAAGAACTTGATCAAGCACCGAATGGAAGAAGAAACTGACAGAGAATAGAGAACGAGGAAAGCCAGAGAGTGGAGGTCCCCTGCCAACTAAAACAGCATGAATTTGCTCTCTTGGAGCATAGCCACAAGCTACCCTGAACAGGGAGTATGGGAAGACAACTTCACAGAGCTCCCAACAGGAGACAGAACACTTGGTAACCAGAGATACACACTTTCCCAACCCCCACTCTTCTGCCCTATACGCTGCCTCTGCTGCTTTCCCATGGTCCATGGTTGCTCAGCCAGAGAGACACCAGCTCACTGCCACCCTGGATCCAACCTACCCACAACTGCTGGTTCCCCGCGCACCATATTTTTTGTTTGTTTATTCTCTTTTTCTTTCTTCCTTTCCTTTGTCCTACCCACCTAGCCCTGTTTGCCGCCCCCGCCCCTTCCCTACAGGCTGTGCTGCACCACTTGGCTAGAGAGCCACCGGCACACAGCCTCCCCAGGCCTGGGCTGTACCCATAGGCCAGCTCCCTCAGCACCACATTTTTTATTTTTCTTTATCTTTCCCTTTCCCCTTTTCCCTCTCCCTCCCACCTAGTCCCTGTGCTGCTTTCACCCCTTCTTGACGGGTCATGCCATGCCACCTAGTGAGACAGGCACCAGCTCACCACTACTATGGTTCCTCCCAACCCCAATGGTCAGTTCCCTCAGTGCCATATTTTTTGTTTTTGTCTGTTTTATTCTTCTCTTTCCCTTCCTTTCCTTTCTTCCCCCCTCCTAGCCCTGTGCACAGCCTTCACCCCTTCTCAATGGGTCGTGCCACACGGCTTGGCTAGAGAGCCACCAGCACACGGCCTCCCTGGGTCTGTCTGCCCCCACCCATTGGCTCCCTCAGCACCATATTTTTAATTTTTCTTTATCTTTCCTTTTCTCCCTTCCTCCTTCTCCCTCCCACCCAGCCCCGTGCAGCCTCCACACCTTCATGAATGGCTGCACCGCACCACCTGCTGAGAGAGACACCAGCTTGCCACCACCCCAGTTCCCCCCACCCTCAATGGTTAGCATCATATTATTCTTGTTGCTGTTTTTCCTTTTGTTTCTCCTCTCTCTTTCCTCTCCTTCCTTTCCTTTCACCTCCCCACCTAGCCCAATGCTCCGTCCCCACCCTTTCTTGAGAGGCCATACTGCACCACTTTGCTAGAGAGCCACTGGCACATGGTCTCCCCGGATCTGCCCAACTCCACCCACTGACTCCCAATGTGCCACCACTTTACTTTTTTCTTTTTTTGCTTCTGTTTCCCTCTCTTCTTTCTCTCTCCCACTTAGCTCCACATATCACATCTTCTTCCTCCCCTCCTACCTCTGCACAGCACACCAAGCACCATGCCCCCAAGTAGCACTTACATGAACCTCTGAACGCCCAGACCCTGCCCCATGGTGGCCTCTGGCCCCACCCTGCTGAGGGCTGCACCACCAAACGGCACTGGTGCAGACCCCTGGGCCCTGCCCAGCACTGCCTCCCAGCCCCACCCCAGCAAGTGCCACATCACTGAGCTGCACCAGCACAGACCCCCCCCATACCCTGCCCCATGCTGCCCCCTGACCTCACCATGCCAGCCCCAGTTCATGCCACAAATGACCCATCCCTGCTCCTCCCTCCCCTGATGGACCTGCTTTGCTGCACTATACCCAAGTTACCAGTGCTGCCCACCTGGGCAAGGTAGTGAGAACTATAGTGCCCACAGATGAGCAGGCAAAAAAGCATGCCCACCCTCCCTGCCCAGACATAAGCAAATAAGACAAAGCAGGATGAAACAAACAAGCCTACCTACAATCAATAAATGAAAAAAAAAAATTCTGAATGTTTCAGAAACAGCAGACATTATCAAAACATGTGAAAAAACAGGACACGATGGCTCCTGTAAGAGACCAAAATAAAATACCAGATGACCTTCCAGTAGAAGAAAAGGCACTGGAACTACCTGATATAGAACTTAAAAGTCTAATGTTCAGGGCTCTCCAAGAGATTAGGAAAGAGATGAAGGAAAACACAGACAAAACTAACGAAAAATATTTTTAAAAAAACATGGAAAATAGTCAAAATCAGGGAAACCACAGACAAAGCAATGGAAGAATTCAAGAAAAGAGTACAAGAACAAGGTGTCAAAATAAATAATTAGAAATCATATAAAAACTGCCATTAGAATGCCAAAAGATAAACAACAAGATTTCAGAAATGGACAACACAATAGAAAGTTTAAGGAGCAAATTTGAAACAATGGAAGACAGGAACAGTAAAATTGAAGACAAATCTTTGGTTACCACTTTGTTTAAGGAAAAATCAGAAAAGAATGAAGAAAACATGAGAAATATGTGGGATGCAATCAAGAGTAAAAATTTGCATGTGATCGGAGTTCCAGAAATGGAAAATACAGAGAGGATCACTGAGTATTTGCTGACAGAAAACTTCCCTAATATCATCAAAGATGAAAACCTGACTGTCCAAGAAGCTCAATGAACCCCATATAGGATAGACTCCAAAAGAAAGTCACCAAGACTATCATAACCACACTCACCAATACCAAAGAAAAAGAATCCTGAGAGCAGCTCAAGAAAAACAAAAGGTCATGTAAAAAGGGGAAACAATAAGGCTAAGCGCTGATTACTCGGCAGAAACTATGCAGGCAAGAAGGCAATGAGATGACATATATAAAACTTTGAAAGAAAAAAAATTGCCAACCACGAGTAATATCCTGCAAAATTCTCACTCAAATATGATGACAAAATTAGGACATTTCCAGATTAACAGATGTTAAAGGAATTTGTAAAGGAGTCCTTCAGCTAGAGAACCAACAACATCAGACAACAACCTGAATCTAGCACATAAGACAGCATCAAATAGATACCAACCTAAGGTAATGAACTCTCAACAGTAAAACAAAATTAAAGGATTTATAATAGGGAACTGGAGATGTAAATGACAACATCTGAACAAAAAAAGGGGGGAATGCATGATGTAGGTACAGAACTTTCAAATGGAGAGGAAGTCAAGGTGATATCGTAATAAGACTGGTTCAAATTTAGGAAGATGGGATAAATTTCAAGGTAACCACAAAGAAAGTTAACAAATCTACTCATCAAAATAAAAACATAAAGCCTTAGTAAACACAAAATCTATAATAACAAAAGAAATTAAAAAAAAATCCACAAACAAAAGGAATTCAGCATAGGAGCATAAAAGGAACAAAGAAATCGTCAGCAATAAACTCACACCTATCAATAATCATACTGAATATAAATGGCTTAAATGCCCCCATGAAGAGAGAGTGACAGAATGGATTAAAAAACACAACCCATCAATATGTTGTCTACAAGAGACACACCTTAGAAACAAAAACGTAAATATATTAAAAATGAAAGGATTGGAAAAAAATCATGCAAACAGCTACAAAAAAGAGCAAGAATGGCAACATTAATCTCCGATAAAATTGACTTCAAGGCAAAATCCACCATAAAAGACAAGGAAGGACATTACTCAATGATTAAAGGGACACTCCATCATAATTGACAGGGCTTTAAAACACATAAACTCTCGCAGCACCAAAAAGAGAAACTGACAGTTACGCAATAATAGTAGGAGACTTCACATCACTTTCAGTAAAGGAAAGAACATCTAGAAAGAAACTCAACAAAATGTATGAAGATCTAAAGGTCACATTCAACCAAACTGACGTCATAGACATATATAGAACACTCCACCCAGTAGCAGCAAAGTATACATTCTTTTCCAATACACATGGAACATTCTCCAGAATAGACTACATCTTAGGCCACAAAGCAACCCTCGACAAAATCCAAAGCACTGAGGAAATTCAAAGGATCTTCCCTGATCACAAGGCCATAAAAGTAGAAATTAATTACAAGAAGAGCAAAAAAGAGAGAAAGAAAACTGAATAATGCCTTGCTTAAAAACCACTGTGCAATAGAAGAAATCCAAGATGGCATAAAAAAAATTCCTAGGATTAAAGGAGAGTGAAAACACACTATACCAAAACCTCTGGGACACAGCAAAGGTAGTGATCTGAGGTCAATTTATAGAAATAGATGCACACATCAAAAAAGAAGAACGGGATAAAATAAAAAATGTCACCTTTACAACTGGAGTAAATAGAAAGAAAGCAACAAAAGAAGACCACAGCCACCAGAAAAAAGGAAATAACAAAGATCAGAGCAAAAATAAATGAAATAGAGAATAGGAAACAATAGAAAGAATCAACAAAACCAAAAGCTGGTTCTTTGAAAGGATCAGCAAATCATTAGCCAAAGTGACAAAAGAAATCCAGGATATGAAGCAAATAGCCCAAATAAAAAATAGACCTAACTGAAATAAAAAGGATCATAACAGAGTACTATGAGAAACTGTACTCCCTCAAATTTGAAAACCTAGAGGAAATGAACAATTTTCTAGAAACACACTACTAAACCAATACAAACTGAGGTAAAAAAATCTGAACAGACACATAACAAGAGATTGGAAAGGTAATAAAAAAAATTAAAATAAAAAACCTCCCCCCAAAAAGTCCTAGAACAGATAGCTTCACTGGAGAATTCTACCAGACATTCAGAGAAGGACTCACACCAGTACTACTCCAACTATTTCAGAACATAAAAAATTACAGAACTATTTCAGAACATAAAAAATTCTCTAATGAATAAAAAACAGATGCAAAAATTCTCAACAAAATTCAAACCAATAGAATCTGGCATCATATGAAAAAAAATACACCATGACTAAGTGGGATTCATATGAGATATGAAAGAATGGTTCAACATTAGAAAATCAATCAAAGTAGCCCACCACATAAATAAAACAAAAGAATCACATGATCATCTCAATCGACACACAAAAGGCATTCAATAAAATCCAATACCCATTCCTGATAAAAACTATCAATAAAATAGGAATAGAAGGGAAATTCCTCAACGTGATAAAGGGCATCTGTACAAAACCAACAGCCAACATCATTTTCAATGGAGAGAGGCCAAAAACATTTCCCCTGAGAACAGGAACAAGACATGAATGCTCATTATCACCACTCCTGTTTAACATTGTGCTGGAAGTCCTACCTACAGCAATAAGGCAAGAGAAAGAAATAAAGGGCATCCAAATTGGTAAAGAAAAGTAAAACTATTACTATTCGTGCATGGTATAATGCTATACATACAGAACCTGAAAGACTACACAAGAAAGTTCCTGGAATTAATAGATACAGCAGAGTAGCAGGATACAAGATGAACATACAAAAATCAGTTGAACTCCTATACACCAATAAAGAGATCTACAAAAAGGAAATCAGAAAAGCAATACAGCTTATAATGTCCCTAAAAAAAACAAACTACTTTGGAATAAATCTACCCAGGGACATCAAAGACCTATACAAAGAAAACTACAAAATGCTACTGCAAGAAACCAACATAAATAGAAAAACATACTAAGCTCACGGATAGGTAGACTCAGCATTGTGAAAATGTCAATTCTACCCAAACCTACAAACACAATGCAATTCCAATCCAAATACCAACAGCATTCTTTTATGAGATGGGAAAACTAATCATTAACTTTATATAGAAAGGAAAGAGGCCCCAGATAAGTTCAGCATTATTGAAGGAGAAGGACAAAGTAGGAGGCCTCGCATGACCTGACCTCAGAACCTACTATGCAGCTATGGTAGTCAAAACAGCCTGGTAGTGGCACAATGACAGACACATTGGCCAATGAACAGAATTGAGAACCCAGATGTAAATCCATCTACCTATGGTCACCTGATCTTCAACAAAGGCCCAAAGTCCATTAAATGGGGGAAAGACAGTCTTTTTAACAAATGGTGCTGGCAAAACTGGATATCCATCTGTAGAAAAATGAAACAGCACCCATAACTCACGCTATACACAAAAACTAATTCAAAATGGGTCAAAGACTTACATAGAAAACCAAAAACTATAAAGATCATGAAAGGAAAAATAGAGTCAATGCTAGGGGCCCTGATATATGTCATAAATAGGATACAAACCATAACAATATACAAACAACAGAAGATAAGCTAGATAACTGGAATTCTCTAAAAATAAAACACTTATGCTCACCAAAAGACTTCAGCAAAAGGGTAAAATGAAAACCTACAGACTGGGAAAAAATTTTTGGCTATGACATATCACACAAAGTTCTAATCTCTAAAATCCATAGGAAAATCTGACACATCTACAAGAAAAAGAAAAATAATTCAATTTTAAAAATGGGCAAAGGATATGAACAGACGCTTAACCAAAGAATTCATTCAGGTGGCTGACAGACACATGAGGAATGCTGTCGATCACTAGCCATTACAGAAATGCATATCAAACCTAAAATGAGATACCATCTCACCTGGCATGACGGGCATGAATCAAAAAAACAAAAAAGAGCAAATGTTGGAGAGGTTTTGGGGAGATTGGAACTCTTATGCACTGCTGGTGGAAATGCAAAATGTTAATATGACACTTCCATAAAAAAGACAAATACCATACGATCCAGCAATTCCCCTTCTAGAAATATATCCTAGAAAAATAAGAGCCTTCACATGAATAGACATGCACACCACGTTCTTTACAGCATTATTCATAAAAGCAAAAAGAGAAACAAACCAAGTGATCATCAACAGATGAATGGATAAGCAAGCATACATACATGTACATACACACAATGGAATCCTATGCAACGATAAAGAATAACGATGAATCTTTGAAACATCTCACAACACGGATGAATCTGAAGGACATCATGCTGAGTGAAATAAGTCGATCACAAAAGAACAAAAACTGTATACGACTACTATAACCAAAACCCATGAAAAGGTTTACGGACAGAAAGAAATGATCTTTGATTGTTTCGAGGGAGGGGAGTGGTGGAGTGGGAAAAACTCTAACTAGATGATAGGTAAGTGGTAACTTTGGTGAAGGGTTAAGACAGTACACAATACTGACTGGAAGAGTCAGCAGAACTTGACCAAGGCAAAGTCATAGAATTTTCATAGACACATCGAAATTTCATAAGGGACTGAATTACTGGGCTGAGAGTTGGGGAACATGGTTTTGGGGGACATCTAGCTCAACTGGCATAACATAGTTCATAAAGAAAATGTTCTACATCCTACTTTGGTGAGTAGCATATGGGGTCTTAAAACCTGTGAGTGGCCATCTATGATACATCTCCTGGTCCCACCCCAACTGGAGCAAGGGAGAATGAAGAAAACCAAGGACCCAAGGGAAAGATTAGTCCAAAGGACTAATGGACCACAACTACCACAGCCTCCAATAGACTGAATCCAGCACAACTAGATGGTACCCAGCTACCACTACTGACTGTTCTGACAGGAATCACAATACAGGGTCCCAGGCAGAGCTGGAGAAAAATGTAGAACAAAATTCAAACTCAAAAAAAAAAAAAAAAAAAAAGATGAGATTTACTGATCTGACATAGACTGGAGAAACCTCTAGAGTATGGCCTCCAGACACCCTTTTAACTCAGTACTGAAGTCACTCCTGATGTTCACTCTCCAATCAATGATTAGACAGGCCCATAAAACAAACAATACATGTAGTTCAACCATGTACACAAGACTAAATGGGCATACCAGACCAGGGGCATGGATGAGAAGGCAGGAAGGGATAGGAAAGCTGGACAAATGGAAATGAGGAACCCAAGGTCGAGAAGGGGAGAGTGTTGACATACTGCGGGGTTGGCAACCAATGTCACAAAACTGTATGTGTATTGTTTAATGCGAAACTAATTTGCTTTTCACCTAAAGCATAATTAAAAAAAAAAAGCGTACACACTATCAACATGATTTATCACTATTGGTATTGACCTTGATCATGCCTGGTTGAAGCTGTTGTCGGGTTTCAGTCCCCCACCCCCCTTCCTTTTTATATGGTACTCTTTGGGAGGAAGTCATTATGTGCAGTGGGGATTCATGCTCCCTGTCTTTGAGAGCAGAGTATCTACATAAATTATTTGGAATTGTGCGTGGGAAATTTGCCTCTTCTCCCCCAATTTTTTATTCCATTATTTATATCAGTATGGACTTGTGGATATTCATTTTATACTTTGGGTTATAATCCAGTAGTACTTTATTTTGTTGCTATTGACCTTGATCATCTGGTTGAGGTTGTGTTTGTCAGGTTTCTCCAAAATGAAGTTACTCTTTTTTTCTCCCTTTGCATACTGTGCTTGTTGGAAGGAAGTCATTGTGCAGCCAACAGTTAAGAAGTGGCAAGGGTGACTGGGTCTACATAAACTATTTAGAATTCTTCTGCACAGGTGATTTATCTATTCTCCCCTGCTTATATATTTAATGAATCATTTATATCAGTATAAATCCATGAATATTTATTTTCTACTTTGGGTTGTAATCCAATAGTAGTTTATTTTATCTGGTTGCTCAAATTGGTTCATCTTTGGCTTTTTCAATTGACTCCTGTATCACTGTAACATACACGCATCAATGTAGGTTTGTTGTTTGTGTGTTTTTTTGTTTGTCTGTTTTGAGCACTTCTTTATTTTCTGAGCCAACGAGCTACTTCAGACTCATCTTGTACATTTCCTGCCCGTATCATAGAATCAGCCATTTCTCCAAGAAGCCCTGGTTCCCTTTATTGGAGCGTAATACTAGAAACCAAGATCTGGATGCTAGGTGTGTTTGTTGCTACTGGGGTGTTGTTGCTCTCAGGTCCTCTCAGCTGACAAAGCAAGAAAAAAATATGTGTGTGTTAATCCATGTATATGCACATAACTATAAATATTTCTGTATGTAACCACCTGCAACTAGATTGGTCTAAACAAGAGTTCCTGTTGATGTCTCCAACACTAATCCTTTACCACATAGATCATTCTCCCATTACTTATCTGTAAATTCTCATTCCAACAGTGACAAAACTGCCTCCCATCCTAAGCCATCCATTTACTTAATTGTTCAATTCCAGTATACATATATAGCACTTTCAGAGTTGTTAACCACAGCCCCGTAGGAAACAACCTTATCAACTAGAGTACAGTGTTTATGTGCAATTCTTTTGCCTTTAGTCTTACAAATTCCACTTATTTTGATACTACCTAGGTCAGCACCTTTTCCCAAACATCCTTCACTGAAGTTGATTTGTACATTTGTAATGCAGTTAGATTCTCTGGTCACAATCTGCATTCCTTCTGGGGATCCCCCCACCTCCTAAATAATATTTTTAAATTTGCATACACTGAGGTTCATTCTTTGTGCTGTAAAATTCTATGGGTTTTGATAATTGCATAATGTCATGTATTCACCATTTCAGTATCATAGAAAATAGTTTTGTCACACTAAAAATTCCTCTAGATAGTTGTCTCAGTCATCTAGTACTGCTATAACAAAAATACCACAAGTGGATGGCTTTAACAAAGAGAAATTTATTCTCTCACAGTCTAGTAGGCTACAAGTCCAAATTCAGGGTGCTGGCTCCAGGGGAAAGCTCTCTGTCAGATCTGGAGAAAGGTCATTGTCATCAGTCTTCCCTTAGTTTGGGAGCATCTCAAATCAGGAACCTGAGGTCCACAGGACGAGCTCTGCTCCTGGCACTGCTTTCTTGGTGTTATGAGGTCCCCATGTCTCTCTGCTTGCTTCTCTCTTTTATATCTCAAAAGACATGGGCTTAAGACACTATCTAATCTTGTAGATCTCATCAATATGACTGCCACTAATCCATCATATTATATCGTAGGGATAGGATTTATAACACATAGGGAAATCACTTCAGATGATAAAATGGTAGACAATCATAGAATACTGGGAATCTCGTGACTTAGCCAAGTTGACAGACACTTTGGGGGGACACAGTTCAAGCTACAACAACGACTAAGATAGAATTTGGCACTGAGAGTGTTTCTAGAGAAACAAAATTGTAAGGATGAGTTTTCTAAATGGGTTCTTGAGTGTGGTTAGTCTTCAAAGATGTTGATGACTCTGCTTCCAGGTAATCCATGGCATGAGATGGTGATACAAATACGAAAACTATCACCACCAATAGATCAGGTATTGGTGAAAGGTGAGGCTCTGGGTGAACACATCTGTGATCTTTCTACAGTTTTGTCATAAGAGAAGTATAAGGAAGCTGGTTGGTTGGTCCTACTTTCTGTAGACAAACTGATGAAAGAAAGAGATGTGCTCAGGGCTTCAGAGTCAAAACTCAAGTGCAGTATAAACAACTTCAAAGTTTCCACTTATGTTTTGAAAGAAAGCCTCATTTCTGGTAGTAACAGAACTGATATTTCCAAAAACCAAACCCAGAGTCTTATTGTAAGGCAGGCTGAATTACAACTCCAGCTCAATTGCCAACTTTGAGAGGTGTCTGAAGTTAAACTGAGGGCACTGATTGGGAAGAAATGGGATCCTGAAACTTGGGATGGGGGCATATGAGCAGATAATCAGAAAGCTGGAGACACTGAGCCCCTAAATTCCATTGAATCACTCCTGCCAACAGAACCACACCCATCTGAAGAGATTACTCCATGTTTGTCTGCTAAACCACCCTCCCCAGAAAAACCATTAGTCCCTCCACTCCCATCTAATGAGGTTAGCACTAGCCCAGCTGTCTCTAAAGAGTCATTACCTGGGGCATTGCCAGAGGCAGATGCTTTACAAGACAATGTTGAATGTTCTCAAAACAATTCCACACTACCTACTGCTTCTGGCTTCTAGACCTATAACTAGACTTAAGTCCCAGAAACCCCCAAAAGATGAAATAGAAAGTGCAACCCAGGAGGGGGTATGCTACACGTCAAAATAACTGCTTGACTTTGCTAATATGTACAAACAGAAACCTGGGGAATATATGTGGGGAATGGCTATTAAGGGTGTGGGATAATGGTGCAAGGAAAATAAAGATGGATCAGTCTGAGTTTATTGATATAGGTCCACTAAGCACAGATTTTTCATTCGATGTTTCAGCTCGAGAAGTTAGGGTCTAATAATTTATTTGGTTGGGTTGCTGAAACATGGATTACGTGGTGGCCTACACTAAATCAAGCTGAAGTACCAGACCTGACTTGGTATACTGTAGAAGAAGGTATCCAAAGGCCTAAGGAAATTGGCATGCTAGAGTGGATTTATCAGGTTAGACCCCCAGGCACATACATGGAGTGCCCAGAGGACACACCTTGTACCACAACTCTGAGTAACAAATTTTTGAAAGGTGTTCCAGCATCCTTGAAGACTGCTGAGATTGCTATTTTATGTAAATCAGATTTGACAGTGGGAACTGCCCTAACCAAATTAAGACACCTAAGTAGAATGTGGCTGATTGGAGCCTGTTGTAGTAGGGGCCAAGTGGCTGTACTCAACTGACAGAGAAAAGGTGGGCATGGTTACAGTAATGGACAGTGGGGTCAAAGCTGTAACCAGAATAGCCTGACTCATATGGACTTATGGCGTTTGCTGCTTAGTCATGGTGTCCCTAGGAGTGAAATAGATATGAAATCTACTAAATATTTACCTGATTTGTACAAACAGATGAATTCTAGGTCAGGTGAACAGCAGTCTAAATCAAATAGCCAGAATAGAGTGTAACAGTCCCTCAATCATTCCCAGACTTGAGCAAGTTTAAAGACCCATGATTCCTTGAATGAAGTGGAGGCTGGATCCCCTTGAGGAAGGACGCCAATATACTGCCAAATATTTATACTATTAATCTCTCTCCCAGCCTTTCCCAAAGGGATCTACGGCCTTTTGTGAGAGTGACTACTCATTGGGGAAAATAACCAGGCTTTTCAGGGATTATTGGATACTGGCTCTGTACTGACACTAATTCCAGGAGACCCAAAACATCACTCTGTCCCACCAGTCAGAGTGGTAACATATGGAGGTCAGGTTATTAATGGAGTCTTGGCTCAAGGCCATCTCACAGTAAGTCCACTGGGTGCCCAAACTCATCCTGTCATGATTTCCCCAGTTCCAGAATGTATAATTGGAATAGACACTCAGCAATTGGCAGAACCTCCACATTGAATCTCTGACAAATGAATAAGGGCTATTATGGCAGGAAAAGCCAAGTGGAAGCCATTAGAACTGCTCCTACCTAGGAAAATAGTAAACCAAAAGCAACATTGCATTCCTGGAGGGATTGCAGACATTACCTTCAAGGACTTGAAGGATGCAGGGATGGTGATTTCCATCACATCCCCATTCAGCTCGCCTGTTTGGCCTGTGCAACAAACAGATGGATCTTGGAGAATGACAGTAGATTATCAAAACTCAACCAGGTGGTGACTCTAATTGCAGCTGCTGTTCCAGATGTAGTTTCATTGCTTGAGCAAATTAATACATTGCCTGGTACCTGGTATGTAGCTATTGATCTGGCTAAGGCCTTTTTCTCCGTATCTGTTCGAAGGGCCATAAGAAGCAGTTTGCCTTCAGCTGGCAAGGCCAGCAATACACCTTCAGTTGTCTACCTCAGAGCTACATCAACTTTCCAGCCCTATGTCATAATTTAGTCTGCAGGGACTTTGATCACCTTTCCCTTGCACAAGATGTCACACTGGTCCATTACACTGATGACATTATGCTGATTGGACCTAGTAAGGAAGAACTGTCAATGACTCTGGACTTACTGGTAAAACACTTACATGCTAGAGGGCGGGAAATTAATCCCACAAAAATTCAGGTACCTTCCACCTTAGTGAAATTTCTAGGGGTCCAATGGTGTGGGGCCTGTCGAGATATTCCTTCTAGCGTGAATAAGTTATTGCATCTGGCTGCTCCTACAACTAAAAAGGAGGTACAACGCCTAGTGGGCCCCTTTAGATTTTGGAGGCAATATATTCCCCATTTGGGTGTGCTACTCCAGCCTATTTATTAAGTGACTTGAAAAACTGCTAGTTTTCAGTGGGGCCCAGAACAGGAGAAGGCTCTGTGACAGGTTCAGGCTGCTGTGCAAGATGCCACTTGAGCCATATGATCCAGCCGATTTCAATGGTGCTTGAAGTATCAGTGATAAAGATGCTGTTTGGGGTCTTTGACAGGCCCCTATTCGTAAATCACAGTGCAGGCCCTTGGGATTTTGGAGCAAAGCCCTGCCATCCTTTGCAGATAACTACTCTCATTTTGAGAAATAGCTTTTGGCTTGTTACTGGGCCCTAGTAGAGATTGAACGCTTAACCGTGGAACACCAAGTCACCCTGCAGCCTGAACTACCATCATGAACTGGGTGTTGTCTGACCAATGAAGCAATAAAGTTGGACATGCACAGCAGCACTCCATCATTAAATGGAAGTGGTATATACGAGATCAGGCCCGAGCAGGACCTGGAAGCACAAGTAAGTTGCATGAAGAAGTGGTGCAAATGCCCATGGTCTCCCCTCCTGTCACATTACCTTCCATCTCCCAGTCTGAACCTATGGCCTCATGGGGAGTTACTTATGCTCAGTTGACTGAAAACTCGTACCTGGTTTACAGACGGTTCTGTGTGATATACAGGCACCACTCAAAAGTGAACATCAGCAGCACTACAGTCCCTTTCTGGGACCTCTCTGAAGGACAGTGGTGAAGGAAATCCTCCCAATGGGCAGAACTTCAAGCAGTGCAACTGGTTGTTCACTTTGCTTGGAAGAAGAAATGGCCAGATGTATACTGATTCATGGGCTGTGGCCAGTGGTTTGGCTGGATGGTCTGGGACTTGAAGGAACACAATTGGAAAATTGGAGACAAGGATTTAGGAGGAAGAGGTATGTGGATAGACCTCTTTGAATGGGCCAAAGTGAGGATATCTGTGTATCATATGAATGCTCACCAAAGGGTGACTTCAGCAGAAGAGGATTTTAACAATCAAGTGGATAGGATGACACGTTCCGTGGAAAGCACTCATTATCTTTCCTCAGCTACTCCTGTCATTGCTCCATGGGCTCATGAACAAAGGGGCCATGGTGGCAGGCATGGAGGTTATGCATGGGCCCAGCAACATGGACTTCTACTCACTGAGGCTGACTTGGCTACAGCCACTGCTGAGTGCCCAATCTGCCAGCAGCAGAGACCAACACTGACTCCCCAAAGAGGCACCATCTCTCAAGGTGGTCAGCGAGCAACCTGGTGGCCAGTTGATTACACTGGACCATTTCCATCATGAAAAGGCAGTGTTTTGTCCTTACTGGAATAGACACTATGGATATGGATTTGCCTTCCCTGCACACAGTGTTTCTACCAAAACTACCGTTCATGGACTTAGAGAATGCCTTATCCACTGTCATGGTATCCCACACAACATTGCCTCCGATCAAGGGACTCACTTCACAGCAAATGAAGTGCAGCAGTGGGCCCATGTTCATGGAATTTACTGGTCTTATCATGTTCCCTATCATCCTGAAGTAGCTGGCTTGATGGAACAATGGAATGGCCTCCTAAAGACACTATTACAGCACCAGCTTGGTGACAATACCTGGCAAGGTTGGGGCAACATTCTCCAGGAGGCTGTATATGCTCTAAATCAACATCCAATATATTGTGCTGTATCTCCCACAACCAGGATTCATGGGTCCGGGAATCAAGAGGTGGAAATGGAACTGGCACCACTATTACCCCTAGTGACCCAGTTGCAAGATTTTTGATTCCTGTCCCCATGACCTTATGCTCTGCAGGTCTAGAGGTCTTAGTTCCGAAGGGAGGAACGCTTCCACCTGGAGACACATCACTGATTCCATTGAACTGGAAGCTAAGGATGCCACCTGGCCACTTTAGGCTCCTTATGCCTCTGGATCAACAAGCAGAGAAGGAAATTACCATACTGGCTGGTGTGGTTGATCATGATTACCAAGAGGAAATTGGATTGATATTATATAATGGAGGTAGAGTATGTCTGGAATGCAGGAGATCCCTTAGAGCATCTCTTAGTACTACCATGCCCTCTGATTAAAGTCAATGGAAAACTACAGAAACCCAATTTGAACATGACTACTAATGGCCCACACCCTTCAGTAATGAAGGTTTGGGTCACCCCACCAGGCAAAGAACCATGACCAACGGAGGTGCTTGCCTAGAGCAAAGGGAACATGGAATGGGTGTTGGAAAAAGGTAGTTCTAAATACCACTTACAGCCACGTGACCAGTTGCAGAATCGAGGACTATGAGTACTTCTGCTTTGAATGGGTGCATCAAATATTTTTGTTTTCTTCACTTATAAAATATAAGATGTAAATTGGGCTAGTGCATTTTCAGCTATATGTGTGTTCATTGTATCATGTTGGACCCAAGTATGACTTTGTAATTGTCTTTATTTATTTATGTATGGTTTGGGGAGATGTGTACAGATGCCAATTTGACAAGAGGCGAACTGTGACGATTAAGATTGTGCATCAACTTGGCTGGGCCATGATTCTCAGTGTTTATATGTGCTCATCCCCATGATGGGATCTGCTGTGAGTAGCCAATCACTTGAAAGGGAGTTTCCTCGGGCGTGCTGGCCTGCATCCGAATATAAGCGGAAGTTCAGGCTTTTGCCAGCTCTGGATCCTGCAGATGGCTCTTGTTCATCTGACCTCCAGTTCTTGGGGCTTGCACTAGCAGCTTACCTGCCGACTTTGGGATTCGTCGATCTTCACAGCCTGTGAGCAAGAGCCCTGCTCTCTGCCCTGCTGATCTTGGGTTTGCCAGCCCCTGTGGCTACGTGAATCGGAAACCTCTATCCTGATCCACAGGCTTGGAACATTCCAGCCTCTACAACTGTGTGAGCCATTTTCTTGATATAAATCTCTATACGTATTTAGGGAAATCCTGGTAGCATAGTGGTTAAGAGCTATAGCTGCTAACCAAGAAGTTGTCAGTTCGAATCCACCAGGAGCTCCTTGAAAACTCTATGGGGCAGTTCTACTCCGTGCTATGGGGTCACTACGAGTTGGAATCAACCTGACAACAACAGGTTTTTTGGTTTCGTATATATATATATATATTCATATATATATATATTTATACCCTTTACTGGTTTTGCTTCTCTAGAGAACCCAGCCTAAGACAGCTTCATTTATTCAACTCTCTTTACCTCCCCCTGAACCTTTGGCAACCACTGATATTTTTACCAACTCTGTAGTTTTGGTTATTCCAGAATGGCAGATAATTGGAATCATATAGTATGTAGCCTCTTTAGATTGGCTTCTTTCACTTAGCAATATGTGTCAAAGGCTAAGCCATATCTTTTTGTAGCTTGATAGTTCATTTCTTTTTATTACACAACACTATTGTATTGTATAAACCACCACTTGTCTATTCATTTACTGAAAGGTAGTATGTATATATATATATATATACACACACACACACACATATCTCCTAGCCTATTGCTTGACTATTCATTTTGATAAGAAGTTTTTCATCTGATAAAGCTTAGCATATCATTCTTTTACGGTTATTGTTTTCTATATCTTGTCTAAAAATCCTTTGCCTACTTACAGGATGTGAATATATTTTCCTGTTTTCTATAAGTTTTATATCTATAATCTATTTTTTACTAACTTTTATGTCAAGTGTAAGGTAGAGGTAATGTTCATTTTTTATTGAGGTGAAATTCACATAAAATTAACCATTTTAAAGTATACAATTTGGTGGCACTTAGTACATTCACAGTGTTGTGCAACCATCACTCTATTTAGTTTCAAAACATTTTTATCACCCCCCCCAAAAAATCATACGCATTATGCAGTCCCTCTCCACCCCCCCTCAGCCCCTCTTAACAACCTACTTTTGTCTCTATACATTTGCCTATTCTAGATATTTCATATAAATGGGATCATATAATATTTTCCCTTTTGTGTCTAGCTTATTTCTCTTATTAATAATGTTTTCAAAGTTCATCCATGTTGTAGCATGTATCAGAACTTCTCTCTTTATTCCTGAATAACATTCCATTGTATGTACATACCATATTTTGTTTATCTACTCATCTGTTGAGAAACACTTGGGCTGTTTCTACCTCTTGGCTATTATGACTAATGCTGCAATGAACATAGGTGTACAAGTACCTGTTAAATCCCTGTTTTCAAGTCTTTTGCATACATACCTTGGAGTGGAATTGCTGGGTAATGGAAACCCTGGTGGCACAGTGGTTAAGTCCTATGGCTGCTAACCAAAGGGTCAGCAATTCAAATCCACCAGGCGCCCCTTGGAAACTCTACGGGACAGTTCTACTCTGTCCTATAGGGTCACTATGAGTCGGAACTGACTCGATGGCACTGGTTTTGGTTTTTTGGTTATGGTAATTCTAACTTTCTGAAGAACCATTAAACTGATTTCTATAGCAGCTACATCGTTTTACATTCCTACTAGCAATGTATGAGTTCCAATTTCTCCACATTCTCACCAACACTTTTCTTTTTTTAATGTAGCCACCTAAGTGGGTATGAAGTGGTGTAACATTATGGTTTTGATTTACATTTCTCCAACGACAAAGGAAGCTGAGCATCTTTGCATGTGCTTGCTAATCATTTGTATATTTTCTTTGGAGAAATGTTTATTCAAGTCCTTTAAATGAATTATTCAAGATTTATTTTTTATTACAGTAGTTTTATAACAAATCTTGATCAGGTAATGGACACCCTCCAATCTTGTTATTTTTAAAGATTATTTTACTTATCCTAGGTCTTTGAGAGAGTCCCTGGATGGTGCAAACTGTTAATGCGCTCTGGAGCTAACTAAGAGGTTTTAGGTTCAAGTTCACCCACTGGTGCTTTGGAAGAAAGGCCTACTGATTTACTTCTGAAAAATCAGCCACTGAAAACCCTGTGGAACACAGCTCTACTCTGATGCACATGAAGTCACCATGAATCAGAACTGACTCAATGGCAACTGTTTTTTTTTGGTACTTAGTGTTTCCATGGGCAGTTCTACTCTGTTCTATAGGGTCACTATGAGTCGGAATCAGCTCCACGGCAGTGGGTACCGTTTCTATATAAATTTTAGAATAAGCTTGCCATTTTCTACACAAAGCTTACTAGAATTTTGGTTAGAACTGCACTGAATCTATAGATCAATTTAGGAAATACTGATCTTAACAATATTGTGTCTTCTGATCCGTGAACATGGTATCTCTACTTATTTAGGTCTAGAATATTTTGTAGTTTTCAATGTACCAATCTTTCACGTATTTTGCTAAATTTATTCATAGGCATTTAAGTTTTTGATGATGTAAATGGTTTCTTTTTTAAAAAATTAAATTTCCTATTGTTTGTTACTGTGATGGTTAAGGTTGCGGGTCAACTTGGCTGGGCCATGATTCTCAGTGTTTTGGCATTTGTATAATGTGCTCACTTCCTGTTGAAATCTGATGTGATCACCCCCATGATGGAATCTACTGAGTGGTACCGGCAGGGATGGGCCTGTGGTGGCTCACCGCTCCCTAAGCCTTTCTCTCTCTGCCCTCCACTGCCTACTTCCTTCCTGCTTGCCCTGACAAGGCTTTTGGCTGGTTCTGGATCCTGCAGCTGCTCTCGTTTGTCTGACCTCTGGTTCTTGGGACTTGAGCTAGCAGCTTACCTGCCAATCTTGGGATTCATCAATCTTCACAGCCTGTGAACAAGAGTCCTGCTCTTTGACCTGCTGATCTTGAGTTCACCAGCCCCTGCAGCTATGTGAATGAGGAGGAGCCTTGTGATCTTGCCTGCCAATCTTGGGATTCATCAACTTTCACAGCCTGTGAATAAGAGCCCTGCTCTCTGACCTGCCAGTCTTAGGTTCGCCAGCCCCTGCAGCTATGTGAATCAGGAGAAACCTCTATCCTGATCCACGGACTTGGGACATTCCAGCCTCTAAAACTGCATGAGCTGTTTCCTTGATATAAATCTCTCTCTATATATGCATATATATTTATATGCTTTATTGGTTTTGCTTCTCTACAGAACCCAGCCTAAGACAGTTACTAATACATAGAAATAGAATTTTGACATATTGATCTTGAGTCCTCACTAATTCTAGTTAACCTACTAATTAAGTCTAGTCATTTTTTAAATATATTCCTTGGGACTGTCAACATA
Source organism: Elephas maximus indicus (assembly GCF_024166365.1). Classification (NCBI taxonomy): domain Eukaryota; kingdom Metazoa; phylum Chordata; class Mammalia; order Proboscidea; family Elephantidae; genus Elephas; species Elephas maximus. The sequence goes on from NC_064841.1 coordinate 29,686,138, forward strand.
GATGATCACACCATCTATAAACAGAAGCAGTTTACTTATTTCTGATCTACATTTTGTTTCTTCCTCTTGCCTTGTTGCACTGGGTAAGACCTCCGATATAATATTGAATAGGAGTGGTTACAGTGAACATCCTTGTCTTGTTCCTATTCTTAGTATGATAGGCAGAATGGTAACTAAAGATGTCCCCCAAGATTCCCATTCCCTAGTTGTTCAATCAAATACTAACCTAAGTACTACTACAAAGGGCTTTGCAGATGGAATTAAGGTTCCCAGTCAGCTAACTTTAAATTAGTGATATTATCCTTGATTATCTAGGTGAGCCCAATGTAATTACATGAGCTCTTAAAAGCAAAAAAGAGAAAAATCAGTCAGAGAGATGCTGCTGAAGAGGAAGGAGCAGAGGAAAGATGACACAGAAACAGAGGTCAGAGTGATTCAAAGCATAAGAAGGACATGACTTGCTGGATTTGAAGATAGAAGTGGGCCATGAGCTGATTAATTCAGATGGTCTCTAGAAGCTGAGAATGACTCCTGCTGACAGGCAGCAAGAAAACAGGGATCCCAATTCTACAGCTGCATGGAACTGAATTCTGCCAACAACCTGAACGAGCTTGGAAGTGGATTCATCGTCAAAGCCTCCAGAAAGAAATGCAGCCCTGTCAGTGCCTTGAATTTGTCCTGGAGAATTCTGCAGCAGAAAACCAGCTGAGCCATACTGTGCTCAAACTTCTGATGTACAGAACTGTGAGATAATAAATGCATGATGTTTTAAGGCACTAAGTATGTGGCAATTTGTTATGGCCTCATTAGAAATGTATACAGAGGGAAAGCATTCAGTTTCATCCTTAAGTATTATGTTAGTTGTTGGTTTTTTTCATAGATGCCCTTTTTCAGGCTGAAAAAAATTCCCTTATATTTCTGGTTTGCTGAGAGTTTTTTCAGGAATGGGTATTGAATTTTGTCAAATGCTTTTTCTGCATCTATAGAGATGATCATAGCATCTTAATCATATTTCTCCATTTTTTTCTGTTAAGATAGTGAATTATATTGATTTTTTTCCCATGTCCTTTTTATTAATATTTTTTAAATGGTAACAAATAGTTTTTCATATAAAGCATATAAAGGGATAGGTTTGCAAAATAACCATCACTATGGCATTTCAAAATCATTTATGCTGAGGAGGAGGGGTACTGTTACTTTTTTAACAGTTTTATTGAGATATAATTTACATACCATAAAAGTCACCCCTTTAAAGCATACTACTCAGTTGTTTTTCAGTATATTCAGAGCTGTGCAACCTTTACCATAATCTAATTTCAAAACATTCCATCACTCTCAAAGAAACCCTGAACCCATTTGTAGTCAATTCCCTCTCCCCTCCACTCAGCCCCTGGTAACCACTGATCTATCTTTATGGATTTGCCTATTCCAAACATTTCATACAAATGGAATCATACAATATGTGGCCTTTTGTGACTATTTTCTTTCACATAATTTTTCAAGACTCATCTATAATGTACTATGCATGAGTACTTCTCTCCATTTTATTGCTGAACAATACATGGAATCCCACATTTTGTTATCCATTCGTCAGTTGATAAACATTTGAGTTGTTTCTTCTTTTTGGCTATTATGAGTAACACCGCTGTGAACAATTAGCGTACAAATTTTTGTGCAGCATTACAAGTCATATGCTAGGTTTATGTTTAACATTTTGAGGAACCACCAAACTGCTTCCGAAGCAGCTGCACCATTTTACAATCCCACCAGCAGTGGACAAGGGTTCCAATTTCTCTATATCCTAGCCAACACTCGTTATGTCTGTTTTTATTTTTGTTTTAATTTCAGTCATTCTAGAGGATGTTAAGTGGTATCTCATTGTAATTTTGGTAAGCATTTCCCTAATGATTAATGGTGTTGAACATCTTTTCGTAAGGTCATTTGTACATTTCTTTGGAGAAACGCCTGTTCAAATCCTTTGTCAATTTAATTGCGTTTTCTTATTGAGTTGTAAGAATTCTTTATATATCCTAGATAAAAGTCCCTTATCAGATACGCGACTTGCAAACATCTTCTCCCACTCTGTGGGTTGCATTTTCACTTTTTAAAAAAACTTTATTGTGCTTTAAGTGAAGTTTACAAACCAAGTCAGTTTCTCATATAAAAACTTATATACACCTTGCTATATACTCCCAGTTGCTGTCCCTCTAATGAGACAGCACACTCCTTCCCTCCACTATTTTCGTGTCCATTAGGCCAGCTTCTGCTCCCCACTACCATTTCATCTCTTCCCCAGACAGGAGCTGCCCACATAGTCTCATGTGTCTACTTTGATCCAAGGAGCTCACTCTTCACCAGTATCATTTTCTGTCCCATAGTCCAGTCCAATCCCTGTCTGAAGAGACAGCTTTGGGAATGGTTCCTGTCTTGAGCTAACAGAAGGTCTGGGGACCATGACCTCTGGGGTCCTTCTAGTCTCAGTTGGACCATTATGTCTGGTCTTTTTATGAGAATTTGAGGTCTGCATCCCACTGCTCTCCTGCTTCCTCAGGGGTTCTCTATTGTGTTCCCTGTCAGGGCAGTTATTGGTTATAGCCGGGCACCATCTAGTTCTTCTGGTCTCAGGCTGATGTAGTCCCCGGTTTATGACTTTCTTGACGGTGTCCTTTGAAACACAAGAGTTTACATTTTGATGAGGTCCAGTTTTTTTTTTTTTTAATTGCTTGCGCTTGTGGTATATCTAAGAAACCACTGCCTAATCCAAGGTCATGAAGATGTACTACATTGGTTGACTTTAAATGTTAAACACATCTTGCATTCCTGGGATGAATCCCTCTTGACTTCTTGATCATGATGTATTATACTTTTTATATATTGGTGGATTCCACTTGCTAATATTTTCTTAAGGAGTCTGGCATCTATTTTCATGGGGGATATAAGATGGTAGTTTCTTTTCTTGTAATGTCTTTGTTAGGTTTTGGAATCTAGGTTTTGCTAGCCTCAAAAAATAAACTGGGCAGTGTTTGCTTTTCCTCTATTTTCTGAAAAAGTTTGGATAAGCTTGGAATTATTTACTCCTTAAAAATTGGGTAAAATTCAACAGAAACCATCTGGAGAATTCTTTCTGAAAAGGTTTTTGATAGTAAGTTCAATTAAAAAAATATAGGACAATTCAGATTTTGTTTTACCTCATGTCCATTTTGATGTTGTATTTTTCAAGAAATTTGTCCATTTCATCCACATTGTTAAAAATATTGCCATAAAGTTATTCATAATATCCTGTATTATCATTTTATTATGTGTAGGAACTATGATGATATCCCCTCTGTCATTTCTAATATTGGTTATTTGTGTATTCTCTCTCTTGCTTTTCTTTAACCAGTCTTGGTGGAGTTTTATTAATTAATGCATTTTATAACCAATTTCCAGCATTGAATATTTTTTCTATTGTTTGTTTTATATCTCACTGATTTCTGTTCTTAGCTTTATTATTTCCTTCCTTCCACTTACTCCAGATCACAGGTCAGCAAACTACAACCCACAGGCCAAATCCAGCCTTCTTCCTGTTTTTGTAAATAAAATTTTATTAGAACACAGCCATGATCATTTGTTTACATATTGTCTATGGCTTCTTTTGAGCTACAATGGCAGAGTTGAATAGCTGCGACAGAGACTGTATGGCCTCCAAAGCCTAAAATATTTACTAACTGGCCCTTTACAGAAAAAGTTTGCAGACTTCTGCTGTCGGTTTACTTTGTTCCTATTTCACTAGTGGAAACATTGGTCATTGATTTAAAACTTTTCTTCTTTTATAAAATAAACATTTAAAGGTATAATTTTCTCTCTAGCACTTTTCTAGCTCTAACCAAACCAAACCAAACCCAGTGCCGTCGAGTCGATTCTGACTCATAGCGACCCTACAGGACAGAGTAGAACTGCCCCATAGAGTTTCCAAGGAGCGCCTGGCGAATTTGAACTGCCAACCCTTTGGTTAGCAGCTGTAGCACGTATCCACTACGCCACCAGGGTTTCCTTTTTAGCTCTAGCCCACAAATTTGATATATTTTTCTTATCACTTAATTTGATATATTTTCTATTTTCCATATGGATTACTCACAAATGTATTGTTTAATTTCTAAATATTTATAGTTATTTAAAATATATCTTGTTGATTGCTAATTCAATTCCATGTAGATCATAAAACATTCTTTGAAAACTGGTCTAGCATATCTTGGAGAAAAATCCATATGTAGCTGAACTGAATGTGTATTCTGCAGTTTTGGGGTTCAGTGCTCTATAAAGATCAATTAGGTCAAACTGATTGATAGTCTTGCCAATAAATTAAGATAATACCATATTCTTAATTATATTGTGTCTATTATTCCATTCCATAAATTACTGAAAGGGGTTGTCGTGGGTTGAACTGTGATCCCCCCAAAATTTATGTTGAAATCCTAACCCCTGATGCCTGTAAACATAACTCTACTTAGAAATTGGGTCTTAATATGACCCAATTAATATGAGGTCATACCTGAGTATGGTGGGTCCTAATCCAATCTTAGAGGTGTCCTATAAAAGAGGAGAAGAGACACAGAAACAGAGAGAAGATGGCAACGTGATGACAGAGTTATGCTGCAGCTGCAAGCCAAGGAACACCTGGGGCTACCAGAAGCTGAGAAAGACAAGAAAGAATTTTCCTCTAGAGTCTTCCCTTAGAGAGAACATGGTCTTGCCAACACCCTGGATTTGGACTATTACCCTGGAGAACTGCAAGACATTATCTTGCAAATGTGGGTATTAAGAATTGGTTAGAACCAAGATAGGGTAGAAAACAATGACATATTCCAAGTTCACATTACAAAAGCAGAACGTAGAGGTCTATGGTATATGCAGTGGTGAAATAGCTCAATAAATTATCTGCTGGGCTGCATGCCATTGAAAATAAGCTATAGTTGAGGCAAACTGGTAGCTACTGCTAGGAACAATTTAAAGAATTTAAAGGATAAGAAGAGTCTTAGAACTTTCAGAGTGGAACAGCTGTTTGAGACAGCATTTGGATCAAACCAAGAAAAAAAAAATTTAATAAAAGGCTTAGATTTGCCTTGAACCAAACTTAAGAATTTGAGTCTGTGCATTGCTGGATTCACAAATCTCATTTGTAAACATTGGGTAAAAAAAAAAATTGGGTAAGTGATAGGGAAATACCCTAGCAAAGAGAATGGGGATATCTGAGAAGTTAGAACTTGAAGTACCCCAAACCTCTGTTGTGGCTGTGTGCTGCTGAGTCGATCCCACCTTGTAGCAACCCCATAAATCCTCTGAAAACTCTATCTGCAGGATACACCTTGCCAGGAAAGTTTCTGCTGTCTCAAGAAGCTATTTCTTCCTTGCCTTAGAAATCTGTCACTCTCTTGCAGGCAGAAAGGAGTCCTGGTGGTGCAGTGATAAGCCTTGGGAGGGGCGGTCCAAGATGGCAACATTCCTCTTACAACAAAGATCTGAGAAAACAAGTGAATCAGATACAGAGGACAACTTGGAAACCCTAAACATCAAAGGCAAGGCTGAACAATCGGACTGAGTGTCAAAAGGACGAAGAGTCTGTACAAAACAGCAGACATGGTAAATTATAGATTGCTGGCACCCTGCCAGCTGAACCTGCATGGCACAGCCACACCAAGACAAAGCAAGCAGCATTCCTAGCTGAAGCCCCCACTGCCTGGTATAGCCAAGCAAGAGCAGCTCTGCACCCACATCCAGAGTCAAACAGGAGTGTTCCCCACCCTGGAAAGTTTAGGTGCACTCACCTCACCCACCGTGTTCTTCTCAGCCCATTGTGATGGAGGCCTGCAAGCTCATGGTGCCCCCTGCTCTCCTCAACCATCTCCCTCCGCATGCGATTATGGTCTGGCAGCATCCAGCCATCCACCACCACCCTGTCCCCTGAGCTGGGGGCCACTCGTGTCAAGGACCAGTGAACCTGAACCAGTGGCACCCATCTCTCCGCCCAGCCACCAGCACCAGGGACCCATGGAACATCTGGCACCCACATCTCTGCCCAGTCACCCACGCGGAAAGCCCACGAACAGGCAGGACCCCCTCATGCACCCACCCACCCACCCACACTGGGGGCCTGGGAACCAGCAGTGCCTGCTTCTAAGCCCAGTACCTGAGCTGGGGCCTGCAGATCAGTGGCATCTGCTTCTCTGCCTGGCTACCAGCACCAGAGACCAGCGGTGCCCCCATTCCACTCAGCCAACTGCTCCAGGGGCCAGATGACTGGTGGCACCCACTCCACACTCAGCTGGTACGGACTGGGGGCCCACAAACCAGCAGCAAATGCTGCTCTGCCCAGCCACTGGTGCCAGGAGCCCATGAACTGGAGGCACCCTGTTCTTGCACCCAGCCACCCTCACTGAGGGTCTGTAGACCAGCAGCACCTCCTATTCCCTCCAGTCACCTGCAGTGGGGTCCAAAGACTCGTGGCATATCATGCTCTAGCAAACAGGGGCATACTCTCCTAGAGGGCATCTGCAGACTTGCAGCACTCCCCCGCCTCACTCCCTGCACTGCCCCCTCCCCATGCAACCCAAGGCTTCTGCCTACTCCGATCACCCCCATGCAGTCCTGCCCACCCAGGACCATCAGTGAGAGTTTCCATACCATCCACTCAGTGACTGACAACCTGGGCACTCTTGCCCTGACCACTCAGTAACCATCAGCGTGCACGCACAACATCCAATACAGCAACTCGTGAGAAGGCTCCCTGCACCCACACCCAGGTGACCAACTGGACAGACACACCACCTCACCAGCAACTCCAGCTACATCCTCAGCCACCCCACAATACCAGCAAACAGATACCCATGCTCACATAGTCTCTAGCCCAACCACCTGGAGACAGGTGGTGAGAGCTCCAGCTCATTCAGACTAGTGACCAGAGTAGCACGCATGCCCTGCCTACTCGGATGTATCAAAATAAAACAAAACAAAAAATCAGGATGCAGCAAACATATAATAAATAAGTAAATATAATAACACCATAATACCTTGGAGACAAAAGACAATATCGAATCACATAAAGAAGCAGGACAAGATGGCTCCAGCAAGTGACCAAAATAAAGAACCAGAAAATGTTCTGGAGGAAGACACAAACAAGCAAACACACACAAAGCAACAGAAGAATATAGGAAAGCAATACAAGAACAAAATGACAACATAAATAGACAATTAGAAAACATCCAAGCAGCAACCATAAATGCAAAAGATTAACAATAAAATTTCAGAAATAGACAACTCAACAGAAGGGCACAGGGGTAGAACTGAATCAATGGAAGACAGAATCAGCGACATAAAGGACAGATCCCTTGACAACAATTTGTTTGAGGAAAAATCAGAAGAAAGAATGAAGAAAAATGAAGAAAGCCTAAGAATTATGTGGGACACTATCAAGAGGAAAATTTACACATGATTGGAAATTCCAGAACAGGAGGAGGTAAAAATACACACACACACCCAGAGAGAATTGTCGAAGATTTGCTGGCAGAAAACTTCCCAAATATCATGAATGATGAGAAAATATCTATCCAAGGGGCTCAATGAACCCCATACATGTTAGATGACAAAAGAAGGGCACCAAGACATATCATAATCAAACTTGCCAAAACCAAAGACAAAGAAAGAATCCTGAGAGCAGCTGGGGAAAAGTGAAAAGTCACCTACACAGGAGAACCAATAAGACTAAGCTCTGATTACTCGGCAGACACTATACAGGCAAGAAGTCAATCAGATGATATACATAAATCCTTGAAAAAAAATTGCCAATCAAGAATTATATATCCAGCAAAATTGCATCTCAAATATAATGGGAAATTAGGATATTACCAGATAGAATTTAAGGGAATCTGTAAAAACCAGACCAAGCCTACAAGAAATATTAAGGGAGTCCTTCAGACAACAACCTGAGATTAGGACATAGGACAACATCATCCAGATACCAACCCAGACAAATAATTCTCAAAATAAAACTAAAAGACTGAAAACAAGGAACCACGCAATATCAAAACAAAAAGGAGGAATAAACGTGTAGTTATAGAACTATCATATGGACAGGAAGTCAAGGCAATATCAAGAAATAAAAGACTCCTTTAAACTGAAAAAGATAAAGTTAAATTTCAAGGTAACCACAAAGAAAGTTAACAAACCTACTCAGCAAAATAAAAAGGAAGACAAACATAAAGGTTCAGTAAACACAAAATCAACAATGAACGAAATGAAAAGAAAATCCACAAATAAAAAGAACTCAGCACAAAAAATTAAGCGGAAGAAACCATCGACACCACAAAAAAAAAAAAAGCGCACAACAAAATGACTGCAGTAAACTCAAACTTATCAATAATCACACTGAAATGTAAATAGATTAAACGTACCAGTAAAGAGACAGACAGTGGCAGAATGCATAAAAAGACACAACTCATATCAATATGCTGTCTACAAGTGACACACCTTAGACACGAAGACATAAATATACTAAAGCTCAAAGGATGGAAAAAAATATTATCAAATAAACAATAACCAAGATTTACAGCCTTGGAAACTGTATGGGGCAGTTCTATCTGTCCTATATGGTCGCTTTGAGTTGGAATTGACTCAATGACTCTTTTTTTTTTTTTTAGGTATAAGGTAATAATTCTGTTTATGCACCACTCTTCATTGTTATTTAGGCAGAAATCTAATCCCAATTTGCAGGCTGGGAGTAGAATGCAAAATTAAACTACTTGGAAGTCAAAATTTAGCGACAAAAAGAATTACAGGGATTTGTTGATTTATATAGCCAAAAACATTGAAATTATTTGTGGAAATGGAGGGTGCTCAACCATACAGCACAGATCAAAATTAAATCAAGCTTATTTTGCTAATATAAGTATATGTATTGTTTGCGCAGCTAAGTGAGATCATTTGCTGGTTTGGTTAATGCTATTCTGAATCCAATGTTCTTTTATTAAAAAAAAATACACATGATAGGAATTTACTGACATGATATAAAGGTAGAAATAAGACCACTGGAACAAGATAAGTCATCAAGGAGTGGGCAGGAAACAAAAGCTAGAGCAACTGGAATTCCATCTTCCAGAGCTTTGATTCTTGGACTCTCTCTACCGACATTTAGAGGTTGTTCATTCTAATGGTTCCTGTCCTTTCAGGCTTCCCTTCAAAGCTGGAGCTCTTCCATGTCATTCCTCTAAACTTGCTTTTTGCTGAAGTTGGTAGCAGGTGGTTTCTGTTGCTTGCAACTGAGGAATCTTAAATACAATGCTCTTTCTCACTCTCCTTTGGGCATTTCTTAGATGTCCCAGACTCTCCTCTTCTCCATGGTGAATACTCACCCCAAAAGATTTCATCCACTCCAATGACTTCAATCATCATCTACATACTGATGATTCACAAACGTATATCTCTGTTTCACATAGATCTCTCTTCTACTCAAACCAAAACAAAACCCACTGCTGTCAAGTCAATTCCAACTCACAGCAACCCTATAGGTCAGAGTGGAACTGCCCCATAGGGTTTCCAAGGCTGTACTCTTTACAGAAGCAGACTGCCCATCTTTCTCCCATGGAGCCGCTGGTGGGTTCCAACCACCAACCTTTTGGTTAACAGCCAAATACTTTAACCACTATGCCATCAGGGCTCCTTCAGTCTGCCCAAAAGTGAGCTCAACTATCCTTAGAAATTTCCTCCTTCTCCTATATTTTCAATTAATGCTACCAACATCCTCCCAATTTTTCATACCACAAGCCAGCGAGTCTTAATTTGACTCTCTTCTTTTTCACACTATGTACCTCCCCATTTTGACCCCCAACAGTCAATAAATTATGATGTTCTTTCCATCTTCCCTCACAACTCCCTTGAAACTGTCTTCTCCGTATTCTGTATTTTCATAGTCACTACTTTTGTTGAGGACAAAGTTATTTCTTCCCATCTGGTTTCCTGCTTCTAGTATTTTCTCCCCCTAAAAAATTTCTCCATATTGCAGCCAGAATAGTCTTTTTTTTTAAAAAAAAAAAAGTTCTTGTCATTTTCTCATATATTCTGTTTCAGTATTTCTCCAACTCCCTTGGGAAGGAATCCACATTCACCCATCTCTCGTTACAGTACATACCAGTCAGCCACACTAAACCATCTGTAGTCCAAGATGAAGCCATGATTCTGTCACCTATAGGCCTGTACACCCCCAAGCCCTTTGCCTAAAATGCCTTTTCCAACCCCCCTCCCCACTGTTAACTTCTACTCATCCTTCGGATCTCAATTTAGATATCACCCTCCTAAGATAAGCAGTCTCTGAATCTCCTACACCCATGAAGTCCAATATGATAGATAGCTACCAGCCATACGCAGGTATCGAGCACCTGAAATGTAGCTTCTCTGAATTCAGATGTACCTTAAGAGTAAAATACACACCAGATTTTGAAGGCTTAGTAAGGACACAAGAATGTAAAATATCTCATTAATAATCGTTGTATTTGTTACATCTGAATTTTTTTTATATATTGGGTTAAATCAAATATATTACTGAAATTAACTGCATCGTTTCTTTTTACATTTTTATGTGGCTACAAGAAAATTTTAAATTATACATGGATTGCATTATATATCAATTGAACAATGCCTAGACTAGATGAGGAGTCCCTTGTTTCAGTGCTCTGTAGGTAGTTCTTTAGCAGCATTTATTACACCTGCTAAAATTGCTAGTTTGTCTCCTGTGCTAGACTGCAAGCACCTTATGGACCAGAGACTGCCTTGGTCAACATAGTAATTCCAGAGCCAAAGATGCTAAAATAAATACTGTTGACTGAACAAAGCCTGATCTTTTGATTCCAAATCCAAATCCTATGTGAATGCAGTATACGGTGGTGATTAGCAGTGACTATGAAATCTAAATGCCTAGATTTTAATCTTGGGCTCTCCAACTTGCTAGTTTTGTGATTTTTGGCAAGTTACTTAACTTTTTTCTGCCTTTTTACTCAATTAAAAATGGAGATAAAGCCACCATATCCCTAATACCAAAACTAGGTAAAGACACCACAAGAAAATTATAGACCTATATCCCTCATGAATGTAGATGCAAAAATCCTCAACAAAATTCTAGCCAACAGAATTCAACAACATATCAAAAAAATGATACACCATGACCAAGTAGGATTCATACCAAGTATGCAGGGATGGTTCAACATTAAAAAAACAATTAATGTAATCCACCACATAAATAAAACACAAGAATCACATGATTTTATCAATTGATGCAGAAAAAGGCATTTGACAAAGTTCAACACCCATTCATGATAAAAACTCTCAGCAAAATAGGAATAGAAGAAAAATTCCTCAACATAGTAAAGGGCATTTACACAAAGCCAATGGCCAACATCACCCTAAATGGAGAGAGCCTGAAAGCATTCCCATTGAGATTGTGAACCAGACAGGGATGACCTTTATCACCGCTCTTATTCAGCATTGTGTTGGAGGTCCTAGCCAGAGCAATTAGGCTAGATAAAGAAATAAAGGGCATTCAGATTGGCAAGGAAGAAGTAAAAGTATCTGTATTTGCAAATGACATGATCTTATACACAGAAAACCCTAAGGAATCCTCCAGAAAACTACTGAAACTAATAGAAGAGTTCAACTGAGTATCGGGATATAAGATAAACATACCAAAATCAGCTGGATTCCTCTACACCAACAAAAAGAACATCGAAGAGGAAATTACCAAATCAATGCCACTTACAGTGGCCCCCAAGAAGATAAAATACCAAAAAAAAAAAAATACTTAGGAATAAATCTTACCAGAGATGTAAAAGACTTATACAAAGAAAACTACAGTACACTTCTGCAAGAAACCTAAAGAGACTTACAGAAGTGGAAAAACATATCTTGCTCATGGATAGGAAGACTTAACATTATAAAAATGTCTATTCTACTAAAAGCCATCTATACATTTAATGCAATTCCAATCCGAATCCCGATGACATCCTTTAATGACATGGAGAAACAAATCGCCAGCTTCATATGGAAGAGAAAGAGACCCTGGATAAATAAGGCATTACTGAAAAAGAAGAACAAAGTGGGAGGCCTCACGTTACCTGATTTTAGAACCTATTATACCGTCACAGTTGTCAAAACAGCCTGGTACTGGTACAACAACAGATACATAGGCTAATGGAACAGAATTGAGAATCCAGAAATAAATCCATCCACATATGAGCAGTTGATACGTGACAAAGGCCCCAAAACAGTTAAATGGGGAAAATCTTAAAATCTATCTAGTCTTTTTAACAAACGGTGGTGGCATAACTGGATATCCCATCTGCAAAAAAATGAAACAAGACCCAGACCTCACTCCACGCACAAAAATGAGCTCAAAATGGATCAAAGACCTAAATATAAAATCTAAAACGATAAAGATCATGGAAGAAAAAATAGGGACAACCCTAGGAGCCCTAATACATGGCATAAACAGTATACAAAACATTATTAAGAATGCAGAAGAAAAACTAGATAACTGGGAGCTCCTAAAAATCAAACACCTATGCTCATTCAAAGGCTTGACCAAAAGAGTAAAAAGATTACCTACAGACTGGGAAGAAGTTTTTAGCTATGACATTTCCGATCAGCACCTGATCTCTAAAATCTACGTGATACTGCAAAAACTCAACTACAAAAAGACAAATAAACCTATTTAAAAATGGGCAAAAGATATGAACAGACACTTCACTAAAGAAGACATTCAGGTAGCTAACAGATACATGAGGAAATGTTCACGATCATTAGCCATTAGACAAATGCAGATCAAAACCACAATGAGATTTCATCTCGCTCCAACAAGGTCGGCATTAATCCAAAAAACACAAAATAATAAACGCTGGAGAGGCTGTGGAGAGACTGGAACACTTATACACTGCTGGTGGGAATGTCAAATGGTACAACCACTTTGGAAATCGATTTGCTGCTTCCTTAAAAAGCTAGAACTACCACAGAATCCAGCAATTCTACTTCTTGGAATATATCCTAGAGAAATACGAGCCTTTACATGAACAGATATATGCACACCCATGTTTACTGCAGCACTGTTTACAATAGCAAAAAGATGGAAGCAACCAAGGTGTCCATCAACGGACAAATGGATAAATAAATTATGGTATATTCACACAATGGAATGCTACACATCAATAAAGCACAGTGAGGAATCTGTGAAACATTTTATAACATGGAGGAATCTGGAAGGCATTATGCTGAGTGAAATTAGTTGCAAAAGGACAAATATTGTATAAGACCATTATTATAAGAACTTGAGAAATAGTTTAAACTGAGAAGAAAACATTCTTTTGTGGTTACAAGAGGGGGGAGGGAGGGAAGGTGGGAGAGGGGTATTCACTAATTAGATAGTAAATAAGAACTACTTTAGGTGAAAGGAAAGACAACACACAATACAGGGGAGGTCAGCACAACTGGACTCAACCAAAAGCAGCTTCCTGAATAAACTGAATGCTTTGACAGCCAGTGTAACAGGGGCAGGGTTTTGGGAACCATGGTTTCAGGGGACATCTAGGTCAATTGGCATAATAAAATCTATTAAGAAAACACTCTGCATCCCACTTTGAAGAGTGGCATCTGGGGTCTTAAACACTAGCAAGCAGCCATCTAAGATGCATCAATGAGTCTCAACCCACCTGGATCAAAGGAGAATGAACACCAAAGACACAAGGTAATTATGATCTCAAGAGACAGAAAGGGCCACATGAACCAGAGACTACATCATCCTGAGACCAGAAGAACTAGATGGTGCCCGGCTACAACTGATGACTGCCCTGACAGGGAACACAACACAGAACCCCTGAGGGAGCAGGAGAGCAGTGGGATGCAGACCCCAAATTCTCATAAAAAGACCAGACTTAATGGTCCGACTGAGGCTAGAAGGACCCTGGTGGTCATGGCCCCCAGACCTTCTGTTGGCCCAGGACAAGAAGCATTCCCGAAGCCAACTCTTCAGACAGGGATTGGACTGGACGATGGGTTGGAGAGGGATGCTGGTGAGGAATGAGCTTCTTGGATCAGGTGGACACTTGAGACTATGTTGGCATCTCCTGCCCGGAAGGGAGAGATAAGAGGGTGGAGGGGGTTAGAGGCTGGCGAAATGGACACGAAAAGAGAGAGTGGAGGGAGGGAGCATGCTGTCTCATTAGGGGGAGAGTAATTGGGAGTATGTAGCAAGGTGTATGTAAGTTTTTGTGTGAGAGGCTGAGTGGATTTGTAAGCTTTAAGCACAATAAAAATTATTACTAAAAAAACAGAGATAAAAAAGGAGTAGTTGTGAATAGTTAACAGAAGGGGGTGTAGACTGACCAGAGAGAGGGACAAGGAAACCTTTTGGAGTGAGGGAAATAATCCGTATCTTGATTACAGTGGTCCTTACAGAACTGTTTTCCAAAACTCATAAAACTAAAAACAGTGAATTTTACATTAATCATACTTCAGTAATTCTGAGGTTAAAAAAAAAAAGTAGTCAAGATTAAACGAATGACACACATAAAACACTTAGCACGTACCTGTCCAAACACTTCTTCAAATATTAGCAATCAGTCTAACAATAAGAGACTGGTAAAGGTTAGGTGGTGTAAGGAAAAACAGAATGGACTCAGGAACTATGGGTTTAATCTAGATCTTTCGTATGTTAGAGGCTGAGCTCAGTATGTAAGAATTCACTTATTGTGAACGTTAGACAACGCATGTGAAGCATGTGTAAACGAAAGAGCCATGGAATAACGAGAGAAAAGGGATTAGTCACAAGACAGCAATACAAAATCAAAGCATCACATAAATTTAGCTGTGGGCTGGGAAGGAGTTTCCTAGGTCACCGTCCAAAGTAAGAAAGTGTGGTGCGCTGTGAAATGGAACTGTGAAAAGGAGTATGCACCTCTTAGTCCTCAGTCCTATTCAAGTCTCAATTGGCTCCAGGTCGATCCTGAAGACAATCCAACCGTTCTAATGAGGTATTGGACAAGCCTCAAACTCAAAGAAGTCCTGTGCTATGGAAGGGCTGAACTGGCCGAAGAACTTTCGGAACCAGTCAATGATCAAGGAGTCAGATCACACTTCGCCTCCACAACCCTGTAATAGCCTCTGCGGTGAGAAGTGGGTTAAATCATTTCATTGCTGCTTTTTAGATCGAGGTTGTCTGAAGAGTTCCTACCCCTGAAAGCATTGATGACCATGGCGGAGACCCCAGTGACAGTCGCTGCCAGAATCTATGTGGTGGCTGGGGTCCCGCAGCGTGAAACCAAGTAATAAAATACTGCACCTGGGCTCTTCTTCAAGGTAGAGCCGTGGGTTCGAACCCCAATGAGGGTGGCAACTTGGGCCAAAAGCTTGAACCCTAAGTTCCCTGCACAGCCACGCGGTGCACCCGCTGAATTCGCGCGCCTCGCGAGTTTTGACAACCGTCACATGACAACCGCCACGCACCTCAGGGCAGAGGCTACTGGGCGCAGGGCTCGGACCCCACTGGACTGCGTTAACTTCGACTGGGGCTTGAACGAAACAAACCTAAGAGTTTGACGGAGCTAGTTCCCTGCGGGCGAATCTACCCTCAGCGCCGGACGCCTGACAGAGCACTCCACGCCGGAAGTGTACTAATCCGCAGCACGTGGGGTTGCCAGGGCGCGCTTCACGTGACTGGGCGGGGCCTCGGGAACCTTCTGGCCAATGGTAGACCGAGAGGGCAGTGCCTGTGACGCTCCTGGGGCCTATCCCGGAAGTGGGGCTGAGGTGGGGGCGGGAAAGGGCGGGGAGGCCGGGGTGTGGAAAGTGTGGCGGCCCCGCCCCGTCCCTTGGAACTGCCGCGGCCGCCACCGCCGCCGTCGCCGCAGCTGTGGGGACCGGCGCGGGTGCGCAGGCGAAAGGCGCTCTTTCTCCGCTGAAAGGTGAAGACATGGGGAGAAGCTGGTGGGGCTAGGACCAGGGCGAGGCAGGGCCGGGGAAGCCGGCCGGAGCCGAGCCCTGACCGAGGGAAGGAGGGAGGATGGATGGGGAACGGAGGCGAGCGTGGACCCACCGGCGTTCAGGCCCGTGCGGGGCCGGTCGAGCCGGGGGTGCAGGCGTGACACGGGGCGCCGGAGCGGCCGGGCGGCGGCGCCGCGGGGCGGAGGGTGGGGTGCGCTCCCGCTGCCCGAGGACCAGGTGCTGCCGGCCGGGTCCAGTTATCCCCCATCCTTCGCCGAGACGTGCGGCCTGGGCTGGGCCCCCCGCAGAGGGGATCCAGGCGGCGGAGCAGGGCTGGGCCGCGCGGCGCGGGAAGGTCGCTGGCTGCTTCTGCGGTGGGGCCGTGGGTGCCGGGACTTGCTGCCCGTGGCGCAGCGCCCACCCCCCAGCGAGCTCCTCTGCGACTTTCTTCCTCACCTCCCCACCAAGGAAGGGATAGAAAAGTTTGTGGAGACCGGAGTTAGAAAGTGCCGGTTAGTCTTGGGTGGGTGTTCAATAAATGCAAAACTGATGCTTGGCACGTAAGCTGTCTGCAATGATTCGTTTCCCTGCCTGCACGGCCGTTATTAAAATGCAAATACAAACTTTTTGCGTAGTTCCCTCGGAAAAGCTACCATCTTCCCAGCCCACCATGGCGGAGGAAATTGATTTCACTACCGGAGATGCTGGGGCTTCCAGCACTTACCCTATGCAGTGCTCGGCCCTGCGCAAAAACGGCTTCGTGGTGCTCAAAGGACGACCATGCAAAATAGTCGATATGTCAACTTCCAAAACTGGAAAGCACGGTCATGCCAAGGTAAGTGTCCTTCCAGGTCTGTCTTCGGCTTTAACGTTGGGATTTTGGTCATCTGTATTCCATTACAGATGATGGGGTTTTTATACTTATAATTTTGTAATAAGCTCATTTTTTCCACACGCAATTACTGGGTGATCAGCTACTACTTTGAATACTGAAAGGTAGCATTTTCTTCTCGTACTCCCTTATAATGTTTTATTAACTGGGAATCGAAGCTTTCTTGAATCATAGTGAGGTAAAAGATCTAGTCAGTAATGGAAGACCAGAACAGAAATAATCAGAGTGTCATGCATTGTGAAGACTGTAACCAATGTCACTGAACTATTTGTGTGGAAATTGTTGATTGGGGAACTAAACTGCCCTGTAAACCTTCATCAAAAACACAATAAAATATTTTTTAAAAAACTATTCAGTTTACAGATGAGAAGACCTAACAATTCTAAGAAACCTAACTTAGTTTTTGTTATCTACTCTTAAAATTGAATTACTGGACTCTCCGATTTTGAGTCTTGATGTGTCATGATACTGTTTAATTGTTTACTGTTTCTCAGTTTCTATGACTACTACTTTGTAATTTTTTTAAGAAAGTAAAATTAGATGACCTTGAAAGGTGGAGAAAGAATCTGTTGTAATCAGCGTTGATATTGTGCTTCTGTGATGTGTGTATTGAGTGATCTGCTTGGCAGAGACTGAACAGGTCTCCTGTTCTTCTCTGTTAGGTTCACCTTGTTGGAATTGATATTTTCACGGGCAAAAAGTATGAAGATATTTGCCCTTCTACTCACAACATGGATGTTCCAAATATTAAGAGAAATGATTATCAAGTAAGTACTAATTTCTTTTAGAATGATACTTGCTTCTTAAAGGTGCACATATTTTCTACTGTCAGTTGTAATCTGACAAAACCCAAGAGTGGCTTTGTAAGTTTTTTCTAATCCATCGTTAGGCACCACCCATCTTAGAAATTGGAGACATAGATAGTGGTATTTCACACTTGTGCTGTAAAATTATAGTAGTTAGTGATTTTTTTTTAAACATTCTTGCATTTTTAAAATGTTTAGCACTTAGTATTCCTTAGAGCAAGTGACTACATGTTGTAACTGAATAAATCCAGTGTTTAGTAAAATCACTCTTCTGTCTGTTGTAAAATATTCCAAATTTAGGTAACTCCCTCCTGGGTGTTTTATTTCTTCTCACTGATAAGACCTAAGACTCTCAAGAAACTATTCCCACCGACAAAGTTTGCGTATTATTGGATGTGAGTCAGATTTTTTTATTCTTAAATAAGAAAATAAGCTGAAAGCCATAAATATAAGGGGTAAAGCACATGGTCATTGAATATAGTGAAAAAAATACAAAAGTATGTTTTGTATTTATTCAGTGACCATGCTGTAACCTTTTGTTAAATTATAGGTATAGACTTCAAATTTTAGTTCAAGTTATAAGTCATGTTTAATCATAGTATTTTATGGTATGGATTATTGACAATAACCAGATAATTGACCTCATGGGATGTAGGAGCCAGATTACTCACAACTAATGCCTTTCTTGAAAGTTTTCAATTTCTGTAGCAACCGTACCATATGTAGAGAAATCTTTTCTGTTCATATTACATAGTGAAAAACACAAAATGGACACGTAGATTCGTTGTATCTGGTTTGAATTCATTTCTTTCTATACTGTATATTGTGTAAGCATTTAAAGAATGTTGTCAACTGCAACCACCTGATTTTCTTTTACTCTGTTCATATGCAAACATATTTTTGCATTGTTTTAACCATGGGAAACAGTTTTATATTTTCACCTTCCCACTTACAAATGTTTTCTATGTTGTTTTGGAGTCTAGAATTTGAATTGTGTTAGTATAATAACAGCAAGTGGATTTTTTAGTCATGCAGATTGGGGTTTAGATCTGGTTCTGCCACTTTATAGCTAGATGACCTTGGACAAATTTCTCAACCTCTCTGACCCTCTGTCTTCCCATCTACCAAAGAGGAATAATGTAAGGATTAAATGAGAAAATGTACTCCATAAGTACCTAAGTAGGTATATTCCAAAAAGTAGTTCTTTTCTGCTCCCCTTATTCCTGTGTAAAACTTCCACTTCATCACTCTGTTATTATTGGGGTACTTTTTTTTTAATCTAGTAGGTAGGCTTGACACATACACAATTGACATCGAGTCGATTCTGACTTACAGAACCCCATAGGGTTTCCAAGGCTGTAAATCTCTATGGAAGTAGACTGCCACATCTTTCTCCCTTGGAGCCTCTGGTAGTGGGTGTTCAATAAACATTTGCTAAATGCGTATGTGATTATTCAACGTGGCAAGTATGTATTACGGCTGAGCATAGAATTTTCTTATGCCAAAAATGGGTTTCTCTGTTTTCATTCCTAAAATGTGAGTGTTTTGAATATTCAGTGTTAGGATGCTTTTGCCTACTGAGTATTTCAGAAAGATGGATATCAGTAGTTCACATAATTAATACTATCATCAAGTTAGCCAGCCGCTGATTGGAGCTCAAAATTTAGCATAAAGGAAAAATTTGGTTTGGGTTTTATTATGATATAGAGTAGGACTGGGAGTAGGGCAAGGCAAGTGATATATATGGATATATATAGCCCTTCCTTGGGCACAGAATTTTAAATAAAGACAGGACCAGTAATAATACTAAGCCATATTAGAGCTTAAGGCAAAAGGAAAAATTAGTAATTCTGATCCTGTCTTTAATTTTGTTCATCATTGAATTTTTGCATTAATTTTGATTTTTCTTTATTACATTCAAATACTTATTTATCTTGATCATGGAGTTATTTTGCACCCAAGATGAGTCTCACTTTCCTCACCCTAGTCCCAGCCCTTGGTGTGTGGTCCATACTGCAGAGCGGGTAAGAGGATGACTGGGGCCAGGCAGACCAGGTCTGCATCTCTGATTTGGCACTTACTAGCTCTGTGGTCTCAGTTGTCAAGTCACTTAACCTCTCTTGGCTCTGTTTCTTTATAAAATAAGGGTGAGAATAATAAGCTTTTCATGGGATGATGGTAAGGTTTAATTAGTTAATACTTAGAACAGTATTTGGCAGAGTAAGTACTCTGTATTTGTACACTCCTCAATATCAAGTCAGCACAGAGTGCTCATTCCTGTTCATTTCTAAAAAGCTCTTCATACTTTCCAGTTATATTTAATGTGCCGTGGTGGCCTTTACTCACTTACCCAAGCACCTTGGTTAAATTCCTCCTTTTTTCTTTGGCTACATGTAGTCCTTTGTGTTTGCCGAATTCAGTGTTCTGAGTGCCAGTTCACCAGTTGGGTAAAGTGAAATGTGTTTATCTTTTCATTATAATAATTAAAAAGTAAACCTTTGCTTAAAGAAAGAAATGTATTATTTACAGTTTTAATTTTTATGTGTTTTAAAATAAATTCAGGATGAAAGAAAAACTGTCTCCTGACTTTTTCATTCCAGGATATAGCTTGGATTAGGACTGCTAGTTTTCATTACTTGTCCTCATAGAGTTATGGTTGCCAGGGGCTCAGTGATGATGTAAAATACAAATGCACCCAGGCACCTTTGGGAATCCCAAATTCTTAAATATAGAAATGTGTGCTCAGACTCCCAGGATTCTCTCGAATCATATTTCTTTAGAAAAGTCTGTGTTCCTGTGTACCACACCACAACTTGAAAGCCTTCCCTGCATTCACTAATGTTTTGCCTGTCATTTGAAGACCACTTTCCAGAAGGAAAACATTACTACAGGACACACTAGAGTACTGTGGATCTCTTGGTTATTGCTGAATTGCCAAAACTATGACTATTAAATCTGAGTATATACTTGAAATAAGTAATATGCCTTTTGGATATTTGGATATACGTGTTGACTTTTATTGTTGCAACTTTAAAATAAAAGAACAACAAAAAGAATTGATGCTGTGAATTCCTTGAACTTAAGTTCTTTTAATAATTTTTACCTGTTCTGTGGAACTCTTGTGTCCCCTGACAGAAAGTTTTTCTCTGGAAATAGAAAACCTCTAAACTGGCAGAGCCCAGTATTGGAGAGACAAGAGGCAAACAGTTATAGGATCGTTAGGGTTAATAGTGAGGGGAGCCACTCCCTTTGGGTCTTGTACCTGTGTATTCTTCCTGTAGGAGAAATAGCACCATATATTGGAATATATTGTGACCTGTAAAGCAGTGATCTAGGTCCACAAAATGTCACCTAGCAAAATGTCCCACAGGCAATCTGGGGACTGTGGGGTACACAGACCAGTGAATTCTCTAGCCAGTGTCCTGTTGCCTTATTATTTTGCCTGTAAAGTTAAGTTTTTAGTCAGAAGTGATGCTGTGTGAGACACACCATGACAGGAATGAGGCATTCTGTAAACCCATGGACGAGCTTTTCAGAGAAGCACTGTGAGCAGAAAGGGCAAATCCACATGTAGAGTGAAAATCTGTTGGAATAAGCGCAAATCTCTGCCTTTTCCATGATGGAGGGAGTCAGTGTTACCAGGTGGCTCGCTGCTCCCCCTTGGGAAATGGTGCCCTGTCAGGGATTGCATTGATTTCTACTGTTGAGTATTCAGTAGTGGCTGTGGTCCGACTCACCTTGGTCAGAGAAAACCTGTATTGTGGAGCTCATTGAGAAAGAACAGGGGAGGCTATACACAAAAAAAGCTAAATGATGTCCACAGAGGTTCATCTTGTCCGCCTAATTATTTAGAGCCTCCTCTACAGCAGATGCCCTTTGGTGCACAAATTAATATGAACATATTATTCTGTTTGGATAGGTCTGTCCACAGCCACTTGCCTAGAGCTCACTGTCAGCAGTTTCCCCATCTTGTTCTTTCAGTGTCCTTGACCTTCCAGCCAAACTCTTAGCCATTGCTCAAAATCGGTATAAACCCAAACCTCTCTTCTATCTTTTTCCAGGACCCGTGCTTGATGTTCTGCTCATTCCATCTCTCCTGTCTTTGAGGGCCACCTCTGAGTGGTGCCATTATACCATGCATAATCATGTAGAAACCGTTCTGAATTCTTTTTTCCCTTAGTCCACATGATGCCCATGAAGGCTTTGGGATGAATTGAAAAAAAAGATCCCCCAAATATATCATGACCCTCAAAAAAAACAGCAGGCACGGTACAGAATCACCTGTATAGTATGATTTCCTTTACTTAAAAAATCAAATTACTCAGGAATACATTTTTTCTCAAAAAATAAGAAACGTCAAAGTGGCAGGACAAGGTGCTTTCTGAGTCTGAGCCACCACTCAGTGTGTTTGTGCCTTGAGGATGTGCTCAAAGTGATCTCATTTATGCCGCCCTCACATGTGTGATAAGAGCGCTGCTGCTCTGTGTACTCAGCTTCATAGCTTGGCGGGTCAGATAATCCCCCAGTTCATGATGGTGTGATCTGCTTAGGTTGTGTAATAATAACGATCCAACATTCAGTCTCTACCGGGAACCAGCAGCTCTAAAGAAGTAGGTTGGAAGTGCTAGAAGAACAAAAGGAAGGGGAGGAGAAAGGGTTAGTCCTCACCTAAACAAGTCTGGTTGCTTTGAAGTGGATGGAGAAACAAAATTAAATTCAGAGATTAGGATTAAGAAGGCACCTGTGCTGATAATATGCCTTCTCCAGCCTTATGTTACGTACCAGTAGTGCAAACACAGGCCAGAAAACTTCTCTGCAATTCCTTTCTTATTCTGACTACATTTTAGGCAGAACCTGCAGCTCCCCGTGGCATGTCTGTCACTAACTCCCCTCCCCCTTTCCTTTCAGTTCATGTGTTCTGCAACTCCCTGTGCCTCAGCATTTAGTGGTTACAGTGCAGTTTCTGGAATTCAGAGATACCATGCCTTTTTTTAATATGGAAATTTTCAAAGTATAATGAATTCCACATACTCATCACCTAGCTTCGACAGTTACCAATACATGGGCCGTCTTATTACGTCTGTCCTTCTACCACCTGTTTTTTCTTCCCTTTACTCTTTACCTCCGCATTATTTTGAAGCTAATTCCAGGTACTATGTCATTTCATGTGCAAGTATTTTTTATGCATCTCTAAAAGAACTCTAAAATCAAAACATTATCACACCTAAAAATTAATAATGATAATATCAAGTATTCAAATAGTATTTACATTTTCCTAATTGTCCCCCCTCCCTTTTTTTTTTTTGTTTTTGTTTTGTATGAGTGTGATGGTTGTTTTTGTTTTATAGCTTGTCTACATTAGGACCTAAGATCCACACGTTGAAGTTGGTTGCTGTATGTCTTAAATCTATTTTAATCTATAGATTCATATCTCTCACAGGTGCACTCAGCTTCCCTCTCGCCCTTTCCCATATTCATTTATTCTCTCACTCGCTCACTCTCTCACTTGATTACTCCTTTTGCGTTGTAATTTTTTGATGAAGAAACTGGATCATTTGTTCTGTGGACTTCCCCACAGTCTGGATTTTGCTGATTGTATTTCCTCTGTCCCTTGTATTTCCTGAAAATTGGTAATTAGATGTAGAGGTTTGGTCAGATTCAGGGTAGATTTTTATTTCTTTCTTTTTTTTTTAAACAAGAGTACTCCATAGGGGATGTTCTGTGCAACCATCAGGTAAATGAGTCTGTCTCTTTTTCTTTTTGAGACATTAAAAGATTTCTGATCGTTGCCTCAATGCGTTAATTAATTAGGGGAGATGACATAATGATCTGTCATTTTTTTTTTTAGCCAGAATAATTTTATAAACTTCCCCCTCATCAATTTTTAGTTTACCCAGAGGTACAGTGTGTTTGTGTGTGTAAACCAAACCCGTTGCCATCAAGTCAGATCTGACTCATAGTGACCCTATACGACAGAGTAGAACTGCCCCATATAGAGTTTCCAAGGAGCGCCTGGTAGATTCGAACTGCGGACCTTGTGGTTAGCAGTCGTAGCGCTTAGCCACTACGCCCCCGAGTTTATATGTATAGGAAAGATTATTAATGCTTCATTTTTTCCTTTTAATTACAACTTTTCAAAATAAGCTTATTCCCAGTGTCCACTGAAAATAAGTAAGGAAATGTTTTTTTCTGTGAACTTGAGCATTTAAACATACGTGTTTCAATCCATTATAGTTATTATCCTCATCAATTTGCAAGCTGTTCTCTCTTCGACCACTGAGCATTATTCAAATTAATACCTGGGTCCCTTTGGTATGGTCCTAGTGGTCTTTGATAGCTTCATTATCTTCAAGTATAATAGCTTGTTCCAGGTACATTTTGTATGCTTCCTGTCCTACATCTGAAATTATCCATTTTTCCAAAGAGCCCTAGTTTCTCTTGTTAGAAACTAATAGATACTACATTCTGGTTCTAGTATTTTTTAATTATATTTTGTGTGTCAATCAGCAACAAGCTGGTACACCACCTCGAGCTTGTCACCTCTGCTACAAGTTTTCTGACCTTGCTTTCTCTCATCTGTCTCTCTGCTTGCTACTAACAAAAAGTTATACTTACTACCTTCCCCCCCAAAAATTGTTCAAAAATATCTCAAAGTAATCAAATCAGTAGCATGTTTAAAGATGAATGATGAGAAGAAAATATTTAGAATTAACTGTTGAAACTGTCTTCTCACCATCCTCTCCTTCCAACTCTCAAAGTCAGGGCTTTGAGAGAAGATGGACAAAATTGCACAAGAATATGCTTGAGACTCAACAATGACACAATTGGCTTTTTTTTTAAGATTGCAGATTATACAGGAGTAAAAGGTGCTTTTAACCAAAAAAAACCCAAACCGATTGCCATGAGACCTGGTGGTACACTGTTTATGCCCTCAGCTGCTAACCTTTTTGGTCAGCATTTCGAACCCACCAGCCACTGTGTGGGAGAACAATGTGACAGTCTGTTCCATAATGATTTACAGCCTTGGAAACCTATAGGGCAGTTCTATTCTGTCCTGTTGGGTTGCTATGAGATGAATGAGGGAACCTGCCAGAAAAATGGAAGATAACCACCTTAGCCAAGTGATTAAGGTTAACTCTACCAGTAGTGGCATAAATTGACATCATTTGCCTCCTGATGTGATACTCTGAGGACACATCATTTTATGTGGTATTCCTGCCACAGATGCATTACCTGAATCATGAGGAAACAGACAAACCCAAACTGAGGAACATTGTACAAAACAGTGAGCCTCTACTCTTCAAAAATGTCATGTCATGAAAGATAAAGTGTGAGGAATTGTTCCAAATTAAAAGAGAGTGAACAGACCTGTCAGCCAAATAAATGCAAGGCATGACTCTGGAATTGGGAAAAGTTGCTATCAAAGCCAGTGTTGAGACAATTGGCAAAATTTGAATAGTGGCTATATATTAAATGATATTGTGTCAACATTAAATTTCCTGATTTGGAAAATGGAACTGTGGTT
Organism: Elephas maximus indicus; assembly: GCF_024166365.1. Classification (NCBI taxonomy): domain Eukaryota; kingdom Metazoa; phylum Chordata; class Mammalia; order Proboscidea; family Elephantidae; genus Elephas; species Elephas maximus. Next base: position 29,711,351 of record NC_064841.1, read on the forward strand.
ATGTAAAAGTATGTCCTCACTGAAGTCATGATCTTTTTTGAACTTTCAAGTGGTTGAGTAAAAATAAGAACGTGTATAATATGTATTTTATATATTGCAGGTATAATGTGTGTGTGTATATCTGTATACACACATACATGTATGTATAGAGAGAGAGCACATGTGGTTAAATGTTAAAAGTGGGTGAATTTAGGTAAAGATACGGGGTTTCATTGCATTCTTGTAACTTTTCTATAAATTGATTTTTTTAATAATTTTAAAAGCAGAAAATTTATTTTTATTATTTTCTGTAGCTTTGTTTCTGAATACTTCAATTTTATTTTATAGAGCAATTTATTTTAATATGTTAAATGTTTATAAATATGTTGTTTTATTAGATTCTTAATGTTTCTATGGTTTTGTATTTGAAATGATGTACATATTTCATTCCACGGTTTACTTTATGAAATCTTAACTCTTAAAAAATAAAGTACCACCATTATATAAGTAAATATCAAAATACAAGTGTTATCATTTGGCTTCTATGTTTCAGTCACTAATGGCAGTGTGAGCCTTTAACTCTTGACACAGACAAATTCTACCTGAGGGAATTGCTCAAAGAGCAGAAATCAGATCCGTCCTATAAGCATTTATACCTCAGCCCTCTTGCTCCCCACTGTTCCACCAACCACCCCGCAAATGTTTGAGTAAATTAAAGGCTGTTGTTGCTTTATATAAGGAATTGGGTGTTTATTGTTTGGGGGATAAGAAGTGGTGTACAAAAACTCAAATCTCCTGTGGTAGGTGGCATTTCTGTGGGAAGCCATAGCCAGATTTGGCACTGCCATAGTGGAGAGCTTTGAATGTCTTAATGCTACAGCATCCTGTGCTGTGTCGTAGTGGTGAAAGGGGTCAGGAGCATGTTGTTGACTCCTTTTGTATGTATTAATTATAGAAGCTGTTATTCTGAAAAAAAATTTAAAAGCTGGTATTTGGGAAGGTTGCCGTTTATAAAGCCTATTAAGAGTTCTAGTCACAGTGATGGTATACACGCCTTTGGAATAAATGAATGGGGGTTGGCTGTTTCTTCACGCCTGTGATATAAGAAATTTGCTTATATAAAAACTGTACCTTTTTCCAGATTAGTTTGATGACTGGGTTTATTTTATTAATGTCTTCAAGAAGTCAGTGTTTGTCTTAAAAAAAAAAAAAAAGTCTAGCATTGCTAGCAGTGAGTTGGAAACCAAAAATTTTCCACTTTGTTGGTAATTATAAAACACATGTTAATAGTGAAAAACTGAAAACAACTTTTATGCCCATTAATGGGAAAATGGTTAAATCAGTTACAGCATGTGCATGCAGTTGTGTATAGTGGCTATATATTAAATAATATTGTGTTAACACTAAATTTCCTGATTTTGAAAATAGAAGTGTGGTTATGTAAAAGTTTGTCCTCGCTGAAGTCCTTATTGCTAGAGTCATGATCTTTTGAACTTTCAAATGGTTCAGTAAAAATAAGAATGTGTATAATATGTACTTTATATATTGCAGGTATAATGTGTGTGTATATATACACATACATGTATGTATATAGAGAGAGAGAGCGCACATGTGCTTAAATGTTTACAGTGGGTGAATTTAGTAAAGATACGGGGTTTAAGATGCTGAAGTAGGTTTATATTTTCTGATTTGGAGAGATTTCCAAGACATATTAAATGAATAAAGTAACTTACTGAAAAATACATCTATGTTTTTTAAAAAAGCAATTATTTTTGCATTGTGTATATAATGTTGTAAATGCTTCAGGACGCGTTCTAATGAAGCCTAACCTGTATAATAACACAAAGATTGGGGGGCTTCAGGGAGGAGGGAACTTACACTTCTATACATAGTTTATACTTTCATATTTTTAGCAGTTTTAAACATCAATAATGTATTTATGTATTTTTCTGTGCATATATGGAAACCCTGGTGGCGTAGTGGTTATGAGCTGCGGCTGCTAACCAAAAGGTCAGTGATTGGAATCCACCAGGCACTCCTTGGAAACTCTGTAGGGGCAATTCTACTCTGTCCTATTGGGTCACTATGAGTCAGTAATCCACTCGAAGGCAGTGGGTTTGGTTTTTTTTTTTTTGGTTTGGTGTGCTTATATAAATTAATATGAATTATAATTTATGTAAATACTACAAAAGAGTAAATCTAATCAGTGCAAATTATATAATTTCTTCTAATAGCTGATATGCATTCAGGATGGTTACCTTTCCCTGCTGACAGAAACTGGTGAAGTTCGTGAGGATCTTAAGTTGCCAGAAGGTGAACTAGGCAAAGAGATAGAAGGAAAATACAATGCAGGTGAAGACGTACAGGTAAAGACATGGGAAGGTTGTTTTTTAAAACCACTTTATAAAAACTTCAACCTAAACTGATAGGAATAAAATATATATGAAATGTAGTTTTTCAGTCTTACTGAAATACTGGGAAATGTTCTTTATGAGGCAGTTTTTTCCTTTTTTTGATTTTGCTTTAGGTGAAAATTTACAGAACAACTAGCTTCTCATCAAACAGTACACACATTGTTCTGTGACATTGGTTAACAACCCCACAACATGTCAGCACTCTCCGTTCTCAACCCTGGGATCCCTATTACCAGCTTCCCTGTTCTGTCCTACCTTCCAGTCCCTGCCACAGGGCAGGTGTGCCCTTTAGTCTTGTTTTGTTCCATGGGACTGTTCAATCTTTGGTTGAAGGGGGAACCTCAGGAGTGACCTCATTACCGAGCTGAAACGGTGTCCAGGGTTTCTCCAGTCTCTGTTACAGTTTTGTTCTACATTTTTCACTAGCTCTGTCCAGGACGCTCTATTGTGCTCCTTGTCAGAACAGTGGTAGCCTGGCACCATCTCATTGTACTGGACTCAGTCTGGTGGAGGCTGTGGTAGATGTGGTCCATTAGTCCCTTGGACTAATCTTTCCCTTTTTTTTTTTTTTAGTTTTCTTCATTATTCCCTTGCTCCCAAAGGGGTGAGACCAGTGGAGTATCCTAGATGGCTGCTTACAGGCGTTTAAGACCCCAGACGCAACTCACCAAAGTAGAATGTAGAACATATTCTTTATTAACTATGTTATGCCAATTGAGCTAGATAATCCCCACGATCATGGTGCCCACAGCCCTCAGCCCAGCAATTAGGTCCCTCTGGGAGTTTGGATGTGTCTATGGAGCTACCATGACCTTGCCTTGTACAGGTTGTGCTGGCTTCCGCAGTACTCTGTACTCTCTTACCCTTCACCAAAGTTTCTACTTATCTATTGTCTATTAAGTGGTTTTCCATCCCCACCCCTTCCCTCCCTCATAACCATCAAAGATTGTTTCTTTTTGTATGTAAACCTTTTCATGAGTATTTACAGTAGTGGTCTCATATAGTATTTGTACTTTTGTGACTGACTTATTTCACTCAGCATAATGTTCTCCAGATGCATCCATGTTACGTGATGCTTCACAGATTCATCGTTGGTCTTTATCGTTGCATAATACGCCATTGTATGTATGTATCACAGTTCATTCGTCTGTTGATGGGCATCTAGATTGTTTCCATCTTTTTGTTGTTGTGAACAATACTGCAGTGAACATAGGTGTGCATATGTCTATTCATGTGACAACTCTTATTTCTCTAGGATATATTCCTAGGAGTGGGATTGCTGGATCATATGGTATTTCTATTTCTAGCTTTCTAAGGAAGCAACATATCATTTTCCAAAATGGTTGTGTCATTTTGCATTCTCACCCATAGTGCATAAGAGTTCCGATCTCCCTGAAGCCTCTCCAACATCTGTTATTTCCTCTTTTATTGATTCGTGCCAGTAATCCTGTGGTGAGATGATACCTCATTGTGGTTTTGATTTGCATTTCTGTAGTGGCTAGAGGTCATGAGCATTTCCGTATGTGTCTCTTGGCCTCCTGAATGTCTTCTTTGGTGAAGTGTCTGTTGATTTCCTTTGCCCATTTTTTAATTGGATTATTTGTCTTTTTGTTGTAGAGGTGTTGGCTTTTCTTGTAGATTTTAGAGATTAGACTTTTGCCTCATTTGTAATAGCCCAAAATTTTTTCCCATTCTGTAGGTTCTCTTTTTACTCTTTTGATGAAGTCTTTTGATGAGCATAGGTGTTTAATTTTTAGAAGATCCCAGTTATCTAGCTTATCCTCTGGAGCTTGTGTATTGTTCGTTGTGGTTTGTATCCTGTTAGTGCCATGTATTAGGGCCTCAAGCATTGATCCTATTTTTTTTTCTATGAACTTCATGGTTTTTGTCTTTATATTTAGGTCTTTGATGGATTTCGAGTTAGTTTTTGTATATGGTGTGAGGAATGGGTCCTGTTTCATTTTTTTGCAGATGGTCATCCAGTTTTGCCAGCACGATTTGTTAAAAATACTGCCTTTTGGTTTTTTTTTTCCCCCCCATTTGATGGACTTTGGGCCCTTGTCAAAGATCAGGTGACCACAGGTGGATGGATTTACATCTGGGTTCTCAGTTCTGTTCCATTGGTCAATATATCTGTTCTTGTACCAGTAGCAGGCTGTTTGGACTACCGTAGCTTTATAGTAGGTTCTGAGGTCAGGTAGTGCGAGTCCTCCTACTGTATTTAGTGCTTTAGTTATTTGGGGCTTCTTGCCTTTCCATACAATGATAAATTTTTCCATCTTTGTAAAGAATGTTGGCATTTGAATCAGGATTGAATTGTAAATCACTTTGGGTAGAATTGTCATTTTTACAATGTTGAGTCTGCCTATCCATGAGCATGGTATATTTTTCCATTTATGTAGAGCTCTTGCAGTAGTGTTTTGTAATTTTCTTTGTATAGGTCTTTTATATCCCTGGTTAGAATTATTCCCAAATATTTTATTTTTTTTAGAGGCTTATTATAAATGGTATTGTTTTCCTGATTTCCTTTTCATCATTCTCTTTATTGGTATATAGAAATCTAACTGATATTTGTATGTCTATCTTGTTACTCCAATGAATCTTTCTATTAGTTCCAGTAGTTTTCTCGTGGAGTCTTATGTTTTCTATGTATAGTAAAAAAAAATCATCCACAAATAGGGAGAGTTTAAGTTCTTCATTACCAATTTGGATGCCCTTTATTTCTGTTTCTTGTCCAACACAGCGTTAAATAGGAGTGGTGAGAAAGGGCATCCTTGTCTTGTTCCTGTTCTCAAGGGGAACGTTTTCAGCCCCTCTCCATTAAGAATGATGTTGGCCATTGGTTTTACATATATGCCTTTTATTATGTTGAGAAATTTTCTCTCTGTACCTATTTTGAGAGTTTTTATCAGGAATTGGTTTTGGACTTTATCGAATGCCTTTTCCATGTTGAGATGATCATGTGATTCTTTTCCTTTTATTTATGTGGTGGATTATGTTGATTGATTTTCTAATGTTAAACCATCCTTGCATACCTGGTATGAATCCTACTTGGTTGTAGTGTATTGTATTTTTGATATCCTGCTGAATTCTATTGGCTAGAATTTTGTTGAGAATTTTTGCATCTATATTCATGAGGAATACTGGTCTGTAATTTTCTTTTTTTTTTTTTTGTGGTGTCTTTGCCTGGTTTTGGTATCAGAGTTATGCTGGCTTCATAGAATGAATTCAGAAGTATTGCTTCCTTTTCTATGTTCTGAAATAGTTTGAGTAGTAGTGGTGTAAGCTCTTCTCTGAATGTTTGGTAGAATTCTCCAGTAGATATAAGGAATTTTTTTCCTTGAAGCCCTCAGAGCCCATTATCAAAGAACGTATGGAGGTTCCTTTACTGGGACAGAGGCAGGGTTCAGTCTCATACTCGCTTTAAAGATCTGCATCTCAGCTGTTTTTGAGGATGACAAAAGGGATGCCCTGAGAGTGCTAAGGAGTAAAGGAGATTCAATCCTTGTTATAACTTTCAAGAGTGTAACAGCTAATAAGTGTCAAAAGATTTATAGCTCTTACTCAGATTTTACTTTAGAAAACTAATGGAAGTAGATTATTTGGTCTTTGAGGACCCCTACAAAATATCCTCAAATATATAGTATACAATGAATTAAATACACTTGGTATTTATATACTTACTATCTTCTGAATAATTTTTGGCTTGCATTTTTCCTTCCAGGTGTCTGTAATGTGTGCGATGAGTGAAGAATATGCTGTAGCCATAAAGCCCTGCAAATAAATGGAATCACCAGGCATGAGCAGACTGTTTAGGTCTGGATCAACTGCAGATCTAAAGTTTGGTTCTCAGTTGTCACCAAAGCTATGGCCTTCATAAGCAACCTCATTTCTTTTTGTTTTGAAATTGTGCTGCGTTAGTTTTGCAGGGAATTGGCAATTTAAAAAAATAATTAAGATGTATAATTCCGTTTTTTAATTTTGTAGGTGTGTTTCCTGTAACATTCCTGTGGTTTTCAGTATGTGAGTCCAAGAAAAAGACAAGGTAGCTTTAGCAGATGTGCTTTATCTGAGCAAATCGTTCCTGAATTTTAGTTAAATGATAAACCAGGGTTTTAAATAATGTAGCATCTAGTGGTATTGAAGTACCACATGTAAGTTGAATTGTTCTGTATTAATTTCAGACTTAATATCAGAGAATAAATAGATTTATGGATAGGAATTGTCACATTTTCAGTCTGTGTGTGGCAAGCACAAATCTTTAAGATAAACAAAAAATCATGTTATCAAAAATTGTCAGTTACCTTGGTGGCCATGTGCAACCACCTGTATTATCTTGGTTGTTCTATTTGCCAAATTGTTGGCAGACTTAATATAACCTTATATGGTTTTAGTACCTGCTTGTGGTTGATAGCATTGCACTGTTGGGTGAATATTCTTAAGTTCAATTGTGAAAAAGACACAAGGGACAGTGGCAAAGAGGATTGGTTAAAGCTATATGTTTTTATTCGAGGCCTTTTTGTAATCAACATGAAAAATAGGAAGTTGCCTTTTGTGTGTGCGTTTAACTTTTGTTTTCCATTTCTTGGTGTCATTCTCTCGTTCTCTCTATACGTAGAGGAGTAACCTGCTTTACAGGACACTATGCAGTGCTTTTTTCCAACCACATTGAATAAGTGTTAGTATTTATCAGCAATCACTCCTTTCTAACCATTTGTAAGTAGATTATTTTGACGTTAAAATATTTTGTCAGACAAAAACTGGAAATTCTTACTTTAAATTGATTTGGAAGGTTTGTTAAATTTATGTATGTTTTTTTCTAAAATGAAAGTAAATCATGGAAGAAATGTTACTCTATGTTATAATTATTTATTTTAAGAACTATATACATTTTTTTGATTGTCACGTGACTTAATTCAGTTACTGGTATGAAACATAACTAGGGAAAAATTCTATAAACCTAATTATTTTAAAAGGTGTTTTCAGTGATACCTGCATTTCTCTTTTGTCTTTTGGATCATATATATTTTATTGCCAAATCTAGACATTGTTACAGTGTTTGTGAGGACCTTAGACCCAATAACAATCATTATATGGGAGTCAAATGTAGAACAAAATCACTATTTCAGTAATACCTTGATTCTCTTAAGACTTGTTGTGAGACTTCTCCCAACATGCCTTGACCTCTAAATGGCCTTTGTTCCCGTCATCTAGAGGAAAATATATATGCTGCTGTAACTGATCTGATCAGTGACTGGAAATAGCATTAGGAGCAGAAGATCCCATGGTTTTAGTTGCTTAATTTGTCCATGCTTTAAAATCTTGTATTCGCCTCATCAAAACCATTTGGGGAAGAAGCGAGATACTTTTAATTAAGACAGTACAAGGAGAGAGGAGGAGAATTGAAGAGCACAAGAAATATTGTGGTTGTAGTTAATCGTTTTTAGTGTAACATTTTATTTAGCTTTTGCCCATCTAAAGCACAATTAGGAATTAGGCTGAATTCTTCCAGTATTCTATTTAAATATCTACTACATACTGCTCTAGTTTTTGTTACTCTGCAATGCATATCTTAGCTGCTACTGGTTGACATTGTTACCCACAGGAATTCTAGAAAGTTACCAGTCTGTGCTGCTTGCTGGCCATTCATATGGCTCTAGTTAACCATTACTAGTGTTCTGGCTTAATATTTATTACGGATTAGCATGCCCTTGTTCTTCCTAACTTGTCAAACTTCACATAAATATATGTTCAGTTGCAGTGTAAGGGTGTACAGATTATAGCAGTGCATCTCTGTCTTCATACCTTGAATGGCAAAAGCTATGCATAAATATTTCATTTTGTGTACTATATTAAATGTAGATACTCTTGTGATGTATAATAATAAGTATAGATTTTAAAGATATAGGACTGTTTATTTTCACATAAGTCAGTGAATGTTTCTCTAGAACAAAATATTTCATTTAGTAAAGCTTTACAAATTGTATTAAAAGGAAGCAGGAAACATTTTTTAACATAGAACAGAAGTGACTTCATTCTTTTTTGGCATCAGAGAAATGTTAAAAGTTGATCTTCAGTATTTGTTATACTTTTTTGTAGTAAATGCTAAATATCTCTAGTTACCATGTATAGAATGTAGAGTGTCATGCTGATAGATTATACAGTGATGCACCACTTTTGTCTGCAGGCATTTCAGCAGTTTATGTACAGCATTATATTAATAGGTTAAATGTTTTGTTTCTTTCTGGAACAACATTTTATTGCTACTGTGACAGACTGTTGTATCTTATTTGCTACAAATTTGTATACCCTCTGAAATAGATCAAATCATTTGCTACTTTGACTTAGCATTTGCATCATAAGCATAATTATGATGTTTCTTTCATACTCCCCTCCAAGGGCTGCCAGTCACTTAAGAAAATGTTGCTAATGAAGCTCTTGACTCTGTTTCCAAATATGGTACACGCTTCTGTACCAATGCTTTATATTACTTACCAAACCTTCCTGCAGCTGGAGCATGCTATCTGCAATAGGAGATGCTGCAGTAAAATGCCTAGTCTGTACAGTCTGGGGACACAGATTTTCATTATAGCACAATATGAGCGTGTGCACGTGCACACAGAGCTTTGTGTGCGTGTTCTTTTTTCAAAGTCCTTCCAACTCTTAAAAGTACTGTAGTCTGGTAGTGCCTGAAAATGTTGGTAACTGTTTTGTTTTGTTTTTCTTTACAACTTTTCCAGAATTTGTTTTTGTACTTTAAGGCTTCTCAATTAGGTATTTCTAGTTGAGCTGTAATCTGAATGCATTGTTCTCAGGGTTGTTTGTGCTAAGAGCTGAAGTTTCATTATTTTAAAGCTAACTGCCTGAAAGTATATTGCAGAATTTTCCCAGATTGTAATACAGTGATACGTACAAATAAAAAATCCTTAATATTAGCATACTTAAATACACACTAAGTATTCTAGGGGAAAAAAATGGAAACATTAGTAACACCTGTTCTGGAATCTTGCCATATTTTTTCACTTTAAAATAGAACTTGATAGTCTTATCTTGAAACCCTAACCTTAGTGATATACCTGAAAGCATTCCTTTGACATGGACCCCAAAGATAGTTTTAGAGCCAGACATTAATGTAGTGTGGTTCTCAAACATACTTAGGGACAACAAATAGAAAATTCATAATGCCCTTTTCGGCACATTAAAATGTTTACATATTCTAGAATATGAACTAGGAACACATTTACTATGAGAAAATGTGACTCTTAAGCAGTTTAAGAGCAAAACTGGGCATATTTCCATTACAGAACAAGTTATTGAACTAAGCGTGATCAACAGTTTCAGATTTTCTAATATTATTTAGGTATACTATTTCATCATTTTCAAGCCTTTTTTTTCTGCTAGCAATCCAACAAGTAATAGGCAACAAAGGCTTAAGACAAATTTATGGTGGAAAATCTTAAAATTGAGAGAATTGAATCTATGAAGTTTAATCTATTACCTTTTTTTCTCTGAATTGGTTATATGGCATCATTATTTGATTTTAGCAGGGAACATTTGGATTTAGTTTACGGAACACAGATGTTCCATGGGAACATGACTTGAAGTCACTATATAATTTAATGTTTTCCATTAGAAAAAAAATCTGAACATCAACTTTACTACCAAGGGGGTGGTCAAGTGCCTGAAAAGTGCTGTATACATCTAATGAGCACGTTTTCCTTGTGCGAAAACACATAGCAAGGCATTTCAGGCTTTCACCTGCTAGAAACGTACTTGCTGCCAAACGTTGCTATCCATCACTATCCTCCACCCCTTCCTTAGAACAGGTAGAAACCTACTTTAATAGTTTTTTTTTTTTTTTTCCTTTTTAAATATAAAGTCCTTGTAACTGTTTCTCAGTATTGGTAGCTTTAGGTTTATCTTAGTTCAAGATTGTACTTTTTAAATACTCTGAACACTATATTTAGTGATGACTGTACCATTTGTCATAAGTCACAGTTGTGATCTTTCTTGAGAGGAATTCTTTACTGTGGTTAATGTCTACTATCAATAAGCACTCTTGTGCTTGTTACAAAGTATATGCAAGTATTAGTTCTATACAATTATAATGAAAATGACTAGTTCAATACTGTTAATGTACTTTTGAAATAAAACGTGTCCTCCTCCCCCAAAAAAGGAAGTAGTTGATATGGCATTGTCTAATACAGCGGCACTTTATTAGTAATAATTTTATTTGTCCTCAGCATAGGAGAACTCTTGTGTTTACCTGCAGAGACTCATGTTTTAGCTAAGACTTTAAAACTGCAAGATAGGTAATATGGATATTATAATTGTGCATTTTACATTTTAAAAAATTATGAAATTCAAATGTTAAGACTTTGGCTATACGAAAATAATTGTTGAAATTCTTTAAAATGTAGATGGTAAATTCATCAGTTACATTTTTTGTTACATTAAAATATATTTGTTAACTTCTTTAGTTATGTTAAATAAAAATAAAGTTAATTTAACAGCTTGCACTATTCTTTTATGTACAGTCTTTTACAAATATTTTTAGAATATAAAGTTGTATGAGTTAACATGCACATCACTGTTAAAAGAAAATCTACCTTTTGTTTTTAGTGTTTTTGTTCTAGGTTCTGACTAGAGACTGTCCTAGCTATTATGCTAGTTTTTAAATTTTAGTTTCAGATATAGGTACAATTTTGTTTCTGTCTTTGCATTTTTAATAATTTCTTTGAGTACATAAAATAGTCACATGGTTCAAATTTCAATCAGTATAAGAGAGTGAAAACATTTTCCATCGTCTCCCCCTTTCTGGGTATCCTTCCAGAGATTTAATCCAAGAGAGGTTAATGATACCTCCCCCACCCTTGAGCCCCCAGGGTCAAAGGTGTTCTCTTCCCGCCAGCTGGAGTTTTGCTCTTTCCACAGTGACATGAGTGGTGTGATGAGTCCCTGCAGCAACCACTTAACCCTTTAGCCAATCCTCACCATATTTAACTTGTACCACCTGGTCGGATTCATCACTAGGGGGCTTAGAATCGACTCGATGGCACTGGGGGGTTGGGTATGCATTGTACCAGCCTAAAACATCTCTCTTGCCCCTTGATGTGTGGGCTGTGCCAAGACCACCTGGAAGTGATCACCTCATATCCATGATCAGTAGTATAACCTTTCAGACCCATCAAGCCTAGGCAGTAAGAGAAACACCAGATGGTCTCCTGCCCCCACACTACATCCCCCACTTTTCTTTGCCACTTGCAAATAAAAGTAACCCAGTTTCCCAGAGAGGCATGGGAGAAAAAAGAGAAAGAGTGAAAAGGCTAGTATGTGTTTTGGGTCTCTTACAGCCGGTCTGGGTCTCTTCCTTTCCTCCCCCTTTTGTGGAATTGCCACATTTAGAACCCATACTGCCTGCCTGAAGTGTGTGCTCTACTGGGAACTTAAAACACCTCTTATCACAGACCATTCAGCAGTATCAATTACAACCATTAGGTGTGTATTGGCTCAAAAGGATCCACCAGCAAGGTTACATCAATCCATTGTCCAATTTAAGAATTATTTCTAAATTCAGTCAAAATTTTTTGGCCATGGGCTCTTCTTAGCACCACAGTGACGTGTTTCAGTGTCTAGGAGTGGCAAAAAGGCTTGGCAACTTTCACTGCCATCAGACCCCCAACACAGATTCTAACTCTGAGAGTAGAGGTTCCTCTACCTAATGCTGATGGTGTGTGCATTTTTTTCCCCACAGTTATGTGAGTTTCACTTAAATTGTTGGATGTCAATTGCCATATAATCAATGAGGTAAGTCTTTTAGATATACATTGAACACTAATACTCTGATATTAGAGAATACCTTTCTTTCAAAAAAAGGGAGGCTGTATTAGAACATTTGTAGTTTACCTAAAGTAAAAATATTAAAAATGACACTCTGTGATACCGGTGAAATTAAAAACAAAAAAGCCCTTCCACCTAGAAATTTAAAAAACTATTATACAACTCTGGAAACCCTGATGGCATAGTGGTTAAGAGCTATGGCTGCTAACCAAAAGGTCAGCAGTTCGAATCCACCAGGCACTCCTTGGAAACTGTATGGGGCAGTTTTACTCTGTCCTATTTGGTTGCTATGAGTCAGAATCAACTGAATAGCAATGGTTTTATTACACAACTCTGTGGTGAAAGGTGAAATACAATGAGTTGCTGAAAGATGATGTAAACAATACATATCACAATCTATGTAATACATTTAAAGCAGCCATCTGAAATTCATAGCCCAACCACCTCTATGAATGAAAATGAAAGAATGAAATAAATGAACTAAAGTTCTAAGTCAAACAAAAATAACAGCGAACAAACCAAAGGGAAGCACAAAGGAGGAAAGATAAACACAGGTATCAATGAAGTAGGGGAGGTGCAGGGACCAAGATGGCGGACTAGTCGGACACACTAAGCCATCCTGCTGCAACGAAGACCTAAAAAACCAAGTAAAATGGATGTCAATCCTGGAAGGGATGAAATATTAAATTTGAAGACACTGAGAAGAAGAAACTGATAGAAAACAGCAGAGGAGTAGAGATGCAGAGTGGAAATTCCCAGCCAAGCAGCATGACTCAGCGAGGCCATCTTGGAATAGAGCCCACAACCCGCATACAGGAAGGCATTTCCACAGAATTCGCAGTAGGAGATAGAGGTACGGCATGGACACACCCAGTGCTAAGTAAGACCACATTTGTTGGCCGCAACTCAAGGAGGAAACCAGACTCTCTCACCTGGTAACCACAGAAGCACCCTCCTACAACCCCCACCCCGCTGGTGACTAGTAACAAGAACCACTCCATCCCCCAGCTGCGGGAGCCACAGTATTAACCCACCCTATTGCCCTCCTCCATGTAGCCCCCTGTGCCCCTGCCTTCATCCACCAACCCCCTCCCCCTGCCGCCTCTCTTCTGCCCTTCCAGCCAGACCACAGACCTCTCCATGGGCTCTGGAGGAAGGTCCTTGTCCTACCTCACGGGGTCAAAATAATGTCCCCCTCTCCAGGACTTTCACAGCAGAGAAGTACCATTTTCCCCTCACCCATCCTCCTCCCTGCCCGGCTCTGGCAGTATTCAACAAATGCCACACTACCTAAGCCGGAACTAAGGCCTACCCATGCCCAAACTATTCTTGCCGCTTTAGGAAAAAAAAAAAAAGCCAAGCCCCTATGCCGGGAACTCAGGGCAGGCACTCCCCCTTTGCCTGGGCACTGGCATAAGGGCTCCATGGACTTATAGCACTCTTCACCCCTGCCTAGACCTGTGTGGGCTGATTGAACACCGCAGGCTGTCATTAATGCTAAGCCCCCTAAGCTGGGAACTCAGGACTGTCTTTGCCCAAATCAGTCTTGCAGCTTTAAAAAACTGCCATGCCGCCTAAGCAGGCAACTCAGCACAGGCACTGCCCCTATGCCTAGACACTGGCATAATGGGTCCACAGACTTCTAATGTCCATCACCCCTGCCTAGATCTGTGTGAGCCACTTCAACAGCGCAGGTCCTCATTAGCATAGAAAAACAGGGCAAATACCTGAAGTCTATTTTCAACTGCAGAAGCCGGGGGAGAGGGGGTGCAGATTCATGACATTTGAGACTGTCCTGCCCATTGAGCAGGACCCTCACCCACCCACATCAGGGACCCGAGGACTGGCAATATTACCCATTCCATCCAGCCACCAACAGAGGTCTGAGAATAAGTGGTGCCTCCCAATTGTAACAACCAATAGCATTGGGTGCTCAAAGTCCAAATGCAAAACCCAGCCACCTACGTGCTCTAGCGAATAGGGAAATGCCTTTTACCCAGGCACTCAGGTCCATCCATCAGCTCCTGCCTTACTCAGCACATAGTCCCCTACTGGAGCCAGATTTCTGTGCCTGCTCCAAATGCCATTATTCATCCTTGCCCATCTAGGACTGTAGGTGACGGTCTGCAATACATACTTGGTGACTGATGACCTGGACACCTGGGCTGCATCCACACAAGAAAAGTGAAAAGACTCCTGGGCTCACACACTAAGTAGCTGCTTTCACCTCCTGGTGACAAGACATAAGAGCTTCAAAGATATGAATAACCAAAGTAGATCACACACCCAACCTACTTGGCATATCAAAACAACAAAAAACTAGGACATGGTAAGCAAATATATAATAAATATAATAACTTATTGATGGCTCAGAGACAACAGTTGATACCAAATCACATAAACAGGTCATGATACCTCCAGCAAGTGACCAAAACAAAGAATCAGGAAACCTTCAGAGGAAGAGAAGGTCTTGGAATTACTGGACTTAGAATTCAAAAGATTAATATACAGAGCTCTTCAAGAGATCAGGAAGGAGATCAGGCAAAACTCAGGCCAAGCCAAAGAACACACAGACAAAGCAACAGAGGAATTCAGAAAACAATACAAGAACAGAATGATAATAAATTTAACAGGCTGCTTGGAATCATAGAGAGACAACAGCTAAAAATCCAAAAAATTAACAATAAAATTTCAGAAGTAGACAACTTAATAGATGGTCATAGGAGCTGAATTGAGGAATGGAGGTCAGAATTAGTGAGACTGAAGATAAATCCTTTGACATCAGTTTATTTGAGGAAACATCAGATAAAAGAATTTTAAAAAACAAAGTCTAAGGATTATGTGGGATACTATTGAGAGGAAAATCCTACAACTGATTGGAGTACTAGAATGGGGGGAGTAACAGGAAATACAGAGAGAATTGCTAAGAGAAAACTTCCCTGGTATCAAGAAAGATGATAGGATATCTATCCAAGAAGCTCATCGAACCCCACACAGGATAAATCCCAAAAGAAAGTCACCGAGACATATAATCAAACTTGGCAAAATCAAAGATAAAGATAGAACCTTAAGAGCAGCACAGGCTAAAAGAAAAGTCACCTACAAAGGAGAGTCAGTAAGACTAAGCTCTGGCTATTCAGCAGAAACCATGCAGGCAGGAAGGCAATGGGATGACATATATAGAGCCTTGAAGGAAAAACAGTGCCAACCAGGAATTATATATCTAGCAAAACTGTCTCTCAAATATGATGGTGACTTTAGGTCACTTCGAGATAAACAGAAGTTAAGAAAATGTAAAACCCAAACCAAAATGACAAGAAACATTAAAGGAAGTCCCTTGGCTAGAGAACCAACAATACTGGAAAAAGACGCAAGATTAGAACACAGGACAGAACAACCAGATATCAGCTCAGATAGGAAAGATGCAAAAATAAGGCAAAGATAAAAGACTGAAAATAGGTAAACAGAGACATCAATAAGTAAATGATGACAACATTAAAAAAAGAGGAACTAAATAGTGTAGTCATAGAACTTGATATGGAGAGGAAGTTAAAGCACTATCAAGAAATAAAAGACTTGTTTAATATTAGAAAAATAGAGGTAAAATTTAGGGTAACCACAAAGGAAACTAACAAATCAACCCATCAAAATAAATAAATAAAAGAAGGAAAACATAAAGGCTCAGCAAACACAAAATCAACAATAATGAAAAGATGATAAGAAAATACATAAAGAAAAAGACCTCAGCACACAAAATTAAGTAGAACAGAGAAACTGTCAACACTACACACACACACACACACACACACACACACAAAATCAAAATGACAGGAGTAAACTCATACCTATCAATAATTACACTGAATGTAAATGGACTAAATGCACCGATAAAGAGACAGAGAGTGGCAGAATAGATTAAAAAACATACACACACAATCCATCTGTATGCTACCTACAAGAGACATACCTTAGACTCAAAGACAAAAACAAACTAAAACTCAAAGGATGGGAAAAATATATCAAGTAAACAACAACCAAAAAAGAGCAGGAGTGGCAATATTAATCTCTGACAAAATAGACTTTAGAGCAAAATTCACAAAGGATAAGGAAGGGCACTATATAATGATTAATGGGTCAATACAGCAGGAGAGCATAACCATAATAAATATATACACACCCAATGACAGGGCTCCAAAATACATAAAACAAACTAACAGCATTGAAAACAGAAATACACAGCTCTACAATAATAGTTGGAGACTTCAACACATCATCTAGAAAGAAACTCAAAAAAGACACAGAAGATCTAAATGCCACAATCAATCAGCTTGACCTCATAGACATGTGCAGAACACTCCACCCAACAGCGGCCAAGTATATATTTTTTTCCAATGCAACGGGACATTCTCCAGAATAGACCACATATTAAACCACAAAGTAAGCCTTAACAGAATCCAAAACATTGAAATTTACAAAGCATGTTTTCTTACCATAAAGCCATATAAGTAGAAATCAATAACAGAAACAGCACCCCAACACTAGGCTGGCACTAATCCAAAAAAAAACACAAAATAACAAATGTTGGAGAGGTTGTAGAGAAACTGAAACACTTATACACTGCTGGTGTGTACCTGTAAATGGTACAACCACTTTGGAAAACGATTTGGCACTTCCCCAAAAAGCTAGAAATAGAAATAACATAAATCCAGTAAACCCACTCCTTGGAATATATCCTAGAGAAATAAGAGCTGGCACATGAATAGACGTATGCACACCCATGTTTGTTGCAGTAAAACGATGGAAACACCCTAGGTGCCCATCGGCAGACAAATGGATAAACAAATTATGGTACATACACATAATCCTTGGAAACTCTATGGGGCAGTTCTACTCTGTCCTATAGGGTCGCTATGAGTCAGAATCGACTCGATGGCACTGGGCCTGGACGCGTAATGGAATACTACATAACAATAAAGAACAATGATGAATCCACGAAGCATCTCCCAACACGGATGAATCTAGAGGGTGTTATGCTGAGTGAAATAAGTCAGTCACAAAAGGACAAATATTGTATGATAAGTCCACTAGTATAAGAATCCAAGAAAAGGTTTAAGCACAGAAGAAAGAATTCTTTGTTGGTTACGAAGGTGATGAGGCAGGGGAATTCACTAATAGTAAACAAGGATCATCTTTGGTGAAGGGAAGAACAACACATAATACAGGGGAAGTCAGCACAACTGGACTGTAGCAAAAGCAAAGAAGTTTTCTAAACACATTCAAACACTTTCAGGGACAGAGTAGCTGGGGCTGGGGCTTGGGCACCATAGTTTTGGGGGATATCTAGGTGAATCGGTATACCAAAGTTTATTAAGAAAGTGTTCTGTATCCCACTTTGGTGAGTGGCATCTGGGGTCTTAAAAGCCTATGAACTGCCATCTAAGATGCATCAATTTGTCCCAACCCACTTGGAGCTAAGGAGAATGAAGAATATCAAAGACACAAAGAAAATATTAGCTCAAGAGACAAAAGGTCCACATAAACCAGAGACTCTATCAGCCTGAGACCAGAAGAACTAGATGGTGCCCAGCTACCACCAATGACCATCCTGACAGGGAACACAACAGACGGTCCTGGACAGAGCAGGAGGAAAGTGCAGAGCAGATCTCAAATTCATGTAAAAAGACCAGACTTAATGGTCTGACACAGATTGGAGGAATCCCTGAAATTGTGGACCCCAGGTGCTCTGTTAACCTAGAACTAAAACCATTCCCAAAGCCATTCTTCAGACGAAGATTAGACTGGACTATAAAACAAAAAATAATACTCATGAGGAGTATTCTTCTTAGTTCAATTAGATACAGAGACCAAATTGGCAGCTCTTATCCAAAGATTGGATGAGAAGGCAGGCAAGGACAGGAACTGGTTGAATGAACACAAGAAACCTGGAGTGGAAAGCGGGAGTGTGCTGTCACATTGCAGGGATTGCAACTAGCGTCAATAAAAATATGTGTATAAATTTTTGTATGAAAAATTAAGCTGTAAACACTAAACTAAAGCACAATTAAAAAAGAAAAAGCTAAAATAAAAAAATGGCAGCTAACTCCAAATGTTAGCAAGGATGCAGATAAACTAATCACTATTAAATAAATAAATAAATAAAAAGACTAAGTTCTGATTATTTGGCAGAAACCATGCAGGCAAGAAGGCAATGTGATGACGTATATAATACCGTGAAAGAAAAAAGTTGCCAACCAAGGATAATATACTCTGCAAAACTTTTGCTCAAAAATGATGGCAAAATCAGGACATTTCCAGATAAACAGAAAATATGGGAATTTGTAAAAACAAAACCAAACTGACAAAATTACTAAAGGGAGTTCTTCAGTTATAGAACAAACAACATCAGACAACAACCTGAACCTAGGACAAAGTCAAGTATCAACTAGATACCATTGTAGGTTTTGACCTCTCAAGGAGAAAACAAAACTAAAAGACTTAAAACGGAACTAGACTTCCAGCCAACATGACACCATAGACAGAAGCACCATGCTGTCCCTCCACAGCAAAGACCAGAAAAACTAAGTAAAACAGAGACAAGTATCATTCCTGGAACCTGAAGTGCCAAAAGAAGAGATAGAGAATCCAGCCAAGCACCAAATGGGGAAAGAAACTGACAGAGAATGGAGAGCAAGGAGAGATATGTGTGGAGGGCCCCATCAGCTAACCGCATGGCTCCACCATCTTGGACTCCAGTTGGTGATCGGCAGACAGGGAGCACAGGAAAGCAGCTTCAAAGGACTCCCAGCAGGAGACAGAACACCTGGTAACCAGTGATACACGCTTTCCCACCCCCCATTCTCTCCCCGCTGCCCTACCTCCAAGGTTGCTGGCTGGCTGTGGTGGCTCAGCTGGCAGGGAAGTGTAGCATCCATGCCACTTGGATTTGCCCCATCCACGTCGGAGATCAGTGGACAGGTAGTACGGGAAAGCAGCTTCACGAAGTTCCCAACAGGAGACAGAGCACCTGGTAACAAGCGGTATACACTTTTCTGGTCCCACCTTCCTCCCCCTCCTTCAGCCGCCTCTGCTTCCTGCTAGCCATGGACTCTTGGCTGGCAGACAACTGCTTTGGCCTCAGGCTGCTTGGCTTTGCAATGCCCACACTGGCCGGGCCACTGAGCTGGTGTTGGTTCTTTCCATCTCTTTTGGTTTCTTCTGTGCCACCTACCACCTCCCCCTCCTTTCTCTGGAGCACCTGGCTCTGTGTGCCATCTTTGCTTCTTCTTGAAAGGCTGTGAACCCATGCTCCACTGGGGAACCACTCTCCAGGCCTGCGACACCACACTGGTGGGATCCTTGGGGTTTTTTTTCCCCTTGTTTTGCTTTGTTCTGTTTTCTTTCGTGTGTTGTTTTTCTTTTCGCAGCTTGGGTGCCCCATCTAGCCAGGCTGCACTGCACAGCTTAGGAGCCACTCCCCCAGCCTGTGTGACTGTGTAGGTGGGATCCCTAGGGGCCTTTCTTTTCTTCTTCTTTCTTTCTTTGTTTTTTCTTTTCTTTCTCTTTTTGCCTTTCTGTCTTGCTTCATTTCTCAGTTCTTGTCTCTCTACACTTATCTTCTTTTCCTGTCTCCTGAATACCTGATGCTATGTGACATCTATCCCCCCTCTAGCCAGGCTATACTGTGCAGCCTGGGAGCCACTTCCCCAGCCTTAGCAGCCCCATTGGTGGGACTACGGGACTCCTGGGGGCTTTTCTTTTCCAAATTTGTATTGAGTTATTTTTGTCTTTCTTTTTTCCTTTTTCTTTTTACTTTTCTCCATTTCTTAGTTTCTCATCTCTGCATTCCAATGGCAAGCTCCCTTAGCACTCTTTTTTTCTCTCCCTCTTGTTTGCTTGTTTTTCTCTCCTCTCTCCTGTTTCCCACACCCCTATTAGCTCCACACATCACAACCTCCCCCCTCTTTCCTGCCTACCTGCGCTATGCACTGAACATCACACCCCCAAGCAGCACAGGCATGGCCTACTGAAACCTGCCCAGCACTGATTCCTGGCCCACCCTGTCGGTGCTAGTATGTGCCACAAACAACCCATCAGAGCCCCTTTCCTTCAGCTGGACCTGCTCTGCTGCATCATAGCTGAATGGCTGGCCCTGCCCATTGGACTAGGAGATGAAAAGTATCATGACTACAGATGAGCAAATAACGAAGAACACACAGCCCACCTGCTCAGACATAACCAAACAAAACAAAAAAGTGGGACAAAACAGATAAATGTACAATGAAGAAACAAAGAAAATAACTACTGAATGTCCCAAAGACAGAAGACAGTACCAAAACATATTTAAAAAAACAGGACAGGATGGGTCCAGAAGGGATACAAAATAAAACACCAGATGACTTTCAAGTAGAAGAAAAGACACTAGAACTACTTAACAAGGAATTCAAATCTCTAATGTTCAGAGCAATCCAAGAGTTGAAGCAAAAAGCAGATGAAAATGAGGGAAAAAAATGACACATGTTTGGAAAAGGCAGACAAGTTCATGGAAAATACAGACTAAAAAATGGAACAACTCAGGAAAGTAATACGGGAACAAAATGCCAAAATAAATTCACAACTAGAAATCATACAAAAACAACGATTAGAAATCCACAAGATAAACAACAAGATTTCAGAAGTGGATAGTGTCATGGAAGTGCTGAGGAGCAGGTTTGAAATGATGGAAGAAGGAATCAGCAAAATTGAAGACAAACACTTGGATACAACTTTGTGTGAGGAAAAAAGAATGAAAAAAAATGAAGAAACCCTGAGAATTATGTGAGATACAATCAAAAGCAAAAATCTGCAAGTGACCAGAGTTCCAGAACAGGGAGAGAAAACAGAAAACACAGAAAAAAAAGAAAAGAAAACACAGAGAGGATAATTGAAGAATTGCTGACAGAAAACTTCCCTAATATCATGAATGATGAAAAGCCGACCATCAAAGAAGCACAACGAACCTCATATAGGATAGACCCCAAAAGAAAAACACCAAGGCATATCATAGTCACACTTGCTAGAACCAAAGACAAAGAAAAAATCCCAAGAGCAGCTGGAGAAAAACAAAAAGTCACATACAGAGGGAAACAATAAGACTAAGCTCTGATTATTTGGCAGAAACCATGCACACAAGAAGGCAATGGGATGACACATACAAAACCTTGAAATGAAAAAATTGCCAACCAAGAATAATATATTCTGCAAAACTTTCATTCAGATATGATCGTGAAATTAGGACATTTCCAAATAAACAGAAATTAAGGGAATATGTAAAAACCAAACCAAACTTGCAAGAATTATTAAAGGGAGTCCTTTGGTCTGAGAACAAACAACATCAGACTACAGCCTGAATCTAGGACACAAGATCGTACTAGCCAGACACCAACCTAGGAAATGAACTCTCAAGGACTATCCAAAACCAAAACAATTGCAACAGGGAACCAGACAGGTTAATCTGTAAATGACAACAATGTCAGAACAATAAAAGAGGGAATAAACGGAATAAGTATAGAACTCTCTAATGGAGAGGAAGGCAAGGCGATACCAAGTAATAATAGACTGGTTCAAACCTAGGAAGATAAGGGTAAATTTTAAGGTAACCACAAAGAAAGTTAACAAACCTACTTATTAAAATAAAGAAGAAAACATAAAGTCTCAATAAAAACAAAATCTACAAAAACAAAAGAAATCCACAAACAAAAGGAACTCAGCACAGGACATTATGCTGAGTGAAATAAGTCAATCACAAAAGGACAAATATTGTTTGAGACCACTACTGTAAAAAGCATGAAAAATTTTACTTACAAAAATAAACAATATTTGATGGTTATGGGGGGGAGGGGCGGGGATGGAAAAACACTTAATAGACAAAAGATTAGAGGTAACTTTGGTGAAGGGTAAGACAGTACACAATACTGGGGAAGCCAGCACAACCCGTACAAGGCAAGGCCATGGTAGTTCCATAGACACATCCAAACTACCTGAGTGACTGAATTGCTGGGCTGAGGGCTGTGGGAACAATGGTCTCAGAGAACATCTAGCTCAACTGGCATAACAGAATTTATAAAGAAAATGCTCTACATTCTACTTTGGCGAGTAGAGTTTGGGGTCTTAAAAGCCTGCAAGTGGCCATTTAGGATACTCCACTGGTCTCACCCCTTCGGGAGCAAGGAGGAATGAAGAAAGCTAAAGACATAAGGGAAAGATTAGTCCAAAGGACTAATGGACCACATCTACCATGGCCTCCACCAAGCTGAGCCTAGTACAACGAGATGGTGCCCGGCTACCAGCACTGACTGCTCTGACAAGGATCACAATAGAGGGTCCTGGACAGAGCTGGAGAAAAATTTAGAACAAAATTCTAACTCAAAAAGAAAGACCAGACTTGGTGGCCTGACAGAGACTGGAGAAACCCTGAGAGTATTGCCCCTGGAACCCTTTCAGCTCAGTAATGAGGTCACTCCTGAGGCTCACCCTTCAGCCAAAGGTTGAACAGGCCCATGGAACAAAACTAAAGGGGTGCACCAGCCCTGGGCAGGGACTGCAAAGCAGGAGGGAACAGGAAAGTTGGGAATAGGGAACCCAAGGTTGAGAAGGGAGAGTGTTGACATGTTGTGGGGTTGTTAACCAATGTCATAGAACAATGTGTGTACTAATTGTTTGATGAGAAACTAGTTTGTTTTGTAAGACTTCATCTAAAGTTCAATTAGAAAGAAAGAAAAAAAAAAAAAGAACTAGAGCCATCAATCCGTAAATAATGACACCGTCAGAACAATAAAGGTGGAATACAGGGCGTAAGCATAGAACTTCCAGATGCAGAGGAAGTCAAGGCAATATCAAGTAATAAAAGACTCATTCAAACTTAGGAAGATACAGGAAAGTTTCAAGGTAACCACAAAGAAAGCTAACAAACCTACTCATCAAAATAAAGATGAAAAACATAAAATCTCAGTAAACACAAAATCTACAACAACAACAAAAAAACAAAAAGAAATTCCACAAACAAAAGGAACTCAGCACAGGAGAGTCAGAGGAACAAAGAAAACCTCGGCACCACACACACACACACGCACACAAAGCATTACAAAATAACAGCAATAAACTCACTCCTATCAAGAATCACACTAAATGTAAATAGCTTAAATGCACCTGCAAAGAGACAGAGAATGACAGAATGAATAAAAACACAGACTCATTAATATGCCGTCTACAAGAGACACATCTTAGACACAAAGACATAAATATATTAAAAATCAAAGAATGGAAAAAAATGCATCAAGCAAACAGCAACCAAAAAAAAAAAAAAAGCAGGAGTGACAATATGAATCTCAGATAAAATATACTTCAAGCAAAACCCACCATAAAAGACAAGGAAGGACATTATATAATGATTAAATGGAAAATCCACCATAACCATGATAAATATTTATGCATCCAAGGATAGGGCTCCAAAATACATGATACAAACTCTAACACCACTGAAAAGTGAAATTGACAGTTCCACAATGATAGTAAGATCCTACTTTTGGTAAAAGACATCTCCAAGAAATTCAGCAATGATACAGAAGGCCACAATGAACCTTCTTAATCTCACAGACATATATGGAACACTACACCCAACAGAAGCAAAGTATATGTTCTTTTCCAATGCACATGGAACATTCTTCAGAATAGACCACATCTTATGCCATGAAGCAACCCTCAACAAAATCTAAGACATTGAGATAATACAAAGCATCTTTTCTGATTATAACACCAAAAAAGTAGAAATTAATAATAGAAAGAGCAAGGAAAAAAAAAATCAAATTTATGGAAACCATAATTCATCTTGCTTAAAAGCCACTGGGTAATAAAAGAAATCAAAGATAGAATAAAAAAATTTCTAGAATCAAATAAAAGTGAAAACACATCATACCAAAACCTTTGGGACACAGCGAAGGCAGTGCTCAGAGATCAATTGATAGTAGCAGACACGTACAAAAAAAAAAAAAAAAAAAAGAAGAAAGGGATAAAATCAAAATGTAACCCCCACAACTGGAACAAATAGAGAACAGCAAAAGAAGCCCACAGGCACCAGAAAAAGGAAATAGTAAAGATCAGAGCAGAAATAAATGCAAGAGACTAGAGACAGAGCCAAATAAACAAAAGTTGTTTCTTTCAAAGGATCAACAAAATCCACATGGCTTCACTGGAGAATTCTACCAAACATTGAGAGAAGAGCTTATGCTAGTACTACTCAGCTTATTTCAGAATATAAAAAGGAGTGGATACTTCTGAATTCATTCTACGAAGCCTGCATAACCCTAATTCCAAAACCAGGCAAACACACCACACAAAAAAAGAAATTACAGACCAATATCTCTCATGAAGATAGATGTAAAAATTCTCAACAAAAGTCTAACCACTAGAATTCATCACCATGTAAAAAAAAAAATACCCTAACCAAATGGGATTTGTACAGGTGTGCAAGGATGGTTCAACATTAGAAAATCAATAAATGTAACCCACCACATAAACAAAAGGATCACATGATCATCTTGATACAGAAAAGGCGTTCGATAAAGTCCAAAACAAGTTTCTGATAAAAACTATCAGTAAAATAGGAATAGAAGGGAAATCCCTCAACGTAATAAATAGCATCTATAAAAAACCAACAGCCAACATTATTCTCAATAGAAAGAGGCTGAAAACATTGCCCCTGTAAACAGGAAAAAGACAAGGATGCCCTTTATAACCACTCTTATTTAACATTGTGTTAGAAGTTCTAGCTAGAGCAATAAGGCAAGAAAAAGAAATAAAGGGCATCCAATTGGGTAAGGAAGAAGTAAAACTATCCCTATGATAAGATACAATACATAAAGAACCCAAAAGACTCCACAAGAAAACTACTGGAACTAATAGAAGGATTCATAAGAGGAGCAGGATACAAGATAAACATACAAAAATCAGCTCAATTCCTCTACACCAATAAAAAGAACTACAAAAAGGAAATCAGGAAAGCAATACCATTTGTAGTAGCTCCTAAAAAAATAAAAGATTTAGGAATAAATCTAACCAGGGACATAAAAGACATATACAAAGAAAACTACAAAACACTACTGCAAGAAACCAAAAGAGATCTACATAAATGGATACAATGCAATCCCGATCCAAATACCAAGAGCATTCTTTAACAAGATGGAAATTTTGTTTTATATGGAAAGGAAGGAGGAACTGGATAAGTAAAGCATTCATGAAGAAGAACAAAGTAGCAGCCCTTGCAC
The DNA here is from genome assembly GCF_024166365.1 of Elephas maximus indicus. Classification (NCBI taxonomy): domain Eukaryota; kingdom Metazoa; phylum Chordata; class Mammalia; order Proboscidea; family Elephantidae; genus Elephas; species Elephas maximus. The sequence continues at coordinate 29,736,882 of NC_064841.1, forward strand.
TATCTGGCCTCAGAATCTTCTGTACACCTAAGGTAGTCAAAACAGCCTGGTACTGGTACAATGACAGACACGTTGACCAATGGAGCAGAATCGAGAACCTGGAAATAAATCCATCTAGCCATGGTCACTCGATCTTCAACAAAGGCCCAAAGTCCATTAAATGGGGAAAAGACAGTCTTTTTAACAAATGGTGCTGGCAAAACTGGGTATTGTCTGTAAAAAAAAAAGAAAGAAAACCCACACTTGATGCTGTACACAAAAACTAATTTAAAATGGATCAAAGACCTAAATGTAAAACACAAAACTATAAAGATCATGGAAGAAAAAATAGGGTCAATGGTAGGGGCCCTAATATACAGCACAAATAGGATAAAAACCATAACTAACAAACACCATAAGATAAGCAGATAACTGGGATTCTCTAAAAAATTAAACATTTATGCTCATCAAAAGATTTTACCAAAAGGGTAAAAAGAGAACTTACAGGCTGGGAAAAAAAATTTGGCTATGTCATATCCGACAAAGGTCTAATCTCTAAAATTTACAGGAAAATCCAACACCTCTACAAAATAATAATAATTCAATTAAAAATGGGCAAAGGATATGAACAAATGCTTTAACAAAGAAGATATTCGGGCAGCCAAAAAACACATGAGGAAATGCTCGTGATCACCAGCTATTAAATTAAAACAAAAACCTGTCGCTGTCGAGAGGATTCCGACTCATAGTGACCCTACAGGACAGGGTAGAATTGCCCCATAGTGTTTCCAAGAAGTGGCTGGTGCATTTGAACTGCTGACCTCTTGGTTAGCAGCAGAATGCTTTCCCATTGTGCCACCAAGGCCCCCATTTAGAGAAATACAAATCAAAACTACAATGAGATACCGTCTCATTCCGACACTGCTGGCACTAAAAAACCAAAAACAGACACTAACAAATGTTGGAGAGGCAGCAGGGAGATTGGAACTCTATACACGGCTGGTGGGAATGGAAAACGTACAACCACTTTGGAACATGATGTGGTGCTTCCTGAAAAAGCTAGAAATAGAAATATTGTATGATCCCGCAATCCCACTCCTAGGAATATACCTGAGAGAAATAAGAGCCATCACACAAATAGACACATGCACACCCATGTTCTTTGCAGCATTATTCACAATAGCAGAAAAATAAAAGGAAATGATCTAAGTGCCCATCAACAGATGAATGGATAAACAAACTATGGTACATACACACAATGGAATACTATGCAAAGATAAAGAACAATGATGCTGCAAAACATCTCACAACATGGATGAATCTGGAGGGCATTATGCTAAGTGAAATAAGTCAACTACGAAAGGGCAAATATTGTATGAGACCACTATTATAAAAACTCAAGAAAAGGTTTACACCCAGAAAGAAACAATCTTTGATGATTACAAGGGAGGGAGGTGTTAGGGATGGAAAAACACTCACTAGACAACAGATAAGTTGTAATTCTGGTGAAGAGTAAGGCTGTACACAATACTGACTGTGGAAGTCAGCACAACGTGACCAAAGCAGTCATACAAACTCCACAGACACATCCAAACTCCCTGAGGGTTACTGGGCTGAGGGCTGGGGGCCATGGTTGCAGGGGACATCTAGCTCAATTGGCATAACATAGTTTATAAAGAAAACGTTCTTCATTCAACTGTGGTGAGTAGCATTTGAAGTCATAAAAGCCTGTGAGTGGCCAACTAAGATGAACCTACTGGTCCCATCCAGGCTGGAGCAAAGGAGAATGAAGAAAACCAAAGACACAAGTGAAAGATTTGTCCAAAGGACTAATGAATCACAGCTACCACAACCTCCACAAGACTAAGCCCAGAACAAGTAGATGGTGCAAGGGTACCACCACTGACTGCTCTGACAGGGATCACAACAGAGGTCCCACACAGCAGGAGAAAAATGTAGAACAAAATGCAAATTCACAAAAAACAAACAAATAAACCAGACTTGCCAGCCTGACAAAGACTGGAGAAACCCCAAGAATATGGCCCCTGGACACCCTTTTACTCAATACTGAAGTCACTCCCAAGTTTCACCCTTCGGCCAAAAATTAGACAGATCTACAGGGCAAACAATAACACACATGAGGAACGTGCTTTGTAGTTCGACCACGTATATGAGACTAAATTGGCACACCAGCTCAAAAGCAAAAACGAGAAGGAAGGAAGGAAGGGACAGGAAAATTGAAGGAATGGGAACAGGTAACCTGGGGTGAAGAAGGAGAAAGTGTTGACACATTGTGGGTTTGGCAACCAATGTCACAAAACAATTTGCGTATTAATTGTTTAATGAAGAACTATTTTGCCCTGTAAACTTTCACCTAAAGCATAATTTAAAAAAGAAATTAATGAGGTAGGGAATAGAAAATCAAGTTAAAGAAAATTAAGTTCTTTGATGAAACTAACAAAATAGACAAATCACTAGCTAATTTAATTTAAGGAAAATAATAAAAGGAAGCACAATTGTTAAAAATGAGAAATGGACATGGAGAAATAACTAATAATGCAGAGGAAATAAAAATAAACATACAAGAAACTACTTTGTAAACCTCCATGCAGATAGATCTGAAAGCCTATATGAAACACAATTTGGAAAGTATGGTTATTAGAACTGACCTCATTAGAGACAGAAAGCATCAACAGACCAATTTTAATAGAGAGAATAGAGAAAGTTATCAAGGAACTGTCCTCATAAAAATCAAAACAAAAAAACGGCACCAGGAGCAAATGTTTTCACTGGGCAATTTTACCAAACCCTTGGAGGTTATGTAGTCTCAATGCTACATAAATTGTTTTTAACCCATTGCTGCCCAGTTGATTTTGACTATAGGACAGAGTAGAACTCCTCCATGGGGTTTTCAAGGAGCAGCTGGTGGATTCAAACTGCCTACCTTTTGGTTAGCAGCCAAGCTCTTAACCACTGTTTAGAGCATAGAAAATATAGAGAACATGTAAAAATCTTTTTATTAAGTATAACAATGATAACTAAACCTGATAATAATAATGTAAATATTGATGCAAAAACCCTAAAAATGAGATTAGTGAGTGATTAGACTCAAACACCACATGAAGGAAATAATACACTATGCTCTTATGGAGTTTATACCAGGAACACAAGGATGCTCCAATATTAGGAAATCTATTAAAATAATTCTGTATCAGAGAACCCCTGAGGGAGCAGGAGAGCAGTGGGATGCAGACCCCAAATTCTCTTAAGACCAGACTTAATGGTCTGACTGAGGCTAGAAGGACCCTTGTGGTCATGGCCCCCAGACCTTCTGTTGGCCCAGGACGGGAACCATCCCCGAAGCCAACTCTTCAGACATGGATTGGACTGGGCAATGGGTTGGAGAGGGATGCTGGTAAGGAGTGAGCTTCTTGGATCAGGTGGACACTTGAGATTAGGTTGACATCTCCTGCCTGGAGGAGAGATGAGAGGGTGGAGGGGGTTAGAAGCTGGCAAAATGGACACAAAAAGAGAGAGTGGAGGGAGAGAGCGGGTTGTCTCATTAGGGGGAGAGTAATTGGGAGTGTGTAGCAAGGTGTATATGAGCTTTTGTGTGAGAGACTGACTTGATTTGTAAACTTTCACTTAAAGCACAATAAAAATTATAAAAGAAATAACTAAAATAATTCTGTATCATAAGAAATGTATTAAAAAAATCTTTTAATATTATTCATTGTATTAATAGGTTGGGGGGGGACCACATGGCTTTCTTCATAGGTGCTGAAAAAAACTTTGATAAAACAGTATTCATTTCTAAAGTATTTCTTGAGAAAATAGGAATAGATGAATACTTATTTATTTATTTTACTGTGCTTAAGGTGAAAGTTTACAGCTCAACTTAATTTCTCATTAAAACATTTATACACATATTGCCGAGGAATTTACCTTCTATTCCTATTTTGCTGAGTGTTTTTATCAGGAATGGGTGTTGGACTTTTTCAAATGCATTTCTGCCTCAATTGATAAGATCATGTGGTTCTTACCTTTTGTTTTATTTATATGATGTATTACATTGATTGATTGTCTAATGTTGAACCATCCCTGCATACCTGGTATGAATCCCACTTGGTCATGGTGAATTATTATTTTTATTTGTTGTTGAATTCTATAGGCTAGAATATTGTTGAGAAATTTTGTATCTATGTTCATGAGAGATATTGGTCTATAATTTTCTTTTTTTGTTGTGCCTTTATCTGGCTTTGGTGTCAGGGTTATACTGGCTTCATAAAAGGAATTCAGACATATTCCTTTCTTTTCTATGCTCTGAAATACCTTTAGTAGTACTGTTGTTAACTCTTCTCTGAAAGTTTGGTAGAATTCTCCAGTGAAGCCATCAGGACCAGGGCTTTTTTTTGTTGGGAGTTGTTTTTTTTTTTTAATTACCTCTCCAATCTCTTCTTTTATTATGGGTTTATTTAGTTTTTCTTCCTTGGTTTGTGCTAGTTTAGGCAGGTAGTGTGCTTCTAGAAATTTGTCCATTTCCTCTAGGTTTTCAAATTTGTTGGAATACAATTTTTCATAGTATTCTGTTATGATCCTCTTTATTTCAGTTGGGTCTGTTGTGAAATCACCCATCTCATTTTTTATTCAGGTTATTTGTTTCCTCTCCTGTTTCTCTTGTGTCAGTTTTGCCAATGGTTTATCGATTTTGCTGATCTTTCCAAGGGACCAACTTTTAGTCTTGTTGACTCTTTCAATTGTTTTTATTTTCTCTATTTCATTTATTTCTGCTGTAATCTTTATTATTTCCTTTTTCCTGGTGCCTGAGGGCTTTTTTTGCTGCTTTCTATTTGCTCAAGTTGTAGGGCTAATCTTTTGATTTTGTCCCTTTCTTCTTTTTGGATGTGTGCATTTATTGCTATAAATTGACCTCTAAGCACTGCTTTTGCTGTGTCCCAAAAGTTCTGGTAAGATGTGTTTTCATTCTCATTTGATTCTATAAATTTCTTTATTTCTTCCTTGAGTTCTTCTATAACCCAGTAGTTTTTGAGCAAGGTGTTATTCAGTTTCCACGTTTGATATTTTTCCTTGCTGTTTCTATTATTGATTTATACTTTTATGGTTTTATGGTAAGAAAAGATGCTTTGTAATATTCAATGTTTTGGATTCTGTTAAGGCTTGCTTTGCAGCCTAATATGTGGTCTATTCTGGAGAATGTTCCATTGAGTTGGAAAAGAATTTATACTTGGCTGCTGTTGGGTGGAATGTTCTGTACGTGTCTATGAGGTCAAGTTGATTCGTTGTGGCATTTAGATCTTCTGTGTCTTTTTTCAGTTTCTTTCTAGGTGTTCTGTCCTTCACCAAAAGTGATGTGTTGAAGCCTTCAGCTCCAACGGAACTGTCTATTTCTGTTTTCAATGCTGTTGGAGTTTGTTTTATGCATTTTGGGGCCCGGTCATTGGGTGCATATATATTTATTATGGTTATGATCTCCTGGTGTATTGACCCTTTAATTATTATATAGAAATAATTTTGAATTTCTAGTTGCTGTCACTCTATGGTTTCTAGCAGCCTATTAATTTTGTTGTTTGGTTCTTGGATTGTTTTCTTGACTTCCTCTATTGCTTTGTCTGTTTGTTCCCTGGCTTAGTCTGTGTTTTGCCTGATCTCCTTTCTGATCTATTGGAGAGCTCTGTATATTAGTCTTTTGAATAAAGGGACATGATGTATACAATTTTAAAATTTTTAAGAAAACATATTACATATATATCTATATGAATGTGATGTGTATATATACACACGTATATCTACTCTATATTTGTATCTATAGCTATATATCTATATACATATAGTATATGGAGAAAGCAAGAACACATGATAAAGCAAATGAGGCAAAATTTTAATAGATAAATCTGAATAAAGGGTATATGCATACATTTCTTTGAGCTATTTTTACAAGTTTTGGTATAATAACTTTAAAAATAAGCTTCAAAATTAGTTCTAAAGTTTTTAAAAACTCAAAAAAGTATGTTTAGTACCACTCAATTTTTATAAACTTATGTAAATGTAAATTTATCTAAAGGGTACACATGCACACATACACACATGCTCATATACATGCTCCTGAAGCATTAAGTGGAGTTCCTGAGTAGTGCAAATGGTTAACACGCTTGGCTGCTAACCCAAAGGGTAGCGGTCTGAGTCCACTCAGAGGCACCTCAGAAGAAAGGCCCGCAATCTACTTCCAAAAACTTAGCCATTGAAAACTCTACAAAACGCAGTTCTACTCTGACACACATGGGTCACAACAAGTTGCACGTGACTCAGTGGCAACTGGTTAAAAGCATAAGTAACTCTTTCTGAGCGAGTGGGGTTTAGATATTTATAAGCATTCTCTTTTTTGCTTCTCTGTGTTTTCTTTCATAAGCACTTCTTTTCACATACAAAATATAGTTTTGTTAGTAAAAAAAAAAAGCTCCTCAAAACATTGCTTATAATATGAAAAATGGAAATAATCTAAATGACCATCAGTAATTAGAATCACTAAATAGGCTGAAAATGGAAAGTAATAAAATTTCGTAATGAAAAACCATACTTGTTCTCATTTTAAAGGCTGATCAACATTCAGAATTCTTGTTGCACTGGATAGCACGGAAATTTTTCTTCTAAACCTGCAATCGCTAAACATAATAAAAACACATTACTTGTGTTGTTGTTGTTTTTAGATGCCGCCCAATTTGTTCCAACTCACAGTGTAACCCAACGAGGATTCTTGTCCTGTCCTATTAGCCAGCGGAAATAAGAGGGACGCCATACCACCAGTTGCAAGGGAAACAGAAAGTGAAAATTTATTGTCTGCGCAGACAAGGGTTACGGTGGGGCTAGCGACCATCAGGCCAAGTGCTCACTGTCTGAGGGGGTTGGGGAGCTTTTTATTTCCAGTGGCATCTGGGGGTTCGGTTTGGTGCCCAAAACTCTCCGATCTTAGCCCTCCCATGTCCACATTTGGAGGTCCAGATGTTGAATCACGTCGGTGACGTTCAGGTTCAAGGAGAGATTGAGGACACAGCTCTGCAGGTCCTGCGCATGCGCCAAAACCTTGGTTCGAGCATGCGCAGGATTCTGGCACCAAATTCAAACTGTGGTTTGGACACCCCCCTCCCCGCCCGGCAACGCGGCTGGGCCAAACTGCAGTTAGACGTTGTGGCTTGGTGGGCTGCGAGGGGGCCAGGGAATGCGGTGGAGCAGGGGGAAGTCTGGGAGGAGGCTTCAATAGGGACCTTATGTGCTACAGAACAAAACAGTGCCCAGTCGTGCCATTCTCTCAATTGTTATGCTTGACCCATTGTTGCAGACACTGTGTCAATCTGTCACGTTGAGGGTCTTCTTTTTCGCTGCCGCTCTACTTTACCAAGCATGATGTCCTTCTCTATGGGCTGATCCCTCCCAATAACATGTCCAACATATGTGAGTCTTGCCATCCTTGCTTCCTTACGGAGCATTCTGGCTGTATTTCCTCCAAGACAGATTTGTTCGTTCTTTCGGCAGTCCATGGTATATTCTATATTCCTCGCCAACCTCGCAATTAAAAGGCATCAGTTCTTCTGTCTTCCTTATTCATTGTCCTGCTTTCATATGCACATGAGGCAATTGAAAACACCATAGCATAGATCAAGTGCACCTTAGTCTTCAAGGTGACATCTTTGCCTTTTCACACTTTGAAGAGGTCTTTTGCAGCAGATTTGGCCAATGTAATGCGTCGTTTATTTCTTGATTTCTGCTTCCATGGGTGTTGATCGTGGATCCAAGTAAAATGAAATTCTTGACAACTTCTTTTCTCCATTTATCCTGATGTTGCTTATTGGTCCAGTCGTGAGGATTTTTGTTTTCTTTATGTTGAGGCGTAATCTATACTGAAGGCTGTGGTCTTTGATCTTCATCAGTGAGTGCTTCAAGTCCCCTTCACTTTCAGCAAGCAAGGTCATGTCATCTGTGTAACACAGGTTATTAATGAGTCTTCCTTCAATCCTGTTGCCCCTTTCTTCTTCATATAGTCCATCTTACCCTAAATAGAAAGTGAGAGGAAAGATACATTGAAACAAGCATAAACTTTCTACATCACAGTTTTTAATGAGATCCAATCAAATTAGCAAGGAAAGAGCAAACAGCAGTGAATTAGTTCCTATTTCCCCTGCCTGCTCCCCTTAGCTATCATTGATGAGTGTCTAACAAGGAATCATACATAGGTTTGTGGCTTTAAGCAATATTCTTCAGTAGTAGAAATTTTCTCCTCAGTGCCTCATTGTTGCTTGCACAGAAGGGCTGCAGCACATTCTTTATTAACACTGTGTAATTTGCTTCCACACGACTGCTTGCACTGCACTGTCATTTGATACATTTGTGTGTGTGTAGAGATGGGTAATGCAATGCCTCCTGACATTCAACATGCTCAAGGTTGTAGCATATGACACAAAAAAGGGATAAAGTGGTGTTTTCCACACACACACAAAATCTATATTTTTACAATGCTTAAATGGTGATAATGTTGATAACTTGAAAACATTTGTTTCGGTAAAAGGAAATTTGCAGACTCCTTTTTTTTTTTATAAATCAGCTTCTAGCAAATATGATGGATTTTTATAATCAGTAAGTACATTTCAGAGGTGCAGACATTGTCTACTTTCTATGTATAGAATGATCCTCTGTGGTGTAAACAGAGCTGAGGTCTTCCAAAAGAGAACATTGTACAGAATAAGGAGTACCATCTAATCTTGTAAGAAACCTTGCATGATGCACGACTCTGGGACAGACACCGAGCTGTCTTAAACTTTTGTGCAGGAACAGTAGTTCTATGAAATACAAATGGACCATGACAGAGAACTCTATTCAGAGCTCTGTCTGCTTAAATGTCATAGCACTTTTTTATGGCTCAAAATAGATAAATATGGATAAATGTTTATTAGATTATTTATAAGCATTTATAAAAATGTGTATCATCTTTCCAGTACAAAACACTAGTACGGACTTTGAAGTTTCATGCTGACCATAAGATTTCTGTGTTTGCAGGTGTATTTTGATTTACTTATTTTCAGTTGGAAAAATAATGAGGGTTGTCTTTTCCTAATGATTCTGAAGTGTCAGTTTTGCCATAAATTAATCATATATGTGTGTGTATGTTTCTGGGCTCTCTAGTCTATTTCACTGGTGTATATATATATGTATATTCATTTTCCCCCGTTTGTTCAAGGTGATATATATATACATACACACACACCCCACATGTCTGTCAGTTTGTCATAGTACTGGAATATGAGCCCCTCAGGTTGGAAGGCATTCAAAAGATGGCTGGGGAAGAGCTGCCTCCTCAAAGTAGAGCCAACCTTAATGATGTGGATGGAGTCAGGTTTTGGGACTTTCATTTGCCGATGTAGCACCACTTGAAATGAGAAGAAACAGCTGCAAACATGGATTAATAATCGGAACATTGAAGGCACAAAGCATGAATCTAGGAAAATTGGAAATCTGCTAAAATGAAATAAAACCCATAAACATTGATATCCTAGGCATTAGTGAGTGCAAATGGACTGGTATTGGCCGTTTTGCATCCAACGATCATATAGTCTACTATGCCGGGAACGACAACTTGAAGAGGAATGGCGCTGCATTTATTGTCAAAAAGAACATTTCAAGATCTACCCTGACATCTTCTCTGACCATAAGGCCATAAAAGTGGAAATCAATAACAGGAAAAGCAGGGAAAAGAAGTCAAACATTTGGAAACTGAACAATATCCTGCTCAAAAAAGACTGGTTTATAGAAGACATTAAGGATAGACTAAAGAAATTCAGAGAGTCCAATGAGAATGAAAACACTTCCTATCAGAACCTTTGGGACACAGCAAAAGCAGTGCTCAGAGGCCAATTTATGTCAATAAATGCACACATCCAAAAAGAAGAAAGGGCCAAAATCAAAGAATTATCCCTACAACTTGAACAAATAGAGAGCAACAAAAGAAACCCACAGGCACCAGAAGACAACAAATAATAAAAATTAGAGCTGAACTAAATGAAATAGAAAACAGAAAAACAATTGGAAGAATTAACAAGACCAAAAGCTGGATTTGAAAAACTCAACAAAATTGATAAACCATTGGCCAAACTGACAAAAGAAAAACAGGAGAGGAAGCAAATAACCCGAATAAGAAATGAGATGGGTGATATTACAACAAACCAACTGAAATTAAAATATCCATCCTGAAGTACAATGTTGTCAGTGATGAGATAATATCCATACACCTAGAAGGAAGACCAGTCAATATGACTATTATTCAAATTTACACACCAATCACTAAGGCCAAAGATGAAGAAATTTAAGGTTTTTACCAATTTTTTCAGTCTGAAATTGATCAAACATGCAATCAAAATGCATTAATAATTACTGGTGTTGGAATTTGAAAGTTGGCAACAAAGAAGGATCAGTAATTGGAAACGAAGAAGGATGGGTAGTTGGAAAAAATGGTCTTGGTGACAGAAACAATGCTGGAGATCGCATGATAGACTTTTGCAAGATCAATGACTTCTTCATCGCAAATATCCTTTTTCAACAACATAAATGGCAACTATACACGTGGACCTTACCAGATGGAGTACACAGGGATGAAACCGACTACATCTGTTGAAAGGGACGATGGAAAAGCTCAGTATCATCAGTCAGAACAGGGGACAACTGCGGAACAGACCATCAATTGCTCATATGCAAGTTCAAGTTGAAACTGAAGAAAATTAGAACAAGTCTACCAGAGCCAAAGTATGACCTTGAGTATATCCCACCTGAATTTAGAGACCATCTCAAGGATAGATTTGACCCATTGAACACTAATGACCAAAGACTAGACCCGTTGTGGAATGACATCAAGGACATCATACATGAAGAAAGTTAGAGATAATTAAAAAGCCAGGAAGGAAAGAAAAGATCAAAATGAATGTCAGAAGAGACTCCACAACTTGCTCTTCAACGTTAAGTAGCTAAAGCAAAAGGAAGAAATGATGAGTTGTGATATTGAAGGATTCTACAGGGCAAATGTTAAATGATGCAGAAAGCATCAAAAGAGGATGGAAGGAATACACAGAGTTACTATGCCAAAAAGAATTGGTCGATGTTCAACCATTTCAGGAGGTAGCATATGACCAGGAACCAATGGTACTGAAGGAAAAAGTCCAAGCTGCACTGAAGGGAATTGCAAAAAGCAAGGCTCCAGGAATTAATGGAATACCAGTTGAGATGTTTCAACAGCTGGATGCAGTGCTGAAAGTGCACATTAGTCTATGCCAAGAAATTTGGAAGACAGCTACCTGGCCAACCAACTGGAAGAGATCCATATTTATGCCTATTCCCAAGAAAGGTGATCCACCTGAATTCAGAAATTATTGAACAATATCAGTAATATCACACACAAGTAAAATTTTGCTGAAGATTATTCAAAAGCAGCTGCAGCAGTACATGGACAGAGAACCGCCAGAAATTCAAGCAGGATTCAGAAGAGGATGTGGAATGAGGGATATAATTGCTAATGTCAGATAGATCCTGGCTGAAAGCAGAGAATACCAGAAGGATGTTTGTTGTCGTAGTTGTTGTTAAAAAAAAAAAAAAAAAACTAGTGCCATCGTTAGGTGCCGTCAAGTTGGTTCCGACTCATAGCGACCCTATGCACAACAGAACGAAACACTGCCCGGTCCTGCGCCATCCTTACAATCGTTGTTATGCTTTAGCTCATTGTTGCAGCCACTGTGTCAATCCACCTCGTTGAGTGTCTTCCTCTTTTCCGCTGACCCTGTACTCTGCCAAGCATGATGTCCTTCTCCAGGGACTGATCCCTCCTGACAACATGTCCAAAGTATGTAAGACGCAGTCTCGCCATCCTTGTCTCTAAGGAACATTCTGGCCGCACTTCTTCCAAGACACATTTGTTCCTTCTTTTGGCGGTCCATGGTATATTCAATATTCTTCACCAGCACCACAATTCAAAGGCGTCAACTCTTCTTCGGTTTTCCTTTTTCATTGTCCAGCTTTCACATGCATGTGATGTGATTCAAAATACCATGGCTTGGGTCAGGCACACCTTAGTCTTCAGGATGACATCTTTGCTCTTCAACACTTTGAAGAGGTCCTTTGCAGCAGGTTTGCCCAATGCAATGTGTCTTTTGATTTCTTGACTGCTACTTAACCACACACTTCCGTGACTGTTGATTGTGGATCCAAGTAAAAAGAAATCCTTGACAACTTCAATCTTTTCTCCATTTATCATGATTTTGCTCATTGGTCCACCTGTGAGGATTTTTGTTCTCTTTATGTTGAGGTGTAATCCATACTGAAGGCTGTGGTCTTTGACCTTCATTAGTGAGTGCTTCAAGTCCTCTTCACTTTCAGCAAGCAAGATTGTGTCATCTGCATAATGCAGGTTGTTAATGGGTCTTCCTCCAATCCTGATGCCCCGTTCTTCTTCATATAGTCCAGCTTCTCATATTATTTGTTCAGCATACAGATTAAACAGGTATGGTGAAAGAATACAACCCAACACACACCTTTCCTGACTTTAAACCAATGAGCATCCCCTTGTTCTCTCCGAACAACTGCCTCTTGATCTATGTAAAGGTTCCTCATGAGCACAATTAAGTGTTTTGGAATTCCCATTCTTCTCAATGTTATCCATAATTTGTTATGATCCACACGGTCGAATGCCTTTTCATAGTCAATAAAACAGAGGTAAACATCCTTCTGGTATTCTCTGCTTTCAGCCAGGATCCATCTGACATCAGCAATGATATCCCTGGTTCCACGTCCTCTTCTGAAACCAGCCTGAATTTCTGGCAGTTCCCTGTCAATATACTTCTACAGCCATTTTTGAATGATCTTCAGCAAAATTTTGCTTGCCTGTGATATTAATGATATTGTTCTATAATTTCCACATTCGGTTGGATCACCTTTCTTGGGAATAGGCATAAATATGGATCTCTTCCAGTCAGTTGCCCAGGAAGCTGTCTTCCATATTTCTTGTCGTAGACGAGCGAGCACCTCCAGCACTGCGTCCGTTTGTTGAAACATCTCAATTGATATTCCATCAATTCCTGGAGCCTTGTTTTTCGCCAGTGCCTTCAGAGCAGCTTGGACTTCTTCCTTCAGTACCACCAGATGTTTACCTGTGTTTCATTGACTATGCAAAGGCATTTGACTGTGTGGATCACAACGAATTATGGATCACTTTGTGAGGAATGGGAATTCCAGAACACTTAATTGTGCTTATGAGGAATTTGTGCATGGATCAAGAGGCAGTTGTTTATTTAATTCAATTGGCATAATAAAATCTATTAAGAAAACATTCTGCATCCCACTTTGGGGACTGGCGTCTGGGGTGTTAAACACCAACAAGTGGCCATCTAAGATGCACCAATTGGTCTCAACCCACTTGGAGCCAGGAAGAATGAAGAACACCAAAGACACAAGGTAATTATGAGCCTGAAAAACAGAAAAGACCACATAAACCAGAGACTACATCAGCCTGAGACCAAAGAACTAGATGGTGCCCCATCATAACTGATGACTGCCCCAACAGGGAACACAACAGAGAACCCCTGAGGGAGCAAGAGAGCTGTGGGATGCAGACCTCAAATTCTCATAAAAAGACCAGACTCAATGGTCAGATTGTGACTAGAAGGACCCCAGAAGCCATGGTCCCCAAACCTTCTGTTAGCCCAAGACACGAACCATTGCCAAAGCCAAGTCTTCAGACAGCGATTGGACTGGAGTATGGGATGAAAAATGATACTGGTGAAGAACGAGCTTCTTGGATCAGGTAGACACATGAGACTATGTTGGTATCTCCTGTCTGGAGGGAAGATGAGAGGGCGGAGAGGGCCAGAAGCTACCCCAATGGACATGAGGAGAGAGAGTGGAGGGAAGAACTGTGCTGTCTCATTAGAGGGAGAGCAATTAGGCCTGTATAGCAAGGTGTATGTAAATTTTTGTATGAGAGACTGACCTGATTTGTAAACTTCCACTTAAAGCACACACAAAAATAATAATTTAAATAAATAAATAAATACAACATTAAAAAAAAGAGGCAGTCTTTTGAACAGAACAAGGGGATACCGCATGGTTTAAAGTCAGGAAAGGTGTCAGGGTTGTATCCTTTCACCATACCTGTTCAATCTGTATGCTGAGCAAATAATCTGAGAAGCTAGACTATATGAAGAAGAAAGGAGCATCAGGATTGGAGGAAGACTCATTAGCAACCTGTGTTATGCAGATGACACAACCTTGCTTGCTGAAAGTGAAAAGGACTTGAAACACTTACTGATGAAGATCAAAGACCACAGCCTTCAGTATGGATTACACCTCAACATAAAGAAAACAAAAATCCTTGTAAGTGGTCCAATAAGCAACATCATGATAAATGGAGAAAAGATTGAAGTTATCAAGAGTTCCATTTTACTTGGATCCACAGCCAACACCCATGGAAGCAGCTAATCAAAAGACACACTGCATTGGGCACATCTGCTGCAAGAGACCTCTTGTGTTGAAAAGCAAAGACATTGCCTTGAACCTGATCCAAGCCATGGTGTTTTCAATCGCCTCATATGCATGTGAGTACCAGATGATGAATAAGGAAGACTTAAGAAAAATTGACACCTTTGAATTATGGTGTTAGCTAAGAATATTGAATATACCATGGACTGCCGAAAGAACGAGCAAATCTGTCTTGAAGAAGTACAGCCAGAATGCTCCTTGGAAGCAAGGATGGCAAGGCTATGTTGCGTGTACTTTGGACATGTTGTCACGAGGGACCAGTCCCTGGAGAAGGACATCATGTTTGGTAAAACAGAGGGTCAGCAAAAAAGAGGAAGAGCCTCAGTGAGATGGATTGACCCAGTGGCTGCAACAATGGGTTCAAGTATAGCAGAGATCGTGAGGATGGCTCAGGACTGGGCACTGTTTTGTTCGTTCTGTTGTGCATAGGACCATGATGATTTGGAATTGATTTGACACCACCTAACAAAACAAACATATATATATATCCTCGAGTCAATACACCATTATCCTAATTATGGTCTCTTTAAAACAAGTCTTAATCTAGTAGAGCCAGTCCCCCAAACTTCTTTTTCTTCAAGTGTATTTTGGCTATTCTGAAGTGTTTGCGATTCCACATACATTTTAGAATCAGTTTATCAAGCTAGCTGGAAAAAAGAAAGCAAGACAGAAAGTAGGACAGAAAGAGAGAGAGAAAAAACACACACCTGGCAAGATATTGTTTACAATTGCATTGAATCTACTAATCAGTTTTGGGAGAATTAACGTCTTTATGATATTCAGTCCTACAACCTATGAACATTAAACATCCTTCCATTTATTTGGCCTTTATTGTCGTTTGATATATTACAGTTCTGCATGGAAGTCTTCTACATCTTTTGTGAGCTTTTTTCCCCTTAGATGTATTTTTCTTGTTGTTAGGTGCCATTGAGTCAGTTCTGACTCATAGCGACCCTATGTACAACAGAACAAAACACGGCCCAGTCCTGCATCATCCTCACAATCAGTGCTATGTTTGAGCCTATCGTTGTAGCCACTGTGTCAATTCATTTCATTGAGGTTCTTCCTCTTTTTCCCTGACCCTCTACTTTACCAAGCATGATGTCCTTCTCCAGGGACTGGTCCCTCCTAATAACATGTCCAAATCACGTGAGTAGTCTGGCCATCCTTGCTTCTAAGGAGCATTCTGGCTGTACTTCTTCCAAGACAGATTTGTTCATTCTTCTGTCAGTCCGTGGTGTATATTCAATACTCTTCATCAACACCATAATTAAAGGCGTCAATTCTTCTTTGGTCTTCCTTATTCATTGTCCAGCTTTCACATGCATATGAGATGATTAGAAATACCCTGGCTTGGGTCAGGCGCATCTTAGACCTCAAAGTAACATCTTCGCTTTTCAATACTTTAAAGAGGTCTTTTGTAGCAGATTTGCCCAATGCAATATATCATTTGATTTCTTGACTTACTGGTGCAACTATATTTGAATTATCATCAGCAAAACTTTACTCGCATGCCATATTCATGATATTGTTTGATAATTTCTACATTCTGTTGGCTTAACTTTCTTTGGAATGGGCACAAACGTGGATCTCTTCCAGTTGGTTGGCTAGGTAGCTGTCTTTCAAATTTCTTGGCATAGATGAATGAGGGCTTTCAATGTTGCATCCATTTGTTGAAACATCTTAATTGATATTCCATCAATTTCTGGAGCCCTGTTTTTCAGTAACAGCTTCAATGTAGCCTGGACTTCTTCCTTTGATACCATTGGTTCTTGATCATATGCTACCTCCTGAAATGGCTGAACGTTGACCGATTCTTTTTGGTATAGTGATTCTATGTATTCCTTCCATCTTGTTTTGATGTTTCCTGCGTCATTCAATATTTTGTCTATGCAAAAAAAACAAACAAAAAAAAACCTGTTGCTGTCGAGTTGATTCAGACTCATAGTGACCCTACAGGACACAGTAGAACTTCCCCATAGAGTTTCCAAGGGGCACCTGGTGGATTCGAAGAGCCGACCTTTGGGTTAGCAGCTGTAGCTCTTAATCACTACACTGTCAGGGTTTCCATATTGCCCACAGAATCCTTCAATATTGCAGCTCGAGGTTTGAAGTTTTTTGTCAGTTTTTTTAGCTTGAGAAATGCCAAGTGTGTTCCTTCCTTTTGGTTTTCTAACTCCAGGTCTTTGCACATATCATTATAATACTTTACTTTGTTTTATTGAGCTGCCCTTTGAAATCTTCTGTTCAACTCTTTTACTTTATCATTTCTTCCTTTTGCTTTAGCTACTCTATGTTTCTGGTGGTGCAGTGGTTAAAGCGATCAGCTGCTAAATGAAAGGTTGGCGGTTTGAAACCACCAGCAGCTCCACGGGAGAAAGATGTGGCTGTCTGCTTCCATGAAGATTTTACAGCCTTAGAATCCCTTTGCATAGGATCTGACTTGATGACAATGTGTTTTTCTTTTTTTTTAACTCTATGTTCAAGAACAAGTTTCAGAGTGTCTTTTGACATCTACTTTGTCTTTTCTTTTTTAACTACCTTTTTCTTTCTTCATGTGTGATGTCCTTGATGTCATCCAACAACTTGTCTGATCTTCGGTCATTAGTGTTCAATGCATCAAATCTATTCTTGAAATGATCTCTAAACTCAGTTGGGATATATTCAAGTTTGTACTTTTTTTTATATATAATTTTTATTGTGCTTTAAGTGAAAGTTTACAAATCAAGTCAGTCTCTCACACAAAAACCCGTATAAACCTTGCTATACACTCCCAATTACTCTCCTAGCGAGACAGCCCACTCTCCCCCTCCACTCTCTCTTTTTGTGTCCATTTCATCAGCTTCTAACCCCCTCCACTCTCTCATCTCCTCTCCAGGCAGGAGATGCCAACATAGTCTCAAGTGTCCACCTGATCCAAGAAGCTCTCTCCTTACCAGCATGCCTCTCCAACCCATTGTCCAGTCCAATCCATGTCTGAAGAGTTGGCTTCGGGAATGGTTCCTGTCCTGGGCCAGCAGAAAGGCTGGGGGCCATGACCACTGGGGTCCTTCCAGTCTCAGTCAGACCATTAAGTCTGGTCTTATGAGAATTTGGGGTCTGCATCCCACTGCTCTCCTGCTCCCTCAGGGGTTCTGTGTTGTGTTTCCTGTCAGGGCAGTCATCGGTTGTAGCAGGGCACCATCTAGTTCTTCTGGCCTCAGGATGGTGTAGTCTCTGGCTCATGTAGCCCTTTCTGTCTCTTGGGCTCATAATCACCTTGTATCCTTGGTGTTCTTCATTCTCCTTTGATCCAGGCGGGATGAGACCAATTGATGCAGCTTAGATGGCTGCTTGCTAGCATTTAAGACCCCAGATGCCACTCTTCAAAGTTGTATACACAGTGTTTTCTTAATAGATTTTATCATGCCAATTGACTTAGATGTCCCCTGAAACCATGCTCCCCAGACCCCTGCCCCTGCTACACTGACCTTCAAAGCATTCAGTTTATTCAGGAAACTTCTTTGCTTTTGATTTAGTCCAATTGTGCTTACCTCCCCTGTATTGTGTACTGTCTTTCCCTTCACCTAAAGTAGTTCTATCTACTATTTAATTAGTGAATAGTAGTTCTATCTACTATTTAATTAGTTCTATTTACTATTTAATTAGTGAATACCCCTCTCTATGTAGCCACAAAAGAATGTTTTCTTCTCAGTTTAAACTATTTCTCAAGTTCTTATGATAGTGGTCTTATACAATATTTGTCCTTTTGCAACTGACTGATTTCACTCAGCATAATGCCTTCCAGGTTCCTCCATGTTATGAAATGTTTCACAGATTCATCACTGTTCTTTATTGATGCGTAGTATTCCATTGTGTGAATATACCCTAATTTACTTATCCGTTCATCTGTTGTTGGGCACCTTGGTTGTGTCCATCTTTTTGCTATTGTAAACAGTGCTGCAATAAACATGGGTGTGCATATATCTGTTCGTGTAAAGGGTCTTATTTCTCCAGGATATATTCCAAGGAGTGGGATTGCTGGATCGTATGGTAGTTCTATTTCTAGCTTTTTAAGGAAGCAGCAAATCGATTTCCAAAGTGGTTGTACCATTTGACATTCCCACCAGCAGTGTATAACTGTTCCAATCTCTCCACATCCTCCCCAACATTTATTATTTTGTGTTTTTTGGATTAACGCCAGCCTTGTTGGAGTGAGATGAAATCTCATCATAGTTTTGATCTGCATTTCTCTAATGGCTAATGATTGTGACCATTTCCTCATATATCTGTTAGCTACCTGAATGTCTTCTTTAGTGAAGTGTCTATTCATATCTTTGCCCCTTTTTTAATTGGGTTATTTGTCTTTTTGTAGTTGAGTTTTTACAGTATCATGTAGATTTTAGAGATCAGGTGCTTATCGGAAATGTCATAGGTAAAAACTTTTTCTCAGTCTGTAGGTAGTCTTTTGGTGAAGTCTTTGGACGAGCATAGGGGTTTGATTTTTAGGAGCTCCCAGTTATCTAGTTTTTGTTCTGCATTCTTTATAATGTTTTGTATACTGTTTATGCCATGTATTAGGGCTCCTAACATTGTCCCTATTTTTTCTTCCATGATCTTTATAGTTTTAGATTTTATATTTAGGTCTTTGATCCATTTTGAGCTCATTTTTGTGCATGGAGTGAGGTCTGGGTCTTGTTTCATTTTTTTGCAGATGGGATATCCAGTTATGCCAGCACCATTTGTTCAAAAGACTGGCTTTTCCCCATTTAACTGTTTTGGGGACGTTGTCAAATTTCAACTGTTCATATGTGGATGGATTTATGTCTGGATTCTCAGTTCTCTTCCATTAGTCCATGTATCTGTTGTACCAGTCCCAGGCTGTTTTGACTACTGTGGCGGTATAATAGGTTCTAAAATCAGGTAAAGTAAGGCCGTCTGCTTTGTTCTTCTTTCCCAGTAATGCCTTATTTATCTGGGACCTCTTTCCCTTCCATATGAAGTTGGTGATTTGTTTCTCCATCTCATTAAAGAATGTCATTGGGATTTGGATCGGAATTGCATTAAATGTATAGATTACTTTTGGTGGAATAGACATTTTTATAATGTTAAGTCTTCCTATCCACGAGCAAGGTATGTTTTTCCACTTACGTAAGTCTCTTTTGGTTTCTTGCAGAAGTGTACTGTAGTTTTCTCTGTATAAGTCTTTTACATCTCTGGTAAGATTTATTCCTAAGTATTTTATCTTCTTGGGGGCTACTGTTAATGCCATTGATTTGGTGATTTCCTCTTCGATGTTCTTTTTGTTGGTGTAGAGGAATCCACCTGATTTTTGTATGTTTATCTTGGTATCCTGATACTCTGCTGAACTCTTCTATTAGTTTCAGTAGTTTTCTGGAGGATTCCTTAGGGTTTTCTGTGTATAAAATCATGTCATCTGCAAATAGAGATACTTTTACTTCTTCCTTGCCAATCTGGATGTCCTTTATTATTTTTTTTATCTAGCCTAATTGCTCTGGCTAGGACTTCCAGCACAATGTTGAATAAGAGCGGTGATAAAGGGCATCCTTGTCTGGTTCCCGATCTCAATGGGAATGCTCTCAGGCTCTCTCCATTTAGGGTAATGTTGCCTGTTGGCTTTGTATAAGTGCCCTTTATTATGTTGAGGAATTTTCCTTCTATTCCTATTCTGCTGAGAGCTTTTATCATGAATGGGTGTTGAAGTTTGTCAAATGCCTTTATTGCACCAATTGATAAAATCATGTGATCCTTGTCTTTTGTTTTATTTATGTGGTGGATTACATTAATTGTTTTTCTAATGTTGAACCATCCCTGCATACCTGGTATGAATCCCACTTGGTCATGGTGAATCATTTTTTTGATGTGTTGTTGAATTCTATTGGCTAGAATTTTGTTGAGGATTTTTGCATCTACATTCATGAGGGATATAGGTCTATAATTTTCTTTTCTTGTAGTGTCTTTACCTGGTTTTGGTATCAGGGATATGGTGGCTTCATAGAATGAGTTTGGTAGTATTCCGTCCTTTTCTAAGCTCTGAAATACCTTTAGTAGTAGTGGTGTTAACTCTTCTCTGAAATCAAGTTTATACGTTGACTTTCATGGTACTTGTTTTAATTTTCTTGTTTCACCTTAAAGTTGCATTATGAGCGATAGTTTGTTCTGCATTCAGCCCCTCACCTTGCTCTGACTGATGATATTACGCTTCTCCATCATCTTTTTGCAGAGATGTAGTCGATTTAATTCCTGTGTACTCCACCCAGTTAGGTCCATGTGTTTAGTTACCGTTTATGTTGTAAAAAGGTTTTTGCAATGAAGAAGTCGTTGGTCTTGCAAAATCCTATCATGCAATCTCCACTGTCATTTCTATCACCAAGGACATATTTTCCAACTATTGATCCTTCTTCTTTGTTTCCAACTTTCAAATTCCAATTACCAGTAATTATCAATTCATTTTGATTGTATGTTTGATCAATTTCAGACTGCAAAAGTTGGTAAAAAGCGTCAATTTATCTTTGGCCTTAGTGGTTGGTGCACAAATTTGAATAATAGTCATATTGACTGGGTTTCCTTTTCCTCGATATTATCTTATCACAGACAGCATTGTACTTCAGGATAGATCTTGAAATGTTCTTTTTGAAGGTTTGATATATTTTATGTTGCTGAAAATTGTATCTTTTTCAAGTTTCATTTTCTAATTCATTGCTAGTTTACAGATATGCAATTGAGTTTTTTATACGAACTTTGTATTCAGCAATCTTGATAAATTCACATATTTGGTAATTTACCTGTTAAGTCTTTTAACTTTTCTACATATGCAATTCTATCAACTACAAATAATGTCATTATTGTCCAAGTTGCTGTGTGACATATTGCTAGATATGGTTTGCTAATAATATGCTTGTGATTAAAGTGTCATGAGTGAGACTGGACCATAATTCCCCTTTTTCATAATGCACTTGTCAGGGTTTAGTATCAAAGTACCGCTGACCTTATTATAAAAGTTGATGAACATCCCTCATTTTCTATTATCTGAAAGAATATATGTAAAATGGCATCTTAGCCTATGTTTTTGTCAGAAAGCACAGCCTGAGGCAGGCGTTTGCAAGCAAATTATTTTGGGAAGTGATTCTAGGTAACAGAATAGGATAACTGGGAAGAAGCAAAAACAAATGGAAATGTACAACATTGAGTCAGTCATTGTTGGGGACACTGGGACTTCATCGTACTGAGACCTTTGATGTAGTGTTGTAGAATGCACTTCTGAACTGTCTATCTAAGAGATAGAAGAGGGAAGCAGCAACCAGTTTTATACAAGTGTAACCTGACAGCATCTCCCCACGTATTTCTCACTATGGCTTCTCTAACATGAGACCTGGGACACTTGTGGCAATCCTTGCACAAAAGCTCATTCACACATGCACAACCTGAAAGTGGAAGGGAGTTAACATCCCAAGAGGCAACCATTGACCAATAAGGGATAGGCAACTGTGGACAAATGCTGCCATCTTTTGGATTAAGAGGTAAAATGACTGAATGTGAGTTTTGGCATAAAAGGTATTTGTTACAACTGGCCTTATTTCTTCCTCAAATATTTGGTAGAATTCACTGGTGAAATCATCTGGGTGTTTTCCTTGTGGAAAGTTTTTATTACAAACTCAATTTATTTTAAAGATATAGAACTATTTATATTTTATGTTTCTTGCATAATTTTTGATAAGTAGTATATTCTAGGAATTTATTTAATCTAATTTGTCATATTTTTTATTTGTCGTATTTTGGCATATAAGAATTTATACTATCCTTTTATTGTCATTTTTAATTGCAATATAACATGTATATAGAAAAGTGCACAGATCATAAATTTATAGCTTGATGAATTTTCACACATTCATGTAAACATTACCACAATCAAGAAATAGGACATTACCAGCACCCTAACTCCACAGATTTAGACGTTACTGTTACTGTTTTATACAATTGATGTTTATGTAGATTCACATGCAGTTTAGCCATTTCTCGGCTCACCATTTTTCCTTACATATAGGCCTTAATTTAGGATTGTTTTCCTTCCTCCTGAAGCATATCTTTAAGAATTCCTTTACTGCAGGTGTATTGGTAGGAAACTTTTAGTTTTGTTATCTAAAAGTGTCTTAAACTCATCTTTACTCTTGAAAGATAGTTTTACTGGGTGTATAACTCTACATGGACAATTATTGTCTCTCAGCACTTTGAAAATATTTCTCTGCCTTATAGCTTCCATTGTTGCTGATGTGAAGTCAGCTGCTAGGATAAGTTCTGTTGTTAGATTTTTTTGCCTATTCTCTGTGGATAATTTTGAGATAATTTGCTTGTGGTTTTGAAGTTTCATTACTATATATATATAAATTATCCTGCATACATATATATGTGTGTGTACTTATATATATATATATTTTATATATACATATATACACTCCATGGCAGTGGGTTATATGTATATATATATGTTATCCTGCTTGGGAGTCACTGGGCTTCCTGAATGTGAGAATTCAGTCATTATTTCTGTGAATGTTGTCTTTTCCTCATTATCTCTATTATTTCCTTCTGGATCTCCCACTGGAAATAACTGAAAATGTTCTTACTCTGATCTCCTTGTCTCTTAATCTACCTTTTACATTTCCTATATGTTTGCTTTTCTATGTTGTATGCTGAGTAGTTTCCCATTCACTAATTTTCTCTTCAGCTGTGTCTTCTTGGGTGTTTAACTCATTTGCTGTTTTTAATTTTTCTATTTCTAATTTCTAGCTGTTCTAATTTATTCTGCTTTAAAATTTTTTTTTTTCTGGCCAGTTTTGGTTTCCTCATCATATTTTAAATACTTGTAGCTCTTTAACATATTAAGGATATGTATTTTATATTCCGTATCTTATAATTCCAATATATGTGGTCCCTGTGAGTTAGAATTTATAGGGTCAGAATTTATATTTTTTCATTCATGGTGGCTTGTTTCCTTGTATATTTAGAGACTTATAAAAAGTTGTCAGCTCACATTTCTGGAATTTTATCTGAAGGAATTATTTGTGCCTTTGTGGAATTTTATCTGAAGGAATTATGTGCCTTTCTGGAATTTTATCTGAAGGAATTATTTGTGCGTATGTTTAAAGTGCATTTTTCCAAAGAGCATTTGCATTTGCATCTGCCTAGTACCTGCTCTCTGGGTTTGAGTACCTGCTCGCATTACTAATCCAAAGTCACTTTAAACTACATTTTTAGGTTGGGACTTTTGTCATGCTATTTGGGAAGAGCTAATTTCAGCTCCAAACTTGTATGAGCATTAACTTGTCATTTCTACCTTCAATTTTTTAACTTTTCCTTCAGCTTAACCATATGTTATATAAAAAACCCAGTGCCGTAGAGTCGATTCCAACTCATAGCGCCCCTATAGGACAGAGTAGAACTGCCTCGTAGATTTCCAAGGAGCGCCTGGTGGATTCGATATTTATAAAACCACATTTTAGCCAGCTTTTTTTTTATGTAGGGAGGGGTTTCCCTGTGAATCTCATCTGCCATATTGCCCTTCTGTAACCTAACCTGTCTATTCAGGCTCCAGTATCATGTAGATCCAATAACTGAAGTTTCAAAAAATATTATAAATATATCTATCATATGTTATGTTGTTTGCTGTTAAGTTGATTCTGAATCATAACAACCCTATAGAACTGCCCTATAGAGTGTCTTAGGCTATAATCTGTTTGGGAGAAAATTACCAGGTCTTTTCTCCTTCGGAGCAACTGGCATATTTGAAACCACCAACTTTTCAGTTAGTAGTCATGTGCTTAACCATCCTGCCACTAGGGATCCTTAAAGTTATCTGGAAAGGCACACATCCTCTCACTGTTCTAAATTACCTTGGCTCCTTCAGACACATTATTTCATTTGTTTTAGAATCAGTTGTTAAATTAAAAGAAAACCTGTGGAGTGTTGATTGGCATTTTGGTAATATATTGAGTTATTTACAACATTTAGCCTTCCCACCTGCACATTTTTTGTTATTATTTTTCTTCAATTAAAATACATTTTTTATTCATTATAGTTTCTAAGAGTTGTTTTCAGATTACTAGTTATTTTGAAACACATGTTGTTTTTGTATCTCCTTTGTTCAAATGGCTTAATAGTTCTTAAAAGGTTTATTGTCATGACAAGAAAGGCTGCCAAAGGAAAGGTAAATGAAATAAAATAAAAGTGTCTCAATTAATGACTTATTTTTAAAATATCCAGTAGCACAGGATCATTTCTGCTCTGGAACCTGTACAGCCCCTTGGGTAGAAAATGCCAATTGCTTTTTTCTTTTCCTTAATGTTTGGGAAAGAAATTAAATTATTGTGGTTCTTGAGGCAAGCAACTAAAATCTCTTCAAATAAATTTCTTCTAGGAATTCAGTATCTCTCTATTCAGACTCTGAAGTCCCTGGGTGGCACAAACCAATAGTGGGTAAAAGAACTCAGTTGCTAACCAAAAGGTTGGTGGTTGGAGTCCATCAGAGGTGCCTTGGAAGAAAGGCTTGGCGATCTACTTCCAAAAAATCAGCCATTGAAAACCCTATGGAGTGTAGTTCTACTCTGACACACATAGGCTTGACATGAGTGGGAATCTATTTGACAGCAACTGGTTTTATTCAGACCCTACATAATGCATGCTTCATTAAAATATAGTTGCCAGTCTAAAACAAGAAAACCAAACCCACTGCCTTTGAGTTGATTCTGACTCATAGCGACATTACAGGACAAGTAGAACTGCCCTGCAGAGTTTCCAAGGACCGGCTGGTGGATTAGAACTGCCCACCTTTTTTGGTTAGCAGCCCGAGTTCTTAACCACTGGGCCACTATAGTCGCTGTCATAAAAGACATACAGAGTTATTTTCTTTGGTCACGCTCCAAATTAGCACCAAAAGTCCCCTCCCCCTCCTCTGCTCCCAGGTAGGCTCTCCAGAAAAACTTATTACATAATGTTGAGGGGCATGTCACTGATTTACAATCCTTCCAAGGCCAAAAGCTTTTTTCATCACAACTGCCACCACTCCACCTCAATCCTGAAGTTCCTTGTACCTATTAATAGTTAAAACCAAAACACCAAACCCATTTCTGCCCAGTCAGTTCCACTCAGAGAGACCCTACACGACACAGTAGAACTGCCCCATAGAGTTTCCAAGGAGCACCTGGTGGATTTGAACTGCCCACCTTTTGGTTAGCAGCTGTAGCTCTTAACCACTACACCACCAGGATTTCTTATTAATAGTTTTTAATAGTTACCTCTCCACAAATGTCTGTTGAATTTTAACTGGGAGGCACTTTGGAAGAGACCTGGGGTTAACCCTAAAACTTATGATAAGACAGAACAAATCAAACCCAAGGTGCGAACAAGAAATAAGTACTACGTGTTTTTCTCTTAGGAAGATTTTTTTTTTTTGAGGACATAGTTTATTTTGGCTTCCAGAGACACCGATTTCCCTCAACAGTGATTTAGGAAATAAGGCCCACTAACAAAACAGAGATATGGAAACAACTCCGATGTAGGATTATAATTGCAATATAAGAGAGGCGATCCCAAAGCAACCTGAGACACTGTCTTGTCCTGACTGGAAAGAAGATTCAGTGATCAGTGAGAGATGAGTCCTGCTTTCTTCGGGGGTCTATATCCGAGAGTGGCCACCCAATAACTGCAAAAACCTCCGGGATCACCTGGCGTGTGCCGCCAGGAGCCGAAAGTGGCGAATCATTCCAGCTACCGCTGCTAAAAAACAAACAAACAAAAAGCCGACCAGTCGATTCGGACTCATAGCGACCCTGTAGGACAGAACAAGAGCGCCTGGTGAATTCGAACTGCCGACCTTTTGGGCGGGCCACCAGGTAGGAAACCTGACGGCCACCAGAGCCCACCCTTCCCTGGCCACGTCCCCGGTTTCCTGGGTTACGCGCTTACGCGCACGTCCCCACGTTCTCTTCCGGGAAGCGGTGTTCTTACGTTCACGCCGCGTGGCGCAGCACGCTTCGGTATAAGTACGTGCCGGGCGGTGCGCCGCTTCCTCTCTGGTCACATCGCCGGGTTCCAAAATGGCGCGTGTGAGTGATCGTGGTGTGGGTGGGAGTGTTTTGCTGCACTGTAATAGTTTTGCACTTGCCGAATGGGGCCCTCTCATGGAGATGAAGTGCAGGGGGACATGAAGATTGGGGTCAGGAATGAAACCAAGATTCTCGTATCTTGAATTTTTTTCCGGATGTTCTGCCCTCCTGGCGCCATGCTGTCGGCGGCGTTGAGTTGGGCAGGGAATTGGCTTAGGATGGGTGGTCGTGTGCGCGCAGGGGAGAGGGAGGCACGACGGTGCACGAGGCTGGTGGGAAAGCATCTGGGCCATGTATTTTCCTCCCTTGCTCCCGGTAGTGTCGATGCCACTTTATTATTTGCACTGGGAAGGGGAGGTGGGTAATCGGGCTGTCCTGAGGGCTTTGCCAGGGCCAGAAGGAGGTCCTGGGCGCGGCTTCTGAGGTGCCCGCGGTTACAAAGGCTTGGGAACCTTAAAGCTAACTTGGAGAGGAAGATTTTTTGATTACTTTATGTTAAAGTATAGCATATAAAGTCGTGGCTGTTAAAAATGTATATAAAAAGGGTATACTAAGTCATTCCTGATGAAAACAGTAAAATGTTAAACCCGATCCAAAGATCGTTTGAAAAGTTAGATATTTGTCGGCGATTTACCGAAAGATGTTAGGGTAAAATTGCTGAGTTAGACACAAAATCGAGTAATGGCCAGCGGGGCCATAAACTTCTGGGGTTATCTGTTCTACCGGACGTAAATTAAAATTCGAGTCTCGAAGTTAACCTCTGCTCCAGTGATTGTAAATTGCCCGGCCACAGGGTATTCATCTTTTGTTAATCCCAGATTTAGGGCAGTTTGTTTTGTTTTGCCTTTTGGTACATGTTAACCGTCTACTAGAGAACACAAACTCTGGTGTTAATACTTCGTTTTCTGTTTGTGTGGATCACATTTGGAGATGAGCCTTTGATAAGTATTGACCTGTCTGTTTCCACTACATTGTCTGAATGTGTTCGGTAGTAGCCACACCAACACTTGACTTTTGTAACCCTATTACTTTTTGTCTTTTGGCTCTGGGAAATTTAAGTGACATATATTTAAAAAAAAAAATTCTAAAACTTCACCCTCTCTTTTCCTCATCTGTAACAGTCTGAGGATTCAATTCTCTAGGCATAAATCTGAGTGAATTCTGAGCTCAGGCATGTAACTGAGGGCTAGATGGTGTACTACCCAGATGGTATACTGCACTGGAGATGGTAGTAGTAAAGCAGCCTCTGGCAGCTTTAGTAAAGAACAAAGAGTACTTGGTCGTTTTCAATTGAACACCAAACCAAAAACCAAACCCGTTGGCATTGAGTCTATTCTGAGTCATAGTGACCCTACAGGACAGAGTAGAAATGCCCCATAGGGGACACCTGGTGGATTCAAACTGCTGAACTTTTCGTTAGCAGCTGCAGCTCTTAACAGCTATCACCAGCGTTTCCAATTGAACACCAGTAGTCTAATAAATAATAAAACCTCATAAAGACTGTTGAACAAATGAAGTTTGCATGATTAGAGGCATGGATCAACCCCTGGGGGAGGAGGGTGTTTTATGGAATTTAATGTTCAAGATGAGAGACATATACAAAAAATTTGTTTGAGCTTCCGTTCAAGAATACTCTGAATGGAATGGTCGGGAAAAGAAATTTTGAAATTGATGAAGTGTACATATTGTTTTGAATTAAATGAATGGAAGAATTTTAAAGTAGCTTCCAGTTTATCTCAGTTTTTTTTTTTTTAACTTGGCTAAACTTGGTAGGAATTAGATTGATCTCCTGTTAATCTTTTCCAGTTACAGTAAACATTGGATTTTTAAGAAATCATTTTGATGAAGGCAACTAATAGTTACTATATACTTAAAGCCTTTTTGAGTTTTGCATTTGAGACATTTGCATGGTGAAAAAAGAAAATTACTGTTGGCGTTTATAGAAACTTCATATACTTATGTTCAGACAGCCTGATTTTTAAAAATAGGCTATTAGATTTATTTTAAGATAATTTTTTTAGAATTTTGCAGCATTTCCGTAAATATACATACAATCTTAGTACACAGTACATGATTTCATTGATATAAATTTAAAAATTTTGTGTTTAAAGTGAATAAATGTTTCATGGAATTATAACTGTTTTGTAGCAGAAAGACAAGAAGGCTAAACGGTCAACTTGGAAGTTTAATTTGGACCTTACTCATCCAGTAGAAGATGGAATTTTTGATTCTGGAAATTTTGTAAGTATTACTGTACTCTGCTTACTTTGTAATTATAGTAGAGTTCTTGATCTAAGTATATGATATTTGATTTTAATCTAAGCTCTGTTCCTAGGGTACCTTCCCTAGTGAATATCTAGGGTTTTCTTCCCTAGTTTTGCATTTTTTCTGTTCTAAAATAGGAACAGTTTCTGCGGGAGAAGGTTAAAGTCAATGGAAAAACTGGAAATCTTGGAAATGTTGTTCACATTGAACGCTTCAAAAATAAAATTACAGTTGTTTCTGAGAAACAGTTCTCTAAAAGGTTAGTATTTGTTTTTGTATAATTTAATGAAATAATGGCATTGTGGGATATTTTCTAGACTATGTGATCACAGCATTTAGCCCCCAGTTTATCTGTAAGAATGTATGGTGGTGAGGTCAGTATAGTACATCAGAGGTACTTTGAACGTACTAAAGGCCTATAGGAAAGGAAATATATTGAGTTAACTGGGTGCTGTCTGTAGGGTCACTATGAGTCAGAATTGACTCAGTGGCAACAGGTTTTTTTAGTTTGGATGCCATCTGCTTAAACTCATCAGTTTGCTAGAATGTAGGCAAGGTTTCCTATCTAGTGAATTATTGGCCCTGCAATCCAAGTTGTGTATATCTTTCACAACCTTGGGTCCATTAGTATACTGGCAAGAAACATACCTGGTATGCACCAAGGGAGAAATGTTTCAACTCACTAATGCAAATGTTTTCTTAAAAAGTTTAAGGTTATTGTTTATTCAGTAGAGGCAGCCAGTCAGAGGCAAACCTTTTAAC
Organism: Elephas maximus indicus; assembly: GCF_024166365.1. NCBI lineage: Eukaryota > Metazoa > Chordata > Mammalia > Proboscidea > Elephantidae > Elephas > Elephas maximus. The sequence goes on from NC_064841.1 coordinate 29,766,569, forward strand.
TTTTTTGCTGCTACCAGTTTGAGTTCAGTGCTTTGAAATTCTGTCAGTGTTTTCAAGTACTGTCACAGGACTGAGTAACCCAGCAGTGAACTATCAAAGTACCCATCACCAGGACCTTAAATTCTAGTGGAGAAGAAGGACACAGAAACAGTGTCAATGATGAGTGCTTTGTAAGGGCATAAAAGAGGGTTCTGGGAAGGCCTCAGCCCAGGTGAAATGGAGGAGTGAGCCCTGCAAACTAGGAAATAACTTCCAGACAGAGTGAACAGGAAGCCTGGCAGGTTCAAGTACAGTAATAGCAGGCCAGTGTGCTCGGAGTGTAGTGCATTTTGGGAAGTGATAAGATGAGGTCAGTTGTGTGAAGGGGGGGTATCCTCAAAAGCCGTGGGGAAGTAAGTGTAATATAATGGGAAGCCATTGATTTTTGTAGGTGGTGAGCTCACTGAAGACTATTGTTATGGTTCATAGGAGAGATGGTGACATGGACTGAGGTGGTGGCAGTACGTGGTAGCTGTGAGGCTAATACTTAAGAATTTAGAGAAAAAGGTATACTCCTTCCTCAAGGATCTTACAGACTTGCAGAGAAGCTGAGACTTACTGAGGATAGTTTTGCCAGTGGAGTGAGGTATTTGAAGCAGAGAAAGCGGCATTGACAGGGCAGGGAAATCACATAATGTGTTTGAAGAATGGATGTGTATATCTAATTAAATTGTGTAGTCAGTATGAAGAGGAATATACCATTGCTGTTCTACATACTGGTTTCCAGTGTAAAGATCATTAGTTTACTCTGGGAGACGGAACGATAAAAGCGTTTGGTAGATCATAACTGATTTTAGTTGAGTTGAGGGACTTTGTAATACCAACCTTGTGAGAGATTTTGGAGGGGAATAGCGACACAAAAGATGGATATGAGAATACATACCTTCTGTATATAAGCCTTTACATAGTAGGGATTGCATTTCTTAATGAAATTCATGTTTTTATTTTGAAGGTATTTGAAATACCTTACAAAAAAATACCTTAAGAAGAACAATCTTCGCGATTGGCTTCGTGTGGTTGCATCTGACAAGGAGACTTATGAGCTTCGTTATTTCCAGATTAGTCAAGATGAAGATGGATCTGAGTCTGAGGACTAGGTGAAGCCTCCTGACAGGGCTTTGCTTATTAAGAAACAAATGGACCGTACAAGGGAAAGAAACATCTAGGAGCAGACTTTTAATTTATTGGTGAATAAAAAACATTGTACTCTCTTATGCTTCTGTCTCATTTATTTAGAGATGATGTGTTTACATGATGCCGGCTTTTCTTTCGTAGTTCGTCAACAATGTTTGAATAGTTTATAGCTAGAGAAAATTTTTCTAAGATTCATCGCTTTTACAAATATCCTCAAGTAAAAGTATGTTACATATAACGTAATGTTATATGGAAATAATATTGCAGCACAATTTCATATCTAGCTTTATATATTAAAATATAGAATTCTACTGACAGTCTCTTACATACTTAGTGTGCAGTTTGTAAATGCAGTCCTGAGTGCCTAGTACCGTTCTTGTGCAGATGTGTTCCATGTTGGACCACTTGTGCCCTCAGCTTCAGAAGGTACTGCCTTTTTCTAATTAGTGTCGGTCCTCTGTATGGGTGAGTGTCAGTCCTGCCTATGAGAAATTTCCCGCCAGGTGCCTTGTAAATAAATTTTTTTTTTTTTTGCCTTGTAGGCGCTTTCAAATCTGAACTCTAATTTTATCAGTTAAATTTGCTGTAAGTTCTTTGATAATTTACTCCCCAGTTGGATGAGTTGGGTCTCTTCGCTTAATGCCCTCCAAGCTCCATTGATCATTCTAGAAATGTATTAAAAAAATAAAACCCTGTGGAGCATAGTTCTACTCAGCATATGGGGTCATGAGTTGGCCTGGAAAATACTCGATGGAACTGGGCAGCTGTTTTTTCAGTATTGAGAGTTGCAGTATGGCCAATAGCACTATAAGGCATGCCTGAGAAACCCTGGTGGTGTAGTGGTTAAGTGCTACGGCTGCTAACCAAAAAGTTGACAGTTCGAATCCGCCAGGCGCTCCTTGGAAACTGGGGCAGTTCTACTCTGTCCTATATGTTCACTGTGAGTCGGAATCGACTTGATGGCACTGTTTGGTTTTTTTGTTTTTGAGCGAAGCTTCACGAACATGTATTTTCCTCTGCAAGGCACGTCACGGCTTTGGTGCTTTGAAACTCCAGCAGTTAAGAACTATGGGTGGGGCCGTTTTAAACAGGGAAATCCACAAAACAGAAGTGAGAAACATGGCACTAAATAGGCCTTGGAAAAGGACACTGGGCAGTCAGCTGAGACAAGGCAGAACATCACCTTGTTGAACAAGTTGGAACAGAAGATGGGGACGCTCTTTTCGCTTTCGCGTGTCCACGAATGGCTGAAAGCCCTGTGAATACTAATTTTTGGGGTAACATAAAAGGCAAGTTGACAAATAGGGAATCCGAGAACCAGAGTAAATCGTAATGTGCATTTTCTACTTCTAACCTGAAGATGAGGTGTCAGGACCTCAGATACTTAAAAAATGCCAGTAGAATGTCAAATACGTTATTCCAGTTTCAAGCTAAGATACAGAATTATGTATTTCTTGGAAGTGTTGGAAATACTGGTTTCGTTAAGAGTTTTGTTCTCTTAAATATTAAAGCATGGACTTCATGAATCCTCAGAACAATGCCTTGTCACATTGTAGGCACCCATTTGTGGTGGTCTATTTTTAAACGCTTTAGTATAAATGGTGTCATGGGGTATTTGTGGGATTATATTAATGATCCACCACTTGTCTGTCAGTTTGTCATACTGTGGTGGCTTGCATGCTGGTGTGATGCTGAAAGCTGTACTGCCAGTATTTCAAATACAAGCAGCATCACCCATGGTGGACATGTTTCAGCAAGAGACTGGGAAGAAGGACTTGGCAAGCTACTTTTGAAAAAATTGACCAGTGAAAACCAAGTTCGCTGGACGTATTGCATTAGGCAAGTCTGCAAATGACCCCTTTAATGCGTTAAGAAGCAAAGATGTCACTTTGAGGACTAAGATGCGCCTGACCCAAACCATGGTATTTTCAGTCACCTCATAAGCGTGGAAAAGCTGGACCATGAGTAAGGAAGACCAGAGAAGAATTGATGCCTTTGAATTATGGTATTGGAGAAGAATATTCAATATACCATAAACTGCTGGAAGAACGAACAGATGAGCCTTGAAAGAAGTACAGCCAGAATACTCCAAAAAGTGAGGACGGTGAGACTTCATCCCATGTACTTTGGTCGTGTTACCAAGAGGGGCTATTCCCTGGAGAAGGACAGCATGATTGGTAAGATAGAGGGCCAGCAAAAAAAGGAGACCCTCAATGAGATGGATTGACACAGTGGCTGCAACCATGGGATCAAACAGCAACAATTGTGAAGATGGCGCAGGACTGGGCAGTGTTTCGTTCTGTTGTAGGTAGGGTTGCTATGAGTAAGAACTGACTCAATGGCACATAACAACAACAATAATATTAATGCTAAACTGTATCAGTAACAAGGTTGTTTTATTTATGTGCATTGTTAGCGATATTTGGGGATTGGTGAAATTTGTGATGTTTAAGATACGGGATTGGTTGGAATACGTGAAATTGGATGTAAGAAGACGTATGACTTAAATGAATACAAGGTAAGTCAACCATCCACACCATTGCTGAACTAGAGGCTGAGCCTGCTTCTCCATGGAGGGCCCAGGGGCTTGTCAGAGAAAAGATTGCAAAGCTGCTGAAAGAATGTTGTCTCCACTTCACAGTGAGCTGCCTTTTTTCATTCAAGATGCTGGGTGGTGTACCTGCTTCCCCTGGTTTAGATGAATGGAGTTTAAAACCAGTTGTCATGTCACTTCTAACTCATGATGACCCCATGTGTGCCAGAGTCAAGCTGTGTTCCATAGATTTTTCAGTGGCTGACTCTTTTGGTAGTAGATTGCCAGGCTTTTCTTCTGAGGCAACGTTGGGTGGACTTGAACTTCCAACGTCTTGGATAGCAGCCAAGTGCATTACTGTTTGCACCACGCAGGGACTCCTAAATGGAGTTTGGACACAGAATATTCATTTCTTTACAAAAATTTTGCAATTTCAGCTTTACTATAAAAGATACAAATAAGGGTCAGCACAAAGAAGAGACACATAGGGTGAGGTCTGGGAGGGTCCCCAGTGTGAATCTGTGTCCCAAAAAGGATCGCACTACTCTCCCATGTACATCGATGGCTTTCACCAACCAGGAAGCCCTTCTTGATTCTTTTCTTGACAGGTTGTTGAAGTGCTCCCCAACTGTATAGCACTGCCCTAGTGTAGCAAACTCCTTGGTTCTTCACTGCAGTATTGAAATGACTTCCTAAAACTCTGCCCCATTCTTTCCATTATTCATGTTTTCTACAAATAGTTACCAAGTATCTACTGTGTGCCTGTTTTGCTCAGCAGTGGGGCTATAATGGTGAGTAAAAACCGACCCAGTCTGCTCTTCTAGACCATATAGTGAGGGAAACACTGATCGAATAATCACATAAAAACTGGTAAGTGCTACAAAGGAGAGAGGTTGATCAAAGGAATTTGATCTAGTCAGGGAAGGCAACTGGGGAAGTGATGTGTGAGCAACATACAAGAGGGGTTGCAGGCAATATCCAGGTAAAGGGGAAAGAAGGATATTACAGGCTGAGGGATCAGCATGCATAAAGTTCTCAGGACATTGGGGTTCTGGATGGATAGAATACATCTGGGATAGAGACAATGGGAGTGTGTGGTTATGAGGGGAATCTGGGAAGGTAGGATGAAACCAGCCCACGGAGCACTGTAGCCCATGTTATTTCTTTTTAATCTTGACAGCAATGGGAAGCTATTGAATTTTAAGTAGAGGATGTGATCCAATGAGGGGTACGTTTTAAAAAGATCAGTAACTGCATTGTGTAGAATGGTTTTCAGTGGAGTCAGTTTGGATGTAGGGAGACAGCAAGTTGGGACTTGGTGACGGACTGGATATTGGCGGTAAGGAAGCATTGTCAAGGGTGGCTTATACAACTGGCCAGATGTAGGTCACACTGGAAGAGGGCAAGAGTAGAGGAAAAGCAGTTCAACTTCGACCATGCTGAGTTCGAAGTGCCTTTGTGATATACTGCAGATGTCAAGCATGAAGTTTAATGCATAGGTCTAGGAGCTCAGAGAAAGGATCCAGGTGAAGATACCTTTTCTAGGCTTGTACATATAGGTAGTAATAAGCACTGAGTATGGGTGAAACTTCCTATGGGCAGTGTAGAGTGAGGGTGAGGTACTGGGGCAAATGCCAGTGATGCCTCCTTTATTCCCCCCCTAGAGCAATTTTTCAAAACCACCTGAATGTGTTATTCACATGTTTAAAAGTCTTCAAAGTTAATTTAACATTTATTTTATGCAAGGGCTGGGAACACTATGTCAAGTAAGATACTTAGGCCTTTAAGGAATTGGCAGGGTACTAATAGAAGAGACGGGTAACTTCATTTATTTAACAAATAATTTATTGATAAGCTACTCTATCCTAGGCTGTATTTGGAATATTGCAGTAAACAAAGTAGAGCCCCTGCCTTCATGAAGCTTACAGTTCAGTGGAGGAAGACAGACAGTAACATAAATAAGATGGATGTTACATAGTGGTAAATGCTATGAAGAAAAACAAATCAGGGAAGGGAAATAGGAAGTGTTGGGAGGAAGAGGTGTTGTAAATGGGATGGTCAGGAAAGGCTTTAATGAGACGGAAATATTGGATCCAGTCAAGTAGATGTCTGCGGGAGAAGCATTTTAGGCACAGAGAATAGCAAGAGCAAAGGCCTGAGGCAAAAGTGCCCCTGGTATATAGCCTAGGAAAAATAAGCGGCCTCTGGGACCAGAGCTGAATGACTGGAGGAGAGTAGAAAGATGTGAATAAACTCTGTGTTGGGGGCCATCTTGGAGGCTGGCTACGGCAGGGAGGACATCAAATAGGGAGAGCTTTGCAGGCCATTGTAAGGACTTCAGCTGTTTTTCTGAGAATGACGATCTGCCCGAGATTTCATCCATGATCAGGAAAAAAGGGTCTGCAGTCTGGGTTTCAGGGGACACAGATGGGAAAGGAAAGGGTGGTTTTTCCATGAACGCTATGACATTCCACTCTTACTGGGATTTAACAGGCACTGATTTCTTGCCAGAGCCTGGTTGCTAAACTGTAGGATGTGAGGGTAGAGCTTAGGACTGTCATTTTGTTGCCACTGGAAGAGGAAGTAGATGAAGCATGAAGCCAACCAGAGCGAACAAAGGAGACAGAGCCCTGATTTAGTTTGAATTCTTGAATCTAGCGATACCTGAAGTCTGCACCTTGGGAATCCCCTGTTATACAAACCAAAACCACTGCCCTTTTGCTGAAGGTGCACCATGACAGTTCTTATGCTTTGATCGAATTTTTTATTTACTTCTTTTCCTCCCTCACTAGACTATAATTCCTCAAGACTATAAACCAGGTCAGATTTACCTTTGTGTGCACTTCTGTGTAAACAAGCACGTACAACTAACAGAGAAACCCGAGTCAGGTAGTTATATTGACGTTACCCTTCATTCAAAAATGTGAAAGGCAACCAAGGAACACCCAAAATGGATAAAACTAACAGCATCAAAGAAAAAGACTGGGACAAACAAAAACAACTGGCCCAGGAACAAAAGATATAAGAAACAGCCTAAAATTTCCCTAAGCCTGAGAGAAACTTGGATCCTCATATTGAAAGCATTCACTGTAGGCCAGGCAGGGTGAAGGGAAAAATTTACTCCTACACACATCCCCAAGAAATTTCAGAACTCCCAAGGATAAAGAGAAAATCCTAAAAGCTTCCGGAGAGGAGAGAAAACCTACAAAGAATTGGGCTTACCTAGGGATGCACTGAAGAAGCCCTGCTGGCGCGGCGGTAAAGGTGCTTGGCTGTTAACCAAAAGGTTGGTGGTTCGAACCCACTGGCCACTCCATGGGAGAAAGATGTGACAGTCTGCTTCCATAAAAATTACAGCCTTGGAAACCCTATGGGGCAGTTCTGCTCTATCCTACAGGTTGGTAAGAGTCAGAATCGACTTGATGGCAATGGGTAGGGGTGCACTGGTGGTTGGTTCAGGGGTAGAATTCTTACCTTTCATGCCAGAGACCCAGGTTCTCGGCCAATGCACCTCATGTGTAGCCAGTGGAGTCTTGCATATTGCTATGATGCAGAACAGATTTCGGTGGAGCTTCCAGACTGTGAGGAAAGGCCTGGTGATCTATTTCCAAAAATTAACCAGTAAAAACACTGTGGGTCACAACACCGATCCTCCACAGGTCATGGGGATGGCGAAGGACCAGGTAGCATTTTGGTCCATTGTGCTTATGGTCACGAGTCAGGGGCTGAATTGACTGGCAAGTAACAACAACAACAAGGATGGGCTGAGCAGGGTTTTCATCCTAAAGTGTGTCCCTCATCAGCTGTGAGTCTTTCCTCTTCCCTGGCTACATGTCCTCCTCCATAAATGAAGAAATACTGTGTTTTGAACCATACAAAGATCATTGAATTCTGAGACAATACAGACCTTCTCTTCCAGCGTTTATCAGAGTGTATGAAACAGAACACTAGTCAGGCAAGCTTAATACATAGTACAACAACAAGTATGATAAATCCTGGATTAAGAAAAGTTGAACATTTCCTTACTTTGAGATTTTTCAGGCCTTTATTCGTGAATCGTCATGCACTGGTCCCCAACAATGCAAACCTTTTCCAAATGTATTGGATCACAGAGCACTTTTCATTACCAATTCAAGAATGCGTATTGGGTTTCTAGGTTTAACTGCTGGTTTACAGCTTAGGCAATGGGTAAGAAACATGTTAAGTGAAGTTTCAATAAGCCATACCCAGAATGTGAGAAATTCTACAATAAAAATGACCCTGTGTTTTCAACCAAAAATACCATTAACAAAAGGAGATGGGACTATTAAAGAATAAAAGAGATTTAAGAGAAAAATCAATTAAATGTAAGATGTGGAACTTTTTGGATCATGATTCAAACAAACCACGTGCAAACACATTTTTGAGATAAAGAAAACTGAACATAGACTGTATCATGAATTGATTTGTGTTCCCCAAAAATATGTGGGTCAACTTGTTAGGCCATGATTCCCAGTATTGTGTGGTTGTCCTTCATTTTGTGATTGATATAATTTTCCTGTGTGTTGGAAATCCTAATCTCTGCCTGTGGTTAATGAGGCAAGGTTAGATTATGTTAAAGAGGATTAGGGTGGGATGTAACACCCTTACTCAGGTCACATTCCTGATCCAATGTAAAGTGGGTTTCTCTGGGGTGTGGCCTGCATCACCTTTTATCTTACAAGAGATAAAAGGAAAAGGAAGTGAGCAGAGAGTTGGGGACCTCATACCACCAAAAAAGTAGCACTAGGAGCAGAGTGCATCCTTTGGACATGGGGTCCCTGTGCCTGAGAAGCTCCTGGGCCAGGAGAAGATTGAGGACAAGGACCTTCCTCCAGAGCTGACAGAGAGAGGAAGCCTTCCCCTGGAGCCAACACCCTGAATTTGGACTTGTAACCTACTAGACTGTGAGAAAATAAATTTCTCTTCATTAAAGCCATCCACTTGTGGTACTTCTGTTATGGCAGCACTAGATAACTAAGACACTGTCCTTGCATATAGACATTTGTACTCACGTCTTTTAAATGTTTTAGATGTTACCAAATTGTCCTCCAAGATATTTGTACTAATTCCCCCCAATTTTCATCTACTGGTATATATGTGTATATACTTATGGGTGCTCAAAAGTTTACAGCGTATTGATGCATGAATAGTAATATTCTCAAAAGAAAGATATTTTCAAAATCTATTGACCTTCAACATATAACAATTCCTACTCAGTAACCTTAAACAAGGAAGACATGCTTATTTATTTACAAAATTAGTGCAGAGAAATGTCAATTGAAGTACTTCCAGAATGAAAGGTTTTCGCTTCTAAATGGTGTGGCAAATAAATAAAGGATTTGGAAAAATAAAATCGCTTAGAAAACTTAATTTTCCTTGTTTAAGTAGAAAGCTGGTAAGAAAAGTTCAGAATTTTGAAGGAATGGATATTTTATTTTGATCTCCTTTCTCTCTGACTCTGTTCTCAGCCCCTGGTTGCTTCGCTGTTAGATTTTGCTGCTGTTTGTTAAAAAATACATGTAAACCTCATGGGGCAGACTTTTTCTGGTTGATAATTAAACCTATGTTTGGTGCAGGCTGAGTATTAAGTGCTGAGCAGAGCTTGCAGCTAAGAGTGCACTTCCGGCACAGGGTTAACATGGGCTATTCTAGGGAAAACATTGGAGCAAAGGTGGCCAGTCCCTGGGGAGAAGTAGGTTCATAGTCTGGGGAAAGGCCTTGCAACCTTTCATAGATAATGGACCCTTTTAATGAGGACTATAGATCTCTTCTCAGAAAAATGCACATACCCAATTTAGCCAATATTTTGTGTGCAATTTCATAGGCTTTATAGGCCCCTAACGCCCTTGGAGTTTCTGGGTGGTGCAAATGGTTACTCTGCTGCTAATCCACTCAGAGGTGCCTCGGAAGAATGATCTGGTGATCTAATCCTGAAAAAAATCGACCACTGAAAACCCTGCAGAGAGCTTGGGAGTGTGGTCTCAGAGGACATTTACGTCAGCTGGCGTAACATAGCTCGTGAAGAAAATGTTCTACATCCCACTTTGGTGAGTTGTGTCTGGGGTCTTAAAAACTTGGGCTCAGCCATCTAAGATACATCTGTTGGTCCCATCAGGTTAGGAGCAAAGGGGAATGAAGAATACCAAAGACACAAGGAAAATATTAGTCCGAAGGACTAATGGTCCACATGAACTACAACCTCCACCAGCCTGAACCCAGAAGAACTAGATGGTGACCAGCTATCATCACTGACCACTTTGACAGGGATCACAATACAGAGTCCCAGACAAAGCGGGAGAAAAATATAGAACGAAATTCAAATTCACACAAAAAAGACCAGACTTACTGGTCTGACAGAGACTGGAAGAGCCCCCAAGACTATGGCTTCCAGATACCCTGCTAACTCAGAACTGAAGCCGCTCCTGAAAGCCACACCTTTCGGCCAAAGATTAGACAGGCCTATAAAACAAACACATATGAAGAACATACTTCTTAGTACAACCAAGTATACAAGAGCAAATGGGCAACACCTGCCCAAAAGCAAAGATGAGAAGGCAAGGGGACAGGAAAACTGGATGATCGGACACAGGAAACCCAGGGTGTTCCAGGAAAAGGGGAAGAGTGCTGACACATTGCAGGGAGTGCAACAAATGTCATAACAATTTGTGTATACAAGGAAAAGATTAATGCAAAGGTCTAATGGACCACACGTACTACAGCCTCCACCAGACTAGAGTCCAGCACAACTGGATGGTGCCTGGCTACCACCACTGACTCCTCTGACAGGGATTACAATAGAAGGTCCTGACAGAGCTGGAGTAAAATGTAGAGCAAAATTCTAACTCACACACACATGCACACACACACAAAAGGCCAAACTTACTAGTCTGACAAAGACTAGAGAAACCTGAGAGTAAGGCTCCCAGATAACCCTTTTAACTCAGTACTGAAGTCATTCCTGAGGTTCACTTTTCAGCCAAAGGCTAGGCAGACCCATAAAACAATAATACACGAGCTCAACCACGTATATGAGACTAAATGGGCACACCAGCCCAGGGGCAAGAATGAGAAGGTGGCGGGGGGGCGGGGGGCAGTGGGTAGAAAAGCTGAACAAATGGAAATGGGGAACTCAAGGTAGAGAAGGGGAGAGTATTGACACGCTGCACATTGAGGGGTTGGCCAACAATGTCACAAAACTTGTGTATTAGTTGTTTAATGAGAAAATAATTTGCTCTGTGAACCTTAATCTAAAGAACAATAAAAAAATTTGTGCATAAATTTTTGAGTCAGAAACTTATTTGCACTGTAAACTTTCACTTAAAACACAATAAAATTTAAAATAAGCAAACAAAAAAACACCCTATAGAGCACAGTCCTGCTCTGACACACACAAGGTCGCCATGAGTTGGCAGCTCCTCGGCAACTGGTTTTTATTAAAGTCCTTAGATCTGAAAGCCTTACACAGAAGAGGCCTGTAATATGCAACAGTCTTTTGACAGAACTCTTAAAAATAATAAAATTGAAACTAAAGCCATTGCTGTCAAGACCCTGTACGACAGAGTGGAACTGCCCCACAGGGTTTCCAAGGAGAGGCTGGTGAATTTGAACTGCTTACCTTTTGGTTATTAGGCAAGCTTTTAACCATAGCTAATATTTATTGAGGCTTTATTTTAGTAACTTATTTAGTTGGTACTTTTATTATTCCATTTTGCAGATGAAGAAACTGAGGCACCAAGATTTTAAGTAACTTGCCACGAAGTAGGGAAGTCAGAATACAAACTCACAAAGTTTGGCTCCGGAGCCTGCATTCATAATCACTTTGATAAACGTTTTATAGAATATTGATGCCATCAGTCAAAGACCAACAGAAACATACCATAGTCAAATAAATTGGGGTTAGTAGCATGTTGCAACAAGAGCAGTACCCCATGGGGGGACCGTGGGGCATCTGAGTATAAAATAATATGAACTTATTGTAGGATTTGGGGTTATGTTAAGTGATTTGGGGCATCTTTAAGACAACAGGAATATGCTCAAATATGGGTGCTAGCAGGATATAGGAGTAATTCTTTGGGTGTCTTAATGAATCTTATCTAGGAGATGGGAGGAATAAATTAAGGCTTATCTAGGAGATGGGAGGAATAAATTAAGGCTGAAGCTATAGATGATAAAGAAGCAGCAGCCCCTCAAATTAGCCAGATAAAAGGGAATATTTGGTCATTTTTGTGGTTTGGACAGCATTCTTGTTTTTGCCTGTACTCAAACATGATTACTAAATTGTCTTGTTTTTGTCCTTCTCCTACATGGTCATAGAATGGCTTGTCTGAAGTTAATATTCTGTTAATTTTTTTCATGTTTAACAGGACACCCTGGCCTAACTGTAAATGCCTGGCCAGCTTCTGGCTGCTTTTCTCTTTCTTACAAGCAAAGACTCATTAGGTTGCAAAGACAGAACACCCAAATGAAATTGAGGTAAGCAAAAAGGGCCAGGTGATCTTTTCCAAATCCATCATTAAAAAAGAGAGACAGGATACAATGGCTGGCTTAATCCCATCATGTTGCAGCCCTGGGAGCTGAGGATGACGCCACCTCCACACAAACCACAAGGGATAAGAGGAGGGAGAGACATGGCTACTACAAGGAAATCAAGGGTACATTATTTTTACTCAATATAAAATTTATATGAAAAAGCAAATGAGCTATAATAGCTAAAAAAATTTTCGAAAAAGAATAAAGTGGAAGGAATCAGTCTACTTGGTTTCAAGACTTAATTATAGCTACAACAATCAAGACAGTGTGGTATTGACAGAGGGATAGACACACAGATTAGTGGAACAATATACAGAATGAGAAATAGATCCATACAAATAGGCCTGAGAGATTTTTTGTTTTGTTTTGCTTTGTAAATAAAGTTTTATTAGAACATAGCCACACACATTTGTTTACATGTTGTCTAACCACCCACTAAAGGCTGTGTTTATGCTACAGAGTTGAGTAGTTGCAGCAGAGCCTGTGATTCACAAAGCCTAAAATATTTGCTCTTTCCAGAAGTTTGCTGATCGCTGCTCTAAAATCTGATTCTGCTGTTTATAAGGAGATCACAAAGCAATTTTTGGCAAAAGAGACTCAGGAGCTGTCAGTAGATCAAGCAAGGGCCCAGAAAGTTTCCTTTTGTTATTGATGATACATTGCTCTGGCCTATAAATTTACCACTTAACCGTTCTGTCTTATTGTATCTATTGGGAAGCTGGAATCTTCTACCCACTCTTGGGTCTTGGGCCTAAATTTTTCTAGCACTTGTGTACTGTCTGGCAATGCTCATTCCCTGATGCTCATATTCATAAGAAATGTTACGGGCTGAAAAAGAGAACAAGTCTTTTATACGATAGTCTGTTAAAAGTAGTGACAGCAACAACTTGCTTATCTGACATTAGGAAACAGCAGATCCCTCCAAGAATGTTTACTACTTTGTGTGTATGTAAGTGTGTGTGTGTGTGAAAATATACACAATAAAACAGAGTTCAGCAGTTTTTACATGTGCGGTTCAGTGACAAAGGTTACATGCTTCACATTGTGTTGCCATTCTTACTATCTCTACCCACGTTGTTCCATCACCATTAACTTAGACTCTGTCCCTTCCAGTTCTCATCTGTGCTTTAGGGTTACTGTTACCAATTTGGTCTCGTATAGATAATTCTTTAAAAGAGTGCAATGCTCAAGGCAAACATTCCTTATTAATTGAGCTAAATTTTTATTATTAGTTTATTGTTTTTGTTATTTAGTTTAAAAATGACTTCATGTATTGGTTTGAAGTTTAAAAATGTGCTTCCAGGAAATAGATTTGGGGGTTCACCGGCCTCAATGGATCCAGTAAGTCTGGTTGCCATGAATATTTAAAGCTGCATTTCACATTGTTCCTCCTTTTGATCAGGATCCATCTATTAGGATCAAAACACAACTGATTTTTGTCAAAGGCTCAGGTAAAAGCAATGGAGGGAAGATAGCCTTTTCAATAAATAGTTTTGGAGCAACAGGACATTCGTAGGCAAAAAAAAAAAAAGAACCTTGACCTAAGTCTCACACTACATACAAAAATTAGCTCAAAATGCAAATGGTTGAGCACTGGGCTACTAATTCAAAGACTGGCAGTTTAAACCCATTCAGAAGTGCCTCGAAAGGTAGGCCTGGTGATCTGCTGAAAGGCCGCAGCCTTGGAACCCTACGGAGCCGTTCTACTCTGCACACACAAGGTCACCGGGAGTCGGGGTCGACTCAATGGCAATAACAGCAACGACAGGGCTAGGTGAAGAGCTCTTAGGCATGACATCAGAAGCACAAAAAGGAAAAACTGATAAATTGGACCTTGTCAAAATTTAAAACTTTTATTCTGTAAAAGAGTCTATGAAGAAGAGGACAAGTTATAGAATGGGAGAAAATATTTGCAAACCACCTATATGACAAATGCCTTGTAGCTAGAATACATAAAGAACTCTCAAAACTCAGCGGTAAAAAAACAAATTAGAAAAAAATGAATTCAATTAGAAAATGGGTAAAAACATGAATAGATATCTCACCATAAAAGATATATAGACAGCAAGAAAAAGCACAACAAAAGACATTCTACATCATTAACCAAAAAAAACCCAAACCCGTTGCTGTTGAGTCAATTCTGACTCATAGTGACACTACAGGACAAAGTAGAACTGTCTCATAGAGTTTCCAAGGCTGAAATCATTAAGGAAGCCGACTGCCACATCTTTCTTCTGCAGAGCGGCTGGTGGCTTCAAACCACTGACCTCTTGGTTAGCACTTGAGGGCTTAACCACTGCACCACCAGGGCTCCTTACACTTATGCTTACCATGAGACCAAGCAATTGCATTCTTGGGCTCAGAAATGACAACCTATGTTGATGCAAAAGCCTGTTTGTAGCAGCTTTATTTATAATAGCCCAAACCAGAAACAAACCAATGGGTGAATGGTTAAAAAAAGCTGTGGTACCTCCAAACCATGGAATACAGCTCAGCAATAAAAAGGAGTAAACTATTGATACATGTAAACACTTGGGCGTATCTCGAGGGAATTAGACTGAGTGAAAAAAAGCCAATCTCAAAGGTTATGTAGTGTATGATTCCATTTACATAGCATTTTTGAAATAACAAAATTATAGAGGTAGAAGAACAGATTTGTGGTTGCCAGGGGTTAGGGATGGAGAAGAGCCAGTCGTCATGGCTACAGAGGAATAGGACAAGGGAGCCTTGTGGTGAAGGCACAGTTCTGCATCTTGATGGTGGCAGTGGTTACATGAATCTCCAAATGCAATAAAGTTGCATGAACTACACACACACACACGCACACACGAGTGCATGTAAAACTGTTGAAATCTGTATACGTTCAGTGAATGGTGTCAATGTCAATTTCTTGCTTTTGATATTGTACTCTCCCCAAAACCAAACCTGTTGCTGTTGAGTCGATTCTGACTCATAGCAACCTTAAAGGACAGAGTAGAACTGCCCCATAGAGTTTCCCAGGAGTGGCTGGTGGAGTCCAACTGCCGACCTTTTGGTTAGCAGTCAAACTCTTAACCAATGTGCCACCAGGGCTCCAATCTATTACAGGTACGCAAAAATTACCATTGAATGAAACGGAACGAAGGGTACCAGGGACCTTCCTTAACATTTTTTTTGCAACATCTTGTGAATCTATAATTACTTAAAAATAAAAAGCTAAGAAAAAAAAAAAGTGGATTCTGTGTAACAAAAACAATAAATGCCCATTGGAATGGAGTCCTGGATTCTTGCAGAGAAACATATTCCTACATTCAGTAAATGTGGCGATGTGTAAAATACACCATATAGACATTCTCATATTTTCAATGTTATTTTAGGAGAATTCATTGTGTTTTGGGCCATCTCATCTACTTAACCTCTGAACCTGATATTGCCAGGTATTCACTTAGAACAAATAAAAAATGTTTTATACTCTGTAAACTATAAAACTTAGGCAGCACGACCAGGCTACAGGAGAAGTTATTACCACCCCCTTCAGGCTGTGCCTGGCTGACTGACTTTTGACGGCAGCAAATTTAACCTCCACTCCAGCAGAATGACCTGATCACACACACAGGTGTCCCATGCAGCTGTTGAACCTTTGCTGCCAGACTCATAGCTAAACTTTAGTAAGAGTTGATGAGGTATCTTATAATCAGATATGCTGAACTGGAAATGTGAAGTGCCCGTGTTAGTGGCACAAGTGAGGAGAGAACTGGACAAGGGAACAAAAATTTGAATCAAGTTATGCAACAAGGCACAAATGGGTGTCTAGAGAAAATGCTGGTTGCCTCAGGCACATCTATAGCCCAGGTTCTGGCTGACATTACAGTCACTTCTGCATTGTGCTGTGCACTTGGAATAAATTCACCACATAGTTAATGCTGGCATACAAACATCAAAGTGTTAGGGAAAGCACACCTGTCTCCCAGACGGTATTTAGGAAAAATTAACTAAAAATACTTAGCTAATTGATTAAACCAAAACCAAACCCACTGCCGTCGAGTAGATTCCGACTCATAGCGACCGTATAGAACAGAGTAGAACTGCCCCACAGAGTTTCCAAGGAGTGCCTGCTAGATTCTAACTGCTGAGATCTTGGTTAGCAGCCGTAGCACTTAACCACTACTCCGCCAGTGTTTCCTGCTAATTGGTTAATTTAAGTACTTTGAAATTTCACATCAACTGTTCTTACTGATTTCTAAGGTAGACTCAGTTATTTGATAAAGTACCCTTGCTGGGAAGAAAAGGATGAACAATTAGGACCTGTAGTTGCAAAGATCCTACACTTGGAGTTAACCTTGACTTAGCACGGTAGCTGGCCCAGAGTGTGCTTTTTCCATTAAACGCTCATGGAATTAAATCTGGAACAAATGAAGTGGTGAAAGTCTTTAGACTAGAAGTTTGACTGAAAGAAAGTTATTCAACTATACATATATACGGTGCCCACCCTGCATTATAAAAAATGATAAATTATGCAGTTTGTCACATGTATGATAAAATTCATTACATGTAAGTCTATACACACATATATACATATGTGGTACACACAAACATACACCCTGGATGGTACACTCAACTGTTGACCAAAAGGTTGGAGGTTCAAGTCTACCTAGAATCTCCTCAGAAGAAAGTTCTGGAAAAGACTCAGCCATTGAAAGCCCTACAGAGTACAGTTTTACTCAGACATACATGGGGTTGCCATGAGTTGTCAACTCTGTGGCAATTTGTAGCCCTGGCTATACGTTAGGATCACCTGGGGGAGGTCCTACAAAATACCCGGGCCCAGGCCTCACCCCAGACTAGTTAAATAAGAATTACTGTTTATGGGTCCAGACAAGGGTACTTTTTTTTTTAATTGTACTTTAGATGAAGGTTTATAAAACAAACTAGCTTCTCATTAAACTCTTAGTACACATATTGTTTTATGACATTGGCTGCCAACCCCGTGATATGTCAACACTCTCCCCTTCTTGAACTTGGGTTCCCTATTACCAGCTTTCCTGTCCCCTTCTGCCTTCTTGACCTTGCTTCTGGGCTGGTGTGCCCGTTTAGTCTTGTTTTATTTTATGGGCCTGTCTAATCTTTGGCTGAAGGGTGAACCTCAGCAGTGATTTCATTACTGAGCTAAGGGTGCCCAGGGCCATACTCTTGGGTTTTCTGCAGTCTCTGTCAGACTGATGTCTGTTTTTTTTTTTGGTTAACTAGAACTTTGTCCTACATTTTTCTTCATCTCTGTCCAGGACCCTCTATTGTGATCCCTGTCAGAGAGTTGGTGGTGGTAGCCAGGTACTACCTAGTTGTACTGGACTCAGTCTGGTGGAGGCTGTAGTACTTGTGGTCTATCAGTCATTTGGACTAATCTTTCCTTTGTGTCTTTAGTTTTCTTCATTCTCTCTTGCTCCCAAAGGGGTGACACCAGTGAAGTATTTTAGATGGTGACACCCAAGATTTTAAAACCCCAGGCACTACTTACCGAAGCAGAATGCAGAATATTTTCTTTATAAACTGTTATGTCAATTGAGCTAGATGTTCCCTGAGACCATGGTCCACACAGCACTCAGCCCAGTAATTCAGCCCATCAGGGAATTTGGATGTGTCTATGGAGCTTCCATGACCTTGTCTTGGACCAGTTGTGCTGGCTTCTCCAGTATCGTGTACTGTCTTATCCTTCCCCAAAGCTACCACTTATGTATTGTCTATTCAGCATTTTTCATCCCCACCCCTCCCCTCCCTCGCAACCATCAAAGATTGTTTCTTTTTGTGTGTAAACCTTTTCATGAGTTTTTATAGTAGTGGTCTCATACAATATTTGTCCTTCTGTGATTGTAATGCCCCCCAGATTCACTCATGTTGTGAGATGCTTTGCAGATTCATCATTGTTCTTTATCATTGCATAGTATTTCATTGTGTGTATGTACCACAATTTGTTTATCCATTCATCTGTTGATGGGCATCTAGGTTGTTTCCATCTTTTTGCTACTGTGAATAATGCTGCAATGAACACCAGGGTGCATATGTCTATTCGTGTGATGGCTCTTATTTCTCTAGGATATATTTCTACGAGTGGAATTGCTGGATCATATGGTATTTCTATTTCTAGCTTTTTAAAGAAGCGCTGTATCGTTTTCCCAAATGGTTGTACCACTTTGCATTCCCACCAGCAGTGTATAAGAGTTCCAGTCTCCCTGCAACCTCTCTAACATTTGTTATTTTCTGTTTTTTTTTTTTTTTTTTTTAATTCGTAACAGTAATGCCAGGGTGAGGTAGTATCTCATTGTGGTTTTGATTTGCATTTCTCTACTGGCTAGTGATCTCGAGCACTTCCTCACGACACAGGTATTTTTTACCTTTCTGAGATGATTCCAGTACTTTATCCAGAGTAGATAACCACCAGTTTAGATAATGTCTAATGCCTTTTCCACCTCTGAAGATGCCATGAGCCTGGAAGGCAGAAAATTGAACACTCTAAAGGTTATATTTTGTAGAATAGGGTTGGGGAGGGAGTGAGCTCAGGACGCTAGTGGTTAAATTTAATAAAAATCTATTTATGTTTCGTAGTTCAAATCCAAGGAAAAGAGCAGATTTTGCCAGAACCATAACTAAGTACCTTTGGGTCTTAGCTGGCTTTAAAAGAGGAGAAGGGTAGAAACATGCAATGTGTGTGTATGTGTGTGTGTAGTTTACATATGCTTTAAAATTTTACTAATACTCATGGAAATATTGGGTTAATTCCTCCTCCATGTAATTGGATATTTTTTCCATTAGATGGAGCTATGTCTTTGTTACAGAAGAATTTTATGAATTTATAAAAGAGATGTTTTATAGATGACGAATTTTAAAGTAGAACAGGAAAGAACTGCTTATTCAAATGCGTGATAGGGATTTTTTTTTTTTCTTTAGAATAGCCATGTTACTTCTAATTTTTGAAATATCTTGAGTCCTTAATCTGGGTGTTTTGCATTGGCTTTATATTTCAGGTGCTTCTGTTTCCTGTCAGAATGGCTACTTAATAAAATTTTGTTTTCTGTGATTCCCTTCAAAAGGACCCAAACCAAACCCTACTCCTGGAAGAGTAGCTGTCAACAGTATTTTAATTAGAATTCTTGTGGATACAGGTTCCCAATCCCCTATTTACAATTCCCAAATCCGAAAAGTCAGGTTTAGCAAATTAAAACCAGATACTCAGTTAAATTTGAATTTTCTCCCTGAGAAAGAGATGTTTTCAATTTTTTTTTTAATTGTACTTTAGGTGAAGGTTTACAGAACAAATTAGGTTCTCATTTAATATTTAGTACGAATATTGCTTTATGACATTGGTTAACAACCCCGTGACATGACAACACTCTCCCTTCTAGACTTTGGGTTCCCTATTACCAGCTTTCTAGTCCCCTCCTGCCTTCTAGTCCTTGCCCCTGGGCTGTTGTACCCCTTTAGTCTCATTTTGTTTTATGGGCCTGTCTAATCTTTGGCTGAAGGGCGAACCTCAGGAATAACTTCATTACTGAGATAAAAGGGTGCCGGGGGGCCATAGTCTCAGGGCTTCTCCAGTCTCCATCAGGCCAGTAAATCTGGTCTTTTTTTTGTGAGTTAGAATTTTGTCCTACATTTTTCTCCAACTCTGTCCAGGACTCTCTAGCTTGATCCCTGTCAGAGCAGTCAGTGGTGCTAGCTAAGCACCATCTAGTTTTATTGAACTCAGTCAGGTGGAGAACCACGGTAGATGTGGTCTATTAGTTCTTTGGACTAATCTTTCCCTTGTGTCTTTAGTTTTCTCCATTCTCCCTTGCTCCCAAAGGGGTGAGACTACTGGAGCATCTTAGATGGCCGCTCACAGGCTTTTAAGACCCCAGACACTACTCACCAAAGTTTACCGTAAAACCTTTTCTTTAAAAACTATGTTACACCAATTGAGCTAGATGTTCCCTGAGATCATGGTCCCCACAGCCCTCAGCCCAGTAATTCGGTCTCTCAGGGAGTTTGGCTTTGTCTTTTGGAGCCCCCATGGCCTTGCCTTGTGCAAGTTGTGCTGGCTCCCCCAGTATTGTGTACTGCCTTTAATTTAGGCATGTTCTTATACATACTATATACTAAAAATACATTTGTCATTCATCTAAAATTCAGATTTAACTGGGCTTCTTATATCATATCTGGCAAACAAATCTGAAAACCAAAAGATTTTTGTAACTTAGTTGGTGACAAAATGTAGCCTAAACCGATGTGAGGTCATTTATAGTCTTTACTTCACTTAGTGTGGGTATTTGTATGTATCACTGCAGGAATATTAATGTGTTTGGTTAAGGGTGGCACCCCTAGACTCTGCTGGGGTGTTATATATGATATTTGCACAGTATGTCTTTTTAAAATCAGAAAAATACTAAATTCCAAAATACACTTTGAAAAGGAACTGTGGACCTGTAAACGTTTTTAATTTAGTAAGCAAGAAAAATAAGTAAGCAAAAGCTATTCCTGAGGTGTTGTAGGAAATAAAAACAAATTACAAAATTAGGTCATTATGGATAATATAGCTGGAAATAAATCATCTAATTTCCTTTTGAAAAGTCTCTTGATTTTCTGCCACCTTCAAAGTAGCCAGAAAAAGAATAAAGGGGACAGCACATGAATGATGCAAACAGAAAGAACAATGGAGAAATTGCCTGGTCATTTTTCCTACCTCAAAACAAAATCACCTTAGACTCTGAAAGATAGGGGCCATCTACACTTTCCTTTAAACAAATCAAGCCCTGTGAAGGAAGACTTCCTAAGTTCCTTGGCGTTGTATTCCAGCATGTTGTTTCCTTGACACTTAGGAAATGCTTTCTCATTTATCTTAAATCTCTCTACTTTCAGTAAGTGTTTAATAGAGTCAGTATTGATGGGTGGGTTCAAACCACAGACCTTTCAGTTGGTAGCTGAGCATTTAACCATTTGCACCAACCAGGGACTTGGCAAAATATACACCAGCTCTTAAAGCTTCCATCCAGAGTGACATCTGCTGCTTTCTTCTCACATTTCATTGGCCAAACCCAGAGGCACCTTGGAGCCCTGGTGGTATAGTGGTTAAGAACTTGGATAGATATAGATATGTATATATATGTACGTAACTCAGAATCGACTTGATGGCAGTGGGTTTTAGAGACACCTCAGAAAAAAGACTTGGCAATCTACTTCTGAAAGATCACAGCCGCTGAAACGCCATGGAGCTCATTTCTACTCTGACACATGTGAAAGTCATCATGAATTAGAATCAACTTCATGGCAACTGGTTTGGAGTTGTTGAGGTATGTTTTGCTACCTTTTCCTGCGTTGGTGATGTGGAAGCACGGGTTGAGGCTGCTCCATCAGCCTAGGTCCCTGAGTGATTACAGTCAGCAGAACACCCTTAGCAAACTGTGATGGATACATAAGTGTGAGAGGGAAATCAACACTTGCGGTTTCAAGCCTCTGAGATTTTGAAGTTGTTTCTGCAGCAAAATCTAGCCCATACTGACTGATGAGCTCCTTATAATCTGGACGCATATGGGAGAGTGGCCTCCATCCCCATCTAAGGAGAGTTGAATCATGTAACAGGTTTCCACCTTACACAAGTTCTGGCTTCCTCAGGTTTTACTGTCGTATTTCCTCATTAGCTGGTCCTAGTCCCCTTTTTTTCCTTTATCCAGGTTCATTCATTGCTGTCCTTCTATATTCTGTGGTTACTCATACCTCCAGCAAGGCACCATTCCTTTCCTTGATAAAGACTGATAATAAAGATGCAGGTTTCTCTCAGTCTCTTTCCACAGTTCTCAAGTCTAGATTTTAAAGTGTAGAATCTTCACCAAGTATATATCTACTTCTATGGTCCAAAGACACATGGTATTTGCTACTGCATGCCTCTCTATAAATGCTTGTTGTTAGCTGCCGGTACACTGCCTGGTTGGGTGTGGCTGTGCATGAGGGAGGTGTGTTGGCCAGGAATGGAAATTGAACCAGGTCTCCTGCATGGAAGGCAAGAATTCTATCTCTGAACCACCATTAAGTTCATTACCATTGAATTGATTCAGATTCACAGTGACCTTAAAGGACGCTATGGGCTTCTAATGCTGTAACCTTTTACAGAGGCAGACTGCCACATCTTTTTCCCGTGGAGAGCCTGGTGGGTTCGAACCACTAACTTTTCGGTTAGCAGCTGAGTACTTAACCACTGTGTCACCAGGGTTCCTCCTAGAAATGCTGGAAATTAGGAAAGTGTGGTTCAACCTTGCTCTGCGTAAATGCCCAATGTCTGAAATTGGCTGCTTCTTTCTCTGGGACCCAGGTGGGTAGTGTGCACAGACTGTCTACATTTTTTTTTTAGAGAGGCAATTTCTAAAGTTGAACTTGACCTCAAAGTGTTTCTCTTCATAATTAAAATAGATAAAACAAAAACATAATTCTACAGTTACTTCTGTGATGAAGATCAAAAACTACAGCTTTCAGTATAGATTACACCTTAACATGAAGAAAACAAAAATCCTCACAACTGAAGCGATAAGCAACATCATAGCAAACAGAGAAAATATTGATGTTGTCAAGGATTTCATTTTACTTGGATCCACAATCAATACCCAGGGAAACAGCAGGCAAAAAATCAAATGACATATTGCATAGGGCAAATCTCATCCAAATGACCTCTTTGAAGTGTTAAAAAGCAAGGATGCCACTTTGAGCACTAAGGTGTGCCTGACTCAAGCCATGGTATTTCCAATTGCTCTATATGCATATGAAAGCTGGACAATGAGTAAGGAAGACCAAAGAAGAACTGATGCATTGGAATTACAGCGTTAGGAAAAAATATCATATATAACATGGACTGCCAGAAGAACTAACAAATCTGTCTTTGAGGAGGTGCAACCAGAATGCTCCTTGGATGAGAAGATGGTGAGACTTCATCACACACTTTGGACATGTTATCAAGAGGGATCAGTCCCTGGAGAAGGACATTATGCTTTGTAAAGCAGAGGGTCAGCAAAAAAGAGGAAGACCCTCAACGAGATGGATCGACCAGTGGCTGTAACAACGGGCGCAAAAATAGCCATAATCGTGAGGATGGTGCAGGACTGGGCAGTGTTTCGTTCTGTTGCACATAAGGTAGCTATGAGTCAAAACTGAGTCCACCGCACCTAACAACATGGTTACTTCTAATCTTGTATTCTAAAAACCATCCCTCTATCTGTAGCTGCTTGGATTTTGATATCTGGACACCTCATACCCTTTTATATAAGGCTTGTGCTAGAAAATAGACATTAAATATATAGTGGTTTGAAGAAGCCTGGGTGGTGCGGTGGTTAAGTGCTTGGCTGCTAACCGAAAGGTTGGCAGTTCAAACCCAACAGTTGGTCCCTGGGAGAAAGATGTGGCAGTCTGCCTCCGTAAAGATTACAGCTTTGCAAACCCTGTAGAGCAGCTCTACCCTGTCCTCTAGGATTGCTACAAGTTGGAATTGACTCTTGGCAATGGGTTTGGCTTTGGTTTTTGGATGTAGTAGTTTAGAATGAAGCTCTGGAAAGAGAGAATCTAGAGTTTTCCTCTGGACTTTGCTCAGTGTAAATTGCGAACGATGAAACTTATCTCAAGGGCTTGTTGTGAGTACTGAATGTGTATGTAACAGAAAAAAAATGATCATCTCACTTCACTTTCTAAAGGAGGCTTGTAATTTGCAGACAACTAGGTGATGCGATGAGCCCTGGGGGCAGAGTATTTATGAGCTAATTTACTAACCAAAAGGTTGGCAGTTTGAATCCACCAGTTGCTCCTTGGGAATTCTATGGAGCAGTTCTACTCTGTTCTGTAGGGTCTCCATGAGTCAGAATCAACTCGACGGCAATGGGTTAGGTGATGCAAAGTGTATAGTTGAGGATGAGAGATTTGAAGAAGGGAAGGGAGCCAGTCGGGGTCGGGCTGTAGGGGGAATGCAGGGTAACAAGGAAAACCCCAGAGGGCAGCCAAGCTGGAGGGTGTGGGGGGAAAGTCAGCTCCGGTCCGGACGTCTGAGGCAGTATTTTGAGGATGTGTGCTGTAAAGACTTCTTTTCGCTTCCTCTTTGAGATCTATGTTTATTGTTAGTTGCCACAGAGTCGATCCCAACGTGTGCTACAGCCCCGTGTGTTACAGGGTAAAATCGCTCCATAGGGGTTTCCTGGCTGCAGTCTCTACAGAAGCAGATTGCCAAGCCTTTCTTCCACAGTACCGCTGGTTGTGTTCAAACCTCCAACGTTTAGACGAGCAGTCGAGCACAAACCATTCGCTCCACCTAGGGACCTTTGAAATTTTTATTAAAATCTACTTTTTAGAATCTCAAAATGCTGCGAATGAGTGTGTTTCTTGTGGAAAACAGCGCAGGGACCTAAGTATTTAGCGGTGTTGGGCAAAGACAGAGTCAGTCTACAAGGATGAACAGCCTGTATGTTCACTAGAAATGAAAACACCAGTGTACTGCCTGGCAAGTCAAGGGGGTCCAAAAGTCCCTTTGCACCCATTGTCTGAGAGGGAGGAAGGTATTTTGTAACAGGGGACAATGGTGGACATTTATGACACTTGAATAGTGTTATATTTGCAAAGGCCTGTGGTACAGCAATTAGAGACTGAAGTAGCTGGCAATTTACAATGTAGTTAAAGAAGATACTGTTTCTGAAAGTCTGAGAAAAGACTAAGAATTCAGGCACAATACAAAGAAATGAAATGTTTTGAGGAGGACCAGACTGGCATGTGACATAGTCCAGTGTGGCACGAGAGGTCACAGTAGATGATAATGAACCAGGCTGTGAGGACTGAAAGAATATGGACAGGACCAAAGCTTCTCTGTGATTTCTCTAATCACTTCTGGTTAATAGTTTTTTCTGTATCCAGAAAGAACCGTTTTGTGGTTAAAACAGTTTTACTTGAATACTATTTATATAGTTGTTTTGCTGTTGTTCTTGGCTTAAATGTTTATTAACTGTATCATAAATCATTCCTTATTATGGGATTGGGTCTTCTTAATTAAACTTTTTATAACATTTTTAGAAAAAGGCACTTAGGTCCTTAACCCTAGATGGATACAGGATTACGTTTTTTGACTAAATTCCTGAATCCCAGAATGTAGATTAGACAAGAAGCCATCTTTGATGGTTAGTCTTATGTGTCAATTTGGCTCAGTACTGATATTTAATCAAAAGGAGTCCCTGGGTGGTATAAACGATTAACACACTCAGGTGCTAACTGAAAGGTTGGAGGTTTGAGTCCACCCAGAGGTACCTTGGAAGAAAGGCCTGGTGATCTACTTTGAAATATCAGCCATTGAAAACCCTATGGAGCACAGTTCTACTCTGACACCCATGGGGGCGCCATGAGTTGGAATGGACCCAAGGACAAATGGTTTTTAAATTTAACCAAACACTAACCTAGGTGTTGCTGGGAAGATATTTGTAGGTGTGGTTAACATCTACAATCAGGTGACTTTAAAGAAAATTACCCTACATAATGTGGGTGGGCTTCATACAGCCAGTTGAAGGCCTTATGAGCGAAAACCGAGGTTTTCCCTAGAAGAAAGAATTCTGCCTCTAGACTGTAGCATAGAAATCCTACCTGAGTTTCCAGCTTGCCACCTGACCTACAGATTTCAATCTTGCCAGTCCTTACAACCACACGAGCAAGTTCCTTAAAATAAGTCTCTCTCTCTATTACATACATGTAAGTAGTACTCTCTCTACGATAAAAAAATGTGTGCGTATATACATGTGCATACATGTATACATGAAGCCCTTGGAAACCCTGGCGGCGTAGTGGTTACGTGCTATGACTGCTAACCAAAGGGTTGGGAGTTCGAATCCACCAGGCGCTCCTTTGAAACTCTATGGGGCAGTTCTACTCTGTCCTATAGGGTCGCTATGAGTTGGAATGGACTTGATGGCACTGGGTTGGGTTATATGGAGCCCTGGTAGTGCAGTGGTGAAGAGCTTGGCTGCTAACCAAAAGATCGGCAGTTCGAATCCACCAGCGGTTTTTGGGTTCCCTACAGGGCAGTTCTACTCTGTCCTATAGCATTGCTATGAGTCGGAATTGACTCAATGGCAGTGGGTTAAAAATATATGCATATGTATATATCTATAGAGAGAGAGACATACAGATATGTGTATATAAGTATATATATATATGCACTGGGTTTTGTTTTTTTTTGGTATAAATGTTTGTATATGTGTGTGTGGAAACCCTGTTGGCATAGTGGTTAAGAGCTACTGCTACTAACCAAAAAGTTGGCAGTTCAAATTCACCAGGAGCTCCTTGAAAACTCTATGGGGCAGTTCTACTCTGTCCTGTAGGGTTGCTATGAGTCAGAATGGACTTGACTGCAACGGGTTTGGTTTTTTGGTATGTGTGTGTGTACATACACACACACACATATATATTTTCCTATTCTGCTTCTCTGGACAAATCTGACTGATCCACCATCCTTATGAAAACCGGCCTCAAAAGCCCCGTTTCTTCATCATTGTGCCATCCACTGGCAAACTGCACATCTCTGTATATATCTGGCAACTCAGGACGCTTTTTTCAATATCCTTCTAATTATGAGAGTAGTAAACAGTATAAAATAATATTAAATAGGAAAGCATAAGGAAGAAAATCATACTTAATCCCACCACCCAGAAATAAATATTGCTGGCATTTTCTGGCCTAGAATGTTTAATGGTGAATTTTGGAAATGAAATTGATGAGTTTGATAAAGAATAACCCTGGAAACAAAAGATTTACTCTTAGCCAAGACTGAAGTATTTTGAATTGTCCTTTAAGAATTCTTGAAATTTACAGGAGAACTCCTCAGCTTTTTCAATTATTCCTTAAGTCTCCTAGGATTTAAGTATTTGAAACTGCAGAAGTGAACATATGGTTTATTAAAATAATCTTTAATAACTTCCTTGTTTAATCGCTTAACTAGCAAACTAGAAATGTATTTATTGCTTCAGGTGTTCTATCACCTCTGAGACCGCCTTCTTGGCCATCCCATTCCTGGGACCAGCTAACACCGTTTTTTGTGGTTAGCTCCTAATCATTGACCAACCATGAGCTCTCAGATCCATCAGAATTATTCTGCTGAAGGGGAGGCCTGCGTTAACCACCTGGTCGACATGCATCTGCAGGCCTTCTACACCTACCTCTCTCTGGGCTTCTATTTCGACTGTGACAATGTGGCCTTGGAAGGCATGGGACACTTGGAAGAAGTGAACATATGGCTTATTAAAATAATCTTTAATACCTTCCTTATTTAATTTGTTTAAGTAGCAAACTAGAAATGCATTTACTGCTTCAGGTGTTCTATCACAGCTGCCACATTTGTGTGAAGAAAAGAATAAAAGTAATCAGTCTCTGCCATAATATCATGAAAAAAAGAGGACTTCTTTTCTCCTTTTTCTATTATACTCTTTTTTTTTTTTGCTAAGTACATAGCTTATTATAGTATTCCTTAATCTCTTGTACATGTTGTCTCCATTCTGTGTATTGCTCTTCTGATGTGACTCTGAGAAATAAGATGAAATGAGCAGAGGTCATGAAACGCTGAGCCACAAGGAATCTGTATACACGGCTGTGTTTTGGTGTTTGATATAATATTTTGGTAAGTTTAATTACAGAAGGACTTGCATAGGAAGATACAGTTTGGCAATGTTTTCTCATGATGTGTTCAGCCTTCCCTAACAGAGAGGAGACCGTGTAAGGAAAATTCCACCAAACATTTTGATTAGCTTTCAAAATTTTCCTAATTAGATGATTTTTTTTTTCAAGCACATTTGACTTGCTGATTAGTTTTTACTTAGTTAAGGAAAAGTCAACATTAAAAAAAAAAAAAAAAAACTCTCAACCCCTAAAAAAATGCCATCATCCCCTACACACGTGTAAACTAGATCACCTTCATGGAGATGTTTAGAAATCAAATAAAAGGTCACTAGCTTTTCATTTCTTAGTCAAACCAAACAAGAGATGGCCCGGATGTGGAAAACGTGCCAATTCACCTTGATCTAAACAAAACAAAATCTATTTTGGACCCAGTTTCGTCTCAAATGACTATTTAAGGATGGTGTCATATCATTTGTCAAGGAGGAAAAAATACATATGATTTTGAAAACACTCCTTACTACGGCTGTTTTTAAGAAGATTGAGTCTTATTAAAGCATCTTCAGCTGGCATTCTTCATGAATTGATGGGCATCTGTTCAGCCTGGGCATTGTGAGGTTCAAAACATATCTATTCTCTCAGCGTTCTTAAGGGGCTCTCTGCAGTCTCTGGATGCCAAAGATAATATCTAAGTCAGCAATTTCTCATAAATCATTGGAACATGGAACATGAAACAAGAAGAAGAAACCAGGAATTCAATAATAAATATGGCAAGGTGCACAAACAAGAGAATTGAAACCAGATGAAAAGCGGCCTTTCAGTACAGAAGGTCAAAAAATGCCTTCCCCCTGCCCCCACAAAGCCTCAGCATAATCCCTCTGATTATGCTTTCTCCCCAGCCAACAGCTTACTGCTCCGAGTTGGGTTTGGAATATTTATGTAGTGGATTTAAGGCTTTAACATACAACTGAAAAATTAGTGCAGTTTATTTTAGTTTGCTCAAGGCCCCAGGCCATTATGGACTGAACGGGAAAATCATGTTTATTGTACTTTAAGGAGTGCTGTACTCATATGCCTTGAAATAAATCCTAGATATGTATATAGAAATATAGCTCAATTTATGCAATAGGTATTTTTTCAATATTAAGTTGCACATGCAACAGTAAGATAATGTGAATAAGTTTGTTTTTAAACAAAGTCATCAGAATTTCCCAGGTGCCATCTTAGGAAGAGATACTTATTCCCACAATGCTGACATTATTAAATATGTTATGGGGATTCCTCTTTGAGTCTTGAGAAGCTGCAGTTAATTTTTGAACGAGCCTTCGTGGTGGCAGATTGTTATCATTTGTCAATGGGGCTGACCTGCTGGAAGCATAGAGATGTCATCTGGTGATGAGTATGGTGAATGGTGTAGGTAATGATTTTTGTTGCTGTTGTTAAAAACAATGTGGAGTAATAAATTAATAATGGAAGTGGTTTTCGAAGCATTTCCAGGGAAAGCCGAAAAATGTACCTAATGTCTTCCTATACAGTTATTCGATATATAAACTGAGCATTGGATTTGGGGGACTTTGTTTGTCTTATAACAAAGAGCCCCACTTTATTATTTTATTTTGAATGTTTTAATTTAATTTAATTTTAAGTTCATAGAGAGCTCATTTTTGAAAGGCGTCTAGAGAAATTGTTATAGACTAAGCCCAGTTGCCGTTGAGTTGATTCCAACTCATGGTGACCCCATGTGTGTCAGGGTAGAATTGTGCTCCACTGGGTTTTTGATAGCTGATTTTGGGGATGTAGATCACCAGGCCTTTCTTCCAAAGTGCCTCTGGGTGGACTCGACTGGCCATCCTTTCAGGTGGCAGCTAAGTGCATTAACACTTTGTACCACCCAGGGACTCCATTACAGACTTAAGGTACTATTTACTAAGCGAATAAACAAACAAACAAATAAACAGATGGTAGATAGATGATCACTTTGCCAGTTCATATATATAAAGCCTTGTTATTTGTTGTTTTTAAATCGGGACACTTCCAGGGTATATTTTGTTGTTAAATTAAATCATCTTTAAGATTCTGAGTTGATGCATTTTGATCCCTTCCAGGTCTCCTTACATGTACTTGTTCACTATGGATTTTTTTTTCCATTTGAAGGTTTTTAGAACTGAACCCTGTAACATAGGCAGACCTGCCTTGCACCCACCTCCCTCAGAGCTTCCCAAGCAGTTTTCAGGGGCGACTTCTCCCCATGCAGAGATGCATTTCTACCCCTCTCTGGTTACCATTAAAAAGCGTGGCCTAGTTCTGTTTTTTTTTTTTAAATTGTGCTTTAAGTGAAAGTTTACAATTCAAGTCAGTTTCTCATATAAAAACTTATACACACACTGTTAATGTGACCCTAGTTGCTCTCACTACAATGTGACAGCACACTCCTTCTCTCCACCCTGTATTTCCCATGTCCATTCAATCAGCTCCTGTCCCCCTCTGCCTTCTCCTCTTGCCTCCAGACAGGAGCTGCCCAGACAGTCTCATGTGTCTACTTGAGCTAAGAGGCACACTCCTCACCAGTATCATTTTATGTCTAATGGTCCAGTCTAATCTTTGTCTAAAAAGTTGGCTTCGGGAATGGTTTTAGTTTTGGGCTAAAAGAGAGTCCAGGGGCCCTGAACTCTGGGGTACTTCTAGTCTCAATCAGACCATTAAGTCTGGTCTTTTTACTATAATTTGAGGTCTGCATCCCACTTTCTCCTGCTCCATCAGGGATTCTCTGTTGTGTTCCTTGTCACGGCAGTCATTGGTGGTAGCCGGGCACCATCTAGTTCTTCCGGTCTCAGGCTGAATGAGTCTCTGGTTTATGTGGCCCTTTCTTTCTCTTGGGCTTATATTTTCCTTGTGTCTTTGGTGTTCTTCATTCTCCTTTGCTCCAGGGGGGTTGAGACCAATTGATGTATCTTAGATGGCTGCTTGCTAGCTTTTAAGCCCCCAGACCCCACTCACCAAAGTGGGATGCAGAACATTTCCTTAATACACTTTGTTATGCCAGTTGACATAGATGTCCCCTGAAACAATGGTCCCCAGGCCCCTGCCCCTGCTACTCTGTCCCTTGAAGTGATTGGTTCTTTTCTGGAAACTCCTTAGTTTTTGGATTAGTCCAGTCGTACTGACTTCCTCTGTGTTGTGTGTAGCCCTTCCCTTCACCTAAAATAATTCTTGTCTACTAGTGAATTCCCCTCTCCCTCCCTCCCTACTCTCATAACCATCAAAGAATGTTTTCTTCTGTGTTAAACCTTTTCTTGAGTTCTTATAATAGTGGTCGGATACAATATTTGCCCTTTTGCAACTAATTTCACTCAGCAAAATGCCTTCCAGATTCCTCCATGTTATGAGATGTTTCATGGATTCATCACTGTTCTTTATCATTGCATACTATTCCATTGTGTGAATATACCATAATTTTTTTTATCCATTTATCTGTTGATGGGCACCTTGGTGGTTCCCATCTTTTGCTATTAAAAAACAGGGCTGCAATGAACATAGGTGTGCAGATGTCTATTCATGTGAAGGTTCTTATTTCTCTAGGATATATTCCAAGGAGTGGGATTGCTGGATCATATGGTAGTTTTATTTCTAGTTTTTCTAGTTCTGTTTTGTCACCTGTTCCTCTATACATAGGGAAGCATTATCACAAGTAGTTAAGTGTGTGGGTCTGCCTCTAGAGCCAAGATACTTGGGTTCAAGTCTCAACCCTGCCATTTGCCTACTGTGTGATCTCATCCTCTGTGCCTCAGTTTTCTTGTGGGCATATTGGAAATAACGATAGGTCCTAATTTATGGGGCTATTTTGAGGTTTAAATGCGTTAACACATTTAAAATGCGGTAGAGTGAGTGGTACATGGTGAGTCTCAAAAATGTTTACTATTATTGGAAACCCTGGTGGTGTAGTGGTTAATAGCTACGGCTGCTAACCATAAGGTCGGCAGTTCGAATTCACCAGGTGCTCCTTGGAAACTCTATGAGGCAGTTCTACTCTGTCCTATAGGGTCGATATGAGTCAAAATCTACTCAACGGCAATGGGTTTTTATTATTATTACATTACAATAAATGTACAGAGTGAATCCTTTTGCTGGTATAATACTGTAAATTTAGAAATGTTTGGGGAACATTTTCCCATACCTGAAAATATGTTTTATGGTTGTTAGTATTTCATCTTATGGATGCACCATAATCTACTGCATCAGTCCCTCCATTAGATATTTAGATTCTTTCTAAATTTTTGCTGTTAAGAATACTGTGACAACTTTGTTCATCTTTGTTCTCTTAGAATAATTGTAATTTCTCATCAGTTTCAAGGATATGTGCATTTTTAATTACTTTGATATGTATATTTTACACATATATATATTTAATTGGCCACCAGAGATAAACCAATTCACATTCATACTTGTAGAGACTATATTGATTTTTATAGTGTTACCCTGACTATACTACGCTCAAGATGGAGTCACTTATGCTAAACCCCATGTCAGCAAACTGTAACCTAGCTAGTTTCCATTTCCTGTAAATATTCAAACTTCCTAGGAGCTGAAACTCAAGTTACCAATTGACTCTCCCTGAAATGGAAACCTAAGCCAGCCAATTGGAACCTGCCTACTCAGTTTAACCAAGTTCAGAATTTCCCCTTGATCCCAAATAAGGAAACAACAACAACAACAACAACAAAATGCCAGCCAGCCAATCTGAAATTTGAGCAGTAAAGCTTCCTTGTTCCTGTGTGCCTGTGCTTACAAAAATCCTTCCACTTTGCACCATGCTTGGAAGATCTTGTCTGACTTCCAGACCAGATGTTCCCTGATTCATGAACTGAAAAATAAAGCTTATGAGTTCATTAAAAAAAAAAAAAAAAAACTAAACTAAACCTGTTTCCATCGAGTTGATTCCTACTCATAATGGCCCTATAGTTCATCCATAAAGTTAATATTGTGGAAATTTTAATTTTTGACAATAGTTACTATGATGGTTAAGATTGTGTGTCAACTTGGCTGGGCCATGATTCTTTGTTTAGGCAGTTGTATAATGTTGTGATCACTTCCCTGTTGAAATTTGACATGTGATCACCCCCATGATGGAATCTGCTGAGTCATACTGGTGGGGGTGGGGCCTTTGGTGGCTCACTGTCCCTTCAGCCTTCATCTCCCTGCCCTCTGCCACCTCCTTCCTTACTGCTCACCTTCCCAAAGTTGTTGGCTTGTTTTGGATTCAGCAGCTGTCTCTTGTCTGACCTCTGGTTCTTGGGACTTGACCTAGCAGC
Organism: Elephas maximus indicus; assembly: GCF_024166365.1. Classification (NCBI taxonomy): domain Eukaryota; kingdom Metazoa; phylum Chordata; class Mammalia; order Proboscidea; family Elephantidae; genus Elephas; species Elephas maximus. Next base: position 29,799,758 of record NC_064841.1, read on the forward strand.
TTACCTGCCTATCTTGGGATTTGTAGATCTTCACAGCCTGCGAGCAAGAGCCCTGCTCCTTGACCTGCCGATCTTGGGTTTGCCAGTCCCTGCAACTGTATGAATCAGGAGAAACCTTGCAGTCTTGCCTGCCAACCCTGGGATTCCTTAACTGTCACAACCTGTGGGTGGAAGCCCTACTCTCCAACCTATTGATCTTGAGCTCACCAGCTTCTGTGGCTCTGTGAATTGGGAGAGGCCCCTATCCTGATCCAAGGACTTGGGATATTCCAATTTCTACAGCTGCGTGAGCTGTTTCCTTGATATAAATCTCTACGTATTTATACATTTTACTGGTTTTGCTTCTCTAAAGAACCCAGCCTAAGACAGTTACCAAGCACATTTTAGTCTGCGTGTCAGCATTGTCCCTCTTCTACTGCTTTAACATATTAACCATGTCTGTACATTTATCAAACACTCCTCACATAGAAAACCAACTTGGACTAATTCAGTCACCCGAATCATTGCTATTATTCCAAATGTTTTGTTCCTCCACATTTCCTTTGTCTTTAAGCTTTATTCAACTTCTTATCTTCTCCCTAGGAATCCCTGGGTGGTTCAAACGGTTAATTAGCTTGTCTGTTAACCTAAATGTTGGAGATTCAAGTCTACCCAGAGGCACCTCAGAAGAAAGGCCTGACAATCTAACTCCCCCATAACCAGCCATTGAAAACCCTACGGAGCACAGTTCCACTCTGACACACTTGGCATTGCCATGAGTTGGAATCAACTTGAAGGCAACTGGTTAGTCTTTTTCTTACTCCTTACTTCTTGCACTCTGTTGCATGTCTGTCTCTCCAGAAAGGTTGACAGAAAACCTAACTTCAGGGATTTTCCTCAGACATGTCAGCACCAGAGTTCTTGGAAGCTTAAGGTCACTGCAGCACAAAGATTTGATCTCCCTTTAAACCAGATGACATATAAGAGGAATAGAAAAGAAGGCTTTTAATGACAGCTGAGACAGAAAACCATAAAATAATGATGAAATAGGCAAAAAAAAAAAAAGGCAGTTAGAAGAAACCTTTATTATGGGGCATGATTTTAAGGTAGTGATCTTGTATGAGGAGATTCTTTATATATTGAAATAAAAACATATTCAAGATGCATTGGTACGTGGAAAAAGCAATGCATGGTACAGTGCGTATTGAATGTTCCCATTTGTGTAAAAAAAATAGGGAATAAGTATATACATGTATTGCTTGTTTATGCATAAAATATATCTAAAATGATACAAAAGACTGACAGTCCTGATTACTCCCAGAGAGGAAAACTGGGTAGTGGAGAACAAGGATATGAAAAGATTCTTTTCACAGTCTATCCTTTTGTACCTTTTGCATTTTGAACTACACAAATGGATTGTCTGTTCAAAAGTGGATAAGTAAAATCTAATAAAACTTTTTTCTCATAACTGAATATGTTGTATTACTCCTTCACTCTGTCCTAGTGAATACACTAGACTGACACTGTGCTAGAAATGAAAGCAAGAATTTTATTGAAGGAAAAAAGATCAAAATCATTCTGCGAAATGGAGAGACACACGGGCAGTCAAACGAGAGGCTATAGCTCATGCTCTATCTTGCAGGGACAGCAGTGAGTTATTTATCAGACACAGCAACAAAGGCAAAGTGGATTTACATAAAGGGGGGCGGGGTACCAGGGAAGGAAAGAAAATTTACAAGGGATCGTCAAATTACAAACTTGCCTAACATGAATTTCTAGCCTAACATCAATCTCTTATTTCCTGATACAAATTGACTAAGGCAATATTTCTAAAGCAAGCTGTGTAAATGTTCCTGATGTGGGAGGTTAGTGATTAATTGTAGGCTGGGTTAACCCTAGTTGGAGTCCTTAAATGTAAAAGTCAACCATTTGGTTAGGAAGGAGATTAGATCAGCTCCAACTTGAAGCCTTTTGAAATGTAAACATTGCCCACAGCTAAAAGGGAGTGAGTTAGGGCCTAGGCATTTACTGAGGGCAGTTAAGATAGAAAGATTATTTATGATAATCTAAGGCCTGAATCTCTACACTCTTTGTGTCACAAGTAATTAGAACTTTCACAGGAAGACAGCTTGTTTTTTGTAGAAGGCAGAGGCAGGCTTCAAACCTAGTTGCAGCTTAATTTAAAATGGAGTTTCAGTTTAGGTCCGAGATTAACCATTTCAATCATGCCAAGCAACCCCATTTTTAAGGTTTGCTTATTCAATGTATGTAATGGTGCATTTCTTTTTTAGAACCCATTTCCTGCCTTTATCCTAAATGGTCCTACTAACATACACAATAAAGGACCCCAGAGACTAAAAGGGAGATCTGGTGGCACAATGGTTAAAAGCTCAGGCTACTAACCAAAAGGTTGGCAGTTTGAATCCATCAGCTGCCCTTGGAAACCCTATGGGACAGTTCTACTCTGTCCTACAGAGTCACTGTGAGTTGGAATTGACTCAGTGGCAATGGGTTTGGTTTGTTTGTTTATTTTTGAGATTAACAGACATCTTTTGAGGAAACTTTAGTAGTAAATTTCAATAGCCCACAGGGTGAATGTGACAAATCTCTGTATCGTATAAAATCCTTCCATGTTATCTTCATTTTCATTTTACCTATTATCATATGCTGAATTGTGTCTCCCCAAAATGCCTGTCAACTTGTCTAGGCCATGATTTCCAGTGTTGTATGATTTCTACCATTTTGTCATCTGATGTGATTTCCCTATGTGTTGTAAATCCTATCACAATGATGTAATGAGATGGATTAGTGGCAGTTATATTGACGAGATCTACAAGATTAGATAGTGTCTTAAGCCAATCTCTTTTGAGATATAAAAGAAAGAGGCAAACAGAGAGCCATGGGGCCCTCCTACCACCAAGAAAGCAGTGCCAGGAGCAGAGCGCATCCTTTGGACCTGGGGTTCCTGCACAGAGAAGCTCCTAGTCCAGGGGAAGACTGATGACAAGGACCCTCCCCCGGAGCTGACAGAGAAAGACTTTCCCTGGAGCTGACACCCTAAGTTTGGACTTGTAGCCTTCTTTCATCCTCTTTCTCTCTTCCACCTTCTCTTTCTTTCTTTTGCTTTTTCTCTCCTCTTTTTTTTTTTTGAAAGAGGTAACTCATTATGTCTGGACTGCCCACAGCTGCAGATTATAAAAATATTTTGGCTTTTATTTATATATATTTTTAAAGTGCTTTAATAAAATATAACCCAAAATGATTCACTTGGTCAAATGGTCTTTACTGCAAAGAAAACAAACACTTTATGAAAACAACATCTATAAGCCTCCTATCTTTTATCTTTACTATTTTCTCTAAGTCTGGCATGAAACAGACACACATCAGCCTCCACAGGGGGTTAAATAGAGAACCAGCCAAACATCACAGAAAGTCGTCCAGAATTTTGACGACTTCCATCCCCTGACTCTGATGCACAGTGCCTGGCTCGTGCTGTAGAGCCCATGATGTTCTGCCTGCTATAGAGACAGCAGTGTGTTCCAGGGACAGCATCCCCTCAACCCCAGCACAAGATGCACACATCTCAGAACAAGGCTCTCTCCTCTTTGTAGAAAGAACTGAACACAAATAGCTCATTCAACATCCCCATCTGAGTCCATTTCTGTTCTATCTTACAGTAGGGTCTTAGCTCTGTTAAAACAAAAACCATATTAAGGCGATAGTAGAAATCGATTGAAGTTTATTTAATATGTGATTTGCAAACTGGGGTAACATTTTGATTAACAAAAAAAACCCAAACCCACTGCCGTTGAATCGATTCCAACTCATAGTGACCCTATAGGACAGAGTAGAACTGCCTGATAGAGTTTCCAAGGAGCACCTGGTGGATTCCAACTGGTGACCTCTATGGTTAGTAGCGGTAGCACTTACTATGCCAACCACCAGGGTTTCCACATTTCTGACTAGGGAGTCGTAAATGTTCCGAAGATGAAAAAACTTCCCGAACTTCTTATACCCTATCTTATCGAGATTGCTGTGGAAAAGGGCTAGACCAATGTTTATATAACATTACCCTAAAGAACAGCTCTAGCCTGATCCTGGAGTTTCTGTTCCTGGAAACTGACTGCACATAGATAATTCTTCAAAAGAACCCAATGCCTAAGGCAAAATGTCTTCACTGATTTACCTAGATCATTGTTTAACTCAAAGGCAACTTTTAGAGACCAGTTTTCTGAAGGCTGGAGGTTCAAAAGAAGATCTCAGGGAAATGGCCTGGGTGGTCACCCCAACTCCATGAACTCCAGAAATCTGGATTCCAGAAGAATTGAAACAGTTTCTCAGCTCCCACTTTGTTTTAGGAAACCTGGTAGCATAGTGGTTAAGAGCTACGTGTGCTAACCAAAAGGTTGGCAGTTCGAATCCAGCAGGTGCTCCTTGGAAACTCTCTGGGGCAGTTCTACCGTCCTATAGGGTCACTATGAGTCAAAATTGACTTGATGGCAACAGGATGGACGACCTTGTTTTAGTGTGTTTGTTTGTGTTGTTTGTTTTAGGTCAGCTTTAAGCATCTGCTTCAGCCCACTTGCTTAATTCACTAAGCTCTTATTTCTTTATATTATCAAACTTAGGGAAGGAAGGGAAATCAACAGATTGGGACCCCTGCATTTAGAGGTCAGGCTGAGGCTGGGGCTGAAGCCCTAGTTTTTAGGTATTCAGATCTCAGAGAAAGAAACGTTTGGAGTCCTGAACTCTATTGAAGACCAGAAAGTAGCATTTAAATCCAGAGAGGTTTTACATAGGTGGAAAAATTGTAAGGAGGCACATAAAAATTTTTTTTTAAGGAGACAAAAATTGTTAGGAGATACAGATAATAGTTGTTTTGAGTGGGGTTTTGGGTGATTCCTATATTTTTCTTTATAACTCTTTGTACTATTTAAATTTCCTACTGTGAACTTGAGTCGGATTCTACGCAACGGCACTGGGGTTTACTGTGAACTTCCTACTGAGTAAAACTGTAAGCTTGAATAACTTGTGTTATCTCTTGGAATCTCATTTAAAAAAATTTTTTTAATTGGAGACAAGAGTAAAAATTCCTAGGGCCTTTGAGAGGGTGAAATGAAATACTAAGTATATAGCGCCTGACATGTAGTTGCTGCTCAATAGATCTAGCAGGGTCACCATGGTATTTTTCTTCTTTATGTCCCCTTTCATTACAGGGTCAACTGTTTGAATTAGGACCAGCTATTTTTTTTTTTTTTTTTAGGAGGGTTACTTCAGTGATAGAAGATCTAGCTACAACTCGTAGTTCTCAAATTTTAATGTGCATCAGAACAAAGTGGGGAGCTTGTTGAAAATGGAGTTTCTGATTCAGGATGCCTGGGGTGGGGCCTGAGAATCTGCATTTTTAATAAACTCCCAGGGACCACACTTTGAAAACCATGGATCTACACAATAAAGGTCAATTTCAATTTATTTTAACTATAGATATCTGGTCTCCTCTCCATCTCTTTTCTCTGTACTCCCCCTCCTCTTCCACTTCTACTCCCTCCCCCATCCCATATTTGGAGGTTACAGAAACTATCAAACTGTATTTCTTACCTCTGTATTTTTTGTCAAGAGCTCTAGTCTCTTCTATGTCAAGAAACCAGGAGGGAGCACAAATGTTTTGCTTTAAGTATCTTGTTTCCCTCAGATACCAAAAGAAAAAGAAACAAGCATTCTCTGGGACATTTACTAATCTGAACTGATATCGTCTACTAATAATAGAAAGACAGACTCTTTGATGACTAATGCTTTAAAAAACTGGAAACTCTATAGGCTCCCTGCTGCCAGGGAATATTTTTGACATTTAGGGCTTGTTTAATCTTTTATCAATATAAATATTTGAAAAATAAAATGGTTAGGAAAATGGCTAAGGAAAACATTTCAGGCAAGTGTTTAGAAGGGCAGGCCATGCTCAGCCTGAGGCCTAGAAGAGCTCTGCCTTCCTTCTCTTTCTGAACGCTCTAGCTTAGGGATTCTCTCTGCCTGGGACCCACGAATCCCCTGAAGTTGAATGTAAAATGCTGTGTTTGCTTAGCTTATATGCAGTTTTCTGGGAAGAGGGTCCATGGAGTTCAACAGATTCTCTAAGGGATTTTGACTCCAAAGAGATTAAGAAATACCGCCATGGGGACTTGTTTGGCCAAAAGCCAAACATTAATTTCTTGATGATGAAAACAAGTTCCCACCATGAGAGAAAGGGTCTATGAGTGGATTGCACTCTACCAATGAACTCTCTCAGTGAACCACTGATTTAACCTTTCTTATCTTTAGTTCTCTCGTCTGTCACATAGAGATAATAGAAATACTTACCCAGCCAATTTGTTGCCAAGTTTAATGAGATGTATCCGGCCTGGGGTGGATGGTAAGTAAATGGTATCCAGTTTCTCACCCTGTGTAGTGTTTAGTACTGTGTAGTGATTACTACACAAGCACTGGAAGCAAAAGTCTTTGTCATGTCTTCAGCTCCAACCAAAGGATCAGCAGCCTCCTTATGTGAAGCAGAGATTGTTACCCTCATTTTACTGTGATGAAACTGAGGCTCATTTCTGAAAGGATTTAGGGATGGGTTATTATTTTAGGTCACATTTATGTATTGGAGCCATATTTTGTACCAGTAAAATAGCATCATATCATTACAAAAGTATATCAATATTTCATCTCTGTGTTTTGCAGGGAACATCACGATTTTCAAGCGCTCAGCCTCTCAAATAGGTCTGAGAAGCACTGGCCAAAAAGGTATTTTGGAAAATAGCCTGGCAGAGGCTGGGGACCTCAAGAGTCAAGTTCTAAGTTCTGTGCTCTACCTTCTGAACAAGTGGGTGGCTAGGAGGACACTTGTCCTGCCTGGACCATGCTCCATAGAAAGTAGTTTTGTACTTGGCTAAGAAAGTGAAAATATAATATATACTCATACACAGGACAACAGCACACACATACCACTTAAAATATTTTTTCCCCCCTGAGGAGAGGTGAGAACAAACAGGCTCCAAATTAAGATACTATTTTAACTTAACTTCCACTGTTGACGTTGATAATGCTCAGCAGGGTGATTACTATTACTATCTGGTAATGAGTCTCCTGTATTTATATAGTTCCTTCTTTTAGCTTGTTAGAAATGCAGAATTGCAGATGCACCTCAGACCTCCAGAATCTAAACATGCATTTAAATAAGATCCTCAGGTGATTTGGATGTACATCAAAGTCTGAGAAACATTTGTTTAGGTAGCCAGAACCTTTCTGCTGGAGCGTGAGCACATTTCCAGGACGCAGAGGTGGTTTTCTTCACTGAGCCAGTGAGAGGCAGTACCAGGCGTTTCTCTCAACACTCTGGAGCCTCATTCTCATTCTTCTCCCTTTGTGGCTTTGGGCTCATTGCTGCCTGAGAGGATGAGCCCCACTTTGACCAGGGTTAATTGACACCATCTCCTGAAAAACCCAGAGTCAGAAGAAGTCGAATCCTCCATTTCAAAAGGATTCTTCTGACTCAGCATTCACGGGCCAAGTGTAAAGGCTGCACACCCCCAACTGCAAAACTTCTAGAGGAAGTTTTAAGAGGTTTAAAATGAAACAAACAAACAAACAAAATTGCTGCTGAGTACTCTAACTCATAATTACTAAGAACATGCTGGAAAAAAGGAGAGATTAGGCAGTGATGAGTATAAGGCAGAATTCCCCAGGATGTGGAGAATTCCACTGCCTCAAGCAGTTTTGCCTCAGAATCCTGCTTTCTTTGCTTGGCTACTCCCCTCCCCTGCCACAGCTTTGCACTAGAATCTTGTTTCCTTTGCTTGTCATACCTTGCAATTTTACATTAAAATCCTGGTAATGCAGGAAGATGTGTAAACCCCATCGTATTTGTGTAGTATAATCAAGAATGTTGTTGATGTAACTTGCATGAACTTCCTAGTTGTAAACCCCTTAAAAGTAACCTTTCCTTTTACCCTCACAGAGCGATCTTGGCAGCAGCAGCTCTGACTGCCTCCTTTCCTTGCACAACGAAATAAAGGTGCTTTTTCTGCTCTCCCATCTCAGTCTCTCGTTTATTGGCCAATAGGAGTCACTCTGAGCAGAACCTGGGGTTTCCACCCAGTAACATTTCTAGAGAGCCAGCCAGGAGTCATCCACTTGGTTCCTGAGATGTACTGGACAACAGACCAACCCCGATGTCTGGTGTTACCAGATTTCTCCTGGAGACCTTGGAGCAGCTCTGGAAGCTGATCTACTTTGGACCAATGTTGACTCTATGTGGGGCATGAAATGCATCTGATTGTTTAGTAGGTACCTAAGTAAGGCCTTAGAAGAGTCCCAAGAAGTGGGAGGAATTGACCATTGAGGCATTAGGTATCTGAGGTTATTTGGTAAATAACAGGGTAATTCCTAGGTAAGGCCTTAGAAGAATACCAAGAAGCAGGAGGAATTCACCGTTGAGGGAGTAAAAGGCTCTAGGTACCTATTACTATGTTGGTGCACTAGATTAAGTTGTATGAGTGTGTGTGCGTGTGTGTGTGTCTGGAGAATGGGGAACAATGTTCAAGGGATCCCAGAATGCAGCCTGCTAAGATGCATACATAAGAACTGGGAACAATGACTTCAGCAGACATGGTTCTGACAGCATGCTTGTCCATTTTCCCACTCTTGTTTATTCTGTAATATTTCCTCGGACTTGGACAGACATGGCTGTGGCAGAGTGATGGCCCATTTCTTACTTCTGCTTTTTAAATACACGCTGACTAAAACCTGGTTTTTTTTTTTTGCTTTACTAAACTTTGTGTTTTTACCCTAGGACCGTTAATGGTGTAGTTGTTGCAGGGATTCTAAAGTCACAAATCCAGTGGACCTCAAGGAGACCTGAACTGCAGAGCAGAAGCTGGCAAAGAGAGGGCCTACCTCCCGGACCCATGTGTTTGCACCCCACATCCCTTAGATACTGCCAGGATAAGTGCTCTTGGAAAACGAGCCTTTGCTTACTCTTTTTGTTCTCTTTCTCATGTTTTCTTACGTTTTGTTTGGAATGTTTGTTTTGAAAACCAGTTGTTTGATTAAGGAGAATCTTTCTTAGATTTTTCTTTGATTGTTTAGAGTGACATTTAGTAACTCTTTTGGTGAGCTGCAATTTAGTGTCCAGATTCAGGCTTTTGAAACATTAAAGAGGCAATTGCATTTTCAAAGAGCTCTGGGTCACTATAAGCCTCAAAACTCAGGTACAAGTTGGCCAGTAAAAGCCATTAGGGCAGTTGCCGGCACTCATCATGAGCATTAAAGACTCCTGTAAGGGGATAAGGTGATCACAAGACAGGCTAGAGCACTAGGCTGCCTGCCACCTGCAAGCAAACTCGCGTGCAACAAAGATACACATTGGTCCAAGCAAAACACTGTCCAAAACCCGCGGTGTTCCTCGTTAAAGTTCTTTTTATGACTCAGAGAAAACCTGGGAAACAGGGCTCTGTTTTGCCACGTTTGCAGAGGGAAATAATAGCTCCTGACCTGTTTTATGAAATTCACAGGGAAAAGTGGTAGCTCCATACCTGTCTTATGATACATTTTCTCAATAGTCACAGTGTTAAAATTAAAATCATCGGTAACTATTTTAAAATACTTTCCAAATGCCTTGAAAGAACTAGTATATTTAAGGTCTAAAATAAAAGACTAGGTCTCTAGCTAACAGAATGAATTAAATTAAAAAAAAAAAAAACCCAAAAGTTTGAATCTTAGAGCTTAACATTTTTGATTAATGAGCCTAAATTTCCTCCCTGCTAGTTTGGGTTCATATTTAAAAACACTGTAAACTGAATATACTAGAAGTAATCTGAAATTTCAGCGACCATTTTGGGAAAATGAACTTCCCTTTGTGTTGTCTTTTCTTTTTTGAAAAACTTTTGCTTGATGCTTAGGTTTTCTCAAAAGATTTAATATTCCTCCATCTGAGGCTCTGGCAAGTTAGTAAGTTTTATCTAGAACCTGTTTTTCTTTTTGCTGTTGTCGTTGAATTGATTTGATCTTACCAAAAATTGTTATATACACTTTAAGAAATTAGGATCCCCTTATCCTTGTTTTGTGTGATAATGTTTGGTGAGTTTATGTGGTCTTTCTATCTCCTTTTGTCTGAGAGCTTGCTTCTGGTCTAGAGCATTGTGTCTGAGTTTCCATCTTGTATCAGATTGGAGGCTATAGCTGGCAGTTGCTGTTTTTTGTAAGGCTGTTTTAGAACCCCAGTTCTCTCCTCATCCAGAAAAACTGAGCCTTGTGTCTGTCTTATGATTTAGACATTTAGTTGCTACTTTGAAAAACTTTTATGTTCTGTATGTCAGTCTCAAAAGCAAAGCCTCTGTAAGTAACTTCAGCAAGATATTATATAAAACGTGTTTTATTTCAGGAACAAAGATAATTTTGTCTTAAAGTAAAACTAGCAGTCCAGAATATGAAAAGAGAGGCATAGAATAAGCCTAAAAGAAAAGGAAGGCTTCCCAAGAATTGATGGATTCTTTTACAAAATTGCTAAAGAACTTTGGCATTTACTGGATAGATAAAGAGAAACTAAAACTGCTTACCAAGAGTATAAACAAAAACCAAACTAAACCCAGTGCTGTCGAGTCAATTCCGACTCACAGCGACCCTATAGGACAGAGTAGAACTGCCCCATAGAGTTTGCAAGGAGCGCCTGGCAGATTCGAACTGCTGAACCCTTTGGTTAGCAGCCGTAGCACTTAACCACTATGCCACCAGGGTTTCCACCAAAAGTATGGTAAACCAAAAACCAAACCTGTCGCCGTTGAATCAATTCTGACTCATAGTGACGCTATAGGACAGAGTAGAACTGCCTCATAGAGTTTCCAAGGTGTAGCTGGTGGATTAAGAGCCAAGCTCTTAACCACTATGATCCCAGGGCTCCAGAGAATAGTAAAAGCAAAGAAATTAGTTATCTTTTGCCCTTCAAAAATGCCTAGGTCAATTTAAACATATGTAAATGAATTGGAATGATGCAATCTTGTCTTCCATGAGATGAGAGAGTGTGGGCGGGGCAGGATCATGCCTCCTTAGCCCCAGTCTCTGAAGACATATAGCTCCAGGGAAACTTTTGAAAGACCCCTTGCTGCTTTACCAAAAATTAGGTAGACCTCAATTATAAAAGAACTGTAAACAAGTTCTATTTTCTGTAGGGGAACTCTACGAAGCCAAAAAATAGGACTCACAATGAGACACACCTGAAATGGGCTGGAAAAATGTTTCCAAACCCTTGCCAGAAACTGAAGGTTATATCCGTATCAGTGAATTAGTCAATTGAGCAGAGACTTTGTGATTTCCAAAAGCCAGTTGATAAAATCTCTAAGGGCTAAAATTAGATTGGGAAAAACAGGAAAAATGGTAAAAGTTGAATGAAAACTTAGAATGTTTAAACAAACTTTATTTCAACTCGGTTATCTTTTATGGTACAACCTCCCCCCTGCAAAACAAAAAACAACAAATCTGTAGCTTTTGAGTTGATTCTGACTTCTGGCGACTGACCCAATGGGACAGAGTGGAACTGCCTTGTGGGATTTCCAAGGAGCAGCTGGTGAATTCAAACTGCTGACCTTTTGGTTAGCAGCCAAATGCTTGACATCAGGGCTCCTTATGAAATATAGACTTAAAATAATTTCCAAGACTTTTTAGGTGATTTACTGATATTAATAGATATTCGCCATAAGTTTACATACTTTTGCTTTTTATGCCACAAGAGAAAGGATATATAAATATAAATACATACATATATTTGTGTCTCAGATGCATGAACAATACACTTTGAGAATTTTGAGTGTGTTTGTTTTTGTCATTTTAAAGGGATGCACTATAAGAGACGCAACAAAGATAACATTTAAGAAGTTTATTAAAAAGAAATTTATTTGATATGGTCAAAAGTTTTCTCTGTTTCAAGTTTAATAGTTTAATTTATGAGGTTTTTAGGAGCTTTAATGTTAAATACCATATAAAAAAGTTGGGCTTCTCACTGTCAAAGTAACAAAATTTTCTTTGATTACTGAGTTGAAGAGTTAATTTATTCTTTACAAAATTTGCCTCGAAGACAAAGGTTCAGCCTCTCATTAGAATAAGATTCCCGAGTTGAAAACCAAGCCACACGGCTTAAAAAAAAAAAAAAAAAGCTGAGAATTTCACCTTTAAGATCTTTGATTAAATAATTTAAGTATTGTTTCTCAGTAACCTATAATAGTGAAAGCTGGACAATGAATAAGGAAGACCGAAGAAGAGTTGGCGTCTTTGAATTGCAGTGTCGGCGAAGAATATTGAATATACCATGGACTGCCAAAAGAACGAACGAATCTGTCTTGGAAGAAGTGTGGCCAGAATGCTCCTTAGAGGCAAGGGTGGCGAGACTGAGTCTTACATACTCTGGACATGTTGTCAGGAGGGATGAGTCCCTGGAGAAGGACATCATGCTTGGCAGGGTACGGGGTCAGCGGAAAAGAGGAAGACCCTCAACGAGGTGGATTGACACAGTGGCCGCAACAATGAGCTCAAGCATAAAAACGATTGTAAGGATGGCGCAGGACTGGGCAGTGTTTTGTTTTGTTGTGCATAGGGTCGCTATGAGTCAGAACCGACTCTACAGCACCTAACAACAACAACAACCTATAATAAACTCACAACCTTGAAACTTCAAGGAAAGACACAAAAAAGAATTTTATAAAGGAAAAATGCTAAAAAGATTTATTTAATATGTTATAAATTACGTGGAACATGTCAAAATCAAGAGAAACACCTGATTCTCTTCAGGTTATGTCATAATTTTATGACTACTTCTCTATGGCTAACTTGATCACAATCTCATTTTTTTGAATCTAGCCTCATCAAAGGCAATGGCTGATTAGGGAATTCACATAATTTACCTGTGAAGTTTTTTTTTTTTTTTAATTACTCTTCAGGTATTTAGAGACTTGATAATCTGGGTATATACTTGGTATATCCTAACTATACGGTATTATGTCTCAAGATTATTAAGTATTATATCTGAAGCTCTTTGAAAATAAGGTTAATCATTATATTAAGGAATATTTTTGTCTAAAGTTTTTTTAAGCTGACTTTTTGGCTTTACATTATTTTTGTAATTAATTTGTAGCAGGTCTTTCACTTTTAAGAGTATTATTTTCATAAATTAATCATGGCCATATTGAGCTCTGTCACCTGCAGACAAGTTTTTACTTTGCTAATTTGCTGAAAATGTTTAACGACAGCATCTCAACAAAAAGATGGACTATATTAGATTTATGAAAAGGACTGTGACTAGACTGAATCAAGATTTCCAGAACTCATATGTAGAAGCTGATGGATTCACAGATTGCGGCTGATCCAGAATCACATGGAACAGAAATTAACTACATAAGACTGAGTAAACAAAAGGATTACAATGGGTTTTATGTGGGAATATTGCTGATGTTTTAAGGTCCTGCTTTTTTTTCTGGTTATAAGAAATCAGGTTCCTCTTTTCTCCTTAATTATGTAACTAATGGGTTTAGATATTGTAACTTTTGAATTAGAAGTTCCAGTTGGTAAACTTAGCATAAGTTATAAATATCATAACCCGAGAAGTGTCTGGAGTTTTGATTTTAATGATTTATGATTTTACAAAATAGAATGGCATTAGGTTTATGTTTTTAAATAGACTAACTGAAGACCTCCAACAGGAGAGGTCCATCCTGTATTATCTTGCTAATCATGTATCCTCTAATGGAATCTTGATTGTCACATGCACATTTTTCTATACTTTCTGTTTCCTCTAGGAAAACTTTGTGTGCTCCTTATGGGTGTATGTTTTTGTGTAATGGACCCAACTAAACTAGTTTATATGATCCCTTACCAACTGACAGTGAATTTACATGGGCAATCTCATGTTTAGATTCCTAGCAAATGCATGAGCAATATACTTTGAGAAATTTTGGGATTACCTTTAGATATTTATAGTAATTATTCTAGTAAATATTAGAAAGGTAATGTTAAATTGTTCCACATTGAAAATGAGATTCAGAAGAAAACACTCAGGATATGGTTGGTAGCTGTAATTCTTACTTATGGTATAGTTGAACTGGAGAAATCTTTAAGAAATCTGTCAATCACTATAGGACATTAACATAGTGGTTAAGTGCTACGGCTGCCAACCAAAAGGTCGGCAGTTCAAATCCACCAGGTGCTCCTTGGAAACTCTGTGGGGCAGTTCTACTCTGTTCTATACGGTCACTATGAGTCGGAATCGACTCGACAGCAGTGGGCAGTGGGCAGTGGGCATAGGACAAATAGCAGATGAAGTTGCAAATGGGATAGAAACAGAACAGCGATCTCTGATCTCATTAGCCAAGGTGACATGAGATAACCTTACAGCCTTAGATTTTTTATTAGCTCAAGAAAGTGTAATCTGTACTGTAGCAAATACCTCTTGTATTCAGATAAATAACACAGGAGAAGTAAAACAGAATATATATAGAATTAGACAGCAAACTACTTGGTTATACATTGTGATACCCTACGAACATCAATTTCTTTGGTTAGTTACCATCAAGAATAAATAGATGAGCTAAATCAATATGGCAAGAAATAGTAATACTCTTAGTCTGCGTCCTGATAGTGGTTAAGAACTATGGCTGCTAACCAAAAGGTCAACGACAGTTCTAATCCACCAGGCACTCCTTAGAAACTCTATGGGGCAGTTCTACTGTGTCCTATTAGGTCTCTGTGAGTTGGAATCGACTCAGTGGCAATGGGTTTTTTTTTTTTTTTGGTTTATTGTCTTATGCACTTAAGAAGGCCTTGGGCTAAAATGTTGATGTACACTGAGTCTGCTCACTTCAGCAATGCGATTGATGGGAATGTTGCTCTTAAGATCCTGGTGAAGAACCAGACGGTATCCAGTGGAAAATCAGGACTGTGAGTTTAAAGAGCCTGCTGTGGCCGCCATCTAGGAGCTCAACTAAGTCCAGGTGTTAATTATCAATGTGTTGTCTCCAATCTCCAATCAAAAGAAAAGAATGGTATAGGAGATAATATTGGAGCCATTATTCCATGTCCTTGAGCGTAAAGAATGTGATCCAGTTGGAGCTGAACTCACAAGGGCTCATAAAGACAAGTCAACTAGGCCCTGAAGTATAAAGACAATAGCTAGAACAATCCTGAAAAAACAGCTTTTAAGAAAACATTCACTTAAACAGAGCATAAAAGCTGCTCTTATCTTTTTCTTTTAACATTTAGTGAATAAAAAAAATAGTTCTAAACCATACTGCATAGGCAATTAATAAATAAAAACAAACAAACGGTAGCTCTGTGGCCACAATGAAAGGCCAACTGTTAAGCCTAGGTCCAATATTTGCCCCTCCCTGAGAACATGCCAAACAATTCTGAGCTGGGCTATAGTTTAAAATGGACACTGGTCCTGAATGACCAATATCCAAAAAGAAATGGAGGGAATAAGGCAGAAGTTCCTAGGCTGTGGAAAATTCCACCGCCTCAAACAGCTTTGCGTTAGAATCCTGTTTCCTTTGCTTGACCCCCCCCACCCCCTACTCCCCCATCCAGCCCCCAGCTTTGCATTAGAATTCTGTTTCGTTTGCTTGGTATATCCTGTAATTTTACATTAAAACCCCGGTGATGCATGAAGTTATATGTAAACCCCATTGCATCTGCACAGTATGATTAAGAATGTTACTGATATAACTTGTATGAACTTCCTACTTGTAAACCCCTTAAAAGTAACCTTTCCTTCCCCTCACCTTTCACTGAGCAGTCTTGGGCCCAACAACTCTTTGAGAAATAAAGGTGACTTCCCTGCTTTTCCACCTCAGTGTCTCGCTTATTGGCCAATATGAGTCATGCCGAGTGGAACCTAGGGTTTCCACCTGGTAAAAAGTAGAGAAAGATATATGTAAAGTTGAAACATCGTGAGCCTTGCTGGGGTCCTGTTCTATTTGTAGGTGAGCCATTTACCTAATAGAACTCCTGTGTTTGGGCAAAGTACTTTATCATAGTTGCAAGGGCAATGCTTTTCAGGGAACACACTTGCACTGGGGACATGAATTTGATCCCACACTTGGCCAAGAGGAGTCCCTGGGTGGTACAAATGGTTAATGCAGTAGACTACGAACCCAAAGGATGGAGTTTCAAGTCCTTCCAGAGGTGCTTAGGAAGAAAGGCCTGAGTCTTTGAGGCCAAAGTCTAGAGAAGTTCAAGTTCTCTTTTCAAGCTGTGTCTATACACACAATCTCAGGATCTCCTGGAGGTGAGACACAGATTACTGGGTTCTACTCCCAGAGTTTCTGATTGGTAGGTCTGGGGCGGGGCTGGAGAGTTTACATTTTCTAACAAGTTTCCAGTGTTAATGCTGCTGCATACTTTGAGAACCACTGCTCTAGGGGCTCCCCCCACAACCAGGTAGACAGTCTTGTTATTGCTTCCCAACAGGCCATTACCACCTTCCTAACTTCCTAAGGTGGTTTGCCTACTGAACTATGGTAGAGAAAGATACCAGTGTATAATAGAGACAGTAGTTACCAAGGCATATTTATCTGACTTCCACACTCCTTGCTCCTTTTTCCTCCCTCAGGTTCTACATTATGCTGAATCCTGGAACTGGGCAAAACAGAGAAACTACAGGAAGCCCAAGAGGCTAAATTGATCCACATAAGGCGTTAAAAGAAAAGGAGATAGAGAGACTAAAAATCCACTTTGGCTGGATACTGGAAAGAGTCATGGAGAAGAAATGAGTAAGGAGTTTAGAGAGTGAGAAACTTTCATACCCTTCAAGAGATGCAACAGAGATTGAAGCAACTTTTTTGCTCCTGAATTATTTTTCTTTGACTGTAATATCACATGGGTCACTTGGGTTCTGGAATTGGTCTGGAACACAGAAATGGTGTTGCGGTAGTGATGATGGCTTTATCCTGCCTCGTCCACACCTTACCCTCCAGTTTTCCTTACAATCGGTTTCAAGAAAGCAAGCCAGGAAAGCAACAGCAGGATGCCCAAGGAAATCCAAGACCACTGATGTTGCTCCCCTAATTTTGAGTGGTTTCTTAATCTGTGGTATGATTCTTCTTTGTTAACTCCAAACATTCAGTCAAAATGTATTACACAAAACAGCATTGCCTTGGTGGTGCTTTAGAAAATGAGGACAAGAATAGTGTGTCTGGAAACCCTGGCGGAGTAGTGGTTAAGTGCTATGGCTGCTAACTAAAGGGTTGGCAGTTCAAATCTACCAGGAACTCCTTGGAAACTCTATGGGGAGTTCTAGTCTGTCCTATAGGGTCACTATGAGTCAGAATCAACTCAATGGCACTGGCTTTGGTTTGGTTTGGTTTTATAGTGTGTCTACATTGGGGACAAAATGATAATGGATGAAAACAGGAGCTAACAGGAGCAGTGATGGGGAAAGAAGACGGGATGAGATGTGACCACAAGAACAATATAAGTTCTCCAGAAAATTTGGGAGAGCACTGGATTTCTTAAAATTATTTCATTTGGCCAAAAAGCAAGGGTTCATCTCAAAGGCTAGAGAAGGGAGGGCCTCTTAATGTTGGAGAAGAGAGTTGAATCCTATATGCAACTTTCACAACCTTTTGTGACTAATTTAAATGCACATATGATCTGTCTTGAAACAAGGTGGCTATTATACTAAGAGACAAGTTGCTGAAAGGGCTTCTGACTTATTGGGATATAAAAAAAAAAACTCACAGGAAAGGCTGCATTTTTGTATGTTCCCAGGTGAATTCACCCAGATCAAAGAGATTTGGACAAGGAGTTAAACATCTGGATTACAAGAAATCTTTAAAGAGTGTTGGTATTCTCAAAGGGTCTCAAGGCTTGATTTGATTAAACCAGTTAGTATTTAGACTAAAAATCATCTGCCTGGCTCTGAAATACAAGGACAGGGATTTTAGCGTTCAAATGCACAGCAATTTGAGAAAACAGCAGTCTTTTTGAGGCTCAGCTTTCCATAATTCCAGTTATGCTGCCTTCCTTGATTCCTACCTTTTCTGACTGTAGGAGAACAGATAATGTTTTGCTGCTGTCCATAAGGTTTTCACTGGCCAATTTTTTAAAAGGAGGTCACCAGGTCCCTTCTTCCTGAGAAGCTGGCATCAGGATTGGGAGAAGACTCATTAATAACCTGAGATATGCAGATGACACAATATTGCTTGCTGAAAGTGAAGAGGACTTGAAGCACTTACTGATGAAGATCAAAGACCACAGCCTTCAATATGGATTACACCTTAACATAAAGGAAACAAAAATCCTCAAAACTGGGCCAATAAGCAACATCATGATAAACGAAGAAAACATTGAAGTTGTCAAGGATTTCATTTTGTTTAGATTCACAATCAACGCCCGTTGAGGCAGAAGTCAAGAAATCAAACGATGTATTGCATTGAGCAAATCTGCTGCAAAAGACCTCTTTAAAGTGTTGAAAAATAATCATGTCACTTTGTGGACGAAGGTGTGCCTGGCCCAAGCCATGGTGTTTTCAATCACCTCATATGCCTCTAAAAGCTAGACAATGAATAAGGAAGGCTGAAGAAGAATTGACGCATTTGAATTATGATGTTGGCAAAGAATAGTGAATATACCATGGACTGCCAGAAGAAGGAACAAATCTGTCTTGAAAGAAGTACAGCCAGAATGCTCCTTAGAAACAAGGGTGGTACTTAGGACATGTTATCAGGAGGGCCCAGTCCCTGGAGAAGGACATCATGCTTGGTAAAGTAGAGGGTCATCGAAAAAGAGGAAGACTTTCAACGAGGTGGATTGACACAGTGGCTGCAACAATGGGCTCAAACAGCAAAGATTGTGAGGATGTGTTCCGTTCTGTTGTACATAAGGTTGCTATGAGTCAGAACCGCCTTGACAGCACCTAACAATAACAGGAGAACTGAAGGAAGTATCCTATTTTTATGTTATGGTGTGTGTGTGGTTTTTTTTTTCCTTTCTTTCTTTTTAATGTAAACTGGTCATAAAAGTAGCCTGGTTAACAGTCCAGGATGACTAAAATGACCAGGCCCAGAAAACAGGAGGCCAATTTGTGATGTAATTTGCAGAATAGTTCTGCCAATGTGCCCAGATTCCCCTTTAGGTTATACACAATTTCGCCCAGGAGGGCAGTACACTGAATGTCTTAGTAATTCAGTGCTGCTGTAACAGAAATACCACAAGTGGATGGCTTTAAGAAAGAGAAGTATATTCTCTCACAGTCCAGTAGGCTGGAAGTCTGAATTCAGGGCACCAGCTCCAGGGGAAGGCTTTCTCTCTCTGTTGGCTCTGCAGGAAGGTCCTTGTGATACATCAGTCTTCCCTTGGTCTGGGAGCATCTCAGTGCAGGAACCTCGGGTCCAAAGTATGCACTCTGCTCCCGGCGCTGCATTCTTCGTGGTATGAGGTCCCTGTGTCTCTCTGCTTACTTCTCTCTTTTAAATCTCAAAAGAGATTGCCTTAAAGACACTATCTGATCTTGTAGACCTTATCAACGTAGCTACCACTAATCCATTTTATTACATCATAGTGAGGATTTACAATACACAGGGAAATCACATCAGAAGATAAAATGGTAGACAACCATACAATCATGCAAGGGAATCATGACCTAGCCGAGTTGATAGATATTTTGAGGGGACGCAATTCAATCCATGGTACAAGCTGGCTGCAGAGAAAATCCCATTCCCACAATTTACTACCTTAATGTCTCCAACCTCAGTTTTCTAGTCTGTAAAATGGGTGATTATAAGAGAAATTACTTCAAAGAACTGTAAGACACAGTGCTTGAAACTCAAGGCAATCTTAATAAATGTCAGTGACCTTTTTTTCCCTTTGGTGACTAGGGCAGTTACCTGGGAGGGTTACACATTAGCTCGATGAGAGGGGCAGGGTGGGAGCACAAGGATTAATTTCATCTCCAGGCCTTGGGAGGGTAGGATACACAGAGGTGAAGGTACTGGGCAGGGAGAGAAGGGAGTCCTGAACTATCTGAAACCTGATGAGTGTCTGTAGACCACATAAACAAAATTCCTCACATATTTCATTTTTCAAAAGTATGTAGAAGCTGTTATGATTCTTAAATTCAACTACATTAAAAATCACTTTGAACTTATGGTAGGTTGGAATCCCTGGGTGTGCAAATGGTTAACATACTTAGCAGCTAACCCGAAAATTGGAGTTTCGAGTCCACCCAGAGGTGCCTTGGAAGATAGGCCTGGCGATCTACTTCTGAAAGATCAAAGCCATTGGAAACCTTATGGAGCACAGTTCTACTCTGACATACATGAGGTGGCCATGAGTCAACTGGACAGCAACTAGGTTTCTTTGGTCATTTTATATTTTCTCAGTCCACGGTGATAAAAGTGAGACTACGCTAATAAAGGACATACCTCCCTCCACTTAGTCCTCCTTTTTGATAACAAAACAGACTCAGGCTGGGAACCACTCAGACTGTCAGACCTGGGGCAGGACTGTCCTGTCCTAAACTGAGGACCGAAGGAGGCAGAAAGGGCATGGTGGCCAGAGGGCTGAGGGAGTCTGGGCTTTAGGACTGGAGATGGCAAGAGGAAGCTCATAGCTGGAAAATGTAGCCCTGAAAAATGTGGTGGGGTCAGTTTTGCCCAGGCTGTCCCAAAATATCAGAGAGTGGACCTCCTCCTTAATGCAAACCTGGCTGGGTAAAGAAAAGCCAGATTCTACAATAGACTGGAGATGTGAAATTCCTTCAGCAAGCTGAAATGTAATTCTGTTTGCTTTTCCCCTCCTCCATTCCCCTTCTGTTTTCTCCTCTGCAGAGCGCTCCGTCTTTCTCAGTTCCTCTCCTTTTCACACCAGCAGAGAAACCTGATTACCGTAGTGAGAAAAACTTGTGAAACAAATATTTTGGTTGTATTACAAATCCGTTGTCATTTGTTTTCCATTTCCTCTATTTACACCTGCTCCCTGCCTGGCTTTATGAAGGGGAGGGGGCACACACCCAAGGCCTCAGTGTGTGAACCGCCAAGTGGGTTAGTTTCAGCGCCACAACATAATCAATTAAGAGTTTGCTATGACAAAATTTTCATTTTGGCAATATACTTTTTAATTATTTGAAACTTGTTCTCAGAAAGAGATATGGGTACAAATAGAGTCCTGCCAACTGCAACCGACATTGTAATGCAACAAGTTTTCTAGTTATTTGTCATTCCTGGAACTTTGGATCACACTGTAGATAGTAGTTTATCTTACTTTGTTTTATTTATTATTTTATAATAGAACGTATTCTTTGTCATAAAATTTATTCACAGAGGAAACATAGAATGATTGCATTATACTCAAGTGTATAAAGCAGCAACATTTATATAATCACTATTGAATTGCTGGGTATGTAGGCTTTTCCCAGTTTCTTACTGATATAAACCATGCTGCAATGAACATCTTTGTGAACAAGAGTTGTCTGCATTTCTGACTCTCTCCATGAGATAGTCCTTGAAGTAGAATCAGTTGGCCAAAGGATGTTAACGTTTTGAGGGCTCTTGACACATATTGCTGAATTGTTTTCCAGAAAAGTTTTACTATCTTACTATTCCACACCCACTTTCTCTTGTCTCTCCCGTTCCCAGCCTCCACGTGGGTATTGCAAGAATAAAATATGAAGTACATATTTTTATGCAAATGACATGTGCCTTTTACATTTGTTTGCCAATCACACCCTCCACCCACGAGATATTTTCATGAGCGAGCTGTGCTAATTTTTTTGTTTTTTTATAGTAACGTGTAAAAAAATTGGCATAGCAGCGCTTACAAAAATACCTCTGGGGCAGGGGAGAGGGTGCAGTTGGCAAACAAACGTAGAAGGCATGTGCTATTTGTGTAAAAACATGGTACTTGGCATAGAGTACCTGGTTACCTAGTAGTAGTTCAGTTGATGTGGAAATTATAGAACAATATTGTTAATATCACACGCAAGCAAAATTTTGCTGAAGAGCATTCAAAAATGGCTGCAGCAGTATATCGACAGGGAACTGCCAGAAATTCAGGCTGGTTCCAGAAGAGGGCATGGAGCCAGGGATATCATTGCTGGTGTCGGATGGATCCTGGCTGAAAACAGAGACTACCAGAAGGATGTTTACCTGTGTTTTATTGACTATGCAAAGGCATTCAACTGTGTGGATCATAACAAATTATGGATAACACTGCGAAGAATGGGAATTCTAGAACGCTTAATTGTGCTCATGAGGAACCTTTACATAGATCAAGAGGCAGTTGTTCGGACAGAACAAGGGGATACTGATTGGTTTAAATTCAGGAAAGGTGTGCGTCCGGTTGTATTCTTTCACCATACCTATTTAATCTGTATGCTGAACAAATAATACTAGAAGCTGGACTATACGAAGAAGAACAGGGCATCAGGTTTGGAGGAAGACCCTGTGTTATGCAGATGACACAATCTTGCTTGCTGAAAGTGAGGAGGACTTGAAGCACTTACTAATGAAGATAGAGGCCACAGCCTTCAGTATGGATTACACCTCAACATAAAGAAAAATAAAAATCCTCACAACTGGACCAATGAGCAACATCATGGTAAATGGAGAAAAGATCGAAGTTGTCAAGGGTTTCATTTTACTTGGATCCACAATCAACAGCCATGGAAGCAGCAGTCAAGAAATCAAAAGATGCATTGCATTGGGCAAATCTGCTGCAAAGTACCTCTTCAAAGTGTTGAAGAGCAAAGATGTCACCCTGAAGACTAAGGTGTGCCTGACCCAAGCCATGGTATTTTGAATCACATCACATGCATGTGAAAGCTGGACAATGAATAAGGAAGACCACAGAAGAGTCGATGCCTTTGAATTGTGGTGTTGGCAAAGAATATTGAATATACCATGGACTGCCAAAAGAACAAACAAATGTGTCTTGGAAGAAGTGCGGCCAGAATGCTCCTTAGAGGCAAGGGTGGTGAGACTGCGTCTTACATACTTTGGACATGTTGTCAGAAAGGATGAGTCCCTGGAGAAGGACATCATGCTTGGCAGAGTACAGGGTCAGCTGAAAAGAGGAAGACCCTCAACGAGGTGGATTGACACAGTGGCTGCAACAATGGACTCAAGCATAACAACAACTGTAAGGATGGCGCAGAACTGGGCAGTGTTTTGTTCTGTTGTGCATAGGGTCGCTATGAGTCAGAACCGACTCGATGGCACCTAACAACAACAACAACAACAACCTGGTTACCTAGTAGTAGTTCAGTTGATGATGGTCAATTTTATTATCACTATTAGTTTTCTCCCTCCCACCTTCCTCTGACTCTTTCTAGGGACGAAATGCTTCCGTGAGGTTCTAGGCTTTTCTCAGTCATACATACTAGCCTGTTCTGCTCTGCTCCATATTGTCCAGAAACTGGGCAATTCTGGTCAATATTGTCCAGAATCACTTGTTTATGTCCCTTCCTGTGGTGCTTTGCCAAGGAACTGGCTGGCTGACCTGGTAAATCTTGAAAATGTGGTGTCATTGGAATGAAAATGACCTATAGGTTGACTGCTCCCTGGTTTTCAGTAGTTATCTTAAGACCATAACTCAGTGGTTCTGAACTCGGGCTGTACACTAGAATCATGCAGGCTTTGTAAACAATATCGAAGCTTGGCCTTAGTCGGGCTGGTGTGGGGCCTGGGCATTGGCATGTTAAAAATTCCTTCCGGGCAATCCTAAAACAAGCAAAGGATGAGAGCCACTCAGTTAACCCATGTGATAAGTACTTTGGGAATTCCAGGCACCATGTGAGAGACAGTGTGGGAGATATTCGGAAGCTGGAAGTCCTGGCATCTCTCATGGTATGGACCACGATTACTGCATGAAACCCTCATGGTGCCCAGTCCTCAGTATGTTGCCAAGTATTCACTAATGAAGGCCAGATATATCACCAAGCTCTTTCTAGAAAATTTGTACTTTTTTCTGTGTTTATAACAACAACTTCCATAATACCTGCTCAGGAAGAAACTGGAGCTCAAAGTGGTGGTTAATTGACTTGCTCTGCATCTCTGCTAGCAAGAGGTAAAGCTGGGAATCAAACTCTGGAATCCAAATCCTATGCTCGTTCTACCACACCATGCTACCCTTTAAAGAGGTTGCATTGTTTGTTTTTGTTTTGTGTGTGTGTGTGTGCATGATCTTGGTCTTATTTTTTTTCCTATGTGGGGCTGACTTAGTCCCTCATTTTCAAAGTAGCCTGTGTATAAAAATACCGCCCAACGAACGCCAATTGCATTGTGATCAGGTGTTATGGGTGTGCTCTAGACATAGCCCAAGAGGAATGGAGTTGCATCTCGCCATCATTTTATAAATATTGATGAATGATGGTAAAATGTTTTAAAGGAAACTTTATCTGAAGGAGTGTCTTGGAATTCAGTTGTCTCTTTTCATGCCTTTCAGACCTCCTACCCCTGGCACTGGAATCCAAACAGCCAAGGGTCAGCCAAATCCCAGTGTTTGTTCAGAGCTGTGGCAACTGCAATTCTGTACCTGGCAGACTTCAGGGCAGGGTGGCCTCGGGGGCTTGCAATTGGCAGAACTATCTGGTCATTGTTCCTGAGCTGTGGCAAATGTTTAATAACACCGTGCCTTCACAGAAGGGCCTGGTACTGAGTTCTGGATCACTGTATGAATTCCCTTTGTTCCAAGGATGTGTGAAAAACAGTCTATTTTGTAGCAGAGAAAATGAAGGCAGAGAAGGAGTGTTCAGCCTTCCTGGGAACACAGTAACACTGGCCACGCTGGTAGGGAACTTGTGCAGTGGACAGCCGTGCTTCACTGGGCCTGCTCTACCACTGCTATCGTTTCCCTTTACTAGTTGCTCATTTAAAAGCTGGGGACAGAGAAGAACGTATGAAGAGGTTGATCACTGTGTGGTAGTTATAGCAACAAAATTAGAAACAATTTAAATGGCAATAGAGAATGGTTAAGAAAACCATGGTTTATTCATTCTATAAATATATAAGCATTAAAAATAATAGTTAAAAAGTTTTTGAAGACCTAGGAAAATGCTTATAATCAGAATTATTTTTCTGATTCTTCCTCACCTGTGCTACCTCTAATCTGGTGGTACTCAAAACATAGCTCACCCACCAGCAGCATCACCTGAGAGCTGGTAAGAAACGCAGAATCTCAGACTAAAACCCAGACCTGCTGAATCAGAATCTGTATTTTAACACCACCTCCACGTAATTCATCTGAACATTAACTTCTGAAAAGTATCAGTCTAAGTCAGGAGTTACTGAGTATTCAGTGCTCAGACCTTTTTACTGTAAATACACTCACACCTTAAGTTAGTGATTCTTGTACTTGGCAGATTTTTTTCTTTTTATTGTGCTTTATGTGAAAGTTTACAGCCCAAGTTAATTTCTGATTCAAAAGTTTATACACATATTTTCTTGCCAAATATTAAGTTTTTGGTTCCACTGATCTGGGATGTGGCCTTGGCAATTGTCACTTCTATTAACACCCCAGTCTTTTCAAAAATGCAGCCAAGGCTAAGATCTACAGTCTACATGATACAGCTTTAAGTGGAAAACGAATGGTACCAAATTGCATATTTTGTGTGACATTAATTATGGGGAAATACCTGGTGAAAAGACCGGAGGGAATATGCCAAAATATTAACAGTGATACTAACAGAAGTGAGCTTATTTTAAGGGGGAGCATTGCTGCTAGGTGCATTGACTTGGCTCCGCCTCATAGCAAACCTATGCACAACAGAATGAAACACTGGCTGGTCGTGCGCTATCCTCACAATTGTTGCTACGCTTGAGCCCATTGTTGCAGTCATTGTGTCAATCCATCTTGTTGAGAGTCTTCCCCTTTTCTTTTTTGCTGACCCTCTCTTTTACCAAGCATGATGTCCTTTTCCAGGGATCAATCCCTACTGATAACGTGTCCAAAGTATGTGAGACATATTCTTTCCATCCTTGCTTCTAAGGAGCCTTCTGATTGTTCTTCCAAGACAAATTTGTTCCTTCTTTTGGCAGTGCGTGGTATATTCAGTATTCTTGGGTCAGGTGCACCTCAAGGTGACATGTTTGCTTTTTCAACACTTTAAAGAGGTCTTTTGCAGTGGATTTGCCTAATGTAATGTGTCTTTTGATTTCTTGACTGCAGTGGGTGTGAATTCAAGTAAGATGAAATCCTTGACAACTTCAAACTTTTCTCTGTTTATCATGATGTTGCTTATTTGTTCAGTTGTGAGGATTTTTTTTTTTTTTATGTGAAGATGTAATCTATACTGCAGGCTGTGGTCTTTGATCTTCATCAGTAAGTGCTTCAAGTCCTCTCCACTTTCAGCAAGCAAGGTTATGTCATCTGTATAACGCAGGTTGTTAATGAGTCTTCCTCCAATCCTGATGTCCCATTCTTCTTCATATAGTCCAGCTTCTCAGATTATTTGCTCAGCATACAGACTGAACAGGTATGGTGAAAGGATACAAACCTGGTATACTCCTTTCCTGATTTTAAACCATGCACTATCCCCTTGTTCTGTTCCAACGACTGCCTCTTGATTCATGTACAGGTTCCTCATAAGCACAATTGAGTGTTCTGAAATTCTCATTCTTCAAAATGTTATGCATAATTTGTTATGATCCACACAGTCTAATGCCTTTGCATAGTCAATAAAACACAGGTAAACATCTTTCTGGTATTCTCTGCTTTCAGGCAGGATCTATCTGACATCGGCAATGGTGTTCCTAGTTCCCTGTCCTCTTCTGAATCTGAATTTCTGGCAGTTCCATGTCAATAGACCGCTGCAGCCACTTTGGAATGATCTTCAGCAAAGTTTTGCTTGCTTGAGATATTAATGATATTGTTCAATAATTTCCGTATGTGGGTGGGTCATCTTTCTTGGGAATAGACTTAGCTATGAATCTCTTCGAGTCAGTTGGCCAGGTAGTTGTCTTCCAAATTTCTTGGCATAGACGAGTGAGCAGTTCCAGCGCTGTATCCATTTGTTGCAACATCTCAATTGGTATTCCGTCAATTCCTGGAGCCTTGTTTTTCGCCAACACCTTCAGAGCAGCTTGGACTTTTCCCTTCAGTACCATTGGTTCCTGATCATATGCCACCTCTTGAAATGGTTGAACTTTGACCAATCATTTTTGGTGTAGTGACTCTGTATTCTTTCCATCTTTTGATGCTTCTTCTGTCTTTTAGTCTTTTCTCCATATAATCCTTCAGTATTGCAACTCAAGGCTTGAATTTTTTCTTCAGTTCTTTCAGCTTGAGAAATGCTGAGCATGCTCTTCCTTTTTGTTTTTCCATCTCCAGGTCTTAAACATGTCATCATAATACTTTGTTTTCTCTAGCCTCCCTTTGAAATCTTCTGCTCAGCTCTTTTACTTCATCGTTTTTCCCTTTTGCTTTAGCTATTTGATGTTCAAGAGCAAGTTACAGAGTCTCTTCTGACATCCAGTAAGGTCTTTTCTTTCTCTCCTCTCTCTTTAATGACCTCTTGCTTTCAACATGTATGATGTCCTTGATGTCATTCCACAACTCATATGGCCTTTGGTCATTAGTATTCAATGCATCAAGTCTATTCTTGAGATGGTCTCTAAATTCAGTTGGGATGTACTCAAGGTCTTACTTTGGCTCTCGTCGACTTATTCTAATTTTTTTTCAGTTTCAACTTAAACTTGTATTTGAGTAATTAATGGCCTCCTCTGCAGTTAGCCCCTGGCCACATTCTACTGATGATATTGAGCTTTGCCATCTTCTCTTTCCACAGATGTAGTCAATTTGATTCCTGCGCATTTCATCTGGTGATGTCCACGTGTATAGTTACCATTTATGTTGGTGAAAAAAGGTATTTGCAATGAAGAAGTTGTTGGCCTTGCAAAATTCAATCATGCAATGTCTGGCATCATTTCTATTACCAAGGACATATTTTCCAACTACCGGTCCTTCTTCTTTGTTTTCAACTTTTGCATTCCAATCACCAGTTATTATCAGTGCATCCTGATTGCATGTTTGATCAATTTCAGACTGCAGAAGTTGGTAAAAATCTTCAGTTTCCTCATCTTTGGCCTTAGTGGTTGGTGCACAAATTTGAATAACAGTCATATTAACTGATCTTGCTTGTAGGCGTATGGATATTATCCTATCACTGACAGCATTGTACTTCAGGACAGAGCTTGAAATGTTCTTTTTGATGATAAATGCAACGCCTTTCCTCTTAAATTTGTCATTCCTGGCATAGTAGGCCATATAATTATCTGATTCTGAATGACCAATACCAGCCCTCTTCAGCTCACTAATGCCTAGGATATTGATGTTTCTGCATTTCATTTTTGAGGATTTCCAATTTTCCTAGATTCATACTTTGTACATTCCAGGTTCCAATTTTTAATAGATGTTTGCAGCTGTTTCTTCTCATTTTGAGTCATGCCGCATCAGCAAATGAAGGTCCCGAAATTTTGACTTCATCCACGTCATTAAGGTCGACTTTACTTTGAGGAGGCAACTCTTCCCCAGGTGTATTTTGAGTGACTTCCATCCCGAGGGGCTCATCTTCCTGCTCTATATCAGACAATATTCTGCTGCTGTTCATGAGG
Source organism: Elephas maximus indicus (assembly GCF_024166365.1). Classification (NCBI taxonomy): domain Eukaryota; kingdom Metazoa; phylum Chordata; class Mammalia; order Proboscidea; family Elephantidae; genus Elephas; species Elephas maximus. The sequence continues at coordinate 29,828,356 of NC_064841.1, forward strand.
TTTTCACTGGCTAATTCTTTTCAGTAGACTGCCAGGTCCTTCTTCCTAGTCTGTCTTAGTCTGGAAGCTCAGCTGAAACCTATCCATCATGAGTGGCCCTGGTGGTATTTGAATACTGGTGACATAGCTTCAAGCATCACAGCAACTCACATGCCCCCATAGTATGACAAACTGACAGATGGATGGGGGAAGAGGGAGTAGGCTTCTTTATATATTTCTCTATATAGTAGTCACAACTGTTAGGCCACAGATTCAGATGTACATTAAAAAAAAAAAAAAGCTGCAGTTGAGAAAGCTGCCGTTGAGTTGATTCTGACGCATGATGACCTTATGTATTTTACTATAGTAGAACTGTGTTCCATAGGATTTTCAGTGGCTGATTTTTCAGAAGTAGATGGCCAGGATTTTCTTCCTAGGTGTCTCTGGATAGACTCAAAATTTTCCGTAACCAAACTCATGGAGCCAATTTCAACTCATAGTGACCCTATGGGATGGAGTAGAACTGCCCCAGGGGCTTTCCAAGGCTGTAATCTTTATGGAACCTGACTGCTACATCGTTCTTTCATAGTGCGGCTGGTGGGTTGGAACTAAAAATAAAAAAAAAATTTTTTTTTCTTTCATAGTGCAGCTGGTGGGTTAGAACTACTGACCAGTTAATTGCCGAGCACTTAACCACTGTACCACCCTGGCTCCTTTTGAATTTACATAAACCAAAAAATCAAACCCACTGCCATCAGTCAATTCCGACTCCTAGCGACCCTATAGGACAGAGTAGAACTGCACCATAGAGTTTCCAGGGAGCGCCTGGAGGATTCAAACTGCTGGCCTCTTGGTTAGCAGCAGTAGCACTTAACCACTATGCCTCCAGGGTTTCCTTGAATTTACATACCATGACTTAATGACTATTTTCAGCCTCAATCTGCTTGTGGTACAAACTTTTCAGTCTATTCAGTGAAATCTTTGTCATACAAAGTGTGCTCAGTCAAGCTGCCACTGGCCCATGGCGTCACTATCGAATTAGAAAAACACTCTCTGTAGGTGGGGTGCAGCACCACGCCAGGGCACATGGAGTAATGCGCAAAGCTCAAACTAGATTTCAGCCCCACTCCCTGGGCTGTTTGCCCCTGTGCAGCGAACAACCTGCACCTCTGTGTATGGAGGGCTTGACTGAGTAAATTTAGGACGCTGTTTCTTTATTCAAGGTTTGGGGTCAATTCCAGGAGGTTTTCATGGTGGCACTGGGTTGGGAGGGGGAAAAGAAGGCACCAAGTTGCCTCAATCTTCATTACTGACATTGTCCTTGCTATGATGCCCCAATTCCCACCTGGTCTCTAGGAGTTGCTGAGGCCTCCTTACTGGTTCAAAGCTTCTCTGGGCCAGATTCTCTCTCTCAGGGCTTCTAAGCCCTTCTGGGAAATATCCAGCTACTCCACAAGCTGCAAAGGGAACAGGGAACACCCTGAGGCTATCTCAGCCCCATCTGCCTGAATAGTCCTTGCAGCCATCGCCATGTTGCGCTTGGGGGTGCTCCATAAGGCTTGCTGCCCTCCTGAGCCCCACCCTGGAGGCAGGGCCCAGTCTCTCTCTTCTCAGATGCCCAAACCTTCTTGCAGATTTGTCCTGTCTCCTCCTTTCCTGGGGACTGGGCTGGGGTCTGGGGCAGGGAGTGGGCAGAACAAAGTATTACTCATTGTGTTTTCTACCCAGAATCTTCCTCTCCTCTGGGGCAGGCAGAGCTGCCTCTTCCATCATCTCATAGCCCTCTGAATCTATTGCTTATCCATGGACTTTATGCCCTGGTCAAGATTTACAAATCAAAATGTTGCCTTTAGCACTGAAAGACATTTCCTCTGCTTTTTTTCAGTTCCACCCTTACGTGGCTCAATGAGAGCCTCCAACTGAATGGGGGGGTGGGGAGAGGGAGTAAATTTTTAGGAAATATAGAAAAAATACTGATTAACATCTCAAATACTATACTGCCACCTGTGTGTTCCATATTTTCTACAATAAACTTTTAGAGTAAACAACCAAAAAGTTAAAAAAAAGTTAAGCTGCAGAAAATATCTCATGAGAATTTTTTTTTAATAGAGCATTTTATTTTTTTTTATAAGAATCACTTTTCCTCCTCTTCTCTTCCTGATGGAAAGACAGCTTCTAACTAACATTTATTGAGTACTGATTCTTTGCTATAAGGTCCCTGGCGGGGGGGTGGGGGGGTGCATTCTACTACTAACTTAAAGGCTGGCGGTTTGAACCCACCCAGCCTGATGGGAAGATAGGCTGATGATCTTCTTGCATAAAGATTACAGCCAAGAAAGCCCTATGGAGCAGTTCTATTCTGTAACACATGGGGTCTCCATGAGTTGGAATAGACTTGATGGCAACTAATAGCAACACACACTGTTGAAAGCAATTTATATGTCTTACCTCATTTAACCCTTACAACAACAATATGATATTATTGTCTCCAAATTTCAGATGATAAAACTGAGAGATAAAGAGGTTAATCATTTGCTCAAGGTCTCTCCTCCAGCGAGTGGTGGAGCCTTACCCTGGTTCAATCCCCAGAGCCTGTGTACTTTGCCACACTGCAGGGCTCTGGCTGGTACTCTTGCCTGCCTGCCTGGCTTCCATTGCCAAAGATGAAGAGGTGCTCATTGCCTGTCTTCAAGTTCAGAGGTAACAGTGTTTCCTCCCTCGCAAATCTATTGTGAATATTTATTTTTTAGAAAGCCCTTGGTAATTGTGGCTATGTTTTTGCAGGTGGTCTGATGTCTGTTATTAAAAGGAAAGACAAGGTTCATGATGTGAACCGGACACTGGTTTTGAGCCATTCCTCACAGGAAGCTTGGCATTCTCACTAAATTTTGTTGATGAAAATGTAATGAAGGCCATAAAATCAAACACAGCATGAGAAATGCAGCATTTATTTCTGGGTGCTTGTAGACACTCATGGAGACTTTTAGTAGCAATACCTGGGGGAACAGAAAAGCTTTGTGCTGCCTAATTTCACCTTATCTAATGAAAAGTTGATTTCTAGCTCACATGTCTGTGGAATCACTGAAAGCCAGCAGCTGGGGAAAGTTCTAGAGGGGGAATAACAACACGGGGGAGATGCTTCACCCATGGGTGTTTGAATCAATGCACACATGTTTCCCCAGGAGTGTTGGCCAAAGAAGAAGATAATTGGCGAATCCCTTTGAGAATCAGTTAGCACAGTGCCTGTTCATAAGTCAGCTTGAAATATATATTAGTTTCTATCTTTCCTCCCTCTTTGAAGTTTAGAATGTGTTGTGGTCTGGTTGTAGAAATTTGTTTAAGAGCCTTTCTTTCCTGGACAAAATATTTTTTGATCACTGTTATGTGTTGGGCCCTGTGCTACATGCTGGGTATAATACCTTATGAGGACGTTTAAGTCCCTGAAGGGCTCCTAGCTGAGGGATTGACTGACTCCACAGCCTCTAGAGTAGTGGGATGCACATAGAGCTGTGGGTACTGCTGGAAAAGGATCGCATATTAAATGGTAAGTGGGCAGTGGTGTTTAAGTGGTAGAATTCTTGCTTTCCATGCAAGAGACCCAAGTTTAATCCCCGGCCAAGGAACCATCGTTTTATTAGTGGAGGCTTGCATTTTGCTATGATGCTAAACAGCTTCGTTTCCAGTTTCCAAGCTAAGATGAACTAGGAAGAAAAGCCTGATGATTTGCTTCTGAAAGTCGCCCAGTGGGAACACCAGGATCACAATGTTCCTATCTGCAGCTGATCATTGCAATGGCGCAGGACCAGGCAGCATCTCATTCTATTGTGCATGGGGTCACTAGAAGTTGGGGTCGACTGGACAGCCACTAACAACAACGACAACATTAAATGGTAATTTCAGTAGGACCTTTGCTATGATTGTATCCTGAGAAAGCAAATTCCACCAATATCCTGGGAGGGTAGTGGTGGAGCTTTTTTCTAAGTATGACAAAGTTGCACATTAAAGCCCTTAAAGATATCAGTGAGATGAATTCCTGGGCAAATGGGAAGCAAAGGGCCAGGGACAAGCTTTGGCAATGGGCCCAAAACTTGAACAGGATTTTCCTGGGGTCTGAAGGTTTAAGAATGTCTGGGAGAACCTCTCTCTCACACACTACACCATTCCCTTGACTGTACCTACAAGTTAGAGTGGAGACACAGCTTGGCAGAGAGGGTGGAACAAGGTGTTAGGAGTGGGAAAACCTGGCGTGTGGGCTGCCACAAGAGGAGAGATGTATCTCACCTAATCAGCTCTGTGGAAAAAGGGACACTCTAAAGAAGATACACCAAACAGAGAAAGCTGGGATTATGTTACACAGACTCAAAGACTTTTAAGTTCATCACTTTCTGCAACTTAAACTCCACACTACAGCCCAAAAATATCCATGAATTTTGACACTTGCCATTGGCCACAGCCCTGCTGGCAAACCTGTTAGTAAACAGGCATAGAACAAAAAGCCTTGAACCACTAGAGGGTGTGCAAGTCTTCCCTCTGCCCAGCAGAACAGAAAAGGGAGGAAGGGCATTATGGGGTTATGGTTTAGGGTGGCACACTCTGTGGTGTGGGCAGGGGTGTCTGGCTGCCATGACCTCTTGGGAGTCCTCCCTTCTTTTCAGGTCTACTTTGGCCAGTGTCTTTGGATCTCTTCCTTCTTGGTCTCCATAACAGTGGTCTATTTAAATAGGTTTTGGGACTACCTTGGACTCCAGAGACCCCAGCCCTGTGAAGAGCATAAATGATAATGGCTTATATTTATAGAGATTTTATGATGTGCCAGTCACCCTGCTAAGAGCTTTATATGGATAAAAACCAAAATAAACCCATTGCCGTTGAGTCAATTCTGATTCCACTTAATCCTCACAAAGCAAACTCTTGAGGTAGGTAATATGCTATTATAAATAAGGAACTGAGGCTCAGTGGGACAGGGCTGTGAACCCGGGCCACGTGACTTCAAAGGCTGTGGTTACAGTCACCAAGCTGGGCCTTCTCAAGCCAGTCCCAGGTGAAGGGAGGCATTAAAATGCTAGGCCTTCTTTCCCTGTGAGAAATTTTCCTCAGTTTTATCCTTTTATGAACTTTCTTGCCATCGGAGTGATGAGAATTTACCCAAAAGCCTGGTTTTAGAGCCTGTGAAATACTTCAACTGGGGCCAGATTTTTGGGGGGATGTTGGTATCAATGGCTTAGTGACTTCTTAAGTAGAATTGCAGTGTGTTTGGCCTCGACTTCTGTGAACCTAGCAGGCCATAGGTTAGCTGGTGGAGAGTTCTGGGGTTTGAGATCCCAAACAACCGTTCACTTCAAGATAACTAACTTACATGTGTGACCATGTGTGCATCATGGGGGACAGAATATGTATGCATTCACACACACACACACACACACGCACACACACACACATTAGCAGACACACTTATGGACTGTTATGGTTTGAATTGTGTCCCCCTAAAATGTGCATCAACTTGGCTAGGCTTTGATTCCCAGTATTGTGTGATTGTGTGACCATTTTGACATCTGATGTGATTTTCCTATATGTTGTAAATCCTACTTCTGTGGTGTTAATGAGGCGGGATTAGAGGCAGTTATGTTAATGAATCAGGACTCAATCTACAAGATTAGGGTATATCTTGAATCAATCTCTTTTGAGACGTAAAAGAGAGAAGCGAGCAGAGAGACAGGAGGGACCTCCTACTACCAAGAAAGCAGAGCTGGGAGTGGTGTACGTCCTTTGGACCTGGTAGCCCTGCACTGAGACACTCCTAGACCAGGAGAAGATTGATGACAAGGACCTTCCCCCAGAACTAAGACAGAGAGAAAGACTTTCCCTGGAGCTTGCACGCGGAATTCGGACTTCTAGCCTCCTAGACTGTAAGAGAAAAAACTTCTCTTTGTTAAAGCCATCCACTTATGGTATTTCTCTTGTAGTAGCACTATATAACTAAGACATGGCCTTAAATATATTAACATACTGTCTGACTATTTCTTCAGGTTGGAAAATATGTTGTGTCCAAATTCCGTCATCTTTTAAAAATAGAGCTAGAAAGAAAATGTTGCCTATATTTGAGAGAGCTTTTAAATATCATTGATTAAATAGTGACTTATCAGTCTAGGCTGCCAAAAACTAGTAGGATGAATCACCAAGCTGGGGGCACTGATCACAGATAATATCAGGTCCCAGTCTCCCAGCCACCCCATCCTCCCCTGCCTCCTACACAAACAAACCTGTGGCTCATGGCCAGCACCAGAATTTCCTGAGTTTTTTCTGCCTCATCTCTAAGCTTCCTTGGGCTTCTGGAGCCTGCCTTCCCCTAGGTCTCTCAGCCACTGTGCCCAGCTTTCTTCTCTCATTTGCTTAGTAAAGACCGTTGGAGGGCCTCCTTCTTCATACTCAGGACTATGGGATAAAAATCAGAAGCATAAAAGTCAGGTTCCCCCAGAGTATTCTTATCAGGATTTGCCACTCTCACCCTATCTGTAGGAAGTGATAGTTGTAAATAAACAGGTGTTAGGCCAACAGTGAAGGCCCCAAGATATTAATAGGGCAAGGGAAGGGAAGTTTGATTGGTTGCTGTGGGCCAGTCTTGATGCTTTCAGTGTTATTATCTCATTTAAGCTTTACAACAATCCTGTCAGTTTGCTATTATTTCCTCCATTTTTCAGATGAGGAAACTGAGGACCAGAGAGGTAAATACCTTGTAAAGGTCACACAGATCTGGGATTTGATCTCAGATATTTGGATTTGAAATCTAGTGCATTTTTCAGCTCTGGCTTCAGTGGTACCATCTATTTTTACCAGAACTACCTGAATTCTTCCTCCCTAGTCTCTGGCTTCTCTTAAAATTGAGACTCTTATATTTTCACTGACTATAGTCACAGATGATGGTAATGACAACAGCAGCTAACTTTTATTGATCACTTACTACACCACCAAACCTTTGTTATCTTCCACAACAACTCTACGATGAAGTTACTCTTATTCTTGCCATTTCTGAAATTTAGGATTGTTCAGAAACTTGCAGAAAGTCATACAATGAGCAAGCAGTAGAACCTAGATTTGAACGTAGATTTCACTGTCTCTAAGCCCAAATATTTAAACCACTATGCTATATCACACATAGTTGGAATATTAAGGCAATGGAGCTTAGGACAGAAAAACACTTAGAACTATAGAACTATTCAGAGGATTCTTTAAAATTCTGAAATAATAGCATAACAGGGAACAGTCATGTCTTTATGTTATACAGTATAATTATGCAGCTAGGAAAAAAGCCTACATACTAAAAAAGGAAGCTTTCTAACTGTCTTAGCCTGGGTTCTCTAGAGAAGCAAAACCAGTAAAGCATATAAATATATATAGAGAGAGATTTATATCAAGGAAGCGGCTCACGTGACTGTAGAGGCTAGAACATCCCAAGTCTGTGGAGCAGGATAGAGACTTCCCCTGACTTCACATAGCCACAGGGGCTGGTGAACTGAAGATTGGCAGGTCGGTGAGCAGGGCTCTCGTTCACAGGCTGTGAAGGTTGATGAATCCCAAGATGGGCAGGCAAGACCACAAGGCTTCTCATGATTCATGTAGCTGCAGGAGCTGGTGAATCCATGATCGGCAGGTCAGAGAGCAGGGCTCTTGATCACAAGCTATGAAGATCGACCAATCCCAATATTGGCAGGTAAGTTACTAGCTCAAGTCCCAAGAACCAGAGGTCTGCTGAACAGTAGGCAGCTGCAGGATCCAGTGCAGGCAAAGCCAGAATATCCACTTATATTCAGAGGCAGGCCACACGCCCAAGGAAACTCACTTTCAACTGATTGTCTACTTACAGCAGATCCCATCATGGGGGTGATCACACATAAACTCTGAGAATCATGGCCTAGCCAAGTGGACACGCAATCTTAACCATTGCACTAAATTTCCCTGTGTAGAAAAATAATCAAGGCTGATTATTTTCATATTTTTGGCCTTGAATTAGAAATTCTAAGAGTTTGGTTTTAATTGCAGTAGGAAGTCAGTCTGCACTGTTCTTGTTTGTCAAGAGCCCTTTTCATCATTTCTATAACAGTTGATGGACTTAACACTAGAGATGTAATTTCCTGTTCAATGAATACCTTCAATTAAGCAAAGTTGAGAGAACGAATGTCTATGCTGTTGTCAACTGTAAGCACCTGATTGTAAAGCTATGAAAGAGGGAGAGATTAGGGGAAAGTAGAAGTATTTTTTTTTTTTAGAAGTATGGCTGACTTACTGAACCTGAGGTAATAGATCTTGACATATTAAACCTATGCCAACAGGTCTGATATTCTCCTACTTGCAGTGGTGGGGATGAAGTTGATCAGCCTCTTCTTAGCTAGCACACCTTGAAAAGAATCAGATATCAAATCAGATCTCAGCAACTAGTCAATACTCCCAGGAGTAATATTTTTAAACCCCAAAGAGTGAAATTTTTCCTAACAGTATTTCAAAGAACAAAGAAAAAGGATGTGTTCACCGACAAGGCTCAGATGAGTATCACCTGAATATCTGGGATATGAATAATTCTGCTAAGTGGGGAGGTGAGCATGTGGCAATTTAGATGATTCATTAAAGAGATAGGCATTGAACATGATGAACGTGCATGGCCACAGTCCCAATGCAACAGCCTAAGGAGAAGACCTCACATTTATTCCCTAGGTGGCAGCAGCAAACAAGGATTTAGAGGTCTTTTTTTTTTTAGGGTGTGGCGTCTCAGAGGTGTGCCTTCCAGAGACCCACAGAGAAGCTGGGTTTGCCATTGGGTTTGAGATTTTGAGGTGGGTGGCAAACAGTGTGGGGATTGGAGGCTGCATGGCACAGCGAAGTGTGTGCCAGCTGGAATCAGGAAGTCAAGCTCTGCCACTGCCTGGCTCTGACCTGGGGCAACTTTTCTGTCAACAGTCCCTCCTCCCCCTGTTGTCCTCATTTTCCTCATCTATAAAACAAATGAGGTTGGTTGAATCACCTCTAAGTACCTTTAGACATTACATGACTCACAATTTAATGATGTCACTGGCATTTCCATCACACTCTTCACCATCAAAGAACTTGATTACATTGAAGGGGGTGTAGAAGGGAGCATTTTGTGTGTATTTTGCAGAGAGAGAAGCATTTTGCCTTTCTTTTTAACAGTGTTCTATGTCCAGAAGATATGCTGACCTTCATATACTAAAATAATATTGTCCTACCATTAGTGAAACCAGCCCTCGTGGCACAGTGATTAAGCACTCGGCTGCTATCTGAAAGGTCAATGGTTCAAACACACCAGTGGCTTCACGGGAGAAAGATGTAGCAGTCTGCTTCTACAGCTTTGGAAACCTTATGGGGCAGTTCTAACTGTCTTATGGGGTTTCTATGAGTACGGATAAAAACCCAAAAACCCACTGCCATTGAGTTGATTTCGACTCATAGCAACCCTATAGGGCAGAGTAGAACTGCCCCATAGAGTTTCCAAGGAGCACCTGGCGGTTTCGAACCGCTGACCTTTTGGTCAGCAGCCACAGCACTTAACCACTTTGCCACCAGGGTTTCCATGAGTAGGGATAAAAAAAAGGTGGGCCAAATTATGTCACCACATGAAAACCACTTGCAGTCCATCCTTCACTAATGGCAAACCAAAACCAAACCCATTGCAATCAAGTCAATCCCTACTCACAGAAACCCTTATTTTACCCCACCTAGGGTTCAATTTTTCTTTTTTCAATCTCAAAAGAGATTGACCTAAAACACAGGCTACGCTAATCCCGTCTCATTAATATAAGAAAGAAAACCCATTTGCAAATAGAATTATAACCACAGCATGTTGTTGTTGTTGTTGTTAGGTTCCATCAAGTCACTTCTGACTCATAGTAACCCTATGTACAACGGAATGAAAAATGGCCAGTCCTGTGCCATCTTCACAATCATTGCTATGTTTGAGCCCATTGTTGTAGCCACTGTGTCAATCCATCTTGTTGAGGGTCTTCCTCTTTTTTGCTGACCCTCTCTCTACTTTATCAAGCATGATGTTGTTCTTCAGGGACTGGCCCCAAAGTACATGAGATGAAGTCTCGCCATCCTCACTACCAAGGAGCACTCTATACTTCTTCCAAGACAGGCTTGTTCATTCTTCTGGCAGTCCATAGTATACTCAAGATTCTTTGCCAACACCATAATTTAAATGCATCAATTCTTCGGTCTTCCTTATTCGTAGTCCAACTTTAGATGCATATGAAAATCTAAAATATCATGGCTTCAGTCAGGTTCACCTTAGTCCTCAAAGTGACATCTTTGCTTTTCAACACTTTAAAGAGGTCTCTTGCAGCAGATTTGCCCAATGCAGTAAATACTTTGTTTGATTTCTTAACATTGCATCCATGAGCGTTGATTACGAATTCAAGTAAAATAAAATCCTTGACAACTTCAATATTTTCTCTGTTTATCATGATATTGCATATTGGCCCAGTTGTGGAGATTTTTGTTTTCTTTATGTTGAGGTGTGATCCATACTGAAGGCTGTGGTCTTTGATCTTCATCTGTAAGTGCTTCAAGTCCTTTTCACTTTCAGCAAGCAATGTTGTGTCATCTGCATACAACAGGTAGTTAATGAGTCTTCCTCCAATCCTGGTCCCATGTTCTTTTTCATATAGTCCAGCTTCTCAGGTTATTTGGTCAGCATACAGATTGAATAACTATGGCGAAAGGATACAACCCCTATGCACACCTTTCCTGATTTTAAACCATGCAGTATGCCTTTGTTACATTCAAATGACTGCCTCTTGGTTGAGCACAGGTTTTGCATGAGCACAACTAAGTGCTCTGGAATTCCCATTCTTCAAAATGTTATCCATAATTTGTTATGATCCACACAGTTGAATGCCTTTGCATGGTCAATAAAACACAGGTAAACATCTTTCTGGTATTCTATGCTTTCAGCAGAGATCCATTTGTCATCAGCAATGATATCCCTTGTTCCATGTCCTCTTCTGAATCTGGCTTGAATTTCTGGCAATTCTTTGTCAATGTACCACTGCACCGCTTTTGAATTATCTTCAGCAAAATTTTACTTTCCTGTGATATTAATGATACTGTTTGAAAATTTCCATATTCTGTTGGATCATCTTTCTTTGGAATGGGCACAAATGTGGATTTCTTCCAGTTGGTTGGCCAGGTAGCTCTTTTCTAAATTTTTTGGAGTAGATGAGTGAGTCCCTCCATTGCTGCCTCCATTTGTTGAATCATTTCAACTGGTATTCCGTCAGTTCCCAGAGCCTTGTTTTTCACCAACGCCTTCAGTGCAGCTTGGATTTCTTCCTTTAATACCGTCGGTTGTTGATCAGATGCTACCTCCTTTAATGGTTGAATGTCAACCAATTCTTTCTGGAACAGTGACTGTGTATTCCTTCCATCTTCTTTTGATGCATCTTACATCATTCAATATTTTTACCCATAGAACCCTTCAAAATTGCAACTCAAGGCTTGAATTTTTTCTTCAGTTCTTTCAGCTTGAGAAATGCTGAGCATGTTCTTCCTATTTGGTTTTCTATCCCCAGGTCTTTGCACATTTCATTATAATACTTGACTTTGCCTTCTCTAGCCTCCCTTTGAAATCTTCTGTTCAGCTCTTTGACTCCATCATTTCTTCCTTTTGCTTTAGCCACTTGACATTCAAAAGCAAGTTTCAGAGTTTCTTCTGACATACATTTTGGTTTTTTCTTTCTTTTCTATCTTTTTAATGACCTTTTGCTGTCTTCATGTATGATGTTCTTGATGTCATCCCACAACTCGTGTGGTCTTTGATCATTAGTGTTCAATAGGTCAAATCTGTTTTTGAGATGGTCTCCAAATTCAGGTGGTATATACTCAAGGTGTTATTTTGTCTCTTGTGGACTTGTTTTAATTTTCTTCAGTTCCAACTTGAACTTGCATATGAACAATTGATGGTCTGTTCCACAGTTGGCTCCTGGCCTTATTCTGACTGATGATATTGAGTTTCTCCATCATCTCTTTCTACAGATGTAGTCAATTTGATTCCTGTGTTTTCCATCTGGTATGGTCCACATGTATCGTTGCTGTTTATGTTGTTGAAAAAGGTATTTGCAATGAAGAAGTCATTGGTCTTATAAAATTCTATCATGGGATCTCCAGCATCATTTGTATCACCAAGGCCGTATTTTCCAGCTAAGAATACTTCTTTGTTTCCAACTTTCACAGAAGTTGGTAAAAATCTTCAATATCTTCATCTTTGGTCTTAGTGGTTGGTGCATAAATTTGAATAATAATCATATTAACTGGCCTTCCTTGTAGGTGTATGGATATTATCCTATCACTGTGTTGCACTTCAGAATGAATCTTGAAATGTTCTTTTTGACCATGAATGCAACACCATTCCTCTTCAGTTTGCCATTTCCAGTGTCATGGATTGAATTGTACCCACCCCCCAAATATGTGTATCAATTTGGCTAGGCCATGATTCCCAGTATTGTGTGATTGTCCACCATTTTGCCATCTGATGTGATTTTCCTATGTGTTGTAAATCCTACTTCTATGATATTAATGGGATGGAATAGCTGACACTTATCTTCATGAGGCAGGATTCAATCTACAGGATTGAATTTTGTCTTGAGCCAATCTCTTTTGAGATATAAAAGACAGAAGCAAGCAGAGAGACGGGGGAACCTCATACTACCAAGAAAGCCACACCAGGAGCATAGTATATCCTTTGGACCCAGGGTTCCTGTGTGGAGAAGCTCCTAGTCCAGGTGAAAACTGATGACAAAGACCTTCCTCCAGAGCTGACAGAGAAAGCCTTCCCCTGGAGCTAATGCCCTGAATTTGGGCTCCTAGCCTAATAGACTGTGAGAAAATAAACTTTTCTTTGCTAAAGTCATCCACTTGTGGTATTTCTGTGATAGCAACACTAGATAGCTAAGACATCCAGTATAGCAGACCGTATGATTGTCTGATTCAAAATGGCCAATACCAGTCCATTTCAGGTCACTAATGCCTAGTACTTTGATCTTTATGTATTCTATTTCATTTATGATGACTTCCAATTTTCCTGAATTCATACTTCGTATATTCCAAGTTCCAATTATTAATGGATGTTTGCAGCTGTTTCTTCTCACTTTGAGTCATGCCACATCAGCACATAAAGGTCCTGAAAGCTTTACTCCATCCATGTCATTAAGCCTGAGTCTACTTTGAGGATGCAGCTCTTCTCCAGTTGTATTTCAAGTGCCTTCCAAACTCAGAGGCTCATCTTCTGGCACGATATTAGAGAATGTTCCACTGCTATTCATAAGGTTTTCACTGGCCAATTTTTCAGAAGTAGACCACCAGGTCCTTCTTCCTAGTCTGTCTTATTCTGGAAGCTCCACTGAAACCTGTCTATCATGGGTGATCCTGCTGGTATTTGAGATATCAGTGGCATAGCTTCCAGCATCATAGCAGCACGCAAGCCACTACAGTTGCATGGCGGGCCACAGACATAGAAGTTGGGATTTACAACATATATTTTTGGGGACAATTCAGTCCACAACATTCCACCATTTGGTTCCCCAAAATGCACATCCTTGCCACATGCAAAACATATTCACCTCACCACATCATTGCAAAAGTGTTAAAACAACTCCAAGTTCAAAATCTCATCTTCTAAATTATCTAAATCAAATATGAGTGAGAACATGAGAATTCCATCCTGGGGCAAAATTCTTCTTCATGTGTGAACCTGTGAAATCTAGACTACAAGTTATGTTTCCAAAGTACAATGGTGGAATAGGCACAGGTAGACATTTCCATTAAAATGGGAGAAGCTGGAGGGAAAGAAGGGATAACAAGCACTAAGCAAGTCTAAAGCCCAGCAGAATAAATTACATTAGCTTTCAAGGCTTGAAAGTAATCCTCTGTTCTCTGAGACTGTCTGGGCAATGGCCCCACCCTCTAGACTCTGGGTGTTGTTTTTGTCCTCTGGATTCAGCTTTGCCTTTCAGGCCTTCTGGGATGGCAACTCTGCTCTCTCAGCTTTAGGCAGCCCCATTCTCCTAGTCCATCTGAGTGGCAGCAGGGGGCAGCCCCACCACATCAGTTTTGGACAGCAGCCCCATCCCCCAGCACACCTTAACGGCAGCCCCACACTCCGGATTTGAGATGGAGAAGGCTCAACTCTTTGAAACCTACAAGACTGTGACATCACCCTTCGAGATCCCGGAGACCATGGCTCCACCCTCTGAAACCGAGAAGGCCCTGCTTCCCATGCTCCTTCCAACAGTTCTGCTGATCTCTGATCTCCTCCAGGGATGGTCTTTTTCTTGGAGAACAAGAGATGTAGCTCCTTTGGCCTGTTTTCTGCCTATAGAATTCCATGAGGCAAGACACCATTCTTTCCTTTCATTCTTTCTCAGTCCTCTTCGGTGTAAGCTGATGGGTTTTCTGCTGTGGCAGTTGGTTAGGTCCATCAGTCACAGGCTTAATCTCTTTAACAAAAAATTGTGTAGCGACGTCCTTGGTGAACATTCTACAACACAGGACATGTGTACTTAGTTTGTACAACTGAATTTTCAAAATCTTTGTTTTGTTTTCATTTTGCACAGATAATTTTTAATCCCATGTCTTTCGTCTCGCATTTTACTATAAGTGGCAAGGAGTAACCACACGGCAACTTTGAAATCTTCCTTAGAAAGCTCATCAGCCAGATATCGAAGTTCATCACTTACAAATTTTACTTCCATCAAACATTTGAACATAATTCAGACAAATTCTTTGTCACTGCATAAAAAACATTGCCCTTCCTCTATTGTCCAATCACGTGTTCATCATTTTCTTTTAAAGCACATTTAATGTGTACATTTCTAGCAACATTCTGTTGCTGGCGCCATATGTATTCTCTAAGGTGCTAGAGATTTCCTCTACAGCTCTCCTCACTTCCTTCTGGGCCTCATCAGAATTGTCTTTGACATCCATAATTCTACCAACAATCTCTTCAAGGCAATCTAGGCTTTTACTATTAGGCACCTTAAAACTCTTCTAGCATCTACCCACTACCCAGTTCCAAAACCGGCTTTGCATTTTAGGTATCTGTTAGGGCAGCACCCTACTCTTCCAGTACCAAATTCTTAGTTATCTAGTGCTGCTATCACAGAAACACCACGATTGGATGACTTTAACAGAGAGAAGTTTATTTTCTCACAGTTTAGAAGGCTAGAAATCTGAACTCAGAAGGTCAGCTCTAGGGGAAGACTTTCTCTCTCTCTTAGTTCTGGAGGAAGGCCCTTGTCTCTTCATCTTCTGCTTCCTGGTTCCTTGGAGATCTCCAAGTGTTTTGGCATCTATTTTACCCCATCTCCTTTTTTTCTCCTCTGCTTGTTTGTTTAATTTCTTTTTTGTCTCAAAAGAGATTGATTTAAGACACACGCTACACTAATCCTTTCTCATTAACATAAGAAAGAAAACTCATTCCCAAATGAGAGCATAACCACAGGCACAGGAATTAGGATTTACAAAACATATTTCTGGGGGACTTAATTCAATCCATATAACACCACTTAAATTGGGTGAAGAGGTCCCTACTCTAGTAGGACCCCATGTTAACTGATAACATCACCAAACTCTCTATACTAAACAAGATCTTGTTGACAGTACCAGAGGTTAGGACTTTAACATAAGTTTTGGGAAGACATAGTGCAAACCACCACACCCTCTTCAGCTGGACTCTCTCACAGTCCAGAAGCTGTGTTTATAAGGGAAAGAGATTTTTAACCTTATATTGTAGCCAACTGAACTCATGGCTGTACTGTGATAGCTCTAATTTCTTTGTTCTTTTACATTGTGCCAGACAGTCTGTTAAGCCCTGAATATATATTACATACATCAAGTCCTCAAAAAATTCTCTATTTTGGGACCCCGGAGGTCATGGTCCCAAAGACTGGAATCGTTTCTGAAGCCAACTCTTCAGACAGGGATTGGAGTGGACTATACGACAGAAAATGATACCAGTGAGGAGTGAGCTTCTTGGGTTAAGTAGACACATGAGACTCTGTGGGCAGCTCCTGTCTGGAGGTGAGATGAGAAGGCAGAGGTGGACAGGAGCTGGTTGAATGGACACAGGGAATACAGAGTGAAGAGGAGTGTGCTGTCTCATTTGGGAGAGAGCTGCTAAGAGTACATAGCAAGGTATATATAAGTTTTTGTATGAGAGACTGACTTGATTGGTAAACTTTCACTTAAATAACAATAAAACTTAAAAATTCTCTATTTCTCCTATTCTGCCTTCAAGTAGATTTCAATTTTCCTTTTTTAAAGAAACCAACCTCTCAAACTAAGTTCACCTTAATAATAGCTAATACACACAGTTGTTAAAAAGATAGGAAAGAAAGAAAAGACCAAAATGAATGTCAGAAGAGACTCTGAAACTTGCTTTTGAATGTTGAGTAGCTAAAACAACTGGAAGAAATGATGAAATAAAAGAGCTGGACAGAATATTTCAAAGGGTGGCTCGAGAAGGCAAAGTAAAATATAATGAAATATGCAAAGACCTGGAGTTAGCAAACCAAAGGGGAAGAACATGTTTGGCATTTCTCAAGCTAAAAGAACTGAAGAAAAAATTCAAGCCTCAAGTTGCAATTTTGAAGGATTCTATGGGCAAAATATTGAATGATGCAGGGAGCATTGAAAGAAGATTGAAGGAATACACAGAGTCACTGTACTAAAAAGAATTGGTCGATGTTCAACCATTAAAGGAGGTAGTATATGATAAGAACTGACAGTACTGAAGGAAGAAGTCCAAGCTGCACTGAAGTCATTGGCGAAAAACAAGTCTCCAGGAATTGACAGAATATCAGTTGAGATGATGCAACAAATAGAGGCAGCACTAGAGGGACTCACTCATCTATGCCAAGAAATTTGGATAACAGCTACCTGGCCAAGAAATCCACATTTGTGCCCATTCCAAAGAAAGGTGATCCAACAGAATGCAGAAATTATCACACAGTATCATTAATACCACACACAAGTAAAATTTTGCTGAAGATAATTCAAAAACAGTTGCAGTAGTACATTGACAGGGATTCAAGAAATTCAAGGTGGATTCAGAAGAGGACATGGAACGAAGGATATTATTGCTGATATCAGATGGACCTCTGCTGAAAGCAAAGAATACCTGAAAGATGTTTACCTGTGTAAGGAAAGCCTTTCTCTCTCTGTTGGCACTAAAGAAGGTCCTTGTCTCTTCAGCTTTTGCTTCCTGATTCCTTGGATATCTCCACATATCTTGGCATCTATCTTACCCCATCTCTCCTCTGCTCTCTTGTTTAATCTTTTATATCTCAAAAGAGATTGATTTAAGACATATCCTGCAGTCGTGTGAACTTGGACAAGTTATTTAACTACTCTGTGCCTAAATTTTCATCTATAAATAAAATTAAATACTAGTATCAATCCATAGAGTTATTTCAGGTTTGAATGATATAACAGATGTAAAACATTTAGACTAGTGCCTGGCCCAAAATAGGTACTGTATGTATTTTATTGTGTTTTATTGACAATGCAAAGTCATTCGACTGTGTGGATCAGAAAAAATTATGGATAACATTTTAAAGAATGGGAATTCCAGAACACTTAATTGTGCTCATGCAGAATCTGTACTTGACAAAGAGGCAGTCTTTTGAACAGAACAAGGGGATACCACATGGATTAAAATCAGGGAAAATGTGCGTCAGGGTTGTATCCTTTCACGATACTTATTCAATCTGTATGCTGAGCAAATAACCTGAGAAGCTGGACTGTATAAAGAAGAGCATGGCACCAGGATTGGAGGAAGACTCATTAACAACCTGTGTTGTACAGATGACACAACCTTGCTCGCTGAAAGTGAAGAGGACTTGAAGCACTTACTGATGAAGATCAAAGACCACAACCTTCAGTATGGATCACACCTCAACATAAAGAAAACAAAAATCCCCACAACTGGACCAATATGCAATATCATGATAAGCAGAAAATATTGAAGTTGTCAAGGATTTCATTTTACTTGAATCTACAGTCAACGCCCATGGATGCAGCAGTCAAGAAATCAAACGATGTCTTGCATTGAGCAAATCTGCTACAAAAGACCTCTTTAAAGTGTTAAAAAGCAAAGATGTCTCTTTAAGGACTAAGGTGTGCCTGACCCAAGCCATGGTGTCTTCAGTCTCCTCACATGCATGTGAAAGCTGAACAATGAATAAGGAAGACTGAAGAAAGATTGATGCCTTTGAATTATGATGTTGGCAAAGAATATTGAATATACCACAGACTACCAGAAGAACGAACAAGTCTGTCTTGGAAGAAATACAGCCAGAGTGTTCCTTGGACATGAGGATGGCGAGACTTCATCTTATGTGTTTTGGACATGTTATCGGGAGGGACCAGTCCTTGGAGAAGGACCTCATGCTTGGTAAAATAGTGGGTCATTGAAAAAGAAAAGAGGACGACCTTCAATGAGATGGATTGACACAGTGGCTGCAACAATAAGCTCAAACATAGCAACAATTGTGAGGATGGCTCAGGACTGGGCAATGTTTACTTCTGTCGTACATAGGGTCGCTATAAGTTGGAACTGACTTGATGGCACCTAACAACAATAACACATACAGTACCTATTTTGGGCCAGGCTCTAAAGACTTTACATATGTTATATCATTCAATCCTCAAATAACTCTGTGGATTGATACTAGTTATTTAACATTATTTACAAATGGAAATTTAGGCACTGTGTAGTTAAATATCTTGTCCAGGTTCACACAACTGATACACAGCAGAACCAGGATTTGAACCAGTGGCATCACTAGCATTGGTGTCACCCAGTGGGGTAACTCATGGTGTCATTCCACCCCCACCCCGCCCCATGGACCTCCTCTCATACCAGATCACACTGAATCCTTGTAATGTTTTTTGTATTAATGTTAATCATAAATCATAGTTCCTGTATATCACTCCTTTTCTTTTAATTACTATTTCATTCTCGAAAAAGTTATTGACATACATTCACAAATACTAATTACACATTATTGTAGCTAAAACACCAGAAAATTTGACACAATCAGCAACTATAAAAACTCCAGCAGCAACGAAAACAACAGCACGAGTTTGTATCGCAGCAAGACAAAACCGCATGATTTAAAGCATCAATGTAATTGGGTAATAATGACAGCTCTGACCAGACAGCATTAGAAGGTTCAAAAAGTAAATTAGCATAGAGTCTTAGCCTTCGAGGTATATTGATACATGTCAGCTGGGCTTATGAAAAATGTTTTTGTTGTTACAACTGACTACCCCAAAACCAAACCCACTGCTGTGGAGTCGATTCCGACTTATAGCAACCCTATAAGACAGAGTAGACTGCCTATTAGAGTTTCCAAGGAGTGCCTGGTGGATTCGAACTGCCTACCTCTTGGTTAGTAGCTGTAGCACTTAACCACTATGCCACCAGGGCTTCCACAACTACCTACCAGATATTATATATATATATATTTTTTTTTTTTTAGGTATTTTTGTTTTGTTTTGTTTTTTATTGTACTTTAGATGAAGGTTTACAGAACAAACTAGTTTCTCATTAAATGGTTAGTACACATATTGTTTTATGACATTGGTTAACAACCCCATGACATGTCAACACTCTCTACAGGGAAATTTTTATTAAAAAAATAATAAATTTCTGCTGAAACACTGCATGAAAATGTTATACACAGTCATTTTGGTGTCACACTCTCTGACAGTGTCACCTCTGTAGTCTGCATGCAACACACTCCCTTAGCAACGCCAAAGATTTGGACCCAGGCAGCCTGGTTCTAGGATTTTCCAAGATGCCACACTTAAAAGTGGGCTATTGAAGTTATGTGGGAGCATTGGTGGTTGGTGGTAGCACTCCCACCTTCCACGCAGGAGACCTGGGTTTAGTTCCTGGCCAATGTACCTCATGCACAGCCACCACCTGTCTGCCAATGATGGTGTGTTGCTATGATATTGAAAAGGTTTCAGTGGTACTTCCAGGCTAAGATGGACTAGGAGAAAGGCCTGGGAAACTACTTCCAAAAATCAGCTAATGCCAATCCTATAGATCACAACTGTTCAACATACAACCTTTCACGGGAATGGTGCAGTACCTGGTAGTGGCTTGTGTGGTCCCCATGAGTTGGGGGCTGACTCAATGGCAGCTAACAAAAGTGATCTATGCATACTGTGTCTGTTTTTCTTTCACTAGATTAAAAGCAGTTTGTGTTTTTTCCAACTTGGTAATTTACTGCAGGGAACTCTGACTTAACTTTGTTTTCTTCCTAGGATTTATGATCTGGGGATGTGGTTACAATAACAGATCCCACCACAAACCCACCAAGACAATGTGACTGTCCCCTGGAGTCTACCTGCAGTAGAAGACAGTCATTATTTGTGATTAGGAAGTAACTGATGAAAGGTGGAGAAGCACCATTGGGGAAAGAGGCAAATGTCTTTGGCAATAGGTTGCAGGATTGTCTGAAAGGAAAAGTTATAAGGATACAAGAAAAGACACCAATGGCTTGAACGAGGCCTTTGCAATGAGGCACAGAGATGTGAAATAGTGAAGGCATAGCATTTGAAGCGATAGGAGTGCCAAATGTGGAGTCAAAGTAAAGTCAGTTGCCCTGGAAAGAACATGGCTTGAGTCCAAAGAAACACTGAAGGAGCCCTGGTAAATTTTCTGTGTCAAGTAGACTGAGTACAATTTCTGATTATGCTTCTAAGGCTTTTAGTATTGACTGTATAGATGTCCCTTGAGATACTGATGATTCAGTGGGAGAATTCTCACCACCAGTGTAGGAGTCAAACCCTGGCATTCGATTCCTGGCCAATGCACCTCATGTGTAGTCACCACCCTCTGTTAGTGAAGGCCTGCTTGCTGCTGTGATGCTGAACAGGTTTTGAAAGAGTTTCCAGACTAAGAAAGACTAGGAAGAAAGCCTTGGGGATCTAGTTCTGAAAATCAGTCAGTGAAAACCCTAACAAATCACAAAGGAACATTGCCCAATCTGTAACCTTCATACGGATGGCGTAGGACCAGGCAAGATTTTGTTCCATTGTACATGGGGTTGCCATGAGTTGGGAATCAACTCGACAGCAGCTAACAATGATAACAGCATAGATTCCTCTAATTTAATATTCTTTGGAGGCTTTCTCTATGGAGTTTGGCAGGTATCCCAAATTGTTGTTGTAGGTGCTGTCGAGTCAGTTCCGACTCATAGCGACCCTATGTACAACAGACCAAAACACTACCTAGTCCCATGCCATCCTCCCAATGGTTATGCTTGAGCCCATTGTTGCAGCCACCGTGTCACTCCATCTTGTTGAGGGTCTTCCTGTTTTTTGCTGACCCTCTACTTTACCAAGCATCATGTCCCTCATCATGTACTAAAACCAAAAACCCAGTGCCGTCGAGCGAGTCGATTCCATGGACTAGCCCCTTCTATCCCAAATTAGTGTCCTCATTTTGAGATGGGTAGAACAAGGTCTGGAATGGGGAAGGTGCTGATCTGCAGCTGATCGCAGCCTCAACATAATGAAGAAAATAGTCATCCATGCAAATTTCCTTTCTTCTCTGTTCTGTCTCCCCACCTAAGTGCAGACACAAGTGTTCATGTGATGTCTGTCTGGGTCAAGGTACTTATGGAATATGGCTTCTGCGTGTTTTGTTCAGTGTTTATGCATCTCAGAGGAGCTCCCAATTCAGTCTCTGAGTCGAATTGGCCATTGGCCATTGGCTTCAGTTTCTCCAGAGAGAGGATGTGCTGAGCAGCCAGAGCTTTTATTCCTGAGGAATTTAAGTCATAGTTTGTCTCCGTTCCTCAGGGAAGAAACAAGCAAAGGCTAATCTCACAACTGTGAGAATTTATTGCTTACATGATACTGTCCAGGGCCCAGTGATTCTTGGCAAGTCAATAAAGTTTTTCTCCAGCATCAAATTATTTGGGTTTTGACTGTATTAAGACTAATGGTTCATGCTACATACGTTATACGTAGAGCCTCTCTCAGTGTCGTTCCTTGAAAGATGTTGGTAAAAAGATATATTAATCACAGGAGCATCTGCAGTGCCAGGAAGGAATAGAACTGAGAATAAATGTCATTTGAGATCTGTCATTGACTTTCCCTGTATCTTGTCACTATCCTGAGCCTTTTGCTTGGAAGGGAGATATTGAATGTTTTCTGTTGATTCATTTCCACTAAGTGCCAGTGGGAAAACTCTTCAGGAGTTCTGGGGACAAGGTTCCAGCTTCTTCCATCTAGAAGATATTGCTTGTCCATCACCCTATATTTGGCATCTTGATTTCTATGGGGGGGCTTTGGGATATTTGGCAATGTAACCTGATCATTTTCTCATTCATTATTCTGAAGTCATTGGGTTATTCCCTCTCAGAAATGCACGTTTCACTAGCATTGTTTTAATAGGTAATAATAAGAAACACTGTTGATGTTTCTCCACCATTTCACAGTACTATAAGGTTCTTCCAAAATCACATTTTCCTGAAGTTTTCACAGCAAATCCATGGGGTAGGTTTTCAGTATTTCTAATTTATTATCTGGAAAATAAAGATTCCAAAAGCCAAACCCAAACCCAAACCCATTGCCATAGAGTTGATTCCAACTCAGTAGGACAGAGTAGAGCTGTCCCAGAGGGTTTCCAAAGCTGTAAATCTTTATGGAATAGACTACCACATGTTTCTCCCATGGAGCAGCTGGAGCAGCTGGTGGGTTTGAACCACTGATCTTTTGGTTAGCAGCTGAGTGTTTAACCATTGTGCCACTTGGGCTCCTAAATAGAGATTTAAAAAGTTAAATGACTTGCCTAATGCCACACAGGTGCTAGGTGACAGAACCAGTTCTTGAATGTAAGTGTTTCGACTCCAGGGTCTACATGCTCTAATCTGCAGAGCGCTGCCAATCACCAGCATAAGTTAAACACATAAAGTTTTCTTTGTGACCCTTTCCCTCCTATCATCTTCTCTCATTCAAGGAACAGTCACCACAAGTTCCCGACTGTCCATGAAAGCTAACTCTCAGACTTAGCTCCCAACTGATCTTGGTCAATTTATCTTATGTGCCTGGTATTACTCTCACTGGTCAGGTGGATCTATAATATTTTCCTTCAGGACAACCTTGAGACCTTAGACAAGTCATTCTTCTTGTCTCACTGGGAAAACAGGAGGATGGCCCAGACAACTGTGAAGGTTTCACTCAGCTCTAATGTGTGTCAGATTTGTGCACATGTGGAGCTACCTGTGGCCAGGAACTTGTCATCTCTCCCTTGAATATCATTATCTCCTCAGTGCTCCTCTCCAGTCTGCCCAAGCTCCAGCTAAAATGGCCTCACCTAATGTCATAGGTTGAATTGTGTCCTCCCCCCCAAAATATATGTTGGAATCCTAACCCCTATACCTATGGATAAGGAGCTCTTCTGCTAACAAAAAGATCAGGGATTTGAACCCACAAGTGGCTCTGAGGGAAAAAAAGACCTGGTGACCTGCTTCCATAAAGATTACAGCCTAGGAAACACTACTGGGCATATCTGTGGATATAATCCCATTTGGGAATAGGGTTTTCTTTGTTATGTTAAGGAAGCCATATCAGTGTAGGGTGTGCCCTAAACCTAATCACTTCTATTCTAGATCATAGAAAAGAACAGATTAGACACAGAAGAAGCACATAAGGGGGACAATAGACTCTATCTGATGACAACAAGAGCAGATGAATTTGCAAGCCCAGGAACCCCAAGGATTGCTAGCTACTGGAAACTGGACTGCTATCCAAGAGGTCAGCAGTTTGAATCTAATGGCCACTCCTTGGAAACCTTATAGGGTAGTTCTACTCTGTCCTATAGGGTGGCTGTGAGTTGGAATTGACTTGATGGCAACAGGTTTAGAAGCTGGAAAGAGTCTTGGTGGCTCAGTGGCTAAGCGCTCAGCCGCTAACCATAGGTCAGCAGTTTGAACCTATCAGCCGCTCCACAGGAGAAAGATGTGGAAATCGGCTTCGGTAAAGATTTACAGCCTTGGAAACCCTATGAGGAAGTTCTACTCTGTCCAGTGGGGTCGCTATGAGTCAGAATCTATTCAATAGCAAGAGGTTTGGTTTGGTTTTTGGCGAAGTTGAAATAGACAAAAAAGGACCTTTCCCGAGGGTCGCATGCTGAACTTGGACTTCTAGCCTTCTGAACTACAAGAAAAAAAATTTCTGTTCTTTAGAGCCATCCAATTGTGTTATTTTTATTACAGCAGCACTAGGCAACTAAGACACTTGTAAGCCAAGGGGGACCCCAAAGTCCTCATCTTCCAAATTAAAATCTTCCCTGCCAGCTCATACCCTTTAGGTTTCTACCTTGGCTAGGCTTCTATCTCTGGCCAATTGATTCTCAGTGGAGGCAGTACTGCCCCTTGGAGAGCATTTTGGAAAATTTGGGGGTGATTTTTGTTTTCTAGTATGGTTTGTATCGATAGATATGTATTATTTTATTATAAATTATTTTCCTTTTATTTCACCCTTTTATTACAACTGGACCATTACATTGATTTAAAACACAGAATGCAAGTATCTTATATTATCTAGATATTTCACTTAAGGATGACAAAGGGGTATTACAAAACACTGATTATAACATGGGACTTCGAGTCTGGTCCAGTCTCCATTGCTTCCTCCGGCCAGACATCATATGCCCACCTTAACCTTCTTCCACGATACAGCATGACCCTCCTATTCTGGAATTTATTTATCTTCTAAGCACACTGGGCCAACAGCTGTTTTTGACCTTCTCCATGAACGAGGAGATAATTGAATAAATAATCTCTAATATATTTAATATATATGTATATCCCCGATTTGTTTTCAGAAAAGTTTTAAAAAGCAGTTGGCAAGGCTGCAAGCAGTTTATGAACGTGTCAGTTTTCCTACAACCTCCAGATTCGGGTTTTGTAATTTCTAAAAACAGGCTGATTTAATGGGTGTTTCTTTGTTAAGCATGTTGTTGTTTATCACTGGAGCCTCCACTCCTGTGAGTTCTTGGTCCTTGCGGACACACCTGATGTTGCTGTCATTGCAGTAGGAACTGTTTACCTTGGATATTTACGGGGCAATCACCAACTATTCTCCTTAGTTAGTACCTAATGTCTTTGGCTCACTCTGCACATGGCTGAACGTGGAGTTATACTAGCAGATGCTCAGTAAGTGCTTTTTATTTATTTATGTTAAAATGGTGACTCACTTTTGTTTTTTTTTTACCCACAGATAGCTATTGTGTGTGTTGTGGGTGGAGCTGGGGGTGGTTATGGGACTAGGGAAGAAACAAATGTAGAGAAAAAAAAACCCACATATCTTTTGTATGTAATGGTTGTTGAAATAAGTTCCTTCTTCTTGAATACTGTTAACTTAGTTGTGGAATGGGAGAATCTTGCCCTTCCCTTAGTGAAATGATATTTTAATGTCTCTGTGGATCTGGGGATTTTATATTAGGGATGTCAGAATGACATTTGGGAAGGAGGTTGAGGTTAGAGGGAAGATAGAGCCTTCGTTACTGAGAACTCCAGGAGTTCAGTGCTAGAAGGCCTAGCTTAGCATTAGACTCAAGTCTACATCCTGGTTGGTTCTTAAAATGAGCTGTAGATTAGACAGCTTCCTTGGACTGGATATAGGAGCTTAGTGAGAGGTTCCAGCGTAAGAAGACCTCCTTGTAGAAGGGACAAGTGAAAAAGGGGTACTTGTTGGACAACTGTTGGAAGAATAAGAGTAGGCTTCAGGAATTATGGGACTAGCCACTGAGATGACATGTATGTAAGAAAAGTTGATCCTGAGGCACAAGCTCAGAAATAAGTGTTATTAACTTAGGGTCCATGAAATTAAATACAAAATTACATGTGTATGTGCATTCATGCCAGCTTTAGAGAGAGTGTCCGTAGTTTTATCTGGCCTTCAAATGGGCCTGTGATTTTAAAAAGGTTTAAAACAGCTATAGATATGAATAATATGATCCAATTTAGGGGAAAGGGAGGGAAAACAGATGCAGAGCAAACTGATACTATTAGTTAACTCAGGGAAATGGGACTGGTTAGAAGGTGGGGGAGACTATGAACTTAAATAGCTACTTCTCTGTATTGTGTGATGGTAAAAAATGAGTATGCGTTACTTTGTAATTTAGAAAAGTTTAAAAAAGGAGAAGAATCTTCGTTTGAAACAAAGATAAGCCATGCCAGACTATATAGGCTGTAACTGTCTTCTCTGAGTGGCTAGTTACACATGAACCACCTAAGAAAGACCCATCCGGGAAAAGGTGAGACTGTCAAGAACCAGAGACAAAGGAAGTTGCAGAGAAGATGAAGAATACCTTTGCAGTGTTGGTCAAACTTACCTGAAACCAAGGGAATAATTATTTGGAGGCCAAGGGAGAAAGAGCTTCTCTCATGAGGAACTGGAAAGTGGATAGAGGGTGGGCAGTAAGAGACGTGGAAGAGTGAACCTCAGAGATAAAGCTAACAAGTAGCTCACAGATCCAGAATTTTTACAGACCTGTCATGGGGTATTAAACCTAGTCTAGCAAGCACAGTCTCCTGGGAGTAACACCTGCTAGGGTAGTTCTCTGGGCCATTGGGAAGAAGGGAACATCAATGAAGAAGTAATGTGAACCTTTTGGATCCTGCTTCTCTTAAACGGTTAACAAAAAAATTCTCAAGATGAAAGAGGCCTAAATGTTTATTTTGGGATCATTAAGAAAAAGGAGGTTGGAGAGACTGTGTCTTCTGTCACAGCCTATCTTAATGGGTGAGGAAGCCCAAAGTATAGACTAGGAGATAAAATAGGCAATCCTGAGAAGAAAACAAAAGCAGGTTGAATGCTTGAGATCCATAGGAAGGAAGAAAGGGAGCGGAGGGATAGGTGGAGGAGTGCCTAGCTGGAGTCCCCATGACTTTTTAAGTCAACTCATAGGATACATCAGGGGTGAGTTTGAGGGCAAGAAGGGAGCTGACAACCAAGGCAGCTGGACCCAAAGCCATCTTGTGGGCGTTCCTGGGTTTCATCCCTAAGACCCTCTAGCTCCTGTTTCAGACTGTTGTGCAGGTCCCATCCCATTGCATTGGTTGCCAGACTCCTCCTAGGGTTTAATGGCATTGAAGATAGTTAGAAAAGAAGTGACTCAGAAACTATTCTTCTCTTCTTTTGGTTCAGGCAAAGCAGTGGTATCGTAGGCCCCTAGGAAGATTCACTGCCTCCACATGGTGTAATTTCTCTGTGTCCTTAGCCTTCACCTTTTCACCTCCAAAAGAAGTTGAAACCTGTATTTTTAAAGGTAGAACTGTATTTTTTTTAGTTTATGATTTTTAGCTTGGCTAATGAAAATACTACTTTAAAGCCATTATCTATTAAAGATAGATTCATAATTACTACTTTTGTAATGCTTAAGGTTTACAGAATAGTTCTTTATACATTATCTTGTTCATGTCTTTAAAAGGTAGGTCTTGTGGATATACAACTGACGCTGTGAGAAGTTGCCAGTCACCCAAGGTAATAACTAGGACATGGTGGTCAGGATTTCAACACAATCCTGATTTCAAATATCAGACATTTCCTGCTATACCAGCCTACTTATTTTACTTACGGAAAATAGTTACTGTGATCAGTAAGTACTTGAACTCTGGAACCAAGCTTCTAGAGTTCTAATCCCAATGCCATCATTTACTAAGTCAGCATCTATGTATATCAGTTTCCTTATCTACAAACTGGTGATATGATACTATTGCCTGCCTTACAGAGTTGTGGTGAGGATTAAATTAATTAACTTCTGTCTATCCATCTCCATATACCTCAACAAATTTATATATATACATCATAATATATATATGTATATATATGCCCCATTGCCATCAAGTCTATTCTGACTCATAGTGACCCTACAGAACAAAGTAGAGCTGCCCCATAGGGTTTCCAAGGAGTGGCTGGTGGATTCAAAATGCCCACCTTTTGGTTAGCAGCTGATCTCTTAACCACTGTGCCACCAGGGCTCCATATACATATATACATATGTATATATAACCCCAAAACCAAACCCAGTGCCGTCGAGTCGATACCGACTCATAGCGATCCTATAGGACAGAGTAGAACTGCCCCATAGAGTTTCCAAGGAGCATCTGGTAGATTCGAACTGCCAACCCTTTGGTTAGCAGCCATAGCACTTAACCACTATACCACCAGGGTTTCCTATATTTATGTATATATGTCTTAAAAAAAAAAAAAACCTTACAACTGGACAAATAAGCAACATCATGATAAATGGAGAAATTATTGAAGTTGTCAAGTATTTCATTTTACTTGGATCCATAATCAACACCCATAGAACCAGCAGTCAGGAAATCAACTGACATATTGCGTTGGGCAAATCTGCTGCGAAAGACCTCTTTAAAGCGTTAAAAGTGAACACGTCACCTTGAGTTCAAAGGTGCGCCTGACCCAAGCCATGGTATTTTCAGTCACCTCATATGCATGTGAAAGCTGGACAATGAATAAGGAAGACTGAAGAAGAATTGATACATTCGAATTATGGTGTTGCTGAAGAATATTGAATATGGATTGTCAGAAGAATGAACAAATCTGTCGTGGAAGAAGTACGTCCAGGATGCTCCTAGAAGCAAGGATGATGAGACTTCATCTCATGTACTTTGAACATGTCATCAGGAGGGACCAGTCCCTGGAGAAGGACATCATGCTTAGTAAAGTAGAGGATCAGTGAAAGAGGGGAAAACCCTCAAAAACATGGATTGACACAGTGGCTGCAACTATGGGCCCAAGCATAGCAGCAATTGTAAGGATGGCGCAGGACTGGGCAACATTTTGTTCTGTTGTACCTAGGGTCCTTACAAGTGGAACGAACAACAATAATATATCTCATCTAATTTACGTATGTTTATCTTCCATACATATATCTTACATATATGTCTTATACATATATCTTACATATGTATCTTACATATATATGTATGAACAAAGTAGAGCTGCCCCATAGGGTTTCCAAGGAGTGGCTGGTGTATATATCTTAGAGCAGTTTTTAGTACATACAGAACTATTATTAATTAAATTCTGTCCCCTCAAAATCCTAACTCCTATTCTGTGGATGTAAGCCTGTTTGGAAATAGGATTTTCTTTGTTATGTTAATTAGAGTAGGGTGGGTTCTAAATTTAATTACTTTTGAATTCTAAAAAGAACAAATCAGACACAGACACACACACATGGGGGAAGACAGAAGCCATGTGAGGATCGCCAACCCACCAAACCCACTGCCGTGGGGTAGATTCCAACTCATAGCGACTCCATAGGACAGAGTAGAACTGTCCTGTAGGGCTCCCAAGGCTGTAATCGTTATAGGAGCGGCTGGTGGGTTTGAATCACTGACCTTTCAGTTAGCAGCCAAGAAATTAACCATTGTGTCACCAGGGCTCTTTTGAGGATCACCAAGGAACCAAGGAACACCTGGGGCTACTGACAAGGAAGGAGTCAACATGGCCAAGACCTTTATTTGGTCTTTTAGCCTCTATAATTGTTGGAATCGACTCAACGGCACTGGGTTTGGTCTTTTTGGTTTTAATTGTAAGAAAAATAAATTTCTGTTCTTTAAAGCCACCCACTTGTGGTATTTCTGTTACAGCAGCGCTAGGAAATTAAGAACTATTATAGGAGTATTTGCTATTAAAAACTTTCTACTCCTTAACCAATGTCACAAAACAATGTGTGTATTAATTTTTGAACCACCTAAAGCACAATAAAAACAAAACAAACAAAAAACCCCACAAAAGCTTGGCTTTGAACCCACCCAGTAGCTCTGTGGGAGAAAGACCTGGTGATCTGCTTCCATAAAGATTAAGACCAAAAAACCTTATGGGGCAGTTCTACTCTGTCACACAGTGTCCCTATGGGTTGAAAGTCGACTCCACAGCACCCAACAACATACACATATATACATACATACATATATATATACACACATACGCACACGCATATACACACACACACACATATACATGTATGTATACAGGCAACCCGGCCTCCCATAAAAAAAGAGTAAACAAGACAAAACCTTCTACTCTTTAAAAGAGATTTTAAGGTAAAATGATGTTGTTCTGTGTGCATTGCATTCTGCTTTACTTCTACCCTGGAGAGCAACAGGGAGGAAAAATAGCTGTTTCCCTGAAGGAGGTGGTGGACTAAGTCTCCCCGGGCCTTTCTATAGGTTTCCCCCGGGATGAAAGGATTAACGTGTGGAGTAACAGACATTCTGGGCCACAAGTGACCTCAGACAAACCGGGCTCCCTTCCTTTCTAAGGAGAAGTCTGGAGTCCAGAGAGGCACAGGTTAATTGGTGTCTGAGCTGGTCTCCTGGCTCCTAAGCTAGTGCTCTTTAATCTACAGACCATAGACTCAGCATCCTTTATCAGCACCAAGGACAAAACAGGATTCTTATTTTTCAGGAAACAGTCACATTTGCACTGTAAAGACTGAAATCAAGTGAGCAGTTGTCATAACAACATGTGTTTTTAAAAAAAACAGGTGGAAAGGAAAAAAAAGATAACCACCTGTGTGGAAGCTACAGTTGAATTTTCATGAAAAGGCCATGTTAGGTACTTTTTAAAGACATGGGTAACATATTTTGTGCATTAAGGCTCAAAGTAGAAAAAAAAATCAAATGCACTTAGTGTGTTTTATTTATTTGTTTACCTTCTAGGTCATCAGGGGGAGCAAAGAGAAACTGGAACTTAACCAAACGTGAAGGGGAAAAAGTTTCTGAGATTGAAACTGAATTGAAATGGACGTATGTGTAGGCTCATCAGGGAAGGAAGAAAAATGTTCTTCTTCCCCACCCTATAATAGAGGTGTCGGCAAGCTTTGCCGTATTCCTTTGGGAAATTTTTCTTAATGGCATTAAAAGGTAAGCCAGTGATAAGACTTTCAATTCATTCGTGCACAAGAATGGCCAGGTGATGAAAGGAAATACATTTGGCATGCAGCCGTTTCATCAAAACTGAGAGGATGTGTACTGCAATGGTGAACAAAAGACCCTAATTTTACCAAATTGGGATGGGAGGCAGAAGCTTCGAGGGCGAAGGCATAGCTGACTCCCAAGCAGCCCCTGCAAAACCTACAGACTCTCAAAAAAAAAAAAAAGTTAGGCCAACCATAACTTATGCAGGACCCAGGCAACAGTACAAATGGAGGCCCACACACCACAAGTTTCAATACTTGTTGTTGTTAAGTGCCGTCGACTTGATTCTGACACAAAGCAACCCTATGAACAACAGAACGAAATACCGCTCAGTCCTGCACCGTCATCACAATTGTTGCTGTGCTTGAGCCCATTGTTGCAGCCACTATGTCAGTCCACCTCATTGAGGGCCTTCCTCTTTCTCGCTGACCCTCTACTTTACCAAGCATGGTGTCATCCTCCAGGGACTGATCTCTCCTGACATGTCCAGAGTATGTGAGATGTAGCCTCACCAACCTTGCTTCTAAGGAGCATTCTGGTTGTATTTCTTCTAAGACAAATTTGTCTATTCTTTTGGCAGTCTGTGGTATATTCAATATTCTTTGCCAATACCACAGTTCAAAGGCGTCAATTCTTCAGTCTTCCTTATTGTCCAGCTTTTGCATGCAGATGAAGTGAATGAAAACACCATGGCTTGGGTCAGGTGCACCTTAGTCCTCAAGGTGACCTCTTTGCTTTTCAACACTTTAAAGAGGTCTTTTGCAGCAGATTTGCCCAATGCAATGCGTCTTTCGATTTCTTGACTGCTGCTTCCATGGGCATTGATTGTGGATTCAAGTAAAATGAAATCCTTGACAACAGTCAGCAGTTGGCCCCTGGCCTTTCTCTGACTAATGATATTGAACTTTTCCATTGTCTTTTTCCACAGATGTAGCCAATTTGATTCTTGTGTATTCCATCTGGCGAGGTCCATGTGTATAGTTACCGTTCATGTTGGTGAAAAAAGGTATTTGCAATGAAGAAGTTGTTGGTCTACAAAATTCTATCATGCAATCTCTGGCATCGTTTCTATCACCAAGGCCATATTTTCCAACTACCGATCCTTCTTTGTTTCCAGCTTTCACATTCCAATCACCAGTAATTATTAGTGCATCCTGATTGCATGTTCAATGAATTTTAGACTGCAAAAGTTGGTAAAAATCTTCCTTTTCTTCATCTTTAGACTTAGTGATTGGTGGGTAAATTTTTATAATTCTTGTATTAACTGGTCTTCCTTGTAGGCGTATGCATGTTATCCTATCATTGATAGTGTTGTACTTTAGGATAGATCTTGAAATGTTCTTTTTGACAATGAATGCAACACCATTCCTCTTCAAGTAGTAGACCATATGATTTTCCAATTCAAAATGACCAATACCAGTCCATTCCAGCTCACTAATGCCTAGGATATCGATGTTTATGCATTCCATTTCATTTCTGATGATTTCCAATTTTCCTAGATTCATAATTTGGTACATTCCAGGTACTGATTATTAATAGATGTTTGCAGCTGTTTCTTCCAGTTTTGAGTAGTGCCACATCAACAAATGAAAGTCCCAAAAGCTTGACTCCATCTACATCATTAAGGTCGAATTTACTTTGAGGAGGCAGCTCTTCCCCAGTCATAATCTGAGTGCCTTCCAACCGGAGAGGCTCATCTTCTGGCACTATATCAGAAAAAGTTCCACTGCCATTCATAAGGTTTTCACTGGCTAATTCTTTTCAGATGTAAACACTAGGGTAATTCTTCCTAGTCTGTCTTAGCCTGGAAGCTCAGCTGAAACTTGTCTGGGTGACCTTACTGGTATTTAAACACCAGTGGCATAGCTTCCAGCATCACGGCAACCACACAAGCCCCTGCAGGACACAAACTGACAAACCACAGGTTTCAATACTTATAAATTGTGTTAATAAACTGTTAAAATAGTTTTAGTTTCTTACTTTGGTACATATACCTTCATATTGTCCTTGTCAAGGGTGTTCCTGGAAGGAAGTTTGTTGAGGCCAGAACATAAGCATGGCACTGGCCTGTAGCTAAATTAGCATAGGTTATGAATTTTCTGGCATAAGGCTGATTTCAAATACGCTGTTGTCTGACCATGTGTCAGGCTATAGGTTATAAGTTTTGTTTCATCATCATGTGTATTTGAAAGTTCAGTGTTTCTTAAAGATGACCGCGTTGGCATTTTTGTTGGGATAACTCTTCATTGTACGGGACTGTGGTGAAAACTGCAGGAAGTTTAGCAACCCTGACCCAAGCCCATCAAGGGCCAGCTCTATTGTCAGTGGCATTATGGGATAGCTAGGGAGAAGATGTAAAAATTACTACTTCTTAAACGTGTATTGTCTTAAATCTGTATGTCACAATGGCGTGGAGTCATCTGATGATAAACCAAACTTTTAAGAGCATTGGTGTTTTCCTCATTCGGTATTTGGTATGTAAAGATATACTTGTGGTTTTTCACTTTTTCATTGTGTTAGTCTTTTTGGTAGCAAGAAACAAGACACTCAATATACTTCAAGTAATGTGAGATTTGTTGTAAGGAGCAGGGTTCATGACTAAGAGGTCATCCACGATCCAGCTCTAGAGGCTGAGTTACCTGGGCATCCCGTCAGCAGGCAAGAGTTGTCAATCCCAACTGAGGTGTTCTGCCATTATAGTGACCCAGCTCTTTCACTGTGTTTTCTAGTGCCAGCCAACCACCTTGCTCTCTAATCTATATGTCTTCTAGCTTCTGCTTACTCAAGGCTCCTTTTGTTCCTGCTCTTCTTATTGTTCCTCTTGCTTTCCTACTCTTTTTCCTCTTCTTTTTCTTCTTTACTGGCTTCTGCTTTCTAATACCTTCTGCCTCCTCTATGGCTTTTACTCAGTCATGTCTTCTTGAACTCATGACCTTTGCTGCCTCATGGCCTTTGCTGTCTGTCTTCTCTCTGCATGTCTTTCTGCTTTGTACCCCTTCCCATGCCTTTAGTTCAAATTCCTAAGGAAAATAATTAGATTGGTCCAGTTAGTTACTATCATTTTTATGGAGCAGATAGATCCCTCATGCCAAATCTTAAGCTGTTCTTTGGCTCAAGCAGTGCTACACAAAATGGCCACCAGGTATCTCTCTGGGGGTACTGCTGTCATCTGTGAGTCATTTATCTGAAATGGGCAGAGAACCCTCCAGAGCAACCATAGAAGTGGTATACAATAGGAAGTCAAAACTTATAGACAAAGAAGTGTGGAATGGTAGGAAATTCACATTCATATTGAAACCCAGGTATAATTTATGGCTAAATTTTTGAGTTAAAATAGGAAAGTTATCTTTTTTCTCCTTTAAAGTATTAGTTTCCTATGGTTTCTGTAACAAAATACTACAAACCAGGTTGCTTATAAGAACATAAATGTATTGTCTCACAGTTCTGGAGGCTAAAATTCCAAATCAATATGTCATCCAGGCCATACTCCCTCCAGAGTCTCTAGGGGAAGATCCTTTCTTGTCTTTCCAAGATTCTGGTAGTTTCTGATGCTCCCTGACTTGTAGGTGCATCTTCACATGGCTAACCTCTGTGTGTCTCTTCTCCTCTTTTATAAAAAAACACCACTCGGATTGAATTAGCACCCACGCTATTGCAGTCTGACCTCATGTTAACTGATAACACTTCAAAGACCCTATTTCCAAACAAGGTCGTGTTTAAAGGAACCAGTTGTTAGGACTTCAACATATCTTTTGGGGGGATACAATTCAATCCATAACAGTCATTATATACAATTTGATTACAGAAGACCTGGGTGACCTTGAGCAATTACTTTACATAGTCTGAAGTTCATCATCTAAACAATGGGAGTGTATTCATAGGGTATCAAATGAGGTTCCCATGAGATAATGCTGATGAAAGGGCTTTGTGTATGGTAATGCTGCAAATGCATCTTACTTTTTTCCTACTTTAAAAATGTGAGTAGAAATAACGCATATTACTCAGAATATTTTCAGAGTCCTTTAAAATCTCCCCTCCTCAAATTTACTCTGGCATGTTTCTCCTATTGGCATTGATCTATGCTTCAATTTGGCAATTTTGCACAGACAGCACATATGCCTTCTGGAGTGTCAAGTCATGTGGGTGCTGGAACCTCACTGGCGCCAGCTGCCCTACAGTGTGGAATTCAGTAGGAGGTTCTCCTGGACACTGGCCATGGAGCTGAGCCCCAGGAGGAGTTTCATATGGTGGTTTCACCCACAGGCAACCTGGGACATGAGGTCTGCACACAGGGTCCTGGAATGGCTTCAGGATGATCACACACCTGGAGTATGGTGGCCTTGCCTGAATAAGGAGGGAAAGAAACCCATAAGTACAGAGGGCCACTTCATCCACTAACAGATGCTCTTCTGAAAAAAAAAAACAGACAAGGTAAGAATCATTGCCAGAGGTCTTCAGCACCAGGTCTGTTGCAAAATCTACTCTCATGTTAGTGATTTACAACCCTCCTGGTGGGGAGAACTCTGACTTTAATGCCTGCAGGGGACAGTGATTCTTCAGCCTGAGACATTACTGTGCACAGTGATGTAGGGAAGAGGAGGGAAACTAAAGAGCCAGGCTATGAATGCCCTAGCCTGGTGCCAATCGGTTCGTTTTGCTTTGGTGGTGCTCGGTGTTCTATTTCTAACTGATGATTCTCAAAGTGGGAAAACAAAGTGTGCTCTAGGGTGGTTTGTTTAAGGAGTTTTTTTTTGTGTGTGTGTGTGCCAGATATATATGTAACAAAACAATTGCCATTTCAATTTTTTTTTTACATATACAATCGAGTGGCATTCATTATGTTCACCATGTTGTGCAAACATTGCCATTATTCGTTTCCAAATTTTCCCATCACCCTCAATAGAAGCTCAGTGCCCACTAAGCAATGACTTCCTCTTCTTTCCTCCCTTCCACTCCTGATAACCACTAAAGACTGTGGGCTCTGTACACTTACCTACTGTAAATATTTCATATAAATGAGATCATACTATATTTGCCCTTTTGTGACTGACTTATTTCACTGGCATGATGTTTTCAAGGTTCATCCATGTTGTAACATGTAACAGCACTGCTTTTCTCTTTATGGCTCAGTAATATTAGGTTTTGTGTGTCTGTGTGTTTGTATTTCTTTTTTTAATAACATGTCTTATTGTGGTTATTGTTGAGAATATACACAGCAGAACATACAGCAATTCAACCATTTCTACATTTACAATTCAGTGACACTGATTACATTCTTTGAATTATGCAACCATTCTCACCCTCCTTTTTTGACTTGTTCCTTCTCCATTAACATAAACTCGCTGCCCTGTAAGTTTCCTGTCTAGTCTTTTAAGTTGCTACTGTCAAGTTGATCCCATATAGACAGATCTTGAAAGAGCACGATGCTCCAGGCAGACATTTTTTACTAGATAAGCTAAAATATTGTTTGGTTTTAAGAAGACTTCAGGGGATATTTTTGGTTTAAGGTTTAAAGATTATTTCAGGGCAATAGTTTCAGGAGTTCATCCAGCCTTCATGACTCCAGAAAGTCTGGATTCCAAGAGAACTTAAAATTCTGTTCTGCATTTTCCTCCTTTTGATCAGGATTCTTCTACAGAATCTTTGGTCATAACATTCAGTAACGGTAGCCAGGCATCATCCAGTTCTTCTGGCCTCATGGCAAAGGAGGCAGTTGTTCACGGAGGCAATTAGCCAGGCATTGCATTTCCTCCTCCTTTTCCTGACTCTCCTTCGTCCTCTGTTGCTACAGGTGAATAAAGACCAATTATTGTACCTTGGATGGCTGCTTGTGAGCTTTGAAGACCCCGGGCACTATGCAACAAACCAGGAGGTAGAAGAGAAGCACTAAACACGTTATTAAGCCAATTAACTGGTATGGCCCATGAAACTATGACCCTAAATCTCCAAACCAAGGAATCAAATGCCATAAGCAGCCTCAGCAGCTACTCTGTTTTTTTTTTTTTTTCTTGTTATTATAAATATCCATCATACAGCTTTTCCAATTCAACTTTTTCCAATTTATTGACAGCAATTATATTAATTGGCTGTGTAACACTACCCTTAATCGATGCAATTTTCCATCACCATAAACTGAAGCTCAGTACTCCATAAGCAATAATCCCCCCCTTTCCCCTTCCCTTCCACCCCTGGTAACCACTAAGAAACTTTGGTCTTTATACATTTGTCTGTTCTTAGCTTTTTATATAAGTGTAGTCATACAATATTTGTCCTTTTGTGATTGGCTTATTTCAATAGGCATAATGTGAGCATAATTGTTCCATGCATATTTTAGCATGTGTCAATACATCATTTCTCCTGCTGGCTAAGTAGTATTCCATTGCATGAATCTACCACATTTTGTTTACCCATTCATCTGTTAATGGACATTTAGGTTGTTTCCACCTTTTGGTTATTGTGAATAGTGCTGCAATAAACATTGGTGTACAAGTATCTGATGAGTCTCTGCTTACAAGTCTTTTGGATATATATCTAGGAGTGGCATTGCTGGGTCATATAGCAGTTCTATTTTTAGTTTTTTGAGGAACTGCCACACTGTTTTCCACAACGGTGAGTAATAATAATTTAAAGAGTCTTTTGGTCATAACCTGAACATACTTGACTATGAGACATGTAGGAATCTCTACAAATTTAGCCATAAATTCTTTGACAGTGTTCCCACTGAGAGGTAGGGCATATTTCCCATCTCCTTGAGTCCATCCAGGCTGGCCTATGACTGCTTTGAGCAATAGCATAGGACAAAAGTTGTGCTATTGCAGTTCCAGACCTAGTCTTTAAAAGGACTGGTCTCTTGGAGCCCTTGGTCTCTTGGAGCCCTTGGCTGTCATGTAAGAAGTATGACTAGCCTGCTGGAGAAAGCGCACAGAGAAGGCCTGAAGTGACACGGACAGGAGAAGGGACCCTCTAGGCCCAGCCTTCCAAGTTGTCTTGGCCAGTCTTATACCTTCTGACCAAACCCAGCTGCTGATTGAATACCACTGAGTGACCCTAGGTGATGCCACATGGAGCAGAAGAATTGCACAGCCAAGCCCTGACAAATTCCTGACTCCACAAAGTGTGAGATATAATGAAATTGTTGTTTTAAGCCATTACTTTTTAAGGTAGTTTGTTATGTATCAATAGATAACCAGAA
Organism: Elephas maximus indicus; assembly: GCF_024166365.1. Taxonomy (NCBI): domain Eukaryota; kingdom Metazoa; phylum Chordata; class Mammalia; order Proboscidea; family Elephantidae; genus Elephas; species Elephas maximus. The sequence goes on from NC_064841.1 coordinate 29,866,570, forward strand.
TTTCATAATAGCAAGAAAGGAAACTGAGGTGTCCTGGGTCTGACAGAAGAGGGTGAAAAAGCCAGGGACTAGTGGATGAGTCATGAAAGAACTATCCCAGCTAGGGAGTGGATGTCCTGGGGTGGGGTCGTAATGCCTAAAAGTTCAACTAACTGTGTGTCTACTGGGACTTCAAATACTCAGAATCTATTTAGGCAGCGAGAGTGTCAAGGGTGGTAGGGCAAGAGGTTCTAAAGGGGCCAAGCTCTGAGTCAGGGGGTAGAGGCATTGGGATTCAGGGTATCCTGGCTGTTTGTGCAGGGCCAAAGAGGTAACATTAGTGGTGGGAAGAGTTTCAGAGCCTCAGTAAACGTCTGGGAATTGAGGAACAGAATTGACCTAGCGGATAATGAAGAGAAAGACTCAATCATGTAGAGCGAGAAAGTCAGGGAGAGGTCACAAGGAAGGCTGTGACTCAGGGGCCCATGGGTGTCCCTGGACTCTCTCATGCCTTAGGGAGTCTCAGACCTGGGGAACTCTGCCGTGAAACTGAAGAGATAGTGAATTTACAGAAGTGACTGTCCATCAATTTACATATGTGTATAAACAGACACAAATAGATACAGATATTGTTTCGTATCTGTCGGGGTCCCAGGAGGAAACAGAGGGTGCACTCTAAAGGGTTTGATGGACGATTCTTTAATGAAGAAATAATTCACAGAGGTGCAGGCAGGGGTAATGCAGCAGGCTTGACACTGCTCTCCTTAGAGAGGCCTACTGGCGAGGTTGGCTGGTGTCTGGGAACTTGGATTTGGGGAGGGTTCCCACCATCTTAACTGATAGGAGTGGCTTACTGTTCCTAAACTGTTTATGAAAAAAAACATGGTGTTTTAGTTTCCTAGTGGGCACTGGGTTTAGTGCTCCTGAAATAGGAATACAAGTGAATGGCTTTAAAGAAATTTCTGAATTTATCTTCTCACAGTCCTGGAGGCTATAAGTTCAAATTAAGGGCACCAGCTGTAGGGGAAGAATCCTGGTGACCCAGTGGTTAAGAGCTCAGCTGCTGACCAAAAGTCTGGCAGTTTGAATCCACCTTGGAACCCTATAGGGCAGTTCTACTGTGTCCTATAGGGTCACCATGAGTGGGAACCGACTCAACTGCACCTAATAACAACGACAACAAGCTGTAGGGGAAAGCTTTCTCTCTGTTGACTCTGGGGGAAGATCCTTGTCTATTTCAGCTCCTAAAGCCCTGGCATTCCTCAGTTCCTTGGCAATCCTCATGTGGCATCTATCTTTCCCCCAGTTTGTGACTGTTTGTCTCTGTGTCTGACCTGCTCTTTTTATAACTCAGAAGTCCTTAGGTTTAGGACACACTCCCACACTGATATACCCTCATTAACATAACAAAGAAAATCCCATTCCTAAATGGGATTACATCCATTGGTATAGGGGTTAGGATTCCAACACATATTTTGGGGAACACAATTCAATCCATAACATAGAGTTTATACTGAACAACTTCTTAACTTCTGGGTGTTGGAATTTTGGTATGTGCTAGGCATAAGATGCCTAAATGGCCAGCCTCCAGTAAACACCCTGGACACTGAGTCTCTCATGAGCTTTCCTGACAGGCAATATTTCACATGTGTTGCCACAACTCACTGCTGGAGGAATTAAATATGTCCTGTACGATGCCTGTGGGAGAGGACTCCAAGAAGCTTGTGCCTGGTTCCTCCAAGTTTTGCCCCAAGTGCCTTTTTCTTTTGCTCATTTTGCTTTGTATCCTTCCACTGTAATATATCTTAACCATAAATATGACAATATGTTGAGTCCTGTGAGTAATAGTGGCAAATCATCAAGACTGGAGGTAGTCTTAAAGGCCTTGGACACAGCAGGGTTAAGGAAAACAATAGGATAGTGAGGAACCCAGTGAGCAGCAACAAGAAATCATTGCCACTCCTATATATGAAGGGGAAGGAGGAGAAAGCAGTTACCAGACCCCTTCGAGAGTTGTAGCTATGAGAAGGGGACACTCTACAAGAGCTGGGGCCTCGGTGGAGAAACATAGCCACTGACCAATCACAGCCTGGCAAGAAGAAGAAGGAAGGAAACACATCCTTACCTCTCTCTCCTCCTGACCCCCAATCTCCTGCTGGTGCCTCTTATTGACCACACCTTCCTGGGAAGCAGAGGACAAGGGAGCCCAGGGGAAGCGAGCCGCCTAGGGCACGAAGCAGGGCAGAGGAGGGTGAAGAATAGATCTGAGGGTGTGTGGTGAACTGAGTTCCTTGATGCTTTTTGCCTTGGTTCTTTGGAAAAACAGCTAGAGAGGTTTTCCCCTTAAGCCCTAAGAAGTTACCTTTGCTCTAGTTTTCTACCCCAGGGAGTTTGTGACTTTTGTCCAGGTTGATTGACATTTCCAGGCTAAGCTACAAACAACTTAGTGTAATACTTTTTTTTCTAGTCCTGGGCTGTGGCCTACCCTATGATTGGTATGCACCTTGCAGGGATTGGTCAACAGACTATGCAAATGAAGTAAGTTGTAGCCCACTATGCAAATTAAGTGTCTGTGGCCCTCTGAGAAGGGATTGATCAGTTCATGGCGCTTGTGGGAATCCCATGCCTTGAAATTGGCAAGGAGTTTGCGTATTTAAGCAGCCAGCCTCACAGAGGTTTTTCAGAGACAGGAAGAAGCAGAAAGAGAGTAGAAGGAAAAAAGAAGAAAGAAGAAGCACCGAAAGAAGAGGCAAGAAACCTCTCAAAAGATCTGTAACATGGGTCAAGGGCTATAACATTGAAGATGGTAACAGGCCCCGAGGGGCCCAGCAGCAGAGCTGGTGGTGACGAATGACAGGGCCAAAAGAAATCTGTCCTGAGGAGCCTATCGTCAGGGGCCTGAGAGGCACCTCTCCTCAGGGGGCAGAGAGGAGGCTTGCACAGTTGAGAGAGCTTTCCTGCACTGAAAAAGGGAGACTTTGCATGCATGCTTCCAGGTCCCAATTGTTGAACTGTAGCCTATTGATCCTGATCCTGAGCTCTGCCTTGTTCCTTAATAAACCATTTAACAGTAAGTATGGTCTGTGAGTTCTGTATGGCCAGTGCAATGGATTATCGAAATCAGAAGAGAAGTAGAGAGTCCTGTGGAAGGGATCGCTAGTGTCAGAAGTGGTAAAAAGGTTGGAGAGTGGAGGTATGCCTGACCACCAACTCATAGGGATCAGCCTTGGGCTGATCTTGATATGTATTATCCCCCCTGAACTTAGACAGTTTCTGATGTTACTACTACTAGTAGCCCCATTTTACAGGGAATAAGCAGAGAATAACTAGCACAAATTTCAAAAAGAAATATTTTTAAATTTTTGGTTTGCTAAGCTAAGTTGATAATGTCAGCTTACCACTTGAAGGTAATATTTTACAACATTGCATTACACAACAACCCTGGGTGGATCCTCATTGGGCCTACAGAATAAATAACAAATTACTTAGCATGGTATTTCTAGGCCTTTCTTAATTTGGCCTCAGCTCCCAACTTTATCTCCCATTTTCATACATTCTACACTTCCGGCCCACCAAAACCAGCCATTGCTTTAATACAGCAGCACCCTTCAGTCTTCATGTTTTGTTTTCCTCTACTTTGTACTTGGTATGCCCTTCCTTGTTATCTGCTTAATAAAGTAAGGCCCCATTCAACTGCATACTGCCTGCAAAGCCCTCTTGAATTCCATCCGTTCCCTGAGCTGATAGATTTGCCCACCCCATGACAATAACAGGCATACCACGGTCATGGGTGGGTCTATGTCCTCCTTTACTAACACTCCACCTCAGTGTTCAGGGCAGAGACCATAGGCACCACATAGGAAACCACAGGGAATGCCCAACTGAGCCCTGACCCATGAATCTTTCACTCATTAGCTTCTCTTATGCCAGCTTCAAGCTGGTACTCTGGTGCTAACCTGGTAGCCCTGAGAGATGCTGTGCCCTTTGGGTTCAGGCCTAGCCAATATAAGCTCCCAGCCTGTGGTTCTGCAGAACCCAGAGCAAGTACTGGGACTTTACCAGTTGGTCCTGGAGTGACCCTGGTCCCCTACCCGTGAATAGACTGACCCTGGATATTGTGCACATGCCTGTTGCCTCAATGGGTTACAACCACCTTGAAGACAATGTCACATACTCATCTTAACACTTCACGTTGATTACTGCAGTGACTTGTACATAGAGCACGTTCAACACCAAATTGAATTAATTGGAATAAAAATGAATTGAGTTAATATCAATTTTTTTATTCTTTAATCTCTGTCAAAGAACTGTGACGGCACAGTGGTTAATCACTTGGTTGCTAACCGAAAGGTTGGAGGTTCAAACCACCAGTTTCTCTATGGGAGAAAGATGTGGCAGTCTGCTTTTATAAGGATTACAGCCAAGAAAACCCTGTGGAACATTTCTACGCTATCATATAGGGTCTCTGTGAGTTGGAATCAACTGGGCAACAAAAATAAATCTCTGTTACTTTCAGAAGTCAGGAAAATAGATTGTTCTGGTTTCTAGTTTTGAACCTGGGAGCCCTAAAGAATGAGAAAATGAATCCTCTCTGAAGTCATATGGAAGGACTTTTTCTGTACCCCTGAGGTTTGGTCTGTCAGAGACAAGATGATTCCGCCATTTTAGAAGGAAGTAAATGTTTCTGTGGTATGACTTTCCCTTCTGCTAGACAAGCTAAAACTTGTAGTTTTAATGATAAAGCCAGGTTTTTCATTCCTTGAATAAAAAATAAGAGTTTAGAATTATTTCCAGAGATTTAAAGTCATTCTGGAAGCTGTTTTATGTTTGCGTAGCCTGGAGTTCTCGTTTCCTAAGGCTATGTAGAATAAAAACTTGATTAGAAATAAATTTTTAATATTCCAATAGGTTGTTATCACCCGAAGGTGGTATCCTAGCAACAAGAAGTGAGACAGTGGGGTGACTAGGTGAAAACTGTGAATAGACATTCCACCTGGAATTGTTTTAAAAAGCTTTTGATAAGGTGACCAGCTCATAAGCATGGATAATGAGGCATTAAAATATGTTCTTGAATTACAGATCCAATGGGGAGGAAACTTTTTACTGAATTTGGCTGTGTTTCATGGCTTCATATTCAATGCAGATTAAAGAGTTTTTGAATCAGCTATTCTGCAGGTTTTCACTTTTCCCCTCTCTCCCTCCTGCCCCTGGTAACCACTAGCAAACTTTGCTTTCTAAACACTTGTCTAGCCTAGGTATTCCACATAAGCAGAATCATACAATATTTGTCCCTTTGTGATTGATTTATTTCACTCAACATAATGTTTTCAAGGCTTATCCATGTTCTGCACAATTCGTGAATCCATTTTTCTGTAGGAAGATGTGTCTACTGTAAATCTTTCAGATTTAATAAGAGCTAAAGTACAAGGCTTTTGGACATGTATCTTCGAGTCCTACCCCATCCAAACTCTCCTTTCCAAGACAGACAATTCTAAGTTCTCAATATATGAAGTCTTTGTAAGATTTTAAGCTGTTATGGATCCCAAGGTTAAAAATATAAGCCTTGTTTCCCTAATCCATACTGACTTAAGAAACAGTTTTGACTCTTGAATTTTTACTAAATATCATCATTAGAAGACATATTTCCCTCCTCTCTTTGGATGCCCAAGGGTCTTTTCCTCATACTTGGCATTATTTTTCCTTCTGTTCTCTGATCCAAAGAATGGTGACCCCACCCTAATCCTACCTAGCTTTTGCCACCATCTTTTCTCGCTAATATGCCTAATTGCTTATTATATATCCTGCTACTTTCGTACCGGGCAATAGTAGGTGGACACCCCAGGCAGGCAAATGATTTATCAGGTCTTCAAATGGATACTCTTTAAACACAGGACTGAAAATTGCCTTCTAAAATTCAGAGGAAAGGCTGAGTATTTGATAGCAATGGGGAAGGTGGAGATGGAGAACCCCAGAGACAGAACTTGGCTGAGCCTTTAGTGTCTGTAGCTATTCAGCTCTAGCCCTGAGCTTGCAAACTCCATTTAGTAAAGTCAAATCTCTATAGAACCTGAACCAATCTCTTTAGAAAGCAATCAACACATCCCGCTCTGGTCCTTCTTTCCCTAGATAACTTCTATATATTCTTCAAGATTTAACTGAGGTGTTACATACTCCAGCTTGGCCTGATGTTTGTGTACCTCTAAAATCTTGTGTGTACACCATGTGGATGGTATCTACCTGACTCTTAGCAGGGCTCCTTGGAGAAATAAACTCTTTTAAGTATTTGTTCTCCTACATTGTGAGCTCCTCAAGGACTGGGACCAGTTCTTTTATATATATATATAATTTATTTTTATTTTTTGTTGTTGTCGTTGAGAATATATACAGCAGAACATACATCAATTCAACAATTTCTACATGTACAATTCAGTGACATTGATTAATTCTTCAAATGGTGCAACCAATCTCACTCTTCTTTTCTGAGTTGTTCTTCCTCCAGTAACATAAACTCACTGCCCACTAAGTTGCCTGACTAATCTTTAGAGTTGCTGTTGTCAGTTTGACCCCATATAGATAGGTCTTAAAAGAGCAGAATGCTCAAGGCAGACATTCTTTACTAGTTAAGCTAAACTATTGTTTGGTTTTCAGGAGACTTCAAGGGATATTTTGGTTTAAGGCTTAAAGATTATCTCAGGGCAATAGTTTCAGTCTTAATTATCATTGTATCCTCTGCACTGATAGAATTGTGCCTGACATATAGTTGTTGGTTGAAATAACTGAACTGAACACTTGCTACATTATTAAGAAGTTAAACTTAAAATTATAGTATATCAAAAGAGTTATTCATAACTTAATAAAAATCTTTTGTTTTAAGATCCTCTCTGACAAGACTTATCAAAAAACCAAAACCAAACCTATCATGGTCAAGCTGACTCCAATTCATAACGACCCTATAAAACAGAGTGGAACTACCCCACTGGGTTTCCAAGCCAGTAAATCTTTATGGGAGCAGACTATCACATCTTTCTGCCAATGGAGTGGCTGGTGGGTTGGAACCTCCAATGGGTTAGTAGCCAAGCGCTTAACCACTGCACCACTAGGGCTCCTTGACATGACTCAGCTATACAAACAATGACAGTGACTATGTGAATTCACTTACTTTCTGGACTGAATTCATCTCTAGGTGCAAAGTTTATGGCTAAACTTTTTTATGGAGCTGCTAGGTTGTTTTGGCTCAGACTTCCAAAAAATGTACAAAGGAAGAACATCTGCTAAGAGTTTCACTAATTCTTCTAAGCTTTCATTTAGTGTCCTGATGCAGAAAATTACTAAACGATACCCTGGGATTTTGAAGGTATAAATACAACTCACACAGGGCCCTGTGAATTCCCTTGGAAGAAACTCTTTGTTTTAGGAGAATGTGGTTCATTAACTGTGATAATGTATCAAAGAGAGATGGATATGCAAGCATTTTCACAGCAAGAGCTCTGAACATGTGCAAATGATTTATGCATTAAGTGTGTATAACACACTGCTGCAATGTGGTGAGGGGAAGGGCGGAATCTGGGGAAGCCAAATAATTTTGACTTGACCCTCAGTAAGAAGGTGATTTTACATCATGATCCAATACATACAAATATGCATATGTATTACATATAACAGAAATTAAAGTTTCATTAACCAACACTTGTCCTTATTATGTGTGTTCCATTACACTCTTTTATTTCACTTTTTAAAAATGTTCATCTGACCCACCGTCTTAGGCTAGATTCTCTAGAGAAGCAAAACCAGTAAAATGTACGAATATATATATAGAGAGATTTATGTCAAAGAAACAGCTTATATGATTGTAGAGGCTGGAAAGTCCCAAGTCCGTGGATCAGAATAGATGCTTCTCCTGATTCACACAGCCACAGCGGCTGGCGAACCCAAGATCAGCAGGTCGGAGAGCAGGGCTCTTGCTCACAGGCTATGAAGATCGAGGAATCCCAAGATCAGCAGGCAAGACTGTAAGGCTTCTCCTGATTGATGTAGCCGCAGGGGCTGGCAAATCCTACATCAGCAGGTCGGACAGCAAGGCTCTTGCTCACACTCTGTGAAGATTGAGAAATCCCAAGATAGGCAGATAAGCTGCTAGCTCAAGTCCCAAGAATCAGAGGCAGCTGTAGGATACTGAGTAGGAAAAAGTTAGAACATCCACTTACATTCAGATGCAGACCACGCATCCAGGTAACTCCCTTTCAACTGATTGGGTACTCACAGTAGATCCCATCATGGGGGTGATCACATATAAACACCGACAATCATGGCCCAGCCAGTTGACACACAGTCTTAACCATCACACCCACTAAATTGATTTTCTATCCCACTAATGAGTTACGATTCACAATTACTTCCCCAACATTTTATTATGAAAATTTCAGATACACAGAAAAGTTGAAAGAACTATACCTTAAACACTCATATACCCCCCATTTAGACTCAACAAGGAATTTGTCCATTTTATCTAACCTGTTAAATGCGTTTACGTAAAGTTTTTTATAACACTGATTTATTATCCTTTCAATAGCTGTAAGCTTTGTAGTTATATACCCTTTCATTTCTTATACGTTTATATGGGCTTGTTCTCTTTCTCTTTTCTCTGTTGACCTTTTCATATGTCCACCTTTTCTGTCTGTTAATTTTCCCTATTGTTTATTTAGTTTTTATTTCGTTGATTTCTCTTCATATTTTAAATATTTCCTTCTTGCTATGTATTTTGGGTTTAATTTACTCTTTTTCCTAGCTTCTTGAAGTGAAACCTTAGGTCATTCTTTTCATAATTTTCTTTTCGCTAATATAGTTTTGAATTTTAAATTTTTTCTAAACAGTTATTTAACTGCATCCACAATTCTGATATGCTGAACTTTTGTTGTCTTTTTGTTTGAAATATTTTCAAATTTCTCTATGGTTTCTTCTTTAACCCACAGGTTATTTTGAAGTACACTGTTTAATTTCCCAAAATTTGGGGGCTTTCTGGATATCTCACCATTGTTGATTTCGAATTTAATTGCATTGTAATCACAGAACATACTAGATACAGTTTAAATCCCTTAAATTTTATTAATACTTATCTTGTGGCTCTGTATGGAGCCCTGGTGGCTCAGTCAGTAAAGTGATCGACAGCTAACCAAAAGGTCAGGGATTTGAAACCACCAGTGGCTCCATGGGAGAAAGATGTGGCAGTCTGCTTCTGTGAAGATTTACAGTCTTGGAAACTCTATGGGGTCACTATGAGTCAGAATCAACTCAACAGCAGTGGGTTTTTGGGTTTGGTGGTGGCCTCATATACAATCTAGATGAAAGTACCATGTGTACTTGAAAAGAATGTGTATAGCACAGGTGTTGGATATGAACTGAAAAACCAAATCTGATGTCAAGTTGGTTGATAGGAATTCATAGAAAAAGGTATGCTATGCAAAAAGTAAGCCTAAGAAGATTATTGGCTATATTAATATCAGATAAAGTAGACTTTATAAAAAAATTATTACTCGAGATATAGAGGAAATTTTTTTAATGATAAAAGTGTTAATTCATCAGGGAGACATAGCAGTTATAAATGTGTTTGTGTCTAACAACACAGATTCAAAATACATGAGGAAATAGTTGACAGAATTAAAGGGAGGGGTAGCCAAATCCATAATCATATACTTCTCAGCAGTTAATGGAGCAACTAGACAAAAAAAATTAGTGAAGGCATAGATAAATTGAGTAACCCTATCAACCTCTTTAACTTATCTTCACAGAACTCTAGAGTTGTTCTACTCTGTCCAATGGCGTCTCTATGACTTGGAATCAACTTGACAGCACTGGGTTTGGTTTGTTTGTTTTTTTTGACGGGGGGGGGAAGTTGGGTTAGGTTTACCAGCTTATAACTTATTTTCTATTTGCCCCTCTGTTCTTTGTTCTTCTATTCCTCCCTTCCTGCCAGGTAATATTTTAATTATTTAGATAAAATTTAGAATTTCATTTTATCTATTTGCTTTTTTTTGGTATATGTGTTTTTATTATTATTTTAGTGGTCATTCTAGGGTTTATAATATGAATTCTTATTTTTCTTTACTGTATTTTGAGTTGATATTATACTACTTCATGCAACCTCATAGATCCATTTACTTTTCTTGTCCTTTATGCTATAGTTGTCTTAAATATTACATTTATATACACTATGAATCCCACAAAACAATGTAATTTTTGCTTTTAATATACATTTTTTAAAAATTGGGAGAAAATAGTATTTTATATTTATCCACACATTTTCCATGTGTTGCTCTTCATTCCTTCCTGAATATCCGAGGTTCAGTCTAGTATGATTTTCTTTCCATCTAAAGAATTTGCTTTAGCATTGTTTGTAGTACGAGTTTGCTGATGAATAATCCACTTTGTAATCTTTTTCTAAACAAAACAAAATCTTTATCTTACTTTAATTTTTAAAGGATATTTCTTTATATGTAAAATTCTGGGTTTATAGTTTTATTCTCTCAGTACTTTAAAGAAGTTCTGTTGCCTTGTGGCTGCCGTTGTTTTCAGTCAGGAGTCAATGGTAATTCACATTGTTTTTCTGTGTATAATGAGTTATTTTCTCTTGTTCCTTTCAAGATAATTCTCTTTACTTTTGATTTTTACATTTTGACTCTGGTGTGCCTACATGTGGTATATTTTGAATTTATCCTACTTAGATTCACTGACCTTCCTGAATTTGTAAATTTATGTCATTCACCAAATTCAGCCATTATTTCTTCAAAAAAAATTTTTTTTTTCTGTCCTCTTGCTCCCTTCTCTACTTTTGAGACTCCAGTTATGCATATGTTAGACCAGTGATGTCATCAGGGATCCGGCTTCCTTACACTTTTCTGCTCTGCTATCCTTGGCTTATTCTCCTTACACTAAATCCCTTCATGTTTCTAAAATGACTTCCATAGGTATAGGACTTACATGAGGATGCAACGTTCCACAAAATAAGACCTTCCCATTTTGTGCATCTATATTTAAGAGCTTAAAACAAAACAAAACAAAACTTTCCTAGATGCTCTTCTGTATGTAGAATCTCACTCATATCTAATTGACCAGAACAATTCCACCACTAAGTTAATCAGGCCAAGCGAAATGAGATTGTCACGATTGGCTTAGTCAAATCAGAACCTAACCTTGAGAGAATGTGGAACAAAACCTGGCTCTCCCAGTATGGGGGAAAGCTATTGGGTTTGGGGAGACAACAGATATTGCCACCTACATTGGATAACCCTTCAAGATTTTCTATTACCAAACCCTAAGGCCATGTCCCAGGAGTAAGACAGTCTACACACACTTTCCTTCAGGGGCTTTGAAGCTGCCACTTCCCTATTCCTTGGGATTCCTGGCTTTGAGGTTCCCAGTACTTATTATCCCTCATGCAAATGCACAGCTCTTTTCATTATAAGGCCTTTGTCTTTATATAGGAGAGGCGGGGGGGGAAATGGAGTTAAAAAAGTAACTGAGGAGAAGTTACAAAGCTTTGGAAAACTTTCACAATGTTTATTGCCATAGTTCCCATTCCCTTCTGAGATGGTATGTAAATGCCTGCTGAAATATCGTTATCAGCTTTCTTTCCATTCCTGAAGATGCTGTTGGCTGAATCCACAGTGCCTTGCCTTTTAGATGCTGGGCAATGCTGACTCCTTTATTTATGAAGGTTTTGCTTTAGCCAATGCTTACAGAGGCCACACCCTTCTCTCAGGTGGGAAATAACCTTGGGAGGATCCCTTGACTGCATCATAGTGATATGCCCCATGGAGCAGTCTCTTTAGGTACCTCCTCCCAATCCACACTGAACTTCTCCTGATTCTGTCCTGCTGCAAAGAGAAATGTTGCTCTCTTCAGACTCCATTTAGGGTGTAATGAAATGTTCTCTAGAGTCAACCCTCTCTCTTTGCCAGTAAAACGACATCTCTGAAAGTTTGTGCCGTTTCTTCCACTCCGCTCCTTTAAAAAAATCTCACTTCAAAGCCCTTAAAATAAAAAAATAGAGTCCTTAAATTCTGATGGGCTCTGCTCCCCAAGCACACACATAAGCAGCAAATCACAGTGTAAACAGACACAATGGTGGCTATATTGCTAGTTCTGCCTCTCTCTCTCTCTCTCATAGAAATAAATAATACAGGGTAGATGGATCAGGAAAAGATAGAGTAGTACGGGTTGCGGGCAATAATGATCAGGATTTGAGCAGGTAAGTCAAAGATTCAAGAACCCACGTCGATGGGAGCCAGGGAAATGTTCAGAGGTAAGGGTTTGAAGATCTTGATAGTTAAAAATCTTAATAAAGGTTTGATATCAAGTTGTTGAGTCAAAGACCATAGAGTTTACTGTTCTTAACAGTTGGGATATGGGAAGTGTTTTCAAAGTTTGGGGTTTTGGCAAAAGACTAAGAGAAGCGAATCTTACAAGTTTAATTTGCAGTAGTCAGTAATCTGGAAGGTTAGCTGATGAAGATTAGGTGAAGGAACTTTTGGTCATGAGTCAAGAGTGGGTCTTGCCCAGAGATGTTGGATAACGTGTATTCTAGCCTGAAGTATACTTTCTTCTGGGCATGGAAATTCTGGGCTTCCAGGTATGCTCAGGGAGGCATGGTGTATCAGAGAAAGCATTCTGGAACAGAAAGCACAAGACAAGGTTCAATCCTCTCTCTGCTGCACACCAGCTGGATGTTCTCAGGCTAGGCATTTAATCTCTCAGAGCCTCAGTCTCTTCATTTGAAAAACTTAGGTGGCAATGCTTGTCTTCTGTGAGGATGAAATAAGACCAGGTGTGTAAAATGACTTTGAAACTTTAAAGTACTTGCCGTGTACACGTAAGGTAGTATGATCATTATTACTGGAGAATATTGTGCCCTCTGATTAAAATAAGCAGAGGGGATAGAACAGAGTGATAGGTGACCTTTGAGTCAGGCCTTCACGGAAGATGCCAAACCTACAATCCTTAATTACTTTTTTTCCTACCAGTATGAAGCTATCTCAGACTTCTAGCAAAATGATGCTGACAGCTAACCATTTTGTATATGAGCCAGAACTCTTGGCTTCAAATGACAGAAACCTGAGTTCAAACAGGTTTCAGTTAAAAATGAAGTTTGTGACTCATAGAACAGGGGAGTGTAGAGATGTAGCTAGATTCAGTCATAGCCCAATTCAATGGCTCAAATGGTTTTGTAATTTCTCTCCCCTCTCAGCTGTTTCTCTCTATCTGGCCTCGTTTGGCCTCACATTGCTGCCTCATCACATCATTCTAGCCAGCATCCTCAGCAGAAGGAGAAACTCCCTCTTCCTCCTCCATATAGCAATTCTAGGAAAGACTGGGATTCCTGCCAGTACCACCTTCTCCCCAAGCCATTGGTGACATGCCTATCTCTGAACAAGTCAGTGGTATATTTACCATGAAACCAATGCAGCTAAGTTGTAAAACTTGCAAAAGTGAGATACTTTAATCATATTTCTTTCCACTTTGACTTTCTCTTCACATTTTCTGTTGTGTCCAGCAAATGTCTATGGACTTTCAACATTGCTGGACACAACAGTTGCGTATACATTTAGTTTGGCTTTAATGGGCTATATGGACATGCTTTGTAATGACTTCCATGTTTGGTTAAGAGCTTGCTAGTCATTCTGGTGTAGGAATGGCCCCAGGGATACTCCTAGAGTCCGTTGGCCCAACTTACCTGACATCATGACATGAAGGTGCAGTGTCAGAGGTCGTACTGTGAATGAATATGAGCACTGGCATCCATGGATGAGTAATAGAGGGAAAACACAGTTTGAAATGTATACAGCTAGAAGCTACTCTGGAAATTCTTACACTCATCAAACAAAAAAACCAAACCCACCATCATCGAGTTGATTCCGACTCATAGCCACACTATAGGACAGAGCAGAAATAAACCATAGGGTTTCCAAGGCCATAAATCTTAACGGAAGCAGACTGCCACATCATTCCTTTGTGAAGCAGCTGGTGAGTTTGAACTGCCAACATTTTGATTAGCAGCCAAGCACTTAACCACTGTGCTATCAGGGATCCTTTTACCAGATGTGTAAAATTATAAGTGACGGAATCCATTCTCATTAACACTTGCTCAAACCAGAAATTCTCTGCTATTTGGAATATATTTGATAATACAGCATATAAAATTACAAATGCACTATATACATTTTTCTTCTTTTGATGGGAATTACATGAAATTGAATTTATTAGAATTCCTGAGTTTTTAGCTTGTGCTGGTAGGATTTGTTAGCATTTTAGAATTTTTAATTTGTTTTAATTTCACTTCTCTTTGTTCAGCACCTACTGTGCACTGAGTAGGAGCCCTGGAGATGCAGTGGTTAAGCATTTGGCTGCTAACCTAAAGGTCAGCAGTTCAAACTCATCAGCTGCTCTGCAGGAGAAAGATGTGGCAGTCTGCTTCCGTACCTTGGAACCCTGTGGGGTAGTTCTACTCTATCCTGTAGGGTCACTATGAGTTGGAATCGACTTGACAGCAATGGTCTTTTTTTTTTTTTTTTTTCTGTGCTGAGTGCTTCTCTGATTATTAGGACTACACAAATAATGCAGCAAGGTGTCATGAAACCTACACAGGGAATAATTAGAGCTTCAACATTAGAACAAGAGGGTTCCAGGAGACTCCATGGTGAACCGTTGGGCAGGGTTGATTAAAAAAAAAATTTTTTTTCAAGTAGCCCAGTAACCCAGTATTGGAAGATAGATAAAAACAAGAGGTTAACTCCTGTTCAAAACAAAACAAAACACCAAAAGCAAGACTGGAATAAAAGCAGAGACTAACTTTCTGTATTTGAAGTTGGTTCTTGATATGATTATTACATCTAGTTCTTAGAATTTTATTTTAGCTATTTTTATCTTAATGAAGCCAATATAATAACGGCCATGAATTTCATGACCTGCGAAATCTTGTGTTTCTGTACACAGAAGAGATACTTGGTGGGGTGAATCAGGAAGTATCATAAAATCCAGGCACTATTATACTGGGGGAGATTTTTTAAAAGAGGGGATCAGCCTAGAATTTGCCTCAGCTCAAAAACTACAAGTTTATAAATCTCTCCCTATTACCATGTACAGGCACGTGGAACAGATCAGAGTAGAAAGCTCAAAAGCCTAGGGCAGAGACGCGCAGTGCTGTTTAAATAGAGACAAGCCATCTTCCAGGTAATAAGCAACTTCTGCTGGCATTTTACAGAATGTATTAAAAAAAAAAGAGAGAGTAAATCTTAAATTCGAGCATGTAATGAAAACTTAAAGGATGAACTTTAAAAACCACTGCTGCCAAGAGATTTGTCAATTCTCTGGAATGGTATTAAAATATCTGCTAGAAGGAAGCAGCCATTTCAAATGCAAATGGTGAGGGTGGTTAATGGCTTCAGAAAGGGAAAGAATCTGTAAATGAAAAAGAGACATTTCTCTTGGCCACTCTCTGCTAAGAGCTTCAGCAAATTCCTAGTTAGGTAGGACTAAAGAGTTGGGAGTTATTACCAGACCCATCCTGTTCATTATTCATTCTGTTCATTTTATGTACACACTCAGGGGTGCATGTGCACACACGCACACAGATAGATATGGATCTGGATATAAACATATAGATTTATGGAAACCCTGGTGGCTTGGTGGTTAAGTGCTACGGCTGCTAACCAAAAGGTCAGCAGTTCGAATTCACCAGGCACTCCTTGGAAACTCTATGGGGCAGTTCTACTCTGTCCTATAGGGTTGCTATGAGTTGGAATTGACTTGAAGGTAACAGGGTTTGGTTTTTTTTTCTTGGTTATGGGTTTTTTTTTTTTTACACATATATAAAACCAGTTGCCATCAGGACGACCCCATGTGCTTCAAAGTAGAACTGTGCTCCATAGGGTCTTCAATGGATAATTTTTCAGAAGTAGATTGTCAGGGGTTTCTTCTGAAGTGCCTCTGGGTGGATTCAAACCTCCGATCTTTTGGTTAGCAGATGAGTGTGTTAGCCATTTGCACTGTTCAGGGACTCCATATAGATATATAGATAGATATGTAACCAAAAATCTAAACCTGTTGCTGTTGAGCCAATTCCGACTCATGGCAACCCTATGTGTTACAGAGTAGAACAGCTCCGTGGGGTTTCTTAGCTATAATCTTTATGGAAACAGATTGCCCTGTCTTTCTTCCACAGTGCCAGTGGGTGGGTTTAAACTGCCAACCTTTAGGTTAGTAGTCCAGGACAAACTGTGCCACCCAGGAACATACATATAGGTACATAGATGTATAGACACACACTCATTCTGGAAGGGCTAGTGTTTACTTGGTTTTGTAACCTTGTGCATCAAATTCTTCCCTCCATACATGTATACACACATACATTCATGCCTGAGTAATGAGTAGTAAACTCATTGGGAGCTCTGTGAAGGTGGAGCACTAGAAGGAAAACAAGTAAGGTTCTGTGGTTGAGGCCCCCAAGGATGACCAGGGTATGGGTCCAGGCTCCATGAGGCCAGATCCTGTTGTGGTCCCTGCTTTTGGAGTCTTCTAAGTCCCTGTGTCTTTCCTAACTCCTGCCTGCCCTGCATAGCAAAAATCCACCTGAGCCTGCCCAAGTCTGCTCCTTACAATTCTAAGAGAATAATTAAATCAGTGCCTTGTCATGGCATGGCACAAAGTTGGTCCCCAACAATGTTAGCTTTCATTCTCCCCCATCAGCTGATAACTGGGTCAAGATTCTTGTGCACAGAAATACCAGACTAATTATGCAATGACCCCTCCAGAATGGCTGGTGCTTTAAGCCCTCTTACTCCTATATGGGCTTCATGAGTCAAGGCACTGTCAGAATTCACCTTCTTTTAGGAACAGAGCCTTCAGACTGTATAAATCTTTGATATAGGTATTAGGGACCATCGCACATAAAAAACCCTCATTTTTCTGTTTATGAACAGGGAAAAGGAGGTCACCACAGATTAGTAGTTTCCTTTTTTTTTTTTCACGTTTGTAGTCTGCAGTAGCAAAGGGGGGGGGGGCGGTGAGGACAAAAGAGGGACCTAATGAGAGAAAAGAGATTGCTGACTGTTGCTAAGCAAGCTTTGTTGGAAAAAAAGAGTAAAAACAAGAATCAAAGAGCTTCTAATTGGGCAAATATCTTAGAGAATATTAATAATTCCTGAGAGATTTGTTTTCAGGCCATTTCTTTTCTGATTAAAGCATGTAATCACTTACTTTAGGGATGGTTGTCATAATTACATAAATTTTTATCACTTAAAGTAAATTTCAGAGTGTCACTGATTGAGTTCTAAGTGTAGAAGAAACCTTAGTTTTTAAATTTAAACAAGCATCAGAGCATGTATGGCTTATAACTGAGTACCATGGTTCTCCATATCTGTAGTCAAGATAATGGCACCATTACAGCTTTCCCTGGTGCTGTAATAGCACTGGAAATAGAAGGGTGGCACATATGCTTACTGTTTACATCATTATGGTCTCTGATATGATGGCCAGCTCATCCTGATTTTCCCAGAACTGGGATGGTTGCCTTTATTATTATACCTGAGATGGTTAGATTAGGTTTAGGATAGTCTCTGAGGGCTACAGTGGTCATGCAAGATCCTTTCTGGGCACAGCTAAACTTCATATCTGGGAATTTTCCTGGACAGCTGGTTAGTTTGGATTTAATAAGTCTCTAATCAGCTTGGTGGAGTTCCAAGAAAGGGTAGTTTGGTAGAACCCATTTGGAACTCCTTGGGAGTGAAAGTAAAATCAACCTGTTTCTCTTCCATTGCAGAGTTTCTTTATTCTTTGTTGCCTGTTTGTTATGTTTATTGTTTGTTGTGTTGGCCCATATCTCAAGCCCAAGATTTTAACATCTTTTAGGTCCTCAGATGGTTTATATAGGCAATATGTCCTCACCAGTAACATTTGTCATTTTCCAGCAATTCTGAACTGGCATAAAGGTAGCAGGGGTCAGGTATGGAGGATGGGTAGCAGTAGAGCATGTGCAGCTTGAAAGAGAAAACGAAGGTTTCTTACATACTCCCCAGGGAAGAGGCATTCTTCCCCCTATTCTGTTCTCTCTATTGGCGGAAATCTTCCAAACCGCCTTGGCCATGAGAGGTTTGGGTCAGGCAAAATAAGTGGACTAACTTGGGTTGTGAAGTGTCCTCCTGTCCCTGAGGTTCTTGGCAGGTGCTTCACCTGCCAACTGACCTGTATCCAATTATCCACATCGCAGAATTGTAAGGTAGCAGTTGGTCACTGCAAACTGGGTGCGATGTGGACAGCTGGGTAAAAGGCGTCCAGGGTGAATAAATGGCTGGGAAATAAGGTAGCCAGAATGGGGTAATTTAACCTAGTAAAGGAAAGACTGAAAGGCAATGATCAGTGATCATGTAGATAAGGATTATTGTATGTAAAATGGCATCCTTCACTGAAAAAGAACAAAATTTAAAAATTGTGTGCAATCCAAATATGTCAGATTTAGGTGGGGTGTGCTGACATCCAACACGGAATAATTCTACACATGGACTATGACAACATGGGGACACACTATGTCCAAGGTTAACAAAGGGTTACCTGAGGCTGTGCCTGATTATTCTCCGCATGACCAGTTTATAAACTGCAGGAAAGACCCTGGCTGAATGTTCCCCACGGGTGACCCTCGGGCTAATCCAGGGTAATCTAATTTTTTGCATGAGTACAAGGAGGTTGCTCAGTGATTTTGTGTGTGGGCTGATGGCTCAGAAGCTGATAGATGAAATTAGTTGCAGACTTAATGGCTACATTTACTAGTGCTACAGCTAGTTTGTAAAGCTGTAGAAGGAAATTCAGTTGACAGCCTTTAATACACCAATCAGTCAAATGAATAGAGCTATTGGTTGCTATGAGTCAGAATTGACTTGAAAGCAATGGGTTTTTTGCGAAGAGAGACAACGGTATTGCATTTTTCACTAACAAATACCTGGAGAGTTATAAGGGCATTTAAAAGAAGACATGAGATTTTTGCAGGTGGAGAAAGGCAGATAAATCTTGAAAGGAGAAAAATAACAGAACCCTTAGCACACTCTATTCTGGCAAAACAGGGATACTAGCTTCTGGGTTTTCTTGTTTATGTGAATGGAAGGGTTCAACCCAGGCACTATGCCCCTTAACACTGAAAGAAGGGGTGGTATGATCAGTAAAAAAAAAAAAAAAAGTTATAAGCAGTGAGTCAAGCAAATACACAGCATTCTAAAATACTGAGTTCAGCTCTTTGGGTTTAAGGGATATGTCTTATGCCGTATGCATATATGGTTACGTGCATATAAGACAAAACCCACCAAACCCACTGCCATCAAGTTGACTCTGATGCATAGTGACTCTATAGGACAGAGTAGAACGGCCCCATAGAGTTTCCAGGGCTGTAAATCTTTACAGAAGCAGACTGCCACATCTTTCTCCTGCTGTATACATATGCCACAGAACAATTGAAACCCTGTACATATTGAGTCCACAAGGGGTGGGTATGGGGGTTGATACGAAGTTGAGGAAAGTTGTGGAGGTTCGTAAATGGCTTCCATATTCCATCCATCTCATCCCCAGATCCACGGGCACAGGAACTTAACCCTAGACTCTTGGGGGCTACCTTTTGGTTAAGCCTTCAATCAACAGACATCATCCTTCCTGAATCATCTTTCTTGTATCATTCTGCTTTAAAACACAAAACCCACAGCTCCTTGGCCCTCTTAATGCCTTACACTACCTGCTCCCTACTCCTAAGATCCTGCCTCCACTTCTTATCTGATCTCCAGTGTAACATATCAGTCACCTTCTGCTTCGCAGGGGCCATGCAGTGGGGCACGCTTCCTCAGATCCTGACCTGGGAGAGTAACTACAAACACAATTCCTGCTGGTATAGCTATAAACCTTATTGTGCTAAGAAAGTGTCTGCTTCACCCCTAATCTTGAGGTACAATACGAAAGCTGCCTTTCTATCCCTTAGCCTCAGGAGGCACCAGGCACCAAAAAAGGGAGGAGTGAGAAGAAAAAAAAAAAAACTTGTTCTTCCACAAAAGCATTTGAGGTTTATCATCTTTAGTGCACTTACCCCAGAGAAAAGTGTTGGTGAGCAAAAGTTTGGACAAGGGAACAAGGAAGGAAAAGAAGGAGGGAGGGCAGGGGAGAAAGGAAGGAAGGAAAATGAAGGAAGGGAGAAGAAAGAAAAGGAAAGACAACACCCTTTAGTGCTTTGCCTGTGAAATGAGTCTATGTCACACAGACTGTATAACAGGTGACAGGAGTTACATAAACCCTGGTCTCAGGATGTTTGCCCTGTTGTTCCTTAGCCTCGAAACAATCTTTCATCAGATTGTGTGTGGCTAGCTCCCTTATTTCCTTCCACCTCTGCGCAAATGTCACCTGACTACCCTCTGATCTTTTATCCTGCTTTGTTCTTCATAACATAGCACTTACCACCACCTGACACACTGTGTTGTTATTTGTTTATTGTCCCTTTTCCCCACTCTAAAATGCAAGTTCTGTGTGAACAGTCTTGTTCAGTGCTGTCCCCAGGACAGTTCCTGACAACATAGCAAAAGCTCCATACGTTATCTGTAAAATGAAAATTGGGGCTCAGTTTTTCCATGGAGCTTTACTAATGTCTCTAGGATTCACCCCATTGGTTTAAAGCAAATAAGATGGGTATGAGGTATTAGGAATATGACCTATGGTCTTCAGCTAAAAGATTACACACCAACCTCGTCAGGCACCCCTTGATTTGGAGACCACCAGATGCTTTCTGGCACATAGGTTTCCTTCATACCATAATAAATGAAGGAGAACCCCTAATATTTGGGGTGTGAATGACTAAGGGGTATGGCCTTTCAGAAACTGAGCCTTTGGATGGGTAGAGGTTCCTGGAGAATTCTAGTTATATCCATATAGCACAAGAGCACTGGGAACTGTAGTTTCGGTCCCAACCCTTACCACTCATTCCCAACAGGCAAGTGGATGTCTTGATTTGATTGACTGCAACTCACTTCATGGCTTTGCAGTAATTTAAGCAAAAAAAAAAAAAAAAAAAGAGATTTGAGATCCTGGAATAAGGGACAGATGATCCAAGATAAGACAACGGGGAATAGGGAGACGGGAAAGTCAATTAATTGAAGGAATGGAAATTCTCACTTGGGGTTTGAATTCATCTATAAAACACTTTGCTTGTTCCATTTGTTGTAATTCTCCTTGAGTGCCAAAGAGAGCTTGCATTTTATTTTATCCAAAGTAAATATTCCAGTCGATGTCATCTAAGCAGACCACTTCAGCGCTATAAAGTTGAATTCTAGTGGATTTCTCCCACGCTGGGTTTTAAGAATTGGCGGTGGTGAAGGTTGGGAGCGGGAAGCTATATTTTCAAAGGGAGGTGTATCTTTTCTTTTAAACTGATTTGACTTTAATGGATCTACATCTCCAGCCCAACCAGTTGTGTTAGGCTGAAAAACAAGTTTTCTTGGAAATAACTCCCCCACTCCCGGCCCCGCCACTACGTGATATAGAAAAGCTGGCCTTTTTCTAGCTGTTTGTATCATTTTCTTGTTTTGTTCGCACATTTGTATATTCACCTTTCCCCTCTAAGTAGCCTGCAAGATTTTCATGTCTTTTCCTTAAACTTGATGGAAATCTGAGGGAAACTTGGCAGCTCTGACGGGCTCCCTCTCAGAGCAGTCACATCCAAGACAGAGAGGTCACCCAAAGCAAAGATAAGTTGAATAGCTGGCAAAGAAGGTTGATGGCTTTAGCAATGGCTTCATTTTTTATTATTATTTTAGATAATTTACTCTTCCCATAGAACCAAGGAGAAAAAGTCACATTTCTATGCAAATCCAGAGCATCCTCTTTGTGCAAAGCCAGAGGACCACAGGATTGAGACGTTTCTGCCATCGTTTCTGCCCAAAGTTTGAGTCAGGGCTCTTCCCTGAGTACCTGTGCTGTGCCCAGGACTCTGCTATACAGTAAAGGTGGGCGCACAGAGGAAGAAAAGATGGAGAACGACCCTTCAGCATTCCTGAATGGCTTCTCTACAGTAGGCTGCTTACTAAAAAAGAAAAAAAAAACTAAAATACCTGCTCCTTACTCAACCTTGCTCCCTCAATCTGCTCTCCACACCGTAGCCCTCCAAAAGCAATCATCATCCTGTTTGAAGCCCTTCAGCGTCTTCCTCAGTGCATGTTGGAATAAAGTTCAATATTTTCATACTGTGACTTATCATCTCCCTACCTCCCCAGCTCCGTCTTTCACCTCTCACTTAGAGCCCCAGCTGTGGGTAACATCTTACCTTCCTCAAACACATCTTCCCCTTGCTTTTAACCTCTCCCATTTTCATCTTTGTGCCTTCGCATGTGCTGTTTGCACATGCCTCACATTCCCAGCTTACTCCCTTCTTTGTCCCTCATCACCTACAAAACTCCCTATTCATCCTTCAGGTGCCCTTACCTGGTTAGGTCCTCTTCTATCTGCTCCTGCTCAAGAACCTTCGACTCAGATACATTAGGGTGCAGGACAGACAAATCCAAGGGGTGAAACTAGCCCAATGTGAGACAATTCAGAGCGCTGAGGAGTGTGGTGAACTGGAGAGTAAAAGGGACCATGACTTCTCATCTCCAGACAAGTGTTGCCATTTGGGAATGCAGGCCCACTTCTGCCACTGTTTCTAATTTTCAAAGAGAAGTTAGCAATCCAGATTTTTCATGGGAAATGCCCTGATGTTTCAAATGCTGGGTGGGCCCAGCTGTGGCCTGTGTGCCATCAGATGAGGCCCCTGTTTAACTGTCTGCTCTGCTGGGCTATACGTGCTGTGAAGGCTGGGACAGGAGTCTCAGGGGTAGGACAGTATTTCCAGTGTCTAATATGGAGTCTAGCACATATATTAGGTGCTCAAAAAGTACTGGTTGAATGAACAAATATCTAAATTGAAATGTCAAGCCTAGACTGTTTTGCAAGTTGTTGCCTCCTATTGCCAAGATCTCTTCTGTGAGATCTGTCTGGAATGAGGCGAGAGGAACTGATACCTCCATTACTCTCCCTTCCCAATTCCTTGTTTTTATTGTCAGGAATTGATGTTTATCCAGATGTCGCACCGGCTTGGGTGAAACCATCAGCGTCCAGAAGATTGTATCTTCTTCCCTAGCCAGTTAATACTTTCTGAGAATCAGTTGCCAAGGACAGAGGTAGGTAGTTTCACAGACAGGAGCGTGAAACTCAGAGGGTGGGCTGTCCGGGATCTGGGCTTCTAGGAGTCTCCATGTGCATGAAGACATGTTGCCTGGGTAGGAAGGGGAAGATGTCCTCTTGCATGGATGGACAGGCTGGAGTCTAACTGGGGACACCCTGTAGGGAATCCTACACTGTAGATGAGAAAACTATCTTTTGTTGACCAAATTATTTAGTTACAAGCTACTCTCTACTTACTTATTTACTTTTTTTTTATCCCAAGACTTTTAACACAGTCTTACTTAAACATCCCAGCTTAGTATGGAAGGGGAGACACTTGAGTAAAAGCAGTAAGTGTGGACCAACTTCCCTTAGAGGCCACTCAGTGGCAGCAGACAGGAAAGTGCACCTAAAATGTGGTCCTAGAGTGTGTCTTAAACAAATGCAGATGCCCAGGCCTCCTACGCCCCTCAGAACTCCCTTCCTCTGGGAGTAAGGCCTAAGCACTTGCATTTTGCAGAAATGCTCACTATGGTTTCAGAAACGCTGCCTAAGGAAAAAGGTAAGGGGAGGTGAATTTTTCCTTCTTTCTTGGTTATCTTGCAAGATTGAAATTTGCTTTTGTTAAGAAACACGGCAGTTTGCTTTCTGGGTAGAAGGAGTGTTTATTTCCTGGTGTTGCGTCCTTCGCGTGATCTAATAGAGGTGCGTCTGGCTAAATGGTCTTAATGACTTGGACGTTTGCCCACAGCCTCAACTTCACTCAGCTGCTCACTTGCCCTTCTACATGTGCCTGACTGGTGGGCTTAGTTCCGTCAGTAAAGATGACTTGGACGTTTGCCCACAGCCTCAACTTCACTCAGCTGCTCACTTGCCCTTCTACATGTGCCTGACTGGTGGGCTTATTTCCGTCAGTAAAGAAGACATGGAGCAATGCCCTTGAAGGCCGGTATTTCGCGGTCATCCCCTTTGCCTGTTTTTCTAGTAGCCGCCAGCAGGAATGGACTGTTTAAATGCACAAAAAGAGATCCGTGGTGACACCCAGCAGGGAAGCAGGTCTTTTCTAAATAAGCAGCCACATTGTTTTCCTGCTCTGCGGTTGTGTTTACAGCGTGGGAGGCTGACCAGCTCAACTGACTCAGAAACTGAAAGAAAAATCGAGGAGCTGGGAGCTGGGGAGTTGGCTCAGTCACTGACTCACTGCGTGGCCTGTGGTGAAGTCACTGGTCTCCCACCCCCTAAGGAGAAGGAAACAACATTACCCAGTTCTGTAAGCTGAGGATTATGGAATCACAAATTTTGGTTATTCAAAACCAGTTTGCAAGTTGCAAAATGTGATGCGGCTGCTGTTTGGGAGTAGAGGTAAGGGGAAACACACTATCCTGAATTAGGAGACCAGCCTTTCAGTCCTGGATTTGCCACTGGCTTCACCATGTGACCCTGAATAAGTTACAGGGCCTTGGGAAAGTCACGTGACCTCACTGACTCTCAATGCAAACTGGTGGGGGTGGGGGTGGGGGTGGGGATTAGGCGATTGCTAAAACCAAAAAACCAAACCCGCTGCCGTCAAGTCAATTCTGACTCATAGTGACCCTATAGGACAGGGTACAACTGTCCCATAGGGTTTCCAAGGAGCGCCTGGTGGATTCAAACTGCCGACCTTTTGGTTAAGCAGCCGTAGCTCTTAACCACTACACTACCAGAGTTTCCACTGATTGCTGAGGCCTTCTTAACTGCTCTACTGGTGTCCCTGCGTTGACTGAGAGGGAACCACCTTTGCTCAGGAGTGCCATTTAGTGCTCTGACTTCCTTCAGGGTGGTTTGGTCTCTGAGCAGATAACATAGGGCAGAAGAGGCTGGAATGACGCCTCTCATGTGCCTTCATGAAACCCTGCTGGTGTAATGGTTAAGACCTGTGGTGGCTAACCAAAAAGTGGGCAGTTCAAATCCACCAGGCATTTCTTGGAAACCCTGTGGGGCAGTTCTACTCTGTCCTATAGAGTGGCTATGAGTCAGAATTGACTCAATGGCAATGAGGTTGGGTTTTCTTGTTTATGTGCCTTCGTATGTCATTTAAAATTAAAACAGTATGCAACTATAAAGCAAGTGTTGAGACACCAATAAAGTTCTCATTTTTCCCACAATGACTGTTATGATTTTTTTCCTCAGGAATAGTATCCAAATTCTTTAAAAACTTTTTGTTTTTTTGGTGCCGAGATTTGCAGGAGACCTGATTGTGTGTTTATTCTGCCTCCTGGTTAACCCAGCACTGGATGGATAGTTTGACAGTCTCTGCAGGGATTCTGCTGGTGATCGGGAGGCCACCACAAAGGAGGAAAGGACTCTGCTCAGAGAAGAGGAATTGGGGTATGAGGTGTGGAGTAGAAAGGAATCCTGAGAAAGAAAGTATAAAGAAAAGCACTCAACGATAAATTAACCTGATGGTTTCACCTCAGATTCAGACTATTCAATCCTTGTTTTGATTGAAACAGCAGAGAAGGGAGTGGCGTCTGCCTCATGGGTTCTCTTACCCCTGCCCAGGACCCAAGCTGGCTGGTTAAAAAGATTATCTGTGTCATTAGGAAAACTCTGAGATCAGTAATGCATTTGTCCTTGCTGAAACCAAAACCAAACCAGTTGCCACTGAGTCAATTCCAACTCATGGTCACCCAATGTATTTCAGAGTAGAACTGTGCTCCATAGGGTTTTCAGTGGCTGTGATCTTTCAAAAGAAGTTGATCACTGGGTCTCTCTTCTGAGGTGTCTCTGGATGGATTTGAACCACCAAGCTTTCAGTTAGTAGCTGAATATTTGCATCACTTAGGGATTCATTTGTCCTCATTAGGATCCCTTTAATGAGGCCCTTCAGGATACAAGGCTGTCAGATGGTGCAAAGTACACAGGAAGGAACGCTCTGCTAATTCATGTGAGGCCCACACGTCCAGCATGGGGCCTCAGAGTTCCTTTCCTCTTCCCGTTGTCTTGTCTTTCTCTTCCCTTGGAAGTTCTGCTACTACCAGACCACAGCTCCTCTGTCTTCTGGGCTGTAAGGTTTATTCTCCCCTATGAAGCAAAAAAAAAAAAACAAAAACAAAAAACAGAAACTCAGTCATTTGCCAAGATCCAGACTTGTGAGAAACAGCCACGTGCCCTCTCTGTCCCTTTGTTATATCCCTAGTTTCTGCTGTGGGACCCAAGGGACAAAGGGTAGAAGATCTCTCCTGACTGGCTGACACACGAAGTATTGATTATCTGTAAAGTCTGGGGTGGTGAGCTGGGCCAGGGAATGGGATAGAGGTCACGGGGGACCTTTATTGTTGAGGTGCTTGGATTGTATCTTATAGGGGGAGGGGATCAGGGATAGATTAGCCAATAAGCCAGGCATGCTAGGGCTTACTTGTGCTTGCTTGCTAATCTGTAGTGCACAATTTCACCTGTTTTTCACCCATGTGAACTTGTGTACTATAGATTAGTAAGTAAACACAATTAAGCCCATGCGTACATGTGTATAGCTTGCTAACTGTAAATCCATGCTTACCTTGCTTACCGGTTAATCCACTCCTGGGGGGGTGGTGCACACTGAATAGTTTTAAATGGGGGGAGTGGGAGATCAGGTTTGTATTTTGGAAAGAGCACTCAGTGATGAGAATAGATTACAGAGCAGCTGTAAGTGGCCATGGGGACATATAACGGCGCCTACAGGAGGGATAGCGTGAGTGGGAATAGAGACGTGGACAGATTCCTAAGATATGGGAAGTACAGTTGACTAGTCTTGGTGATTTATTGAATATTGGGGGTTGGGAATAAGAAGGAAGGAGGAGTCAAGGTTTTTTGGTCTGGACAAATAAATTGATCCTGAAACGATTCACTGAAATTGGGAACATAGGGGAGGAGTTCTAACTGATTTTTTGGAGGGGGCACTGAAATGAAAAGCTCAACTTTAGATACATTGATTCAGAGTATTTATGGAACATTCAAATGCATATGTTTGTTAGACAGTTGCATATGCTGGTCTGGAATTCAGGAGGGAGACTAGAGCTGGAGAAAACCATGTGCATAGTTGAGGCTGTCCAGAGAGGTGTTCAGAATGAGGAGAATAGAGGTTCTAGGACCACACCCCATGGTTAAGGGGTGTATTCAAGAAGTAGGCCCTGAAAGGGGGGCTGAGAAGGAGGAAGAGAATCAGGGGATTTTAGAGGAGGAGGATAAGAAAGATAAAAGTGAAGTGTCCACTGGATTTAGCAACAAGGGGGTTGTTGGTGAGTTTTTTAAGGGCAGTTTTGAAGGTATGTTGGGGGCTGAAAAAGCATGCAGGGGGTGGAAGAATGAATGGAAGGAGAAAAGGGATGATTATTTCAAGAAGCCTGGCTGTGAAGAAAAGAGGAGTGGCTGAAGGAAAGCCACAGAACCGAGGAAGGTTTATTAAGTAATTATTTTTTTGTTTCATTCTGTTTTGTATTTAAGATGAGTGATTGGCATAGCAGTGTAAAAGAAAAGAGAAGAAAGAAAAACAGCTATCATATACATGCAACAACATGGATGACTCTTAAAAGCATCGTGCTAGGTGAAAGAAGCCAGACACGAAAGACTTCTGCTATCTATTTCTATAAAATTTTAGAAAAGGCAAACTGCAGTGACAGAAAGCAGATCAGTGTTTGCCAGGGCCTGGGGGTGGGGAAGAGGGACTGACTACAACTGGGGGTGAGGGAGCTATTCCCGCCCATTGAACTCATTGCGGTCAAGTCGATTCCAACTCATAGTGACCCTATAGGACAGAGTAGGGTTTCCAGGGAGCAGCTGGTAGATTCAAACTGCTGACTTTTTGGTTAGCAGCCAAGCTCTTAACCACTGTAGCACCAGGGCTCCAAGGCAGCTATTCAGGGTGATGGAACTGCTCAATACAGGCAGTCTTCACTTTGCATGGTTTCAATATGCACGGATTTCAGTTATCACGGTTTGGTGAAATAATACCAGTCCCCAAAAACACAGTTCCAATTTTAGTTACACAGTATTAACTGTGAGTAATTACATAAAGAATAAACTTTGCTGCTAGCACTTCCGTCCACAAAGCACTGTATAAGGAACGATGTGCGCCTTGAGCCATGACCAACCACATCACTTTTTCGAAGTCCATTGGTGATTGGTCACTGCACATGTGTTATTCAGTTCATACAAGGAGTAAAGTGAGTGGTTGTGTTGTCTCGTCTCCCAGTGATAAACTCATGTGACATTTTACAAAAATCAAAGAGAATTGGCCAACGAAAATCAAACTGCAGCCAAGAAACAAAAAGCGATAATGCTGGAAGTCAAATTTAAATCTAACATAAATTAAACGATGGCAGAATAGCTCACCAGTCCCTGAGTTACACAATCAGTTAAGCCCTTGACTACTAACCAAAAGACTGGCAGGTCAAGCCCACCCAGAGGCACCTTGGAAGAAAGGCCTTTCTGTTTCCTAAAGGTCACAGCCTTGAAAACTCTATGGGGTGCATCTATGCTGTATACATGCGGTCACCATTCAACTGGTTTGTTGTTAGTTTGTAGCTACGGAACTTAGTGAGGGTGGACTGACTGACATAAATGAGGAAAGCGGTTAGGACAAAAAGGATGAAGATGTTTCAGGAGGGGTAATGGTGGTAGCAGAAGCTTCCCGTTAACGGCCCTCTCAAAGATTCGCCATGAAAACAGAGCACATGGGATACGATGCTGGAAGCTGATCCAGACTCAGAAAGAAGTATGACAATTTGCCAAGGCACAGAGAAGTTGCTTGCTCCGTATCGTAATTATATGACAGGAAGGCAAACATTGTTCACGCTACGCTTGACGAATTATTTACAAATAAATAAACCATTATAATTCTCAATGTTTCTACTGTTCCAATTTACAGTGTACTAAATAAATATTCGTTTTACCACTTTATTTCCTTATTCCTTTATAACTGACAGTAACATTTTGACAAAAATTTTTGTAGGTCATGGAACAATCATATTTTTTACCATTATTTATTAAGATAACTGGGTTATTTCTATGGTCTTGCACCACTGTGCAAAAAAAGGACTAAGTATGTTTTCATTGGGGGGTGGTTACAAGACTGTCAAACTGTTCATTTAAAGCAGGTGAATTTTATTGTATGAAAATAACATTTCAATTACTCTTAAAAAGAGCTATTATATATTGAAATTACTATTTGACTGACATTTTACAAATATTATTTCTAATATTGCAGCAATCCTGGAAGGCAGTTACTATTATCTCATTTTATAAAGAAAAGAACATAGCCTCGGGTTGTGTGACTTACCCAGGCCACACAGCTAGCAAGCCCAGAGCTATGCTCTATGCCCTCCTGATACCAGTGGTTCTCAAACTGGGCTGCTAATTATTAGAACCACTAGAGGTGAATTTACAAGTCTGATGTCCAGGTCACATCTCTCACCAGGTTGGAGAGCCAGTGCCTATAGCCCACAATCTCCATCTGGCAAGCATAAAGTGACATGTTGGCGTGCCACGTGAAAATATATTTTTAAAGCTGGGTGGAGGTGGGTGTTTAATATTTTGCAAATAAGAATTTGTGAAGGTCCACTACAATTTTTTTTTACATTGAGAGCTAAACTCAAAACAAACTTTATTTATACAGTTTATAATCTCCTCTAGATAGACGAAATGATACAGGTGGAACTGAGATTTCATTTGCCATGTGGGAGCTTTGAGGTCTGAAAGAATTTTTAATCTCAATTTTAACCCTTTAACTCATCAAGTGTCAATTTTCAACAGTTTTTGAATACCTGCTATGGGCCAGGCACTTGCTAAGAGCTTTTACACACTATCTTATTCAGCTCTCACACCACCACCACTATTCTTATTTTACAGATGAGATTCAGATTAATTAACTCTTCCAAGATCACACAGAAAGTAGCAAAGTCTAGATTTAAACCCAGATCTGACTGCATTTTTAGATGCATTGTCTCATTCTTGTTACTATTAGATTGTTATTGAATGATATTACCTATACAAAGTGTCTAGTAGAGTTCCTGGCACAGACAGTGCTCAGCAACCCTGAGTTCCCTTCCCTAAGGATCTTGTCATCAGGGCTGGAAGGGACGTCTCTGGGGCCCATCAGGTGGCAATGGGAAGGCAGAGGAAACTTCAGCTGGCCCGAGCTGGAGTGGGGTTCTGGGCAGGAGAGGAATGAAGCAGTTGGGTCTGTGCCTTTGCTGATAAGGGGGGCAGAGGCTGTGCTGGTGGGAAATAATTGTATGATAGACTGTACATGGTGGGCTTGTACCCGGCTTTATGAAGCTGACACCTGGGTAGGTAAGGGAAGGGTGCTCACTGTTGGAATGCACAAGACATGTGCTCAGGTCAGGTTCATTTTCTTCTGGGGACACTCATTGGGAGCAAGTTGGTGTTGTGTTTGCTAATCAGGAGATGAGATTTTTTTTTTTTTTACTAACTGAAACCCTGATGGCTTAGTGGTTAAGAGCTATGGCTGCTAACCAAAAGTTTGGCAGTTTGAATCCACTGGGAGCTCCTTGGAAGTCTATGAGGGCAGTTCTGCTCTCTCCTAACCAAAACCAAATCCAGTGCCATCGAGTCGATTCTGACTCATAGTGACCCCATGTAGGGTCATTATGAGTTGGAATCAACTGGACAGCAATGGGTTTGGTTTGGGTTTTTTTTGTTGTTGTTGTAAAGCATAGGTGCTAAAAGCCAGGTGGTTAAGAGCATGGGCTTTCAAATCAGAGACACCTAAGGTGGAATCTTGGCATTGCCAGTTACCGTGTGACCTTGAGCCAGTTGTTTAATCTGAATGCCATCATTTGTAAAAAACAGATAAAAATTCCTGTCACCTAGATCTGTTGTGATAAGTAAGTTAATATATGCAAAGTGGTTATTGCAATGCATAGTACATAGCGGATTCTCCATAAATGGCAGCCATTTCTATTACTGCTGAAACCTTAAGAAGTAAAGAGAAAAAACACTATCTTAGTTCCTTCTGATTTTCTTTTCCTTTTGTTTCGGAAGTATAATGGAATGAAAGCCAAGTTTCACAGTAAATCCAGACACTTGATCCTGACCTTTCTCCACATATCACAGCTCTACTCACCCCTTAAAGCACAACTCATGTGTTAACTTGTCCGTGACTTGATCTCTCCTTTGCGTTCCCTCGGCCTGCTTTTGAAATTTTATTTTACCTTTATCCTGACACCTCACAGGCTGACGTCTTATGTGAATGTAATAATCTTACGATCTGTGTTAAGCTTCAAGTAGCATATTGAGTGTTCTTGCAGAAACTCCTGGTTCTAGCATCTCTTTTTTTTCAATCAATAATTTAAATAACTGAAACTGTACATCCTGTTTGTCCACGCCGGTGTGAGCCAACGAGGGACCTTACAATTTGGAAAAGATGACCTTTAGAGTCATCGGAGCAATCAGAAAAAAAACCTTGATTGGAAACTGGAGGAAATGCCAGATGGTAAAACTAAAGACAGCTCCCCACACTGCCAGCTATGAAAGGAGAGAATAATAGGAAGCAGTTGTGCTTTCAATAGGGGTCAATAGTGTAAAGCTGTTTTGGAAAGTTTCAGGATACAGGGCAGGACCGAAAATGAATGAAAGCACAAATATTATTCTGATCTTTTGGAATATGTGTATATGGGGCAATACCAAATTATTAAGGGGGATTGTTCCAAACACTGAAGGGCATACAATGTGGGATATGGTCACAAAAAGAACAGCAAAATAAAAAAGAAAATCTGAAAAACACAAGGTGGGAGGAGTTAAGAGACAAGGAGAGAAATGCAAGAGTTGACATCTTAGATGCTACATAAAGAATTGCTCGATAGGAAGGGTAAAGTTTGTGAAGTGGATGCAACCTTCTTGGATGCTTTGAAAGCCACATTCGAAGTTAAGGATGGACATAAGGACCTTAGGAAGCCCCTTTTAGTACTATGATTCCATGGTGCTTAGCTTTCTAACTTGTGTCCCTGAACACACTGTATGTTTCTGAAAATCAAAACCTTAAACATTGCAGCTTGAGTGGCTAGTGTGTTCTTCAGAGGACTCAAATCAGGTTCCCGTTTTCTTACTCTGTGTTCGTCATTCAGTTACACTTGTCAAGCAGCCAAGCAGACCCAGTAAAAGTGGAAACAACGGGTCAGCTGAAAAAGCAACAAGGGCTTCTCCAATCAAGTTAAACCTCGTATCAAGTTCCAGAGACCCAAAGCGCAATCTGTACACAGAGACTGATTATCCAATAGGCAAGGTAAGCACGGTGATTACCTTGCTTACCAAGGTCATCTGTAGTGAACAATTTCACATTTCTTCACCACATCAAAGATTCTGCTTCTAGGTATGGCTGGCATCTGTCTCTCTCCCAACCCCACAGCACCTTTCTATAGAATCGAAGCCTCTTTTCAAATTTACAATCCCTGACAGGGATG
The DNA here is from genome assembly GCF_024166365.1 of Elephas maximus indicus. Taxonomy (NCBI): domain Eukaryota; kingdom Metazoa; phylum Chordata; class Mammalia; order Proboscidea; family Elephantidae; genus Elephas; species Elephas maximus. The sequence goes on from NC_064841.1 coordinate 29,899,194, forward strand.
GATTATCCAGTAAGCAATCTTACTAATCTGTAGTGTCCAATTTCACATGAGTTTCAGTTTTCAGTGAAATCCATGTGAAAACGGTCACCCCAGGTTAGTAAGTAAGCACAAGTAAGCCCGTGCTTACCTTGTTTACTGGTTAATCCAACCTAGTCTGTGCAAAACTGGAAAATGCTGTTCTTATTCTTCAGTTGCTCCTTTACAGAAACAGGGGTACACACTCACCTGAAAGTGTGGTATTGCAGGGTCTTACGATTCTGTCTTTGTACAGTGAGCACCCAGGCAAGGACATCCAGGCAGCCCCAGCTCCCTGTGGCAGAGGGCTGGAATTGGGGCAATTAGCCATGTGTGAGGAATAATTCAGTTTTCAAACATTAAAGGGTCAGTATTTCTTATAATGAATGACTTGCTTCCTAGGAAGAATGGAGAAAACTAAAGACTTAAGGGAAAGATTAGTCCAAAGGACTAATGGACCACATCTACCACGGCCTTTACCGGACTGAGTCCAGTACAACTAGATGGTCCCCAGCCACCATCACTGATTGCTCTGACAAGGATCACAATAGAGGGTCCCAGAGAGAGCTGGAGAAAAATGTAGCGCAAAATTCTAACTCAAAAAGAAAGAGCGGACTTGCTGGCCTGAGACGAACTGGAGAAGCCCTGAGAGTATGGTCCCCAGACACCCTTTCAGCTCAGTAATGAGGCCACTGCTGAGGTTCACCCTTCAGCCAAAGATTGAACAGTCCCATGACTAAAGGGTGCACCAGCCCTGGGGCAGTGACTGGAGGGTAGGAGGGAACAGAACAGCTGGTAATAGGGAACCCAGCGTTGAGAAGGGAGAGTATTGACATGTCGTCGGGTTGTTAACCAATGTCATACAACAATGTGTGTACTGTTTGATGAGAAACTAGTTTATTCTGTAAACTTTCATTTAAAGTTCAATTAAAAAAAAAGAATGACTTGCTTCCTTGGAAGAGAAGGTGTGACTGATTGGGATAACGTGAAAGGAAGTTTTATAGAAAGGAAATCACTGGATTGGATTGCTTGTCCCATTAGGATGATGGAGCCACAATGCCCACCGAGGTATCTGCTGCACCAATGAGCATATAAATAAATCTAACTTGCTATTTTCAACAATACCCTCTACAGTGCAATAAAACAAGCAGGCGATCTATGCTTCCAAAAGAATGTGTTTCGAACTGGGAATGAGAAGTTGTTGCCACATGAAAGCCTACCTGATGATACTAGCCAAAAATGTAATCTGTAACCTCATTTCATAAAGTTGTATTTGAAAAAATTTCATCTGTTTGTAAGAATCGCCTGTTTTCCTGCTACCAATCTCAGGAGCCCCCCTCCCTCCTTGTTCTCACTTATGCTTCCTCACCCCCTCACTCCCACCCCCATAGCTCCACAAATATCATTTTCCTCTGCACACAGCTCCATGCTTTCATTGTGCTTCAGTTAACTGTTCTAATTTCCTTCGATGGGCTCATTGTCTTCTAAACCATGCTCCCCATTGCACTAATAGGCAAGCTCAAAGTGATTTGGAAACCAAGCTTGTTTTTTCACAAGAGCAAGATGCCTGTTCAAATAGTGTGAAATCGGATATCTTTGATGAATGCCTTTTATTAACTGATGAGGCTGAATTTTACTTTTTGACCAAGCTCAAGGTCAAAGAATCTCTCGGTATGTTGTCTAACCATCTCTATTTTTCTAACTAATCTGAAAATAATAGCCCGTCCCTGAAGTGTTTCTCTCTGGTGTCTATTCCCAGATGGTCATCAATCCCCTTGCCTCCCAGCTCCCGGGTCACTCACTTAGCTTTGTGTGGTGAGGTTGTTAAAAGCTACTCTAAGGAGGAAAGCAGCGGTGCACAGCAGAGTGGCCGAGAAGTCTTATTTCAGCATTGTTTATTGACCACGCCGCTTGGCTGCTAGGAAGATCCGATGATCAGTATTCAGGTCATTCTCTGAGATGTTGCATCACTGCTTCACAGACTAAGAGAACGAGGAAGGGGAATGGGTTCCCAGTGTGGGACCTTGACAAGCTGCTTAACCCCACTGAGCCTCAGTTTCCTCATTTGTAAAATGGAGGTAATAATATTAGTTATGTCATGTGAAGATTAAATAAGACAATGTAAAAAAAAAGGTTTTTTTTTATATGAACTGATTAAGGAGCCCTGGTGGCTCAGTAGTTTAGAGCTCAGCTCTTAACCAAAGGTCAGCAGTTCGAACCCACCAGCTGCCCTAAGGGAGAAGGATGTGGCAGTTTGTTTCCTCAAAGATATACAGCCTTGGAAACCCTATGGGGCAGTTGTACTCTGTTCTACAGGGTCAGTATGAGTTGGATTCACAGCAATGGGTTATGGGTATGGACTGATGAACCCAATGCCCGAGCGGTCAGCGTAGTGTAGTGGGTAAGACCGTGAACCTGAGCCGGATTATCTGCCTTCACTTCCTCCCTCAGTCACTGTCTGTTTCACTTTGGGAAAATCAAGTAACTCTGTGACTTGTTTTACCAATCTGTAAAATGTGGTAATAATTGAGTCTACCTCATAGGGTCACTGTGAGGATTAAATGAATTAATGAAAACTGCTCAGAACAGTGCTGGTACCTGACAAGCACTATAAAAGTATTTGCTATTATTACCAGAAAATACTAGTATTACTCCAGCTATTGAAATAAATAAGTTGTCTTTGAAATTACTGTCCTGAAAAGCTAACAAAGTAAAGCAGCAAATGTTTTAACCTTCAATCCTGCAAAGACTAAGATCTTTGACTCACTATTTTTTCATTGACAAGAGGAAAAAGAAAATTCAGGAAAAATGTTGACTTAAGGACACCATCTGAGAAAGGGAGAAGTTCTAGGTGACCTGGTTCTCTGCACATTTCCTTAGGAAGCCCATTGGCCTCAGGAAGATTTGCAGAAAGGCAAAATCTGACCTCCTAACTGGAACAAGGGGCCCTGGTGGCACAGTGGTTAAGACGTTGGCTGGTAATCAAAAGGTCAGCAGTTTGAATCCACCAGGTGCTCCTTAAAAACCCTATGGGGCAGTTCTACTCTGTCCTATAGGGTCGCCATTAGTTGGAATCGACTTGATGGCAACAGGTAACTGGAACAAAGTTGCTTTTTAAACCTGGAAAGACACAGTAAAAGGGGCGACTATGAGGGGTATTATTCCCCTTCAGGGAGAAAATTTAGTAAAGCTGAAGGTCATAGGAGACAATCCCCAATATACTTATTAACACATTAGTATTTTGGTTTATTTTAAAAAGAATGGGTCAGTTTGAAGCATGGTGAGAAATTACATGTTAAGGGTGATGAGGTTTGAAGGATAATACCTAATTACTCCTGCTCCTTTAAGATCTTCGCTAAAGCTCGTCAGCACCAATGTCGTATTTTTTAATATGTTTTAAAGTCTTGATAGAACCTATAACCATTGTTAAGGGCAAGAAGCATAAACCGTGCCATGAACATGAACAGTAAAAAACTATTTTCCAACACCTTTGTGTATTTTGTGTAGTTTTACGTGAGTGAGTCCTAAGGAACCATGTATACATTCAGTGGCCTAGTGTAGAGCCCTGGATTAAGTCTCCCTTGTTAAGTGACCTTGGGAGAATCACTCCTCTGAATTTTAGTTTCTATGTTCCCTGCTCACCCCAGAGGTTTACTGTGAACATTTATAAGGTTGAAAAAATGTGAAAAACCTTTTTTAAGTGGGAAAATGGTGTTAATGGAAAGATGTTAAAAACGTTTAAGTTTCGAAAGCTGATGCAGACTGGCAGAATCAGCAGGAGGAGACAGAGACAGAAAAACATCAATGTGCAGAAGGGGAGGGAGGAATGTGAGGAAAAAATCGATTTTCAAGATGTTAACCTCAGGAGCAAGAGGAAGACAGTTGAAAGTTAGAAGATACAAGGCAAATGAACAACAATAGAAGGATGGTTTAAAAAAATCATGTACATCTATAAGATGGAATATTATCTGGGTGCTAAAAGTTACATTTTATGAAGTGTTTTAATGGCATGAGAAGTACTTAATGATATACTGCAAACTGAAATACAGGATATAACACTGTATGGAGAAAATGAAGCCAATCGTGTAAGAGAAACATTAAAAAAGTTTGGCAGGAAATATGCCAAAACCGGTTACTTCCGAGTGGTGAGCAATTGAAGGAGGTTGTTTCTCTGTTTTTATTTTTTATGAATATTAAAATTTACTGCAGTAAACATGAAACAATTTGCTAATTAATAACTAAACTAAATTAATAACAAAAGATATGAAAAGAGCTAGATCAAGGAGGCATATCAACTAACACAACGTTGAGCTTTTTCGAACCTAAATGTGGGATTTGTACCTGAAAGATCAAACACAAGTACCTTGTTACTCCACCTACTAGCAGTCTAGTGTGTCAATAATAATAATACTTTTCAATTATACACTGCTTATGTAATGCCAGGAACCTTTTTTAAGTGCGTTACATGCAACAGCTCCTTGAAACTGCACCAACATCCCATAAAGAAGTTACTACTTTTATCCTCTCTTTACAAATGAGGAAACTGAGGTTCAGAGAAGTTAAGAAACTTGTCAAGGTCCCAGAGCTAGTAGGTGGTGGTTGTCTTTGTTGTCAGTTGTCGTTGAATCAGCTCTGACTCATAGTAACCCCACGCACAACAGAATGAGCTGCTGTCCAGTCCTGCTCCTTCTTCATGGTCACTGGTATACTCAAGTCCGTTGTTTTGGCCACTTTGTATTTTGAGTGCCTTCCAACCTTACCCAACTCACTGCCATTGAGTCAATTCCAACTCCTAGTGACCCCATAGGGTTTCCTAGGCTGTAAATCTCCACGGAAGCAGACTGCCACATCTTTCTCCCTCAGAGCAGCTGGTGGTTTCAAACTGCAGACCTTTCGGTTAGCTGTCAATTGCTTTAACCACTGTACCACCAGAGCTCCTTCCTTCCAACATACGGGCCTCGTTTTCCAGCACAGTATCAGACAATATTCTGTTGTGATCCATAATGTTTTCATTGGCTAATTCAGGAAGTAGCTTGGCAGGCCTTTCTTCCCAGTCTGCCTCAGCCCAGAAGCTAAGCTGAAACCTATCCACAATGGTTGACCCTGCTGGTATTTGAAATGCTTGTGGCACACCTTCCAGGATCCTAGCAACATGCTAGCAACCACACTACAAACTGACAGATGGGTGGTGAAGTAAGTAGTATAGCTGGTGAACTCTAATGCAGGCAGCCTGACTCCAGAGCTTGCATCTTTATTGTGCTCTGGGGCCTCTCTGGAAAGCTGTTGTTGTTGTTAGGTGTTGTCGAGTCAGTTCCAACTCATAGTGAGCCCATGTCCAACAGAAGGAGACACTACCCGGTCCAGCACCATCCTCACAGTTGTTGCTATGTTTAAGCCCATTGTTGCGGCCACTGTATCAATCCATCTCCTTAAGGGTCTTCCTCTTTTTTGCCGATGCTCTGCTTTACCAAGCATGATGTCCTTCTCAAGGGACTGGTTCCTCTTGATAATATGTCCAAAGTAAGCAAGACAAAGTCTCACTATCCTGGCATTCTGACTCCTTAGAACTTCTTGGCTAACTTCTTCCAAGACAGATTTGTTCATTCTTCTGGCAGTCCATGTTATACTCAATATTCTTTGCCAACACCATAATTCGAAGGCATCAATTCTTCTTTGGTCTTCCCTATTCATTTGTCCAACTTTCACATGCATATGAGGTGACTGAAAATACCTCGACTTGGGTCAGGTACACCTCAGTCTTCAAGGTGACATCTTTGCTTTTTAATACTTTAAAAAGGTCTTTTGCAGCAGATTTGCCCAGTGCAATACATCGTTTGATTTCTTGACTGTTGCTTCTGTGGGCATTGATTACAGATCTAAGTAAAATGAAATCCTTGACAGCTTCAATCTTTTCTCTGTTTATCGTGATATTGCTTATTGGTCCATTTGTGAGGATTTTTGTTTTCTTTACATTAAGGTGTAATCCATACTGAAGGCTGTCGTCTTTGTTCTTCATCAGTAAGTGCTTTAAGTCCTCTTCACTTTCAGCAAGGAATGTTTTGTCTGTCATCTGCATACGGCAGGTTGTTTAGTGAGTCTTCCTCCAGCCCTGGTGCCGAGCTCTTCATTTGCACAGCAAATAGATTCAGTAAGTATGGTGAAAGGATACAACCCTGATGCACACTTTTCCTGATTTTAAACCATGCAAAACTAAAGGAAAAAGTCAAGCTTCGAGCTGTAATATTGAAGAATTCTACGGGAGAAAAATTGAATAACCAAGGAAGCATCAAAAGAAGATGGAAGGAATACACAGAATCACTGTACCAAAAAGAATTGGCCGACATTCAGCCATTCCAGGAGGTAGCATATGATCCAGAGCCAATGGTACTGAAGAAAGAAGTCCAAGCTGCACTGAAGGCACTGGCAAGAAACAAGGCTCCAGGAATTGACAGAATATCAACCGAAATATTTGAATAAACAGATGCAACAAGCGCTTACTTGTCTATGCCAAGAAATGTGGAAGATAGATGCCTGGCCAACTGACTGAAAGAGATCCATATCCTTTTTCATTCCAAAAGAAGGTGATCCAACAGAATATAGATATTATCATTAATGTCACACACAAGTAAAATTTTGCTGAAGATAATTAAAAAATGGTTGCAGCGGTACATAAACAGTGAACACCAGAAATCCAAGCTGGATTCAGAAAAGGATGTGGAACAAGGGATATCATTGCTGATGTCAGATGGATCCTGGCTGAAAGCAGAGAATACCAGAAAGATGTTTTTTTATCTGTGTTTTATTGACTATGCAAAGGCATTCAACGCTATGGATCATAACCAGTTATGGATAACATTGCAAGAATGGGAATTTCAGAACACATAACTGTGCTCATGAGGAACCTGTACGTAGGCCAAGAGGCAATCGTTCAAACAGACTGAGGGGATGCTGCATGATTTAAAATCAGGAAAGGTGTGTGTCAGCGTTGTATCTTTTCACCATGCCTATTCAGTTTCTGGAAAGCTAGAGGAGAAATACAATAGAAAAGATTTGAGTTTTCTTAGGTTGCCAGACAAGAGAACCATGTGAATGGGGAGAACTAAGTCTGAGATTTCACTCCTATGGAGAGCCTTAAAAATTACCTTCTAAACTAGATAAAGCTGAATTCATTTACCAAGTTTTGACCTGGTAGTCTATTTAGAAACGTACAGTTCATATTCCAAGATACCTCTTGCCACACTGGTTGCATTCCTTTTAAACACTGGTATTGTGTACACTAACTTTATACAGGGTCAGCGGACAAAGCACATAGGGCGGGAGCTTCTGAAGCTTCAGTGAGGCCCATCAACTGGTGAGTGAATGGGAGTAGAAGTTCATGAGAGCACCATCCCCAATCAGAGGCCTGGCATTGCAGCACAGCCTGTGGCCATGAATTTGAGTCTTTCTCATGTTTTCTCTATTTTAGATTTTTTTGGATGGTACTGCAGTTTGGCTGAGAGGTCATATGGGCATTACCAGGAGTCATGATCCTGACTTCAACGAGTTTAGGGGACGTGGAGCAATGTGACTGCACAGGTTAGAAACAAATGAAGATGCTTAACATCATCGTTTTCAAAAGAATTCTCCTGGACTTTGCAGACATGCCTACAATAGGCCTTCTGTGCTTCCTGCCTCCTTAGGAGAATCTCTGCCCTGAGGTCACACAGGCTCTCCTTCAGCAAGCTGAGATGCTGTGTACTGGGGAGTGGCATGTTAAAGGAGGAAGGACCACTACCCTGGCCATTGCAGGGTCACTGGTGACACCATGTCCTGTTGATACCTCAGGCCCTGGGACCAGGACCACAGATGGGTATTTTGCCCATGATCTCAAGTGGAAAATTAGATTCTTATGAGAATTTGCCCAGCCAGGCCCATGGAAGTGTCTAACACTGACTTCAGGGCATCTCTTGGCCCCTAGCAGGTTACCACTATTTAATCATTGAATCACAAGTTTCTGTAGCAGAATCTTAGAATTTTAGGCTTTGGAGACACTTTTGAGATCACCCAGTCTCCTTCACCTAACAGATAAGAAACAGAGACCCAAGAAGCACCTCGGGATAGTTTGTAGCAATACCAAAGCCAGAGGCCACAGTTCCTGATAACCCATCCAACGCTTCATCTAGGAGGCTTTTGGTGGAAGGATGCCTGGTCTTGAAGGCTCCTTATAAGTTCATTTTATTGATACGAAGACAAATTTCACCATTGCATATTTCAATCAGGCTTTCCTTTACTTTCTATGCCTGTTTCTTCATCTGTAAAATAAGAGACACAATAGCAACTGCCATTAGTCCAATGAGTTAATATGTGTAGAGCACTTGGAATTGTTACTGGCACATAGAAAACAGTCAATAAACATAATGCTATTGTTATTAATATCATTATAATCATTACCATTGTAAAATCACCAAATTTTAAAATGGATATTTTCATGTAGGGTAAAAGGTGACTCTTGCTACTTGACTGAAGTATTGTGGGCCATCTCTCCCGCTTGTTCTCCATGTCATCCATAAAAAAAAAAAAAAAACCCATTGCCATCCAGTCGATTCCCACTCATAGTGACCCTATAGGACAGAGTAGAACTGCCCCGTAGAGTTTTCAAGGAGCACTTGGTAGATTTGAACTGTCAACCTTTCGATTAGCAGCTGTAGCTCTTAACCACTACGCCACCAAGGTTTCCTCTCCAAGTCACAAATGTCTTAAGTTAGTAATTATTTCTATGGTTGCTACTAAAATCTTGTTATACCACCATGTTGGAAGAATTATGGAGGTCCTTTTTTTTTAATCCTCATTTCTGAGGTTTGGGTTGTTCATTATTTTCCTGTGAGTCATTTTGAAACCCACGATGCTCCTTAGGACTTCAAATAACAGTGATTTTGCAAGCTATTGTTCAGTTTCTTCGCACGGAGAACCAATTCTAGATGTGGATCTAATTGAGTTAAGATAATAAGTGCACTTTTCATGCGAGCAAATCCCTGGTGGGCTGCTGCTTTCCCTTTGAACATGAATCACAGGTTACAAAGCCTATAAATATCAAAGCAAATTACTTATGCACCTAAAGGAGGAAAGGTACCTTGTCATATCTTATTTTATATTCAAAATTTATTTTCAGCGAAGGTAAGATATGTATTTTCTAAATCTTTGACCAGTAGTATATTTATTAGTATTTTCTTGAGGTCAAAACTATGATAAATATGCTATAATGAACAATAAAATGTCCCAGAGAAATAAAACAGTGTAAAGCAGTTTTAAGTCTCATCAAACTGTGTTTTCAAAATATCGTACAGGAGTTCTCATTAGAGCAATTCACACTGAATTTTTTTTTTAATCATAAATGCTCTCTCATTTCTGAATCTTGCTTGTTTAAACTGAACAAGCAGCAGTGACAGGCAGAGATGACTCTCTTCTGGTTCATATTCTAAAAATGGCCTTAGGCAAAACACCATTTTTTCCTTCTGCTTTCCTGATGAAGTCAGGTAGTGGGACGGCATCTGTTCAGAAGAGGGTGGCAGCATGAGGCCCTGGGGGAGCTCGGTCATTCTGCCTTGCATTCATATTGGTCAGACAGCCAGCAGGGCGTCAGAGGCTCCGGCGATTGCTACTTAGCTTTTCCCCATTCCCCAGCCACCAAGTGACCACAAAGCTACTTTCATCGAGTTTTTGAAGTCCCAGCATCATCATTCATTGGTTCATTAACCAATAGATATTAAATGTCTGCTCTATGCCAGACTGCCACCCATCTATCAGTTCATCATACTCCGATGGTTGCATGCTGCTTTGATTCTGAAAGTGGTGCCACCAGTAGTTCAAATACTAGCAGGGTCACCCATGGGACAGGTCTCAGTGGGGCTGACAGAATAAGACAGACTAGGATGAAAACCTGGCAACCTACTTCTAAAAATTAGCCAATGAAAACCTTGTGGATCACAGCAGAACATTGTCTGACTCATGTGCTTTGCACGCATCATCAGAAGGAATCAGTCGCTGGAGGAGAACGTCATGTTTGGTGAAGCAGAGGGCCAATGATGGGGAGGGAGACTCATGGTGAGCCGGATTGGCACAATAGCTGCAGTGAACATACTGGCAATTGTGAGGATGGCGTAGGACCTGGCAAATTTTGTTCTTTTGTAAACAAGGTTGCCACGAGTCTGTCTATGTGCCAGACAATGTAGTAAGTACTTGGGACCCAAGTATGTTTTCCCTGTCCTCAAGAATAAAATCTATTGATCTTTCAATACCCAGAGGCTCTAGAATACTTAAACATTAGGCCCTTAACATCCAAGATGGCCCATTCTGGATCTCAATGAATTGAAGAATCTAAAGGGAATGAACATATTCATTAGATTTCTATCTTCCAAGTTGGCTTTGTAAATGCAAGGGAAAGATGGAGAAGAGGGGTGAGGGTACACTGAAGTTCACCTCCCTAGTTCTTTACTTAGTCTACAACTAGCCTTTTCTGTAGGCATAGTAACTTTTGGGAGTGGTTGGTGCCATTTTGAACTTGAGTTACTTACGTTGCTCATTAAGCTTAAATCTTCATGTCTCCTCAGCTGTATCATCAGCAAATAGAGAGAAGAGCAGGAAGTGTGGCTTCTATTTATTTGGAAGCAGCATATTGTATTATGCACCCAGCCAAACAAAAAACCCTTGCCATCAAGTAGATTCTGACTCATAGTGACCTTATAGGACAGAGTGGAACTGCCCCATAGGACTTTCAAGGAGCAGCTGGCAGATTTCAATGGCCGACCTTTTTGGTTAACAGCTGTAGCTCTTAACCACTATGCTACAAGGTCTCCATTATACACCCAGTATGTTCTAAATGCCCATCTGTCAGTTTGTTGTACTGTGGAGTCTTGCATGTTGCTATGATGTTGGAAGCTATGCCACCAGTAGCTCAAATATTAGCCAGGTCACCTATGGTAGGCAGGTTTCAGCAGAGTTTCCAGACTAAGATAAACTAGGAAGAAAGTCCTGGAGATCTACTTCCAAAAATCAGCCAATGAAAACCTTGTGGATCACAACAGAATATTTTCCAATATAGTGCTGGCCATCATCAGGAAAGACCTATCACTGGAAAAGGACATCATGTTCAGTAGAAGGTCAGCAAAATGAGGGCAATCGACAATGAGATGAATTGACACAACAGCTGCAACAATGGACTCCAACATATCAACAATCATGAAGATGGTGGCCAACATTTTGGTTTGTTGTACATGGGGTTGCTATGAGTTGGAGCCAACTCAACGGTGACTAACAGCAACAGGTTCTAAATATATATTGAGTGACTTACAGATGAATGTTGCTGATTCATCACCAAACTGGTCCTTAGTGTGAATGTTCTGTTCGGAGTTAGCACCAGCTACAGGGAGAGAGCTCCTGCCTTACTCCCTAATGGCTCCTATAGACATCAGCCTATCAAACTCTGGACCTGTCTTTCATACACCCAGCATGCCCTGCCCATGTATGGGAGCTATAGCAACCTCAGCACAGGGCTAAGATACACAGAGCAAGCTAAGAAGGCATTTGGAGTTGAAATCTCAGGAGGTCCTTCTAAGATTCAGACCTTGTGAGCCTGACACACTCTAGGCACCCCCTAAAACATGCTCCAACCCGTCTCACTTTCCTTCTTGCCCACATTGCCCTGGAGGGTATAGGAATGCTCTGAGCTGGTACCATATCCTGAGTGACTAGGGGAGTTTACCTTCTGATAACATTCTCTTTCTGCTGTTTAGAAATAAAAGAAAACAAACAAAAAACCCCACATGAGGCCAGGTCGGCCAAGAGACAGTGCTGCTGTTGGTTAAGGGTTTTAACTCTGGGATCAGGGAAACCGGGATTCAAATCCAGTTTCTCCCAACTTACCAGTTTTTGTGACTTTGGACAAATTATGGAACTTCTCTAATGCTCATTTCCTGATCAATGAAATTGGGCTAGCTTGTTGGTTTACCATAAGGATTAAATGATGGAATAAATGGCAAGTGTTTAGAAGACAGTCTGGCACAGAGCAACAGCTGAACATGAATGCTCACCAAGAGCATTCTTCAAACAGGCTATTATCACATGCTTCCTGGGATCCATCCTGGCCTTTACAATGCTTCAGAGCTCCTAGAGTCCCTGTTTTCCAGGATCTCCTCTGTTTTATGTTGCCTTTGCCTCTTCTCTTTTTCCCAGTTGCACCATATCTGAATGCAGACTCTGATGTGCCCCAGCCTGAAGCTCTAGCTCTCAAGAATGAGTGTTCCCAAATTGCACTTCGTGAGCAGAAGAGGCCTCTGCACGGAAATTTGAGAATCAACGAAAGTTTTCCTGACCCCAGGTCACTCTCCACCAAGCTTCTCCTAGCTGATTAAAGGTGTTTTGTGACCTGAATGAGTTAACACAATCAAGAGTAGTTTGATTACAATTTATAAATGTGTTTTGATTTTATAGTTGTCGTAAGCTATAAGCATAAGGTGCTTTATATATATATATATATATGTAAGCATATATTGCTTTATATGAGCCCTAGTGGCACAGTGGTTAAGAGCTATGGCCGCTAACCAAAGGCCAGCAGTTCAATCCACCAGCTGCTCCTCGGAAACCCTATGGGGCAGTTCTACTCTGTCCTATAGGGTTGATATGAGTCAGAATCGACTGGAGGGCAAAGGGTATAAGCTTTATATATATATATACACACACATATAAAACCAAAAAACCAAGCCCAGTGCCGTCGAGTCGATTCCGACTCATAGTGACCCTATATATATATAAATTTCTGTCTTTTAATAGGATTTCTATGAATTATGAGGTTGAAAAAGCACTGGTAAAGAAAGGACAAAGTTACAGCCTTTGGAACCTTGTTTATGACATGAATAATAACAGACTAATACTTTTCTTTTTTTTTTTTAATACCTATTAGTGCATATGTACTTCATTAGATTGTAGATTTTTGCTTTTGGTTTTTTAGTAGAAATGGAACTACATTTGTTTTTATATTGCCTACAGTGCCTATCACTGAGCTTGGCCTAACATGTCCTCCGTAAATAACCCACTCACACAACAAATACTGAGCATCTGCCACACAAGCAGCATTCTACAAAGCTTCGTGAGGAACACAAAGACGAGTAAGATACAGCTTGTGGTCAGAGAGAACAGGTGATATGAGAACAGCCAACTACAATACTCAGCATGAGGGGAGCACACTCAGTGTGGCCCAAATTCAAATTAAATGGTAGAGGTTCAGAGAAAGAGCATGTACTTCTGCGAGGTTCGGAGAAAGAGCATGTACTTCTGCCTGGAGACCTGGATGAAACTTTATGGAACAGGTGCCATTTGAGCCAGGACTTGAAGGATATGTAAGATTTGGACATGGTGAGATGGTACAGGAAGGCTTTGTAGGCAGCTATAACAGCCAGATCAAAGGACAGAAGCACAGAGCACATACAGGCCTTGGCTAGCAATTTGAGCTTTAAAAAGTATATGCGTCCTTTTAATTACTAAGGTGCATCTGACCCAAACCATGATCTTTTCAATTGTCTCATATGCATTCAAAAGCTGGACAATGAAAAAGGAAGACAGAAGAATTGATGCATTCTAACTGTGGTGTTGGCAAAGAATATTAAATATACCATGGGCTGTCAGAAGAAGGAACAAATCAGTCTTAGAAGAAATACAATCAAAATGTTCTTTAGAAGCAAGATGGTGAGACATCGGCTAGCTTACTTTGAACACATCATCAGGAAAAACCAATTGCTAGAAAAAGTCATCATGTTTGGTAAGGTAGAGGGTCAGAAAAAACGAGGGAAGCCCTCCATGAGTTGGATGGACACAATAGCAGAACCAATGGACTAATATACCAATGATCATGAAGATGGTGCAGGACTAGGCAACTTTTGGTTCTGTTATGCTTAAAGTTGCCATAAGTCAGAGCTGACTTGACGGCAGCTAACAATAACAACAAATGGTCGTAGAAGATCAAGCCAATAAGGTAGACTGGAATCAAATCCTAAAAAGCTTGAGTGTCAGGCTGTGGGGAGTTGGTCATGGAAGATTTTTGATTAAGTGAGAGACATGAATGAATTGCCCTGGTATCCCTCATTTTCACAGAGCAGAGAAAGAAAATCCTGACGAAATGTAATCCAGAATCACAAAGTTTTGAAGGATGTAATAAAATTAAGTGAGTCCCTGGGTGGTGCAAATGTTTAAGAGCTCAACTACTACCTGAAAGATTTGTGGCTCTAACCCACCCAGAGGTGCCTGGGAAGACAGGCATGGTGAAAGGTCAGTCTTGAAAACCCTATGGAACAGTTCTACTCTGAGCGTATGGGGTTGCTATGAGTCAGTATCAACTTGAATCAACTAACAACAACTGTAAAAATGGGAGCGTAGAGAATTTTACGGGATTTACTGCAAAGGCCAGAGCGGAAATTTCTCAGGACCTTCTGGCCCCCACTGCATTCAGAGCTGAAGCCACACAATTTAGTCTCTAGTCATTCACATTATTGTGCTGTTTACTGCTCAGGTCTGTCAAATCAAATTACTAATGAAGCTCTGACTGCCTGAAGGTCCATGCTAGCTCAGGAAATGAGTAAGTCTTTCTCAGAGATGACTAAGACTCTGTTTTTAGTCCTTGTCTTCAGAGAGGCTTCAGGGTAATAGGAGGAATAAGATGAGAGTTCAAATAATTGTTATTGAAAGCTTCCGCCCAAATTAAAATGACCTGAAGAGAATGGAGTCGGCTGAGTGAGAGGAGGGAGAGACTGATTTACAGATACAGTGAGGAGGCTGATGCAGCCTCCTATGAAAGGCATAAAAACCAAACCAAACCTCTTGCTGTTGAGTTGATTCTGACTCATGGTAACCCCATGTGTTACAGAGTAAACTTCCCCATAGGGTTTTCTTGGCTGTAATCTTTATGGGAGCAGATAACCAGACCTTTCTTTCCTGGTGCCACTTGGTAGGTTAAAACCATCAACCTTCAGGTTAGTAGTCAAGTGCAAACAGATTGTACTAGTTAGGGGCCTTATAAGCGGCATGTCGTTGTTGTTGTTAGGTGTCTTTGAGTCAATTCCGACTCATAGCGACCCTACGGACAACAGAACGAAACACTGCCTAGTCCTTCAACATCCTCACAATTGTTGCTGTGCTTGAGCCCATTGTTGCAGCCGCTGTGTCAATCCATCTCGTTGAGGATCTTCCTCTTTTTCACTGACCCTCTGCTTTACCAAGCATGATGCCCTTCTTCAGGGACTGATCCATTCTGATAACATGTCCAAAGTATGTGAGATGTAGCCTCGCCATCCTTGCTTCTAAGGAGCGCTCTGGTTGTACTTCTTCCAAGACAGATTTGTTCGTTCCTTTGGCAGTCCATGTTATTATGTTCAGTATTCTTTGCCAACACCACAATTCAAAGGCTTCGATTCTTCTTCAATCTCCCTTATTCATTGTCCAGCTTTTGCATGCATATGAGGTGATTGAAAACACCATGGCTTGGGTCAGTCTTCAAGGTGACATCTTTGCTTTTCAACACTTTAAAGGGGTCTTTTGCAGCAGATTCGCCCAATGCAATGCATCTTTTGATTTCTTGACTGCTGGTTCCATGGGTGCTGATTGTGGATCCAAGTAAAATCCTTTACAACCTCAATCTTTTCTCCTTTCATCACGATGTTGCTTATTGTTTCAGTTGTGAGGATTTTTGTTTTCTTTATGTGAAAGTGTAATCCATCCTGAAGGCTGTGGTCTTTGATCTTCCTTAGTAAGTGCTTTAAGTCCTCTTCACTTTCAGCAAGCAAGGTTGTGTCATCTGCAAAACACAGGTTGTTAATGAGTTTTTCTCCAATCCTGATGCCCCGTTCTTCTTCACAGAGTCCAGCTTCTTGGATTATTTGCTCAGCATACAGATTGAATAGGTATGGTGAAAGGATTACCCTGACGCACACCTTTCCTGACTTTTAACCACATGGTATCCCCTTGTTCTGTTCAAACTACTGTCTCTTGATCCATGTACAGATCCTTATGAGCACAATTAAGTGTTCCAGAATTCCCATTCTCCACAATGTTATCCATAATTTGTTATGGTCCACACAGTTAAATGCCTTAGAATAGTCAATAAAACAGAGGTAAACATCTTTCTGATATTCTCTGCTTTCAGCCAGGGCCTGTCTGACTCCAGCAATGATATCCCTGGTTCTACATCCTCTTCTAAATCTGGCTTGAATTTCTGGCAGTTCCCTGCTGATATACTGCTGCAACTGCTTTTGAATGATCTTCAGCAAAATTTTGCTTGCATGTGATATTAACGGTATTGTTCAATAATTTCTACATTCCGTTGGATCACCTTTTTAAGGAATAGGCATAAATATGGATCTCTTCCTGTCAGTTGGCCAGGTAGCTGTCTCCCAAATTTCTTGGCATAGACTAGTGAGTAGTTTTAGCACTGCATTCAATTGTAGAAACATCTCAATTGGTATTCTGTCAATTCCCGGAGCTTTGTTTTTCACCAGTGCCTTCAGTGCAGCTTGGACTTCTTCCTTCAGTACCATTGGTTCCTGATCATATGTTACCCCCGGAAATGGTTGAAGGTTGACCAATTCTTCTTGGTATAGTAACTCTAAGGTATAGTAACTCTAATGTATATTCCTTCCATCTTCTTTTGATGCTTTCTGTGTGGTTTAATATTTCCCCTGTAGAATCCTGCAACTTGAGGCTTGAATTTTTTCTTTAGTTCTTTCAGCTTGAGAAATGCTGAGTGTTTTCTTCCCTTTTGGTTTTCTATCTCCACCTCTTTGCACATGTCATCATAGTATTTTACTTTGCCTTTTTGAGCCGCCCTTTGAAATCTTCTGTTCAGCTCTTTTACTTCATCATTTTTTTCCTTTTGCTTTAGCTACTTTATGTTCAAGAGCAAGTTTCAGAGTCTCCTCCATTTAGGTCTTTTCTTTCTCTCCTGTCTTTTTAATGTCCTCTTGCTTTCTTCATGTATGACGTCCTTGATGTCATCCCACAACTGGTCTGGTCTTCAGTCATTAGTGTTCAACATGTCAAATCTATTCTTGAGAAAGTCTCTAAATTCAGGTGGGATGTACTCAAGATCGTAGTTTGGCTCCCATGGAATTGTTCTAATTTTCTCCACTTTCAACTGGAACTTGGATATGAGTAATTGATGGTCTGACCTGCAGTCAGCCCCTGGCCTTGTTCTGACTGATCATATTGAGCTTTTCTATCATCTTTTTCCACAGAGGTGCTCGATTTGATTCCTGCATATTCCATCTGGCGAGGTCCAAATGTATAGTCACTGTGTATGTTGGTGAAAAAAGGTATTTGCACAGAAGAAGTTGTTGGTCTTGCAAAATGCAATCATGCGATCTCTGGCATCATTTCTATCACCAAGGCCATATTTTTAAACTACCAATCCTTCTTTGTTTCCAACTTTCACATTCCAATTACCAGTAGCTATCAGTGCATCCTGATCACATGTTGGATCAATTTCAGACTGCAGAAGCTGGTAAAAATCTTCAGTTTCTTCATCTTTGGCCTTAGTGATTGGTGTGTAAATTTCAATAATAGTCGCATTAACTGATTTTCCTTGTAGGCATATGGATATTATCCTATCACTGACAGCATTGTACTTCAGGATAGATCTTGAAATATTCTTTTTGACGATGAATGCAATGCTATTCCTCTTCAAGTTGTCATTCCTGGCATAGTAGACCATAAAATTGTCCTATTCAGAATGACCAATACCAGTCCATTTCAGCTCACTAATGCCTAGGGTATCGATGTTGACGTGTTCCATTTCATTTTTGATGATTTACAATTTTCCTAGATTCATACTTTGTACCTTTCATATTCCAATTATTAATGGATGTTTACAGCTATTTCTTCTCATTTTGAGTCATGCCACGTCAGCAAATGAAGGTCTCAAAAGCTTGACTGCATCCATGCCATTAAGACTGGCTCTACTTTGAGGAGGCAGCTCTTCCCCAGTTGCATTTTGAGTGCCTTCCAACCTGAGGGGCTCATCTTCTGGCATTATATCAGACAACATTCCGCTATTCATAAAGTTTTCACTGGCTAATTCATTTCAGAAGTAAACCACTGGGTCCTTCTTCCTGGTCTGTCTTAGTCTGGAAGCTCAGCTAAAAACTGTTCACTATGGGTGACCCTGCTGGTATTTGAATGCCAGTGGCATAACAACGCACAAGCCCCTGCAGTATGACAAACTAAAAGATGCTTGGGGGATTAAAGGCATACTAAGGTGCTGTATGTGAAAGCCAGTATTAGCAATGGAAAGAAGGGAAAATGAGAATTAAAAGTGTAGAATTAAAACAAGCAGGGTGTGTTGTGATATTACACAAGTGAGAGGGAGGAGTCCAAGATGTCCTTTGCATCTTGAATGGTCAAGGAGCAGATGGTGCCATTACTCTAGTAGTAAGAGCATGTTGGGGGCTTGATGTTTTTAGTATATTCAAGACCTCAGTGTGGCCAGATTATAGGTATCTTCATTCGACGGTTTGCCCAAGGGCATTAATGGTGTGATGTTCTCCTGAGTAGCTCCAGAACCTGGCACGATGCCAGGTACTGAGAAATTGTTCAACAGACATTGTGGAACTGAACTGTTGACTTTAACTGCTCTGCATATGGATATGCTGGCGTGGTACTACAGAGAGGAGTGGATTTGCTAAGAGGTGAGAGTTAAGAAGGAAGCAAATGGAGCAGAGGCAGAAGACAGCGCCTTACATAGAGGATACTCACACTGAAGGTTGGGAGAAGGAAAAAAAGTCCTTCTTCCTTCAATTCCTTCATGAGTCCTTCATTCCTCCTGAATGAAACTGAGATGGATCTTTCCAAATGAAAGGAAAATGGAGAAAATGCTGGGTCTGAGAAACAAGGATAAAACTTCATGAATGAGGATAGAGAATATTTCTTAAACAGGAGATCAAAAGCACTAACCACTGATGAAAAGATCAAATAATTTAATTAAGATTAAGCACTCCTCTCCTTCAAAAGTGCCCACTGAGAGAATGAAGAGGCAAGCCATGTAGTGAAGAAGATATTGGAAACACATATAACCACTGCTAGATACAATCGATGGCACTAGATTTTTTTTTTTTAATAGATACAATGAAGAATATATGAAGAACTTCAATAAATAATTAAGAGAAAGAAAGGCAACACAGAGTAAAAATAAAACCCAAACCAAACCAACCCCACTGCCATCGAGTTGATTCCGACTCCTAGAGACCCTATAGGACAAAGTAGAACTGCCCCATAAAGATTCCAAGGAGCGCCTAGTGGATAGGCAAAAAAAAAAAAAAAATGAAGACCAAACCCATTGCCATTCTGTTGATTCTGACTTATAGCAACCCTATAAGAAAGAGTAGACCCGCCCCACAGGGTTTCCAGGGCTGTAAATCTTTTATGGAAGACTGCCACATCTTTCTCCCAGGAAGCTACTGGTGGGTTTGAACCACTGACTTTTCAATTAGCAACTGTCTTAGTTATCTAGTGCTGCTATAACAGAAATACCACAGGCTGATGGCTTCAACAAACAGAAGTTTATTCTCTCACAGTCTAGTAGGCTAGAAGTCCAAATGCAGGGGGTCAGCTCCAGGGGGAGGCTTTCTCTATTGGTTCTGAAGGAAGGTCCTTGTCACCAGTTTTCCCCTGGACTAGGACCTTCTTCGCATAGGAACCTGGGGTCCAAAGGACATGCTCTGCTCCCAGCACTGCCTTTTTGGTGGTATGAGGTCCCCTTGTCCCTCTGCTCACTCTCTTTTATATCTCAAAAAAGACTGGCTCAAGACTCAATCTAGATTGTGTCCTGCCTCATTAACATAACAGCCTCTAATTCTATCTCATCAACTTCATAGAGGCAGGATTTACAACACATAGGAAAATCACATGAGATGACTAAATGGTGGAAAATCACACAATACTAGGAATCATGGCCCAGCCAAGTTGACGAATATTTTGGGGGGACACAGTTCAATCCATGACAGCAGCCAAGCACTTACCACTGTGCCACAGGGCTCCTTCAAAAACTGGCGAGAGATTTGGAAAGGTACTTCATAAAAAGTGGATATCAAATGTCCAGAATGTGTGCCAAGTTCTCAGCTATGGTTAAAAAGGATAAGACTGACTATGCTAAGTTTTGATGAAGATGTGGGACTATGGAAACCAATATACTTCTGGTGGGGATGTAGATTGGGCAAACACTTTGGAAAAATGTTTGACATTGTCTACTAAAGTGCAGGATACATATAAGCTACTATTCAGTAATTCTACTTTTAGGCATATCCCCAAAAGAAATGTATGCCCACACATAAAAAGACATATGCAAGAAAGTCCATAGCAGCACTAGCATACTGGCTCCATCCGGAAACAATCCAAATGGCTATCAACAGTGGAATGAATAAATAAATGGTGGTTTATAGTATGGAACAATATAAGGGCAATAAAAATGAATAAACCATGGTTTTAAATCCAAGGAAACAGGTAAATCTCTCAAATAGAGTGTTGAGTGAAAGAAGCCATATACAAAAGAACATTCACTGTGTGGATCCATTTATATAAAATTTAAAAGCAGGCAAAACTAAGTATTATGGAATGCATACTAATGGTAAAAGAATAAGGAAAATCAATTAAGTAATTAATACAAAACCTTCAGGAGGGAGGGATTGGGATTGGAAGGGTTCCAGCCCATACTTGGGATGCTGGCAAAATTAACGTCTTATCCTAGGAAGTGATTACATGGATAACAATCCAATTTTGTATAATAAATATACAATCCAAGTTGTATATTTATGTGATACAATCCAAGTTGTATAGTTATGTGCTATGCACATTTTTTGTATGCATATTTTATTTCTCATTTTTTTTTAAAGATTTTTTTGAAGAAGGGAAGCTGCCTTAGTTATCTACTTCTGCTACAACAGAAATACCACAAGTGGATGGCTTTAACAAACAGAAATTTGTTTTCCTACAGTTTAGGAGGCTAGAAGTTCAAGTTCAGGGCTCCAGCTCTGGGTGAAGGGCCTCGTCTCTTTTCAGCTTCTGTTCCTCACTTCCTTGGTGATCTTCATGCGGCGTGGCATCTATCTCCCCCATCTCTGCTTCTCTATGCCTTATCTGCATATTTTATATCTCAAAGGTGATTGGCTTAAAACACACCCTACAGTGACATGGCCTCGTTAATATTACAAAGAAAACTCTATTGCTAAATGGGATTACATCCACAGATATAGGGGTTAGCGTTTACAACACATACTTTTGGGAGCCACAATTTAATCCATAACAGGAGCATCGAAAACTCCAGATATTTCATTGAGAGTTTTAGGTGGATAACAGCAGAGGGAAGACTCTCGGTTTAATGAGTAGTGAGTTCCTCACTGCTAGCCTTCAAGAAGGAAACCCTGGTGGCTTAGTGGTTAAGTGCCATGGCTGCTAACCTAAAGGTCAGCAGTTCAAATCCGCCAGGCCTTCCTTGGAAACTCTATGGGGCAGTTCTACTCTGTCCTATAGGGTCCCTATGAGTCGGAATCGGCTCGATGGCAATGGGTTTAGCCTTCAAGAAAGAAGCTCCAGTAAAACAGTGAGAGTAGAAGCCACATTTTAAGCAATTAAATAAATGGGTTTTAAGGAAATGGAGGCCAATAGTATAGGCTTAGCAAGAAGTTTTCTGATGGAAGGAAGGAGAAAGACAAGGAAGTAGCTTAATTGGGTAGGAAGTTTAAATTTTTATTCTATTTTATTTTTAAGGCTGTGAGAGACTTCAATAAAAAGGCAATAAGGAGACAGGGGAAATGTAGATGATAGGGAAGATAACTAATGGCTGAAGTCTAGGGTTAAAAACCACGTACAGCAGGACTGGCTGCACAGAGAAGTGGGCACTTTCTCAATGGAAATGAGTCCAATGTCATTCTGCAAGAATAGTTGGGATTCCTTAAATCTGGATTGATGTTGCAGTACGTATTTCTACCAAGTGACCTTTAATTGGATAAATCTCAAAAAACGCTGACAAAGGAAGACTCTAACCCACCTTTAAAATGGATGGGGACTTGGGTTTATTAAGAATTCTTGAGGAGAAAGGAGGAAAGGAAGATGTAAAGCCTAGTTAGAAAGAAAAGAAAATCGGTTTGGTGATTAATACATTCTACATGTTTGTAGTCAATCTTGAACTAGTCACTACCTCTCAGTCTTTGAATTCCTGGCTCATACCTCCCTCAGTTTGCTTCCACATCCCAACTCCTGCTACAGCTTTAAATTAATCATGTATATTACATACATGACATGCTTGCTACTCTTCCCTCCACCTGTGGGAAAATATTGCTAATCTATCATGACACTCTTTCTATCTGAACCTTAAAATGGCCTCAGAATCCTTAAGACAACAATCCAGGCAGCCAGAATATTCAGTCAGAGTAGATATATAACCTGAAACCTCTTTATTATCCTATGAATATTTCAATGTTCTCTTTAAGAACTCATCCAATAACTTACCTCTGCAATTGCTAGGGCTGCTGTAACAAAGAATCGCAAATGGAATGGCTTAAAACAATGGACATTTATTCTCTCACAGTTCGGGAGTCCAGAAACCTGAAATCAAGATGGTAGCAGGGTTTATTTCTTCTATAGGTTGCCAAGGAGAAACTGTTTCATTCCTCCCTCCTAGCTTCTGGTGGCTGCTGACAACCCTTGGCACTCCTTGGCTTGTGGCAGCGTAATTCCAATGCCTGCCTCTGTCTTCTATGGCCATCTTCCCTCTGTGTGTCTGTGTCTGAACTTCCCTCCTGTTATAAGAATCCCAGAGTCCCTGGGTGGTGCAAATGGTTAATGTGTTTGGCTGCTAACCGAAAGGTTGGAGGCTCAAGTCCACCCAGAGATGCCTTGGAAGAAAGGCGTGCCAATCTATTTCCGAAAAAATCAGCCATTGAAAACCCTGTGGAGCACAGTTCTCGGATACACAGGGATCGCCATGAGTTGAAATTGACTCAAGGGCAGATGAATTTTTTTTTTTTTTTAATATCAGTCATTAGATTAGGGCCCCCTCTCTTCCAGTTTGACCTCATCTCAATTTAATTACATCTGCAATGACGCTATTTCCAAATGAGATCCCAGGACACAATTCAACCCACAACAGTCTCTAACTTAGTTGTTTTAATTCCAGTTTTCTAATTATTTGATTGGTCATATCCGTAAATATATTCTTTTAATCTGCCTCTCCTTCAATCCATGTTCTCATTTCCGGTCAATCTGTTTCCTATTATCCCCGACTTCCCTTAGATGGCCAGTGTTAAGTGTGTCATTCACGCATCTCTGCCACTTTCTCTGAGTTCTTAGCAGCTTCTAGTTTCACCAGGCTGTCTAAGCTCGACTTTTGTCCCCAGAGACCTCCAGGCCTCACCTGCTCTCTCTCTGCTCTCTGACTAGAGATGTCCAAAGCCACCTTTTAAAGAAGATGCAAATAAAAATCACTCTGCAGATATCCAGTTATTTCTTCATAATTCATTCACTCTGAGCTGCTTCTTTGAGGGTGAAACATACAGCTTGTCTGACAATTTCTTGGCATTATGATGCCACTCCATCCAAAACACAGCAAACAGAAGGTTTGATAAATATTGTAGCAGTTAAAAGGCAGAAAGGCTTGCACTCTGGTTACCCTTCTAAGAAAATCTCCTCAAAGACACAAGAAGCTTAAGATTTAAAGGCAGAAAATAGGAAAGTTAAAAATGTAACTCAGGCTGGTAAATAGAACAAAAAATACAAAATTCAGAAAGCATGTTCTAAAAATAGCCAGATCCTCACATGTAGCATGCTTTTCTCGTACAATTAAGTCATGTATTTTAGATAAATTTCAGGAGGAACCTGACTTCATTCTTCGGAGAAGAACTACTAAAGTCCAAGATCTTTGCTTTATGTAGGTTTCTGGGTAGAACAAATGATTTCTGCTTGACTACTAGCCAAAAGATTGGTGGTTTGAACACACTCAGAGCCTCCAAGAAAAAAAAGCCTGACAATCTGCTTCCATAAAGTTTGTTGTTGTTGTTGTTAGGTGCCATCGAGTCAGCTCTGACTCACAGCTACCCTATGTACAACAGAATGAAAACACTGCCTGGTCCTGTACCATCCTCACAATTGTTATTATGCTGGAGCCCATTGTTAGAGCCACAGTGGCAATCCATCTCTTTGAGGGTCTTCCTCTTTTTCCATGACCTTCTGCTTTACCAAACACGATGTCCTTTTCCAGGGACTGATCCCACCTGGTAACATGTCCAAAGTATGTAAGACCAAGTCTCACCATTCTTGCTTCTAAGGAGCATTCTGGCTGTACTTCCTCCAAGACAGATTTGTTTGTTCTTCTGGCAGCCCATGGTTTATTCAATATTCTTCACCAACACCATAATTCAAAGGCATCAATTCTTCTTTATTCTTCCTTAATCATTGTGCAGCTTTCACATGCATGTAAGGCAATTGAAAATACCATGGCTTGAGCCAGGGGCACCTTAGTCCTTAAAGTGACATCTTTACTTTTTAACACTTTAAAGAGATCTTTTGCACTACTTTTGTTATTATTTATAGTTGGTTAAAGATGGCTACAACTTTTTTTGCCACTCCTATTATCATGAGGTGAAGTCTATTGCCCCTCCCATATTAACTGTGCTTTGACTAATAGACTAAAAAAAAAAAAACATTGCCATTGAGTCCATTCCAACTCATAGTGACCCTATAGGACAGAGTAGAACTGTCCCATAGAGTTTCGAAGGGGTGCTTGGTGGATTCAAACTGTCAACCTTCCAGTTAGCAGCTGTAGCAGTTAACCACTACACCACCAGGGTTTCCAACCAAAAGATTAGAGAGAAATAGGGAAACACGTGAGACAAGCAGCAGTACAGGAGAGAGGCGTGACCAAAAACAGAGACGGAACCAGGGAGGGGCAGGATGATAGAGAGACCTTTCTGTCAATCACCAGAGCTAAACTTGGCCTCACAGAATCAATAACAAATTGAGGATTCACAAAACTGAGAACATAGTGGGAACCAATGGGAAGGAAGCAAGGTGGAGCAGCTGAGGAGAAGTGAGCAAGAAAAAAGATTTTCATACAACTCTCAGGCTTAAGCTGGGTAAAGGAAAGGGAACTGATTATTCCTTTTCCTAAAAAATGCTCCCCACTCTGGAGACTGTTGTGAGATTCCAAGAGGAAGAAGAAATGAAGAGATGAAAGCTAATACAGGAGGCTGAGGCTTATAGTAGAAGCACACAGATTTTGGAGTCAGACAAACTTGCACTTGGTACTGGCTCTACTACTCAGTAGCTGCGAGCCTCTGTGCCTTTTCAAACCCTGGAACTATGACTGGTACAAAGCATTGGAGGGGAACAAGACTGGAGTCAGCGGACCTTGTGGTGGAGACCACTAGTGTAGCCCTAAACTTACTTTCCCTTTCTTTGGCACATGCTTGGCCTACATTTCCCAGACTCCCTTGCAATTAGGTGACATCATATGACTGTGTTTATTCGAGTTGAATGAGAGCAGATGAAATGTGTGCCGCTTCCAGGCATGACCCAGAAAAAACTCCCAGGCCCATATTTCCATTCTCATTTCTCTTTCCAGCTGACCAGAGTATCAATGCCCATGGAGCCTTTGGAAGCCACATATAGAAGACAGATAAACCTCCTTCAGTCAGGGTCTCTGAAGGACTGTGTCAGGGAGAGCTGCCCCATCGATAAATTTCTTTCGTGCTAAGCCATTGACATTTTGGTAACTATTTGTGTCCACAAGCTAATGCAGTCCACATAGTAGATTGTTGCGTGACCCAAAAAGGGAGGATAAGGACCTGACCTAGGATGTGGCATCAGGGATAAAGTAGGAAAAGTAAACTGTGGCTCAGCCCCCGGGAACTTTCTCATGTTTCTCAGCAGAGAGGGTGGTCAAGGAATCGGGCATTGTTTAGAGCTCTATTGACTAGGAGGAATGAGCAGACAGACCTCCAAGCAAGCAACCAAACAGATGATGGAGCTGATGTTGGAGGCATCAGTTAGGAAAAGCAGTAACTATGACAACAGCCGTCCAGCAAGGTCACCAAGAAGCTGAGAGCACAGAGTAACCTGACAGGGACAGAAACAGCAGGGGAACTTTAATGGCAAAGACACTGTGGAAGCCATTCGGCTCTCTGGGAAAGGCAACGATGTTAGCTGCTGCGGGGTCAGTCCCCAGCTCACGGCCATCCCATGCACAAGGGAAGGAAACGCTCCCCAGTCTAGTGCTATCCTCATGTGCAGATCGAATGGTTGTGATCCATGGTATTTTTTTTTAATGACATTTTATTATGTTTTCAGTGAAAGTTTACACAGTAAATTAGGTTCTCTTTTAACAATTTCTATACAACTTGTTCAGTGACATTTGTTACATTTTTCATAATGTGTCAACATTCTCATTATTTCCGTTCTGGTAGTTCCGTTTCCATCAATCTAGTTTCCCTGCCTCCCCCCTTACCTCTTCATCTTTGCTTTGGGGTAAATGTTGACTATTAGTCTCATTTAGATTATTTTTTAAAGGAGGAAAGTACTTACATGTGATGTTGTTTATTTTATGAGCCAACATGTTCTTTAGCTGAAAGACGAACTCCGGGAGTAGTTTCAGTTCAGAGTTTAAAGGCTATCTAAGGGCAATAGGCTTGGGAGTCCCGCTAGTCCGGACTTTTTAAAAATTTGAGTATTGTTCTACATTTTTCTCCCATTCTATCAGGGTCTATCTATTGTGTCCCTGATCAGAATGGTTGGTACGTGTAGACAGGCACCATCTAGTTCTCCTGGTCTCAGGGTAGATGAGGCCATGGTTCATGTAGGCTTTTAGTCCTATAGACTAATTTCTTCTTTGAGTCTTTGTTTTCCTTCTTTCTCCTTTGCTCCAGATGAATAGAGACCAATAGTTGTATCTTAGATGGCCGTTCACAAGCTCTTAAGACCCCATATGCTACATGCCAAACTAGAATATAGAACATAAACTTTACGAACAGTTGATGGAGTTGTCCCACAAGACTATGGTCTTAACGCCTTCTGTAAAAACTGCGTGGGGGCAGTGTCTGACCTCCTCCAACCCCACAAGGGAGAAGAAGAACCAAAATCAGTACTGCAAGGCTGACTGCCATGAGGTAGAGGCCAGACAAACCTCTTGTCTCTGACATCTTTACTAATTCTGACACCAACCGTCCCTCACACAGCACTCTCTACTTCTCTGCTGGGTTTGATAATTTATTGCAATGACTGCACAGAACTCACAGACCATACTCATGATTATGGGGTTTATTAGGGAAGTAACAGTTACAATTCAGGCTCAGGAACACTCAGGATACAGTTCTTCCATCAGGACGGCCTCTTCCCAACTGTGCTCACAGGCACACCTCCCCCTGGCCCTACGCCTCTTCCCAAAGCCACTCAGTTTCCCAGCCCACCCTGACATTTCCTGCTGCCAGGTCTCTACTGTTGGGTCTCTCCTGCCACTGCTTCTCACCATCTTCAGGGTTACAGCTTGCTCTCTCTCTCTCTCAGTCTCCTGCTTCCAGGAGCTTCTGAGCTCAGGGATCCTGGGTCCAAGTGATGTGCTCTCCGCTCCTGGCTGTTCTTCCTTGGTGGTGCTAGGATCCTCAACTCTGCTCTGGATTGGCTCTTTTTTAAGGCAAAACTGATCATTTCCTTTGGTGGGCCACAATTACCCTATCACACAGTCTCACCCAGTCACCTGGGTGGGAGTTACAGGCCCATGGTTAGAAAGGTCACACAAAGGTAATCAATTGCACTTCAAACCTAGACAATCAGTCCCTCAAGTTGTTTGTTCATGTCTAAGAAGTATCCTTAGCTGTGACCCAATGTGCTTTATTATATATGTGAATATATATGAAGCATACACATACATGTATATGAATTGATGCCTTTGAATTGTGGTGTTGGCAAGAATATTGAATATACCATGGGCTGCCAAAAGATTGAACAAATTTGTTTTGGAAGAAGTACAACTAGAATACCTCTTAGAAGCAAGGATGGTGAGATTACATCTCACATACTTTGGACATTTTATCTGGAGGGATCATGATGTCCTGGAAAAAGACATCATGCTTGATAAAGTAGAGGAAAAAAAGAAGAAGACCCTTAACAAGATGGGTTGACACAGTGGCTGCAACAATGGGCTCAAGCATGACAATGATTGTGAGGATGGTGCAGGACCAGGCAATTTTTCATTCTGTGGTACATAGGGTCAGTATGAGTCAGAACCAACCCGACAGCACCTAACAACAACAACACTCATATATGCATACATACCCACATATGTAACCACACATATATTTCTTGGTTGTTGTTGTTGCAAAATTGTTGCATTTACCAAAACGTCCCTTATTGTGTACTTCTTCATGATATTATTTATCTTGGTCAAGTTTTCACCCTTCACCCATGTTTGGTACTACCTTTCCTTTCACCAGAAATGACAAGTGTCTACTATCTAGAGATCGATTCTTCCCCTCCCTTCCTCAACCCTTCTCCTCCCATCCCTGGTAACAATCAATGAGCATTGACTTCTATGTATACCTATTCTTGCCTTTTTATAAAAGTGGGGTCATACAATATTTGTCCTTTTGTGATTGACTTATTTCACTCAGCACAATGTCCTCCAGATTCAACCATGTTATAAGATGTTTTGGGGACTCATTATTCTTTATGGCTGTGTGGTATTCCATTATATATATGTACCACACTATGTTTATTCATTCAGCTGTTGATGGGCACTTAGGTTGTTTCCATCTTTTTGGTATTGTGAATAGTGCTGCAATGAACATAGGTGTGCATACATCTGTCTGTGTTGTTTCTGCTAGTTCTCTTGGTTATATACCTAGGAATGGGATTGCTGGCTCATAAGGCAGTTCTATTTCCAGTTTTTTGAGGAAGCACCATACCATTTTTCATAACGATTGCACCATTTTACATTCCCACCAGCAGTATATAAGTGTTGCAATCTTCCCACATCCTTGCCAGTATTTATTTATTTATTTGTTTATCAGCGCCATTTTAGCAGGGGTTAAGATGCTATCTTAAGATGATATCTTATTGCAATTTTGATTTGCATCTTTCTAATGGCTAATGATTGAGAACATCTTTTCATGTGTTTGTTGGCCTCTTGAATGTCCTGTTTGGTGAAGTATCTGTTCATGTCCTTTGCCCATTTTTTAATTGGGTTGTTTGTCGTTTTATTGTATAATTGGTGAAGTTTTCTATGTATTTTGGATATTAGATCCTTATTGGATATGTTGTTTCCAAAGATGTTTTCCCAGTGTTTATGTTGTCTTTTTACTCTTTTGATAAAGTCTTTTGATGAGCATAAGTACTTAATTTTTATGAGGTCTTAAGTTACCTAACTTGCGTTCTGCTATTCATGCATTTATAGTTGTGTTTGATAGTTTTTTTTTTTTTTTTTTTTAAGATTAGGTCCCATAGTTTTGTTCCTAAGTTTTCTTCCAAGTGCTTTATAGTTTTAGATTTGACATTTAGGTCTTTCATCCATTTTGATGAATTTTGTTTTATTTTCCAAAAGTTGATTTTCAATTTTGTCAGCACAGTTTGTTAAAGAGACTGTGTCTTAGTCATGTAGTGCTGCTGTAACAGAAATACCACAAGTGGATGGCATTAACAAAGAGAAATTTATTCTCTCATGGTCTTGTAGGTTACAAGTCCAAATTCATGGATGTCAGCTCCAGGGGGCGGCTTTCTCTCTGTCAGCTCTGGAAGGAGATTCCTTGTCACCAATCTTCCCCGGTTGAGGAGCTTCTCAGGTGCAGGGACCCCACATCCAAAGGACATGCTCTGCTCCTGGCACTGCTTTCTTGGTGGTATGAGGTCCCCAACTCTCTGCTTGCTTTCTTTTCCTATTATCTCTTGAGTGATAAAAGGTGGTACAGGCTGCGCCCCAGGGGAACTCCCTTTACCTTGGATCAGGAAGGTGACCTGAGTAAGGGTGATGTTACAGTCCCACCCTAATCCTCTCAACATAAAATTACAATCACAAAATGGAGGACAACCACACAACGCTGGGAATCATGGCCTAACTGTTACAATCACCAATCTGACGCAAAGGGTCCTTGTCTTTTCCAGAGTAAGAATACATGCAAAAGACAAACTTTATCTTCAGCAAGTTTTATTTTGCTTGTGTCAAGCAAAAGGAGTCAGGAGGGAACTAAGCCTCTCCAAAAGTCTGTCTCTAAAAGGGAAGCAAGGTTAGGGCTTATATGGGTTCAGTGGAGACAATAGAGTAATGAATATTTAGTGGGCTTCTTCCAAGGGCGGGTACGTCTCAGAATGGTGATGCATGTTAATTAGGTTGCCCGCACATCTGGAATCCAAGATGGAACCCACTGATATTCAAGATGGAGTCCTCTCAGCAGCCCTTGGCATCACTTATTATGGGATATAGCACAAGCATACCGATCTTTGGCACTAAGTCTCCATCTTCAGAGGGCTAAGGAAGGTTAAACAGCAGTCACACTTTGTTCTTCTGTGCATGCAGGAGCCTGTAAAGGGGAAAAAGGGACTAGAAAAACACTAAGAAGGAGATAGTAATTCACGGGTTGTTTCAACCTTATCTCATGTTAACAGGGTGTGGTTCCTGTTTACCCAGCTTCTAGATAGTAATCTTTTAACAGCTGTTTTGTCCCGCCAGCACAGTTAACCCTATTTATCTCATAACCAAGTTGATACACACATTTTTGGGAGGACATAATTCAATCCATGACAGACTGTTTCTTCCCCATTAAATGGATTTTGACCTCTTGTTAAAAATCAGCTGACCATAGATGGATGGACTTATTTCTGAGTTATCTATAGGGTTTTCCTTGACTGATATTTGGAAGTAGATCATCAGGCCTTTCTTTCTAGTCCACCTTAGTCTAGAAGCTCTGCTGAAACCTGTCCAGCAACACACAAGCCACCAACAGATGGGTAGTTGCACATGAGGTGTTTCAGCTGGGAATCACACCCAACTCTCCCATGGAAGACGAGAATTCTACCACTGTATCACCAATGCCCCCAAGACAATGGTAGAGGTCCCAGAGAGTCTGTACTATACTCCTTATCTCTGCCCCAACACACATTTAAACCCTTGGGGGACCCAGGATACAGAGGCGGGGGGAAGATGGACAAAGCTCTCTGGGGTCTGGGACTTGTTTGAGTCCTTTCCTCTTTCTCTTTCTTATCTTCTTCTTGAGAAGTTTTCACACTGCGTCACCCAGGTTTCCCTCAATGTTTGCTAAGTGGGGGTGGGGTAGAACCCAGGCTGCCATGCTGAGATGACATAGAGCCCAAAACACTGGCTAATAATCCATTATAAGAGTTTATGGGGAGTGTGGGGTATAGCAAAACAGCTCATTAGGGGGATAACTGATGATTTGGGCAGATCTCTGAGGCAATTGCTTTGAGCCACTGTTTATCCTATTTTCCTCTATCTACCCTCTCCTATCCCAGCCTAATTTCTCAGATCTTTACTAAGTGGTAAAGAAATCTATATGCTGTTTCCCTTCCTCCTCAGCCTATTTTCTTTTGCTGTTAGAGTTTCTATTTCCACCGCTATTTTTTTTTTTTCTGTATTTCCAATGCAGCAAATCCTGTGAAAACCTAACTGAACTTTTTTTTTTTTTTTTAATGTGAAGTGTTAGAACTGAATGGAGCTAAACGGATGCTGGGCAGAGGGTCAATTTTTACTTCACACATATAAGCAGAGCATCCTTTTTATTTGCTGGAAAAAAACATGACATTTATTAGAATATATATATATATATGGAAACCCTGGTGACGTAGTGGTTAAGTGCTATGGCTGCTAACCAAGAGGTTAGCAGTTCGAATCCACCAGGTGCTCCTTGGAAACTCTATGGGGCAGTTCTGCTCTGTCCTATAGGGTCGTTATGAGTCAGAATCCACTCGGTGGCAGTGGGTTTGGTTTTGGTTTATATATATACATATATGTAAAAGCAAAACCACGACTCCTATAGAGAACACATGTTAAAGAGCTTATTTGATTCATGAATTAAATAAGGCAATCAGGCAGATGTTATAACTGGTTCAAAGGAGAAGTAAAAGAAGCACAAATTTTTACTTCAAATTCATATGATGACACAACCTTGCTTGTTGAAAGTGAAGAGGACTTGGAGCACTTACTGATGAAGATTAAAGACCACAGCCTTCAGTATGGATTACACCTCAACATAAAGAAAACAAAAGTCTCATAAACGGACCAATAAGTGACATCAAGATAAATGGAGAAAAAACTGAAGTTGTCAAGGATTTCATTTTCCTTGGATCCACAGTCAACACCCATGGAAGCAGTGGTCAAGAAATCAAAAGATGCATTGCATTGGGCAAATCAAAGGACCTCTTTAAAGTGTTGAAAAGCAAAAATGTCACCTTGAAGACTAAGGTGCGTCTTACCCAAGCCATGGTATTTTCAATCGCATCATATGTGTGTGAAAGCTGGACAGTGAATAAGGAAGATGGAAGAAGAATTGATGCCTTTGAATTGTGGTGTTGGCGAAGAATATCGAATATACCACGGACTGCCAAAATAACGAACAAATCTGCCTTGGAAGAAGTGCAACCAGAATGCTTCTAAGAAGCAAGGATGGCGAGACTGCATCTTACATACTTTGGACATGTTGTCAGGAGGGATCAGTCCCTGGAGAAGGACATCATGCTTGGCAGAGTACAGGGTCAGTGGAAAAGAGGAAGACCCTCAACGAGGTGGATTGACACGGTGGCTGCAACAATGGGCTCAAGAATAACCACGATTGTAAGGATGGCACAGGACCAGGCAGTGTTTCGTTGTGTTGTGCATAGGGTTGCTATGAGTCGGAACCAACTCGAGGGCACCTAACAACAACAACAACAAAGGAATAAGAATGCAGAAATGAATGCACAAATGGGTGCAAAATCCTTTCTCTTTGTGGGGGAAGGGTTGTCCCTCACCTAGACAGAAATCATTTGCTTGTCTATTGACAGTAATTATTTTGCATTGCTATCAGTTATTACAATTTACTGAGTTGTAAAACAGCTCCCATAGAATCAGAATCAGATAACCCAGAAGAGTGTTTAGAAAACGTACTTTTCCGGTGAAGTATAGATTTTTCCTTGTACTTTTAGACCAAATGCTTCTGGCCTGAAAATCACTCCTTGGTTCATGCTATAGGTGGCACAGGTTACCTCAAAAGAAATGTTACCAAGAAGGAAACTTGGGTCTAGTTGCAGTTAGCGTTGCCGTTGCCATACAAATAACACAAATCTAAACTTGACCCTGCCGAATTTTCATGAAAGGGCATTAAATAGTGTCTCATACTGAATTAAGGAACTAAGACTGAATTTGGCCATCATAGAAAAAGTTAGAAGACCTGCCATCTAGTCCCAGCTTTCTGGCTAAGAAGTGTGTAATGTGTGAGCCTCAGTTTTATCTGTAAGATGGGATACGAGCCCCCACAGCGCTGTATTCTTTAGCTGGCTTCTTCCCCAACAGTGTTGTATTGGGCTTGGTTTATCTCAAACACAAGCTGCTCCTTCAGCTGGATTCCAGAATGATGACAACCCATTGAGCAGATCCACAGCTGAGCCCACAATGACCCGTAATTAACATGTGACACCAGCAAGAAATAAACCTTTGTTGTTTGCAAGTCACTGAAATTTGAAGGTTGTTTGTTACCACAACAAAGCTGACTAATAAACACTTTTCACTTTGTTTTGAAGGCAATGGATTTTGGAAAAGACAACAAAAATTTTCCTTTCTGCCCCCTCTGGGGAGTCCCATGAATTTTAGTGGTAAACAAAACCCCATCTTAATTTCTGACTCTATTTGGATTCAATTGCTTTTTTCCATATCAGAAGCAGTCTGCGGAAATAGAATAACAATACTCACTCTTTATAGCTACTGGATCAGATTCACCTGGAATCTATGTAAATGTGATAAATAGCAATGTGGGTGTCCAACATTTCGTAGCTGATGGCAGAAAAGGCATCACTTTCTTCCCAGTTGTTGTGGGTATCAGCATTTGCCAGACAGGAATAAGGATTTCAAATGTAAGCTTGAAGTTTTATTTTCGAGGGATGGAATATTCCATTCAGGCTCAGCAAAGAAGAATGGACAGATGTTTCATGCTGAGATCGCCACCAGGGAAATGGCTTGGTAATGCTGGCCGCGGTGCTCAAAGCTTGTGCTGCCACTGATCGTTTAACTTTCACTAGGTTCATGAGAAGAAGTGAAGAACACATTTTGCTCTGTTTCTTATGACTACTTAGCTGAGCATCAACAAGGGTCACCATGGAGCATGGAAGGGAGGGGTCATGTCAGGTGGAGAGTGCCTGGGCTCAAGTAACACCAGTAATAGTGGTTAGAGTGATGATGACGATAATGAGAGTGGTAGTGGTGATGATAGTAAAGAAGTACAGAGAGAAAGAAAATGGACTCTGGACTCAGTTAAAGCTCAATTACAAAAATGGCTTATAACTTACTAACTACAGATTTTTGGAAAGCTACTTTTGAAAATCCCCGAAACAAAGCGTCCTCATTTATAAAATGGTAATAATAATAATACCTCTCTGCTATAGTGATCCTCAGGATAACAGGAAATAAGGAATGTAAAGTACCTGGCATGTAGTAGGTGCTCAACAAATGTTGTTGCAGTTCTTTCTCTTCAACTTTTAGTTTTTAACCTGGCCTCCCACACCTGAATGCTTTTTCCTGACGCTTTCAAAGTCCTACCAACCTGCAATGTCTGGTTTTACCATTTCATCAAGGCCTTCTCTGACTGCTGTCTGTAGTACTATCTCTTCTCTGAAACAACAGGAAAGGAAATAAGTGTTCAATTTTTGAACACACACACTCATTTATTCATTCGACACATTTCTTGAGAACCTACTCAGTACTGGGCACTGTTCTAGGTGCTGGAAATACAGCTGTGTGCAAAGGTTATAGTGGGACAGGGAGATAATAAGCAAATAGCTAAACATGCAGTAAGTCAAATAATGATAAGTGCTATGAAGAAAAATAATATATGGCAATAAGGAAAGGAAGTACCAGGGTGGGAAGGATTCTATTTTATATCAGGCAGTCAAGGAAGGGCTCGCTCAGAAGGTAACAGTGGAGTAGAGGGAATGAGCTGAAAACATGTGCAAAGGCCCTGAGGCAGCAGCAAGACTGGTATATTCTAGGAACAGCAAAGATGCTAGTATGGCTAAGCAGAGTGAGCCAGGGAGGAACTGGTGGGAGATGAGGTCAGAAATGTAGGAATCTGGAAGGTGATGGGAAGGAATTTGATATTTACTCTGAGTGTAACGAGAAGCTATTGGAGGGTTTTATTTATTTATTCATTTTACTTTTTAAAAAATAATATTTTATTGCCTGGCTACAACCAATGACAGCCCTGACAGGGAACACAACAGAGAACCCCTGAGGGAGCAGGAGAGCAGTGGGGTGCAGACCCCAAATTCCCATAAGACCAAACTTAATGGTCTGAGACTAGAAGGACCCTGGTGGTCATGGCCCCCAGACCTTCTGTTGGCCCAGGACAGGAACCATTCCCAAAGCCAACTCTTCAGACATGGATTGGACTGGACAATGGGTTGGAAAGGGATGCTGGTGAGGAGTGAGCTTCTCGGATCACTGACATCTCCTGCCTAGAGGGGAGATGAGAGGGTGGAGGGGGTTAGAAGCTGGAGAAATGGACACAAAAAGAAAGAGTGGAGGGAGAGAGCGGGCTCTCATTAGGGGGCAAGTAGTTGGGAGTGTGTAGCAAGGTGTATATAGGTTTTTGTGTGAGAGACTGACGATCTGTAAGCTTTCACTTAAAGCACAAAAAAAATTATTACAAAAAATAATAATAATATTTTATTTTCAGTGAAGATTTACAGAGCAATTTAGGTTTCCATTCAGCAATTTCTACACAAATTATTTCAGTGAATTGGTCATATTCCTCACAATGCATGAACTTTCTCATTATTTCCATTCTCATTGTTCTATTTCCATTAATCTAGTTTGTTGGAGGGTTTTGAGCAGAGAAATCACATTATTTTACTTAGATTTCTTTAAAGGCTCACTGTCTACTGTGTTGAAAATAGACTTCAGGAAAAAATAAGAACAGAAGGAGAGAGTTAAAAGGCTCTTGTAGTGACAGGTGAGAGATGCTGGCAGCTTGAACATGACGGTAGTTACGAAGGTGGTGAAAAACGGTGGGAGTCTGGATATATTCTGAAGAAGGAATAAAAAAAGATTCTCTGATAGAGTGGGAATGTGGTGTGAAAAAAGAAAGGAGTCAACAAGGTTTTTGGTTTGAACAACTAGAAGGATGGGGAAGATTATGGGAGGAGCAGAGTCGGGTTTTTTTGGAGGGGGAATTTTGGATTCGTTTTGGCATCTCTTGAGTTTGAGATATATATTACATATCCAAGTGGAGATCAACTAGGCAGTTGGATATGTGAGTAGGGAGTTCAAGGGACAAATCTAGGCTTGGAATGTGAATTTGGGAGTCAAAAGCATATATATAAAATTTATGGCAGTAAGACTAGATGAGGTCACTGAGAAAGTGAATCCTGGGGACTCCAGTGTTCAGGGCTTGGAAAGATGAGGAGGAACAAGCAAAGGGGACTGAGACGGAGCAATCGATGAGAACTGAGAGTGATGTCTTGGAAGCCAAGGAAAAAAGTGTTTGAAGAAGGAGGAAGTGGTCAACTATGTGGAGTACTGCCATTAAGTGAATAGGCCGTTGAATTTGGTCACGTGGAAGTCACTGGAAGTCTTGATAAAAGCAATTTTGAGAGAGCAATTTTGAAGATGAAAGGGTAACTGGAGTGTATTTAAGAAAGACCCTGGAAGAAGAAGAATTGAAAGTAGTTTCAACAACTCATTCATGGAGATTTGCTGTAAAAGGGAGTAGCAACTGGAGGGGAAAGTGGAGTCAGGGACGTTTTGTTTTTATTTTGTAATATGAATGATAATTCAGTATGTTTGCATGCTGTTGGGAATGACCCAATTGAAAAAGAAAGATTGTTGATCAGGAAAGAGAAGAGACAGTTGCTGGAAATATGTTTGTGGGTAAGCAAGAAGGGATGGAATCCAGTGCACGGAGGGAGAGTTTGGCTTCAGATAGGAACCCAACCAACAAAAGAGAAGACAGAGTATATATGTACAGATACACATATAAGTTGGGAGAAGCGGGAGCTGGGAGAATAGAGAAGTTCTCTTCTGATAGCATCTTTTTTTTTTCCCCCCCAGTGAAACAGAAAAATGATGGAGGAGGTGCTGAAGGTTTGAAGAAAGAAGAGAACATATATTTATCTAGAGAAACAGAGAATCGAATGGACCAGGAAATGTAAAAGGATTGCCATCAGCTCTAAAGGCCCACTGAGGTTGGTAATTATGAATTTAATGTGAGACTTGTCAATGTGGTTGTAGGGATTCTCTTCAGCCATTGTCAGCAGCTGGAGTGCAGGTGTAAGTGGAGGAGAGTTGGATTTAAGTGGGGTTTTACCAGGCAGTTGTAACAAGGGGAGGAAGGAGAAAGGGACTTGAAGGTGAATGCAAGTGAGCAATATGTAATGAATGGCCATGGATTTTAAGTTGGGTAGGGAGGGAAATGAAGACCTGAAGGGAGTGAGGAACAGTGAATGCATGGCTTGTAGGTCTTCGTGAAGATGAAGAATTGTTGGACCTGAGGAGCTAGAGGAAGTGGCTTGGAAAGATCAGAGGCGGTAGATGAGCATGTAAGAGTGTGGCTTATGGAATAGTTGGTTGCCAGGAATAAACAGTTATAGGTTATGGCTATGGAGCTGGGAGACTAAGGAAGGGCAGAGGACAAGATCATTAATCAGTATAAAAAAAACAAACCAAACCCATTGCCGTTGAGTCGATTCCAACTCATAGCAACCAGTAGGACAGAGTAGAATTGCCCCATAGGGTTTCCGAGGCTGTAAATCTTTATGAATGCAGACTGCCACATTTTCTCCCACTGAGTGGCTGGTGGGTCCCAACTACTGACCAAGTGCTTTAACCACTGAACCACAAGGGCTCCTTCGTTCAGTATACCTGTTGCCGTCAAGTCTATTCTGACTCACAGTGACCCTATAGAACAGAGTAGAACTGCCCTATAGTTTCTAAGGAACGCCTGGTGGATTTGAACTGCCGACCTTTGGGTTAGCAGCTGTAGCACTTAATCACTAAGCCACCAGAGTTTCCTCTATCAATACAGCCCTGCATATTCCTTGGCTCTTATGCACCAATAAGTGCTTAGAGGAGAAAAGTCATATTTTCTACTTCTTTGCCTTTCTCCCCAAGCATGCAGCACAGTGCTATGGGCTCATCAAGGGCTTCATTAATGCTGATGACTTAGTGTTGAATGAAAGTTCGGCCATTGAGGAAAATCAGGGCAACGAGACTCAGATCTTCTACTACAAACTACTACTTTCTGTGTCCTTCCCTCCTTCCCCCAAATATTACCCAAGGCACTGAGATGGGCTAAAGGCCATCCCTGACCTTAGAGCGATTAAAGTAATGATTATAATTTTTCAAAGCCAGCCATAGAATTCCATGGCAGGCGGTCACATGTAATTGGCTAAAGTATGAACTTGAATTTTATGGTATTAAGTCTTAGCTGGTGACGGAGACCAGCCAGCTATTTAGTGCCTGCATCTCCTTGTGGCCGTGCTGTTTTACGGCTGTTGTCAGATCTGTAGGTACTTCCTGAAGGGAAGAAAGCTGTAGTTATTTATGGAAAATTGCCTAAAAATGAGAGCAGAACTTTCATTGGGGAATGCTTAGAGGCCTCTGCATCTAAACCTCAAAACCTCAAAAAGGTAGTAAAAACAAAAAACAAAGAACGAATTTCACTTCCATTTTATTTAAATCAGCACATTGCTTTAATCTGCATTTGAGGATGCTGCTAAAATACTCAGGTCAAGAAGTACCTAGCTCTGGAGGGAATTGCCTTCATCCAAAACTAGCATTAGTGACATGTTTAAGGAAACATACCAGAAAAAGCTTCTTGCTTTTTTTGAGCTGTTGTTGTTGTTAGATGTCGTTGAGTCAGTTCCGATTCATAGCGACCCCACGTACAACAGAACAAAACACTGCCCAGTCCTGCACCATCCTTACAATCGTTATGCTTGAGCTCCTTGTTGCAGCCACTGTGTCAGTCCACCTTGTTGAGGGTCTTCCTCTTTTCCACTGATCTTGTACTTTGCTAAGCATGATGTCCTTCTCCAGGGACTGATCCCTCCTGACAACATGTCCAAAGTATGTAAGACGCAGTCTGGCCATCCTTGCTTCTAAGGACCATTCTGGTTGCACTTCTTCCAAGACAGATTTGTTCATTCTTTTGGCAGTCCATGGTATATTCAATATTCTTCACCAATGCCACAATTCAAAGGTGTCAATTCTTCAGTCTTTCTTATTCATTGTCCAGCTTTCACATACATATGATGCTATTGAAAGTACCATGGCTTGGGTCAGGCACACCTTAGTCTTCAAGGTGACATCTTTGGTTTTCAACACTTTAAAGAGGTCCTTTGCAGCAGATTTGCCCCATGCAATGCGTTGTTTGATTTCTTGACTGCTGCTTCCGTGGCTATTGATTGTGGACCCAAGTAAAATGAAATCCTTGACAATTTCAATCTTTTCTCCATTTATCATGATGTTGATTATTGGTCCAGTTGTGAGGATTTTTTTCTTTATGTTGAGGTGCAATCCATACTGAAGGCTGTGGTCTCTGACCTTCATTAGTAAGTGCTTCAAGTGCTCTTCACTTTCAGCAAGCAAGGTTGTGTCATCTGCATAACACAGGTTGTTAATGAGTCTTCCTCCAATCCTGATGCCCCATTCTTCTTCATATAGTCCAGCTTCTCGGATTATTTGATCAGCTTACAGATTGAATAGGTATGGTGAAAGAATACAATCCTGACGCACACCTTTCCTGACTTTAAGCCAATCAGTATCCCCTTGTTCCGTCCGAACAACTGCCTCTTGATCTATGTAAAGGTTCCTCATGAGCACAATTAAGCGTTCTGGAATTCCCATTCTTCGCAGTGTTATCCATAATTTGTTATGATCCACACAGTTGAATGCCTTTGCATAGTCAATAAAACACAGGTAAACATCCTTCTGGTATTCTCTGCTTTCAGCCAGGATCCATCTGACATCAGCAATGATATCCCTGGTTCCACGTCCTCTCCTGAATCCAGCCTGAATTTCTGCCAGTTCCCTGTCAATATACTTCTACAGCCATTTTTGAATGATCTTCAGCAAAATTTGCTTGCCTGTGATACTAATGATATTGTTCTGTAATTTCCACATTCGGTTGGATCATCTTTCTTGGGAATAGGCATAAATATGGATCTCTTTCAGTCAGCTGGCTAGGAAGCTGTCTTCCATATTTCTTGTCACAGATGAGTGAGCACCTCCAGTGCTGCACCCATTTGATGAAACACCTCAATTGATATTCCATCAATTCCTGAAGTCTTGTTTTTTTGCCAATGCCTTCAGAGCAGCTTGGACTTCTTCCTTCAGTACCATCAGTTCCTGATCATATGCTACCTCTTGAAATGGTTGAACATCAACTAATTCTTTCTGGTATAATGACTCTGTGACTCTTTTGTGCTGGGAGAATGAAAATAAACCAAGATTTTTAAAAAAATTGTCAGGAAAAATGTACCGCCTTATGTAGCAGTGGAGGGATAATTGAGATGCTGAGGCTTATCACAATCAATCAATCTGATCATGCAGCAGCTTTGGTAGGAGAATGGGGATCTAAGTTAATGTTTTGGCAAGAGTTTGCTTCTTGCCCATTTGCCCTGCCCAGAGCGACAAAATGTTCAGAGATATCGGGCATAAAAGTAACTATCCCTCCACCCTTCCATGCTCCCCTTCTACCCTCCTCCCCAATGTCCTTCACCGAAGTCCACAAATCTTGCTGACCAATGTTAGTATCTCATTTTGAGGATGTGGGTGGGTTGGAGGCTCAGACAGGTCAGATGATTTGCTCAAGGGTATCAGCTCATAAGTGACAGAGCAGAGACTCAAACCACATCTGAGTCGAGGTCTGGGCTTTCTTCACAGCCCAACCAGCCTGCATTTATGACAGTCCACTTGAGTAGCACCTCGTGAACTTGAAAGAGGCGTTGGTCCAAGTTTACTGATGGTGCATTGCAATCAGGATTACCATGTGGGAGACAAGAACATTCCAGAAGCAGGGTTTCAGCCTTGCCTTTATGAGCATGTGTCTTCCTCATTATGTCTCATATCTGTTTCTTCCCCTTCCCATCCCACTGCCTCCATTCCTCCATTACCACACACCAGCCTATTGTACCTAAGCTGAACATTCTGTCACTCGTGCTTCTCTCTTCCAAACCAGTTTTTACGTTGATGTAGGTTCATTTTCCTAAAACTTCAGCTTCATTACATCACCTGACTGATTAAAAATGTTCACTGGCTGTTGTTCACAGGATCAGGTACAAACTCCTTGGCTTGGCATTCAAGGCCTCCACAATCTAGCCTCAGTCTATCTTTGTAATTGTATGTCTCACTCCTCTACCCCTTCCTACCCCAGAGTATGTATAGTCCCAAATCTAATGCTTTGTTTCCTGCATCCTGTCTGAGTTCACTGCCCTCATCTCTCCTCCGTACCTATATTTTCTATTTCTATCTTTTCAAAGCTGGGGTTCATTTTCACCTCCTCAAAGGCTTCCCCTAAATATACCAGTAAATGGCAATTTTTTCAGGGCTGGGTGTCTTCTGTTTGTCCCTCAAGATTCACTCTTCACCCTCTTCCACCCAGCTCTGTGCCTCAGGAGGCTGAGCTGCATGGACTCATTCTCTTGTCCCCAAATACTGGACTCTTTTCTGTGGTTTCCTTCTATCCTACCCTCAGCTTGGTAAATAGCTTTTTTGATTTTTTCCGAAATAAACTCCCCTTAACTCACCCAATTTGAATCTGCCATCTTCTTCCTGCCTGGAACATAACCAATCTCCTTCTGTTCTATACACTCACAGGCCTCATTTATTGCCTTAAGCCTTCATATATCATATCAAAGGCTGCCTTGAATTAGCAGCTATTTTCCTCTGTGATTATATATTGTCAACCAGCCTGTAAGTTCTCTGAAGGCAAGGAATATATATTATACTCCAATAGAATGTTCCCCTTACACCTCCTACCCCATCAACACTTAACCCAATATGCCAAGCGTTCACTGATTGATGAAAGTTTTAAGTCAATAATAAACAAAGCCTTTACTGGTCGAGATTCAAGTATAAAGTTAAGAGTGGGGGGGAGGGTTGTGAAAATCAAACAAGAAAGACGCCCAAGTTTTTTATCATATCCTTTATTTCAAATATGAAAAAGAGAAAGGCCTAATTTCTCCACAACCATCACCTGTCTTGTGTGTCCCCATGATGCTCAAAAGGTTTCAGTGGATCTTCCCACTAAGACAGACTAGGAAGAAAGCCTGGAGATCTACTGCAGAAAATCAGCCAATGAAAAGCCTCCAGGTCACAATGGATCATGGGGATGGCACAGGACCAGGCACCATTTTGTGTCATTGTGCGTGAGGTCACCATGAGTCAGGGCACTGACTAGATGACAGCTAACATCTAAAAAATGGGGTTTACAGCCCTGCTCTTTCTGGAGCAAGGATTAAATCACATAAAGCATAAAAATACTCTGCAAAATATAAAACTTTATGCTATGTAAGAATTAAAAAAAAAAAAAAAAAACAAATCCACTGCCGTCGAGTCAATTCTGACTCATAGCTACTCTATAGGACAGAGTAGGACAGCCCCATAGGGTTTCCAAGAAGTGCCTGGTGGATTCAAACTGCTGACCTTTTGGTAAGCAGCTGAGCTCCTATAGGGATTATTATTTTCATCAGGTTAAAGCTGACCATCTGTAAAAGCTAGTATTCCTAAAACTTGATGGGAAGGGCAAGCTTCCAAAAGAAGTAATGTATGATTGTTGTTGATGTCAGGTGCTCTCGAATCGATTTTCGAAATTAGGCTGTGAAATTTGAAAATGTGGTATGGAAAATGTCTGAAAGTTTCAAGATTCTCAGTGAACAAAGCCACTTGGTGGTCTTTTATTATATGTGTCCCTGTGTAAAGAATACCTAATTTAGTTAGAAAAAGCAGACCTATTTAAAGCCTTAACAAACATGCTTTTGGGAACATCCAATTATAATGGAAATAGGAAATTGAATGATGTAGGGAGCTGATAATGATGTATTGCACCTTCCTTCTCCAGGTAATTGCTTCCAATTTAGTCCTACTCAAAATTAAGCAAATTATTACAATAACTCAAAGACATTTCACTTGGCCTCAGTTTACTTCCTGGCCTGTGAGGTGGGCAGCTACAAAGGATGCTACCAACTTTAAGGATCTGACAATAAACTTTTTGCCCCTTAGAGGTTACTTGTAACAAGTCTGGGGACAACTTTTCAGGAATTCAGAAAACAAAGCTGTTGTAAAACGTAAGTAGGTAGGTAGACATAGCTCTCACAGCTTTTGTGA
This sequence comes from Elephas maximus indicus, assembly GCF_024166365.1. NCBI lineage: Eukaryota > Metazoa > Chordata > Mammalia > Proboscidea > Elephantidae > Elephas > Elephas maximus. The sequence goes on from NC_064841.1 coordinate 29,942,782, forward strand.
AGACTGGAATAATAGATACAAAATACATGACACATGGTATTATTCAATGGGGTAGTTTCTTCTCCCTTTATATTTAGTGACCATATAGGACGGAGTAGAACTGCCCCATAGGGCTTCCAGGAAGCAGCTGGTGGATTCCAACTGCCTGCTTTTTGGTTAGCAGCCAAGGTCTCAACCACTTCACAACCAGGGCCCCTTCCCCATTCATATTTAGATATGTGTATAACACATATGGGAAACCCTGATAACATAGTATAGTGGTTAAGTGCCACAGCTGCTAACCAAAAGGTCGGCAGTTTGAATCCACCAGGCACTCCTTGGAAACCATATACGGCAGTTCTACTCTGTCCTATAGGGTGACTATGAGTGGGAATCAACTTTACGGCAATGTTTTTTTTTTATTATTATTATTATTATCACATATGAGTATATTAAACATGTAGAGTTATATACACAGTATGTTCATAAGTCTAATTATAAATATGTATGTTAAATGTAACATCAACATAATACAGATTGTGTTTTTGGAAACTTAAACTTAGAACAAAATATATATGCTTTTAATTATAGTAAATATGCCATACATTAGAGGAAATTAACATTTCCCAAAATTCATAAGCAAGAAAATTGCTGCCTAAGACAATCTGCTGAAAATAAAATGTGATCTGTACAGTGTGTTTGTGGCTATTGTGAATTGCAGATACGGAAATGTTTTGATTATTTTATTTCATTGTCCCAGGCATTATAATTGGTTATAAGCTTAATTTATTTTGATTTTATAAAGAGGTTTAAAGAAGAAAGATCACTCGGCAAGAAAAGAAAGTTATAGAAAACCAGCGAAAAAGTATCTTTATTTCTATGATCGGATCTCATGAGTAATGGGAAACTGAGGTATTTGTTTCTCAATGAACCCTAAGTAGAGGTTGGATATGAGTGAAATAGGCTTATTCAGGTTTCTTCCATCACTACTGCTTTCTCTTCCTGCTTTTCTCACTCCTGTGCTACTTTGTTTTTTGGGGCTTTGCTTACTCCCAGCTTCTTCTTCTCATGGTTTCTATTGTCTCATGGCTTCTGTCCTCTGTCTTCCTTCTGTGGGTCCTTCACTTTCTTTCCACTTTACTCTTGGCTGATTCTGTGCATCTCAAGTGCCCCAAATCAGGGGGTCTGATTAAGAGGGTCTCTCACCATCAGTAGAGCATGTCTGGTGGGCCGAGCTCTAGCACTAGGTCTGCGCCAGCATGGAGATGGCTGTTTTGGAGTCAGGAGCTGCTCCGGGTTCTGCTCCAAGCAACTGGAGCCAGGAGGTTGGCGTCATGTGATATTTATGCTTGTGAAACTCCTTAACATGGTCTGTGGTTGCAGTTGCCACCAGGGTAACTATCATGGATTAAATTGTGTCCCCCAAAATATGTGTCACCTTGGCTAGGCCATAATTCCCAGTACTGTATGTTTACCCTCCATTTTGTGATCTGTTGCGATTATCCTATATGTTGTAAATCCTACCTCTATGATGTTAATATGGAAGGAATACACCGAGTCATTATACCAGAAAGAATTAGTTGATGTTCAACCATTTCAAGAAGTAGCATATGATCAGGAACTGATGGTACTGAAGGGAGAAGTCCAAGCTGCTCTGAAGGCATTGGCAGAAAACAAGGCTCTAGGAATTGATGGAATATCAATTGAAATGTTTCAACAAACAAATGCAGTGCTGGAGGTGCTCGCTCCTCTATGCCAAGAAATATGGAAGACAGCTTCCTGGGCAACTGACTGGAACAGCCCCGTATTTATACCTATTCCCAAGAAAGGTGATCCAACCGAACGTGGAAATTATAGAACAATATCATTAATATCACAGGCAAGCAAAATTTTGCTGAAGATCATTCAAAAATGGCTGTAGAAGTATATTGACAGGGAACTGCCAGAAGTTCAGGCTGGATTCAGGAGAGGACGTGGAACCAGGGATATCATTGCTGATGTCAGATGGATCCTGGCTGAAAGCAGAGAATACCAGAAGGATGTTTACCTGTGTTTTATTGACTATGCAAAGGCATTCAACTGTGTGGATCATAACAAATTATGGATAACATTGAGAAGAATGGGAATTCCGAAACACTTAACTGTGCTCATGAGAAACCTTTACATAGATCAAGAGGCAGTTTTTCGGACAGAACAAGGGGACGCTGATTGGCTTAAAGTCAGGAAAGGTGTGCGTCAGGATTGTATTCTTTCACCATACCTATTCAATCTGTAAGCTGATCAAATACTCCGAGAAGCTGGACTATATGAAGAAGAACAGGGCATCAGGATTGGAGGAAGACTCATTAACAACCTGCATTATGCAGATGACACAACCTTGCTTGCTGAAAGTGAAAAGAACTTGAAGCACGTACTAATGAAGATCAAAGACAACAGCCTTCTGTATGGATTGCACCTCAACATAAAGAAAACAAAAATCCTCACAACTAGACCAATGAGAAACATCATGATAAACAGAGAAAAGATTGAAATTGTCAAGGATTTCATTTTGCTTGGATCCACAATCAACAGCCATGGAAGCAACAGTTAGGAAATCAAAAGACGCATTGCATTGAACAAATCTGCTGCAAAGGACCTCTTTAAAGTATTGAAAAGCAAAGATGTCACCTTGAAGACTAAGGTGTGCCTGACCCAAGCCATGGTATTTTCAGTCACATCATATGCCTGTGGAAGCCGGACAAAGAATAAGGAAGACCAAAAGAGAATTGATGCCTTTGAATTGTGGGTTTGCAAAGTATATTGAATACACCATGGACTGCCAAAAAAACAAACAAATCTGTCTTAGAAGAAGTACAACCAGAATGCTCCTTAGAAGCAAGGATGGAAAGATTGTGTCTTACATACTTTGGACATATAGTCAGGAGAGATCAGTCCCTGGGGAAGGACTTCATGCTTGGCAAAATACAGCGTCAGCGGAAAAGAGGAAGACCCTCAACGAAGTGGATTGACACAGTGGCTGCAACAATGAGCTCAAGCGTTAACAACAACTGTAAGGATGGCGCAGGACCAGTCAGTGTTTTCTTCTGTTGTGCATAGGGTCACTATGAGTCAGAACCGACTCGATTGAACCTAACAACAACAACATGATGTTAATGAGGCAGGATTAGAGGCAGTTATGTCAATGATGCAAGACTCAATTTACAGGATTAGGGTGTATCTTGAGTCAATTTTTTGAGATCTAAAAGAGAGAATCAAGCAGAGAGAAGAGGGAACTCATTATTACCAAGCAAGAAGAGCCAGGAGAGGAATACATCCTTTGCACCAGGGTCCCTGTGCTGAGAAGCCCCTAGACCAGGCGAAGAGTGATGACAAGGGCTTTCCCCCAGAGCCAACAGCGAAAGAGCGCCTTCCCTTGGAGCTGGCACTGAATTTGGATTTCTAGCTTCCTAAACTGTGAGGAGAAACCCTGGTGGCATAGTGGTTAAGTGCTATGGCAGCTAACCAAAAGGTCAGTAGTTCGGATCTACAAGGCGCTCCTTGGAAACTCCATGGGGGCAGTTCTACTCTGTCATATAGGGTCGCTGTGAGTCAGAATCAACTTGATGGCAACGGGTTTCAGGTTTAAACTGTGAGGAAATAAATTTCTACTTGTTTAAGCCATCCACTTGCAGTATTTCTGTCACAGCAGCACTAGATAACTAAGACAGATAACTGACAGGTTCTTTGCCTTTCTTAAACAATAGAACAACCTTTGAGTTCACTTCTAACTCTGAGTCTATGACCACCAATTCAGAATGAAATTCAGTTAGCATGTGTTGGATGACAATTGCATATCAGGTATTCATTCTCACATACGTGGTCTCATTTATTTCTTATTAAGTCTGGAATCATTTCTACCACAGTTCATTGACTTTAAGATGCCATTAATTGTAAGCTGAGACATTTTTTATGTACCACTAGAACTGAAAAGAGGAGCCCTGGTGGTACAGTGGTTACGAGCTTGGCTGCTAACTAAAAGATCAGCGGTTTGAACATACCAGCTGCTCCTCAGGAGAAAGATGTGGCAGTCTGCTTCTGTAAAGGTTTACAGCCTTGGAAACTCTATGGGGCAGTTCTACTGTGTCCTATAGAGGGGCTATGAGTTGAAATTGACTCAACAACAACAGGTTTTTTTGTTTGTTTTAAGGTTGAAAGGGGTGTCTCTAGGTGGTTGCAGACGGTTAAAGTGCTCAACTGCTAAGCAAAAGGTTGGAGGTTCAAGTCCACCCAGAGGCACCGTAGGAGAAAGGTTTTGCGATCTATTTCTGAAAAACCAGCCATTGAAGACTCTATGGAGCACAGTTGTACTCTGACACACATAGGATAGTGATGAGGTGGAATCAACTCCATGGCAACTGGTTCTAAGATTGAAAGAATACTGCCAATTAAATTTTGACAAAATATCTTTTATCAAGTAGCTTTTTATTCTGTGCATATAAAAAGAGCTCTCTTAGACTTATATAGACATAGTTTTTTATTATTTATACCAGTGCTCATGGAAGCAGCAGTCAAAAATCAGATGACGTGTCACATTGGGCATTGCAAAAGACCTCTTTAAGGTGTTAAAAAGCAAAGATGTCACTTTAAGGACTAAGATGTGCCTGATCCAAGCCATGGTGTTTTCAATCGCCTCATATGCATGCGAAAGCTGGACAATGAATAAGGAAGACCAAAGAAGAAATGATGCCTTTGAATTACAGTGTTGGTGGAGAATATTGAATATACATAAACTGCCAGGAGAACAAACAAATCTGTCTTGGAAGAAGTACAGCCAGAATGCTCCTTAGAAGCAAGGATGGCAAGACATCACATATTTTCTTTAAATTATCAGGAGGGATCAGTCCTTGGAGGACATTATGGTTGGTAAAGTAGGTGGTCAGCAAAAAAGAGGAAGACCCTCAACAACATGGGGTGACAGAGTGTTTGCAACAATGGGCTGAAGCATAAAAACAATTGTGACGATGGCGCAGAACCGGGCAGTGTTTCATTCTGTTATACATAGAGCCGCTATGAGTCAGAACTGACTCGATGGCACCTAACAACAACAACAACATCATTTTTTGTGTACATTGAAACAAAAATATAGCAAAATAAATTAATTAAGGTATTCTGGAAACCTCTTCACTTTCAGAGTCCGACTCTTTTGAATTACCTTTCTCTTGACTTGTCCAAAGATCCCATGCTCTTGCACTTGATCTTGTCCTCTGTGCCATCAAGTGCGTTGGTGGGTCTGCTGCTCTTTAAAAACACTATTGTCTCTGATATTTTCTTTCATGCTGCTGATACCATTTTGCAAGTTTTGATACTAGGACTTTTTTTTTTTTAATCTTATCAGGAGTTATTGAAGCTTTTATACCATGACCAGGACTTATATTCCTTCCTCAAATTGTCCTTAAATGGTTGAAAAGGCTAGAACTGTCTAGTCATGTCATCAGGAATAACAATAAGTTCACACACACACAAGCAATGGCAGCCATGTCACAACAGCTGTCTATCATGCAATGCAACCAGGGATGCTTCGAATTTTAAGATGCTAAAATGTGGGAAAGGGTGTCTGAGAGTCAACAAAACAGACACTATTGCCAAATTATAGATGACCCCGTGCTCCATAGGATTTTCCATGGCTGATTTTTCAGAAGTAGATCGCCAGGCCTTTCTTCTGAGGTGCCTAAAGACACATAGGTTATAAGGGGGAGAACCAAGTCTTCCAGCTTAGGGCCATTCCACCTGATCACTGCAGAAGAGGAAAGAAAGGAATTGACAGCTACTGAGCATCTGTTCATTAGGATGCCCTAGACACTTCATTTGTGTTCTGTCATGTAATGCTCAGAAAAACTCTTTGAAGTGTCTGTTGCTTTAGAAGGTTGAATAATTTGCCCATGACCCTAGATCATCAAATGGCAGAGAAAGAATATAAATCCAGGTCTTTCCATTCTAAGGAAGGCCAGTCCATAAAGGTTAGAGCAGCATTAGATAATTGGGCAAGACAGAATTAAGATTCAGAAAAAACTTGAATTAACACACCAGTAAAGTATTGGTATCAAGAATACATGAGAATGAGTGGATGCAGCTCTGTGGGGCCTGAAGTTTGGTGGTGATGCTGCCTGCTTGGAATGAGAAACCAGCCCTGGCATGCTGCATTTTATACCTGAGGCTGAGAGTGGGGCTAATAAGCTCTCAAGGGTCTACCTCCTACCACACAAGAAATTCTTACTACAGCAGGTATATTTCCCTGTATTCTATTTCTTACCTGCTGCAGATCTGACCTACCGTTAACCTATTACTAAGTCTAGAGCCCTTGCTTTCTTCTCCTGTTTTTTGTTGTTATTGTTGGTTGGTTGATTGGTTGGTTTAGCCCCAAAGTTAACAAAACGACTTTATTTTATAAGGAAATCTCAAAGACATCACTTAAGTGGGCGTTCTTCCTTTTGTTTCATTCAACAGCCAGACAGTAATGCACCAGGAAGCATTCTAAGAAGAAATGAATTTGAAATGGAAATACAGATGTTTTAAGAGTCTTGTGCCTGAAACCAAACTTTCCACTGTGGGCAGAGGGGAATGGCTGGGCATTCGTCGTTACAGATTACGTTGTCTCTCTGAGCTCGTCAAATTCTTGGAGGGCAGCCAGGGAGCTGTGTGTCTAAAACACAAAGCCAAAGGGCAAGAAGCCAGACTAAGATGGGGCTAGAGCTCGCAGCAAGATGGGAGTGTTTGATGAGGTTCACTTCTCAGCTCCTGTCACCCACATGTTCCTGAAGAGTAGCTGTAAAAAGCAGGGCCATCTGCCAGCCCCCACTGAGGCTGTGGTAGACGGAGTTGAATCCTGAGCACCACAATATGCCCTTGGATGGAAGTAACTGATGTGAACTCAAGGTTGCTGACCCTATCCTGGACTCTCATCCATTAAACAAAACCAAATCCATTGCCATGGAGTTGATTCCAACTCATAGCGACACTGTAGGTCAGAGTAGGCATGTCCCATAGGGTTTCTAAGGCTGTAATATTTACGGAAGCAAACTGCTGCATCTTTCTCCTGTGGAGCAGCTGGTGGGTTCAAACTGCCAACCTTTTGGTCAGCAGTTGGGCACTTTAACCACTGCACCACCAAGGCTTCTAGACTTCCATCCATACCCAGGAGTAATTCGTGGAGAGGCCTCTTCAAGGCCTGTGAAATGGCATAGGTTTGACAAAGGTAAAACAGCTATCACATATTGAAAACGTACCATGTTTCAGATGTTTCATACATTTCATCTTATTGAATCCTCACAACCCCTACAAAGTACCTGTTATTATTCCCATCTTTAAGATGAGAATACTGAGTCCTAGGAAAGGTTAAGCCACTTGACCAAATTCACAGTCAGTAAATGGTTAAGTCAGCACTCGAATTCAGGTTTGAATGAGAGCTCAGACTGTCCTCTACCTACTAAACTACACTGCCCCACTATTTGAATACCCAGGGCCTGAACTGGCCACACTCATGGTGACCAGTCAAGGATTTTTGTTTCAGAAAAAAAGAACGAAATGCCTGCAGGTTGAGGTAAGCTCTGCCTTGGTTCAAAGGCCCACTTGTAGAATCATAGCTTTAAAAACCAACAAATGAATAAACATTTTCTCCTGCCTTTGTGGCTATTTCTCTGGGTTTTACCACTGCTGGGGCTTGGTGCCAAACCCTGCCTTTTTCTTTAGTTCTCTTTGACCACCAGCTCCTATATCCCGTCTAGCTCCAGACTGGTATCCCAACTGTCATTTTTTACTTCCTTGGCCTACATCTTAGCTCTATCCTGTCCTATTCACTCACCTGTAGCTGTTATCTTAACACCTCTTCCCTTAAGTTCAGCAGATCGGCTGAGGTAACAGCTCCAGACAGGGAATCTCTGGGAAATAGATAGGAGTTGAAAAGGCAAATCTCCGAGATTTCCTCACAAGACCTTGATCGTCACATAAAACCAGTCGAATAGGAACATCAAGAACCCCAAAATATCTGCATGGGCAACCGAAAGTTGGATGATCAAATCCTGTTGGAATTCTGTGGCTGATGGTTGAGTCTTTAATGTTGGAGTGCTGAGCGGGCACCAGAGATGTCTAAATGGACTCAGGTTTACCCAGTCCTAGTTCAAGGTTGAGTGGTGGAGATTCTAGGCACAGGTAAGTAGGAATTGTTAGAGTGTATGTATATATGTATACGTGTATGCATGAATGTGGAGCTCCAACTGAACAGGTACAGTCCCAGAAGCCTGTGTTGGGAAGAAAATGAGAAGCTGTGATTCCAGGAAGGAAAGGTAAGCTGAAATAGGGTATTTTGGAACTTTGAGTAATCTTTCCCTCTTAATTCTCCATCTTTCACTTTCATAAATCCTTCCTTCTTTTTCCTTCATTGGTCAATTGATTCACTCAACAGATATCCATTGAGTTCCTATATCTGCATTCACAGTATTCTGCTCAGGGAAGATGTTCATTCCCATTTAATTTTCTTATAAAGAAGGGCATTATTCAAAATATGCCTCCACATATCCTCTCTGAAGAGCATTATTTGACTCTTTATTGCATCATCTTGCTCCTCAAGACTTTCCCCCTTAATGAGACTCAATAAATGCTCAGCTCCCTCCCACAAAGGAAGTCTGAAGTGAGACCCAGACCCACATCATTGCTGTGAATTCCAAATGAGACTCCTGGTAGAACGTTCTGAGAGATATGCCAGTTGTAGATGGTTGCTTTTCCCTTCCACTGGCATCCTGTCATTCTTGTTGTTAGCTGGTGTCAAGTTGGTCCCTGATTCCTGGCAACTCCATGCACAACAGAAGAAAATGCTGCCTGGTCCTGTGCCGTCCCCATGATTGGCAGTGGATGGACAGTCGTGATCCACAGGGTTTTCATTGGCTGATTTTGGGGAGTAGATGACCAGGCCTTTCTTTCTAGTCCATCTTAGTCTAGAAGCTCTGCTGCACAGAAACACGTAAGCCTCCGCTGACAGGTGGGTGGTTTAGCTGTGCATGAGGTGCACTGGCTGGGAACAAACCCAGGTCGCCCTCGTGGGAGGCAAGAATTCTGCCACTGAACTACTAAGGCTCCACTGGCATCCTATTACCCCTAAAACCAAGGACAGAAAAGAAAGGAGGAAAGGAAATGGAGAAAAGTTAGAGGAAGAAAAGGGAAGACAAGAGCAGTGAGGGAAGGGAAGGGAAGACAAGGGAAGGAAAGACAAGGGAAGACGAGGGAAGATGAGGGAAGACGAGGGAAGATGAGGGAAGACGAGGAGAGGGGAGATGAGGGGAGGGGAGGGGAGGGGAGGGGAGGGGAGGGGGAGGGGAGGGAATAGATAGTACTGGTTTGAGGAGAAGGAAGGCATCACTGGATCATGAAGGGCACCCTAAGATAGGGTTCAGTCGTGTGTGTGTGTGTGCGTGTGCATGTACACATGTATAGTTTTGGTGGCTGCTTCAGGAGTTCTATTAATATTTATCACAATTGATTTATGGCCAGGGTGCTGTTTATGTGCATTACTGCTAAGCTGTAGGTATGCTTAATTGACTAAATAAGCCAAGCTGATGGTTCCTCAAACTGAAAATGAGATGCCCCCTCTCTTTCTTACCTCTGACTTCACATTCCTTGACTGAGCTACTGACAGATCCATTTCAACTTAGACCTATCTCTGCTCTCCAACAAGGGTTAGCTCTGGTTCAGGGAGACCATGTGTTTTTAACTTCTACCCAGATTAAACTTGGTCACTATACTAGTACAGAAGGTAATTACCAAGCTGAAAAAAGGTCAGAAGGCATTCTTTAGATACTAGCACTCCCTCTCTTCCCATTTGGTCCTCTATCTTAGGGCCAGCCAGAGTCTCTACAAAGTTTTGTACGGACAGATGTATCCCTTTGTATATTAGTATCTATGAGCCTTGGGATCTGTTTCTCTTGTTTTGTGTGTTTATAGAATGTCATGCAAGAAATTCTGCTTGAGAGAATTCGGTTCTGCATTCTTGGTCATTCTATTACAACGTTCACCAGAGTTACCTGTTATGTGGGCCTTATCAATGAATTACCGCTGATATTGCAACTACTTATGTACGTATTTATTTTCATATGATACTATAGAAGGCAAGAATCTTGTCCTTCTAGTCATCTTCTCATGCACTTATTAGATGCTCAATAAAGGTTTGTTGCAGAATTCATGACTAGTTGTTATCATTAAGCAAACACTTCTCAAGAGTGGAGAAAATTGTAGAGACCAGTTCCAAATTGCTGAGTAATTTGAAATTTGTTTGATGGTGTCTGCTTTGGCGCAGCACTGTTATTTCCAGCTGTGAACATCATTTTAAAGTGCTTACTATCTGCTAAGCATTGTGTTTGACTTTTAGTTTTTTTTCTAATATGTTTAATAACCTTGGATATAAATTTTATTGTTCTTATTTAAAAGATGAATAAAGTGAAGCTTTGAGAGATTAAGTAATTTACCCAAGATTACATAAATAGAGGCTAGTGTGGTTGAGAATCTTATCCAGGTAGGTCTGCATTCATAACCTACATCTCCATACTTCTCATAATCTGTCAGGAAGAAACAGGAACTCAGAAGATTACTTAGGATGTATAATTTATGCAATGGGTAGCTTTTGTGGAAGCAAAACTGTTTTACCTTTATATAGCATTTTAGAATGTGTTAAGTAGCTATGCATTATTTGATCTTCTCCCAAACCTTATTAGATATTATCTTAATTTTTATAGTTCAGAGAATTCATAGGTCATTTTATTGGATCCGAAAGACTGAACAACCTGCCCAAGGACACATGCAAGGAAGAAGCTGAGCCAGAACTAATTATAAGATTTTTGTGGCTTCTTCCACATGACTCCACATCCTAAAGATAGTAAGGAATCCTAAAAGACTAAATAGAGAAGGAGTCAGCTGACAAGCTCTGGTCTAACACTATGGAAACAGAATTGAAAGTCAAATTGTGCTGAAATGTAGTGATTATAGCATGTACATCCAAAGGACATATATAGCAGCCACATTTCATTTGTGATTGTTCATGGTTTCCATAGCAATATGATTTGTTTCCAGTAGAATTAAGTTTGTCAACTTAAAATAGTAGCTTTCCCTAATTAAAAGAAACAAAAAGTTCACCATTATTTGTTTTCCATTATCCACAGATCATAGTGCTTGGCTATGGCAAAGAGACAATTCCCACTACAGAGAAACAGGAAAAAGTCTCCATTGTTCGTCTGGAACAAAATGGCTTTCTGTTGGTGAGGAGGAGCTATAGCAAACACAAGAAATGGAGCTCCAAACATACCATACTGAGGCTGGAGGTCTGTCTCCTTCAGATCTGCATACAGATGCAATGCCAGCGAGTGGACTATAACACACAGAAATTTAAATTGTTCTTCCTTAAGCAGAAACCAAGATTAAAGAGAAAGAATGATTTTCTCTAGAAAGGAGCACTTAGCCTTGAATGGAGCAGAGAAGTCTAGAACTAGAAGAAAACAACAGTAGTGAAAGCTAACATTCATTGTGTTCTTTCTCTGTGCCAGACACAATTCTAAGATCCTTCTACAAATTATCTGTTACTCTTCCAAACAGTTCCATGAGGTAGACACTATTACTATCTCAATTTACAGATGTGAAAATGGATGTACAAGAAGTTAAGTATCTTGTCCAAGGGCAGGTAACTGGGAAATGGCAAAGCTAGGATTGGAGCTCTGGGAGTCTGGCCCCAGAGCGTATACTCTTAACCACTCTTCTACACAGGCAAAAAAATAAAAAGAGTTAAAGGTTCTTTCCCAAATGTCCTAAGTAACCAAACTTAAGATCTTGGACTATAGGTTCACCAGGGTTTCCATCATCCAGACTGGCTCTTCACACACCAACTAGGCCATTAGGAGAGTGAAGGGAGACTCTTAAGAAGCAGAGTAGTGAACAATCTAAATGACCATCAACAGATGAATGGGTAAACATACTATGGTACATACACACTACGCAATGATAAAGAACAATAATAAATCTGCGAAAGACCTCCCAACACGGAAGAATCTGGAGGGCAATATGCCAAGTGAAATTAGTCAGTCGCAAAAGGACAAATATTGTATGAGGCCGGTATTATAAGAACTCAAGAAAAGATTTACATACAAAAAGAATCAATCTTTGATGGTTATGAGGGATGGGGAGGGAAAAACCCTAACTAGAAAATAGGTAAGTGGTAACTTTGGTGAAGGGTAAGACAATATACAATACTGGGGAAGTCAGTACAACTTGTCCAAGACAAGGCCATGGAAACTCCATAGACACATCTAAATGCCCTGAGGGATCAAATTACTGGGCTGATGGCTATGGGGACCATGGTCTCAGGAAACAACTATCTCAATTGGCGTAACATAGTTTATAAAGAAAATGTTCTACATTCTACCTCGGTGAGTAGTGTCTAGGGCCTTAAAAGCTTGTGAGTAGCCATCTAAGATACTCCATTGGTTTCACCCCATCTAGGGCAAGGAAACCCTGGTGGTGTAGTGGTTTAGTGCTACGGCTGCTAACCAAAAGGTTGGCAGTTTGAATCTACCATGCGCTCCTTGGAAACTCTATGGGGCAGTTCTCCTCTGTCCTATAGGGTTGCTATGAGTCGGAATTGACTCAACAGCACTGGGTTTTTTTAGAACAAGGTAGAAAGAAGAAAGCCAAAGACACAAGTGAAAGATTAGTCCCAAGGAGTAATGGACCACAGCTACCACAGCCTCCACCAAACTGAGACCAGCACAACTAGGTGATGTCTGGCTACCACCACCAGCTGCACTGACAGGGATCACAGTAGAGGGTCTCGGGCAGAGCAGGAGAAAAATATAGAACAAAATTCTAACTTACATAAAAAAAAAAAACACGAAGACAAGACTTACTGGTATGACAGAGACTAGAGAAACCCCGAAAGTATGGCCCCTGGACACCCTTATAGCTCAGTAATGAAGTCACTCCTGAGGTTCACCCTGCAGCCAAAGATTAGACAGGCCCAAAAAACAAAAGGAGACTAAATGGGCACAGCAGCTCAGGAGCAAGGACAAGAAGGCAGGAGGGGGCTGGTAATGGGAAACCCAAGGTTGAGAAAGGAAGAGCGTTGACATGTTGTGGTGTTGGCAACCAATGTCACAAAACAATATGTGTATTAGTTTTTTAATGAGAAATTAGTTTGTTCTGTAAACCTTCACCTAAAGTACAATAAAACAAAAAATTTAAATAAGAAGCAGAGTAGTGAAAGCACAAAAGCACCTGTTTGCCTCACTGCTTTGGAATAAACACACTGGCCCCTCTAATTCCAAATAACCAGCTCTCTCCAAAACTCCAAAACTCCCTCTACTGCTCAAACCCTCCTTAAGACACTTTAAGGATGTGTCCAAGTTTTTGTGGAGCTACAATTTGATTAGCTGAAAATTACTGAGTCTCAGATTTGAACTGGAAATTTCTCTGCCATATAGTGATTTTTGTGCTTGGAGGAATGGAGTATGATCGACATTCCTTTTAACCTAGGAATGATGATGTCATAAAATGCTGCATTCCACACACCAACTATCTTTGCTGACCCTGTGGATAAAAATATCTCGCCTAGAAACAGGGCCTTTGGCAGTTACTAATGAGTCTGAAAACCAGAAAAGTTCGTCTGTGAGCTGAAGTATAAAGATAGATACAGAGGAGCTCGTTTTGTATAGTCATTAATAATGTCACCTCTACAAGGGGTTCAAATCCCAGCTCTACTATCTACTAGGTCAGTAACTATGAGCAAACTATGTAACCCCTCTAAGACTCAGTTTCCTCATCTGTTAAATGGGGATAGCAGTACTACCCTCTGAGTCATATGGAAATTAGGTGAGATAATCAATGAAAAACACATTGCAAGTCTCACTCCCTGCTTTCTTTGCCCTTTGGGCTCCAGTAGTACTTATCTTCTTCAGCCCAAAAATGCCATGTTCTCTAACACACAAGTGCCTTTCCACTCTGCCTAGTAGGTTTTTCCTCTATTGCTATTGTTGTTGGTAGTCACAGTTGAGTTGGCTCCGATTCATGGTGACCTTATGTATGACAGAACAAAACATTGCCTGTCCCCTTAAAAAATCCCTCCTCATTCTTCCAGGTTAGCTCAAATGCTCCATGCCCCACCCAGGCAGTCTTACATATCCCTTCTATCCTCGGTACACAGTTTCTAGTACATCCCACCACCATAATGCTCATTAAATTGTAATGATTTTCCACCAGGTCTTTCTCCTCATTCAGCTCCTTGAGTATACTTTAGTCCTCGACACCCAGAACAGACCTTGGCTCATAGTAGGCATTCAGTAAGGACCTGTTGAATAGATAAATGGGCAATTACTGAGCTTCACTATAAAGCCAAGGCTTATGTCCAATACATTAAAATAAGAAAATCTTCTGAAAATATTAACAACCTAGTATGATCGATTGGGAAGGCTCTAACCATAAAATCCAAAGCACATTTTCACTTTGAATGGGTATTTTGGACTTAATTGAACTATAACAAGGTCAAAGCTCTCAAAATTGTAGTCCATATTATAGTTCAAAACATAATTAGACCCAGAAGAGGTTATAGACCATTTTGTGATGAAAGGAGACTCCTGAGGCCAGTGGACGGAGGCTAAGATCATGACCCAACTTGCACCAGAGAAATCCCACAGAGTTCAAATTCTTATTTCATGTCCCAAACAAATTGTCATTGATTTTTGGCACCTAGGAAGAACTCTGAATAATAATGCACTAATCAAAAATCAATAAGACAAACCACTTGCCATGGAGTCAATTTCGACTCCACGTGTTTCAGAGTAGACTGTGCTGCATAGGGTTTTCAACGGATGTGGTCTTTCAGAAGTGGGTCACCAGGCCTTTCTTCCAAGGTACCTCTGAGTAGATTCGAACCGCCAATCTTTTGGCTAGTAGTGCTTAACCATTTGTGCCACTCTGGGACTCCTAATGCTGTAATAGGCACAGGTATATCAAAGCACATCAAGAATAATTAACCGGGGTCGGGGGGGACCTCATACCATCAAGAAAGCAGCACCGAGAGCAGAGTGCATCCTTTGCACCCAGGGTCCCTGTGCTAAGAAGTGACTAGACCAGGGGAAGATGGATGACAAGGACCTTCCTCCAGAGCTAACGGAGAGAGAAAGCCTTCCCCTGGAGCTGATGCCCTCAATTTGGACTTCTAGCCTAATAGACTGTGAGAAAATAAATTTCTCTTTGTTAAAGCCATCTACTTGTGGTATTTCTGTTATAACAATACTGGATGACTAAGGCTGCAAGAGACAGAATGGAAGGAAAAATATTCAACATACATGATGAAAAGGAGTCCTCGTAGGAATGTATCATATTTTCCCCAAGATACAGGGGAATCTGAGACTGAAAAAATTGATACTGGGAAGGCAGAAGCATGTCCAGCTTGTGACCTAAAAATTCAGTTTACATTTCTATCACTCTCCTATTTGATTGCTTTTAGGTTCTCATAGGAGGACTACGGCTGTTCCCTACTCTGATATTTCCCTTTGTGTGGTAATTAAAGTAATGCTTCTACGATCTACCCACTCCCTCACTGACTCCTCCTCAGGACAGGAGGAGTGACTACTCTTGTTGGTGATTTTGGGAGAAGAACTAGACAAAGGTAGCCCAGTCCTTTCCTCTCCCCTTCCTCTTGGGAGTCAGCTGCTCATAGAAAGCAAGCATTCTGTTCTGATTCTCTGTGCTATGAGTTTTGCAATGACAGAGGTCCAATGGGGAGGCCAATGGTTGTCCAGCTGGGCTTGTAACCTGGTGGGTGAGTCAGTCTGATTCCAGGGTGCAGTATTAGGAAGCTCATTCTTGCTGCATGTTATGGATTGAATCGTGTCCCCAAAAAACATGCGTTGTAAATTCTAACCCCTGTAGTGGTTATAATCCCATTTAAGAATGGGTTTTCCTTGTAGTGTAGGGTGTGTCTTAAGTCAATCTCTTCTGAGATATGTTGTTGTTGTTAGGTGCTGACCTGTTGAATCAGTTCTGACTGATAGCAACCCCATGTACAACAGAACAAAATGTTGCCTCGTCCTGTGCCATCCTCACAATCATTGTTATGCTTGAGCCTATTGTCGCAGCCATTGTGTCAATCTATCTCATTGAGGGTCTTCCTCTTTTTTGCTGACCCTTTACTTTTTTTTTTTTTTTACTTTACCAAACATGATGTCCTTCAAGCAAGCAGAGCAGTGATGTAGGAAGATAGATGCCACGCTACATGAACATCACCGAAGAGCCAAGGAATAGAAGCTGAAGAGACAAGGACCTTCCCCCTACAGAGACAGAAGCCTTCCCCTAGAGCCAGCACCCTAATTTGAGATTTCTAGGGGGCACAGTGCCTAGAAGTTTGGCAGTTTGAATCCACCAGCCGCTCCTTGGAAACCCTATGGGGCAGTTCTACTCTGTCCTATAGGGTTGCTATGAGTCGGAACCCACTCGACGGCAACAGCTTTGGTTTTTGGCAGCTGTGAGAAAATAAATTTCTGTTTGTTAAGGCCACCACTTGTGGCATTTCTGTTATGGCAGCACTAGATAACTAAGACACTGCATCTAAACCGCATTCAGCAACCTAAACTTTATCAGCAAAGAAACGGATACATCCGACTCCACCTGCCTGACTGTTGGAGTCAATCATTCATCTGTGTATCCATAGGTAGAGAGATACTAACTAACTAACTAACTAACTAACCACTTGCCATTGAGTAGAGTCTGACTCATAGTGACACTATAGGACAGAGTAGAGCTGCTCCACAGGTTTCCAAGGATATAATCTTTACGGAAGCAAACTGCCACATCTTTCTCCCATGGGGCAGCTGGTGGGTTCAAACTGCCGACCTTCCAGTTAGCAGCCAAGCACTTAACCACTGTGCAACTAGGGCTTGCTAATACAAAGATAGATATATCTAATCTAATCTATATCAATTGGTTTTTAAAACCAGATCAGGGAAAAGGAGTGTGTTTAGGGATCCTTAAAAGTGCAACAGATGGAGACAGTCTATATTATCCACCATATTACCACTTTGTCTTTGCCAAAGCAGGACAGATGGCAGTGTCTAAAGGGCAGCCTCTGTCCTTGAGGGAAATGCTCAGGAGCCAGCTACATCTGTAGTGTTTGCCAACACCACCCACGTGCTACACCACAACTCAGCTACCCACATGGCATCAATGGATACAGGCTAAGGAGGACAGGTATACAATCAGCTCTTGAGAGCCAGTGGGAGCCAGCTCAGCTGACTCACTGCTCCTCTTTAAGCCTGAGAAAACTGTCCTTCCAGAGAGACAAAGCTCTCTGTCACCTGGCTGGATACATACCTCTCAGCCAGAATTCTTTTTTGGTGATTGCGGCTGTAACTGAGAACTGTCTCAACTGCAGCGTAATGCCAGGTTTTTGTGTCTTATTCAATAGAAAGTCTACTCTCAAGTAAGTAAATAATTTAAATAAACAGGATAAAATGGGGTCACTAGCACGGTGCCACACCGGAAGCCAGCCCAGCATGAATTAGAAGGACTTTCTTCTTAGGTTCCTGCAGTTACACATTTTCCTGAACTGGTTTTGGCATTTGGTAATTACTTCCAGGTCACACAGGTAAGATTATTTTTCTGTCCCGAGCCTTGGTCTGCTAAGCAACAGACTTACTAGAGTTTGAATTGTGCTATCACTTGCTAGTTGTGTCATCATAGGCTGGTTGCTTAAACTCTCCTGAGTCTTAGATTCTTAATTAAAAAAAAAAAATGGAGATATTTGTGATATTTTCCCAGAAGGTTGTTGAAAATATTATAAATTATGTTTCTAGAAACACCTAGGATGGCGTGTGGCTTGTAGAAGGCATTCCGTAAATGGTAACCACTGTAATTACTCCTCTGTTGCTGAAGGGATTGGAGACACAGCTTAAGGAAGTGGCCAAGGAAGTAGGGTGGCCAAAGAGTTCAATGAATGCAGCTCCTTTCAGTTCTCTTCCTACTTCTTCAGTTTGTGATATTTACATTGGTTTTGCCCAGGCAGACTGCACAGTTGTCCTTCCAATATTGCTTTTTTCTGGGCCTCCCTCTCAGAAGTCCTTACAGTTATGGTCCCATGTGTCCAAGAGGGGCGCAAAAGCAGCAGAGTAGATTTTTAGGCATGAAGGATGGTTTCTTATGGGACTGAGGGATGACTGGACATGATGTGAGGGGAAGACAGATGACCTAGTGGGCCCAGTGCTGATAGCAGACAACCAATACTAGGTGCCTCCCCTCCCACCCGAGGGTTCTCCCAGAGCTCAGATGGAACTGGAGAGGTAACCTGCATTAGCCTCTGACAGAATGAGGTCTTGTAATATAAATTATATTGAGTTATAAATGAAAACAGGGACATTTCTCCTATACTGGAGTTTGTGGATTGATATCTGTACCCAGTACTCAGTGATTCCCCTAATATTACGGTGTTCTCACCACCTAATCTCCCAGAGTGGAGGTAAAGACTAGGTTTTGGAGTCAGACAGACTTTGAGTCAAATCATAATTCTCCAGATTCCAGTCCCTATTCAATGAGTGACCATGGGCAAATAACAGCATTTAAGCCCTTTTAAGTGTCAGTCACCTCATCTGTAAAATAGTAGTTAGCATGAGGATTGAGTAAGACAAGACAGATGATCGTTTCTTGGAGTGTTTGAATAGAGGAAGCTTTCAGAGAGGGACGGTGTGATGATGTTTTGGACTTTGCATGGCTGCGTGGTGATATCACCATGGTTCAGAGGGGAAAGAAGCAGCCTGACAGATCAAAAGGACTCAGCCTAAGCTAGGTTAGGTTCCTGGGTGGCACAGATAGTTTTTGATCGACTGCTAACTTAAGGTTGGCAGTTCCAATCCCCACAGCAGTGCTGCAGAAGAAAGATCTAGTGATCTGCTCCCATGAAGATTACAGCCAAGAAAATCCTGTGGGAGCAGTTCTACTCTGTAACACACGGGGTTGCCACGAGTCAGAATTTACTTGATAGCAGTGAGTTTGCTTTTTAGACCGGGTCACTTTAGGAAGCTCTAGAAGACTTCACAGAGACCCTTCAGATACGCAGGCTGAGAAGAGAGCTTGGAAAGGAAAGGCTTTGGTAGAGCAGACAGATGACACTGAGAAATCTTCTCAGGAGAGATAGATATTGCAACATCCTCTCCTTTGGTTCTGCAGATGCAATTACATCAGCTGTCAAGGATGAGGGATTTGCCATAGATCAACAAGCATATCCGAAGAAGAAAAATTATATAGATGTCAACAGTTTTAAGGTGATGAATGAGCATTGCAAATTCAGATTTTCAGTATGAGAAAGACTAAATACAATGTATTATTTTCGTATGCATGCTTACACAGCTGAAGATTTAGAATTTTACATAGCATGCTATTTTTTTCCTTTTTCAGATAAACCCAGATGTTTTTGATCTATGCAAAATCATGATGAATACTTACTATATTCTTCAACTGACTTACAAAACACATTCATGATGTAAAATAATAGAGCTTTAAAGCTCAACTCTTTCAAAATTTGTTTACTTATTACCATATCTCATAGGCCAGACAATTATTTTTCTATTATTTTGCTCTTTGGAGTTAAAATATCAAAACTTCTGAAACATTGTTCATCTAGGAGAAATCAAGTCTCAGACATTTTGGAAAACAAAATTGTCATCTATAATCCACATAAAATATTGTACACAGTGTCTGGCACACACAGTTGTTGTTAGTTGCTGTCTAGTTGGCCCCCAACTCATGGGGAGTGAACAAAACCATGAGGGAACAAGACCCAGTCCTACACCATCCCATGGTCAGGGAGTGGATCAGACCATTATGATCCATGGTTTTCATTGGCTGATTTTCAGAAGTAGATGGCAAGGCCTTTCTTCCTAGTCTGTCTTAGTTTTGAAGCTCCACTGAAACCTGTTCAGCATCAGAGCAACACACAAGCCTCTACTGACAGAGTGGTGGTGGCTGTGCATGAGGTCCACTGGCTGGGAATCAAACCCCTGGGTTTCCTGTATGGAAAGTGAGAATTCTACCACTGAAAGACCAATGGTCCCTGGCATGCAGTTAGTATTCAATTCACTCACTTACCCCACCCCCAGGGGCCATCTCAGGAAGACTCTTACCTTCCCATCATTTCTGCATATTCACAACCCTATTCCATATTCCTACTCTGCCCCAGGACATGGAATATCTTCAGATGTTTCTGTTTGAACAGCACAGGTGCCTGGGATGCAGAGCCAAAGAAGACTTGGTCCCTGCCCTAAGAAGCTGATTTTACAATCTAGACAGGAAAAAGGCAAGAAAATCTTGGATGAACTGTCAATCTGATGCTCACTTGTCTATATCGAATTCCACTGTTTTGTGTTACATTATACAATGATCTTCTCACCTCGTTGGCTCCCCATTGACTTTCGTCTTCCTTGGGCCACCTTGTCTGATGACTAAGGTTGTCCCTTATAAATTAGGCCTAAAATAAGTCCTTCAAGCTTTAAACTTCGGAAAACTAATAGCTGCATGTTTAGGCTTGATAGATACCTTGAATAGGTCTCCTAAATGAAAGTGGTTCCTTTCTTGAATTGAAGAGGGAGATAGTTTTAAAAGCAAAGACTCTCTATAGGTAGCAAACATATCTGCTTTCTCAAATTTGAATTTTCAGAAGCAAAATCTATCACCACCTTGCATTTTCATCCATAGAACCTTTTATTGAATAAGAATTTATGGAGTGCCTGCTTTAAGCCAGGCACTGTGTAGGCAATGGGTTAAGATGAATTAAACACGGTGCCCACCCTACGGAGCTCATGGCCAAGTGGAGAAGAAAGATAAGTCAATAGACAATTAGAGAAGAGTGCAATGGGGGCTGTAGCAGAGTCATGCACAGGGAACTACAGGAATACAGAGGATGATTGCCTCAAACAATAATGTGAAATTTGCAAAGATTCCATAGAAGAAATCTTGATCAAAAGGGGGAAAATGTAGAACAGATTTTCAAATTCTCCTGGGTTCTAGACTTTCTGGAACCACGGAGGGTAGATGAACTCCTGAAACTATTGCCCTGAAATAATCTTTAAACTTTAAACCAAAAATATCCCCTGAAGCCATCTTAAACTGGACAATAAACAATAGTTTAGCTTAATTAGTAAAAAAAAAATCTGCCTTGAGCTTTACGTTCTTTTAAGAACTATCTATATAAGATCAAATTGACAACAACAACTCAAAAGATTAGATAGAAACCTTAAGGGGCAGTGAGTTTATGTTACTGAGGGAGGAACTACTCAGAAAAGAAGAGTGAAAATGGTTGCATAACTCTAAGAATGTAATCAGTGTCACTAAATTGTACATGTAGCAACTGTTGAATTGGTGTGTGTTTTGCTGCATATAGTCTCAACAACAACAAAATCAATAAAATTTAGAAAAAAAAATTTGGTGAAATTTGCTTTGTCACATTGTTCCCTGGCCAGGTTAATCTCCATTACTGTAAGAGCAGTGATCCAGGCACAGTCAATAAGAACTTATTTTTCCCGATTCTAATTTGGCTTCCCTGTAAGATGAATGTGGTGCACCTTGATTGCATTCTTCCTGCTAAAGTTGCATGGCCACCCACTTGTGGTATTTCTGTGATAGCAGCACTAGATAACTAAGACAGAATTTTGTACTCAAAGAGTGGGGTGCTACTCTAACAGACACCTAAATTATGGAAATGGTTTTGGAATTGGGTACCAGACTGCTGAGATGCTGTTCTCAATCTGACAGTCTTTTGGACTCTGCATGCTGGATTCCTGAAGGCTGACCCATCTCAGGAAATGGCAACAGCAGGGCTGCCAATGGTATAGTTTTCACACTGCTGTGTGACTACAGTGTTACTTTGTTTTGCTCTGTGGAGGAAAGAGAGGCAAATCTCCAAGGGTGGAAGAACAGGGATGCTGTGTTTTCCTTGCTCTACTCACAGTTCTTCTTATCTTTGCTTTAGAGAAGTTACTGACCTTTTGGTCTCACGTACATGATTTTTTAGTGCACCCCGTACTCACAGGTAATATCCTTTATTTTATGTGCCAATCTGTTATTTCATTACAAGATGACCTCAAGGGAGAGTTTCAGCTCAAAGTTTAAAGAGTATCTCAAGGCACAAGTCTCAGGGAGTCCTCCAGTCTCAACTGATCCAGTAAGTCTGGACTTTTTAAGAATTTGAGTTCTGTTCCATGTTTTCCTCTCATTCTATCTGGGTCCACCTATTGTGGCCCTGATCTGAGTGGTTGATAGTAGCTGGGCACCACCTAGTTCTTCTGGTCTCAGGGTACATGAGGCTGTCCTTTGATTTCTTGACTACTGCTTCCATGAGCATTGATGGTTGATCCAAGTAGACTGAAACCCTTGACAACTGCAATTTCTTTACCTTTCATTATGATGCTGCTTATAGGTCTAGTTCATTTTCTTCATGTTCAGGTGTAATGAAGAACCGAGCAGACTCTAAATTGCTTCAACTCAGGGAACTCAGAGATGTGGCATGCTCTCTGTTTTGGGTTCCACTACTGCCCTGTCTACAGTAGGAAACTGACATTTCTGGTATTGGGGATGGAAGAAAAGACCCTTAATCTGTAGTAGAATGAGAACAAGGGAGAGGCCAGAGCCTGAAAGAGGACTTGGCAGGGCTGAAGTAGAAACTGAGACAGTCTTATCCACCAAGCAGAACTCAGCATGCAGAAAAACTACATTAGATGGTGGGATTGAAAGCACTTAAAAACAAAACAACAAAAAAGTCTCTACTTACAAAGTTCTTAAAATAACATTTCAAAATAAATATAAATCGAGCTTATAATATTTTAAGTTTTGCAACTGAAAGTCATTTTACAAATGTTTGGGTAATGATAGAAGTTCATTTACAGATCATGGGAGCTGCTGGAAACAACACCTCTAGTTGTGAGGAAGGGTTGTTTACAAATGTAGGGGAGGAGTGAGAGCTTCTCAAAAAAGTGTCAGAAAAAAAATTTTTTTCTGATTGAAAAAGGTTTTCACACTGCTGTGTGACTACAAGTGTTACTTTGTCTGTTTTGCTCTGTGAAGGAAAGAGAGGCAACCCTCCAAGGAGGGGAGGAATAGGGATGCCGCGTTTTCCTTGCTCTACTCACAGTTCTTCCTCAGTTTTATGAACCACAAGACTAAAATAGCAGAACTAGCAGAGCAACTATGGGGTTACCATAAGAACAATGAGGTATACTTCATCGCAGAGTTAAACTTCATAAAAGCTTAGAGACTTCAATGACAAAACAAAGAGCTTTTTGACTATAGAAAAGCACAGAAAATTTTAGGGACCATAATGAATGAGGCTCAGTGAATAAGATGCTAAAAATATACCCAGGTGTTTGTTGCTTTAAATCTTGCTCTGTAAGAATAGCGTGTTTAACTGTGTTGTTCTTTAATGTTTTTATATCTATTTTAATAATATTATATATTTATTATTTTTTATTGTGCTGAAAATATACACAATAAAACATATGCCGACTCAACAATTTCTACATGTACAATTCAGTGGCATTGATTGCATTCTTTAAGGTGCTCATCCATTCTATCTGTCCTTTTCCAAGTCATTCTACCACCATTAACATAAACCTCCCTAAGCAAAAACTCCCCCTTTCCCCCTCCCTCCCACTCTGGATAACTCCTGGTTCCTATATATTGCTGATTTCATATAACTGAGATCAGACAGTATTTGTCCTTTTGTGGCTGACTTATCTCAACATCCATCCTTGCTGTGGAATGCACCAGAACTCCATTTCTCTTTGTGGCTGAGTAGTATTCCATTGTGTGTATGTACAAGGTTTTGGATATCCATTCATCTGCTAATGGACATTTTGGTTATTTCCATATTTTAGTTATTGTAGAGAGGACTGCAATGAATGTCGGTGTACAGGATTGGGATTGCTGGGTCGTGTGATTGTTCTATGTTCAACTTTTTGAGGAACCACCAGACTGTTTTCCACAGCAGCTGTACCATTTTAAATTCCCACCAGCAAATGGATGAGGAATAATATTATATTTTTATAAGAGGGTGGCTAGGTAGAAAAGCATGGTTTCTTTTGTGATTTGTTTGGCTGCTACACACATTCTGACCAAAACTAAGACACCTCAAATGAACTGAAGTCAGGATATCCAAATTGCAGGAACACTCTGTAAAGGAAGTTGGGATTAGCAGCCCCTTGAGTAACGAATTTGCAAACCTAAATATAAAATGGCAAAAAGTACTCAATAAATGCGTATTTGAATACTAAGACCTCAAAGTTAAGTGATCAAAACATCTCAAAGGTCGAACCTAAAGCACTGCAGGAAAACTGTTCTTATGGAGCTCTGTCTCACTGAAGACTGTAGACATGAGTTAATGTCCTTGCAAAGCTGATTTTGGAAGTCAAACGGCTTCTACCAAATTAATTGTCTGAGTCAGAATCAAAACCACAGTAGCCTCTGACATTGACAATGATGGTGTGATTCCCCGCCCATCGCCCCCCTCCTCCCACCGCCCCCTCCTCCCACCGCCCCCCTCCTCCCACCCTGGCCCCAAGATATGAGCAGGTGATTTAAAATCATAAGCTGGATTTATCCTTTGGAAGACCATACCTTGAAAAAGGCTACATCCCAAGAATGCCACATACTCTCTTCTTGCCCTCATGGGACTCTTTGTCTTGGAACCCAGCCACCACGCTGCGAGGAAGCCCAGACTAACCCAGGCAGAGGGACCACATTGAGAGGCCACATAAAAGTGTTCTTGCCAAATTAGCCCAGCTGAGGCCTTAACTTATAACCACTATCAATAGTCAGGAAACCCTGGTGGTGTAGTTGTTAAGTGCTACGCTGCTAACTGAAAGGTCGGCAGTTCGAATCTATCATGTGCTCCTTGAAAACTCTATGGGGCAGTCCTGCTCTGTCCTGTGGGGTTGCTATGAGTTGGAATGGACTCGACGGCAGTAGAATGAAGACACCTCCAGATGACTCCAGCACCTAACCACCGAGTCTTCCCAGGGGAAGTCCCACACATCGTGGACAGGAACAAGCTGTCCTTGCTGCATTGTGTGAATTAATTGACTCAGAATTTATGAGCAGAATAAAATAGTTGCTCTGCTCACTAAGTTTCTGGGTGAACTATTATGCAGCAATAATAACTGAAACAGTATCTTTAAGTTCCCCAGGCCAGAGATCCTCTGTTTTGGTAGCCAGAGAATAGATCTCCAATCTTCATCCCAGATAGAGAAGAGGCAAATACCAGCCATTTGGATGTAGGGAGAGGATCTTAGGATCTAACTGCTTCTTTAAAATGCTTTCATTACCATTGGTATAACGCCATACCAGCCACTTTTTATGTTTCTGGACCTCGTAGGTAGTACATTATTCCAGTTCTAATGCATTTAGCATCAAGGTGGGTTCCTTTTGAAATGCATGGAGCTCAGCAGACTGGAATTGGAGCCTCATTGTTGTGTAGGTTGAGCATTCTATTAGGTGATGCTTCCTGGATGTGTTAGTTTTGTAAATTTTTGCCTTTTTTTCCTTAACTATGGCTTTCCTGTGTGATAGTTATGGAGCCCTGATGGGCTTGTTTTGGTTTTTCTGTGTCATATGTGGAAATTCAGAGGTTCTCCACGTAATCTAACGGAAAGACGCCAGCAATAAATTCTCTATTTTGTTCTTATTGGTATATTGTCATACCACAGATCGGTGGTGCTAAAGTGCCACTAGCCTCATTGGTGAATTGTATTACCAGATCATATTTCTCAAAATCTGTATTACCAACCAAAAATTTAAACACACTCAATTAGTAAGCATGCATTCCAACACGGAAACCACATGCCATCAAAAAAGTTAAAAAAATAAAAATTTAATAACTAAGATACTTTTAGTCAATCTTGCTGTCTTTA
Organism: Elephas maximus indicus; assembly: GCF_024166365.1. Taxonomy (NCBI): domain Eukaryota; kingdom Metazoa; phylum Chordata; class Mammalia; order Proboscidea; family Elephantidae; genus Elephas; species Elephas maximus. The sequence goes on from NC_064841.1 coordinate 29,968,710, forward strand.
ATCACACACTTGCTCACTTGGGTCTGCTAAGTCAGTTATCTCTCATTCCTTCAGTTTCTCAGCTTCCCAAATTTTCTTAGTATACTCTTCTCTTCCATTTCTTTTCCTTGTGAATTAAAAAAAACAATAATCTTATTGATTTGTGGAGGAAATGGAATTAAATACGTATGTTCAACTTGCCATCTCTATTTGGAATTTTACCTAGACTCTTTACATGTTTTCTGGATATATTGACTGTATTTCTATTTATTTTATTAAAATGAATTACTCAAGAGTAATGGATGTGAAAAAACTTGTGCTTTATTTAAAAAAAAAGAAAACAATAACAACAACAACAAAAACTTTCCATCTCCTATCTTTTTTGAAATACTTAAGCTCTCTGAGATTGGTCTAAATACATGTGAGCCTGAAGGCTTCCCCTGTCTCTAGTTCCAATCATCATCAAAGAGCTTTTGTGTATGGTCTATGTTACATATTCATAAGAAGCTATAAAAACACAGGCTTAGCCCTGAAGGAGAAGATAACCTAAAGATAGAAAGCAATACCAAGACAACACAGTCAAAGCGCGTGCCATAACTCCAAACAACAAGCAGGCTGGATGAGATATTTACAGAATGAATGGGCTGCGGGTTGAGTACACCACTAGGTGGTTTGGGCCATGAAGTCAAGAACCTTTTACGTTTCTGCTGTGGTCATAGGCATTACCACGTTTTAGAACCATCCACATGCCTCTCTCTGCCCCTGCAATCAGGGACTTGGAGGCTGCTGTTTGACTCTTCTGGAAATGGGAAAGTCTCCCTCTCTGTTCTTTCTGCTTTGACAGAGACGAAAATACAACAGAAAATACACTCCTCCCTGCAGGACGCCCTTCCTAACCTCTCAGCTCTGGGTCGCAGCCTTTTGTTACCTGCTACAGGCACTGGGTTTTGGGTTACAGGTCTCTGTCAGTGTACAGGTCTCTATCAGTGCCTCCGCCAGATGGCCAGAGAAAGCATCCTCCACCACAGACTTAGCCCCCAGCTCTGCTCTTCTACTTCCTGACCTGCTAGTGCCAGGACAGCCACTCCGCAGGCACCCTCTCTCTATCAGAGCTTGGCCAGTGCCCCTACTCTGTATTTCTGCCACTCTCTGACCCATTCCAAACACCATTTCTTTTCTACTTCAGAACTTCTTTTCCTTCTCTCACTTTCATTTAAAAAAAAAAAAAGTAATTCATAAATATACTCTTGTATTTAAAGAGTCAAGGTGTAGTGTGATATGGCTTTTCATGTGATCACTGTAGCCAATGCATGTTCAAGCACCCTGTGATCATGTGAAAACCACGCTTATTAATTTATATTACCTTGATGGATGTGAGGTAGGTGGTGCTTAGGATTGTATGCCCTCAGTATTTAGCTTTTTAAAGTAACCTTAGAATATCTTTAAGTGCAACCTTAAGCTCATGTATAAAAGCTTTTTTCATTTTTATTTTTTATTGTGCTTTAGGTGACAATTTACAGCTCAAGCTAATTTCTCATACAAAAATTTATGCACATATTGTTTCGTGACATTAGTTGCTCTCCCCACAATGTGACAGCACATTCCACCTTTCCATCCCAGGTTCCCTGTGTCCATTCTTCAAGTTCCTGTCCCCTCCTGCCTTCACATCTGCTTTTGAAAAGAAGCCGCCCATTTGGTCTCATATATTCTGATTGAACTAAAAAGCACATTCCTCAAGTGTATTATTTTTTGTTTTGTAGTCCTGCCTACTCTTTGTCTGAAGAGTGGGTTTGGGGAATGGTTTTAGTTCTGGATTAGCAGTAAGTCCAGGGGCCATAGTTTCTCTGTCAGACCATTAAGTCTGGTCTTTTAACATGAATTTCAGTTCTGTTCTACATTTTTCTCCTGCTCTGCCTGGAACTCTCTATTGTGTTCCCTGTAATGGTAGCCATTGGTGGTAGATGGGCACCACCTAGGTCTTCCCATCTCAGGCTGGTGGAGTTTCTGGTTCATGGTCCTTTAGTCCTTTGAGATAATATTTTCCTTGTGTCTTTGGTTTTTTCCATTCTACTTTGCTCCAAGTGGGATGGGACCAATTGATGCATCTTAGATGGCCACTCATAAGCTTTTTAAGACCATTCTTCAAAGTGGGATGTAGAACATTTTCTTAATGAACTATGTTATGCCAGTTTATCTAGATGTCCCCCGAAACTATGGTCCCCAGGCCCCAGCCCCAGCTACTCTGTACCTCAAAGTATTTGGATGTGTCCAGGAAACTTCCTTACTTTTGGTTTGGTCCAGTTGTGCTGACTTCCCCTATATTGTCTATTGTGTATATAAAAGTATTTTTGATAACTATATGCATTTGTGAGTCTGTATTTATGCAAATACTTCCATGTCTTTTGGAGTGTTTTTTATTTAATCAAAGTCTAAACATTTCAAAGAGTATAAAAATAGCTGAAAAACCAAAAAAGAAATGCTTAAACGAGAGGCAAATGGGCTAATAGATTAAATGAATCCCTAAGACTATAAAAAACAAAAAAGATTGAAAAATGGGGTATATTGGAAATGAGAAGGCATTAAACACCCTAAGACTAATTAAATAGAAACTTCTGGTGAGATAAGTAACAAACTATAATCAAGGTGGACAAATATGACAGGAAATATTTCATCTTTCTGTAAACTTCAGTATTGGCCTCACACCACACACCTCTCATTCTCTCTGACACAAATGTACTCCCCGGAAGTGGACAAGACAGTTATCTACACGTTTCCCATTTTTGCAGTGACCATCAACAAATTAAAGGGGCAGGTTTTTTTTTTTTTTTTTTAACAGATTCTGCTTATACCTCTATAACCTGTTTTTATTCATAGATAAAATTTTTTTTTCTTTATTCATAGATACATAATAATATTTTGATATTTCTACCATTAAACCCATTAAGTGTAGTACTAGGACAAATATAAATAAAAAATTAAAATTAAAAAATACTTTATTGATATGTTTAAACTCTTTTAGTTCAGGGTTTGTTAATCCCATGTGTATACAATGTCACATTTCTTGGGTAAAATGTAGCAGTTCTCCATTATTCTCCTAATTTCCATTCCTCCTACTTAAAAAAAAAAAAACAACATTTTTTTTGGAGGTATTTAATTTGATATATAGTTAGATATATGTCCTTTCTGTCTTTTTCTATGCATTTACACATGTATGTGTACATACACTTGTGGTAGGCTGAGTAATAATCCCCCAAAGAGGTCTATGTCCTAATCCCCGAATCTACATGGCAAAGGGGCATTAAAGTTGCAGGTGGAATTAATGTTACTAATCAACGGACCTTAAGATAAGGAGAATATCCTGGATTATTTGGGTGGGCTTAATGTAATTACAAGGATCTTTTAAATGTGGAAGAGGGAGGTAGAAGGGCCAGTGTCAGACTGATGGATGTGATGTGACGTGACGCGACGCGACGCGACGTGATGCGATGTGATAAACACTCAACCTACCGTTGCTGGCTTTGAAGATGGAGGAAGGAGCTATGAGCCAAAGAATTCAGGTGGCCTCTAGATGCTGGAAAAGGTAAGAAAAAGGATTCTCCCCTACAGCTTCCAGAAAGAAATACAGCCCTGGTGACACCTTGATTTTAACTCAGGGAGACAATTTCAGAATTTTGACACCCAGACCTGTAAGATAAAAAAGTTTATGTTGTTTGAAGCCACTAAATTTGTGGTAATTTGTTATAGCAGCAATGGGAAACGAATACAACCACTCATGCATCTTTGTACACATGAGTGAAATCACAGAATACACATCGTCTTGTGATTTACTAATTTTCATTTAACCGTACACATTGTTGCTGTTGTTGTTAAGTGCTCTCGAGTCGGTTCTGACTCATAGCGACCCCTATGCACAACAGAATGAAATACTGCCCGGTCCTGAGCCATCCCTACAATCATTGTTATGCTTGAGCTTATTGTTGCAGCCACTGTGTCAATCCACCTCGTTGAGAGTCTTCCTCTTTTCCGCTGACCCCATACTCTGTCAAGCATGATGTCCCTCTCTGGGGACCGATCCCTCCTGACAAGATGTCCAAAATATGTAAGATGCAGTCTCGCTATCTTTGCTTCTAAGGAGCATTCTGGTTGTACTTCTTCTAAGACAGATTTGTTGGTTCCCTTGGCAGTCCATGATATATTCAATATTCTTTGCCAACATCACAATTCAAAGACATCAGTTCTTCTTCGGTCTTCTTTATTCGTTGACCAGCTTTCACATGCGTATGATGTGATTGAAAATACCATGGCTTGGGTCAGGCACACCTTAGTCTTCAAGGTGACATCTTTATTCTTCAACACTTTAAAGAGGTCCTTTGCAGCAGATTTACCCAATGCAATGTGTTGTTTGATTTCTTGACTGCTGCTTCCATGGCTGTTGATTGTGGATCCAAGTAAAATGAAATCCTTGACATATACGGTATAATCCATACAGATTACAAGCAAGTACATGTAGGTTTACCTTATCATTTTTAACAATTGCATAGTATTCTATTGTAAGGAAGTATTACATTTTATTTAAACATCCCCATATCTCTTTGCATTTAATTTTTTTTTTTTTTTTTGCTACCTTAAACAATGTTGTAATGAATATCTTTGTTGTTGTAAGGTGCCATCAAGTCATAGCAATACTATGTACAACAGAAAGAAACTCTGCCTGGTCCTGTATATCCTCACAATCATTGCTATGTTTGAACCCATTGATGCAGCCACTTTTCCAATCCATCTCATTGAGGGTTTTCCTCTTTTTCACTGACCCCTCTACTTTACCAAGCATGATGTCCTTCTCCAGGGACTGGTCCTTCCTGGTAACATGTCCAAAGTATGTGAGATGAAGTCTCACCATCCTTGCTTCTAAGGAGCATTCTGGCTGTACTTCTTCCAAGACAGATTTGTTCATTCTTCTGGCAGCTCAATATTCTTTGCCAAAACCATAATTCAAAGGCATCAGTTCTTCTTTGGTTTTCCTTATTCATTGTCGAGTTTTTGCAAGCATATGAGGCAACTGAAAATACCAAGGCTTGAATCAGGCATACCCTAGTCCTCAAAGTGACATCTTTGTTTTTTTAACACTTTAAAGAGGTCTTTTTGCAGCAGATTTGTCCAATGGAATACTCCATTGTGGTGTCTTGACTGCCGCTTCCATGGGCTTTGATTGAGGATCCAATATTTCAATATTTTCTCCATTTATCATGACTTTGCTTTTTGGTCCAGTTGCGAGGACTTTTATTTTCTTTATGTTAGAGTGGAGTCTTTGATCCTTATCATAAAGTGCTTCAAATTGTCTTTGCTTTCAGCAAGCAAGGTTGTGTCATCTATATCACAGGTCATTAATGAGTCTTCCTCCAATCTTGATGCTACGTACTTCTTCATATAGCCCAGCTTCTCAGATTATTTGCTCAGCATGCAGATTAAATAAGTATGGTGAAAGGATGCATACATCTATACAAATATTTTTATTCTCATGTACAAATATTTCTTTAAGACAAATTCCAGGATGTAGAATTCTTGTTTAAAAAGTATGTGCATTTTGAATTTTTATGGATAGCACCAAATTGCCTTACAAAATGATTTCAACAATTTGTACTAACAGATGAGAGTATATTTCCCTAAATCCTTACTAACATTAGATATTATTAATGTTCTTAATATTTACCAATTTGATGAATGGAAATATATATATATTTTCTCTTTCTTGATTACTAGAGACATTTGGCATGACTCAAAATGAGAAGAAACAGCTGCAAACATCCATTAATAAATGGAATGTGGAATACACAAAGTACAAATTTAGCAAATTAGAAATCATCAAAAATGAAATGGAACACATAAACATCAGTATCCTAGGCATTAGTGAGCTGAAATGGACTGGTATTGGTCATTTTGAATCAGATAATCATATAGTCTACTATGCCAGGAATGAAAACTTAAAGAGGAATGGCATTGCATTTATTGTCAAAAAGAACATCTCAAGGTCTATCCTAAAGTACAATGCTGTCAGTGATAAGATAATAGCCATATGCCTACAAGGAAGACCAGTTAACACGACTATTATTCAAATTTACGCACCAATCACTAAGGCCAAAGATGAAGAAATTGAAGATTTTTACCAACTTGTGCAGTCCAAAATTGATTGAACACACAATCAGGATGCATTGATAATTACTGGTGATTGGTATGCAAAAGATGGAAACAAAGAAGGAGAATCGGTAGTTGGAAAATATAGCCTTGATGATAGAAACAATGCTGGAGATTGGAGATCACATGATAGGATTTTGCAAGACCAACGACTTCTTCGTTGAAAATACCTTTTTTCAAAAACATAAATGGCAACTACACACGTAGACCTCGCCAGATAGAATACACAGGAATCAAACTGACTACATCTATGGAAAGAAATGATGAAAAAACTCTATATCTTCAGTCAGAACAAGGCCATGGGCTGGCTGCAAAACAGACCATCAGTTGCTCATATGCAAGTTCAAGTTGAAAATGAAGAAAATTAGAAGAAGTCCACAAGAGGCAAAGTACCACCTTGAGTATATTCTACCTGAATTTAGAGTATTTGCTACCTAAATCTCAAGAATAGATATGATGCATTGAACACTAATGACTGAAGACCACAAGAGTTGTGGAATGACATCAAGGACATCACACCTGAAGAAAGAAAGAGGGCATTAAAAAGACAGGAAAGAAAGAAAAGATCAAAATGGATGTCAGAATACACTCTGAAACTTGCTCTTGAACTTTGAGTAGCTAAAACAAATGGAAGAAATGATGATGTAAAAGAGCTGAACAGAAGATTTCAAAGGGCAGTTCAAGGAGACAAAGTAAAATATTATAATGACATGTGCAAAGACATGGAAATAGAGAATCAAAAGGGAAGAACATGTTTGGCATTTCTCAAACTAAAAGAACTGAAGAAAAAACTCAAGCCTCAATTTGAAATTTGGAAAGATTCTACTGGGAAAATATTAAAAGAAGCAGCATGCATCAAAAGAAGATGGAAGGAGTACACAGAGTCACTGTACCAAAAAGAATTGGTCGACGAGCAACCATTTCAAGAGGAAGCATATGATCAAGAGCCAAGGGTACTGAAGGAAGAAGTCCAAGCTGCACTGAAGGTACTGGCAAAAAAACAAGGTTCTAGGACTTTACAGAATATCAACTGAGATACTTCAATAAATGGATGCAATGCTGCAAGTGCTCACTCATCTATGCCAAAAAATTGGGAAGACAGCTACCTGGCCAACTGACTGGAAGTGATCCATATTTGTGCTCATTCCAAAGAAAGGTGATCCAATGGAATATGGTAATTATCAAACAATATCATTAATGTTACACGCATGCAAAATTTTGAAGATAATTCAAAAATGGTTGTGGCAGTACATTGACAGGGAACTACCAGAAATTCAAGACAGGACACGGAATGAAGGATATCATTGCTGATGTCAGATGGATCTTGGCTGAAAGCAGAGAATACCAGAAAGATGTTTACCTGTGTTTCATTGACTATGCAAAGGTAGTCAACTGTATGGATCATAATAAATTATAGATAACATTTAGAAGAACGGGAATTCCAGAACACTTAATCGTGCTCACGAGGAACCTATACACAGACCAAGAGGCAGTCATTTGTTCTGTTGTACATGGGGCCACTATGAGTTGGAACAGACTCCATAGCACCTAACAACAACAACAAGAGACATGGAGCACATCTCTATACGTTTATTACCTATTTTAATTTCTTCTATTTTGACTGGCTTATTCATTTCCTTTGTGTGTTTTCAGTAAGGCAGTTATCTTTTTCTTATTGATTTATAGGATATTAATCCTTTTTAGAAGAGCCATGGTGGTGCAGTGGTTAAAGCACATGGCTGCTAACAGAAAGCCGAGTGGTTAGAACCCACCAGCAGCTCCATGGGAGAAAGATGTGGCAGTCTGTTTCTATAAAGATTACAGCCTTGGAAACCCTATGGGGCGGTTTTACTCTTTCCTGTAGGGTCTCTATGAGTCAGAATTGACTCGAAGGCAGTGGTTTTGATTTAGAATCCTTTTTATTATTTATGGTAAAGGTTTTCCCCCCAGTCTGTCTCTTGCCAATTAACTTTTCTCATGATGACTTTCATCAGTATACATTTTAAAAATTGATGCAGTAAAGTCTGTCAGTTTTATATGGTTTCTGGATCTTGTGAACTGATAAGCAAGACCTGCCCTCCTCTCCAATCAAGATGTTAAGAGCAGGTGGCTACCTTTTTTTGTAATTTTTGTCATGTTTCAGTTTTTAATTTTTAGCTCTTAGATTCTCTTCCTTCTTGCTATAATGAGTCTGGGCTGATAATCTTGGCCTTCTACGGCATACAAAAAAAAAAAACAAAAACAAACCCAGTGCCATCGAGGTGATTCCGACTCATAGCGACCCTATAGGACAGAGTAGAACTGCCCCGTAGAGTTTCCGAGGAGCACCTGGCAGATTCGAACTGCCAACCCTTTGGCGAGCAGCCTTAGCACTTAACCACTACACCACCAGGGTTTCCATCTACGGCATATACAGAGTATCAATGCCGTGATCTCCCCGACCCTGAATAGCTCTAGCCCTTACGATTATGTAAGAACAAGTAGGTTAATGATTTAAAAAGTAATTTTTTGAATAAAATTGTTTTTTAAAAATATAAAATATTGCTCAAATATAAAGTTTCAAGATGATGATGGTAATTATTATTATTATTTTCAATATTTATAAGAGCCTTTCTCCTTGCCAATTATTTGCAGATGTTTCTTCCCTATCATCCCATCTCTGTATTTCTACTTAATTCCCTCCCTGTCTTTTATAGTTCTCAGAATTCCCGATGAGGAATTCCATGTGGCTGGTGAAGACTGACTTCGCACTATCAGAAACCATGCTGGACCACATGGGAATACTGAAACTCCACTCACTACTCTGACATCAACATTGGGGGCAACCTTAATGAAGGCGGTTGCTCCACCCGAACACAAGCAGATTATCCTCTGAGCCACACCCCACCGGAGTTTATTTACCAGGCCAGTATCCCAAACAAAAGCTCCAGTCACTCCATCTCTTCTTCAGGCTTCAGAAGGTAGCAGGCACGTACCCTAGACCATCTTTAAAATCCCAGGTCCACTTGTCAATCAAAGCTTCTCTAGCTTTGTCTAACAATAGGGGTGTGTTGACTACAACTCCCAGAGTCAAGGGTTGGCTCTGCCTCCTTGAAAGGAAAGCAGTGAAACAGGAAAAGCATCCAACTGAGATAAAAGCTAAGCTAGCACATGATAGCATTTTCAAAACAAACCACTGGGCCTGAATTTTCTGGAATGAAATAGAAGAGGAGGGAGCGTCAGAGAGGAGCACAGGCCCAGCCCAACCCTTTGGTCAACAGAAGGCAGGGGACTGACAGATGACCTTAGTATATGTGTCTTTCCGATAATTTTTCCAAGAGGCCACCCTGCCTGTATCATTCTGCCCTTCCTGTTTTCCCCATATTTCCTGCCTTCTTCACGAAGCACATGCTGAGAGGACATGCTAGGCTGTTGTTATGTGTTTAAAACGTTTTTCACTGCTTAATTTAAGAAAACACTCTGTTGGCAAGAAACACAGAATTGAAAAGAAATAGCCTCATCATTTTAGTATGGACAAGTAGCAGCAAGAAATATGAATCAAAAGTAACAATGGAAAGTTGTTTAGTGGCAGAACCAAGATGGAGCCCAGGCTTCTTGGGTGACAGTCTTGCTCCTGTGTCCTGGTCAAACCTCCACTACAAATCACTGGGGATAAAGTACATGTAGGTGATCTCTGAGTCAGAGTGCTAAGTTAATACACATGGGCCAGTAGGGTGGGCTGTGGGAAATCATCCCAGTGTATGCTTTCTTGGCACCTTCTCTGTGCAAGGCACTGTGTCAGCTCTAAAGGGGCATAAAGGTAAGCAAGACACCAGGGACACGTCTTCCAGCACAGGTATTGGAAAAACAAGAACATATGACCCAGTGATTGCAAAAGTTCAGCAGGACTTGGTGACTCTCTTCTTTAAAACTCTTTTGATTTCAAGGGTGAACCTGACTAGCCTTAAAAAGCTGGAGTGGGTTTTACTAGTGATATTTCATGGAAGAATCAAATCTTGCAAAAGGAAGCAACCCAGATGAACCTCAGAGCCAATTGAAACCAGGGACCCAAATGCTGAAAAGAACCCTTTTTCCATCTCAAGCAACTGCTTCTTTCCCTGTTGACCACCCTCTTCTTCTCTAGGCCATTCAGCTATTAAAGACAGACTATTTTGGTTCTTTCTTGATTCCAAGAGAAGGTTCTCATTGATGCATCTTTATTCACGTTCCCACCTCTGACCAACTCCTTGAAAGGAGGGAACATATTCGTGTAAGAGCATAGAAGCTGCAGTGGGAATCCCACAGTACCCTCCTCAACTTGGTACATTCCTCCAAACTTTGCCTCCCAAAGTCACTTTAAGTCTTCTCATTTTTATCTTGTTTTTCTGTCTTTCTCATAAGGTTTTACATTCAGATTCTCCCTCTCTGCCCAGCTTTTTCAATATGATGAGAGATTTGGTCTGCATGACTTTAGTCAGCTTCTGTTCAACACTTTGCCTCATGTCTTTCCCTCTGCAGCGTCATGAACACTAGCCATAGGCTCATGGTGTGTTTGACTCCCAGACGCCAGGCACCTCTGCCAAGATAGTGCGATTAAGAGGTCCATCTAATGACCATATGCAGCAGTACAGAAGTCTGGTAGAAAGGTGGGCCGGGAGTTCAACAAACATTGGGATTGAAGGCACCAGTTTGGGGGAACCGTCTGCCTGGGGTTGATAGCTGGAATGGTGGGAGTAGAAAATTATATGATTATCAAAGGAGAAAATGGTGTGTGAGAAGAGAAGAGGAGCAAGTAGAACCTGGAAGACCCTATATATAAAGGATAAGCAGAAGATAAGCAGCCTTCAAGGTAAGAGAAAGACAGAAGTTGAAGAGAAGGAGAATTTGATTGACTTACATAACCCATTTGTGTTATACTACAAGCAACTCTTGGTCAGCAAGTGGTAGATTTTTGAAGTCCATAATTTCTCCCCATTTCTCTGTTTCCAGCCTTCTATTTCTTTTCTTGATAGCATTATCCCTTTGGGTCTGAGAAAAGAGGTAATCTCATTTTGCTTCTAAGCACTAAAAAAAAAAAAAAACCTGATAAAAGGATTGAGTGGGTAGCAGAATGGCTGCAATACAAAGAAAAGATTTTAATTTTTTTTATTTATGGATTTCTATTTTTCTTCTAACAGTGGACTAAAACTTTACATAATTTCGTAGTTTCTTAGGGCTCTAGGCAACAAAGTGACAGACTTATTACTCCCTAGAAAGATCTTTCACTACAGGATATCGCTTTTATCTCATCCTGTTGTCCTTTGATTTGCACACTTGGCATTCAAACTGGAGCAGAAAATGAACAACCCCACTGAGAAAAATATATGCCTGTGTTTATAAGAGCACCCATTGCTTAAGTGCTCTGGCCAACTTCTACATTTCTTTGTATATGTCTAGCTTGGTGGGCCCAGTGACTGTGAAAGGATACAACCATAAATTAACATAGTTGTTGGCTTTGGTTAAGGGGACCCTCTCTCATGAATGTTGTAAATACTTCCCTAAAGTTTTGAAAATCAAATCCTATAGGTCTGATTATGTTTCCTTGCCAGGTGAGGTATATGTCCCATGATGTGCTTTTCACAAATACCTCATGCCAGTTTTCTGCAAAAGCCATTTATCATCAAAATTAACAATAAAGGAAATTTTCTCATGTCCTTTAAAAATTCCTTTCTTTTTGTACCTTGGACAATGATCCAACAGACTAAAATCAGAATTTCTCTAAAGAAAAAACAACAGTGACAATTACAATAAGTAGAAGAAATAATCATAGTAGCGGTGGTGCCACTCTGGGTTATTAATTTCGGTGCCAAGCCCATTTGGGCACTTCGAATGTTTAGTGCCAGGGATCATGTTAACTCGTCTCCTGTTTACACTGTACTAAAGTTCACATTCTCTGCCAGTCTCCTATATATCCCCATTCCTATTTAAGCTACATTTCGTAAGCTCCTCTTTATCTTAGATACTTCCCTCCTGATGCACTCCCAAAACCAAAAACCGACCCCATGTGTTACAGAGTAGAGCTGCTCCATATTTTTTTCTTGGCTGTAATCTCAATGGAAGCAGGTCATCAGGCCTTTCTTCCATGGCACTGCTGGACAGGTCTAAACTGCCAACCTTTAGGTTAGCAGCCAATCCCAAGCCACTTGTGCCATCCAGGTTTTGATCCACTCCAGGGCCCCCTTTAAATATGGGGCCACAGCTGACCAGAGAGCTCCAGAGGCGGTCTGAACAGAGCAGAGGGCAGCAAGACTCATAACTTCTGTGGTCTGAACACTGTATTTCTTTTTTGCACAAATTTTTATAGCAACTGCCTAATCTGTAATCAACTTTTTGTTTATCCTAACACATTATTTTAATTTTTTTTATTGTACTTGAGGTGAAGGTGAAGAGCAAATTAGTCTGTCGTTAAATAATTAATACATATACTGTTTTGTGACATTGGTTGCCAGCTCCACGACTTGTCAACACTCTCCTCTTCTCAACCTTGGGTTCTCTGTTACCAACTTTCTTGTCCCCTCCTGTCTTCTTGTCCTTGCCCCTGAGCTAGTGTGTCCCTTTGGTCTTGTTTCGTTTTAGGGGCCTGTCTAATCTTTGGCTTAAGGGTGAACCTCAGGAGAGACTTCATTACTGAGGTAAAAGGGTGTCCAGGGCCCATATTCTCAGGGTTTCTCCAGTCTCTGTCGCGCCAATAAGTCTGGTTTTTTTTTTGTGAGTTAGAATTTTGTTCTACATTTTTCTCCAGCTCTGTCCAGGACTCTCTATTGTGATCCCTGTCAGAGCAGTCAATGGTAGTACCTGGGCACCAATGAGTTGTGCTGGACTCAGTCTAGCAGAGACTGTGTTATTTGTAGTCCCTTAGCCCTTTGAACTAAGCTTCCCTTACATCCTTGGTTTTCTTCATTTTTCCTTGTTCCAGACGGTGTGGGACCAGTGGAGTATCTTAGATGGCTGCCCACAAGCTTTTAAGGTGTCAGACACTAAGTAGGATGTAAAACATATTCTTTATAAATCTGCGTTATGCCAGTTGAGCTTGATATCCCCCAAGACCATGATCCTCAGCCCTTAGCCCAGTAATTAAGTCCCTCAGGGAGATTGGATGTGTCTACAAAGCTTCCATGACCTTGCCTTGGTCAAGTTGTGCTGACATCCCCAGAATTGTACACTGTCTTACCCTTCACCAAAGTTACCACTTATCTATTGTCTACTTAGTGTTTTTACCTCTCCACCCCTTTCCTCCCTAGTAACCTTCAAAGATTTTTTCTTTCTGCATGTAAACCTTCTCATGAGTTTTTGTAATAGTCTCACACAATATTTGTCCTTTGTAATTGGTTTCTTTTACTCAGAAAAATGGCCTCCAGATTCATTGATGTTGTGACATATTTTGCAGAATCATCATTGTTCTTTATTTTTGAATAGTATTCCATCGTGTGTATGTACCATAGTTTGTTTATCCATTCATCTGTTGATGGGCACTGGGGTTGTTTCCATCTTTTTGCTATTGTGAATAATGCTGCAATGAACATGGATGTGCATATGTCTATTCATTTGATGGCTCTTATTTCTCTAGGTTATATTCCTAGGAGTGGGATCACTGGATCATATGCTATTTCTATTTCCAGCTTTTAAAGGAAGCACCATATCATTTTCCAAAATGGTTGTAACATTTTGCATTCCCGCCAGCAGTGCTTAAGAGTTCCAAGCTCCCCACAGCCTCTCCAACATTTGTTATTTTCTGGTTTTTTGTTTTTTATGCCAGTAATGTCAGGGTGAGATGATATCTCACTGTAGTTTCAATTTGGATTTCTCTAATAGCTAGTGATCTAGAGCATTTCCTCATGTGTCCATTAGCTCCTGAATGACTTCTTTGGTGAAGTGTCTGTTCATTTCTTTTGCCCATTTTTAATTGGATTGATTGTCTTTTTGTTGTCGACGTGTACATTTGTTGTAGAGGTATAGATTTTAGAGATTAGACCTCCATCAGATTTGTCATAGCCAAAATTTTTATCAGTCTGTAGGTTTTCTTTTTACTTTTTTGGTGAAGCCTTTTGATGAGCTTAAGTGTTTTATTTTTAGAATATCCCAGTTTTTTAGCTTATCTTCTGGTGTTTGTATATTGTTAGTTATGATTTGTATGCTATTTATGCCAGGTATTAGGGCCTCTAGCACTGACCCTATTTTTCCTTCTATGATCTTTATAGTTTTTGGTTTATATTTAGGTCTTTAATCCATTTTGAATTAGTTTTTGTGCATGGTGTGAGGTATGGGTCCTGTTTCATTTTTTCACAGATGGATGTTCAGTTTTGCCAGCTCCATTTGTTTAAAAGACTGTCTTTTACCCAATTAATGAACTTTGGACTTTTGTCAAAGATCAGGTGACCATAGGTGGATGGATTTACATCTGGGTTCTCGATTCTATTTCTATCCTAACACATTTTACAGAATGGTTTGTGTAAACCATCCACACTGTGTTAACAAAATTATGAAAGTCAAAGGACAGAAGCCTCTGGGCCTGGGATAAATTTGAAAAAAAAAAAAAGTTTCTGCCTGAGGAGCTAAGGCAAGAGCGAGAGGGCATGGATGAGATACTTTACCACTATTCGTGTTTAAGGGAAGGCAAAGATGAGTAAAGAAGTACTGTGTGAAAGTTCCAAAATTGAGGTACCTGACTCATATCAGGAAAACCTGGTAGCATAGTGGTTAAGAGCTACGGCTGTTAACCAAACGGTCAGCAGTTTGAATCCGCCAGGCGCTCCTTCGAAACCACATGGGGCTCTTCTACTCTGTCCTATAGGGTCGCTATTAGTCTGAATTGACTCAACAGCACGGGTTTTTGGTTTGACTCATATCAGAATGATTAGCCCGGGTCTGAGCCCTGATTCCATCTTAGCTTTTGCTTATTTCCCTTGTGATCATCAAAATTTTACACAGACTTAAGTACATAACAAAGAATTCCTCCCCCCCAACAACCATTAAACCCTTAGAAGAACTTCAGTACATAACAAAGGAAACGTTTTTCTCTGTGGTTAAACTAAAAACATGGAAAGAATGCTTCTAAGGGAGGGTCTTGACACAAGACCCTTATCAGGAATGCCCTCAGCAGCCTTCAGGAAATATTTTAAGATAATTACCTTGTGACCACCCTGGAAACCTCCCCCAGTCATGTATTTAAATTGGTTAGATTGGTTAATCCAAATAGCCCACATTCGTGTTTCCAACCAATTACTGTAAAGTCCCTGCTTAGAGTTGTCCTGCCTCCTGCTTACTGGGCCTTGCAAGTTCCAATCAGAATGTTGTGTTTTCGCTCATAAAAACGCCTCTGTAACTCCATCATTTTGGAGTATTTAGTTTCACTCTGTGAGATCAGACATATCCCTGGTTCAAACTGACTTGAACCTTCAATAAATCTCTTTGCTTTTACCCTTAACAGAGTATGTGTCCTTACTCATTGACAGTAGTAAGGGCTGTAAGGGAGGAGTTTGAAAGTAGGGTGGACTGAAGAGTGAGATATGGACAGAGAAAAGTAGAACTAAACTCAAGGCCACAAACCAAGTTCATCAGAGTGTCCCTTTGCCACAGTGTCTGATGAGGATTTGTGGGGGTGGGGTGTAGGGAGTATGGTTTATTGCATTAAGATGGACAGGATCTATTTAATTAAATGTTCCCAACAAAATCAGAGGAAGCATTCATAAACTTCATCTTCATTGAATACTAAAGGAAGTGTACTAAATAAAAAACACTAAATAAATTCTAAATAAAATACTTGATCCTACTATGGATTGAGTCATGTCTCCCAAAAATATGTGTTGAATTCCTGGCACTTGCAATAGGATGTGATCCTGTTTGGAAATAAGGGTTTTTTTTGTTGTTATGTAAATAAGGCCATACCAGTGTAGGGTAAATCCTAAACCTAATTATTTGTGAGTTATAAAAAGACCAGAAGAGACACAGGAAGTGAAAAATGCCATGTGAGGATCATCTTCAAGCCAAGGAATGCCAAAGAACAAGGAATGCCCAGGGCTACTGACAAGGAAGGAGTCAACACAGCCAAGATCCTGATTTGAACTTTTAGCCTTCAGAACTGTGAGAAAAAAAAATTCTGTTCTTTAAAGTCATCCACTTGTGTTATTTCTGTTATAGTAAAAAAAAAAAAAAATCCCAAATGGAATGGTCATTAGTGCTATTCACAAATTATTTCTGGCTTTCATTTTCCGAGCATTGCACTTCTCCTCCCCCTTTGAGGTCATGTGATCAGCTTCAGCCAATGATTTGTGAGTGACAGCTTTGCATGCAACACGCAGTTTGTCTCATTCTCTTCCCAGTATTGCAATGATGTGGAAGCATGTGTGGAGATGATGCCTCTACCAGCTTGAGTTCCTAAGGGTTTACAACAATAAAAGCCCTTCTTCAGACTTGCTTTGGACTTATAACATGAGTGAGTACTAGAACTTCAAACTGGACAATTTTGAGAGTAAAAGTGACAGCAGGCACAATTTGAAAATGTATGGTCATCCTGGCAAGATCTCAATTTGTTGTGTTAAGCCACTGAAATTTGGGAGTTGTTTATTATTGCAGCATAACCTAGTTTATCCTGGCTGACAGATACATAAAGACATCTGTAAACAACTTGCAATAACACATTTCAAGAAGGTCAAGAGGTAAACCATGTAGTTATCACCATAAACTTGCCAGGTGGGTAAGAATGTGGGTTCCAACATCTAGGCCTAAGATGAGGCAGCCATACTAGTGCTGACAAAAAAGTAACCTGGATTCACAGCCCTCTGAAGGATCTCCTCCTTCAGATCTTGCCAAAAAATATTTGCTGAGGAGCTGCATTCAGGTTGAAAGTAGCTGACAACAACAAAGGGTTAGTACTGCCCAGAGAGCTAGTCTCGGTCCCATCTGTATAACCCTGTATAGCCTCAGCCTAAAGGTATGGCACCAAGTTTCCCCCACAGAGTATCTTGAGAGCCAAATTCATGTAGAGAATGTCTGATTTGGCCAGCAGAGTACTGTAGAGAAAAAATAATAATAATAATTTGCTTACCTTTAGGTTAAGTGGGCCCTTTCTCCTCAGGCTGGCCACTGGTCTCTGCTCCTCTCTGTTATTACATTCTACTCTTTTCCACCTCATTACTTCAGTTGCATTTCCTTCCTGGCCCCTGAAAGCATTTGAGTTTGGACCCCGCCAGAGAGGCATTGTGCCTGCAAGGAAAAGAGTACATAAGGCTAATGTTCTGATGCTCAGTGTGACCAAGTGAGAAGCAGACACGAATATTAAAAACTTGACTGAGATGATCTCTCACCACTCCCGAACACACACCATCAACTTGGCCTTTGCTATCCCCTAGGTCAAGCTGATGCCCAACCCCAGAATCAATGTGAGCCCACCTAGATGTATATGAAAAACTTTTCCCACATGAGGTAGGGTGGAAAAGAAGGGAGTGGTCACATAACTAGAAACAGCGTGTAACATCTGCTCTTGCTAATAAATGCAAGATGTCTTTATCCCTTCTTCTGTGATTAAATAGGAGAATGAGAAAGAGGAGATAGGCTCTAAATAGTACCATAATCAAAGCAGTAGGTTCAAAACATCTTGCTTCACAATGTAGCAATGAGCACAGTCAGCGCTCAGATATTGACTTTTAATACCATTGTTCAATAAAAGGAACCAGGACTCATTAGAGTAATGGCTGATTCTAGGTCTGGAGCAAGGAAAATACAAGAAGAAAAAAAGAAGAGCCTGGAGAATTTGGTAGTACCAGAAAGTGAAAAAGTGCTCAAAAACAAAAGGATGAGAGGAGGGGCATGTCAAAGGCAATTTGGAGCCAACCTGAACAAGCTCTCAATGGCCAAAGCTTGAACACTTTGAACAACAAAATAAAAAACACAGTATTGGATTATAACCAAAGTATGAAATAAATATACACGAGTCTGTACTGATATAAATAAGTGACTGAATAAATGGAAAAGAAGAGACAAATCTTCCTTTTAGAAGAATTCCATTTAATGTATGCAGATACTTCCCTCTTAGGAGCTAGATACCCCACACCACCTACCAAGAGTGGGCTTGACTTAGTGACTTGCTTCTAAAGGGTAAAATAACCTGAGAAACACTACTATAAACAAGTGATGAAGGTTAGCATCACCAGTGATGCCATGTGGATACCATGAACCCTTTGCTATGAAGTGATAAGAAGAGTACTTCATTCTTTTCAGAAACCCTATCTAATCATGAG
Source organism: Elephas maximus indicus (assembly GCF_024166365.1). Lineage (NCBI taxonomy): Eukaryota > Metazoa > Chordata > Mammalia > Proboscidea > Elephantidae > Elephas > Elephas maximus. Next base: position 29,987,135 of record NC_064841.1, read on the forward strand.
AAAAATGTAAAAAAAAAAAATGACTTGGAAGACATTCTACAAGATTCCTGACCAGTACTCCTCAAGACTGACAAAGTCACAAAAAGCAAGGAAAGACTGAGAAACCCACAGACCAGAGAAGACGAGAGAGACATGACAACTAAACACAGTGTGGTATCCTGAATTGGATACTGGAACAGAAAACGTTCATTAATTGTCAGACTGGAGAAATCTGAGTAAAGTATGGAGTTTAGTTAGTATTTAAGTGCCAACAATAGCTTCTTAGTTTTGATGAATGTACCATGGTGATGTAAGATGTCAACAATGGGGAAACTGAGTGAGGGCTACATGGGAACTCTCTGTACTATTTCTATGTTTGCAAATTTTTTGTAAACCTATAATTATTCCAAAATAAAAAATTTATTTAAAAAAGTCTACTTCTTACAGAGATGAAAAATATATCATTGCTACCTTCAAGGAGCTCATAGTCTAGCAAGGTAAGCAGATACAATTAACAATACTTGTGGTGGTAACTGCTGGCTAATTGCCAAAATCCAGTTTCTTCTCTTCCCTTGGCACACGGAACACATTTCCCAGCCTCCTTTGCTGTTAAGTATGGTTGTGTTACTCAGCTCCAGCCAGTGAAATATAATTGGAAATTACGTAACTGCATTCATGCCTGGCTCGTAAACACATCCTGCACATGCTCCTCCTTGTTCCATTCACCTTTTGGCCCAATGGGGATTGAGATTGCCACATCAACCTTAGAAGCTGTCATCATCAGCCTAGATCTGTGAATAATGACATAAACCAGAGCTGTTTCTGACCTAGAATCCACACCCTTGATTATTACACAACTAAGAAATAAACTTCTACTGTGTTGTGCCATTAGATGTTTGGGTCTCTGCTACTGCAACCTAGATTACCTTCCCAACACAATAATACCATTAGAAAGAACCTCATGCAAGTACGAACAAATATGCAGGAAGAGCAAAGGGTCTTTAATAGGCAGGATAGGGTGGCAGGCTCAGAGAATACTTTTAAAAAGAGATGGCATTTGAGTTGAGCCTTTGGGGATAAACTGAGTATTCCAGGCAGAGGAATTAACATAAAGAGAGCCACAAGAACATGACCCAAAACGAAAAACCAAACCTGTTGCCACCAAGTTGATTCCAACCCATGACACGGTAGAATGGCTCCCCATAGGTTTTTCAGTCACTGTAATCTTACAGAAGATCTCTAGACTTTTTTTCCATGGCATTGCTAGGTAGTTTAGAACAACCAACCTTTTTAATTAGTGAGTGCAAACTGTTTACACGACCCAGGGACCTCAAAAAAAGCATGACCCGTAAAACCCATTGCCATTGAGTCAATTCTGACTCCTAGCAACCCTATTGTCCTTTCAAGATCCGTGGGATATATGGTTGCCCACCCACTTTATACTGGGTTTCTGGGTACCCACTTTTTCCACTCCTCAGGTTTCTTCTTAGGACTTTCATTTTTCTGGAGAAAAGTTTTGCTGCCCTGCAGTGGGGACTTGTATAACAGGGAAAAATGAAAGAAATCTTGTTGGCGTGAAATAGCTGGGATATCAGGCTTAAATGTAAGGTAGAGCATCCAGGAAGTGAGATTGGGTAAAACTTTTGTCTCTTTTGGCTTTTGCACCGCTAGAATAAGCCTTGTAAGCATACTTATGGCTCCCTGTATCATAGTTAGAAAGCCCTGGTGGGTTTGTTTTTCTTTTTATTTTGTCTGTGTGTCATATTTGGAAAACCAGGGGTGCCCAATTCACCCAAATGGAAGTCACCCCCCAATAAATCCTGCCACCCATGACTGATGGACCAGAGGGGTGCCCACAATCATGGCACCAGCATACCCCCTGAGTTTCAAGGTAACATCTATTTCCACATAATATTTCTCAAATCCTTATTACCAAACAAAAGGTTAAACACATTCAATGACTCAGCATGCTTTCATTAATGAAAACACATGGTATCAATAAAAAATTCAAAGCAGAAAATAATTGGGTCTTGAAAAGGATAGGACAGGATAGAGCTGCCCCACAGGGTTTCTGCTTCTTTATAGAGGCAGACTGCTACATTTTTCTCCCATGGAGTGGCTGGTGGGTTCGAACCACTAACCATTTGGTTGGAAGCTGAGTGGTTTAACCACTGTGCCACCTGGGCTCCTTATCAAGAGCATGACAGTGACTTTTAACTGTTTTTATACCATCTGAAGCCTGGCCAACATCAGCTCATAATCACCTCCTCCTTTATGGGAGGTCCCACTATATATAAAAGTGTCCAAACTAAGACACTTTTAAGAAGGAAAGGGGATATCCTAAAACAACAAGCATAAACCAGGACTGCCCCGGGAAAACCAGAATGTATGGTCACCCTGGCTCTGGGGATAATAAAACAAGACGGTGGGCAGATGAGGCCTCTGAGGAGGTGGCACTTGAGGTGAGACCACGAGGAGGAGAGACAGCCAGCCATGTCTTGATCTAAAGGACATGTGTTCCAGGCAGAGGAGAAGAAAGTGCAAAGACCATGAGTCACTAATGAACTTGGCATATTGGAGGAACATCAAGAATGTTGGTAAGTTTGTATTTGAATGAACAAGGAGGAGAGTGATACAGAGGTAAGTTCAGAAAGACATTAGGAGTCAGGTCATAGTAGGGCCCTATAGGACAGGGTAAGGAGTTTGGATTTCATTCTAAGTGCAATGAGAAGTCACAGAGATTTTAAACAGAGAAATTATAAGGTCTCATTTATTTGATAAAACGATCACTCCGGCTTCTAACTGGAGAATGGACTCTAGAAGAGGAGAGTGCAAGGAGGACCATTTTGGAAGATCTAGCCAGAGCCCAGGAGAGGGATGAGGGTGACTTGAACTAGGCTGGTAGCAGAGGGGGTAGTGAGGACTGAACAGATTCAGGAACAGAACTTGCTAATGATTTGCATATGGGGAAGTAAAGATAGAAATCAACATTCTAGGTTTTTAGCCTCCATTACTGGGCCAGTGGTGCCATTAACTGAATTGGGAGACTTGAGGAGGAGCAAGTTTTGGAGAGAGGTGGGTGGCAATCTAGATTTCTGAGTGCCACCTCCTCAGAGAGGCCGTAGGCTCAGGATTAGATGACCTAGCTCTGGCCTTCTTTTGGCTGTGCCCCTCTCTTAGGGCCCAGGGAATGTGCTCACCCAGAGTCCATTTCTTCCCTTCTTTACCACATTCCAGATACTCAAGACCATGAAATTCCTTGTCCAAATGTCCACCGAACCTATGCAGTCCTCTTCTGTGAGTCCATCTTCTCCCAAAGGGAGAACTGTGTTACATTATAAGCACACCTAGGCCCTGGTGGTGGCCAAGCGCAAGCTGTTAGCAAGGCTTGTGTGAAGAAAGCTTGAGTAGGTAAGCTGGGGAATCTATATGCAGGAAGTTTCTTGTGGTGTGGGATGAAGCCAGGCATGGGAAAAGAAGGTGGGTGGGCTCTCAACAGGGATTGGGAAGAAGGGGCTAGTTGTTTCATGCCAACATGTTCTAGTGGGGTAGTGAGGAATTCTGAGGATTCCAAGAATTCTAAAGTCGAACCTGGCCTTTATAAAGGTGTATTTGTGAAAATAGAAGGATAGAACATGTTAATGTGTTAGTCACTTACCTTGATGTGTAACTTTTAAGTATTAAAACATATGTGTGTGGGCTTCCATTCTGTCTTGCCCTGGGCCCTACATGTAACTTTGTGAGAAGGCACATAGGCCAGTTGCTGTGTGATGCTCTCCCTGTACCCACTAGAGATGGTGGTAAGGGCTTGTTAGCCTTTCTCCTCTGCTCTGCAGTATGTATACCTTAGTAAAAGGGTGCAGGGACCCAATTTAATCAGGAGAAGATGGGACTGAGCACAGCAGTCTCAGGATAGCATTCATTCCCACCCCCCTGATCCACACACCCTGGTCCAGGGAAGGAAATGTTATCTAAGTGGAGATAAAAGTTCAGCTTTCTGTAGAAAAAGTCCATACTTCAGGATATATGGGTTTAGCTTAAAACACATGGAGAAAGGTGCAAAAGGGTCAGAGTTGTAGTCTTTGTGGAGGAAAACAGCCAAGACCAATGCCAAAATTTTTAAAAAGTTCAGGTATGTCTGTTCCGCTGGAACTACGGGACTGCGTGTCTACGTGTGCTGAAGAGGCAGGGGAATGCGTGTGGCCACCAATAGGTTAGGAGGTCAGACATACCCCGCAAGTCTGGGCACTCAGCACCATGTACTCAGAATAAAATATTAGGCCCTATCCTTCTACATGGGCTCCAGTCTGAGACCCGGCGAAAGCCTCTGGAGTCACTGTCTGGCCTCTACCTGCACCTGCTAACTCAAAATCCAGACTATTTTAGAGCTCTCCGTGACCCACACCCTTTATGTTATAAAAATGGAAGCCTGAAGAAGATCCATGGTCTACCTAACCCATGCACAGCCAACCTAGAACCCCTATTTCCGGGTCCACCTCCCTCCGGCACACCGCCACTAGGGGGAGCGGGGCGCCATGCTTTCCGTAATGGTGTTTATTCTCCAAGATGGTTTAAAGCTCCCAATTCATCTTCCTTTTCATTTCTGTTCTCCTCCTGCCCACCGAGACCAGAGCAAGGGGACAGTGGAGACATACAGAGATGGCGTCCTTTCTCTCTAACACAGTAGTTCTCACCCTGGTCCCACGCACCCCGGGGGTTTTGATTTGCTTCATCTAGACTAGGGTGTAGTCTAGGCATCAGGAGTTTTAAAGCTCCCGACATAAATTCAGTGTGCAGCCACGGTCAAGATTCACTGCTCAAACAGCAACTCCCCTCTTGTACCCCTCACACCTGGAAGTTTTGTAGTTTAAGCCAACCTTTCCCAAACTGCACTGCCATTGTGACTCCTTTCAGGAGAGAGGCATCCTTGAGCACCCTTTCAGCAGCACGGAGCACATCTTTGCTGCGAACTTAGAGATGATGATGGTGAATTTGGATTTAACGCAGTGTCAATGCTGGGCCCATAGGACTCTCCTCCCTTGCCAATGATTAATACCACTTTTGGCACAGATTAAAAAAATCAATATACAAATAGCTTACTGCGAAGGCTGGAACTTAAATACCTAAACCATTTCATTGTTTAAAAAACACAACCCCCAGCAATAATTTGTATCAAGACTGAAAAAGGTTTAAGAAAGATTTTTAAATTGCAAAATTACAATACTCACTCTTGGTAATTATTAGGCTTTTCGTTTGCACAGAGGTCTTTTGCATATGAATCTGAAGGTACTCAGCTCCTTTTTTTTTTTTCAGGGAGGATGGAAGGAACTCTGAGAAGCAGACTGGGCTCTCTAGAATTCTCCTAGACCACCTTCCCTCAAACTAAGGAGGCAAAGCCCAGAAGGGGAGCCCAGGAACCTCTGAGAGAACCACAATGGTTATGCTGACAGCCTGGCTTCAAGGTGGGCCTGCTGGGCCTCTGTCCCCCCTTTTTCCCCCACCAGATTGCACTTAGTTGTTGTTGCTGGCCATGGACTCATGGTGACCCCATTCACAGTGAAACAAAATGCTGCTGGGTCCTGCAGCACTCCCATGATCAGTTGTAGATCAAACCGTTGTGACTAATAGGATTTTCATTGGCTGATATTAGGTAGATCACCAGGCCTTTCTTCCCAGTCCATGTTAGCCTGGAAGTTCTGTAACACACAAGCCTCCACTGACAGTTGTGCTGTGTATGAAGTGCATTGGCCCGGATTCAAGCCCAGGTTTTCTGACTGAAGACCACTGAACCGCCACTGCCCACCAGCTAACTCCGTGTAAAAGAAGTTAGGACGTAACACAGAAGAAAATTTGAAAAAGTGCATGAGTTGGAATGTCACTGATAAGTCTTTCCGTCTACATAGTGAATAAAGAAACTAAGACTGAAGGATAAAAAAAAGGGGATGACATGGCAGGTGATGAGGACCAGAGCAGGAGTCATTGCAATCACAATATAAGACCACTCAAAGGACCATTTTTCAGTTTAAGATGACATTCATTCTTTGATTAACTGGAGGTTGAGAAATAAGTCATTTTCTGCTTCACTGGCGATAAGTCAATATTTTCACTCCAAAGAATGTTGGCTTTCTTTTTTTTTCATTTACCAAAATGAAATCCTTAATTGATTAGTTTTAACAATGTAAAGCATTCAAACAGAGGTGTCAGAAGAACATCTTTCATTTAGTTCAGAACACAATAGTCTCAAGAATGAGTTGGTGCAAAATGGAAACCATTCTATGGTACTGACAGGCCACCAGTCCCAGTTTGGAGGCTGTTGAGGGCATTTCTCTACTGCAGTAAGAACATGGCATTTGCCTGTCACAGAGAACCAAAGAAGATTCTTTCAAAAGCCTTCTGGAAAGGGAAAGGGTTGAAGCAGGGCCAAACACTCTGTTGCCTTTGAAACTCAAATAAATCCTCCAAACAACCCTGGGAGTTAAAATCACTTTTATTTCACAGATTGGTGGGGCAAGCCAATGAGGAAAGGCAGAGAGAAAAAAGACAGTGAACACTAGCACATCCATATCACAGGAAAACAGATGTATTAGGTTTTCGGTAGAGCAAATAATCCTAGAGGCTGGGCTATATGAAGAAGAACATGGAATCAGGATTGGAGAAAGACTCGTTAACAATCTGTGACATGCAGGTGTCACAACCTTGCTTGATGAAAGCAAAGAGAACTTGAAGCTCTCAGTGATGAAGATCAAAGACGACAGCCTTCAGTATGGATTACATCTCAACATAAAGAAAACAAAAATTCTCACAACTGGACCAATATGCAACATCATGATAAAAGGAGAAAATACTGACTTTGTCAAAGACTTCATTTTACATGCTGCAAAGGGCCTCTTCGAAGTGTTAAAAAGCAAAGATGCCACCTTGAGAACTACGGTGCACCTGACCCAAGCCCTGGTGTTTTCAGTCGCCTCATATACATGCAAAAGCTGGCCAATGAGTAAGGAAGACCAAAGAAGAATTGATACCTTTGAATTATGGTGTTGGCAAAGAATACTGAATACACCATGGACCTCCAGAAAAACAAACAAACCTGTCTTAGAAGAGGTACAACCAGAATGCTCCTTAGAATCGAGAATGGCGAGACTTCTGTCACTCCCTTTGGACATGTTATCAGGAGGGACCAGTCCCTGGAGAAGGACATCATGCTTGGTAAAGTAGAGGGTCAGTGAAAAAGAGGAAGACTTTCAGTGAGGTGCATTGACACTGTGACTGCAACAATGGGCTCAGACAGCAACAATTGTGAGAATGGCACAGGACTGGGCAGTGTTTCATTCTGTTGTACATAGGATCGCTATGAGTCAGAACCGATTCAATGACATCTAACAACAACAGCTAATAGATATGTTTTACTTTAAATTATAGCTTTTATGGAGAGCAGTTTGGAGATATCTATCAAAATGTAGGAGTCCCTGGGTAGTGTAAACTGTTAACACGCTTAGCTACTAACTGCAAGTTTGGAGGTTTGAGTTCACTCAGAGGCACCTCGAAGAAAAGCCTGGCAATCTACTTCTAAAAAATCAGCCATTGAAAACCTTGTGGAACACAGTTCTACCCTCACATACCATGGGGTTGCCATGAGTTGGAATTGACTAGACAGCAACTCTCTCTCTCTCTTTTTTTTTTTTAAAAACCAAAATATAACTATACATACCCTATTACACAACAATTCCACGTACTGGGAATCATCCTACAGATACGTGTTCACATGTAAGATGTGTGCACGCGGTGTATTCATTTTGGCAGTGTTGCAGAACAAAAGCTTAGAAGCAAACAAAATCTTCATCCATGAGAGACTGGTTAAATAAATACAGCACATCAGTCAATAGGCTATTGTGCCGCCATTAAAAATGAGGCCACTCTTTCTAAAGTGGAAGGAGCTTCAAGGCATATTAGCAACTGGAAATAGAAGGTACAGGACAGTGTGGATGTTTTTATAAAAATTGTATATATGGGTGTGTGTATTAAAATTATGAATGTATGTATATCTATCTACCTCTGTATATTGTTATTGTTGTTAGGTACCATCACATCAGTTCCAACTATAGCAACCCTATGTACAGGAGAACGACACACTGCCCGGTCCTGTGCCATCCTCACCATCTATCTATCCATCTAAAATTATACATAATATCTCTGGAAGGATACACAAGAACCTGGTAACAGAAGCTTCCTCCTATGAAGAGAACTGAGTGACTTCAGTGACAGGAGTAGGGAAGAGACTGCTTTCACTATGTACTTTTGTATCTTTTGAGTTTTTTGTACTATGCGCATGTGCTATGTATCAGAAAAAATTGTTTTTAAGGATTTAGAGAGTGTCTATAGTCCTTAATTACTATGACAGTAGGTATAGTCCTTAATTAAGTCTTAGAAAGGTAAAGTGACAAGCCCAAGGTCAAACAGGTCAAAAGTGATGAAGCTGGGATCTGACCCCAGGTCTGTCTGACTCCTATGTCCACGGGCTTTGTGGCCACTACATTGCTCTTTGTCCTGTTGTTCCCTGTCAGTCCCCTCAGATTATGAGATTCTGGGAGTGAAATAGAGCTCTCGCCATCTGAATAAGCCCATTTCTCAACTTCAGCATGACTGTCTCACCTGAGAGAAACCTGCTTGTATTTAAGTGTAAACTAAATAAAGGAGATTATTTTAGCTTTCTCGTTTTCATATCCTACGGATAATTTTCATTCAGTGAAGCTTCTTTTTAATGTTTTGTAGCAAACTAAGCTCCTGAGTGATTCATATGAGAAAATGTACAGACTTGTACAAATTAGAACCTTGAAATATGCTCACTCATTTATTTCAAGAACACTAATTGAGTGGACATAAAGAAAGCTACTCTGAGCAAGAACTCTGTGGATTGAGCTATGGCAGATTTAAATGATAACTGCCAGTCAGGGTAAGGAGGAGGGCATCCTTCAAGGGCAGCATATTCTTTATCAGACTTTCAGAGGATGAGGCACAGATTTTATTGTCAAATTAAGTGCTTACCCTCAAGTACATGAATCAGGGTGTTATGGATTGAATTGTGTCCCCCAAAACTGTGTCTCGACTTGGCTAGGCTATGATTTCCAGCATTGTGTGGTTGTCCCCCAATTTGTGATCTGATGTGTTGTAAATCCTAATCTCTATGATGTTAATGAGGCAGGATTAGAGATAATGTTATATTAATGAAGCAGGACTCTACAGGATTAGGTCGTATTTTGAGTCAATCTCTTTTGAAATATAAAAGAGAGAAGCAAGCAGAGAGGAGAGGGACCTCCTACCATCAAGAAAGAAGAGCCAAGAATAGAGTGCATCCTTCAGACCTGGGTTCCCTGTGCTGAGAAGCTCCTAGACCAGGGGAAGATTGATGACAAGGACATTCCCCCAGAACCGACAAAGAGAGAAAGCCTTTTCCTAGAGCTGGTGCCCTGAATTTGGACTTCTAGCTTCCTAACCTATGAGAGAATAAATTTCACTTTGATAAAGCCATCCATTTGTGGTAAAAAGAACAGGGAATGAAAGGGCCCAGAGTTGCAAGAGACTTGCCACAGTGGAACTGGTTGAAATTCAGTATGGCTGGAGCATGGAGTGCAAGGTGTTGGTACATGATGAGAGAGAATGTGTCTGGAGGCTTGAGCAGATGCTACATCATGGAAACAATGTTAAGCCATCTAATTCATCTATGCCAGTTCCTTGAATCTCTCAGGATATTCATCTATCCATGCCATCTAATTCATGTATGCCAGTTCCTTGAATCTCTCAGGATATTTATCTATCCATGCATCCTATCCATCCATCCATTCATCTGACATACAGGCAACAAGTAATGCAGTGATTCTCAACCTTTACTATTTATTAGAAATATAATTAGAACCTTTAAATATCTCAATGTCCAGATTGCATTCCAGACCAATTAAATCAGAATCTCTGGGAGTGGGACACTGGCATCAGTATTCTTTTTTAAGCTCCCTAAAAGATTCCAACTTATAGCCAAACTTGAAATAGTGTGTTGATTTACACACCTAACAGGCGCTCCTTGGAAACTCTATGGGGCAGTTCTACTCTGTCTTATAGGGTCGCTATGAGTCAGAATCGACTCGACGGCACTGGGTGGATAGGCTATCCAAAGTCCTGCAATTAACTGCTCCACTTTCCCTTTATTCCTCATACCCTGGCTTCTTTATCCTAGATGCATGACCTGCCTGGGACTGGACATTTAGTCCAGGTCACCAATGGTCTATAAAACATCACCATGGAAATTAGAAAAGGCACCCTTTCCTCAAGATGCGTTGCTTCATTCTGTTTGAAATTGTCTTAATACTGTATACTGATTATGCTAGAATAAAATCTGCCCATCTGTCAGGAAATTGTGGTAATAAACATACAAATCGATGCTGTCAGCAGTGTGAATGGAGGCCCCTTACATGAGGCAGGCTTGAACAGTGTGTGACCTGTACAACCGTATGTGGTGGCACTTTTTTTAGTCAGAGGAAATATATAACCTCAAGCCCCCAACTCTCCAATCTGAGCCCAGCTAACCTACTCTTGGACCCCTTTCCAGTCAGGATAATCCATAAATAAGGGGAATATATTTTCCAAAGCTTCTGATTTATTTAAATGAAAAGTGGTATAAAAGGCATAATAATCAAATCACATTTAGCAATTTATTTAACAAGCCATCTTTATCAAAAATAATTATGTGCATAAGATGGAACTGTTCTGGAAAATCTGAGAAGGGTGGCTGCCAGCCTCTAACTTCCAGCCTGACATTCTACAGTTCTGCTCTCCAGGCTCCATATGGTGGGGGGTTTGTGCCCCTCTGCTCTCTACATCTAGTGGGCTCCTTGCAGGGGACAAGCCGCTGGTGACTAAGATGGTTCTGGCTGATGATTCTCTCTCCACGGCCTCTCACACACGAGATGGCTGCTTGAGGAGAAACAACCAGCCCCTACAGTCTCTTTTTACTAGCCCTCAGTAGGCATGCCATGGCGGCCCTGCCATGGGGGAACCTGGCCTCACTGAAGGCTGAGGAATGGAGAGACAAGAACTGATTGGGGTGATTGTCCCAGAGACTCACATGGAGCATTTGTCCCACTGATGATCAGGTGGAAGGGTGATGCAACTTCAGACAAGGGAGAATCCTGCTGAGCTGGGAAACACCATCTATGAACTTGGACAGGACATCTTCTTCCTACCGGTGGAGGAGAGAAGAAGGACTACTGACCAGTGGACAACACAGAAAAAATAACAGCAAAAGCAATCTTTGTCCCCAGAGAGCTGTCATTCAAGGGAGGGAAATATGAGGATATGGCTAAGCCCCCATCCTCCACAAAATTCTTTACCCAAAGAATCTACAGTATGGAGGAAAGAGTCCTTTACTGAAAGATAAGATTCTAGTAATGTTGATTCTGACCTTATTCAGCTGTGTGATCTTGGGCAAGTCATCTAATCACCAGGTACCTCCAGGTCCTCATTGATGGAATGAGATGGTGAACTAACTGACCTCCAGTCCCTTCTAGATCTAGAGGCAGAATGCCTGGGTACACATTGTGGCTCTGCCTCCTGCTAGCTGTTTTATAAGTGTTCTGTTAGGATGGAAGGCACACATGAGGGCAGAGCTCTTGCTCGTTTAATCACTGCTGTGCTCTAAGTGCCAATAACGTAACACCATCTGGCACACAATAGGCATTCAGTAAATATTTGTTGGAAGAGTGAATAGATGAATAAACATTCCAGCTCCATGGCCTTAGGGCCAGGGTTGCACCTGGTTCTTCTCTACCCCACTTCTACCACCAGTCTTGCTATAGAAAAGTAAGAGTTTTCCAACCATCAGTCTTTTTACTACGGTGTAAAGAATCTTGAAGAAGTAAGAGAGAAGTAAAAGAAAAGTAAATTACAACAAATGTACTTAGTTACTGTGACAGATTGCATTTTCCAAAAATGGCTGTGACAATATTTTCAGTCCCACAACTCTTCCAGCATCTTACCACTTCCCACCAAGACATGGAGTCTAGGTCCCCTCCACTTGAACAGAGGCAGGCTTTTGTGACTGCCTCAATTAATACAGTACAGTGGAGGTGGTGTTATGTGACTTCTGAGACTAGGTCATAAAAAGCTACATAGCTTCCGCTTAGCTCTCTTTTGAAATACTCAACTTGGAACCCTGAGCCACAGAATAAGAAATACAAGATTGCCATGTTGTAAGGAAGCCCAAGCCAGTCCACGTGAAGAGAGCACGAGAAAAAGTCCAAAGACTATGTGAAGAGAAAGAGATGCTGGCCAGCCTTCACCTGCTCTGGCACCCACCTCCCCCTGTTCCAACTCCAGCCACTGACTGACTGAAACTCCATGACAGACTGAGCCAGAACTACTCAGCTGAGCTGTCCCCAAATTCCTGACCCATAGAAGCTGTAAGAGGTAATAAATGGTTGTTTTTTTTTTTTTTCTTTTCTTTTAAGCCACTATCTCAAGATGATTTCTTATGTAGCAATAGATAAACTGGGCCAATTACACACTGCTTGGCAAAGCATAACAATGAAGTCTGACTTATTCAGGCCCACCTCTCTCAAGCCCCAAATGGGTACTTGGTCCTTGAGAATGCTGAGTCTTTTCTGGCAGGAATCCATACTCAACCTCCCCCATCCGCCTGGAAATTTTCCTCCTGTCAGTACATCAGAATCCCAAGCTCCCAGTCCCACAGATGAAGACCAGAGCCTCATGAATTACTCTGGCCTTGGTGCCTAACCTTGCTTGCTCTTGTCAGATTTCAAGGAATCCTTTGCTCTTCAACAGGGACACTGTTGCTTCCAATAACTCTTAAAACCCATCTCTGTCCAGTTGATTCCGATTCATAGAGACCCCATAGGACAGAGTAGAACTGCCCCATAGGGTTTCCAAGGTGCAGCTGGTGAATTCGAACTGCCGACCTTCTGGTTAACAGCTGAACTCTTAACCACTGTGCCACCAGGGCTCCCCAGTAACTGTTAGGAGGCTCAAAAACCCTTTCTCATTGGCTCTTTCTTGAGAGGTTTCACGTTTCCTTCCTTTTATCATGATTTATCTCAATTTTCCCTAAGTCTCCAGATGACAGTAATCCTATTGTCTTATTTTTGTCATTAATGCTTGATTGATTATAAAAATGAACACCTATAAATCCATTATCCATAATGATAAGCATAATATTGAGTTGATTCTAAGAGGAAAGAGTACATTTATCATGATGACCATAATGACAATTCAGAGTGTGTATTTACAAATGTTTAAAGAATAACCACATTTTGGGTAATTCTTTATGATAAAGTATTCAAAAAGCTGTTCACACAAATCTCATTTGGTCCCTGCAACACCCTGACACTATTTTTGGTTTGCAACTTTAATTTTTATTTGCCGAATGAGGAGAATGAGACTCAGAGATCTAAAATGACAAAGGAGTGAGCCCAGGAGGGAGAGATTCCTAGTCTCCGAGGGATCCTTGGATCAAAAAGCATTTTGCTTAGGTGAAGTTATGATTTGTCAGCCTTATTTAAAGTTGTATAATAAATTTGCAAGCCTTTGCTACTCTAATAAATGTAAGGCATGGCTACTTCTCTGAGACAAAAAAGAAGAGGGAACAAGCTCATGTCGGACATAACAGCCTCTGATACCCGAGAAAGAGTTCTCCAGAAGCTGAGAAAAGAAAGTAAGAAAGTATAACTCGGATGTTACCACAGGAGACAACTCAGGTCTGACTTCTCCAAAGTAGCTCATAGTGTGAGTAAAGAAAGCCCAGAATCTGGAGACAGAAGCCTTATTTATTTATTTATGTTTGTCTGTCAATCCCTCTTTTTTTTTTTAGTAATATTTTATTGTTTTTTTCAATGAAGCTTTACACAGAAGTTTAGGTTCCTACTCAACAATGTCTACACAAATTGTTCAGGGACACTGGTTACATTCGTCACAATGTGTGAACATTCTCATGATGTCCTTTTTGGTTATTCCACTTCAGAAACCTATTTAAATCCCAACTCTGTGTCTTACTAGCTGTATGACTTGAACTAGTAAGATCTCCAAGACTGGATTGCTTCATCTGTAAAATAAGATATCAATAATACTATGGATTGAATTGTGTACCCCGAAAACACATGTGTCAAATTGGCTAGGCCATGATTCCCAGTACTGTGTGATTGTCCAACCTTTTGTCATCTGATGTGATTTTCCTATGCGTTGTAAATCGTATGATGTTAATGAGATAGGATTAGCCGCAGTTACGTTAATGAGGAATGACTCAGTCTACAAGATTAGGTTGTGTCTTAAACCAATCTTTTTTGAGATATAAAAGAGAGAAGTTCGCAGAGAGACTTGAGGGCCTCATACTACCAAGAAACAAGAGCAAGGAGAATGGCTTGGCCTTTGGACCTGGAGTCCCTGCACTGAGGAGCTCCTCAACCAGGGAAGATTGATGACAAGGACCTTCTCCCAGAGCCAACAGAGAGAGAGCGCCTTCCCCTGGAGCTAGCACCTTGAATTTGGACTTCTAGCCTACTAGACTGTGAGAGAATAAACTTTAGTTTGTTAAAGCCATCCATTTGTGGTATTTCTGTTATAGCAGCACTAGATAACTAAGACAAACACCAACTTTTGAAAGTATGTAAAGAAGCATTGAAAGATAGTGTTCAAACAAAAACTTATACACAAATGTGATAGAGGTACTATCCGCAATAGCTAAAAGGCAGAAACAACTGAAGTGTCCATCAACAGATGAAAGGATCAATGTGGTATACACATGCAGTGAATATTATTCAGCCATAAAAATGAGTGAAGTTCTGAGACAAGCTACAACATAGATGAACCCTGAAACCATTGTTAAGTAAAAGAAGCCAGACAAAAAGGCCACATACTATATTATTTCATTTCTATGAAATACCCAGAATCGGGCAAATCCATAGAGATAGAAACCAGATTAGTGGTTTCAACGGACTGGGAGGAAGGAAAGAATGGGGAGTGATTGCTTGATGGGTACAGGTTTTTCTTTTGGAGTGATTAAAAATTCTAAAATTAGATAATGGTGACGGTCGAACAACATTGTAAATGTTCTAAATGCCATTGGGTCATACTCTTTAAACTGGTTGAAATGGTGAATTTTATGTTATATGTACAAAAATAATAGTGAAAGAAAGTCTATGAAGCACCTAGCACAATTTCCAGCACTACATAGGGGTTCAATAAATGGCATTTATTAGTCTTCTTTGACTAATGACCTTTCATTAAGTTCGCTTGCTCTCTCCCAGGGCCTATAAAATGGAAGTCAGCTCCCAAAGCATCTCACTGGCAGACCCAAACTTGCATCTGGAACCCCTGTGGCAAGGTAGTCTAAAAAACACCCTACTAAAGAAAATGACAGCTAAGGTCTTATAAATGTTATCTAGCACAGAAGGGATTATGCCCATAGGAACAACATTCTCAGGGAATTTACAGCCTAGTGCAAAGGTTTTCCTTAGTGGCGCAGTGGTTAAGCATTTGGCTGCTAACCAAAAGTTAGGCAGTTCAAATCCACCAGCTTCTCCTTGGAAACCCTATGGGGCATTCTACTCTGTCCTATAGGGTCCGTGTGAGTCAGAATCGACTCAATGGCAATGGGTTATGAGCAGTGGTTTTCAACCCTGATTGTCCCATCCAGGGACCAGCATCTGAACTTTTAAAATCTCTACAGGTAACTCCAGGGCTGGGAGCTCAGACCTAGAAAGTGGGCCAGGACAAGAATATGATGGAAGAAATGAGATGGTAAAGAGGAAGCTATACAAGCCCAAAAGAAGCCTGGAGAACTTCCAACTTCCCACTGGGGTAGGAATGGAGAGGAAGTCCAGCCAGGAAGATTTTGCAGAGGAGATGGTATCTGTGCTAGGGAGAATGGGAATAGGAGTTGACAGCGCAAAAACCCTTTTGGGTAGAGCAAACAGGTTGAGCCAAGCCCTGGAGGTAGGAAAGCCTGAGCCTGTGTGGGGATCAATGGGTTGACCAGAGCATGGGATGGTTTGGTAGATAATGACTGAGTCTGGAAGGTAGAATGGGGCCAGATCCTGGAAGACTTTGAATTCCTGTCCTCAAAAGGCAGAGTCATATTCTAGAAGAAGAGCAGTTTTAACAACGACACCTGGGAAGATTCTTATTTGACAATAAGCTGCTGTCCTCAAAACACCCCTGGGAAATCTGTCCCATTAAATTCTAGCTCTGAGGCATGCAGGCTTCAGGTGACTTAAACTCTCAAGTCCCAGCAAAGTCTACAGGTGAGCAGAGTGAGCTTAATTAGGAGCAAGTGGGTTTGCACCAGAAACTCCCAGCACCCCCTTCTCAATATTCATCGTTCCAGCAGGACAGGAGTCTCATTAAATGGATTTCCTCCCGAAGAACCATGATTGTTGAAGAACAAAGGTAAAATCAATAATCTTGTCAAGAAGGAAAGTAGAAAGGTGATAGGTGCTTTTTTTCAGAAGTTCTAGAGAGAGGAACCAGAGGAGTTGTACATTTCTTGTTTTCCCCCATCCCAAAAGTGAGCAGCACCACCAGGAGTTCAGCACATGAGTGGTTTCTAGGGTATACAATGCCCTCGGTACACTTCGCCTCCCTCCACACGTGTCAGGAGCTGTGTTAAATGTTTTACGTGTGATGTTTCATTTAATCTTCATAACGACTCTATAACCCTTACCCCCATATTACTGATCAGGACATTGAAGTACGAAGAAGAACAAATGTGGCTTTCCTTGGAAAGGAGACAGGAAAGCAAACTCAAATAGAATCTCCAGGCCACCCTGTTCAGGCAAACCATGTGTCTCCTTCTCCCCGTCACCATGTCACAAGACTGAAAGGAAGCTAGCAGCAACCTGAAACAGATCAATGCAACCATTCCATCACCAACAGATTCCCATTAAAAGTCAATAAGAGGGAAGGGACAATAGATATAAGAGATTCTGCTTCGTTTCCTTGGGTGCAACTGGGGCAGGTATATTTTGCCCATGTGCCCCCTAATCAGAACTTCTTTGGTAGATCAGGCAGCCTCCTACCAATAGGTGCTGGCCAAAAAAAGCCATTTAATTCTGACAGCCCTATGCGTCACCTGAGTTCAAGTACAGTGACATTCTCTCACCAAAGACGCTCAACTCACAAGACATTCAACTTGAGGGCCCTTTCAGGTGGACAGGTAAACCTCTGCCTGATCCAATTAGGTGGTGCAACTGGTTAACACACTCAGCTGTTAACCAAAAGATTCACTATTCAAATTTGCTCAGAGGCACCTCAGAAGAAAGGCCTGGCTATCTATTTCCAAAAAGTAAGCCATTGAAAACCTTATGGAACACAGTTCTACTCTGACACAAGATCCAGGAATCATTGTGATACAACTGGTTTACCTATCTCAACTGGGGTTAATTGCAGTCAAAATTCTGTTATTGACTTTTATCACTATGATAAGAAACAGCCATAAAAAAATACTTCTAATTATATTTTGCATTACTACTATTGAATGATTTATATATTACATCATGCTTAATATCAGAGTTTAGACAACCAATTTCCATCTAGAATTCAGCACCAGGAAGCAGCGTATCTCATCCTGGCTCCCCCGGTGCCCTGGGTCTGCCTCTGCATCTAGCCCACCACTTCCACATCATGTCAGAGTCACTTGTGTTGTGTCTCTCATCCAGGATGTGTCCTTATCTCTGGATTTCAGTTGTCTCCGTTGGCAGAGAATCAAAGCACTGAAGCCATTTGGAAGATTGAACAGTTCGGCTGTGATGAGAGAAGGGCTCTGTCCGAAGTGCAGGTCCTGGCTGACCAGGGTGGCCCTGGAAGCTGGGGATAGATAGGTTCTGACAGCTTAAGGCTCCAGAAGGTTCCACAAACTATATCGGGTCTGCCAGTGCTTAGGGTAAAGCTGACTTCCCACCAAGGTTTTTGAATTTCCAGGCTGCTGTTACTCACTTGGCTAAATGACACTCTGCATTTAGTGCTACTGACCCTTGCTTTTGAGGGAGTTAAAGAATAACAGACTCTGGGGAAAATAGAGTTCCCAGATGGTTTTGTTTAATCACCCTCAGAAGCATAGCATTAAGGCCTCTGGCAGGTTTGCCTTCATGGCCTCTTTGAGGACCTCTGGGGCTTGGTGTAGTGTATGTATGTGTGTGTGTCTGTGAACTGGCCAAACCTTGCCCTGTGGTACCATGGAAATATCTTCATATGAGAATTAAAGGATATCAGACCCAGGGAAAAAGCCCTCATATGGACCAGTGTTTAGCTGTCCCTGTGTCCCACCCCACTCAAGACCTACCTCTTCCACTTCTCCCCACTCAAAGTTCAAGGCCACCTCTCCCAGGACTGCCTATTCCTACCACAGAGGAAACATCAGTGTGCAGGCCTCAGGCCTGGGATGGGGCCTGGGCCTGGGCCTGCACAGGGAAGATACAGAACAAGCTGGCTCCCAGACAACAGGGGCTCCTGTCTTGCCTAGTGTCCTCCCTGAGACTGCCCCCTTTTGATGCTCTTCCCCTCATGGCAGCCTTTGTGATCTCTGTGCCTGGTATTCAGATGCAGAAAGCTGAAGTGCTGGATTCGGGGTAGGAATGGAGGTCACGGGATGATCCCTCCTCAAGGCAGACCTGCCAACCTGCCAGCCTCAGCCAACATGGCAACAAAGTGGAGCCAGGAGTTGAGCAGATGTGGCTAGAGCCTGAGCTTTGCCACTTCACTTACCGCCCATGTTGCCTTTCGGCAGCTGACTTGGCCTCTCTGGGCCTCAGTGTACACATTTATGAGAACCAGGGCAAGAAGGTCTGCCCCATCTCCTGCACAAAAATCTTGTGTCAAACAAGGTCAAGGGTGCTCTGTGGAGTGGCACAAATGGTTAAGCTCTCTACTAACAGAAAGGTTAGGGATTTGAACCCACCCAGAAGGAAGTCCTGTTGATCTGCTTCTGAAAGGTCATAGCCGTAAAAGCCCTGTGGAGTACAGTTCTACCCTGCACACATGAGGCCTCCATGAATCAGGATCAACTTGACAGCAATGGGTTATGACGGAGACAGCTTGCACTGTGGCTCAGAGCATAGCAGCTCTACAACCAGCCCACCTGGGTTTACTAGCCAGCTCTACTGCCTTGGGCAAGTTCTCTAACATCTCTAGACCTCAGTTTCCTCTTTTGTAAAATGGGAATAATTCTATTCCCTACCTCACAGGACTATTGTCAAGATTAAATGTGTAGATTTCAATGTTTGCTAGTATAGCTGATGTTATTAATATCTCCAGGCTGCAAGGAGTGATGGCTGCGTCTCTGGCACTCTGGGAGCCGAAACAACTAATATTCTCCCGAAGTCGCTCATCCCCCCACTTCCTCCCTCACCTCCAAAACCAGTGGTCTCCGGAGAGAAAACGTGTTTGCAGAGTGTCAGCTAGGCCTTTTCTAGGCTAGAAAAGATAGGCCAACCTGGGAAAAGCCCCCAAAGAACAGCAGACCCAGACTTCCTGCTCTGTTCTCTGGGTCAGGTGAGAGGGAGTGGAAGGCTGGACAAGGCCAGGGCAGAGACCTCCTGGGGTGTGGAAGGCAGGAATTTACTCTGAGCAAAGACCCTCCTCAAATAAAGTTGGAGGGAGCCTCGATTGCTGAGAGAAGGGATACAGAAGACCCCCTTGTGGAAGGCAGGTGATACCCATGAGAGGACATTGGCTGATTCCCTGCTGCCACCACTGTCACTACCTAACACACAGATTCTTGAATATGCTGTTGGTTCTAGAAAACCCTAGGGTGCCACAAACTAACTACATCTTTGGAAACAAGACTCCACTTGACCTATGCTTGGGACTTGGGCAGCCACCCCTGCCTCCCACCTCAGGAGCTCTGCAGGGAGTAGATCTGGAAGGAGGAGGGGAAATGGGAGCCTGCTCCATTCAGGCTAGGTTTTTAAGGGCTGTGCGTGGGTAGCCTGTGCCAGGCTCGTTTCCCTGAGATCACCCATTAAGCCTGGCACAAAGCACATTTCCTGGCATACTGAAGTTCTTGTACCATCAGCCTCTACCCTTTCCCCACCCCCCCAATTCCTCTGCCCTCCAATCTCAGCCTGCCAGGTGTGAAGGCATAGAACCTTGGTATTCTTTAGAGGTCACCCAGTCCAGCCTCCTCATTCAAGTGGGAAAACCAGACCCACTGTTCTTGTGCCAAGATCGGCCTGTCTTTTGCCTGAGTTGCCTGAAGCAATTGAACACTTCTCTGGCTTTGGAGCAGGGCTCAGGATGTTTACAGAGAAACAAACTTAACAACAAAAACTACACCCATTGCCATCAAATCGGTTCCGATTCATAGTGACCCCATAGGACAGAAAAGAACTGCCCCAAAGGGTTCCGAAAGCTGTAATCTTTACAGAAGTAGACTGCCACTTCCTTTTGCTACAGAGCCGCTGAGGGGTTCAAACGACCAAACTTTTAGTTAGCTGTCAAGTTCTTTAACCACTGCACCATCAGAGCTCCTTACTTACAGAGAAGCCACAGACAAAAGTCAAGTTCAGCTCAGGAGGCAAGGCATGAAGTCAAAGTCAGTTCAAGCACAGGGCAAAAGATATCAAGTCCAAGTGGAACAACCAGTGGTCAGAATTGCAGTCTAGAGCTAAGGTCAGATGCCACCAGCAGCAAATAGGTGACATTCAATCAGCCTATCAACAAGTGACTACTGAGGACCTGCCAAATGCCAGGCACTCTTCTAGATGCTAAGGATGGAGCACAAAAATGCAAAAATTCCTCCCTCATGGAGCCTACATTCCCTACTGAGAGGGAGACGGTGGCTGCCGACCCCAATCTGAAAGGTGACACGGGTGCAGTGAGGAACTTGGACTCTGTCTAGGTTTGATTTCTGTCTGCCTCTTGCATCTCTGTGACCTTGGGCAAGCCATGTAATGCTCCATGCCTCAGGTTCCTCCTGTGTAAAATGGGAATAATACGACTAACAGCCGCAGAAGGCTGCTGTGAAGGTTAAAATCAGTTAAGAGAAATAGTAAGAGCAGTGCCTGGCACAGAGAAAACACTGAGAATCTAGTTACTATTGTCCTGGATGCTGCTCTTAGAAAAGTGCTGGGAATGTGCAAAGCTCATTCTGCGGCACATTTTAACGAGGCCACCTAGGGTCTGACAGCTTGTAGTCCATCCACAAAAAAACCCCACTGCCGTAGAGTTGATTCCAACTCATACCAACCCTACAGGACAGAGTGGAACTGCCCCATCGAGTTTCCAAGGAGCGCCTGGCAGATTCGAACTGCTGACCTCTTGGGTAGCAGTGTAGTCCATCAGTGGTAACAAATTGCTACCTGGTGCCAAGTAGCCACTTAATTGTTTTGGGTTCCATCCATACTTCAATCCTGGGATGGAGGAGGGAGAGATAGTGCAGGCTTATTTAGGAGGCATTTGGCATCTGAGGTCACCACTAGCAGAGTCAGGGAGGACGGTTCTGTGTTTGCCACAGAAAGAGATGGCAAGGCAGCCTGATGGCAGAGGGCTTCATCCGGGCTGTTTACACGGGAGCTTAGTGCCTGCTGTGGTTGTGTGTACACTGTGAGATCCCTGAAAGGTGGCATTAGATGATGTGGTGCCATGATTCACTGAAAGCTGCTTATGAGTTAAAGCAAGACTGAAAAGTTAGTTACAGACTCATAGATTTTTGCATATATAATGGCCTCATTTTGAAGATGTTGGGATAGAAATGAGCAAGGAGAGGGTAAGTGTCCTGTGTATAAAACTCAGGAGGCTTTCACTATTTGCTCTCATTTACCATCCCCAGGGCCCAGTCTGAAATAATAGGAGTGTCCACAGCAAAAAATGCCCTTTGCCATGTTTAGAGTACCTATATTGTCCAGTACAGTGGCCACGAGCCACATGTGACTATCAAGCACTTGAAATGTGGCCAGTCCAAATTGAGATAAGCTGTATGTGTACACTGGTTTCCAAAGGCTTACTACCCAGACTTACTATGAAAAAAAATTATGTAATTATCTCATTAATACTTTTTTATTGATTACATGTTGAAATGATAATATTTTGGATATATTGGAAATATATTATCAAAATAAATTCCACCTGATTCTTTCTACTTTTTTAATGTGGCTACTACTAGAAAAGGAGTACTGGTGGCACAGTGGTTAAAGTGCTCAGCTGCTAACCAAAAGGTTGGCAGTTCAAACCCACCAGCTGCTCTGTGGGAGAAAGATGTGGCAGTCTGCTTCTGTAAAGATTTACAGCCTTGGAAACCCTATGGGACAGTTCTACTCTGTCCTACAGGGTCACTATGAGTCAGAATCAACTTGACAGCGGTGAGTTTTTTAACACTTCCAGAAAACTTGACATTACTTACGGCTTGCGTTATACCCCTATTGGAGAGCCGAGTTTAGATAGAGGATGGTGATCAGTCACGGGGTCTGCTTTTCCCAGCAGTGCTGGATGACCCGTCCATAACTGGTCAGATAACAAGACTTTGGGGTAAAGCAAGCCCTGCACCAAGGCAAATCCAAATTATCATTTCACCCTGCTATTACATTGCTGCATGTCCTTGGTAACAATAATAGTAGCATATACTTCTATAGCATGCTTTTTTAACCAGCCAGGCACTATTCTAAGCATTTCACACATAAGACTTTTCACAACTACCCTATGAGATGGTGTATTAGTTTCCTAGGGCTGCCATAGCAAAGCCCACAAATTAATATCTGTTGGCCTAAAACAACAGAAATTAATTTTCCCACAGTTCTGGAGGCTAGTAGTCTAAATTCAGGGTGTTGGCAGAGCTATGTTCTCTCCAAAGGCTCTAGGGAAAGAACTTTTCTTGACTCTTTCAGCTTCTGGCAGCCCCAGGCATTCCTTGGCTTACATCTAAACCATAACTCCACCATCACTTGGCTGTTTTCCCTCTGTGTGTTTCTCTGTATCTCTTCTCCTCTTCTATAAGAACACCACTCTGGTAACACAACGGTTAAGCTAACTGTAAAGGCTGGTGGTGAACTCATCCAACAGCATTTCGGGAAAAGACCTGGTGATCTGCTTCTGTAAAGAAAGATTACAGCCTAAAAAATCATATGGGGCAGTTCTACTCTGTCACATGGGGTCAATATGAGTGAAAATGGACTCTACGACAGCTAACAACATCAACATGATTGGATTAGGACCCTCCCTACTTTAGTATGATCTTTTGGTCAACTGATGACATCTTCAAAGACTTTATCTCCAAATAAGGTCACATTCGCAGGCACCAGGGTTTAGAACTTCAACATCTGTTTTTGGAGGGCACAATTCAATGAGGGCACAACTCAATCTATAACGTATGGAAACTATTATTACCTTGTTTTCCACCTGAGGAAAGTGAGGTACAAAGAAGTTAGTAACAAGCACAAAGACACACGGTTGGAAAGTGGTGGAGCTAAGACACAAAAGGGAGCTAGGATTCAAATCCAGGCCATCTGATTCCAAGTCTGTGCTGTTAACCACTTTATTGCCTCTCAAATCATTCAAACTAGCTTGAATTTAGCTTCTTCTATAAAACAGACTTAATACTATCTGTTATGTCTACCTTACAGGAGTGTAACGGGGATCAGATGATGCCATGGATGTCCACAGACTATACAAATGTAAGGTGGCAGAAACTTAAGAAATTACATTGAACAATGAGATTCCCACCTATAGGACAGACCCAGTTCTTTCATACAGT
The DNA here is from genome assembly GCF_024166365.1 of Elephas maximus indicus. Classification (NCBI taxonomy): domain Eukaryota; kingdom Metazoa; phylum Chordata; class Mammalia; order Proboscidea; family Elephantidae; genus Elephas; species Elephas maximus. The sequence goes on from NC_064841.1 coordinate 30,010,851, forward strand.
ATCTTCCCAAATGCCCCCACCTGGTTTGGATGTTTTCTTCTTCCTGTGCTCCACAGGACTTTCTCTGTGATCTGTCACAGCCCTGCTACATCTTCCTTTTCATTGTGTGCATATGCCCTTTCCCTTCAATACCCTTCAAGTTTCTCAAAGGTAGATCAGAGCTTCTCTATTAGGAGTAATTTCCCCCCCTACCCCCCAACCAGGGGACATTTAGGAATACAGGACACATTATTTTTTTTAAGAACGTCTTTCATTAATTTTTTCTTTTCTACGAATGAAAGACAGTATACAAATCTTTCTCATTATATTCTGGAAGGGGTTGAAGATTAAACTTCCCCTACACTTGTGAACAACCACTTGTCAGTTTTACTATAAAGTGCCTAGGTAGTGTTATGCAGGAGCTCATTACAATAAATCATACACTTTGTGAGTTTCCTTGATAGTGATGTTGGCTGAGGGATTTGAAGCAGGAAAAGTAAATCCATCCCTGGGATATGTATCAATCTCAGTAAGGACAAGTTTCTGCTCATTCAAAACAGAAGAAGTCCAATGTAATTGACTGTCATCGAGCCATTGGTTGGTCTCCTCGAAAGATGGTATATATTGAGATTTCAGAATTAGTCTGTACAGGTTGAATATTTAGCAGTGACAGTAGCTAGATCAGCCCATGTGAGATGGAGCCCATGGTGTTGAGTCCACGCAGAGCCTCCATCCCTAACACAATGAGCTACTCCAATCATGAGCTCATTGTGTAAGCATTGAGGTGGAAGACTGCGGACTCTAGCTGACCTCCACTGGACTGGTCGTTATATACACCTGGTTGTTTACAGCCTCTTTTTTTTTTTTTAATTTTGTTTTAGGTGAAAGTTTACAGCTCAAATTAGTTTTTCATTCAAAAATTTATAAACAAATTGTTTTGCGACATTGGTTGCAATCCCCACAATGTTTCAACACTCTCCCTCTTTCCCTTTCTACCCCAGGTTCCCTGTGTCCATTTGTCCAGTTTTCATGTCCCTTTTTGCCTTCTCGTCTCCACTTCTGGGCAGGTGTTGCCCACTGGACACATTTTTGATTATCAGGAGTTGGGGAATTGCTAGTGAGTAGAGGTTAGGGATGCTGCTAAACATCCTACAATGCACAGGGCAGCACCCACAACCAAGAATTATCTGCTCCAAAATGTCAATAGTGTTAAGGTTGAGAAACCCTGTTGTAGATCGTTATATCTACTGTGCTCAGGGCATGCATGAAACAATAGGCACTCAACAGGTGATGAAAGATTGATTGAATGAATAAATAATAAATATTATAATCACCTGTCTGCATTGGTTGCTTCAGACACATTTCAGAAAAAAAAAAAAAAAGCCAGAAAGACTAGCCAGTTAGCACTCAGGCTTTTATTAGATGTCCTTAGCTTCCTTTTGGTTACACTCGACAAACATGTATTTAATATCTAATACCTGCCAGGCACATGCTATGGCTGGGGAGACAGTGGGGATGCAAAGATGACAAAGACATGAGGTTCCTGCCCTCAAGGATCTGGCAGTCTCCTAAGGGAGTCAGATGCACAACAAAGAGATTGTTAAAATATTGTGGCAAATCATAAGGTAGGCCTGTAGTTCTCACCAGCTCAGTGCAGGAGCATGACTCAGGAGCTTTGTACAATGACAGATGGCCTGGCCTACCTGAGAGGTACAGATCCTTTTTACCCAATTTTTTTATTTTGAAAAATTTCAAACACACAGAAAAGCAAGAATAATATTACAAGAAACACTTATTTAGACCCATATTAAGAATTAGTTACATAGATAGGTAGACTGGTATAGATAGATAGACAGACAGACAGACGGACAGATAGGTGAATGAGAGATATACAAAGAGAGAAACACACACACACATCCTTTTTTCTGAACCATTTGAAAATAAGATGCAGACATCATGACCTCAGCCAAATACTTCAGCATGCATAGGGCAGACTTACTGATTTAATAGATCTGGAGTGGGTCCCCGGTGTCTGTAGGTTTTGAAATTCTCCACTTGGACTCAAAGCCAAGGTTGAAAACTCCTGGGACAGAAGGACTAAGGGGTTCCAGGCCACTAAAGGGAAAGAGGGAAGGCTCTCCGGAGGATGTAAAGCCAAAGCTGAGTTTTGAAAGTAAGAGTTACCTGGTAAATATGAGAGAGGCCGGAAGTTACAACAAAGGAAATAGTCTGATCACATGTTTGGAGGCTGGAAATGTCATGGTGTATTTAGAATTTCTGGAGCACAAAGGTGCAGGAGGTGTGGCTGGAATGGAGGAGAGACCTGTCACAAAGTCTCATATGCTACACAGGGACCCAATAAGTGATTCAGGCAGGGCAGGGACATGGTCATATCTGGCTGCCAGGTGGAGCATGGGTTTGGGGGGCAATGATGGAGAAGGTGACATCAGTTAGGCTATTGCATTAGTCCTAGAGATAGACAATGAGAATCTGAATGAGGGCAGTGGTGGGTCTGCAGAAGGGCGGGGGGGGTGGGGAAGAATTGAAAGGCACTGTTATAGGTTGAATTGTGTCCCCCCCAAAAATGTGTATCATTTTGGCTAGGCCGTGATTCTCAGTATTGTGTGATTATCCACCATTTTGCCATCTGATGTGATTTTCCTGTGTTGTAAACCCTGCTTCTATGATGTTAATGATGGGGCGGGGAGCGGAATGGGTGGCAGTTGTGTTGATGAGGCAGGATTCAATCTACAGGATTGGATTGTGTCTTGAGCCAACTTCTTTTGGGATATAAAAGAGAGAGGTGAGCAGAGAGATACAAGGACCTCATACCACCAAGAAAGCAGTGCCAGGAGCAGAGCACATCCTTTGGACCTGGGGTTCCTGCACAGAGAAGCTCCTAGTCCAGGAGAAGACTGACGACAAGGACCTTCCTCCAAAGCCAACAGAGGGAGAAAGCCTTCCCCTGGAGCTGACTCCCTGAATTTAGACTTTTAGCCTACTTTATTCTGAGGAAATAAATTTCTCTTTGTTAAAGGCATCCATTTGTGGTATTTCTGTTATAGTAGCACTAGATAACTAAGATAGGCACTTATCTAGGATGTCATCTGAACCACCTTGTGGCTGGAGCCTGGCCTGACTCCTGTCCCCACTCTGGACTGGAGTGTTTGCATCTGCAGGCTTGCTTCCCCTAGCCTCTAAACCTAATCATGAACCAAGATGGGGTAATATAAATGATTGAATGAATGGATAATAAATATTATAATTGCCTATATACCTTGAATGCTTCAGACACATTTCAGAAAAAAAAAAAAAAAAAAACAACCAGAAAGACTAACCAGTTAACACTCAGGCATTTAAAAATGTATTAGATGTCCCTAATGCTCTTTCAGATACCATCAACAAACATATATGAAATACCGACTATATGTCAGGATGCTACAGCTGGAGAGGCAAAGGGAATGCAAAGATGACACACACAAAGTTCCTGTCCTCAAGGATCAAATCCCTCTTACTTGGGCCCCATTCATGAGAACTGTGCTTCTCCCTTGTCCCCACGGGATACCTCAGTCCTGGGACCTAAATGTTTGCCTTGCTCCGGCCCTTGTGTCTATGTCTGAGACTCAGCAACCTGCCCGGGGACACACAGGCCTTCTAAGGTTGAGGTCGTCTCCAATCCTCTTCCCAGGGCCCACCACCCCCTACCCTGAGCCCATCCAGAGTACTCTGTCTGTCAGATGTCCCTAAAGCCTTTTCCCTGGATCTCATTAATCTGTCTGCCCCGGGATTGTACACACCCCTGGGCCCCTCTCACCTACTAGCTGAGTTACTGGGAAATGTAGACCTGTTGCCATGCCTTCTGGATACTTTGTTCTACCTATCATAATGAATGTTCTCTGCCCCACCCCCAGCCCCAGGACCTTTTCCCTCTTAGTTCCCCAGTTGGTAAACCGCACTTCCCATTTCCTCATTGGTATATAAGCAAAGGGCTTGCTTGGCTGATCCCTAGGGCCTCTTTGAGGCCAAGGATTCTAGGATTCCCAGATCTGATTGATGTTAATAGTGAGTGTCAGAACATGTGCAGAAACCCCATGCCTTGGCTGTGGCAATCCTAATAGTCAGCCTAGCTATTGCTGTTAAGTGCCTTCAAGTTGACTTTTGACTCACAGTGACCCATGTGACAGAGTAGAACTGCCCCATAGAGTTTTCCTGGCTATAATTTTTATGGGAGCAGATCACCAGTTTTTTCGTCTGCAGAGCTGCTACTTGGATTTGAACCACAAGCCTTTCACTTAGCAGCCACAAGCACTTAACCATTGCACCTCCAGGGCTCCTTATTTAGCCTAGTGGCCATGTAACACAACACTCAGCGAAGGCAACACCATCAGGCAGGCTTGTCATTAGTCAATGTTTCAGTAAAACACGCATTGGTTGGTTAACTACATTATTGAATAATTTTCTGTTAAATGTTCTACTAATGTTCTCATGTTCCCCAGCATGCTGGCTAGTGCTTTACTTCATTCATCTCTTCATTTTCCTCAGTTCCATATTTTGAGACAAACATCTCCATGCCCCACTCTCAGTTCCAGAAAGCCTATAAAAGCAGCTCACTTTTAAAGAGATTAAAACAGAAGGAAGATGTCACTTCAGGACAAATGAGGTCAGGCCTGGCCCTTAGACTTGTCTCTTCAAGTTCTGCTCTGCTGGCTGTGCACAGAATGGATTTTGGCTCCCAGCTGGCTGTGGAGGCCTAGACCCAGGAACACTGTGTCTGTGGGCAGATCACAAGACTAGAGCAGTCATTTTTGCCAAACTCCTCCCAGATGGGAGATCCTGAATCCCAGGAATGTTCAAGGCTGAAAGGACTGCAGGTTACCTAGGCCACCTTCCTTATTTTACAAATAAGAATACTGAGGTCCAGAAATGTCAAGTGCCTTCTCCAAGGTCACACAATCTAGTATGTGCTTTCTATGTTACCTCAGTCTTTCTGTCTGACTCAGAAATTCTACTTCATGGGCTTTATACCACAGATTTGCTCACATTACAGGCACAAAGATACAGAGGTAAGGTTATTCATTGCAACATTGCAAAAAAGAGACAGCCTCAGTGTTCATCCACACAGGACTAAGTAAATCATGTAATCTGTTCAAAGGAATACTAAGCACCTGTAAGAAAGAATACAGCAACTCTCTATATGCTGATATGGAAAGGTCCCTGAGAGATGTTAAGTGACGAATGCTAGGAGCAGCCTGTACAGAGCTGAACTGGCAAAAGCTGGGTGATAGACACATTTATAACAATGACAAAAAAAGCTGTTGAGGCTGCTTATGTACAACCAAAAACCTCATAAGATTTGGTTCCTTGGTTTGGAGGTTTTAGGGTCATGGTTTCATGGGACATCCCAGTTAATTGGCCTAATAACATGTTTAGTGCTTCTGCTCTACCTCCTGGTTAGTTGTGTAGTGCCTGGGCCTTAAAACCTGGCAAGTGGTCATCCAAGGCACAATAATTGGTTTGTACTCACCTGGAGCAACAGAGGAAGAAGAAGACTCAGGAATAGGAAAAGGAAATGGAATGTGTGGCTAATTGCCTCCATGAATAACTGATTCCTTTATCGTGAGGCCAGGAGAACTGAATGGTGCCCGGCTACCATTACTGAGCATTTTGATCAAAGATTCCATAGAAGAATTCTGATCAAAACGGGAAAAATGCCAAACAGAATCTCACATTCTCATGGACTTCAGATCTTCTAGAGCCATGTGGGCTGGATGAACCCCTGAAATTATTGCCCTGAGATAATCTTTAAACCTGAAGCCAAAAATATCCCCTGAACTCTTCCTAAAACCAAACTATAGTTTAGCTTAACTAGTAAAGAATGTCTGCCTTGAGCATTATGCTATTTTAAGATCTATCAATAAGGGATCAAAATTGACAACAGCAACTTGAAAGATTAGATAGGAAATTTAGGGGGCAATGAGTTTATGTTACTGGAGGAAGAACAACTCAGAAAAGGAGGGTGAGAATGGTTGTACACTTGAAGAATGTGATCAATGTCACTGAACTGTATGTGTAGAAATGGTTGAATTGGTATATGTTTTGCTATGTATACTCACATTCAACAATAGCAAAATAAAATTATTTTAAAAATGCTAAAAAATTAACAAAAATAACAATAATAATGCTAGCTGCTGAACTGTATGTGTAGTGTGTTGCCGTTTATGTGAAAAGGGAGGGAAAGAACATAAATGTGTGTATGTGTGTGTGTGACTGTGTGTGTGTTTGCTTATCTTTCTGGTAGGTAATATTGTAACCTTGTTTGCCTATAGAAAAGGGAACTGCATGGCTGGGGACGAGAGGGAATATTTTCACTATAAAAATTTTTAACTTTTTGAAACATGTTATTACTTATTCAAAAACTTGAATAAGCATATATGCCACGTGGCAAACATGACCTTCACTTTAAGGAGCTCTTCAAAGAGGTAGGCAGGTGTTATGGGTTGAATTATCTCCCCCCAAAATATGTGGTGTAAATCCTGACCCCTATACCTCTAGTTATAATCCCATTTGGGAATGGATTTTCTCTGTTATGTTAATGAAGCAATATTAGTGGAGGGTGTGTCTTAAATCAATCTCTTTTGAGATATAAAAAAGCGGATTAAGCAAGCAAGCTAGCACAAATGGAGGGGGAGACACAAGCCACATACATAATCAACAAGGAACCTACGAATAGAAGCTGGAAAGAGGCAAGGACATTCCCCCAGAGTGGAGAGACAGACAAAGTCTTCCTCTAGAGCTGGCACCCTGAATTCAAACTTCTAGCCTCCTAAAACTGTGAGAAAATACATTTCTGTTTGTTAAAGCCACCCAGTTGTGGTATTTCTGTTACAGTAGCACTAGATATGTAAGACATCCAGCTTCCTGCTTAACAGATACAACTAAGGTACAATTAGAGGCCCTTGTGTCAGCCACTCAAGGAAGCAGAGAAACTGGCTTCAAACAAGAGCTGCAAATGGAAAGATTCCTGGATCGCAGGCATTGATCTGTGATGGAGTTACTTCTGATGTGGCCCACTCTATACAATGTCCTCTAGGGTGAGTAGAGGCAATGGTTCGTTTATTTGTTGATAGTTAATGGTTCTTTCAGGAGTTCCTGGGTGGTATGAATGCACTCGGCTGCTAACTGAAAGGTTGGAGTTTCAAATCCACCCAGAGGCACTTGGGAGAAAAGCCTCGCAATCTGCTTCCAACAACTCAGCCATTGAGAACCCTATGGAGGACAGTTCTACCCTGGTGTACAGGGGTCGCTAAGGGTCAGAACTGACTCAACAACAACTGTAATGATTCTCCTAAGTAATACTGGTAAGACAGCTAGTAACAACAACAATAATGATGATAACATTATAGTAGTAAATTATCACCATAATTGTTCTAGTAACATAACTGATACATTTCAAGTGTCATTACGTGCCAAGCACTATATATGTGCCTTCTTTCCATGATCTCAACTGATCTTCACTAACCTCCCATGAGACAGATATTAATATTAGCCTCATTGTACAGATGAAGGAGCTGTGGCTAGAAAGGGTAAATAGCTAGAAAACAGTTCACCTGTGTGTCTGTCTGCCCATGTGTTCTAAGCCCTTAACCATTGAGCTCTATTCCTCTTAACACAGCAATGGGAATACCACATCATGTAATAACATGGCTGTTAGCCAAAATATTTTTTAAAAACTATCCATTGCTGTTGAGTTGATTCTGACTCATGGCAACCCCACTTGTGCCAGAGTAGAACTGTGGTCCATAGGATTTTCAGTGGCTGAATTTTTGGAAGTAGATTGCCAGGCCCTTCTTCCAAGGTACGTGTGGGTGGACTCCAGTCTCCAACCTGAGCACGTTAACCATTTGCACCACCCAAAATATTTGTTGCTGTAGTGTGCTGTTGAATCAGTTTCAACTCATAACAACCCCATGTGTTACAGAGTAGAACTGTCCCATGGGATTTCCTAGACTATAATCTTTACTGGAGAAGATCGCCAGGTCTTTTTTCCCTCAGAGTGGCTGGTGGGTTCAAACTGCCAACCTTTCAGCTAGCAGCCAAATGCTTTACCCATTGTACCATTAGGGCTCCTTCCAAAATATCTACCAGATAGAAAAACTGAGCCCCTGACATTTGCGAAATCCCCCTCTATAACCCTGACGTCTAACTAAAGCTTGGCCTATCTGAGATCAGGGGGTTGTCATTCGCAGACCTTGCTGATGCGAAGGAAGGACGGGATGCTCACCTTTCTCACCGGGGCTTTGCAGACAAAGGAGCCTATTTCCATGTTCATTTGTGTACGCTGTCATTGCTGGTCGCTGTGGAGTCAGTTCTAACTCATGGCGACCCCACGTGTGCAGAGTAGAACAGCTCCACAGGGTTTTCAAGGCCGTGATCTTTCAGAAGCAGATCATTAGGCCTGTCCTCCCAGGCACCTATGGGCAGATTCATACTGCCAACCCTTCCGCTAGCAGTCAAGGGCTTAACAGCTCGCACCACCCAGGGAAACATTCACTTGTATACAGGTCTTAGGAAAAAGCTTCGACGTTAGAGGGAGCGTGGGGGTGGATTACTGGAATTCATGAATGTCTCTCCATCCTCAGAAGGTTTTACCATTGTGTCCTCCATTCATTGCTTCAAGAAACATTTTCTGACTGTCTACTATGCTGAGGATGCTATTCTCTGTGCTGTAAAGTGTGGCTGTGAAATGGTGAAAGAGAAATATTTGAACATGCTTTGCAAAAAAATCATACCACCAGAGGAGCAGACTTCTGCATCAGGCATTTGGTTGAACTTTAATCGAGAGACAGAAACCTTCCCAGTTATCAACTTGCACCAGTCTGTGCTTCAACGCTTAGGATATATTCAGATGATGCGGTTTGGGGGCTTAAGGTGCTAACACTGCATAACTGAAGTCAGAAAGACTGTGGATACTCTGCAAATACTTTAAACTTCCTAGTCCAGGGACCTAACTATTCCAGTGCAGGTATGGAAACCAAAAAAAGCAAACCAGTTGCTGTCCAGTCAATTCTGATTATTGGAGACCCCATGTGTGTCAGAGTTGAACTGCACATCATAGGGTTTTCAGTGGCTGGTTTTTCAGGAGTAGATTGCCAAGGTCTTTCTTCCGAGGTGAAAAGTTGAGAAATAGGAAAACCTGTGCAAATGATGCAGAACCAGGACAGAAGGAAGAAGAAGATGACACCTGGTGATTGTAATTAAGATTCTAAGTGGGCAGACCTGGTAAATTCTTACCATATGATGCCAGGACAAGGCTTCTGCCCCATATTACATGGTATTCTCACAGAATCACACATCAGAATCAGAGCAGACCTTGGAGAAGGTCCCCTCCAAACCCCTTTTCTCTCAGTTGGGACAAATGGGGACAGAGGGGCCAAGGAATTATCCAAGGTGAGACAGTGGTTAAATGGCAAAGCTGCTCCTAAGACCCAGGCCTCCTTTTTCTTGGAATACCCAAAAAAGCTTTCCCAACTGCTTTTTAAATAAAGTCTAGAAAGAGAAGGAATAAAAGAAAATAGATTTTTAAATGGGGGAGTGGGATGAGGGTAGAGGGAGAAGACACAGGAGAGGGAGAGGGAAGGGAGGCGGTGGGGGATTGAGAAGAGCAGGAGTTCTGCAAAGGATAATGGCGAATTCGGAGCTAAACATCCCCTCAGTCTACAGATGGTTCGAGCTCAACATTTGCTGTAACCATGGCTCGTTTGCCAAGTGGCAACAGCAATGTGTCAGGAAGGGGCAGGGGGTTACTGGGGATGCTGCCCCAACTTCTGACGAAGGGTCAGCAAACCAACCAACCTCTGTCCAGCCAAGAAACTATCTCCACCCACTTCACCCATGTTCCCTGAGCACCGACTCACCGCAACCCAAACCCGACAAAATAAGCCACCCAAGAGTGACTGTACCCTGGCTGTGGTGTGTGAGTTCCAAAATCAGCACGGTCTCACCCGAGATGGGCGTGCATCAATCTCTCCAGCCTTGACACTCTCCTGTGACGTGGCACTTCCATTTCTCCACCAAAGGTCTGACAGAACATTATGAAGGCATTGATGAAAGACAGCCCAGACGGTGCCAGATTGCCCTGGGCAGGGGTTGCTGCTGAGTCAATCACTTGTTTCCATTTTCTAAATGTGCCCCTTATAGTTAAGGGACCTTCACCTGCCAGAACACCATTTAAGTGCTCTCCGTCACCAGCTCTGGCCTTTTCAGGGCACAAAAGAAGAAAGATGAGGGGCAGTCGGGTTTTGTACCTCCTCCACTCCCTTGTGATGAGGAACGAAGCCACAATTCCCTAAAAGCTACAACACAGGCCTGAAGGCTGTGACTCCACCTTACACTCATTAGGGATCATGGCTCCTTTGTTCAGTCTTCATTTCTCTCATTTGTAGAGCACAGGAGCAACTTTCTTTCTGATCTATTTAGACAAGCTAATGTGAACAAGCCCAGGTCCACGGGTGGCACTAACAGTTTGCACTCACCTACTAGCCAAAAGGTCGGCAATTTGAACCCACCCAGCAGTACCACAGAAGAAAGACCTGGTGATCTGCTTCCATTAAGATTTGTTGTTCTTGTGTGTTGAGTCAATTCCAACTCATAGCAACCTTGTAGGACAGAATAGAACAGCCCCATAAGGTTTCCTAGGCTGTAATCTTTATGGAGTAGATTGCCAGGTCTTTTCTCTCATGGCGCAGCTGGTGGATTCAAACAGCTGATCTTTTGGTTAGCAGCCCAGCGCTTATCCATTGAGCCACCAGGGCTCCTTTTGTTAAGATTACAGCCAAGTCATCTAAGATGCATCAATGGGTCCCATCCCACTTGGATAAAAGGAGAATGAAGGAAACCAAAGACACAAGGAAAATATTAGCCTAAGAGACTAAAGGACCACACAAACCAGGGACTCCACCAGCCTGAGACCAGAAGAGCTAGATGGTGCCCGGTTACCACCAATGACTGCCCAGGCAGGGAACACAACACAGAGTCCCGGACAGAGCAGGGCAAAAGTGTGCAGCAGAACTCAAATTTACATAAAAAGACCAGACTTAGTGATCTGATGGAAACTGGAGAAACCCCCAAAACTACGGCCCCCAGACTTTCTTAACCCAGAACTGAAACCATTACCAAGGCCAACTCTTCAGACAAAGGTTAGACAGGACTATAAAACAAAAAATACACGTGAGGAACATGCTTCTTAGTTCAATCAGGTATATGAGACCAAATGGGTGGCTCCTGTCCAGAGGCAGGTTGAGAAGGCAGGAAGGGCCAGAAACTGGTTGATTGGACACAGGGAAGCCAGAGTGGAAACAGGGAGTGTGCTGTCACATTGTGGGGATTGCAACTAATGTCATAAAACAATATGTGTGTAAATTTTTCTATAAGAAATTAACTTAAGCTGTAAACTTTCACCCAAAGCACAAAAAAAAAAAAAAAAAGATTATAGCCAAGAAAATCCCATGGAATAGTTCTACTCTGTAACACATGGTGTTGCCATGAGTTGGAATCTCTTCAACCACACAGGTTTGGTTTTTTTGGTTTAATGTGAACAAGTCTTAGAAAAGAAGACTCTTCCTATAATCCAGCTCCTGCTTTGCACTCAGAAGCATGTCTAATAGACCCCAGGGGAACCTAGAGGGAGGTGCATGGCTGCCTTGCAATTTCACTGTGGCCTGGCTTCCACAAGCCAGTGCCCCACCACCTGCCAAAACTGAATCACAGGCCCCAATTCACTTGACTTATTTGTGGCTACCAAGCCCCTCACCTGGAGGAGAAACAATACTGAGAGGTTTCAAATGGATTGCTTTAGTCAATGCAATGTCAGAAAGGGGAAAAAGGAGCATGTTAATAGGACATAGGAAATCCCTTTATTCAGAGAAGACAGTGAGGCTTCACTGAACAAGTCCCGTGGATGCAAAGCTTCTGTCTTAGTCATCTGGTGCTGCTATAACAGAAATACCACAAGTGAATGGCTTTAACAAACAGAAGATTATTCTCTCACAGTGTAGTAGGCTAGAAGTCCAAATTCAGGTCGCCAGCTCCAAAAGGCTTTTTCTCTCTGTTGGCTCTGGAGGAAGGTCCTTGTCATCAATCTTCCCCTGGTCTAGGAGCTCCTTAGTGCAGGGACTCTGGGTCCAAAGGATGTACTCTGCTCCCGGCAGTACTTCCTTGGTGGAATGAGATCTGCCTGTCTCTCTGCTCGCTTCTCTCTTTTATATTTCAAAAGAGATTGACTCAAGATACAATTTAATCTTATAGATTGAGTCCTGCCTCATTAACATAACTGCCTCTAATCCTGCCTCATTAACATAATAGACGTAGGATTTACAGTACAGAAAAAGATCACATTAGATGACAAAATGGTGGACAATCACACAATACTAGGAATCATGGCCTAGCCAAGTTGACACACATTTTGGGGGGACACAATTCTATCCATAATGGCTTCCTTTACTGAAATCAGCTGGCACAGAGTTGTGGTTTCGCAGGTCTTCTGTGTCAGCTTGGAGCTGCAGCTGCTGAGGGAGGCAGGGATGAGGCACCCCACAGGTGTGGGCCTCTAGAAGGCAGGCCAGGTATGTCTAAGACAGGGAAGCTTGCGCAGCCACCCCCAGTGGGGCCACACAGGTCTCGGGATGTGCAGCCCGTCTGCCATGGAGCAGGGCAGAAAGACAAGGGGCCCCATCCTGGGGCCATGGGCAGAAGACACATACCCAGGTCACATCCCTGTGACTATTATAACTACCTGTAATAATAAAAGTTTTCTAATAAATACTGTCACTGGAATCTCCCTTGGTGAAAATCTTATACATGAATAAATGTGGAAGGAAGCAGTAAGCACTGACTGGTCACACAATGCAGAGTAGTTGTGGAATGAATGGAAAGTATGATGTCTAGGAATTCCCAAGCATGGCGCGAGATGGTCTTAATTGTAAAACTTACCCCTTGCCCCACAATATGCCCATATTTTAGGTCTAACCCCACCCTACAACAAAGCCCATTGTTGCTCCATCGTTTTTCAAGCCTCAACTGAGCCATAAGTCATCAGTACCTGGTCCAATACCAGTGGACCAGTCATGGTGGTTCTTCACACTGGCCCAACCTGGAGGCCAAGAAAACTTTGTAAGGGCGAGTGTCTTTGCCTCCACCCAACCGTACATGATCTAAGCTCAGCCACTTCCCCCAGGAAAACTTTCGCACTTCTCTCCAGTTCAGACCCACTGCCTGGATGTGGCCTGGCCCATCATAGGGCTCCAAGCGGCATTCCTTTTCCATAGGGTTTGATGTCCAGTTGATACCCAGGCATGTCCACATTTCTCCAAATTAAAACTAAAGGCTATCTTGTGGAAACTACATCCATTAAACTATGATCAAGTGATAAAAATCCCTCTATATATCAGTGGCCAGCTGGTTAACAGAGTCCCTGGGTGGTGCAAATGATTAATGATCTCAGCTGCTAACCAAAAGTGGGACATTGAAGTCCACTCAGAGGCCTTGGAAGAAAGGCCTGGTGATCTACTTCTGAAAAATCAGCCATTGGAAACCCTATGGACCATAGTTCTACTTTGACACAAGTGGGATCACCATGAATCAGAGTCGACTCAACGTCAACCGGGGGGAAAAAAAAAACTGCTTCTTGTTAATAGTGATCTTTCCTGAAACCAACCCAAGTCCTGAGCTCTTTTGGAGCAGAAAACCAAGATCTAATTTCACAGAGTCATAAGATGCCAATCTGTCAACACAACACCTCCAAGTCCTTTATTTCTCTCCACAGACATCTGCTGCTTTTGGCTTCAACATCCTAATGGAGTCCATCTGCAATAGCAATGAAGTTACTCCTGAGGCTCCATTGTTGGACAGACTTCTGCTTATTCATTTCGTTTTCCTTCACTGGAAATGGGGTTTGATTATACTTAGTGCTCTGGAGTCCTACTGGGTTTCAGAATCTTTAATTATCTGCAGTAAAAAAAAAAAAAAAAAAAAAAAAAAAAAAAAAAAACTCCTTTTCACACATAGATACTTGATAAATTAGTGTTTAGTTGAAGTGTACATTCAGCCTCATAAACAAATACAATTTGCACATGGATGACAGGCCAAGTTCCTGAGGTCTCCACAGAGTGGGAGCCTAAGGAGGGAGCTGGTGGATGGAGGGTGAGAAATGCCGTGGCCTCTTCTCTTGTCACTGTTGACTTTGGTGGTTATGTTTGGTAACGCCCTTCTGTCCTTGGACTCATGTTCTGCCAGAGCAGGTGGGAAGGAGTTGACAGCTATAGTTAAGGGGCTTTGGCCTGGACTTTTGGCCACGAGTACAGTTAATCAACAGGACATGCAAATTATATGGTAATTAATGCCTAGTAGCAAAAGCATTTCCATTTAAACTGCTGCTCTAGATGTGTTTGCTGCTTAGTGACCAGTTTGGCCTCCAGGGAAGCCCTGGCTGGTTCCTCCAACATATGTGGGTGTTGGACTTGGTACTGGTTAATGCAAAGAAGGCAGACTATGGAGTCCTTGGGAATCTCAACCTCTTTATTCAGACTCACAACTTGTCTTGTCCAAGAGCAGAGAGAGGCAGTTGGGGACCATCTACTCTGGAACCCCCTCCAAGACCACATGGCTCCTGCCTTCTCTGCCCCTGCCCTCATCTATCCTATCTATAGTTGCGAGATCAATCTTCCTAAAGGACCACTCTAATCATGCCACTTACTTGCCACTTACATGTTTTGGCTCTACCTGAGACCAGTTAAATCATAATCTTTGAGGGTGGGGTCCAGACATCAGTATTTTTTAAAAGCCCTTCGTGTGATGCACAGAACAGCCTCCCTCCCCTCCCCCTACCCCATGACAAAGAATTATCTAGCCCAAAATGTCCATAGTAATGAGTTGAGAAACAGTGGGCTACAAAGAGGATGGGGAGTTTGGGAGTGTGGGGGATGGACAGTAGGTGGCACCTTGAATGATGGTACTATTTGCACAAAGGGAGATGGGTAACAGCTGCTGAAACCAAAAAAAACAAACCTGTTGCCCTTGAGCTGATTACGACTCGTGGTAGTGACCCTATGTGTCACAGAGTACAACTGCTCCATAGGGTTTTCTTGGCTGTAATCTTTATGGAATCAGGTGACCAGGCCTTTCTTCTGCAGTGCTACTGGGTGAGTCTGAACCTCCAACATTTAGGTTAGCAGCTGAGAGAAAACCTTTTGCACCACCCAGGCGCCTAAGAGCTGATGAGAAGGTAGAAATTAAATGACTGGTTCTGCCACTTCCTAGTGTGTGACATCTGTAAACCACTCTCTCATTCTGGGCCTAGCCTCCTCCCAGTTGTGCCAACCAAAAATGTCTCCAGACATTGCCAAAATTGTTCCTGGTCAAGACTCACTGCGCGTGTAGTCAAAAGTTAGCTCAGTCTTCTCCCTCCTCAGAACTCCAGCCTCACTTTGTCTGCACCCCTCTGAAGGCCCCAGGTTCTAGCACAGGGTGGCCAGCACCCCGTTAACCTGCACATCTTCCCTTCTGCTGGATGGTGAGCTCCTTCTTCATCCGCCATCTTCCTGACTTCCTGTGCAGAGCTCTTTCCTCAACACTGCACCTGTTTCTCTCATACGCAGGAGTAAAGGGCACCAGCGGCATCTGTTTCTAAAGCACTGGCAACCTTTGAAGGAGAAATCATGACCTAACTTAAGGCCAGACAGAAATAAGTCAAAAGTCTAGATTTTCTAGTTATCACTGGCTGTGATTATAAACAAACACACAAAAAATACCTAAACCAGCTGCCATCAAGTCAATCCTGACTCATGGTGGCCCCATGTGTTTCAGAGTAGAAATGTGCTCCATAAGGTTTTCAATGGCTGTGGCCTTTCAGAAGTAGATTGCCAGGCCTTTCTTCCAAAATGCTCTGGGTGGATTATTATCCAAGCTTTTACTGGTTTGCACTGCCCAGGTCTGCAATTATAGGTGTGGCTATATTAAGCTATCTTACTGGACTGGTTTGTAAATAATATAGCTCTAATATTAAAAGGGAACCTTTGGAAATCAAAGCTGGCAACTCAGTTAATGACCACAGAGCCTTTGAATGAAAGCTGGAAAAGCAAAGAAGCACTGAGGGCAGAAAACCAAGTCCCTTGATTGGTAATTGGGACAAGAGTCCCTGATGGGGCATCCTCAAGGGCACAGGGCTACGTTATTTAGCATTTAAAGATGTTGTTGGCTGTTCATTCGAAGGGAAAAACAATCCCGTTTTTCTTTGACTTGGCTTTCTTTCTTCCTGGTTTAATATTCAGCACATCTCCCAGGTTGATGGATTTCATCGAAATATTTTCCCCAAATGACCTGCAGTTCTATTTTCTAACATGCTGCCACCCACCCACGGCTTAGAAACCAGCAACTGATATGCTGTAATTTTCAGTGACTAGCTGGATCTCAGTGTTCAGCTGCTATTCATAAGGGTTTCACTGGCTAATTCTTTTCAGAAGTAGACTGCCGGGTCCTTCCTAGTCGTGGAACCAGTGATATTGCTGATGCCAGGTGGATCCTGGCTGAAAGCAGAGAATACCAGAAGGATGTTTACCTGTGTTTTATTGACTATGCAAAGGCATTTGACTGCGTGGATCATAACGAATTATGGATAACATTGTGAAGAATGGGAATTCCCGAACACTTAATCATGCTCATGAGGAACCTGGACATAGACCAAGAGGCAGTTGTTCGGACAGAACAAGGGGATACTGAATGGTTTAAAGACAGGAAAGATGTGCTTCAGGCTTGTATCCTTTCAACGTATCTATTCAATCTGTACGCTGAGCAAATAATCCAAGAAGCTGGACTCTTTATTTTATCTGGACTCTATGAAGAAGAACAGGGCATCAGGATTGGAGGAAAACTCATTAAAAACCTCTGTTACACAGATGGCACAACCTTGCTTGCTGAAAGTGAAGAGGACTTGAAGCACTTACTAATGAAGATCAAAGACCACAGCTTTCAGTATGGATCGCACCTCAACATAAAGAAAACAAAAATCCTCACAACTGGACCAATGAACAACATCATGATAAATGGAGAAGAGATTGAAGTTGTCAAGGATTTCATTTTACTTGGATCCACTATCAACAGCCATGGAAGCAGCAGTCAAGAAATCAAAAGACGCATTGCATTGGGTAAATCTGCTGCAGAGGATCTCTTTAAAGTGTTGAAGAGCAAAGATGTCACCCTGAAGACTAAGGCACCTGACCCAAGCCATGGTATTTTCAGTCACATCATCTGCCTGTGAAAGCTGGACAATGAATAAGGAAGACCGAAGAAGAATTGATGCCTTTGAATTGTGGTGTTGGTGAAGAATATTGAATATACCATGGACTGCCAAAAGAATGAACAAATCTGTCTTGGGAGAAGTACAACCAGAATGCTCCTTACATACTTTAGACATGTTGTCAGGAGGGATCAGTCCCTGGAGAAACACATCATGCTTGGCAAAGTACAGTGGAAAAGAGGAAGACCCTCAATGAGGTGGATTGGCACAGTGGCTGCAACAATGGGCCCAAGCATAACAACAAGTGTAAAGATGGTGCAGAACCAGGCAGTGTTTTGTTCTGTTGTGCGTGGGCTCGCTATGAGTTGGAACTGACTCAACAGTACCAAACAACAGCTGGAGCTCAGGAGCCTTGGTGGTGTAGTCATTAAGTGCTTGGCTGCCAACCAAAAGATCAGCAGTTTGAACCCACCAGCCACTTCACAGGAGAAAGACATGGCAGTCTGCTTCCATAAAGATTTACAGCCTTGGAAACTCTATGGAGCAGTTCGACTGTACCCTACAGGGTTGCTATGAGTCAGGATTGACTGGACAGCAGTGGGTTGAATTTGGTTTTGGTAGCTGGAGCTTTCCAGAGCACCACAGTACCACAGCTGCTCATTACAGGTAAAAATAAAGAAAATGGTAATTACCCTGGTGGAAAACTCAGTTGCAACTTAAAGACGATACAACTATAATTTACGGAAAGATTAGGAGTCCATGATGGGAATGCGCAATTATAGGGCAGCAATTTCACATTAAATTGCTTATAGGAAGGTGGGGCTGTGAGATACTGCAAAGCAAATTCAATTTACCTGGAAAATAGTGGGAAGCACAGGTCTGGAGATGAAACATTTTCTTGAAATTAATTATTGCTGCTCGAATCTAGCCAGTCTCTTTCAGCAGCAAGGACAGCCTGCAGAGAGATTTCATCTCTTCGAGTGCTGTTGAAAGGAGCTGTTAGATTGGGATCTAAAACCAGTTCGAGTGTAGTATTAGAGAGGAAGCACACATAGTACAGGAGCTGAACAGTCAGAGGGCTAGACCAGCTTCAAGATGCACAAACCAAAACCAAAAAACCAAACCTGTTGCCATCGAGTCAACTCCAAATCATAGCGCCCTATACAACAGAGTGGAACTGCCCCATAGAGTTTCCAAGGAGCAGCTGGTAGATTCGAACTGCTGACCTTTTGGTTAGCAGCAGAGCTCTTACCCACTTTGCCACCAGGGTTTCCTCAAGATGCACAGGGAAGAGAAAAATGGGAAGTTGTATTAGAACAGAGCAATCAAGTCAGCTTTAGAGGCCATAGCTTGCTCTAGTAACCCAGATAACTGTCCATTCCTTCGTGTGGATGAGGAGAGAGAGAAATATCTCCTTTATTTTGCATAACGCAGCATGCCTTCAGCTGCTCGGGATGTAGAAATTGAACGGAGTGAGGCCTTGCGTTTCCAACATCCATTCACAGCACACTTGTTCCTGTTGTTTGCTGCCGTGGAGTCCACTGAAACCTGTTCAGTATCATAGCAACACAGAAGCCTCCGCTGACAGGTGGGGGCTGCACTGAGTTGCACTGACCAGGAGTGGAACCCGTGCCTCCTGTATGAAAGGTGAGAATTCTACCACTGAACCACCGTAACCCATTGCCGTCAGGGCAATTCCAACTCATAGCAACCCTACAGGTAGCACCCTTATTTGGGAGCATTCCAAGCTCTGGAGGCAGAAGCGTGAAGTCAATTAAAATCATTAGCAAAGATTGGCAAGAAAAGTTGAATAAAGTAGCCTGGGAGTCTAAACACACCCCTCAGGACTGGGTATCACATCGGACAAGTGAAGGCATAGGACAAGGCAAGGCCTTTCATTACCCTGAGGCATTCTTCGCCCCTTGGATCTGCTTCCATCATTCACGCTAAAGATGGAAGTGATAAAAACAGGCTCTGCAACAGTGCTTCTGGGACTGTACCACACAGCGCCCCAGAGAGCGGCGGAGGGCAGGCCTGCATGAAAACACTCCTGAAGGAGCAGGTAAAACCAGCCAACCACAGCTGCTTTGCCCACAAAGCACCAAATGGCCACAGGGACTGTTATCTTTGGTTTTTGGTCTTCCTGTGTTCGGCAGGAACAGCTGAAGCAGTCAACCTTTGGAGAGCAATTGGAGCCCTCTTGTTACTGCTTCTGTGGCTGCAGCTGTGAATAGAGATGTCTCTCTCAGGCAGCAGACAAAAGCTGCCAGCTTATGGAATGGGGGTGGGGTGGGGAGAGAACAGAGAAAATGGCCTTATCAGCAGATTCTTTTGTTGTTGTTGTTGTTATAAGCTAAAATTCATATACATACATTCAGTCCAAGGTGGTGCCAGCCTATATACTCTCTCGTTTGGTGCAGTGGTTAAGCATTTGGTGGCTAACCAAAAGACTGGCAGTTTGAACCCACCCAAGGACTCCGCGGAAGAAAGACCCGGTGATCTGCTTCAGTTCTGCTCTGTCACATGGAGTCACTATGAGTAGAAAACGACTTGATGTGTTGTTAGTTGTCGTGGCGTCACCTCCAACTCGTGGCTACGTTACATATAACAGAACAAAACATTGCCCTGCCCTGCACCATCTCCTTGGTCGTTGGTGTGTTTGAGCCCATTGCTGAGGCTATTGTGTCAATCCATCTCACTGTGGGTTGTCCTTGTTTTTGTTGACCCTCTATTTTACCAAACAAGATGAAGTCTCTCCAGGGCATGCAGCTTGGTGAACAGAACGCAGGCTGAATTTTAGAGTGCAGCCACTAACCTAGCACACACACATCCCATCACATCTGTATCCATCAGGGTTCCCCCAGGAAATAGATGGCACCTTCAAATTAGGCTAATTCAAGGAGGGTTTGATGAAGGGGTGTTTACCAAGGTGTGGGCAGAGTGCAGGGCACCAGGAGGGACAGCACAGTGCCCTAGGCTGATGAGATGAGGGCCTGAGTGTCCCTGGAACCTGGAAGGAGAGGGTTATATGGAGAGGGTTTCCTTGACAGATGCTATGAGCTCTGGAATGCAGCCAGCCTGTGGCAATTCCACAGGGAGAAAGTCAAGGGAATAAATACCCCACACTCACACTCCTCATCCCTCCAAACCCTTTCTAGAACTCCTCTGGAACTTCTCAGGCTGAACTCACCTGAAAAGCCAGAGGTCAAGGGAGCCCATTGATGTGGCCTGTGCAGGTCAGCCTCCCAGGCAGAGAGCAGCACGTAGAGGGTGGAACGTGGATCTGGGGGGCACACAGGAAATATCCAGTGCACCCCCCCCCCCAGTCAAGGCCATCTCAATCACTTATTAGTTTTTTGAACATTTGTTCAAAGCCCCTCTCTTAGGCACTGGTCTGGGTTCTGGGGACACACTGACATGTCCACTATGGTTCCCAATCCTCAAGAAGTTTCTGTCCCAGTAGAGAAGATGACAATCCTTTTCCGTGTGAATTAGAGATCTCCTTTTCCAAAGAATGAGTTTAACAAGAAGGCAGGGGAAGGAAGAAAAGGAGGAGGCTGTTTTTTTCTCTTTATTTCCAGCCATGTGACTTAAGCTTCTACTTCAGGTGGCCAGAGGGGGCTGCTGTTATCCTGAAGCTCCTGACAGCTTGTGTTTTATGAGTTCACCTGCTTTATAAAAAAATTAACTGGGAAAATATTAAAGCTTGCAAATGCAGGAACAGATCCAGAGGACAATGTGCTAATACAATTTTTTATGTGTTTTTAAAAAAAAAAACACAAAAAGCGTGTCTAGAAAAAAAATAATAAAGCAAGGTGAGTCTTTTTCGCCTATCAATATAAGCAGAGTAATTTATGTTTGTTTTCTGTGGACAATGCTGATTCACCAAGGATTCAAGGATTACTAACAAATGTTTTTACTTTTCATTTACAAATAGAATACTTTAAGAAATTACTCACCCACTCCTTGTGGCTTTTAATTGAAACCTACCTCTTGGTCTGGATGAGCTGATCTTGTTTTTCACAGCATAAAGGGGCTGCTTGACCTTTTCAGTTTCAAAAGTCCTGAAATTTTGTCAACATATTTCTTCTTTTCACATGAACAACCCCGTGCAATCTGTTTTACCAGAGTAACTAAATTGTCTGACCTTTCTCAGAACTCATTGTCTTAGAATTCTCCCGTTCACGTTCTCTGTCCCTCTCTTCCATCTCCCACCCCTGTTCCTCTTTCCCCTGGCTCCTCCTTCACTGCCTTGACCATGCTTTTTAGGTAGAGAAAATGCATCAGGAGATGACAAAATTGCTAGCCCAACTTGCACCTTTATTTTTCCACTATAATATCAAAGCCACAGAAAATACGAAGCAAACCGCAGCCTGGAAGAAATTATTAGCCCAAATGTGCCAGGCAAAGAGGTCCTATCTTTTCATATTCAAACACTACTGGAAATCAGTGAAAACCTGATACTAGTTAGTAAATAGACAAAAGACATAACCAGACCAGGTATTAAAAATATCACATCTACTGGGCCAACACAGGGGAAATGTTCAACATCATTTATTCATTCATTTATTTGTTAAATACACATTTATGAAGCACCTACCATGTGCCAGGCACTGTGCAAGACACTGTGGGTACAAAGATGAGCAAAGCACAGATCTCATTCTCACAGGGCTCCCATTTTAGCAAGAGAGATAGACCCGCAAACAAGAAGCACAGCCCATGCCATTGTATCAAGAGAACTCTAAATGATTAAGAAAGCTAAAATGCTTAGGGGAGGAAGGGTCGCTATCCTGAGGAGAATTCACCAGACATAAAAGAAATGAGAACACAAGCAGCGCCAATTTCAACTAAGAAATTAGCAGTTATTTTTAATGATAATGCTTAGTGCTGTATAGTAGGTAGTGAATTGGGCAGATCCTATCACAATTTATGTTGTAATAACCACAGCCCTCTAATTTCATTTCTAAGATTTCGTATTAAGGATATAAACTATAGGAAAAACTATATGCAATAAGCTGTTTAAATGTCATATACCATTGTTATGTATTATAACAAAAAATCAGAATCATCCTAAATGCTCACCAACTACAGAAAAGTTAAGTGAATTATAGTACTTTCATTTGCCTGAACATTCTGCACCCAGTAGAAATGCTTACGATATACTAACTGAAAAAAAATTATGTATGCACTAAATCAGAGTCCCTGGGTGGTAAAAACGGCTAATGTACTTAGCTGCTAATCAAAACGTTAGAGGTTCAAGTCCACCCGGAGGCCCCTCAGAAGAAAGGCCTGGCGGTCTAATTAAAAACAAAACGCCACTGAAAACCCTGTGGAGCACAGTTCTGCTCTGACACACACAGTGTCACCCTGAGTCAGATCCAACTTGACAGCACCTGGCTAAACACTAAATCATAAGTATTCAAAAATATGCTCAGAAAAAAAAAAAAAAACTGGGAAGAAATACGTGAAAATGCTAGCAGTGATCCTGTATATGTTATTTTTTTTCCAAAAGTGTTTAATGTTACGTTTTTTAGAATAAAAATCGGATTTGTATAAAATGAATAGTTAGCAACAACAGAAAAATTCTGCCCACGTGGTGTTGGTAGCAGCTGTCGGCCCGCCCGCCGGGAGAAGCAGCGACGTCAGTCCCGAGTCCTTCCTGGCTGTGTCCTAGCTGTTTCTTTAATGACTGTGTCATCTTGGCCAAGCGCCTTTCATCTCTAGTTTACCTTTCAGAAAGTAAGAGAGATGTGCCGAATTACCTCTAAAGCTCCTTCTGGCCCTAAAATCTATTATCTTGACATTACTAGAAGGAAGAGTTCACCGAAATCACAAACAGGCATCGAGATATTTCTCCGTATAAATGAAGTGCGGAATGTCGGGCAGAGAGGAGAGGAATCGGAATGTACGTGTGTTTGTCTCAGCAAACGGTTCTCAGAAAAATTAGAACAGTGTCTTTTCCCACTGAATTCATAATATGCTCTAGTTCTCCTTTTTAAAATCAGCCCTTACAGAAGAGCAAGCATTATCAATTATTTAATAAATATTCCAATCTTTTATTATTCGGTCACATGGAGGCAGTGCTTTAAATTTACAATTTGGGTTTCTTTATGCCAATAAAAACTCGCCTCTCTAATTTACAGGCCCCCCGAGCCCTGATGGCACACTGATTGAGAGATCAGGCTGCTAACCAAAGGGTTGGCAGTTTGAATCCACCAGCCACTCCTTGAAATCCCTGTGGGGCAGTTCTAGTCTGCCCCACAGAGCCGCTGTGGATCAAAATCAACCGGACAGCAACGAGGCCTTTTGTAAAGCCGTTCACAAAGCAGCATACATACTCTGAGCCTTTACAGACGCAGTGTCTCAGACTAACGAGATCCTGGGTGACAAAATCCACCTAATTTCCAGCAGCCTCTGGGTGGTGCAAATGGGTAACCTCATCAGCTATAACCTAAAGGGGTGCCTCAGAAGAAAGGCCTGGTGACCTACCAAACCAGCCCCTGAAAACCGCACGGAGCACAGTTCTACTCTGACACACGCAGCGTTGCCACGAGGCAGAATCAACTGGATGGCAACTGTTTTTTTTCTTTTCTTCCCCCCACCTTTAAGGCTACAGGAGGAAAAGGGCAGCAGTGACAGGGCATGTCTTAGGACTTGTATGCTGCAGGGCCTTAGATATACTCTCAATTTATTTTTCCAGTTAGAGAGATTTTAAACACTGCTTTGGTCTTTTCTTAGGAGCCAGAGTAAACAAGTCTTCTCTTGGCTTGAATGAGGCTTGATGAGCTTCTCCTTGATCAAAGAAGTTGATCAGTATTGGTGAAATGGAAAGAAACCTGGAATGTCTTTTATGTTATGGGTGGCCTTGGGTGAGTCAATTCCCTCCCCTTTGAAATGGGAGGCTTGAACTTTATGCTTTCAAAGGTCTCTTCCAGCTCTTTACAGTCTAACCACAGAGGTATATAGCTACCAAGTGCTGCCCCCAAGAGTTACTGGAAAATGCAGAGGCAAGAGCTTGCCGCAGGGTTCTGGCTCTCCGAGAAGAACCGCAAGAGTTACTTACACCCATGAAAATGGAGAAACACATGATAAAATACTCTGGCAGCTGTGCAGAGCTGTTCAATGTCACAGTCTACACCGTCACTGAGCGTGAAGAACCTCACCACACTTTTCTTCTCTTTTCCTCATAGGAGGATTTCTAGACTTTGGAGGATACAGGATGGGAAGGTAGGCAGGAGAGAAACTAAAAGATCTGAAAGAAAAAGATGTCCCTGAGTGATGTCCCCCATGATTAAGGGATCAGTTAATAAAGAAAATACACACTATAAATCCTCATATGGCTTGCCATTCCACCAGCAGGGGGCTGACTTCTGTTACAATCAAGCAACCCTGGGAAGGGTACAGGTCCAGTGCTGGACCCTCTGCTATCCCTCAACGGGCCATTCTCTCTGGGAGTCTCATCCAGCCCTTGGCTTTCAATATGGTCAGACTGCCAATCACTCCCAAACTTATGTCAGACTTATGCGTCTAACTTGTTGACAACTCCACTTAGATGCCTCATGGTGTCATGGACTGACTTGAGTCCCCCCAAAACATGTGTCAACTTGGCTGGGCCATGATTCCCAGCATTGTGTAATCGTTCTCCATTTTGTGATTATTGTGTAATTATCCTCCACATTATGTGTTGTAAATCCTAAACCTCTATGTGTTAATGAGGCAGGATTAGTGTGGGGTGTGTCTTGAGTCATACTCTGCCTAAAGGGCATGACTCAAATTATAGCCTGACTCACGTCCTTACTTAGGTCACAACCTTACTCAAGTCAGCCTTGCTTGAGTCACACCTTTTATCCAGAAAGAGATAAAAGGGGAGATAAGCGAGCAGAATGTAGGGACCTCACTATCACCAAGAAAGATCCAAGTGCAGAGTGCATCCTTTGGACCTGGGGTCCCTCTGCTGAGGACTTCCTAGACCCAAGAGAAAATTGATACCAAGGCACGTGGAGATCTCTAAGGAATGCCAGGCCCGCAGGTGTTGAAAAGAGACAAGGGCCTCCGCCAAGAGCCGACAGAGAAAGAAAGCCTTCCCTTAGAGCTGATGCCCTAAATTCAGGCTTCTAGCCTCCTAAACTGTGAGAGAATAAAAGTTTATTTGTTAAAGCCATCCTCTTGTGATATTTCTCTTATGGAAACAGTAGACAACTAAGACAAAATCCGAAAGAGAACTCTTGATTTTCTGCCACCCGCTTTCAAATCTGGCGCTCCACCAGAAACTTGGATGTCATCAAGGGCATCTTCTCTTCCCCTCATCCCTCACACCATCTTAGCTGTAGGCTCTATCTCCAGTTGAGCCTCCATTTGTACTGCCCATTAGTCTCCATCTGCATGGGTACCACTCTGGTTCAGCCACTATCACCTCTCATGGGACTACAATAAAAAAAAAATAAGCGCCTCCTAATTGCTCTGTGTCTGCTCTTGTCCCCCTTCCAATCGATTTTCCACACAGCAACCAGAGTTCTTTTTCAAATATGACTTGAATTATGTCATTGACCCATTTAAAACTGTCACCTGGCTTCCCATTTGACATGGATTGAATTGTGTCCCCAAAAAATATGGGTCAACTTGGCTAGGCCATGATTCCCGGTATTGTATGGTTGTCCACCATTTTCTCATCTCATGTGATTTTCCTATGTGTTATAAATCCTGTCTCTATGATGTTAATGAGATGGGATAAGTGGTAGTTATGTTAATGAGACAAGACTCAATCTACAAGACTAGGTTGTATCTTAAGCCAATCTCTTTTGAGATATAAAAGTGAGCAAAGAGACAGGGGAACCTCAAACCACCAAGAAAGCAGTGCCAGAAGGAGAGATCCCTGCACTGAGAAGCTCCTAGACCCAGAGGAAGACTGATGGCAAGGGCCTTGCTCCAGAGCCAACAGAGAGAAAGCCTTCCCCTGGAGCTGAATCCCTGAATTTGGGCTTCTGGTCTCCTAGACTGTGAGAGAATAAATTTCTCTTTGTTAAAGCCATCCACCTGCAGTACTTCTGTTAAAGCAGCCCTAGATAGCAAAGACATCATTGTACTTTAAATGAAACCCAACATTCTTATCATGGTGTCTCGGGCATGCATGATGTAGCTCCTGCCATCCTCTCCTCCTTATCCAGGCCTACGCTCCTCTTTGCTCACTGTACCGCAGTCCCACCGGTCTCAGTCATCTCAAGCATGCAAGTTCAACCATGGCTCAGACTTTTGCCCTGCCGATCCCTCTTCCTGAAATGCTTCTCACTGCTCTTTGCTCTATCTTCTTCAAGTATCAGCATCCCTGTGACTTACTCAGAGAGGCCTTCTCTGAGAACCTCTCTAAAGGATGCCTCATTTCCACTTCTGTCTGTGATAGCACCTTGTTTCTTTCTTAGCATTTATTAAAATCTGTAATTATTTTATTTATTGGTCATTTGTTTACCATTCTATACCTTGTCTAGGCTGTAAATTTCAAGAGAGCAGAGGTCATGGCTATCTTGTTCACTACGTCTTTCACATCTAGCACATAATAGGTGCTCGGTAAATATTTGTTAAGTGAATTAATTAATTGAAGAAGGCCATTACTTATTCATACTTTATGGCTAGTTGTTAGGAAAGCCATCTGATTTACTTAAGTGCAAGTAGAGTCCCAGCTTCAGGAAAGGGAAAGAGGAATTTGTGGCTTTCTTTCCTGAAACTAACTCTGAAATTAATAGAAAGGACTATTAGAAGGACTTCTGAACGGTTTCCTGTTCTACAGCTTCCCCCAGAAGGTTATAATTTCACAAAGTATAGAATATTAATTATAATCATTTATGTCAGCTGCTCTCCACTTTATAGTCAATTGCCTTATAGCTCAATAACATTTATGTATATCATTAAATATGTGTCAGATTGATTTTCTGGTAAGTTTTACTTAATTGCAGCTCAGATAGAACAGCTGTCCCTTTTTTTTAAATTAAAGGAAACAATATGTCAACTAGTGGAATATTGTGCAGCCATATGAAATTATTATTATGCAAACATAGTAATAGCGATGCTTATGATTCACTTTAACGGACAAGAACAGAATACATAATCCCTCTGATTTGTAATTAAAACTATCAAAGTATGTATACATATGAACAAGTACTAGCAGAACAGGAAAAAACTCCTTGGTTTTCTAGCATGATGGGTTTATGTATGATTCTTTAAAAAGAATTATCCCCATTTTCTTGTTATAATATTAAGGGCACAATAAATAAACACTTTTTAACTCAGGGGATATGGGCTGTACACAAGATTGCTGGCACGTACCTGCAATTATCGTAATGGCCTAGTTTCATCATTAATTTGTCTGCTTGTTTAGATTGTCTCAAAATTGTGCCCTGTTGTTTAATGCCTATGGCTTTAGTGCCTGATTAAACCCTTCACTCAAGTATTTCTATCAGAAAA